>NW_022882988.1:0-2400000 GCF_011952255.1 Bombus vosnesenskii
TCCCACGGTGTCCCACGGTGCAGCCAGTCTAGATCATCCAAAATTCTTTTGGCGGCATTTGGAGATCCAAACTGGACTGGTGCGTAGTTCTTAGCTTGGCATCGTTTTCCAAAGATTAACCAACTGATTAATTTTTGGAAAAGGATGCCAATTACCAGGTCTCACCACGAGGAGGTGACTACGCGCGAGACCCGCCCATGGGTTATGTAACACTACACATTCGATCTCGACATTCAACCTGTTGGCAGAATGTCGAGGTTTGACTCTACTTAACCATGGGCCTGCGTATGGAAATAGTTGTTTCGTAGCCTAACTGCGAAACACATATCTCCAACGCAGCGCTTACATGAATCTTTACAAACGTAGAACAAAGCCTACGTAACGCAACATCCATCTCCCACACAACGATTACATCGATCAGTACAAATATCATACAATAATTCGCATCCCTACTGGCAGCATTCGGTATCAAACACACATTTATCTAACTTGAAACGAAAAGAAGAAAATGTAGCTACTGACACTGTATATACCATTTCGTGTCTTGCAGAAGGGACATACGAGTCGCTGTACAAAACTGCTTAACGTTCTACTTTTGCGACACTATAAGATACTGAAGATATTGAAAAGTTATAAGCTCTAACGTGATCTCAATAAGTTTCCCTTAAAAATGGGAAAGCAAGAAGATGCTGGATGAATCAGATGATAATGGAAAAATCGCGGCGCGCCCGAAACGAACGAGATCGCGATCTCTCGAAAGAACTAACAAACCTACGCGACGTACCCTCGTACACGAGATAACCCCGAGGTTCAGCGGAAAGCCCAAGAATTGACCGTAACTCGATTCCTGTTTCGCCGTTCGAAACTTACACGAGTCGCAGTCGATGGCGCCGACCAATGATGCCAGTGATCCACTGGTAATTCAGCCGTGGATCCAGCACATAGGCCAGCAACTTAACACACTCCAACTGAACATGTGGAACCCGGAGATGGACCGCTGAACAGCATTACGAAGGCAAGAGGCCTCAACTGAACAGTGGGGTCCACTCACGGGGAGGGACCGCTGAACAGGATTACGAAGGCATTGACCTCAACTGAACAGTGGGGTCCACTCCCGCGGGCCCGAACAGAATTACGGAGGACGTGAAATTGCAGGTCTCTGACCGAGTACCAAAGTACCAATCGGACAGGATTGCAGATCCACGACTGAATCCCCAACAGATTCGCTAGCATCACCGGCGCGACGACAACTCCCGCGATCCGATACGAACGTCGAGCAGTCGTCGAGTAGTCACCAAGACAGAGGTGTCCTTGGGGCGACTTACGAATCTGAAGAGTTGTCTAGTGCACGTTGACCCGCACGTACGCGGAATACGCGCGAGCGAGTACGCCACGCTACGGTTTGAAAGAACTGAGTGATCGCGAACCAATAAATCGCGAGTACAATAAGTACTATGTGGTAAGCGAGTGAAGGGAGACGAGATTTTTCTTTTTTTCGTTCTAAGGTGGATAAATATCGTCGTACAGAATGAGCTCACAATGCACTTAACAAAGGTATCTACCTTACGATTAATTAAGACTAAAACGTACGCATCCCACGGTGTCCCACGGTGTGCAGCGATGTCCCGCAGTGTCCCACGGTGTCCCACGGTGTCCCGCGATGTCCAACGTTGTCCAACGGTGTCCAACGTTGTCCAACGGTGTCCAACGTTGTCCAACGGTGTCCAACGGTGTCCAACGTTGTCCAACGTTGTCCAACGACGTCCAACGATGTCCAACGACGTCCAACGATGTCCAACGACGTCCAACGGTGTCCAACGTTGTCCAACGGTGTCCAACGGTGTCCAACGGTGTCCCACGATGTCCCACGGTGTCCCACGGTGTCCCACGGTGTCCCACGGTGTCCCACGGTGTCCCACGGTGTCCCACGGTGTCCAACGATGCCCCACGGCGTCCAACGTTGCAGTCCAGTGTAGATCATCCAAAATTCTTTTCACGGCATTTGGTGACCCACACTGGACCGACGATGTCCCACGTTGCAGTCCAGTGTAGATCATCCAAAATTCTTTTCGCGGCATTTGGTCACCCACACTGGACCGACGATGTCCCACGTTGCAGTCCAGTGTAGATCATCCAAAATTCTTTTCGCGGCATTTGGTGACCCACACTGGACTGACGACGTCCCACGGTGTCCAACGATGTCCCACGGTGCAGTCCAGTCTAGATCATCCAAAATTCTTTTGGCGGCATTTGGAGACCCAAACTGGACCGACGGTATCCCACGGTGTCCCACGGTGCAGTCCAGTCTAGATCATCCAAAATTCTTTTCGCGGCATTTGGTGACCCACACTGGACTGACGACGTCCCACGGTGTCCAACGATGTCCCACGTTGCAGTCCAGTGTAGATCATCCAAAATTCTTTTCGCGGCATTTGGTGACCCACACTGGACCGACGATGTCCCACGGTGCAGTCCAGTCTAGATCATCCAAAATTCTTTTCGCGGCATTTGGTGACCCAAACTGGACCGACGGTATCCCACGGTGTCCCACGGTGCAGTCCAGTCTAGATCATCCAAAATTCTTTTGGCGGCATTTGGAGACCCAAACTGGACCGACGGTATCCCACGGTGTCCCACGGTGCAGTCCAGTCTAGATCATCCAAAATTCTTTTCGCGGCATTTGGTGACCCACACTGGACCGACGATGTCCCACGGTGCAGTCCAGTCTAGATCATCCAAAATTCTCTTAGAGGCTTTTGGAGACCCAAACTGGACGGTATCCCCCACAATTATCCCACGGTGCGGTCCGGTCTAGATCATCAGAAATTCTGTTCGCGTGACATTTGTTGACCCAAGCTGGACCGACCGGTATCCCACGAGGAGTGTCCACGGTGCAGTCCAGTCAGAATCATCCAAAATTCTTTTTTGGCGGCATTTGATTAAACTGGACCAAACCAGTATCCCACGGTGTCCACGGTGCGGTCCAGTCTAGATCATCCAAAATTCTTTTCATGGCATTTGGTGACCCACACTGGACCGACGATGTCCCCGAAGTGCAGTCCAGTCTAGATCGTCCAAATTCCTGCCCAGGGGCTTTGGAGACCGAGCCCTGGACCGACAGTCAGTCCACCGGTGCGGTCAGTAGATCATCCAAAATTCTTTTGGCGGCATTTGGAGACCCAAACTGGACCGACGGTATCCCACGGTGTCCCACGGTGCAGTCCAGTCTAGATCATCCAAAATTCTTTTGGCGGCATTTGGAGATCCAAACTGGACCGACGGTATCCCACGGTGTCCCACGTTGCAGTCCAGTCTAGATCATCCAAAATTCTTTTGGCGGCATTTGGAGACCCAAACTGGACCGACGGTATCCCACGGTGTCCCACGGTGCAGTCCAGTCTAGATCATCCAAAATTCTTTTGGCGGCATTTGGTGACCCACACTAGACCGACGATGTCCCACGGTGCAGTCCAGTCTAGATCATCCAAAATTCTCTTAGAGGCTTTTGGAGACCCAAACTGGACCGACGGTATCCCACGGTGTCCCGCGGTGTCCCACGGTGTCCCACGGTGTCCCGCGGTGTCCAACGTTGTCCAACGGTGTCCAACGTTATCCAACGGTGTCCAACGTTGTCTAACGGTGTCCAACGGTGTCCAACGTTGTCCAACGTTGTCCAACGTTGTCCAACGGCGTCCCACGGTGTCCAACGGCGTCCCACGGTGTCCAACGGCGTCCCACGGTGTCCAACGGCGTCTCACGGTGTCCAACGGCGTCCCACGGTGTCCAACGGCGTCCAACGGCGTCCAACGACGTCCAACGATGTCCAACGGCGTCCCACGGTGTCCAACGGCGTCCCACGGTGTCCAACGGCGTCCAACGGCGTCCCACGGCGTCCCACGGCGTCCAACGGCGTCCAATGGCGTCCCACGTTGCAGTCCAGTTTAGATTATCCAAAATTCTCTTCGTGGCTTTTCGTAATCCAAACTGGACTGTATTAGAGTGGTTCTTAGCTTGGTATTGAATTTTTGTGCAATGTTTGTACTTATGGATGTTGTGGTTTTCCAAAAGTTAATCAACTGATTAATCTGCGAAAACGATTACATCTATCAGCACAAACATTGTACAATAATTCGGTACCGTACTGGCATCATTCTGTATCAAAGATACATTTGTCTAACTTGGAACGAAAGAATGGAAATAAAACTATTGACACTGCATATACAATTTAGAGTCTTGCAGAAGAGACATACGACTCGTTGTACTAAACTTATGAAAATATCGAAAAGTTATATACTCCAACGTTACCGCAATATGCTTCTTTTAAAAATGGGGAAACGGGAAGAAGCCTGAACAATCAGACAATGGAAGAAAAATCATTTGGGTATCTAGCATACATATTTAATATGCTATGAAATGTTCATATATGTAATTGAAATCTACTTTCTGCTAATTGATAAATTTGAAGCAAACTCGTTTACTTGGTGTGGTATATGGAAGAAACAGGTATTTTTAAAACGAGAACATTTTATACATGAAAAATAAACTACTAATAATGGTTAATTATAGATCAAATTACTATTGATTAAATTTTAGCAAATATAGAGAATCATTTGTATCTTTTTGATCGAAACTAGGGTTACGTTGAAAACAAGAATTTTAATTAATTGAATTTAATCTGAATTAAAAATTCACTATGAAATTCGAATATTTATAAAATTCTACATTACCGTTAAAAGATTGAAAATATCGCGGTCGAAGAAATGTTAAAAGTTATGGTTCTAAGAACGAACAATCACCACCGCTAATTCCAATTGCAATGAATTAAATTTTAAAAAATATTTTAAGCCTTCATAGCAACATTAAGATATTTCATTATAATACTTTGTTGCGCATGAAATCGCTCACAGTTTCAAATATGTAAATCTATATATAATATACATTCGTAATAAATTTCTGTATCTTAGCAGTTATGGTAACGTTAACGCTGACAAAGAAATATGTCTTATAGCAGTATTTTCAGTAATAAACGTAGTAATAAGGGGCGCTGAAAAGGAAACAAAGCAGTAGCCAGAAGGGCTACTAAAATTCAATCGTATTCCACTCTATATAAACCCGATCAACACGCCGAGAGTGGAACTGAATATTCTTATTTCGCAACACTAATTTACTACTAATATTTATGAAGCAGAAAATTCTCAAAAACAAACGCGATGAGTGCTTCGTTATATCTGCAATATCAATTAATCTACCATTAAAAAAAAAAAAAAGAAAAGTCTGAACATACCCGATATTTGATACGCAACGCTAATAAGTATAAATCTACGCACTCGTATTTAAGCAATACGCAACACTAATAGCGAGAGATAGAAGTGCAACCATTTAAGAGGTTGCTAATGAACGATCACACTTGTACAGCTCTTGCAGCTGTATGTATGATCCAGGAACAGTGTCCGACAATTGCAGTCGGAGGGTTTGGGCATTTTGTAAACGCAACTCTAGTAAACAAAACGCGATCATTCATTATCGCAACGCTAAAGGGAAAAATTAATAGAACTCGCGATGGAACAATATCGCAACGCTAACTCTTATAGTGAATTTAATAAAAATTACTATTTACTATGTAAAAAAGCTACTTTGAATATTCTGGTATTGCTACTTGCAATACTATAAAATTAATTGAAAACTAACACTTTTATAATCTAATTTTAAACAATAGAAAACAGGAAAAATTCTAAAAATTGCAAAAGACAATCGCGATATCGTAATTCGCAACTCTAAAGCAAACGCGATTATCATTTTATCGCAACTCTAATTCAAACCGTAATCATTTTCTCGCCACACTAATGAAAAGCCGCGATGTTATTTCGTAACTCTAATACAACCCGTCATTAATTTGTCGCAACACTAATAAAAAAAATCGCGAGTGGAGGGCTGACATATCGCAGTGCAACCATGTAGGAGGTTGCCGATGAATGATCACACTTGTACAGCTCTTGCAGCTGTACGTGTGATCCAGGAACAGTGTCCGACAATTGCAGTCGGAGGGTTTGGGCATTTTGTAAACGCAACTCTAGTAAACAAAACGCGATCATTCATTATCGCAACGCTAAAGGGAAAAATTAATAGAACTCGCGATGGAACATTATCGCAACGCTAACTCTTATAGTGAATTTAATAAAAATTACTATTTACTATATAAAAAAGCTACTTTGAATATTCTGGTATTGCTACTTGCAATACTATAAAATTAATTGAAAACTAACACTTTTATAATCTAATTTTAAACAATAGAAAACAGGAAAAATTCTAAAAATTGCAAAAGACAATCGCGATATCGTAATTCGCAACTCTAAAACAAACGCGATTATCATTTTATCGCAACTCTAATTCAAACCGTAATCATTTTCTCGCCACACTAATGAAAAGCCGCGATGTTATTTCGCAACTCTAATACAATCCGTCATTAATTTGTCGCAACACTAATAAGAAAAATCGCGATTTGCCCAATGGGACGATGGACCGATATATACATCGGCCAAAAAAGCAAACTACTACTACTACTACTACTACTACTACAAATACTAAAATCGAGCATAGTGACAAAGTAGTAACAATAATGACTTCCCATGCTCTGGATGACCCAGAGGATGGGCAGCCATTAGTAGTTGCCCTCTTGAGTGGCAGTTTGCCGGGCCTCTTCGGCTTATAGCCTCTTCTTTCTTCGAGCGCAATGCCCGCTGAAACTTAAATCTAAGCTCGAGACTTCTAAATCGCAAACAAAAAAAAAAAAACTTACCAAGGTAAAATAAAAATATAAACCGCGGAAGCTGATTGAAGTGCACATGGACTGACCAACGATCACAGCAGTGATCGTTGCTCACTCGCATGTGCGTGCTCGAGCAATAAACGTTCGTTTCGACCCATTCGCGACCGCGACCGCGAAATTCGAAAAATCGAAAGGCAAAACCAGAGACGAGTGCATGCTCTACTCGTGCCAGTTTCACCGTCGATTTTTCAAATTAGATTTCCAGAAACAGGTTGGTCACACGAAAACGCGCCTACCCGACCAGAGACTGTGCCAACCTGCCCGGCCCTACTTACTTATAATTAACAGACATACCAGAAAGTATACTACCTATCCTACCTAGCGCTATATTTAAAAATGGCAAAACAGGCACACCAACACACTCGCTCCACCGTTCTCACACAAACGCTCGGGCGCAAAGGTCCTACACTAGAGAGGACGTCCCGGGACGCCTCCGACACCCGAGCTTAACACACACCATGCACACTCTAAGGTACGTACCGTTTTCCTGAAATCGACTGACGAAGGCTAGTGACCATTGCGTAAAACGTGATAAAACACGTCTGAGGAAATGATATCGTTAAAATAAATGTAAGTAAACTTGGAATTATAATTGTAATTTACGGCAATATTTAAAGCGTGGTTACACTTAATCGCGTGGGCGATATTATCATAAATTGTGATTGTATCGAGACGTAAATTCAATCGATATATGTCTCGACATTTTTAATATTTGATGTTTTAACGAATGAAAAAAAGCGACGCAGTTCCACGGCCTAACAACACACACACATAACGTGGAAAATACGTCGTGCACGGTACACTAACACATCGTCAGTCGCTGACAAATTATTACATTACTTAATTCTAGATCATCGTGCCCAGTGTCTTTCTCCCATTCAAGTAGCACCTGGGCACGTGAATGAGGTCCTGACAATGGACACGGAAAGGGTTAAATCTGAAAATCCTGATCTAAAAGAAATGATTAGTTTGTGTAATTTTTATTTAACGGACTAACGTTCTTTGATTTTATATTTTACTGCTTCGTTTCTGATTAAATCTACTTTATTAATTTAATAGTAACTAAGTAACTCTGCTTTATTAATTCAATAAATCAGAACAAAATTTTAATATTGCAAAAAAGGTAGCGTTAACTGAAGAAGATTGAAACTCAATCAAATGGAATAATTGACTCTAAATATATTAGTAAGAAAGAAATAATCTCAGGCGATCTCTTTATCAAAGCACATGTTCGAAAGTACAGAAGCAGTGTTTAAAATTATTGCTTTGATTAAAAAATCTGCCTGTCGCGAAGTGTCTTCTTGCACGTAAAATTTTACACATTCTTGTACGGGAAAAAATGAATTTTGACTCATATTTTAAATTCTAACCGAAATGAAATAAACGAACGTGACTTGATATTGTCACGATTAATTCATTACTTAAAATCAAGTATGTTTATGTTACACAGGTATATTCGTGTACATATTTGCCATTTGCAAATATTTATACAGAATGTTAACATGCATATTTATAAATAACACGAATATATTCTCAAGTGTATGTAATTAAACTAATTATTATAATCGCGCTGTGCAAGAAGACCTATCCTAAACTAATAAATTTAAAAAAAGAATGTTACTACTCACGGGTATAAAAATACCCGCGGTCACTATGCTCGCAAAAATTCTACGTAATACAACCGGTCACCCGTGCCGATTCGGACCTTTCATCCTACGACATGATTGAGTGACCGGAGGATCAAAAATGCATGCGACTCACCGTTCGAAGTGGAGAAACAGAGGACGTACCATGGATGCTGCGGTATCCGAGCGAATATCATCAGGGAGATTAACATCAGGCAGGAACCGCGTAAAGTCCAATGGTGGAAATGGTGGTTGTTTAAGGGCGGGGGGGGGGGGGGGGGGAAAGAAGCGAAACGTCGTTTCGACAATTTTCTTCTTTTTCCTATCGAACGTTTATTTAGAAAATACTGCTATTTTTTTACGCTTAAAAATTATTATTAAGAAATTAGAACAAGTTTGAAAAATATTATTTAGTTGAAAATTGTGAGGTATTTTTCGATAGCAAACAAATGCTCATGAATAACGTGAATGTAATGCAATCGTTTGCAAGAATTATATTGTTCGCAATTAGAATATATACTGTGAATTTTCGTTATTAGAATATGAAATATACATTCCAATAATACACTACAGTCGCGTGTTTTAAATATTTGCAAGAATTCAAAAGTTAGCCACTAAATATATTTAAAGAATATTGTGCAAACGCGCGCGAAACCTTCTTTCGAGGTATTTGAATCTACCTGTTACTAATTTGCAAGTTTATGACGTTATAACTCAATTTGAAACAATAAGATAATTCGTTAAAAATTGGTTTGAAATAAGAGAATGATTTCATACATCGGGATCTTTCAGAAGAATCAATGGACTCACGCGACGCTCTCCTGTGCACAAAATAACCGCAAGATTCAGTGGAAAAAAAGAATAGATTTTTATACCTCGTTCCAAGTCAGATAAGTATCATTGTACAGAATGGGCTCAGAATGGATTCGACATAGCCAAGACATATCCCACGGTGTCCAACGGTGTCCAACGGTGTCCCACGATGTCCCACGGTGTCCCACGGTGTCCCACGGTGTCCAACGTTGCCCCACGGTGTCCAACGTTGCCCCACGGTGTCCAACGTTGCCCCACGGCGTCCAACGTTGCAGTCCAGTGTAGATCATCCAAAATTCTTTTCGCGGCATTTGGTGAGCCACACTGGACCGACGATGTCCCACGTTGCAGTCCAGTGTAGATCATCCAAAATTCTTTTTGCGGCATTTGGTGACCACACTGGACCGACGATGTCCCACGTTGCAGTCCAGTGTAGATCATCCAAAATTCTTTTCGCGGCATTTGGTGAGCCACACTGGACCGACGATGTCCCACGTTGCAGTCCAGTGTAGATCATCCAAAATTCTTTTCGCGGCATTTGGTGACCAACACTGGACCGACGATGTCCCACGGTGCAGTCCAGTCTAGATCATCCAAAATTCTCTTAGAGGCTTTTGGAGACCCAAACTGGACCGACGGTATCCCACGGTGTCCCACGGTGTCCCACGGTGTCCCACGGTGCAGTCCAGTCTAGATCATCCAAAATTCTCTTAGAGGCTTTTGGAGACCCAAACTGGACCGACGGTATCCCACGGTGTCCCACGGTGTCCCACGGTGCAGTCCAGTCTAGATCATCCAAAATTCTTTTCGCGGCATTTGGAGATGGACCTGTCCCACGTTGCAGTCCAGTGGATCATGGTTTGGTGACGGACCGACGATGTCCCACGTGCAGTCCAGTCTAGATCATCCAAAATGGGCTTTTGGAGACCCAAACTGGACCGACGGTATCCCACGGTGTCCAAAGATTAATCATCCAAAATTCTGAGGCTTTTGGAGACCCAAACTGGACCGACGGTATCCCACGGTGTCCCACGGAAAGTCTAGATCATCCAAAATTCTTTTGATTTGCCAATGGACTGGTGCGTAGTTCTTAGCTTGGCATCGTTTTCCAAAGATTAATCAACTGATTAATTTTTGGAAAAGGATGCCAATTACCAGGTCTCACCACGAGGAGGTGACTACGCACGAGACCCGCCCATGAATTATTTAACATTATGCATCGGTCTCGACATTCAACCTATTGGCAAGAATGTCGAGTTCTGACTCTACTTGATCATGGGCCTGCGTAAAGAGATAGTTATTTCGTAGCCTAACCGCGAAACACCTATCTCCTACGCAGCAGTTACACGAATCTTTACAAACGTAAAACAACATACATAACACACCATCTATCTCCCACACAACGATTACATCGATCAGTACAATAATTCGCAACCCTACTGGCCTCATTCGGTATCAAAGACACATTTGTCTAACTTGGAACGAAAGAAACAATATGAGGCTACTACGGAAACGGAGCCCCAACAATCAGACGATGAAAGAAAAACCGCGGCGCGCCCGGAACGAACGAAATCACGATCTCTCGAAAGAACTAACAAACCTACATGACGTACCCCCGTGCACCGGATAACCCTAAGGTTCAGCGGAAAGCCCAAGCATTGACCTTCGCCCGATTCCTGTCACGTCGTCTGGATCTTATCACGATCGATGGCACCAACCGATGATACTAGCGATCCAGCAAATAGGCCTGCGATTTAACACACTCCAACTGAACATATGAAGGCCCGGGGAGGGACCGCTGAACAGGATTACGAAGGCAAGAGGCCTCAACTGAACAGTGGGGTCCACTCACGGGGAGGGACCGCTGAACAGGATTACGAAGGCATTGACCTCAACTGAACAGTGGGGTCCACTCCCGCGGGCCCGAACAGAATTACGGAGGACGCGAAATGCAGGTCTCTGCCCGAGTACCGAAGTACCAATCGGACAGTATTGCGGATCGCAGGTATCACCAGTGCGATGACAACTCCCGTGATTCGAGGCAAACGACGAGCAGTCGTCGAGTAGTCATCATGACAGAGGTGTGCTTGGGGCGACTTACGAATCCAAAGAGTTGCCCAGTGCACGTTGACCCGCACGTACCCGGAATACGCGCGAGCGAGTACGTCACGCTACGGTTTGAAAGAACTGAGCGACCGTGAACCGATAAATCGTGGGAACAATTTTTCCAATGTGGTAAGCGAGGGCATCACGAGAGACGAGATCTTTATTTTTCGTTCCAAGATAGATAAGTATCTTTGTACAGAATGAGCTTACAATGCACATAACATAGGTATCTATCTTAAGATTAATTAAGGCTAAAACGCTCGCATCCCACGGTGTCCCGCGATGTCCCACGGTGTCCCGCGATGTCCCGCGATGTCCCACGGCGCCCCCGCGGGGGGGTCTTAGTCCGGTCTAGATCACCAAAACTATTTTGGATGATCAGGACCAGACTATATTGAAGTAGTTTTTAGCTTGATATCGTTTCTCAAATAATAATACTAATATTCAAAATAGTACTTGATGTATTATTATTTGGGAAACGATACCAATTACCGGGACCCACCACGAGGAGGTAACTACGCTCGGGTCCCATTTACATAAACAGTTTTTAAGCATTGGAAGCAGAGATGCAAAATTATTTTATAATAAAGCGACATTGTAGCAGCGACATTGTTTTACCCGGAGTTTATTTGTTCTTACATTACTTGTAATCTAACGGTCTCGATACTCCGAGGCAAAAAACAACATGATTCGAAATGTCCTCTGACTAATGTCCAGCTACAGATAAGATGTGGTTGCCTTCGGTTAAATTGCACTCGCTTCCTTGATTCCATGAATATGGTGTTGTTTCCTTAGTTTCGAGCAGACATGGAAAATTACATCTTAAAATTACACTCTGTGTTACCACTGGTTTTATACGAAATAGTGAAATGAGAAATTGAATACTGTATTTAGAATTAAAAAATAATGCTATATAGAAATAAAATAGCACTTCGAAGACTAGATAGATTCTGTTAATAAAATAAAACAAAATAAATCTTTAATTCACTCACTACGAATTGATGGTATTGATTTAAATCAATGAATGTAGAGTTACTTCCGATTAACGGTACAACTGTTATAAATTAAGAGCATCATTCCTTTGAATTAATGGGAGAATGTGGTTATAAATTACTGGTATAACTGTTAAAAATTAACGGAGTAATTGTTTTAGATTAATGGCTCAAATGTTATAAATTAATGGCTCAGATGATATAAATTAATGGTTTAAATGTTATAAATTAATGGCTAAATGTATAAAATAACAATTTAAAAATTACGAATTAATGGCCTAGACGTTAAAAATTAATAGCTTAAATGTTATAAATTAATAGTTTAAATGTTGTAAATTAATAGCTTAAGTGTTATAAATTAATAGTTTAAAAGTTACAAATTAATGGCTTAAATGTTATAAATTAATAGCTTCAATGTTATAAATTAATAGCATAAATGTATAAAATAACAGTTTAAATGTTGTAAATTAATGGCTTAGATGCTGTAAATTAATAGCTTAAATGTTATAAATTAATAGTTTAAATATTGTAAATTAGTAGCTTGGATGTTGTGAATTAGCAGCTTAAATGTTATAAATTATTAGCATAAATGTTATAAATTAATAGCTTTGGCGTTATAAATTAATTCCTTAAATGTTATAAATTAATGGTTTAAATGTTATAAATTAATAACTTAAGTGTTGTAAATTAATGGTTTAGATGCTGTAAATTAGCAGCTTAAATGTTATAAATTAATAGCATAAATGTTATAAATTAATAGTTTTGGCGTTATAAATTAATTCCTTAAATGTTATAAATTAATGGTTTAAATGTTATAAATTAATAACTTAAGTGTTGTAAATTAATGGTTTAGACGTTGTAAATTGCTAGTTGCAATGTTGTCATTTGATATTTTTTTTTTATTTACCTTATATTTAAATTCCTCTTCGATGTTCACTCTCCGAAATTTCAGGCACAAAAGAGCTCGCGCGCGACTTCCGTGTTCCTTATATACCTTGACAAGATGGCGGTTTGTTAATCAAACGGTAACGGTTTTTTGACACAGCAGGAGACGGTTTTTCCATTATAACAAAATCTAATTGAACGATTTCTTAATTTTTATCGTAAATTGGCATCTTTAACGATTTAATACGATATCCATTTTTATCATTTTAATAGTTTCTACAAGCTAAGACTAAATTCACACTACTTTAATACTAGTTTTCGACTATCAATTAGTTTGAACAAAAAGTGGGAAAAAGCCTAACAGCAGTCGACAACGTTACTGTGAAATCAGTTAAGGTATTAAATAAGCAGACAGATAACATTCATATTAATTATTATATTATATTATCGATATTGGTTCATTTACTCGTGCTAATTAAAAAATAAAATGTTCTTTTTTCTTGAATATCACCTACATTACTGTTTGCGATATTTAAAATTCTTATTTAATGCTTATTTAAAAGTCAGGTACATTTTTAATTCTTCACAAGTTAAACGAGTAAATTTACCTGCTATAGTTGTAACATAAAATGGCTTTATTTTTTCAATACCGCCTGTATGTGATACAATTATTAATTATGTAGCGAATAATGTGATCTAATAGGCTGTAATCACGGTTAGGTATTTCTTCGTTATATCTGTCGATCTATTAGGCTATTAGCCAGAGACGTATTAATTTCTTGAAGAATGGTTTGATTCTTATAAATGGACCGATATATACATCGGCCAAAAAAGCAAACTACTACTACTACTACTACTACTACTACAAATACTAAAATCGAGCATAGTGACAAAGTAGTAACAAGAATGACTTCCCATGCTCTGGATGACCCAGAGGATGGGGAGCCATTAGTAGTTGCCCTCTTGAGTGGCAGTTTGCCGGGCCTCTTCGGCTTATAGCCTCTTCTTTCTTCGGGCGCAATGCCCGCTGAAACTTAAATCTAAGCTCGAGTCTTCTAAATCGCAAACAAAAAAAAAACTTGAAAATAAAAATATAAACCGTGGAAGCTGATTGGAGTGCACATGGACTGGATCACAGCAGTGATCGTTGCCCACTCGCGTGTGCGTGATCGAGCGATAAACGTTCGTTTCGAGCCTACTCGCGACCGCGACAGCGAAATTCGAAAAATCGAAAGGCAAAACCAGAGACGAGTGCATGCTCTACTCGTGCCAGTTTCACCGTCGATTTTCCAAATTAGATTTCCAGAAACAGGTTGGTCACACGAAAACGCGCCTACCCGACCAGAGACTGTGCCAACCTGCCCGGCCCTACCTACTTATAATTAACAGACACACCAGAAAGTATACTACCTATCCTACCTAATGCTATATTTAAAAAATGGCAAAGCAGGCACACCAACACACTCACTCCACGGTTCTCACACAAACGCCCGGGCGCAAAGGTCCTACACTAGAGAGGACGTCCCGGAACGCCTCCGACACCCGAGCATAACACATCATGCACACTCTAAGGTACGTATCTTTTTTCTGAAATCGACTGACGAAGGCTAGTGACCATTGCGTAAAACGTGATAAAACACGTCTGAGGAAATGATATCGTTAAAATAAATGTAAGTAAACTTGGAATTATAATTGTAATTTACGGCAATATTTAAAGCGTGGTTACACTTAATCGCGTGGGCGATATTATCATAAATTGTGATTGTATCGAGACGTAAATTCAATCGATATATGTTTCGACATTTTTAATATTTGATGTTTTAACGAATGAAAAAAGGCGACGCAGTTCCACGGCCTAACAACACACACACACATAATGTGGAAAATACGTCGCCAACGATACACTAACACATCGTCAGTCGCTGACAAATTATTACATTAAATATGATCATCGTGCCCAATGTCTTTCTCCCATTCAAGTAGCACCTGGGCACGTGAATGAGGTCCTGACAATGGGCACGGAAAGGGTTAAATCTGAAAATCCTGATCTAAAAATATGATTAGTTTGTGTAATTTTTATTTAACGGACTAACGCTCTTTGATTTTATATTTTACTACTTCGTTTCTGATTAACTCTACTTTATTAATTTAATATTAACTAAGTAATTCTACTTTATTAATTTAATATTAACTAATTAACTCTACTTTATTAATTTAATAGTAACAAAGTAACTCTACTACATTAATTTAATAAATCAGAACAAAATTTTAATATTGCAAAAAAGGTAGCGTTAACTGAAGAAGATTGAAACTCAATCAAATGGAATAATTGACTCTAAATATATTAGTAAGAAAGAAATAATCTCAGGCGATCTCTTTATCAAAGCACATGCTCGAAAGTACAGAAGCAGTGTTTAAAATTATTGCTTTGATTAAAAAATCTACCTGTCGCGAAGTGTCTTCCTGCACGTAAAATTTCACACATTCTTGTACGGAAAAAATGAATTTTAACTCATGTTTTAAATTCTAGCCGAAGTGAAATAAACGAACGTGACTTAATATTGTCACGATCAATTCATTGCTTAAGATCAAGTATATTTATGTCATACAGATATATTCGTGTAGATATTTGCCATTTGCAAATATTTATACAGAATGTTAACATGCATATTTATAAATAACACGAATATATTCTCAAGTGTATGTATTTAAACTAATTATTATAATCGCGCTGTGCAAGAAGACCTATCCTAAACTAATAAATTTAAAAAAAGAATGTTACTACTCACGGGTATAAAAATACCCGCGGTCACTATGCTCGCAAAAAATTCTACGTAATACAACCGGTCACCCGTGCCGATTCGGACCTTTCATCCTACGACATGATTGAGTGACCGGAGGAACAAAAATGCATGCGACTCACCGTTCGAAGTGGAGAAACAGAGGACGTACCATGGATGCTACGCCACCCCAGCGAATATCATCAGGAAGACTAACATCAGGCAGGAACCGTTGAAGGTCCAATGGTGAAAGTGGAGGTTGCGAAAAATCTATTACAGAACAAAACACGATGAGTGATCGTTTGAAAAATTGGAGATAATGAAAAATGGAAGTTGATTAAATTTGTATCTTTAGTAATGATAGAGATTGAAATTCTAAAATCCGTAATAAGTATGTAGCAAAATGAAACTCTGACATAAAAGTTTGAAATGAAGAAATTGAGAATTCAGTAATTTTCGATGCATATCAGGGACAATGTTATTTTAATCGAATGTTGACACTTTAACAGTTTATTCCAATAAAAAAAACATTTATATCTGTTTAAATTATCGATAATTTTTATTTTCTAATTAACAATAATTCAAACGAACTACAAAGAAGCAAACAAATTGAAATACATTGTATAAAACTACTTACATTCTTCAGCCAATGGAGAGGCTTTATCCTCTTGAGAGATACACTGACTCTAATACCGAAAACGAATGTTCAAAAATATATCAAGTAAGACTGCGTTTCCGTGACTTTAATCAAAACTATCGTGATTTTAAAATATTGAAAAGAAACTATCGCGTTGCAAACACTGACTCTACAAACCGCATTGCGCGCGGTCACAAATATTTCCTGAAAATAAAGCTTTTTAATAAAGGGGTGGGTAGGGAGAGTGGAAAAGATGTTAAATATCGTTTTTACGATTTTCTTCTTTTCCTTATCAAACGTTCATTTAGAAGATGCTGTTATTTCTTCAAACTTAAAGAATTATTATTAAGAAACTGGAACAAGTATGAAAAATATTGGGTGAAAATTGTGAGATATTTCTCAATACCTTGAATGCATTGCAATCGTTTGCAAGAATTATACCGTTCGTTATTACAATATATACTGTGAATGTTCGTTATTAGAATACGAAAATGTTATAAATTAATAGCCTAAATGTTGTAAATTAATTGCCTAAATGTCGTAAATTAATAGCTTAAATGTTATAAATTAATAGCTTAAATGTTGTAAATTAATAGTTTAAATCTTGTAAATTAATAGTTTAAATGTTGTAAATTAATTGCTTAAATATTGTAAATTAATAGTTTAAATGTTATAAATTAATAGCTCAAACGTTATAAATTAATGGCTTAAATGTTGTAAATTAATAGTTTAAATGTTGTAAATTAATTGCTTAAATGTTATAAAGTAATAGTTCAAATGTTGTTGATTATTAGCGCAAACGTTATAAACTGATAACTTAATTAGTAACAGTGTTTCTACGACTTTCATAGTACGAGAGTTCGAAAAGAAAGAAACTCGAGACTAAAACTCGAAACTAAAAACTGATTTTTCCATTAGAATACAATCAAATTTAATAATTTTTTAACTTTTATTGCAAATTGACGCCTTCGGCAATTTATTACAATAACCATTTTTAAAATTTTAATAATTTTTACAATATAAAACTAAATTCATACTTTTGTAGTACTAGTTTTTGATTTAGAACTGTGTTAATTTATATCAAATGCCTCTTTATGCAGAAAATAACTATACTATTGTATAATAGTCTATACTATACTATTGTATAATAACTATTATAAATTAAGAACATAATTATTTTTAATTAATGAGAGCATATTGTTATAAATTAATAGTGTAATTGTTAAAAATTAATGAACCAGTTTACTTAGATTAATAATAAATTGTTTTTAAATGAATAGCGTAACTGGGACTACAAACAGTACTAGCGCATTGCCTTATTTTTTGATAAAGCATTTTTATCAGCTTCTATACATTTCATTTTCATAGTATTACATTTTTATAGTTACGTGAAAATTATATGTTTGTGATTCTTCGGCTTTTAGTCGTGTTTGTAATAGCACATTGTGCTTTGTTCCAACGTTTCGAGAACATTCCAGTTCGCTTTTCCGGGACAGACCTGTTTCACGCAGAACTTCACTTCCAGTGCAATAAACGTGTCCAGAAACATATATTTCAATCGATGTAGGACCACGATATTAAACACATTCATACAACTAAATTCATTTAATTCAGACGTCTTTTTCAAGACTCGAGCGAATCTTTTCAAGATAAATCGATATTAATTATTGATCTATCGCTCTCTGTTCTTCTATCGTATCTTCTGACGATATATAATCGCCTGAGATAATATCAGTAAAACTTTGAAACTTCTCGGCTCAAGCTTCATAGAAAAATAAAAATTGTCTTTGGAAAACTCTGTAAAACAGCGTAGAAATATGACTTCGAAATAACCAAAGCTACGTACATAGTAAGATACATAGCTGTGGGTTAAAGATGAAGTTGTTTTATCATCCATATTCTTAAAAGAGATCTCACGCGCAATGGGTCATTCTGTAGGAGCGCGCAAGAGCGGACACATTTGCGAATAGTTTCGAGTTACGATGAAGAGGGTAAGTTGCTTGGCGTAGTTCCATGGACACGGCCGGAATAAAGGAGGTTTCTTTGCTTTATGTGACCTCTGTGTCGACACTACTTTCGTAATAGACCGTATTGTCCCTTGCACTCAACGAACAGTCGTTTTGAACTTGAAGTGGAAACGAGCACTATCAAACGAATTGCTGTTCAAATACTTATCGAATTCTCTTTGTGCCGATGTAAGCCATATGCAGAGGAACGTTTAAATTTATAAGAGATGGGATCGACCGAATCATCCAGCATTCAGAGATCAATGGGTTTATTTGATTTCGTTAACTTTACCGTTTTTACGGCCGATAGTGATAAATCCGATCGATACTGATAAAGATAATATCGGAGGTGGTATGTTGGCGAAGGTGTCCGCAAGAAATACTCTTGATGTTCAACAAAAAAGTTTATTAAACTATTAACAATCAACAGTCAACAATTTACGGTCAACAATTAACGATTAACTATCAACAACAAATAACGATTAACGATTAACTATCAACAATAATTAACGATTAACGATTAACGATTAACTATCAAGAGTTAATAGTCACGTACCTCTAATAGTGTTTGCTTCGCTATGACGCTAACCTTTCGCACCTCACAGCTCGGAGCAGAATGAATCTTTGGTTTGAAAACAAACGGATTCTATTCTTTGTTGTCCCTCGATATCCCCACTACGCACGCGTTTATCAGATGTCTGCGACGGTTGTCGCGTATGCAATCTTCCGAATATTCGGCGAAAAAACCGTAGAAATATCGATGGTACATTAGGTATGTTGACTTTACGCTTTGAAGGTATAGCGCTTTGTGTCGCGAAGCCGTTGGAAAGTTTCGTGGTCGAGTGCCGCCACATATCAAATAACGAGCTTGCATTCATTTGATTGAAATTAAAACAAAATTCTACTAATATTAATAAATTTGATAGATCTTTGGTTCAGTTGAATTGTACCTTTAACTTAGGATATTCATTCAAGAAATTAGTTTTACCCTTTGCGAGTAAATTTTATTCGTGATCATCAAAGCATATACAGGTAGATGTAGATCGAACGAAACGTAACGGATATTCGTGATTTAGAAAGGACGTTCGACTTCCGGTGCAGCTGCAACGAGCCATGGCCACGGAGGCGGAAGCCGCAAGGGAGGCACGGGCCAAAGTGATTGCAGCGGAAGGAGAGATGCTGGCTTCCCGTGCTCTGAAAGAGGCCAGTGATGTCATCTCCATGAGTCCAGCTGCTCTTCAGGTACGTTCCAGACTGTCTCCTCGAGGAACGTCAAAGATATCTTTGTAATTCCACTGCGTTGCTTCTCTCGCTGCTCTGTGTGTGGTTGAGAATCTACCGTTAATTACGCTGTACCACTAAATTAAGCCTTCGTCCAACAAATTATTTTGGTTTCTCTAGAACGTTACTATGGCGACCTTTCTACAGTCGTCGGTAACGGAATCAACGCAGGTCTCTTGAAAGTCTTCGTTTAACCATTCTATCCATCCAAATAGGACCGAAACCTGACCAGAACCTAATCTCAACTTAACTCGCCAATTTCCATAGACACTTGCACATGGCACGTTCTACTTATTTTACGACATAATGTCATGACATAATTTAGAACGAAAGCGATAGCTTTTAGGTTCTGACGTGCTCTGGTACTCAGTTTAGTATCTATTTCAACGAGTTCAACGTCAACGCAATATTTTTTTCGCAACGTTTCTTGCAGTAGATATATGTTTACTAATAACATTTAAACGGTTTCACACTTTAACAACAGACGCATTTGTTTACCATAACGTAATTGCGTGCATCGAAGAGACTTGCTTGTATTAAAATGTTGAACTTTTATTCAGAAAATTTTTGTACCATTTCTCCATAAAACAGAGTATAGAATAAAAAATGAACCAACAGACTGTAATTAAATTCCATGGAGAACGTACAGCGAAATTAGAATGGTAAATTCGAGGGAAAAAACCGCGGAAAATATTAACGCTTCGAAAATATCAATCCAAATGGTCATTGCAAGTGCGCGGAAAGAATCCAAATTTTTCAACACCGACTAACTAAATTATAATACAATAGAATCGTTAAACAATTTCGTGTAAAAACACAGTTGCATGTGTGTTATGTTCCATAAGTGGGCTCTCTCGTACGATCATTCGATCGAATTAATATCGTAGCGAAATTTTACGAGTTCCAAGCTACGATACAACTTAACTTTATCATAATTATTCGTTTAAGATGATTTTTCGAAGAAATTTAGTTTGGAAGGGTTCGAAACAAACTTAATATCTAACGCGAATGATTGGAAAACAAGCGAATGTCGCGTTACTTTTAAACAACAGCGTGCCCTTCGACTACTCCGCGATAGAAAAGACCAAAAGACAAATTCAACGTTCGCTGAATTTTTCACTGTATGTCCAACAGCTACGATATCTACAAACACTGAGCAACATATCTGCGGAGAAGAATTCGACCATCATCTTTCCCTTACCGGTCGAGTTTTTGGCTCCGTTCTTTACTAACAATTTCCATCCAAGCGCAATTCAAGAAGCTGTTCGAACATCGTCGGAGCAGTTATGCTCGAAGCAACTCAAGGTTCAGCCCGACATCCACTCAAACGCAGACAATATCGACGTGTCAAAGTGAAGAGGTGTGTCAAACTTCGATTATCCTTAGCAAATTTCGCCAACTTCGAACGGTATGTCGGATTAATTGGGGTGACCTTTGATCCAATTCACTGGTAAGCAGATACGCTCGATTGGAAACCGATACGAGCATACGCGAGACTCGACGCGTTTGTTGGTCGTCAAAGCACCGCGTCACCCTTTAGCTAAAATCTCTGTTTCATTTCGCGCGATTTTGGTGTGTAGGAACGACAGACGCGCGACCAGAAACGCGACAAACTCGACAAATAAATAAGGTAAACTTGTAATTCGTCACCGGGCTCCCCGTTTGATCTCCGAGCCTTTACGCGACGAAAAGAAAATATACGCGTAGACGAATGTCGCGAGCTCGACTTTTTCAACGAACGATTGCGACGAGAAGATACGTTGACGAAAACACGTTCGTATTAGAGTTCTTCTTTTGCGCGAGGAAGAGAAAACGCACGTAAGTTGAAAATTTCGAGTTTGCTGTTTGTAACGACCGATTGCGATAGAAAGACGCGTTGGTACATATAAGTTTTATGGTTTTGGAATGATTGCAGCTTACAATGACAGTGCTTAGAAAAGGGTTTCCACGTACCCTGATTTCCCAATGAAGCGTTTTTTTTCCATCAGGTTCCACTTCGTTTTAGTACCAAATTTTTGTAGTCGCGCGAAGTTACGAAATTTGATATGTTTGATCTGATCGATTGTTATTGGATTGGCAACTAAGTGATTGCGGATTTTGTTAATACCACCTAATGACAAAATCCGCAATCACTTAGTTGCCAACTCGATATTATAATTTGTACGCGAATTTATCGCTTACTAGCAGATATTTTCTGTGCATTAATTCTTTCAGAGTTATGAATCTACGAATATCTATATGAGCTTTGGAAAATTGTTGATCGCATGATACGAATCTATCTATGCGTCTGCGTGCAGCAGTATGCGTGTCGAATATAATTTTTACGTCTGGCTTTACAAATTAAAAATAAAAGCAGCAATAACGAATTCTGCCTTTAAAATCTACGCTTACAGCTATTCAGTTTATCGGACTTTTTCTCTCGTGAATGTAGAGTTCATTACAAGTGATTTAACACACGTTCAAGTTTTAGCATTTTGGCTTTCGCATAATTTCAAGCGTGCTCGATATCATTTCTATCAAAAGCGAGAAATTATTCCATCATTGTGAAAAATAAGCGGCGTATAATAAACTCGTGTCATCAGATATCTTGGGACTTGGAACAGTTAACAGGAGCAAACAAAAACATATTATTAATTGATCAAAGGGATAACATTTCCATCGAATAAAAGATGTGTTACATTGAATTTATATTTAACGTCTCCGTGAAGTATATTTAATGTTAAGTGGTTACTGAAGTGCGAGTAGATAAGTTACCTCTGCCATTTTCGTATTAATTATGGACGCGATGTACGGCGTAGAATTAAATTTTACACAGTTTCAAGCGTGTTTTAAACATTTTTCAAAATGAGCATCTCGAGCCCCTTTCACAAATATAAATCCAAATTTTCGATAATTATAAGATAATTTTTACCAACACGATAATTCTTACCAAACATGAAGTATATACGATTTGTTAATGCATATATTTTTAATTAAAAAATTGTAAGCAGTATATTAATCTAGAAATGACAGGGGCTTGATTAATTAATGTTTATCTTTTCAAACAAGATATTAATTTACAAGTAGCCTCTGCAGCCCAAGATTAAATTGTATCCATAAAATACATATGGTTTTGTACACATCAACGAACGTCGCTATCTAAAAGTTTAATTTGCGCTACCTAACGCACACACGTCTATCTGAAAAGTAGCAAGATCATCGATATATTAATCAAGCACTGGTCATATTTGTTAAAACCATTCATACGATTCGAAATGTCGTATTTTCCCTCATCGTCGATACAACGCCAGGAATGGCTATCGATAAATAGCAAATAGATTTCTGGGTTTGTCTCTTTCATTTCGCTTGTATGCAAGTAGCGTTTACTTGTATGGGTGAAACGTCTTCACTACGAATCTTCTATTGCAATTCTATTTGGGATTTTAACGATAAGGAGAAGTAACGATGATATTAAAGTAGTTCCTCCGAGCTAGCAGATGGTATAAAGATCGGAAAGCAAAAATGGCCTTTTATTTTCCTCGCGTGGTTTTCTCGCGAGCAAACGTAACTTCGAAACGACAGTAAAAATGAAGACACGATAAGATGAAATTATGTTCCCGGCAGACTGCTGGCAATCGGGTAAACTGTAGAAACACATACTCGCACGCGCGCGATCAACGACTTGCGTGGAATCGCTCGTTAAGCTTCAAAATGAACGACACGGAGAACCAACGTCGATTTCAGTCAATTTCCAGAAAATCGAAGCTCGATGTAGAGTTATGGTAGACGAGAATATGGTCGCGTCTCGTCACGATGCGTAAATAAATATCGTTCGCATGAATTCGAATTTAAAGGTGCGTGTGGAGGATTGAACGAGCCCCTGGAGAGAGTTTCCGCGTCACGTTCCAGGCGTTACAGCGTGCCGTGAAAGCGTGTGCCCTCCGTCGCTCGCGTGTTCCTCGTTGCAGAAGGTTGAACACGGGCTAAAGTGGAACGTACGTGCCGCGTCGGCCTGCTCTTTATGAAACGGTGTAAAACGGAAATTGCGCGAACCCGTACATTGAAATTTACGTATCGAATGATAACGTGGCCATTTGTAATTTCAGCTTGGCGCGTCGCGAAACGCGCCATAGAACAGCGAGGCGTCCACGAGCGAAATAAGAGCGTACGTCTGGTGGAAATGAAATAGGCTTTTGCCGGTATTCGGGACGAAGCAAGCTGCACAAGACCGGCAGACCACTTAAATTGCCTGGTCGCGATAAAAATAATTAAATTCGTTTGGCCGATGTCAAAACCAACCGCCACCGCCGGCTGGAACGTTAAACGGTGCGCGAGCAAGAAACGAACAGAAAGTATAAATTTCAATTTTATTACAGCGACCTCGTACGGCCACCGAGGATATGTTTCCTTCCCGTTTTTTAACAGACGGGTAAAAAAAAATATTATCCCCGCGCGCGTAATGTATATAGAATGTTTTATAAACAACGGAGGAGCTTTAACGCGGACTATTATTTACGCGGAAAATTCTTCCGTGAATTATGACGCTTGTTAACCGTGCCACGACACACGAGTCCGGCCAGGATTAAAGAGCGCCCGTAGTTGCATGGAAACTCGCAGGAAGCAGTACGTTAAAAAAGCAATTCATTGCGAATGCGAGGATTATCGCGTGAGCTAGGAACTCGATAAACGACTGCTTACAAAGATGTGGCTCGTGAACTGAACAATTAGAATAGCTGCTGTTAAGGTACGGTATCAGTTATACACAGGTATCGGCTTGTAGTTACGAGAAAACCAATGATTAATCATGCCGATAGGTTACGTCGCGGTAATTACCAAGATCAGGCTACTTTTACGGTGCGCGTTTCATATTTGGCAGGAACTAATATTGAAGATCGTACTTAATAAACAGACCGGTCCGCGAGATATTAATTCCTTCGACTCAAATATTTGCCAGTGAAATTAATTCGTACGCTCCACAGAGAAATGTCACACGGACACGCGTAATCCAGCCAGAGAGATAACCATCCAAATACACAGCAATTACGCTTATAACCGACCGAGATGGCCAGCGCGTTGTATTTTGTCCTTGAGCGTTTGAGTTCGAATGAAACGCGCGAATCGCTCTATACTTCTGCAACGAGAACAAATCCGGTAAACGCGACAAGTGGCATACTCGAGCTGTAACACCAAGTGAAATCGCTTCAAAAGTTGCTGTCCGAGAAACACTTCGCTAATTTCATTAAGAGATTGCTTCGTTTAATGAAATTTTTAAAGAATTTCCGTTGGCGTGTTTTCGCGAAAATTGCCTGTTAGCCGTAATGGCCGCGACGCTCGGGATTCACGGTTAATTAATGTGGACGAACATTGCCATTGAAAAGTGGGTTGACACTGTAACTCTTTCAGACGTAGACTCGTCCCATCTCGCGAAAATAGCCACGATACATGAACGTTCGCGATGTAAAGCGGAAATGAATTTTCTCGTAAAATACGAGATCCATTTACAAGCAAACGTCCTATCTGTGTCGGTGGAAACAGGCGACGCGAGCTTAGCGCAGGAATTTCCCAGTGGAGATTCGATGCCGATCGCTACAATCCTGGAAACCAAACATTTCGGCGTGTACATACATAAGGAAACCCACGATTTGCCAATTTGGATATCGTTCGTTTATCGTTGCCGCATTCGCCAGAGCATTGCCGGGAAATTAGGAAATCCGCGAAACTACCCGTTGAATCTACAGTTTGCTTGTTATATTCCGGTTAATAACGAGGACTCCTTTGCTCGACCAACGAGTCTGCCACGTTCTTCCCAACATTTTCCTACATTGCATAAGACCTAATTATATTCTTTCGGAGTTAAAAAAAATATCGGCTTGAAGCTCGTGTTTTAAAACTTTACGTTAAACATCTTCGCTAAAGAATTCTCTTAGGTAACTAACGTGGGAGGTGAAATATAAAAATTCGAGCATCCTGACAGCATCGAGCTTCGTTCGTATTAATCAAATTAACAAGATTCTCGTTAGCGAATTCTTTCGCGCGTAGTGTTTTCCAAGTTTTCATAATTATACGAACGAAGTTACAAAATACAAAGTCGTTTGTCTTAATTTCTCTTGACTCGGGTTGCTTCAACTCGAGTAATTCGATTAGTCCGAAAGAATTTTACACGAAGAGATCCATAGAGAGATTCGTAGCGTGGGGAACGTTTGCGCGGAGTGGCGCGAGAAGCTGTGATCGTCGCGTCCCAAAATACAGAAAATAATCGGCTTTTCACCGCGAATTAATCGCTGCAACCACTTCTCGCTATTTGTGGACAGACGAAAAACGAGTGATACAAACGTTGACATTTTGACAACGACGATTCGAACGCGATAGTACGAACAGAGGAACGAGAAGATAGCTATCCGATGACAAAAGAGGAAGAAATTAACGAGGCCGGTATGCAAAAAGACAACATTATCATACATTAAAGAGAAATTCCGCGAAGCTGAATCCAGGCTTTTGAGAGAATAAGTGGACATTGAACGTGAAAGCGGAGGGGTAGAGCCTGGAATGCCGCTTTCAACGTAAATCAACTGGAGTATGGGTTCAACGAATCCGATAACTTTCATCGCGGCTATCGCTGACTCGATTCTCGGTACCGAAGAGAACGAGGAGCAGCTTGTTTTTCGCGTTACTTTCGGAGACGAGGAATCTCCGGTGATTCAACGGACGAACAATAAAGGCAGCCAGCGCTGGAAGCATTGTCGTCGACCCCAGAGACGGGATTCACTACTCGTCTCTTTAATGCTCCGTAATTTCTTGGGCGATAATTAGCAACCACTTGCACCTCGTCCGGCGTCGACGGCGGCTTACGGTTGCAATTAAAAAATTTTTAATTCCACGGCACCTCGGTCTGTCCTGTGTTCCACCCTCGTCGAAATCCCACGTGCTCGGAACACACGCAAGTTACCACCCCCAGTTTTCGCCGTAATATGCCGGCTCGTTCGTCGCACTAACTTTTCACACCGTTCTTCACCCGCGCTTATTTCGCTTGAACTCGGGGCAAACTTTCACACCCCGTCTCAACGTCCACGTCCCTTTGAGACCAGGACTAATTTTTGCGCGACGAGATTAACCGTCACGTTCTACGGAAGACGTGGAAATGCGATGTCATTTTTGCCTCTCGTTGGTCTTAGTCTGCTAGCCTTCTATTTTTAACCTGTTAGCCGTTTTCAATGAGTATACTCGTCTTGAAGAAATGACAATGTTTCGCGTTACGTCGAGTATACTCGTCGCGCGTAAAAGATAGTTGCAGTTTGCTGTTTAAATTGCGATCTTAGTAATTGCAGTGATAAAATTAGAAAATAAAACGGTCGTTTCGTTAAGCCTTAATTCTACGTTGTAACAACCATGCATACTCTGTGTCCGACGAGTATACTCGTCAGAGTGTACTTTTCGCCACGCGTTTTACCTACATGTTTTTCAAAGAGGTGGCAACAGCTGGCTGGTTAAGATTCGATTCGACGGTACGACTCGATCGAGATGGACTGCTGTTATTATCGAGTATTCTCGTCATTTAAACCACACAACCTGTTAATACTTGCAATGCAAAAGAATACTTTGATAAAAGTCGAACGTGCTGTATACGAAGCGTTTACCAAGACCTAGCAATTTCATTACTACGGTGAACTGTACGTTTAAACGTCGTTATAATGCCCGTTTTGTTTTCTCTTCAATTTTATACAGTCCGCTGAAAGGGAAACAAAGGAATAGGAAACTTCCGCGAATAATTATCCCATCCTTCCTAAGCTTCGGTATGTATCCTCCAAAAATTAAGATACCGTCCAACCGGAGAATAATACCGTCGCACGAAATTAAGGGATGATCACGTTCATCCTCGCTTATCCCCGAGGAAGACGTGACTGGCTAAATAATAGGAGGCTGTTACCGGGTTAGGACGCAACAAGCTCGTCTATTCGATCGTTAATCAGATTATTCGCTACGATCTAACCGCTGCTTTCCCCGTCGTGACCATGGAAACTCTACGCGTGGAAACTCACCAATCGTTTACTAGAGTAGTCTTCGATCGGTTCTGGTCGCTGTGTTCTACAAGACACGCTCTTACGAAACTTTCGCGCCGAAAGCGCAAAGTTACCGACGCGACCCACATCTTGGCAATTCGGATGTTCGCGATCATCTTTCGAACAAGCTCGTTCGGATGTTCTCGGAACATGTGTAGCCTATGCCGTGGTATAGTCCGAGGCTCCGAGATTCGACGACCAAATTACTTGGAATATTCCGTTCAGTGCTTGTTCTCGAGTTTGGAAAAAGAGGAGCGTAGACGAGGTCGGAAGTAAGGAGACACAGCGAACAGCGTAACCGAGCCAATGACCAGCCGATAACCGCAGTTTCGTATCATCGATTTCTTTTACTGTTAATATCGTTAATATCAAGATATCGAAAGACACGCGTAACAGAAACATCTCGTGTAATTGAACTTGCCGTTACTTCAAATAATTTCTTCGCGTTGCGAGTGTTTTTTTCTTCCATTATATCGTAACGAGGTATATTCGTCGATTCGTTTTTATTCCACGTTGTACAAACGAGATTGGTCTATGGGTATTTCTATAGAAACAGTCGGTATAACGAGGCGGTATATGTATAAACATATCTTACGGGAAATTTAATAAACGCCGTTGAAGATATTTTCTTCCGCGAAGAGAAGATTTTATTTGAACGAATTCTCTCGCACTGCGTTTCGTAAACTCGACTTTTCTCGACTGCCAGTTTCTACGAAATCGTATTCCAAAGTCAAATCGTTGTCTTCAACGTCGATCTACGTCCATCCACCGTGCACGATCGTTACCAATTTGCTGGAGTACCTGCTCCAAAAATGATTCCATCGCGGACAAACAGATTGTAATTGTAAGTAGGTAGGAAAATCCTCGATATCGTAGATCGTCGATAACGAAACTCTTTCGCTTATTCGACAGACGCGAAGGGTTGCAAAGCTGACGAAGGGCTGGAAGGAAACAAGCGTATCAGCGGTGCGGCGAGGCGATCAACGACAAACGCCGGTTCGTTCGAGCTGCCTAAGCGAAACCGGAGAACAAATAAACGGACGTTGGCAATTTATCCGTGGAAAGGCACGATTAATGTTTCATCGGACAAAGACTCAGCTTCCCTGGGATTTTTCGCGCATACTAGCAGACACGAGCTCGCACGACCGAACGATCTTTCTCTCGCGGGTCCGTCCACGTGCCGAGAAATACTTCTTTATCCAGAGCCGGCGTATTCTCCACCTATAAAATAATTTCTCGAAGGGATAGTCTGGAAATGGGTGAGTTATGTTGTCTGAAGTTTTATGTTCCCAGTTCCGAGCCTCTCTAGTTCTCCAACTTCACGGATGGCATCGAACGAGCGAGGAAACGTGACCGGAGGTCCGTGCACAGTCCGCGAACACAACGAACGACAGAAAACGAATCGCGTTGCGCGTGTGTTTACCGGGACGTTCGAGCGGAACAACAACGATCGAGCCAATTAGAAGCTAGCAGCGAACCGTTGGTCGCTAAACACTGGCAGTTCTCCCGTGTTAGGATCGTTCGTTACGCTCTGGTCCGGTTGCTCGCCAACCGGATAATCGACGCGGTGGTTCTCCGTCGCGAGTCTCGACGCGATAAATATCGTCTTTTTATTAAAATCGTAGGTGGTCCCTGGACTACAAGAAAGCCAGTCTTTTCAGAATAAAATTATCCCAGCTCCGCTAATGCCGCTTGCGAGGAGGATTAAATGGGACCTACGGTTGAAACGGCAGGGTTCAATGAACCAGAAAGGGTTTGCAGCTACGCGAAAAGTGCGACGTAATCGTGTTTTATGTAATGGAACTGAACGCTAGTTTACTCCCACTTTGCCCGCAGAAAGAGAACTTTTTTTATTTTTATTTCGCCGAAAGTTTACTGCTCCCGCTGGTTCCATTAAAAGCGCGGAACGATCCGGAACGTAGAAAAATCCTCGGGCTTTCGAACGCGTTACCTATAAATCTCCCATATAAATAGTTTCGCCTGTCTAAACAACCGCCGATAGAAACACCAAAGATCTAGAATTTCGTCGAACATCGAGAAAAGGAAGCCGTAAACGAAGCCGTCGTCCCCTTAAAGGTACCGAGGAACCTGACCAGCGGAGATTCCGCGACGGACGTATTTTCCCCGCGGAATCGAAATTCTCGGCACGAACGCGTTCCAAGTGGGTGGAGAATCAAGCGAGCTGCGAGTTCGGAAACGCAAGAATCGAACGGACTTGATTCCCTATCGATAAAGAAACGGAGAGAAGCAACGATAGAAACAATGGCATACAACGCTGGAAGGAAGCGAGAGAAAGACCGGACGATGCCACATCGGAGGCAAATTGCGGTTGTTTGGAAACAGAAACCCGGCCCATAAATAAGGGGAAGGAAATCGCACGCGTGATAGGTAACGCATAGCCCCGGGAGCTTTGCTGCTCTTGAAATATCGTCCTGAGCGGTACGTCTGAACGAGGGTGTGGATATTAGGGAAATCGCGTGACGCAGAACGGAAACCGGGCGAAGGGAACGAAAAACGCAGCGGTGTTTCATAAAAATGAAACTAAGGGGTTAAGGAAAAACCAGAATGGGACGGTGTTACCGCCACCGGCTTTCATTATACAGCCTCTTATAGTTGGCGTAACTCCCATTGGTCGTAAATATGAATTACGGCTGGCCGAAATAGCTTGGCGCACCTTACTGTATCCGCGTGCGAAAAAGGAAACCCTTTTCCCCGCAGCCGAACCACGATAATTTATTCCGGCGAGGACCGTCCGATGAATGAAAATGGCCGTCAACCTTTACCGAGCAGCCTTTTTCTCTGGCCAATAACTGCCAACGGCAAGTTTCAGCAGTGACGAGGCAGAAATTAAACGGGACACGAAGGCGAAACGGCTACAACGATTTGAACCAACTCCAAATCCTTCCCCCACGGTTCCCGGCGAACCTCGAACTTGTCTATTTTCTTGATCCGTCGTCGAAACTTGCCCCACGACCGGCTATCCCTGCTATTGGCCAGCTTTCACTGGCTTTCCCTCTTTACGAGCTATATCTGTCCCCCTCCCCGATTTTCTCGTGTCCGTTATTGAAAAAGCTGCAGCACGCTCTGATTAAATGAAATTAATCGAACGCTGTTAGCTTGTGAGAAATAGAAAACTGACGAGTAAGTACGTTTCGTCGTGTTCACTGCGGCGGAAAATATCATTGTGTCGATAAAAAGAACACAGAGTATCGTTTCGAAATATCGTAACACGATGTATGATGGCGTGTAATATTCAATTTTTTTTTCTTTTGTGGACATTGTTTATGACAACTTTGATATTTATGTGTAATAAAAATTATTGGATTTCTGAGAACAGAGGGAATAAAATGGTTACATGGAAATAATTTCGATCGTATTTACCCGATTATAATACTTTCGATACAACGAAAGATAAAAACCTGTCGTTTAATAGCAGATTTTTAAACGTTTGTACGTTTAATCGAACTCTTCGTCGCATATTAATGAAGGAGGAAAACGGGGAGAGGGAAGTTCACCGGTGTACCTGCTTGTACAGCTGCAAGACCATAAAGAAGGACTTTATGCTCGCCATTTACAGCCGCTCTTTTGTAGATTTCCTATTCCTTCTATTGAATTAAATTCCTTCGTCGCTCTCTCCTTTTGTCGCTGAGGCCCCAGATTCGAATAACATCGTAGGAGAAAGGGTATTCTCGCGAATACAAACGGAAATGCACGCGAATTATGCTGTCTCGATATTGGTCAGTACGTACAAATAAAGCTGGAAGCAAAGGGAAAGATGTCGTGAACGAACGAAATAGATTGCATTCCGAGGGAATTGAACATTTCCAAGAATTGCCAGGCTGAAATCAATTTACAAAAGGACGTTGCTGTAAATAAACTCGATTAACGATCGATTGTCCGGTAGAAAACAGTCCGGGACAATCAAACGATATTACCTAAAATTAATTTCAACTGGAACGTTCTATCAGAATTCTACGATGCGCTTTGATCGATATTGGCGTGCATCAATAAATAAATCGTCCTTTGTCGGGCCGTTTAATTCAATTTCACCGATTAATACGCTCGACAAAGGACCAGGGAGACGTCTAGAGAGCCGGACCACCGGCGAGCAAAAATTAGTTTAATATTATTCACGAGAATTTGAAAGATCACGCATCGCCATTACTATCGAATCTCGATATCTCGAGACTCAAAGAGACTACAGTTTCCTTCCTTTCCTACCGGTCCTTCCCTTTCGAAATTTTTTGTGTCCGAGTCAAAAGAATCGACAAAAACGGCCTCGTCGTATCTTTTCTTCGGTTTAAAGCGATAGATCGAGAGACGAAGAGAAAGATCGAGAAGCTGGACGTCGACTCGCGTAGTCTATCCGATCGATAAAATTGACGCGGCGTTTCGATAAGTCTGATTATCGATATTTTGAGATATTCGATGCCACGAACTCGTCCCACGTGGTCGATGAAACAGCCACCGCCTGATTATGGTTTACAGGGAGGGAGGGGGAAGAGAGAGAGAGAGCGTGCAAACGGTGAATATGATAGTGCCTGCAGGAATGTTGCGTATCGATTTTGAAAATTATCATGCAAGCAGGCGCGGCCTACGATAGGTTAATTACCAAACCCGAACTCTCGTTAACTTCAGTTAATGCAAATTATTTTCAACTCTGCTGACTTTGTAGTCAACGTTCGCTTATAAATCGCATACGAACTAATTGCATATTCTTTGTTCCGGCTGCCTGCCAATTACGAGCCCCATCCGATTGTTACGGCTAATTTTGTAATTATTTGCTCAACGAACCGTTCTAATTACTCATCCTCAATTTCAATAGAACGCGTTCCGATACATTTTTAGACTATCGATTCTATTGATATTCGTTATCCGTGCATAGAGGTCGTTGTGTACTTAGGGACTGTACTGTCATCTCTCAGAGACTGAAGAAAGTATTCAGGACTTCAAACGAACAACAAAATTCGATAGCAACAAGTCTGTTCGTTATGAAATACCGACGTGGCAAAAATCGTTTCTTACGCCCTCTGTGATTTGCTACTGCCAATCTAACGATCTCTCTTAGTTTTATTTTATCTGCGTACGTAGTTACATTTCGCCTACTCGACATTAAAAACCTATTTGTGCTCTTAAGATGCACTCGTACAATCTTACTCACTCCTGACTTCTATTCGTACGCAATCACAACGAACATAACGTGGGAAGTATATTTACATATTGCAATTATAATTACATATACGCAACTCGATCGTCGCATACGATAAAATCGATAAATAGAAAACTCCCGAATGTGAAACTGGGATATTTTAATTACCCAACGCTGATAAATATTATTCTGTACACCCGTATTTAAATATCACAACGATAATAACGAAAGATCCATCGCTGCTATATTAGAGATTGCTGAATTACCTCTGTACAGCTCCTTTAGCTGTATCAGGTAATTCAGGAATATATTTTTCCGATCTCGGTCGAAGAAGTTGAGCATTTTATAAACGCAACATTACTATTAATTATAAAGTAATTGAAACAAACACGATAGAAAAATATAACAGTACTACTTCTTAAAATGAGTTCGATAAAAATTATTACTTTTATATTAAAGAAACGCTACTGCAATTATTCGCGATGAGTGAAATCGCGACACTACAATATTCATTAAAAGTTAATATCTTTCCAATTCAACTTTAAACGGAATAAAAACTAAAGAATTGCACGATCATAGGAATATAAAGGCATGCGACTCACGGTTAGATGCGGAGCCGTTGCCATCGATGCTGCAGCAGTTCAGTAAAAGTCATCACCAAGGCAGTCGTCAAGAAGGAATCATCGAATTCTTAAACGAACCTGCTATTAGTTGATAGGAGACAATAAAATAGTAACAAAAGCGCTGCTTAGTTGAAATAAATCACTTCAAAGGACGATACATCTCGATACCGCATTTTGTAACGATACAATGATGGTTGGCGCGCCTAAACTTCACTTAGCTGATTCCTGATTGGTTGGAGCGAAACGACTTCTCATTCATCCAGAGTCGCGCGAAAATTTGAAACATTGTATCCCGGAAAACTGTTTCGATCAATGAAGTGTAACAATTTCAAAGCACATAATAATAAGGAAATTTTTTAATTCGTTATCCATTTCAGTTTTACGCCGATAATATAATTTAATTTAGTTCGTCGCTAATTTTATTTAGCCATTATTGCCATTATTAAATGGAATGAATAATTAAATTAATAAATGAATTGAAGTAATATTTTAGCATAAACTTACAATAGAAACTAAATCTAATCGCTAAACAACGATATATGCTTAGAAGTAAGTAAAAATGAAAAATTTTGTAAAAGAATTTCGAAAAACCTGTAATTATTACAAATTATTACAAATATTGCAAAAATTCTTTTTTCTTTGGCACGTGCGATCATTTTTAACCGATGATTCAACCACTGACTCTCAAGTGTGGTTGCTTACGGTCGGCAACTAAACGCGAACGAGATCATGAGATTCAGTATCTTCGACAGATATTTCAGTTTGCGATCTGTTTAAGGATAAATCATGCAATTTTCCTTTATTTCCTACTAACAGTAATCAAAATTCAGCTCTGATGCTTTATCCGTAATCAATAATTCGGTCAATTTAAAACGTTTATTATACCGACGCGATATCCTTCTCAGCTTTTAAGAATGATCAGAGAATCATGAGCGAGTGGGTGTCGTTTACGTCACGAGCAAATAATTTATAGCTCCAACGGAGAAACACCTTTTTAACGGGTTTCCAAATGAATTACGACAATTGAAGTTTCTCCGGCGAAACGTACCAACTTCATTAAGAACTACTCGTTCGTTTTACTTGTTAACTGTGAATTTTTGCCAGTTAATTGCAAATTTCAGTAAGTAGTTGCTGTCTGATCTTATCTTGTAAATTCAAAGTGCAAAATAAGAGACTCATAAATAAAATAAAAATAAAAGTGGAACGAACTGATATTAGTTCGAAAGGTTCCAAATATCCCAATACTTATGGACGATAGTGTATATAGCAATATATATCCAGTGGAAAATAGACAATCGTGCTACGTATGTGCATCCTTCAACTTCCGACAGTCGGGTACTGCTTATTTTTTTATTTCTCCTGCTTCGGATGTTTCGTCGGAGTAGCGCCCGGGGCAAGACAGAACATCCAGCGCGCAGATACATTTCCGATCTATCGGAAGTTTAAGAAACGTAACGTCGAGCCCGACGAAGGGTATTAAGGTTCTCTGCGTGGCAACGTCAACAATAGTCCGATCCTTTCAGTCGGATAAACGCAACGAGATATGACCACTGATCTTTCGCGTTATGAGTTGCCACAGCGATATCTGGAGAGCAAAGTTTATTCCGAGTGGAACATGGCAAACACGACAGACCGAAAGAGATATTTGCACGGCAAACAGTGGTTCTCGAGTTGAGTTCCACGTGGAAATTTTTTGCTCGCTGGGAAACAAGGTTATGCAGGATGGTTTTCACGAGGCGCTATAATGAAGCGTTGCCGGAGATTAACGCGCGTGACAAAATTACGTTTCAGCGAAATCAAACATGGAACGGGTTGCGCGGTGAATTTCGTCCGGCCGATGGAACATGTTTATTTATCAATTCGGTAAACTGCAGGCCGATGCCAGCTTCCATCTTTATGACGTAACAGTAAAAAACTGTTTATAGAAAGTACCGTACATGGTATGGAGGCATTGTTGTTTTATACCACGGAGATCCGGCATAAAATAGCGACCGCAAAGTATCCGGCTGCGCGCACCATTTCAACGGTATTAAGCATGGAAAAAGATTGGCAGATACACGTGCCTGGTAAAATGTACTGGTTAAAAAACGTACCTTTTTATAGCCATAGTTTCCAGAACATGGAGTAAAACCGACGTTAGTAAATGTTACATCGTCCGGTACTTGATGTTTCGATAGAAAAGAAAAATGCTGAAACAGCTTCGACGTTGACTACTGCGGCGCATTTCGGCAGATTCAATTCTTTCTTTTTCAAATATATGTATATGTATAAATATATAATGTAATTACCGTACCATTAATAATTGGCAAATAAACAGCTTTTTTGTTAATAAACGTAACGTTATTTAATATTTAAGTAGTTGCGAAACAATTGCGCTTGTAACGTATTCTATAAATTGCTAACTTTCCCACGAGATGAGGTGCTGAGCAAAATGCAATAAAATGCAATATAAAGTACAGTACTATGCAAAAGACTTGCAGTTAGGCCATTTACCATAATAATTTTCCAATGGTTTAATCATATTTTCTAGACATGTTTCTACATTGTGTCATGTATATAGGAACAAATGTTTAGATACTCTCTTCGTAGTAGCAATTGTTCGTAATTATCGATAAATAGAATATTAAATGAAATATTCTTGATACCTGTAGAAATATATTGGAACGATTGAAAATAAAATGCAAAGGGAAAGGAAGTTGAAAATGGAACGGCACATAGTACTAAAAAATTACTTAAAAAGTTTCCAATACAACGGAAAAACTCTGGCTATTGGAATAGTAAGACTTCTTCTTGCGCTTGACTGCGTCATTTTTATAAATTGGCACGTACCTCGTATTATGAATTTCGTTAAACCAAGCGATCCAATTTTAAAGAAATAGGTGCTGAATTATATATTGATATTATTACGAAAGAGAATGTATTTTGTAAAATAAATTTTCTGATAAATGTACATTTTTTAATAAAGAAAACATATCGACACGACCTTTTATACATAGGACAACATCCAATGAAGTACGTTGCAGCGCGTTTGCTGGTCAATGACCGCAACAAAATATATACCATTTTTGTTTCATGAAATACTCATGAAAAATGTCCAAATCCTGCACTTGCCAAAAAAAAAAAAAAAAAGAAAAAATTGAGAAACGAAACACAGAAAATAACAGAATTGATTATTACGTTAATATCGATTGTATTAAAATATATTACAGAGAAATACAGAGAAGATATCTGGTGCTGTGAACTTTTGCGGTGCTTTCTATGAGATATACAACGGAAAGAGGAATATTTCAAATCTGCGAAAAGTGCAATATTTCACATCTCCGAAAAGCGCGATAGAAATGTGTATAAAAACCATTCAAAAATAATATATAACAATTGTTTGCAATAACGTACGATTGCATATCGTATCTATATTTCACATTGCCTGTGGTTCGTAAATATCTATCGTCTACCTCCGCGTTTGAATTGTCGATATGATCAGATATTTATACGTGAAAATATGATAATAATTTAATTACAAGATGTTCATTATTTTATAAAACACTCGTTATTTCAAAGGAAGCGATGCATACGGAATAATACAAAGAAGATATTACAACAAAAATACACGGAGAATCGCAATGGATCAGAGATACAACTGCTAAATTAAAATTGAAAATCCACTCGATAGTAAAACAAAGGCCAATTATTCCACTTTATCCAGCCTTTAGTCACAGTTACATATTCATTATACCTATGGTTTTTCTCACAAAGATACACAGACGCTGTAGATACCTTTGCACGAAGAATATTAAACTCCGCTGGAAACACCGTAATATCGCGTAACAAAACAGTTGCGCGAGTTGTCCCGTGGAATTATGCATACACTCGTTAAGATACGTTTGATCCATTCGATCCAAAATGCAAAAGAATCGGCAGAGCTCGGCTATTGGGACGGCTGCCGCTCCTATTTTCCCGTACCATGAACGCTTGGAAAAGCTGAAACATCGCATGAAGATCTCTCCCTCTTCTCTCTTTCTTGCTTCCGGATGCTCCGTTTCGATTTCGAAGTCGGTCAACTTCGAATTAAAGATTCTGCTCGCAGTTTCGCGTCGAAAGAGGCTCATCGAGACGATCCGTGTCCGAACGTGAAACGCGAAAAGTCTGGAACAGCGAGCGCAGTTTTCAATTTGAATTGTAGAAAGAGAAGGATCATGTGACCCGCATATGAAATTATAAAAGATTGTTCTTGTTCAAACGCGCGTATATATCCAATGCCCGGCATTAATTTATCATCGAAAATCTTGGCTATTTTGTTCGCGGATGAAAGGGAATGCAAACACAAAGCGGACCGAGCGAACAAAGCTGCTAATTATACAAATTGCGAGGACCGTCCGCGCGCTTCATCGCTCGATTTTAATCGTCAAAATAATCACGTCCGTCGGCAGAAAGCAGTCACTGTCGAACCTTGTCAAACGATGCTATTAGTCTATCGAATTTCTCCGGAACCATGAAGTTTTGAGAAACGAGACGAGAAATCAGATATACCGACTATAAAATCCCCGATATTTGCAGCGTATCCAACAAGCAGTTTAGCTGAAATCTCTCACGATATGTTTCGATCTTGTCTTTCCACTAATAGCCGTGTTAATGGTTTAATTAACTACACGTATTAATTAATTCGTTAACTAAGGAAGACGAGCGAATTCGTCGTTCGAATATCTTTTCGAGTTAACTGCTTGGATGTAATAATTTTTTATTTAAAAACCTATAACTATTTGGAAATATAATCGTGCCATTCGCAGGGTCTCGTACATTTGTTTCAAACATTTCCTCTTATTCTTATTTTCGCATAAAGCGGCAATATTAGACGGTCAGGTGCGATAGGACCACCGCAAAATACAACGGTTGTAACTTACGTTCGTTCAGCGCTTCGCTCTCACGCTAAAAGATAAAACATCTTGCTCGTGACAACAGTAATTCAGTAACCGTTAGGCGAGGGTTCAATTATATTACAATTACGTTCACGAGTGCTTATCAAACTTATTTAACCAACAACCTCGATTCGTCTTTATCAACTTTTAATTCGACGATAATAAAAGTTTCCAATTAAGAACAATCCATTAACCGGTTATTTTATTTATCGCGATTTAATGGACAGTTGCGAAATGGAAGAAAATCCTTTGTATTTTGCAAGCTGAGCGTTCCAGAGATTATTTAGTTCTTTTGAAGATTTCGTGCGGGATGGAAGCGAACGGAACGAGTGCGGAATTGCGTCTGTAAGCTCCACCCACGACTGACGTTTCGAACTCGCATCAAACAGATGCGCTGGAAATTCGACAGCGTCGGAAATGCATGTAGAATGGTAACCAGACGAAGTCTCGCAGCAGAAAATTGGTAGCTCGCGGATGGACCGGTTCGAAGGATCGAAATGACCGGCGCCGAGCCGTTGGAAATTATTAAGAGGCGAATTGGTTCGTATGGAAACCGGTATACTGCGGCGTTATCTTTCCTGGCCTCGCTACACAGCGAGGAACAACAGGGGGTAGACTGGAAAATTTCGCGAAAACTTGCTCGAGAGTGCAGCTATCTCAGCTCGTTACCTCGCGTTTCCGGCGCCCGGCAAGTTTACGAAAGCTCGCGCCCCTCCCCCCCGGCACTTCACTTCCGCGATATAATTTTCCTGGCTGTAAGAGAGCTCGCCTCTCCTCTTCCGTCGACAATTTTGTCAGATAAAGTCGTCGAGATAACCGTCTACGACGACCAGCAGACAGCTCGTCGCGACATTCCAGAACCTTGTCCCTTTTTTCGCCTTTTTCTTTTTTTTTTTTCTTTTTCCCTCCACTCACCAATCCGTAAACAGCCACGCCAGAAGACATCTCCTCGTTGTTTTTCTCATTACTTTTGCGTGTCTTGACTAACTCACAAAGCAAAACCACCGCAGCTTCTTCCCAGGAATCACCGTAATAATCGTTCGACTAACGACGCCACTAAAAGTGGTGAACGCGCGTTCCTTCAATGAAAAAACGTCGACTCGCAGGACGCGGAGGTAGGTGATAGCCTTTCGCGTCGCGGTAGCGATATCTGTTAAATCGGCTACGTAGGTAACACGGACGAACGGTGTCGAGAGACAGTTCGATCCTTTAGGACAAGAGAGAGCGAACGCAAGAGGTAATAATCGTTAAACTTCTACGTGTGGCTTCCAGGAAATTGCCATTCTGACGCGGTTCTGCCGAGGGACGTCAAGCAAATCTCACGAAGCCATCTTCGACGCCAATTAACGGAACTCGCTTTCGAATTACAAGCAATTAGTCCCGAAAGAGGCAACGATGTAAGTTTCGATCGGTAGAGATTTCAGGTAAAAAAAACCGCCTCACTGTCGTATCTGTTGGTATCGTTCGTTCGCCTTCAACGGCAGTCGTTTGGTCTTGAAACGAATTCAAACGTTTAGAACACGTAACGCGTGGCCAAGTATCGGCGACGTCAGAGACTAATCAGTCCTTTAGAATTCGCCGTTCGATATTTCATTTTTCCCAGACTCGGCGATATTCTCGCGACTCGCTGAAACGGAAAAGCTAGGAAAGAACCAGAGCGCCATGCAGTGTTTTAAAATGATCGTCCGACTACGAAAATGTCATCTGCAGACTAATGCAATGCAATGCAGACTAATATCGCTTGGCGTTCAACCATCGTAGTTATCGTATTTGATTTTTCATGTAGAATCAGCCGTGGGTTTGCTGCAGAGCAGAATGGCCGAACTTTCGATAAAACTTCCAACGTTCGTAACTTTCTTGAAACTGATATTATCGATCATATTCGTATTACACGATTCGTCAGGCTCGATACACGTCGACCATTGTCAAACAATGTTATAATTATTATATACGATGGAACTCTTTGATTGATCGTTGTTGATAATAGATTTTACGCGAACCAATTATTACACAATTTAATAATTCTCATAGGTAAATAATATTTTAGTTAAAGATCCTCGATAATGTCGAAACTTAAAAAAAAAACAAAAATTAAGCTATAGAAAATGATCAAAATTACGATATTTGCAGAGACAGCTATTCTGAAACACCGCGCGCCGATTCCACCCGCGAGTTCGCATCTACGAACTAACTTCTCTCCCGCAGGCGTTCGTTCTCGTTTAGACAGCCTTTTCTTTCTCCCTTCGTTCGAACGACGAATAGGATCGTCCAGCAAGTTTTTCCAGTTTTTCAAACCTTACCGGCAACTTACTGCCAAGAATAACGGGCCATTTTCACGTACGTTCTTACGAATTCTAAGTAGCCGATTTCGTTGCCGAACAGAGTTCGAAGTTGGAACATTCACACGTGAACAAGTGTGCATTCAGGTAATCGAGAATTTTCGTACGTTGTTCTTGTCACTGTCTGATTCTTACTACGTAAGCCATCGAACAAAAATGATGAGAAAGTAAGAAAAAAATGAAGAAAAGAAAGTAAAAAAAAAGTTATCGGTTATCATTCATTGATAGACGATGTTTAAATGTATTTTTCATTCTTATACAACGTGTCGTCTCAATAATCGTGGTATCCAGCAAAATTCGGGTAAACAATGGGAATTTTTCAATAAAATCAATATCGTAGAATTTATACTGTAAGAGAATTTTATTAGCGCAGATTAAAAGAGAAAGCATTGCTTCTAGTATATAACGCTGAAACGATTCCTCGATTAAGCTATATTCCAGATATTACAGCCATAACGTCACTTTACCCCCAAATTCCTTTACTCTGTAATTGCGTTGCTCTTGTCGCTTTGTGTTTCGCTTGCAATGATACTTACAAACTTAATTTACCACGTAATACTCGTATCGTCCAATTAATGGCAACGAGACGCAGAGTTTTATTACAAGAACCTTAAATACTCTCCATAGAAAACGGATAGCCATTATCAAAATTGACTCTATCTATTTTTTCTTCTTACTTTCTGCGCGACAATTCAATCGTCGATCGATTAATTCAATTAGGAAAACGTGGATCGAAATTGCAAAAAAATACAATGACTATGCGAACAGTCGCCGATTGACATGGTCGACGTCAAAAACAGAACATTACGGTCTAATTAGTTGTGTAAAGTAATTAGTTCCGTTCGATGCGGCTCGTCGACGCGCACTGGTACAACCCAATGTCCTCTGAAAGCTTCGATACAACTGCAAATGTTATTAAAATCGACGTGCACCAAAGTCGATATTTTTGCAGCGAAATCGTCGTCTTTCAAACGACTAACGTCTTTCCGGGAAAATTGCTTTCGCTGTTTTTTCCTCCTTTCCTCCTTTCCACTCATCCTGGCGACAACTCGTACGCGTGACGAATCGTTCTTCGTTCGATCGAATCGATACTTCGGAATCTTTATGATAACTTCTATTATTATACTAATTAATATATATATAACAATTTATATCTATTATTTTTTCCACTTTGATATTAATAGAAATAAGAAGAAACCTTTGAAATAATGTCGCTGTTAATGTCGGACAATGTATCCATCGTATCGACGTACGACTAATGAAATTAATGCCACTACAATTTATTTAATGCCGGTACAATTTATTAAAAAACTTTGAATAATATTCTGAGAACATTTATTAGCTGCGGATAATACCCGGTTGGCTGTGTCCTCCGACAACGTTAAACCTGCCTTCGTAATTCAAGTTTATTTAAGTTTCGTTAGATTCGCGAATAAAAGTTCAATATTTCACGGCTTAAGCTGAGATCAGTTAAGTAACCGTGAATCCTAAGCAAGAAAAAAGATCTTCCCTCTTTTTAACGTTGGTAAACCAAAAAAAAAAAAAAGGAACGAATATCTTTCTTCGTAAATGAACAAGCAACTCGCAAATAAATAAATCTTTGTACCAGCGTGAAAAGTTGATAAGATGATGAATACAGCGTCGAACGAAAGACACGCGGTTCAACGGATCATTAATGCGCGTCACGTTCTCCGATTTAAATTTCTTTCCGTAATCGATGAACCGAGCACAAGCGTTTTCACGCGTCGTCCATGACCAAGATGTTTGGCCTATTAATCAAGCAGAAGACTGGAAAATAGAATAGTAATAATAGGAGGATAAGGAGACACGTGTGCACGCGTAAATCGGGATGAAACTGTAGAGGATGGTTGGTCGTGTGGTTCAAATGACGAGATAACTCGATGTTGAAACCGTCAAATGTATTTAAAAATAATTAATAAATACAGAGAATGTTCGCTAAGACGCTCGGTACTAACTGATTCGCTAAAGACTGTGTATTGATCGCTAATGAAATCGTTCGAGAACGAGACTGAAAAACTGGTCGTCTTACGATCATGTTCGTTTATTTATACTGGTCGGGGGAATACCGGAAAATTTAAATTTGACGGCGACATTGTTTTTCGCGAAGTTTATTTATTGTTACGTTATGTATGTCCTAACGATGTTGGCACTCCGAGGAAAACAACATGATTCGAATTGTCTTCTAGCTCATGTGCCGCTACAAAACTGTTCGAAAGGAAGCAGACATTGAGTTCAAAGAAAGTACAGGAATGAATATTATTCGTGCGAATCCGTTCAACGACAGATATAGTTTTTAGAGATATAGGTTTTAGAGATAGTATAGCTTTTAATACCGCTCGGTTGGCAGGGTTGCGGCTAGCCATAAGCCTTATGGGATTTCCCATAAACGCACTTCCATGTGCGTTATACAGAACACGCTGCTGCCTTTCCGCGTGCGATTCTCTGTTCGAACGACGTGTCTGTGTCAGATACATCGCAGAAAATGGAGTATAATGGAACACTTGAATGTGGATTTATAATAACAAAGGATCAAAAGCCAATAAGAGCACAGCATTTCGATAGGAGCTTTAAGTAGAGTTTAGTCGATAGAAAAATCCAACACTTGTTTAAGAAAAGTATTTGGCTAGGAAGGAGAATATAATTTTGTAGAAGTGTGGAAGATAACAAAGAACACTCTTTTAAAATCATTTAAAAGGACAAAATCTTTATTCTTATGAATTAATAACTATTAATTTATGATGTGTGTTTTAGTATTGTTATTTTATGAACAAGAATCTCAGATGTATGTAATTTTATTCGTGCAAAGATAAGTAGAGATTATAGGATGTTAAGGTAAATAAGAAATTCAAATATGTATTCAATGAGCCCACCTTTCATATCCCATGCATAGTATGAATTTTCTGGCAAACTAGGACAGCAAGTGCAATTTTATCCTAGAATGTAATAAGTGCAAGAAAAAATAATAGTTACTAAGAGACACTTATATTCTTCCTGTAGGTACAATTGCGTTCCGTTTTTCTATGGATGAAGTAACAAATATTTAATGTTTACGTTTCAGCGTGAGACAAAGAACCAGATAAAACATGAAAATTCAGCTATGGAATTCAACGCTGTACTTATCGCCCTAAATCTTCAAAATACAAGTTTAAAAAAGATGCTGGTGGAAGCAACACGGAATCAAAACTTCGACACTGGAAATTTGTCCAACTCTATAGATGAAAAAATAATGCGTGCACTGGTCCATGTTCGATCAACAACGATTGTTATAAGGACTGTTTAGTCTATGCGTATGCCATACGACAGCAATACGTTCTCTTATCTATTTAAGAGAAACATCGATGTTCTGTTTTAACCAACTGTTGTGTTGTATCCTACTTTCCTCTACCCTCGTTCAGAAATATTAAGACACCTGTAAAGAGTGAGATAAATTACAGACGTAATTAAAAAATTATTAAAGATTTTAGGAATTATTATCTAGTTTAAAATTTATGTAAAGATAGATAGAGTTCACAGTATCTTAAACTAAATAAAGAATTCATATATTCAATATTATAGATATAATAAATAATTATTAACCTATTTTATAACTGATAAATTATATTTACAAAGGCTACAGCAAAAAGCAGAGAGTTCCAATATTTAAATTGTATTTTTATTGGAAGAGGGAAAAAGGTATAGGTTTTTTCTCATATTCAACAGTGCAAATGTTTATTACTGCGAATATTAGTTGACTATGAATGTGTAACTTGTTTAAAAAAGTTATTTGACTTTGATTGATTTCAAGTCGATTCTTGTTGCTTTGTTCAAATTATTGGAAAATCGAGCTGCCATTTCATCGCAGCAATCATTCTCTGCATTTCCCATTTTTTAGGCGACAGCAATTTTAAAATTCAATGCATTGCCAAACGATCTTACGTTGCCAAGATCGTCAGTTCATCTATTTAGATTTTAATATAGAAAATATTATTTGTCGGAATATTAAAATATTGTTTGTCTTAACAATTATACCTTCGACTGAAATTCCTAAATTTCATTTGTACTTACATTATAGAAATTATACGTTGAAAGGAGACGTATCTTATTGAAAATAGTGGAAGAATTTGTTTCATTTAAAAAATATATTTCACTTCCCTTCTGCTTTCTTTCCTCAATAACGATATATTAAATAACGAAGGAATAAACAAAGGAATGCGTGCATCATTCTCGTATTGTAAACGAACTGTATCTAACAGAAAAGCATGGTCCAGAAGATACTTATAGAAAATCCCACCTTAAGACGCTTCGAGTCGAATCGAATATAACCCAAGAATATCGTAAGTTGTTCAACTTTTGAAGGAGCCCGACTTCGACGGTAAAGTACATTGGTAAATGTTGAGATCGCCGGACGATTCAACGACATTGGAAAGTTATGATTTTCCAAGTAGAAGTTGAAACATTCGAATGGATAGTAGAAGTGGCATAATTATCGTAACTTTATACTCGCTGGAAATATCGCCAAGCATTTCTGCGATATTCGAGACACTTAAGAAATTTCGAGCATTTCGGGACAGTTACGGCTTCCGACATTCTGAAAACTGTGAAATTTTTGACAGTCGCGTAGCTTGTTAAGGCTTTCGCGGCATTCGAAGATTTCTTGGCTGGGGCAACGAGTTACGGTCACCGTAGCACGTGACTAGCGGACTGTTTGACAAGCTGGATCGAAAAATGTTGGATATTTCTATCGCTGCGGAATAATATTGGACGCGATCAAAAGCTTTGGAGGGCCAAATTGCTCGAAAACTCGCGACAGAAGGAGAATGAAATAGCCATAGCCAGGGAATGGAGCGAAGGGAAGCGCAGTCGAAGGCGGAGGCTTCCAAGGGAAAATCGAAGCGGCACGAACGAGCGAAAAAGATGGATAGATGGAATAAAAAACGAGCACGACTGTCGCTATGGATCATAAGCAATTACGAAGATAAGTTGATTGAACTCCGTTCTGTCGGTAGATTAAACGAAAAGTCGCACGTGCTCCCGAGAATTATTGCGTGGATCGATTCCGTAAACTCGTAATTACCAAGCGGTGTCGTACGCGAATTGTACTGTCAAAATTACGACTCGTTGTTTCAATACGCACTACCTGCTGCTAATCCAGTTAAAGTGCGAAACTCTGAAATGAATTCTGAAACTCTTAATGAAATTCATTAAGTTGCTGGAAATTTTCTATTCGATGTTTGATCACAACGACGTAGGTTTATTTGAATAGTCTCAGCTTCGACATTTTAAAATTTGCTCTTGAACTTCGTACAGGATAAATAATCTTTTCCTATATGACGAGATTAGTTTTTAATATGTGATTTAAATCCGGCCAGAGGAAACGAAAAAACTATTCGAACAACCCTATGACAGGATGCTTTGAGCGAGCAGATCGCATCTAAAAAGTTAGATACGCTTGGCTCGCGAAAGTATTTGGACACTTGGACTGTGTACAAAACTTTCATGTGCGCGCAGCGTGTAACCATTCGAATTTGACTTTTGATTTTTACCTTTGCATTCGCGGATTGCCACTTTGTTCCACTGTATCAAACCGAAATTAAATATCGCCAAATGCACAAGCTCGACGCCGGATCGATAAACAGACAAAGGAAAACACAACCACTGTTCAAAGTCTCTATCAAAGCAACGATAACAGTTGGATTCGCGACAGCAACTTCATTTCTATCTTCAGCGTCGTTCAAAAGAGACCGTGAAGCAGCTTCGGAATATTAAATTTTTCGCAATATCCCGAATGCTACGGTCGATTGTAGTCCTTTTAATCTATACTTCGCGCGACTTCATCCAACAAGTGCAAACTGACGACGAAACGCAGCTGCCTTCTATTTTAATCGCTTATAGGCTTTAATCCGGCAACGCTCGTCTGAATTATCAAGTATCGGGCTAATCGAAACGTATGTATAACAGTAACCGACGGATATTAAAAATTGCGTGGAAAATACGAATAGAGACGATTACAAGTACGAAGGAATATCCAGTACTCTCCGTACGACGTCTATCGCTAAATGGGACCTGGTTATTCTCCTCTGTGGATTTCTTCGAGTTTTAGTTGGGGAAAGATACGTGTGATCGTCTGTTTGTAGGATATCTTCACAGACTTTTTTTTTTTTTTTTTTTTTGAAACGAAGTGGCGATTTAATCCTTTTGCTATGACAGAGCTTATACCAATAGCTGCTATGTACACCTCTACTGATCAGACTATGTCTCATAATTTATTGCGTTTGATAATAAACAACTGTAACGATCAACTGTGATATCGCGACATTTAATTTTGTTTGCTTATTTATATCATTAATTATATTTATTATAGTGTTGTTAATCGACCGATTTGGTAATATCTAGATTATTCATATTTTATTAATAATCGCAACGGGATAGCTACACCAAATGTATTTACTGTTCGAATTAAAAGAAGTTCGATTAAAGGAAATAAAATACCATGTCGATAAATCGGTATATGAATTTTATGACTGCGAAAAGATTTTTGATTTCAATGAGATTTTATTGTCACACAGCATATGAAATATTTGATTGCTACTCGTTCAGGTAAACTACGCGTTCACTCTTTGTTGAAATAAAATTAATCTACTACTAGCATTATTAAATTTGTTAAATCCGTTACTATGGTCGGAAAATATCGTTGCCTCGAATCTTACGATATTTTCGCGTGTCGACAATATTCCTAATTTTCCAAACTGATATCGCCAGGAAAAAGATTTTAGAAAATCAACGTTTACTAATGGCATCCTCTTTGAAAAGCATACCAACATCAATTATTTGTACGGAAGAACAAAGTTTAAGCTCATAAAGGAACATGATTCGGATTTCGCGTGTATGCGTATGCGTTGTACCATTGCAAATAGAATATCGGAGAACTGACAACATCGTTTCAAAGAAAAGATACACAGAACAAAGAAGCATAAAGTGATATGTAATTTTATATACGTTAAAATCGCAGGCAAATGATATAAGTTCTCGATATAATCTATTTAATTAAAGGATCCGACTAGAACATCCGAACTAATATTTCATACGTTACAATATCACAACGCGATACATCTAACAAGCGAAATCAATTTTTTATTCTGCAATTAAAGGCTATATGTATTTTTATAGTTCTATCTTTAACGTTTCATTAATCAAATCCTCCCGTGTTTGACGTTTTCCTATTAATAAGTACTAAATAAACAATAGATAACAAACGAGAAGGATCGTCTTTGTTAAAGGCCTTTCAATCGCCAACGCGATTTCAAACAAAAGACATACGAAGCAAAGGAGCGAAAATCGATATACTATTTTATATAAACGATATTGCGTACAAGAAATATATTAGTTTCGTGTCATCCAGCCTAACTACGGTTAAAAATTAAAATAAATTTATGAATAGTGGAAAATGAAAATTTCTCATTTCATAGAAATTTCACGAATGTAGGTTACATCCGACGCTGATATCGGCTTCCAACGTTTCACGGATACCGGATATCTGGCATTAGGAGGAAAATGATTAAAGAAATGGCAATAACGAACAGATTCAACGGAGTAACGTAGTTGTTTCATTTGGTATTCGGTGCACTTACGTTTTAAAGTTGGTCTTCTTCTTAGGAATTGCGATCGATCCTCGTTGCTTCTAATTGTAAGCTGCTGAAAGCTTAAGAGTATCGGTCCAATATACATTTACAGACAATTGAAACGGTACATCTACCAATCTCAATAGAAGGAGATAAGCGCATAGTGGTCTGACGTGATAACACTTCACGCCGCCCCGCACCAGAGTACTTGTGCACCTTCCAGGTTGCGTTTACGTTACAGATGCGCAAACCTTCTCCCTAGCCCTACAACCTATTCTTGACCCAGAATTGGATTAGCTCGACGATCTCGAAATATCGCCAACCGGCCAATAATAACGCAACCTCCTTATCTAATTGCAATTCAGCGCCAAGACTGTGAATTTACTTTTGCATATGAAATAATAATTGTTATACCTCTGTTCATATTCTCGTTGTATCTTTATCACTGCATCTACAATTTCTAACATCTTCGCTATTATAAGTATAATATTTATTGTATCGAATAGAATTTCACATGAATTTCTTCTCGACACCTTATTCAAATTTGACAATTTAACACACCCTATAAACATTCGACGAATACGCTGAATAATTTTGTTATTTATACATCTTATTAAATATATACTTGTAATGGAATTTATCAAGAAATTAATAGTGATAATTTAAATAATTCCAAAATCATATATGCTCGAAGATAATAAAAAAGATCACGTTGAACACGATGAAAAGCGTTCTCATCCTTTTGAACGAGCTTTTCATCTACTTCGTTATATATATATATATATATATGTATGTATATAATAGCTCAAAATACGGATGTACTATACACCCGAGAAAAATTAAAATATCTCGGCTTACACAGGAGATCGTATTAGATTTAACGATTGACAAAAGACACCTTCCCTTTCCCAGAATAGTTACAACCAATCTCCCCGTGAAATGAACTACGGTACAGGAATGGGTTACAGCTACTTGCAGGTATACACGCGAGAAACAATGATTTCCGGAAGAGTGGACGCTAATAACGAGACTTCCTTTAACCGGAGCCAATAACGCCCTGTCCTGTGATCCGCAATTAAAATTTAATTAGAAACATCGGCTTATCCGGCCACACGCTACCGCATATCCGTGTGTGCAAACTGTTTTGATACAGGTTCAAGCATCTCGCTTTTCCGACATTCTTCGGTCGTCTGGCGCCGAAGCGTGGAAAATTAGTCGTATCGCGAACGAAATTAAATCAACGATGATCCGTTAAAACGGCTTCGATCCGGCCATTCTATCCACGTTCGTTCCTCTGTCGTTCTTTTTAAGTTCTTCCAGTTGGACTTAAGAAAAGGATGATCGCGTGACTATTTGACAGACACGGGATCTTGAAGATCGATTGATAGATCGTCAGTATTGGGTATTGCGTAAATAAATTATTATTTAAATAATTATTTAACCTATGGAGAAACGTTTCGTTTGCAGTTGTTTCTTTAATTTTCTTTAATTAATTTACTGAACTCTACCTTCTAACTGATAGCTTTTATAATTTTAATTATAAAGAGGAATTTCAAACATTCGCTTTTAATATATATATTTTTTTCGCTATTTCATCTTTTACGTTTCCAATAAAGCATAATCAAGATATCAAAAAAATTTCCTATCCTATATTATACGTTATAGAATACACAATACAAAATATTTCTTCAAAATTGGACGTGTAGTTGTCAGGGTTTCGTGGCATTCGATATTTTCGGAAAATCAGTTTCGAGGAGAACGTAAAAGGAATTTTAAGACAGTCGTATTAATCGACCATGTATACGTCTCTGTTATCGTCGATTTCCTCGATAAATTCGATGTTTTAATAAATCATTGTGACACTGTTCTACGCGTGTAAAATCTTAAACAACTGAAGGAACGAGAAACTCGAAAGAATTGGGGTACTCGCTGAAATAAAAGAATAAAACAAATTTCGAGAGCGGAAGGGAAAGGAGTAAAAAGGACGAATCGGATGAAAGGACAAAGAAATATAGCGATGCTGATGCGGAGGAAAGAAAGAAGAAATTTTTATTAACGCCACCGCTCGCAGCCCTGCTTCTGGCTTTTCGCCGAGTCACAATACCAGCGACGTTTTTGCTGCTGAAATTCCGACACGGTCGCGGTGAGCATAACTCACTGCCGAATATGATATATTTCCCACGGTATCGTCGTGTATCGTGTCCCCGTTAAACCCGCAAGGATAGTTACCCGCGATAGTGATGGTCCGGAGGGGTGAAGAAGCGGCTGATGAAGGCTGGGGAAGGGTAAAGTCGGAGTAAAATCTTATCATCGATATCCACCGGGATTCCAAGTGCCAGGTAAACAGACTCGTATTTGAGATTTCCCATGCGGGGTTGACAGAGTAAGGGAACGTGGCTAGAGAGAGTTAGAGAACGGAAGGAGAAGGAGGGAAATGGTGGGAAGGATAAGTGAAACGCGAAAGAGGAAGAGGAAGAGGAAACTGGTTGTACCTAGGGATGGAGAAGAAGAGAGAGAACGAGGAAAAAGGAGAAAAAGAGGGGAGCGGTTCCGTGAGTGGCCCATGTTCGTGGACGGATGAAAACGAATAAAACCGACCGGATGTCCCTTAAGAGATCTTCATCGAGAGAGCTTTTGTACGTAATGCTGCAAGTCCGAATCGAGCACGAAATTACATTCTATCGCTGTTCTTTCATATTTCTTGTATCCCGAAATACCGATTCTCAAGCGATGGAATCACCGATGTAATCTACTCGATCGAAAAATTTGATTTCGCGATTGTGCCGAACTAGCATGTACTTCGATCTTCGCCGAACGATCAAAGTTTTCTACGGTAGCGTCTTCCTGTTTCTTCCTGTTATATCGGTTTATTCTTTTCCTTTGCCTGTGTTCACGGTACGCGACACATTCCCCAGGAAGGATATTCGCATTGATCGAACAAAGTAATGGCGAATTGATGGCGACCAATTATCGAACCGGGACGCATTTCTTCGTTTCCATGAATTTTTTTATGAAAATGATCGATGATGCGAAATACAAACTGCGAACGAAGCGGCGGCCGCTCTATGTCGAATAATAGGGGACACGTTCGCGTCGGGGGAATACCTACCGTATTTATTCCGTGTGTCGGTGTTATTAATTGAAAATCCCCTATGCTTCCTGACACGGCCAGTGTTCCATATTTTCGTGAATTGCTGGGAATAATCTGACGCCGGGGTAATTCTCCCGTGGAAACAGTATTTCCTTTCACCGGGGAACCGCGGCCGCGTTTTTCCACTTCGAGCCCAACTATTCGCCAACTGTTGCCAGCACATCGGCCGAAACAACGTCCTCGTTGCCGAATACTCGTCGAAATTCGAACAAGGACAAAGTACGGGACCCGTAAAGGAGCTACCATTAATGTCAATGTCCATTAAGGCGTGTCGCTCAATACGCGTTGTCTCCTATCTTTTTCCGATTCCCTCGCACAATGAAGATTCTATGGTACTCTTGCTTCGCGAACCTTTAAACGGAATTCGAGATACGGTTTATTATAATTGAATTTTCTTACTTAGATTTTAACCAGAAACCGTACAGGAAAAATATGATAAACTTTTTTTTTTTTTTTTTTAAGATTTTCGACGCGACTCTATTTTCCTATCGTTAACAAACTTCTCAAGTTGCAGCTGAAAATTGTAAAATGTCTGTTTCTAAAATCTGTAGTTACGATAATACGATGACTTTACGACACAAGGATGGAACGAAACGCTACAAATTCACAGAGTTTGCGATTAATCGAGAATTTCGAGGTATTCGTTGAAACGCGGCCGAATTACGTGCTATTTTTCATTTGTCCTGGACGCATGATGTTCTTGCATTTCGAAGGCGATTCTCAGACGGACATGTCGCGTCCAAATTAAGGGTTAGACACGGAAGAAAGTTCCGCGCTGGTAAATTACATCAGTGGCCCAATTCCTCGAGCTTCCTCTTTCCTTCTTCTCCTTCGTTTTCAAATCCATACATCGCACGGATCGTTGGATTAATTAAACCTGAATTTAATTAAACAACCTACAACGCGCTGCTGAGAGTCAAGCGTTAAATAAATAAAGGTCGGGGTGCAAGGATTCGAAAGAGGCAGTGGGAAAGAAAATCGTAATCGAGGCCAACCGCGTGTTCCTGACTAAGGAAATTGATAGTGAACCAGGGAACGAAGTTGGAAGATCGCAAACATGCTGACCGACAGGATCAAATACGCCATGGACCATTTGTCCCACAAACAACACATTTCTCTATTGGCACGACCTAATTGGAGAAGAACGCAAACAAGGAACGCGCATATTTTGGTGAGTATCGCTCTGCATTTTCTCCATCGAGGCGATCAGTGTCGAGAAGAACTCAAACAAAGAACTCGCATACTCCGGTGAGTATATCTGCTGGCTTTTTCCTACGATCGGGTAACGTCGTATTTTTATCAGGCGAATCCTTACGGCATTCGACGAACAGCGTTGAAAGGACGAGCGTCGAAACGAATCAAAGCGATGGCGCGGCCGAAACACGTTATCAAAAAATACGATCCAACGTGAGTAATTATGCGTTCACGCGATACGTATCCACGAGGATCGATACGGTCCGCTCGACTCTTTCAAAGCTAGCAGAGACGTAGTTGCAAACTGGTTTCTCGTCTATCCATAGAAGAGTACCACCACCGTATCCGCGAATCCATCCGAAAACGCTCGCGGCTAAACCCACGAAACGCATCCACGACTTGGCGTTGCCTACAAAGAGGTGATCTTCTTTCCGCGAGACAGGCCGGAACCTCGAAGAGAATTAACGAATTGCTCGTTCCCCGATCAGATTGCTGTTGGCGAACATGAGATTTCCCACTAGCAGCGGCAACATAGCCGAGACGCTATGGAAGGTTCAGAAATCGCGCTACCGGAAATATCGATTCTTCTGCAACGCCAGACAGCAGCGCGAGATGAAGAAGAAGTGAGTTAGACAGGCACATTTATCTAAACGTTGACTGCGTACTTGAAAGTGATATACAGTGGCTCGCGAGACTATTCGGACACGTATCTACAACGGAATATTTTGCAGAATGTATTGCGCGTATCGTACGAAACTTTTTGAAATTTCGTTAACACTGCAACGAGACAACGAACATCTTCCGTATACGTTTGCGAATTGATTTCAAATTTTTCCGATACACTCGTCAATTTTACCCGAGCAGTCGTGCCCCGTTACAGCGCTAACGAAATTTCGAAAAGTTTCGTAATACGCGCATAATACGTTCGTAAAAATTTCCTGTAACAAGCGTTGGAATACTTTTTTTTCGAAACGAGGTTCCAGGAATCTCACGATCTTCGGTGTATCCTATCGTAGATCGTTTCTAACTGTCGCGAAAAATTGCGAATTTGAACCATCGATCAATTTTACGATCTCGCTGCGATATCGCTTCGATCAAGTATACGTATTTTGCATCACGAGGAGGAAGCAGCTGCACGACTGTTCGTCGCGAAACGAAAGAATGACATGGCCTTGCAGATGACATCGAGAGAACGTCGACTGCAAGCGTCACAGGGAATGACGGGTAATCGGATTGTCCTTCGAACGTTTCACTCTCGCAAATGCGATCTCGTAAAGTCGGATTTGGATATCGAGCAAGGTCGTTTCCTTTCTCGCGGCCAACGAAGACAGGATCCTCGTTTGTCTGCTAACGCCGTACTCCACCGTAATTCGCGTCTCGCGTAACGTAGCAAGTTCACGAATGCAATTATCTACTTTCGAGGTGGTCTACTCTTTGATCAACTTTTCCCTTCTTGGGATTAAAGCGGTAAATTGAAGGTTGCGGGAAACGGAAAAAGTTGGCGAACGATTCGGTATCGCTGTTGGAACGATGGGAAATCATCGACGTGCCACGAGAATTTATCTTCCCTCTTTTTTTTCCCTTGGACATCGCACGAGGTTTAACGAGAAACCAGATATTGGCTTTCCACTTTCCATGTCGACTTTCCTGGGATACCTAACGTTACCATTAAACTTGGCGCGCAACTCGTGAACAGTTAGCAGACACGAGTACCCTAGATGTAATTATTAATAGTGCCCAAGGGTGTGCCGAAATTCACCAAACAAGTAGAAGCGCATGTTGCTTGCTCCTCCTCTCGGTTCCTTCACACCCTGCTCTTTCATTTTCCCGTTATTCCCGATACCGAGCGAAAACTATCCGCACGATGCGATAATTGCGCAACAGAGAGGAACCTGTTCCTCGTTGCTCGTTCCTGGGAATAGCCTAAATTTCATCCTAGTTTTCAATTTCACTTTTTACCTGGTCTCAATTTACCGGATCGCAGGCAAAAAATAATGGCGAAATTGCGCCGAGTGATCAAGCCGGAAGAATGGGATCAGCACATGGAGTTGTTGGAGATACTGGCTGCTCCTAAAGTTCCGCCCAGGCCTAGATTGCCTGTAAGAGCGTTACCAAGTTAGCGTAATTTAAAAGGAAATCACCGAGTCGAGAGACGAAGTTTTCCAAGTTATATGCCGGTGGAACGAGGCGGAAACGAAAATGGTCGTCGATCGACGTACGCAGATCCTTCGACGCGGTGTGCCTTGTCGTTTGATAAACGACAGATTCCACCGGTGTTGCCGGTGAAAACGTCGATGAAACGTAACGGGGACACGAAAGGGACGGGGAGAAAAACGAGCGTTCGTCGTTGCGCTCGTCATACAGTAGAAACCGAGTAGAAACCAAGTAGAAAGAGACGCGGTAACAAAGGTTCGTTTCGACGACAGAGATCGATACACAGAGTAACGGTGAATTGCAGGGTAAAAAGAAAAAATGGAGGCCGGTCAACATGCGGAGGATCGAAGAATTGTCGACGCCGCCAGTGAGAGAGATACCGCCGCCCAAGGACCCGTCCGAAGTGCCAAGAAGCGCTCTCACCTACAGGATCACCAAACGTCTCCAGAAGATTGCATACCCGAAGACAGTACCGGAGATTATACCGCCACGGATCCTCGGCAAGGTTTCCCCGGGCGCGTTGAGGGCCGTAGGTACGCGCTAGAATAGCTCGGCTTTCCTTTCTTCTCTCGGATTTTTCTTTCGCCGAACTTACCACTCAGCGGACTCGTCGGTGGTTCTACCAAGGGATTTTCCAGCGTCAGAAATCGTTCGCGTGCTTACTTAAGGAAGTTAGCGCGGAAAATGGGCAAGTTGAAAATTCCGTTGTACGTATAAGCGGAGGAGCGCGGCGAATCGAAACGCACGCTGAAGGTCGGTAAGTTTGCGAGAAATTTAACCGATCCTGGTCCGAGATTCCGTTTAATTTCTCTCTCGTATTTCGAGTCAGCGCGGTTTCGCGAACCGTGAAACGGCGAAGAGTAATTAAAACGATGTTTTCCACGATTAAACGGCCGAACGAATACGCGATGTTTCACCAGCCAAGTCGTCCGCTTTCGAATAAAGAGAGATCACTTCCCCTCGACGAGGCACGAGCCACGGCCGTTTGCCTGGCAAATGTAAATTTCCTTCGAAATTTCCTCATTAGCAGGCGACCACGTTTCCGCGAGATAAGTTTGCGGACCTAATTCTTTGCGTTAGCCAATTAGCCGGTGCGTCCGACTAAACGGCCTTTTCTCCACTGCCAGCGTTCCGCCGTCACTGCTGAATTAATTCTCTTCCGTGCCATTTGTTCGCCTTAAGTGCGAACGTTAGAAGCGACAGGATGCATGGTGTTTAATTTTGCAGCTACCCCGAGGACGATAATCCTGGCGAAGCCGGTTGAACGGCCGGCAGGGATGGAGACGGATCTTCGAGAAGACGCTTTCACGGTCTCGCCGATGGCCTTAAAAGCCAAATGCTCGAGGCGGCTAAAATTTTTAGCCCGTCCCAAGAGAAGGAGATGAACTCTGAATTAACACAGGTCGCAATCGTGGAACAATAGCGCGTAACTTTCGTCCCCTACTATAACGTCACTTGTCACCGTACATTGTCCTTTATGCCGAATATAGAAAACGTTAGAAGTTTACAATTCTCTTGTACGTGTGTAACGTGTACTCTTATTTCGAGTACTGTTCGCTTCCTTCGAATATGTTCGTGAGCCATAGGACGTAAAATTATCTAAGTATTCGAACATTTTCGTCAGCCACAGTATGACCTTAACCCTTTGCACTCTGAATTTTATTTCAATTTCGTTAGCAGCAGCTTCCGACCATTTTAAGTGTTTTATTTGAAATTTACTTTAACTAAAAGATAAGACAATTTAACTGAATAAAGGAAGAATGAAATTCACTTAAATACCAGTTTTATTCACACTATCGTTGTATTTTATAACTTTTAAGTGTATGATATATCTTGAAACAATTTCCAGCATGCAATCCTGGTTTTCTTTCACGTTTCACAAAAAAAGGTGGACATGAAAGAACGTATGAAGTGAGCTGGACAAAAGAGCTCCTGAGATAAAAACTGATGTCGAGTCACACTCGACATAGGAGTGCAAAAGGTTAATGGACCACGCATCGACTAAACCACGTATCAACGTATTCCATCGGTAGTCAGCGTTTCGAGAAACAATGGTCCTACCCCGGATAACTACAACGGCACGAGTGTCTAATTTATGTTTGGAAATTATTTGACGTTTCACGCACCATCGATTCGAGGAGCTTCTTCGCGAGCAACGTTCGCCATAGAGACCCGTAGGGAACTCGTTATCCCTTCGAATTGAACCGAAACGAGAGAGGGAAACCGTGTTGCCAATCTCAGCCTCTGATTGCCATCGCGAAGTCAAAGTTCCAGCATGTACCGGCGAATTAATATGTGCTTGACTGTTTCACCGGTGAGCAACGCTGGAAACTGTTATAATCGCACTGTTACGGAAATTCCGTCGGCGTTGCGCGTCTGTCTACCGCGGATCACTTAATTCCCCGAATAACTAGTCCTGCTTCGCGAACTAGTTAATAGGATTCGAGACGTAGAATTTACACGAGAAATCCAAATACCATGATTACCGCGTTCTACTTGAGCTGACGTTTCATTTCTAAAGTCAGCGACAAGTACGACGACTGCAGGGAAAAACGGGATAAGTTTCTCACTGTTTCTCTACTTTCCACAGAACAGCGATTTCGAAATTCCTTCGTCCAAAATCGTCCTTACGTTTCATTTTTTTCTTTTTCCACCCTGTGGATTTCAAAAATATTGTTTGTCGTATCATATTGAAATATCACTTGCCCCAGCGGTTATACCTTTTCGTAATCCTACAAACTTCAAAGAAAGAAATACGAAAGCTGAATGAAAATTAGGCTATTGCGTACCAATAAGTATTGCTCTTTAGTTACGGGAAAAAAAAGAAAAAACAAACATGAAAATTAACAAAAATATAGCTGTCGTACAGCTCTTTTTCCCTGTGATGTTCGTGCGATACCTTGGGACGATTTCTGCTCTTTTATTGCAAGAAAGATGGAGGATAATAAAATAAAAGAGAAATACGTCTCGCGAACGAAGAAGCGTGAAATAATGGGCAGGAGTGTTCAATAGTCGTGTAAAAATGTTGAAGATGCCAGAGGAAAAGAATACAATGGGGATTCTATAGCGACAGTTAGTGTGTTTACACCGGATCGATGTCTCGCGGTACATCGACGGCAACGATGTTCGATACGTGTCACGTATTCCGTACGGACGGACGTCCCGTGCTCGATAGAAATTCGATAGAAATTCGATAGAAATTCGATGGAAAGGAGTCCGAACGTGTGGAACTTCTCTCGTCGACCGAGCCACCGATCGCTTCCACTCGCTGCAACGATTTTGTAAATAGAAGGCTGGTTCTGGCTTTTTGTTCTCGTTGTACGGAAGCACCGTCCCCTCTGCTGGGCAAATTTGTTCCATTTTCATGCGGACTCGTTAGGAACGACATTCTTTTTTCAACCGACGGGAAACACGGAGCGGGAAGGTTGTTCAGGAAAGGTCTTCGTTTCCAAGGGAGAAACGAACAACGTCGATATTCTCTTTAGTCGAAATTAAAGGTATAAAACGCGACTCGAGATTCTTTCTTATCCTCTAATACCATCCGGTTACTATCTTTAATAAAATAAAATCGAATGTTTAAAAACTGTTGCACGTAACGTAAAAGTGCGGAAAGAGAAGAATGGGCGTATGGAGCGCAACTTTGTGATATTTTCGCTAGAAAACAAAAAATTGTAAAGGGAAGCACAGGAACGAATGGTCGGTCGCCAATATGCAGGTTAAATGGAGAAAATAAGAATACGTCGGTAGAAGCTAAACGATGCATAGAGTACGATCGAAACCAGCCACTTTTTGTAGAAATGCCATTGGATATTGTGGATTTCCTACAGGTATGATGACTCCATTGATCCTTAACAATCGGTTCAGCCAAACAAAAATTAATAACGAAGCCGAAGATAAAGAGCTTTCCGATGTAGTAAACTGACCTACTTTTATAACCGTAAAATCGATATTACATTCGCAGCAACCTAATAAATTACCAAGAGTAAATCGATTAGACATTACGCGTAATCCTACTGGATGATGATGCTTTAGTATCAATCTATTTAGTATGAAATTCATCGAAACAAGGTTATAGAAACAAGTGTGCATACTTTGCACAAACTAATTACTCTAATAAATAAATAACCAAGTCGTCTTTCTTCTTTCGAACGATTGAGAACAGAGATCAAGTTCTACAAGAATGGTTCGTTTCGTTTCCATGGGAAAAATGTAGCCACGTTGATTTTCTTTTCAGTTTAAATTAAAGTTGTTCTCGAGAGCAGAAACCGAACGAATGAAATGGCTCGTAAAATTTCCTCGGCCATCGTGAAGATAAATGGATTGTCTCTGCATCGTATACCTATTAGGCAGTATCAATATGCCTCAGTTTCGTGGATTGACACCGATTTGAGTGGAAACAGAGCAACGAGCTTTCTTCATCGTGAATCGTATTGGCCCCCCGTCGATCGTTCCAGATCGTATCTGTTTTCATTTCATTCTCCTCTCGATTCGATTGGAAACACCGTAGGAGACAAACCAGGAATTCAGAACGAGTTCCGTGTAATCCTTATTTCCAGACAATCATCCTGACAAAATCAGTGATCTCGTCGCGTGTTTCGTTATCCGTGCTTGAAAATAACAAGATTGCCGGATATGCATTTCTATTTTATAGAAGAAATCGCGTAACGCATTGAAACGCGCTACCGTTGCAAAGTACGCGGACGGTTCATTATCTTCGATGGGATGAATTTTAATTACGAGACTACGGATAAATCGAATTGCAGCGATTTTAATCTTTCTAAACATCATAGCTACGTATAATGGAATATTGTGACACCGTTAAATTGCTATTCCAATTTGTATTTTCCGCGCCTGCAAATAACAACATTTCCAGATACACGTTTTTATTCTGTGCAGCGAATCGCGTGACGTATTAAAATACACTATCGTCCGAAAATATTCCTGCGGTATATTATTTTTGACAGGACGTATTTTAATTAGAAAACTACGGACAAATCGAATTGCCACGGTTTCGATCTTTCTAGCCGCAGTGTACCTACGGTAGAACATTGCGACACGATTATATCTGTATCCAAAAATTTTATTTTCCGCCCCCTGGGCATAGCAAGATTGGCAGAATTTTCAAATTTCTCGGTGAATCTTATGTAGAAAAATTAAAAGCAGCTTCGGCTTGCAGGGATCGTTCGGTACAGATGTAACGGAAAACACAAGGAGCAGAGGGACAACAGAGAAACATTCTAACCCAGGATCTCGTGGATTTCTATTCATCCGTTATTTTCCCGATACATTTCGTTCAAAAAGATATTATAGATTCACCGCAATACAGCAACGATCGTTTCCCCGCTTGTTGGGAATTCGTTCAACAAAAATATCCAATACGTCGAATCTTGCCAGAAACCATTAGCGGAAACGAAATATAAAGAAAATTCATGCAAAAGCTTTTTTATTTTTGAAACAGATTGTATTTATTAAGAAATAAAACGAGTGAAACTATAACGAACGAACTATTAACGTTTATGAGAATTAATATTTTTAATTAAGTGTAAGATTTTAAGCAGGTAGCTGTCTCGCACACTAAAAATTCCAGACGAATAATTCGAATATTTTTGCATATTGTACGCATTTTATGTACTTTAACATCTTGTATATTCAGATAAAACAATGAATATAAAACAACGAAAGCGGAATTTAAAAAATAAAAATAAAACGTCGTCAATGCTAGAAATTTTCTACCCATTGACGACAATTCGATATGAAACTCACTATAAAAGGTAATGTACAAGGTTGAAAATTAGTACGAGAACTACTTAATTATCTAAAGTGCTCTAAATTATATGGTGATCCATAATCGTAACTCGTAACTTTTCATTCTTTCGCGTCGCTAATAACCCGTGCAAAAGTTTAATGCGACTATAAATAATAAAAGAAAAATTGCTCCTTTTCCCGATCTTGTTCCATAAGTTAGACGAAACCGTATACGCTATGTGATAGTATCTTGGTCTAAACTAACAAAGAAGAATTATAAATCATCGAGTTCTGTAGATCCTTGGACAGTACAGACTTCAGATGCCTATTCACCGTACTTGATACACTGTACTCGACTTTCGTTCAAGCAGCTTACGCCAAGATATTTTTCGCGACAATATACGCAAAAGTCAGCTTCATTATTATTCCGTTACTTGCGGGCTCGTTTGCTCCGTTCTGTTTCTTCATAGAATCGTTCCAAGTGTCAGATACCGTTAATAAGTTATCATTAACTGAACGATAAATGTATTTTATTTTTACTTTATTTGTACTTTTTATAAAACAACACGAAAAACGTCTACTATTAATAAATAGTAAAAAGTATTTTTCTTACAGATTGAAAACAAAGTGCGGAGAAAAGACTAATATTATTTTCAAAGCAATGGAAAAACTAAGATGAGAGTAGCAAAAAAATACAAGAAATCGAACGATCCGTTGGAACGTTCGTTTCGTAACAAACCTGTTAAAAAAGTTCTTTCAATAAAATATAGCAGAATGTAATTGCCAAATGGCCGCCAGTGTTTTCGAAATATTTTTCGTTCTTTTTTCTTTTTTTTTTTTTTTTTTTTTTTTTACAAATTTCCTCCGCGCAGCAAATTGTCAAGGTTAGCCAGAAAAAAATGCACGTATCGCAAAATAAGAACTATTGACATTGTATTCTCGAATACTGTACGCGAAACATCGTGCAACAATAGGACGACAAATATTGCAAACGTACAATGGATTACGTGCGACGCGAATCAACGTTCGTAAGAGTGAATTCACGAAGCGGAAAAAAGCGGATGTTAGCGTAGCTGTAATTGAAGAGGTAGTTGCGGTAAGGGGTAGGGTAGAACCCTTTCGAAATACATCCACTACCACGTGACGAATAGAATGTAAATGTAAAGGGTCGAGGACGAACGAAATCCTCTTATGATTCCGTCCACGTTCGGACACTCTTCTGCCTGGCTGTCGGAGCGGTCCAGTCAAGCCTTTCTCTCTCTCTCTCTCTCTCTCTCTTTCTCTCTCCCTCTCTCTCTTTCTTTTCCAGTGTACGTCACTTCTAGTTCTCTTCCTTTCTCAGCCTCGTTGTATAGTGCAAGCAGAATTTCAACCAGACGTCAGGAAAGTTAAAGGTTTAGCGGAAATGAACGTGTAATCGTAGATAAGCGGATGCAGAGTGAAAACAGTTATTAACTAAATATTAAAGGAAGAAGGAATATTCCGCATTTCAGCAATAAGTTTCTATTAAACAGGAGTTTTCATCTCGACTGGTTCCTTCAAAGGGAAACGGAAATTAATAAACGGCATTCTTCGGATCAATTTCAAAGTTGTCGAGTATTACGAATTTGAAACTATGCGTGTATTATATCGAAATTGAATCACGTAGCCGGACCACCATTATTCCATGTTCACGGAATAATTAATACGATTGATCGATGGACGACGTTAATTAATGATCGATTATAATATTATTTTGGCACATAAACTTCTAAATTAAACACGCCAGTGAACGCAACGTGTCAAACACAATTTCGATGGATACATTCGAATTTTTTCTTTTCCAATTACTCCTAGTTCCCAATTAACTTTCCGTATTGCATCCATCCACCTATTAAATTATTTTCAATTAACATTCCCACGTTCCAACGAATTGCACGTCATCTTGCGAGTTGCCTATTTACCGGGGACATGTTTCTGCAAGCTACGCCGTTTTAAATCGTATCCAAGCGAAACATTCGCCAAGTGAGGTCGAGGTTCGGCTTTATTGGATATTGGAAAACGTCCCCATCTCTCTCCCGTGCCGCTGTAAAGGCTGGTCCTTGGAGATCAACGAGATCCTGCGGCCACCTACGATCATTGTTCAGACCTACGGCTATTCCAGGTCAATCCACGGGTCCCGTGGAAAGGCTGGCTTTACGAGACCTCACCCCCGATGACGGACGACACGCTGACTCCCGTAAATTTTCAAACTTCCTTCCTGCATTATGTATAGCCGTCGAAGTAGCCGTTTCCAGTCTGGGGAACCAACCGATCGCTCGCCTTCAGTCGCCACCAATCGAATGATTGAAGACTGACGTTTTTGCTGACTGACTTCTGTAACTTATTCGACGAATGAAAAAATTGCAGAAAAGAACGATTTTTGTTTTGAGCAAATATCCGTTCTATCGTCGTTAAGGAATTATTCTAAATTTTGTTACACGTCATATCTTTTTTTCTTTTTTGTATCTTTTGGAAAAGGAATATATATATATATATATATGTGTGTGTACAATAATCGTGTTAAACAATACACATCATACAACCGATTGAAACTTCTGGCGCATAAATTACGCTTCGTCGATTATTTCAATAATACAGCTAACGTGATTGCTGCATTCTAGATATTAGGTTGTCCGAAAAGTTTCTTTCGTTTCATAAGGAAATAATAGACGCACATTATACACGAACATAATAATAGAACTAGAACGAAATAGATCGTATCTAATTCAATAAAATAATATAAAACAGAAATTGTTGTTCATCTATTATCACGTTAGGAAACGAAAGGAACATTTCGGACAACCTAATATATTCATAAGTCTCGCATATCGGAGTTTAAAGAAAGAATATTGTTCGCAATGGCAGTCTCCTGGTGTAATTTACTCGTTAATTTTAATAACTGTTTCGCCTGAATAAAGATTGATAGCGAAACTAAAGACGCTTCTGATAAGAAATTCCTGAATGGAAAAAAGAACGAAATTTCGTAATGAAAGTCTTAAGTAAAACACTAGCACCGTAGCAAGTTGTTCCACTTTTATATCTATAAAGCGTTACTTGCTCGCTGGCTCCACGAATTTACCAAAAGTCATTCGATTCGACGTTACACAACCCTTGTTCGCGATAACGATTTATCGTTGAAAGTGTCGCTATCTTATAGGAACGCCACGAATGTCTATGCTTTATTCAAAGTAGTACGAATTATCCTCGCAAAAAAAAAGGAAACATCGTACTTTTTACGATAAAGAAATCGCTTCTCGAGAAAAAACTTGGTCATTTCTCTCGGATCATTTGCTTGATTAACACAACAGGTCGATCGATGCTCGCGGAAACTTGAACATCGTGTCGACGAAGTACCGTGCTTCTTGGACCGTGTCGGGTACCGTGACGCAATTTCGCGAATGTGTTTGCATACTCAGAACTGTTAAGATCGAGAGAAGCAATTGGTAGAATGAAAGTTGATGAGAAATTAAAGGAAAAGGCTGGCGGTATCGTTTTCCACACACTTCGTTGAAACGCGTTACGAAATTGCAATCGTTTCTCTATACTCTGGGCGAAAAAATCAAAACGATCGTTAAAAGAGTTAACGTCCTTCCAAATAATCTCGATTCCGCCAACATTCGACATAAGTCGAGCTCAAGTAGTAACGTAATCAATATCCGTGTAATCGGTTGCCAGGTATCGTTACTAGCGGCCTCGGGCTACGTTCGATAAAACCGTAGAACAACCAACTGATGACTTTTATGCTTTCTCATCTGTTTAATATAAAATATCGAGGATTCGATTAATTGCGGGTCGTCCAAGTCGACGAAGAACGCTTGTGGAAAATCGATAATTCTGTAATCGGGACGCGACGAAAAATGACGAGGAGCTCGTTCTCGATGACTTTCGGAGCGTGCGAATATTTTCGCAAAATCGCTGGCTGCGTGAATCGATGCGACGATTAGCTTTCGTTTGTTACGAGTCCGATCAATTAACGACTATCATCGAAGAACGAATTAAAATTAAATTATATAGTAGAATATTTGATAAAACAAGATAAATCGTTATCAAAGGATCTCGTAAAATTTAAAAATGTGTAAAACGAGACTCATCAGTTTCTATCTATTACTCGTGCTACGGCTGAAAAAGTAAAAAATATGTAGACACTTGCTTGTTTCTGGCAGAGAGTAATTTAGTTAAAAAATTACAAATGAGAAGATCCATCGCGATTTTATCCTTTATTAAAGCTGCCCTGGAATATCACGACGCGATAAAATCTAGTTTTTAAAGTTAATATGCAACAAGAAATTAGCATATGTCAATTTTAATTTAAAAAGTTCCCTATTAGCAGCTGCTTCGGTTGTCAAGCTTCAGATAAGATAGAGAAGATTTTTCCAAATCGATAAAAAATCAACAATTGATAAAGAATTGATAAAATGATAAAGTTTATTTTAATGGTAATATTTAAAATCAGTTAATACTTGCACGAATAATATATTTAACGTTAACGTATCGTTGACAAGGTTTCAAGTAAACAGATGTTTGTCGATACCAAAAGAAGATAGTAAAGATTGCTCTCCATCGTTACTTTGCGAGAACTTTAATCGAGAGAAATCTTAACTCCACGTACGGCAAAATACATCGTTTCTTACGACGGATAAACTTCTTTCCCGCATCGAAATTTTAGACATTTTGGTACAAAATTTATACTACGTATAAACTCTCTGCTAAGAAGTTGCTCTTTCGTATTATACGTCGGCATAATATACAAGCTTTGCGTATAATATCTTTTTTGCTACGTAGTTGTCTGCAAGCTGTATCCGGCAGCCAAGTATCTGGCAAATTATCCGCCTAATATTCTTCTACGCGATTATACGATCCTCCCTTGCTTTCCCTCGTTTCTCAACACTTCCCTTCCTGCCTGATACCATTCCCATTTCCTCGCCAACTTATGACTCCAACGTCACGCGAAACTTTTGCCATCAGAAAACCTGTTTTTCTATTTTCTCCTTATATACGTTACCGTGTCTATCGAATGTAACTTCTTTCCGACGTTTTCTCCGTTCCTTCCTTCCTTCCTCGCTGTTCTCCGCTCTCGTCCTTAATTTTATTTCTGCCATTCTTTCCGCACTTATCGTCCAGGTCGACGGTACGGTATCGCGTGTAACGTCTGTGTTTCGCGCGAGACGCGTGCAACCAAACGAAAGAAACAAGGTTTTGAGAGGCTTCAACGAATATCGCGGATACGATATACCGACGCGACGTTCCTGTACGCGGAAGACAATTGGCTTGAAAGCAACAAGCGAACGGGTATAAATTACTCAAAGGATGTACCTTTTTTTTTTCACTTTTTATTTATTCGAACCATCTCTCTCTCTCTATCTATCTATCTATCTTTCTCTCTAGGGACAGAAGCGCTGGAAGAAATTATTATTCGAACCGTATTTCTCTCCTCTCGCTCTCTCTTTCTCTCTAGGAACAGGAGCGCTGGAAGAAATTATAACACCGAACGATCCCACAAAGGCAAAAGCGTTCGCGTGACCCTACCTTGGTCGCAATAAAGAGTACCTACCTAAAGAGTGGCGGCACAAGTAAAGTACAGACGGTTTTCAAATTATTAGAAATTCTCACGGAAGAATTCACGATAACGAGAAACGAATCTAATTACATACGTTGTTTATTCCGTCTCGTCGGGTTTCCCGGCTCCAGCCAAGATATTTCATTTCACGGAATACGTTTTACAGATATGTTTTAATTAAATGGACGTCCGCAGTGGCTATCGCGTAATTAGCGTTGTTTCAGTGAAATCGATGCCTGTTTCAGATCGAAATCCGGTGACCCGCGCAACCAACGTCGGAGAAATCGAACCTTTCACCGCAGTCGTCGCGCCGTGAACCGCGATTGCTCGTATGCAACGAGCGAAATTAGGCAGAAGGCCGTTCACCGAAGATCAACGAGGCGCCATTTCACGTTGAAATAAATCATTAATTTACCATAGCTGCAGCAAGAGCATACGATTCGCAAAGAACGAGAAAACGCGGTGAACGATGCTCGTTCGTTCGCGAATAACTTTCGCGTCAGTTTTACGTACAGGAGGCTCGAAACTTTCGGTTTTCGCTGGAAAGGGATGGAGGAGCATGGAGACAGGGCGACAAACAACCAGCCAAGGAATCTAATTTTACGGTGTGCCGGCTTCGATTTCCGCACGATCCGATGATTTCACCTAATAAACCTCGTGTTCGTTCACCGCGTTTAACGAAACCGGAGGCAGGCTGGTGAGGGATGAAACGCGATCGTTGACAGGCTCGATCCGCTGACAAACAATTACCACGATATCGGCCACAAAATTCGTATTACAAGCTGCAAGCTAGTTCTGACTAGCAAATAGGTAACGACGTTTGCCGAAACTGCTGTTTAATATAAACGTTAACAACGTACGTGTTTAATATTTCGCGATGCAAGCCACAAAATCGAAGTAACCGCGGTGCATGTAGAATTCCGATTAATTCGCCGTAATGTTCGGTCGAGCACGACCGCCAAATACATAGATCGTCAGGCGTTTCGCCTGGTCATTAACGCGTACCGAACCGAGAGGAAATCGAAGCAGAAATTGACGGTGAAAAAGTTATGTCGAAAAAGTTACGTGGAAATTTAATAAAAAAAAAAAAAGATTACAAAAGGAAAGAAAGAAAATTTCATCGGTAAAGCACTCGGACGAAAAAAGTATAAAAAAACGAACGCGAAGACGAATCGATCGCGCAGGTACGTTCTATTTAAACATTAGAATCTCCCGAGCGTTTGCCACTTGAAAGGCGAAACGCGTTGATTGAACGCGCCGAGATCTCGAGCAACGTATATTAAATTATTATTCATTATCTCGGTTGCCGCAGCCTCGACTTCTTTTTAGATACCAATTTCGGCTGGTATTGCCGAGACAGCGTCTCATAGAAGCTCTAAACCGTGCTTTAGCCACGAAAGCAGCTCGAAAGGAAAAAATAGGGGAAACCAGTTAAGGGAGACGTTGCATTCGCTGAATCGAGCCTCGGCTCGACTTTAAACGGCCGCTCATAATTCTCAATGAATCCGAAAGCAACTGTCAATACGCGAAATTAAACGGTCAATAAACCTTGGCGAACGGCAGCCAGAGCTTTTTGCACGATCTATAAAACACGTAAAATAACCGCGAATAATGCTGCAATTCGACCCTTTTACGTCGTCGCCATGGAGCGGTATATCCGTTTCACAGAGGCGGGATAATAAAGCGATTGCGGAAAGGTACCCCTAAAATCCTTTTAATTGGTCGTTACCACGAGAGGATATAACGGAACCGTGGCTTTTTCACGAAAAGAAAAGAGAGCAAGAAATCATTACCGATGACACGCGGCGAAGAGATTCACCGAAAAAATGTAGAATTTACTCGGTCAACCCTTCCACGATGTAAAGAAATTCGTGCGAGTTTCGGATAAATTTAGGCTGGAAGCCTGAAAAAACGCCCGAGGAGAAATAAATTTGAAAATTTCTGCAGTATCCACCAACTTGACTAATTCTTCACTAAACAGGTTCAGACCTTATTCTCTCTTAAACGAGGTTCTAAAAGAAAAAGATTTATTCGACGTTTTCAACTTACCTGCGCATGTAGAACAACTCTCTGTCGCCCATCTATTCCTGTCTAGTCGGAAATTAGTCAAATTGGTATTACGTATAGTTGACAAATTTTCAAACTCTAGTTTCTCGAAAATGAAACCGTCAACGCGATTTAGTTATTCTTGATTTTCGTCGTATTTTCAGCCATAGGAGTCCAGGTTCAGTCCAGGTGTAAAAAATAATATTAAAATACCAAACAAGTACGCATATCAGAGACAAAAAGATTTCCGTAACTGAAAGGAATTAATATCTACCGCTTGCGAGATTAATTAAAATTATCAGTATTTATTTCTTATAAAAACTCGAAGGTTCATATTGTTCGTATCTGTGCGATAAATGCAAGAGATCTTAACGATAAAGATGTAGTCATTTTCTCAGTCGTTCATTACGAATTCTTCGTTGTTTTATTACACTGTGAGAAGGTTGAAGCGTGTCAAGGCGAAAGTCATAGAGATACCGAACGATAAAGAAAAGAAAGGAATAAAAGAAGCGCGGAGATAGAGGAGATTTAAAGCGCCATAACTCAATGGGATCGGCGCTATATTAATCTTCGGGATTTTCATTAACTCTGTAGAATATGTTCTTTTTTAATCTGCGCGTGATACGGCAGCGACGGATCGTTGAAACTGAATCCGCGCGTTGCAAGCGTGGCTTGCTGAGGAAACTGTGCTTGCGTGCCGTGGCCGATAACGCTAAGTTGGAGGCTTAGCTAAAAGGAAATAAAGATAAATGACGGCATTTCGTGCAGGACAAATTGAAAGTGGAAAGATGCCATCATATATCAGTATTTGTTCTGGTCTCTCGCGCATCGCCAATAACCCGCAACATCTCGAGAATCTATATCTTCACAATTAAGAGCGACAGCTACGACGACAGCTGCCACTCTCGGCCACTCGAATTCCATTAAAACAATCTTTCACAGCCGATTTCGTCTGTATGTTTCGTTTCTTCTTTAACCACGCTGTATTCTTCCCGTCATTTTCGAGCCAACTGCATTCTCAGAATATGACGAAGATGAATATGAAGGAACTTTCACGAATACGTACGATTTTTCATTTCAATTTTATGTTAAAACAGTCGAGGATCGAAAATTTCACGGCAGCGAGGTCGGAAAATATAGTTTCGGTAGGAACGGAAGAGGAAATTTAGCGAAAGTTGGCCGCAGCTCACCTCTTCGAAATGAAAAAATTAATAAAGTCGAACAAGTGGAATTTTGTTTCTCGGCAATGGACGAAGAATAGAAAAATTGCTTGCAGTAGTTAGAAACAATAACATCCCGATGGTATTATTACAGCACGATAATGTTCAAACAAAATTCGCACAAGATGAAATTTCGCCCGTGATAGCCCCCAAGGATTAAAACTGTGATAAATCTCTCTCGTATTCATCCCTGTAACTTCGTTGAGAGTTTAAATTTTGATAAACTGTTGCGTACGCTTAGAATCTTGAAAAAATTAAAAATTCGATCGTTTTAGACATCAGGATGGTGTACCCTTTAATCCGCAATTTTCATCTCCATTTAGTAACGAGGATGTTAGAGGGAAGAAAATATGACGTCCAACATTATCCAACACGGTTTACAATAGGAAACCTTGGTCCGTTTCAATATTGACTGTATACTTGCGAATATATGAAACGTTTCTGCTTTCTATTCGTAAAGGGATAGAACACAGACAATGCAAAATAGGGAAACGTTTCTTGTGGAAATATTTGATTTTATGTCAGATCTCATCGCTGACTTGGAAGGTTGCGTCGAAACAGACATGATTGCAACAAGCCTGAAATTTCGGAAGCCCGTTTATACGAAAATAGCGTCGATCCATGCTGAACCAGGACGACGAAATAAAAACCGGCCAACGTAGTTTCCAATCTGACAAAGACAAATAGCGTTTGCCGAGCACGGAATCGAAGCGACGCGACCAACTATTCGCGTGATAATAACGAGCGATCGTCCAGAAACGCATCTCATTTGTCAGAAACCGAATCTATTGCCAGTCTCGTTTCCTTGTAGATATCCTGCCTGATAGTTCCCATTTACACCGACGAAAACTATTCGTCTTCGAGCAGCTTTCCTGTTCCGGCTGCTCCATAGAACACGTAAGTTCGTTGTGCTTACGCATAATACGGTCTTTGGAAGATTGATATTATCGTTAAAAATTTGAAAGTAATTTAGAGTCGAAATAGTAAATGGCGTAAGCGATGATAAAATAAAGCGATATTTTTTAAAGAGAAGGTACATTGGTGCACGGTCTGTCTGAATAATATACCACTTTTTACTGCAGTTTCGAACTTACGTTTAGATACAAATAGAACGTCAAATACGTATGCAACCACGTTTACAAGTATTAAGACCTTTTTGTAGAAACTCTGTTATATCGCAGACATTATACAAATATTATTCAAACGTTGAAGGGAGCGTTTCCACTTTTGCCACTTGTACGCATTCCTCGCTGTTTCAACAGCTCCATAAAAAAGATAAAAGAGAGGAGTTAATCGATGATTCTATTTGAAATTTCTGTCGATGGTTATTCAACGAATGCTCGTAATAAGTAGAACAGTAATTCGAGTTTCATGGAAAATAACTATACTTGTGTCCGCTCTCGATACTCGATCTGTTAGCATTCTGCTTCTGTTTCGTTATTCCCTTCTTTTAATTCAACTTGGTTTACATTATCGTACGTTTGTCGCGATAACGATGTCGCTTAGAACGAACTTTAGAAATTCAAATATAATTTAAGCTCGATCGCGAGCAGTCGTTTTTATCAGAAAGTAATTCAGTCGCTGAGCTTCGATCAAATTGTCACTTCCTTGCTATCGACTGCTGTCAGTCTCCTATAAAATTGGATTAGAACACGTAACAGAATTTTGAATCGATGGTAACTATATTGGAAAGTTGTAGCCGAACGCAACGGTGATTCGCTTGCGATTCAATTCCGAATTCTGATCTCCGAATTCTTCGCTGGCCCCGTGTACTCGATAACCAAAATCGAGTTTTCAAATGTTTCATTTGTCGGAACACGCAGCCGCTGTAACCATAGCCTAATGTTAGGTCCCCGCTGACCTGGACTCTACGCAAATTGTTCATGCACGGAGCCGCAAATACTCACGAGCAAAACACACATACACTCCTTGTGAATAGAGCCTTTCATGTATCGTTTCCCTAGCGAATAGTGTTCTCTGTTCACTGACAAATTCGCCGCGCGCTACTTGCTATTTGCAAAAGTGTCGACACTATCGGCAAACAGCAGCGTAGATTCAGCATTACGTATCGATATTGATTCGGCATCGATGAATTGGAAGAAAAGAAGCGAGACGAGTAAAGGCAAGAGGATACAGGAGAAAAAGATGGAGGAGAAGAGAAGAAAAGGAGAGAAAGAGGGAATGAAGAAACATAAGCGAAAGAAAGAAGAAGTAAAAGAAAGGAAAAGAAAGGGAAGTAGAACTGAAAGCACGGCAAAACGAAGAGATTGAAGGGAAGAAAAAGGGAGCATTAAGAATAGTATTTACTTTTTTCCTGTTTACCTATCAGAGTTACAGCAGCGATTAAATCATGCTTGTTTGACCTGAGATTCTTATACTCTTCTATCCTTTCTCAATAATTTAATCAACTTCGATCTTCGCCTTTAACACCGTGTCATAAAACGCTTTCTTAAAACAATTTCTATCTAATTGTAACTCTGATTAGTTTAGCTGATTAATCGTCATTCGTTTAATTCCTAATTTTCTTTTTTTTTTTTTTTTTATGTTCACGTCGTAAAGGCACATGTATCACAGGAAAATAAAAGGTACTAAGATAATGCATATAATTAAATGTCCGGAAAAATGGTCTTGGGATAATCTGATGCTTAAACGTAGAACGTAAATACTTCCATGTTGGTCGACAGCCGTCTACTACCAATTCAGCTCCGTTAGCGAGTGACAGTATTTTTATGTTACATCTTGTCCCGATGACGTGACAATTAAAAGATTCGCGTGGTTAAAGCAGAAGGTCGGCCAGGAAAGGTAAACAGAGAGACCCGGCCCGTGCAACTTTTTTTTATCCGGGAAAGTTTAATTACGTTTTCGTTAAGCTTTGACATGGCCGATCTGATTACACGGAACAAAAGTTTTCCGCGCCGCGGAAAAATACATGCGAGAGCCGAGCGCACGCAGCAGCTGTCGGTTTTGCCGCTTTCGACTAGCTAGCGACCTATGTCGGAGATAATTTACATGGAAATGAGAATCGGCATTGATTTTACGTCGAAGCCAGTAACAGAACTAGCCGGGTGATAGATTGTCCCGCTGCCTGACGTCGATCAAGTTTTCTTGTCGAAAAGCCAGAGTGGAATTCCCCCTTGCTTCGACACCGGCGCGAGCGTTCGCCTCCTTCTCGATCGAATTCACGCTTTCTCGCTTCCTCGACGAATGTAAATTCCTGCCCAACCAGTGATCCTCTACGTGTCGATACACGCGCCTCGCTCAGCAGCCTTGTTTTATATTTTTTATTGCGGTTACACTCGCGACTTCGTCGCAACGCGTCTAGCGAGTGACACAGCCTCGAGTTTTCGCTGGCGGAACGAAATAGACGCCAAGTTCGACGCAAATGAAACGAAATGTGCCGCGAATAAATCGTTTTCCTCTTCTTTTCCATCTCGAAATAACTTCGAAAGGAGAAGTAATTTAAATCTATCTAGATGCAACCGTAGAAGTCGTAGCTGCGACGAAAGAACAACGCGTCGAGCGAAACGATTCGACAAATTACAGCGATCACCGTAAGTTCTAAATTCTTTTTTTTTTCTTTGTAAAACTATCGTATTCACTGGGAAAGAAGAAAAATAGCATGACAGCAGTTAATTTTTACGTAAGTAGAAAACCAGCAAAACAGAATATTTCTTTTTTATAGAAAAATTAAGCTCGGTATGCAACGAAATTAAATTTTGGGTGGAAATTAACATCGCACAGGTACCCGCGCCAATTTTCAACGAGTTTCGCGTAATTTAGGTATACTTTTAATGAAATTTCGCATCTCGTATCTACAGAATTAGAAATTTTAAGACGGCGATTCGCCTAATTAACAATGAAAATCGAACAAATACGTGCAATATAAAATAACAAAGGATCGCTCACCAGGTTGCTAACATTTCCTTCGATTTTCCATAGTTTTCGCACCGCGACAAGCACGCGTCGTGTCAGGGAACACGATGGTGAAATTGCACCATTAATTTAACAAGCGACGCGCCACACATTCGCCCGTAATTTCCAACCGGGTCATTAAGGTGGCGCTTATATTTCTTGTAACCATATTATCGAAAAATCTACGGGCTCGGAAATTGCCGGCATAGGTAAGACTATATAGATGCACGATCGCTTTTAACGACCTGCAACGAAACTCTGTGAATACGTTCGGATCATCGCGTTTCCTCGTCCATTGCGGTACCAAAGAGACCACCATTCCGCTCAAACATCACGAAACCTTGACACGGAAAATATTACTTGGATGTTTCGTTCACGCGATCGATCCTTAGGCCGAGGCAAACGCATTCAAACATATTTTCTAAAAATTGCTCGACTATTAATTATCGCTTCCAGATAAACGAGTATTCGTACAACGATTGGCTTCCGCTACGAAACTGAACGCGGATCCACGTTACGAATTTTCAAGGAGGAAGTCGTTCAACCAAATTCGTCATTTCTTGTTTCCTCGTAGAACGTCGAACGGACTGAGATCGGTTGGCCGCAATGTCCCAATAAGTCCGTGAATATCTATAAAAATGTCGGACATGTTTCCGAAACTTTAAATCGCTGGCTATTATTCCGACGGAGAGTAGACGAGCCGGCCGAAAGTTCTTCGATAAATCACCTTGAAAAAGCGAACAGGGTCGGTGGAAGGGCAGGGAGGAGGAAGGGGCGGAGTTGCGAAACTAATAAATATTAATACTGTATGGTTACTTCATAATCGATCGAAACCTTTTTCCAACCATCCTTTACGAACAATTTAACCCAACCCTTGCCGGTTTACGGAGGGTCAGGTTAACTCTCTGTATTCTCCGATCGGACACAGTTTCCGAAATTATTTCACGACGTCCATTCTCACCAATTGCTTTGCGATAATTTTTTATTTCACCAATAAAAAAAGGATTCATCCGGTCAGACGCGCGATCGCGAAAAATCCGATAAATTTAACAGTGCGCGCCCGCGCTGCGTGAATCCTCGTAAACGTCGCGATATACATCCCCGTTCATTATGCAACGATATTGCACCGATATCTAGCGAGCACGCGGGTTACAAAAAAAAAAAAAAAAAAAAGGAAGCAGCGAGCATTAGTTTGGAATTGCAACGAATATCGGGAATATCGCGAGCGCGCGTCCGCGCGTAACAGAACGAGATTTAACCGGGACGATGAATTTCACTCGTAATATAGGCCGAACACGCAACACCATGCGTAAATGTGGTTGTTTTCGAAAACATAATAGGAGTAATTGTCTCGCTCCACGTCCCAGAGGCTCTGGAACGCCGTGTGTACGCTTTGATCGAGACGTTGGACTATAGTCACCTGCGTCACTAATTTATACCTTTTAACAGGAAGAATAAATGTTACGATACAAATAAATAATACAAAGGGTGAATGATGATGCTTTCTAAAAGTTAGAACTTTGCGTTTTCGTTAAAGATACAACTGTAGGATATACCAGGGTCGAAGATAACAAGGGGCGAAGTCAAGAAATAAAATATTTCCAAATACGATTATAGTTGCACTGCGAGGTCAAAGTGTAAACAAACGATTACGATAGTATTTCCAATAATATCAGATAAACGTTTAAACTGCTGGTATGAATATTCGTCTTCTAACTCCAACAGCTTCTACAAAATCCAGTATGCTAAAGTGAGATCGTTACTTTCAACCCCGGGTTATTCTACTGTCTGTGCGGTTCTCGAGCGTCGAATCTCGAATTAAAAACAAGAGAAACGATTTTTGGCGACAGCAGCTGTTGCGAAAGAATTTACGAGCGAACCTCGAGGTAAGCTCGTTTGAAATTTGTTGGCATCGCGAACGTTCCGCGTTTATTGCGAGCAACGTAAACGTGTCGAGCATTATTACCTATCGTAATCCTTTTTGCAGAGTGCGTTTTGCAAATCCGATCCAATCTCCAAGCACAATTTCGCCATGTGATTTGGATGATATGCCGTCACCGGCGATAATTTACTCTCCATCGTCTCCATCACCAGTTTATCGACCACTTCGACATCGAAAGGGTTAAATGAGCTGAGCCGATAAGTGTTTTGATACCTGGGAACCTGCATTGTTCGATCGATCGTGTGCCGCAAAATCGTGTTAATTAGACCGTGGTCGTTCGTTTCTAAACCACTGCGTCTGTCCACGCGTTTTCCATACATTACTTTTACGTACCTTCAATCGATCGCCACGTTTATGATAGAACACGCGACTTGCCGAATTCAGCAAAGCGGAGAACCTCATCGACAACCTCTTCTTGTCTTGCATCTGCATCGATGTTTTTAAACGATTTAGCATTAACCTACCGATTCCTACTAATCGACCTATTATTTTACCTCGTTGAATTGTACTTGTCTCAGTTTGTCGATCTTTGGTAGATTCGGATTCGAAGGCCGAAACCTCGACCCATGAACTTCGGCATTTTTGCTATGCTGCTGATTCATAATCCAAAAATATAATTAAAAAGGACGACGTTCGAAAGTCGTCTGGACGCGGATCGAACAAAAGAACGTTCGCGGGAATGAAGTTGAATCTATATCGCGGTACAGGCTTACATCGAAGGAAACAAACGCGCAAATATTAGGGCGCGTTTAAAAAAAAGTTACCAGCTTTTCACGAGCTTTATTTCGATCAACGAATAGAGTCCGAAAAATAAAAGATACAAATTTCGCAGGTAATAAATTGAAAGATGGATCGTAATGATAAATATCGGCGAAGTTCGTGGTTTTCAAGGTTTCCACGAACGAATTGATAGAAATTCGAAAACGTAACTAACAATACGAGATTTTAATTGAGTGCTGTTAGATGAAGCACGAGTCTTTGTACGACCCTGGATGACATGACATCAATCGGTGCAGCTGCTCGATGCTTTAATTTAGGGCCTCGCTATATCGCGGATATTCTGCCGCAAATACAATTTCCTATAGCTGGACTCGATACAAAGTCTAAATTCAATTTCCCACGACTCAGTGCAATTCACGTTTCAACGTAGCTCGATCTCGCTCGGTCGAGAGACTGAAACAATAAGATGAAGATACAGAGCGTTCGTATTATAGCCAGGAGTCTCGCACAAAGCAAACAACGCACTGCGGCTCTTAATTTATATCGAATATAAGAAGCTTAGTAAGGAAGAAAATCTTGAAAGAAAGTCTCGGGCAAATTCGCGTCTACTTATATTTTATTTCAATTTTCTTCGTCCTGTGCTCTTTAGAGGGGTATTATCGAGAAGACGAATCACAGTGGAAAGAGAAAATCGTATCTATCTCTTCTTCGTCCGTTCGATTCTCTTACCTGTTCGTGTAATATACGGGTGCATTATCGCGATCGTTGCTCGCGATCTTAACCCCTGGAACATCCAGTTTCTCTCAACTTCAGCCTGTCCGTTTATTGATGCTAAAACAATATCAACGCGTTCGAAAATTAACAACAACGAAAGCGTCGGAAAATCGGCTGACGAGAAGCCTTCTGACGTAGCAAGAATTACTACGGCGTGTAACAAACGTAATTTTTCGGTACAAAACGCACGAATCTCCGGATAAGAAAGCCGAAATTAAGCCGATTAGCGACGGGGCATTGGAACTCGAAGAATCTTCTCAGTGGTAGCGTTTTATGTCGGAAACATCGAGAAGTCGTTACAGGTATGGTGAATGCATCGCTATTAATCGTAAAAGTATTGAATATTCGGAAGATAAACGATAGGGAAGAAAGCCGAGAATGCAGGAGCATCGGCAGGCGCCTTATCTTTCTTAAAGGCAAACCTGTCGATTCGAATGCAACGCGGTACGCGAATAAATGGTAGAAGGAGCCGTGAACTTCGATTTTTCATCGATAAAATTCATAGTTGATTTATGCCAGCCGGCTTTATTACGAGTTCTCGGGAATAAGGGAGATGGGCCGTGGGTTATAAGAGTTCGAGACACGCGCGAGTCTTCTCTCGATAAAACCGTCGATATTTGCGTGTACAGTGCATTCCTCGTATAATTCAACTTGCATTCTCGCCGATTACGTGACACCCATTGCTGATCCTATCCGCAATGAAAACTATAGGATTCTCTACAATGGGGAAAGAATCTAAGAATAAGAAAACGGACGAACAACGGCCGTGCGACCGGTTCTTATCGATTTTCTAAGGAACTTGCTAACTGTAAACGTGCAAGTTTCCAGGCTCTGTCTGGCCCGTTGAATCTCACAGAGTGTTAATTGCTAAGATACTTTCATCGATTGGTAATTCGTAATGCTGCCGACGAGCCAGAACAAAGTGGCACAGAGTGCTCTGAAAATTACGGTCGCCTTGTTCGAGCTCATTAACTTGGAGCTGGCAAGTCGTTAGATACCGTAGGAAGAAAGTTGCCCGTAGACTTGTACAACTACCTTCTCGTATAACAAATTTACTAAAACTCCGGTCGTCTACCGACCTTACAGGTGCCGCTCTAAATCTGCACGGGACTTAACTTTTCCATAACAAACGACATTCGAATTCTCGTTAAACGTGGAATTCGTGAAACGCGCGGATAAAAATATCGTTCGTTTGACAAACGTTTCCTAGATTTAGTCTGGAACGTGTTCACGTTTGTAGTTTAAAGTAAATGCTAAACGAATCGTTTCGCGAGAATTTATGATCGATCGAAGGAAAGTCGAGCTTCGAACATTTGTCCGCGCGCAAAGCGAAAGAGTGCTATCACAAAATTGCACGCGCAGCATTGTTCCACGTAGCTGATAGTCAAACGACCATCGATCGTTTCGAGTTGCCGTTTCGTTCGTGCATAATTTAAACGACGACCGATTATCGCTAAACTTATTGACGATTAAAATATAAGACTCGTTCGATATCAAAGAAATTAAAATGAAAAATGTATGAAATGATGTGAATGACAATATACGGATCTTTATATCCTTTATCGAAAACCACCGAAAAATCCTAACAATGCACCGTTATAAATTCATAAAATTGCCATGACCAATTATCGATCGATTACTTTGAACAGGACATTTTCCGTATACTCTATCGAAAATAATTCGCAACCTCGAGGAAACGCTATGAGCCGATAAAATTGCTAGGAAAGATTTTAAATCGGTTTAGCTTGACAGTGAGATAGGGTAATACTTACTTACAATTTGCTTCAAGGTTTAGGATTTAAGCTGTCCGCTCCCGTGCAATTGTTAAATCCACACACTACACCGTATAGATGGAGTAATAAATAGTAATAATAAAAAATTGCTTATCCGGCCATTCTGGTAGTTCTAGCGTTAAATAGAAACGTACTATTCGTTAATCTCCTTTGTTCAGCCTGATTCAGTTTTCACCTTTTTACAACGCTTGAAGGGAAAGGAATGTAAAAAAGCATTCTCCGTCACTTTATACACCGAGCACATTCGCGTGAGATTTTCAGCCCGAGCGAAGAGACCGTTATACGCGAATTTAAATGCTTCTGTAAATAAGATAAGAGGCGAGAGGGATTACGGAGCGAAGTTATTTGTCTTAATAATCGCAAGTGGAATCTGCACCAAACGGTTAAACGAAGCGCTCTTCGTTGGTTCCTGTATCCTCTGCGCAATCCATCACGCTAAGTAAAAGAAAAAAAATGATACTTACGCTCGAAATTATTCGGATATTACCTATTTCTATTCTCGATCAGACGTTTCTTGATTGTAAAATTACGAACAATTCGAACTGCGACTTTCGACATTTCGAATCGTCTTGAAAATTCCCAAATATTCCTAACATAGCGATTACACCTTTGATTATCGAGACTTCGTCGACTTAACAGCTATCTTTAAAAGACTTTTATTTTTTAGCCCATCGGCACGTCATCGTCCCCAATCGCGTCAAATGAAAGTTCTCTGGATTAATCGCGAAATGAAATTAAGATGAGAAAGTCAACGAATATATACTTATCGTATCTTCCTCTCGTGATTTATCATATTACAAAGAAAGAAAAGAAACGTTTCGATCGAAGGATCTTACCTGTTGGAGCGTGGACAAGCTCGGCTAGCGTCGAAGGGAATCCGTACGAAGCGACAATCGACGAGTCGTTAATCTTATACAAGATGTTGGAGTTGAAGGCGTAAGGTTAAAAGGAGACGGGCGACGTTTCCGGTATCCGTGGTAACGGCAATTTCTACTCGGAAATTCCGGCGATCGTGGTCAGAGAGGAGCACGCACCGCAGGCGAAGAGACAAGAGCATCGGCTTCCCATGAATTTACATTGGCAATGTGTTCTCGTCTCCATTTCGCGGCAGCTACCTAACGGATGCTTCTATGTGATTTGCATAAAATGAGACCGGTGAACGTTCGCAGTGTCTCCCCGAGGGACGTGTGCACGGGCACAGTACGCATAGCTGGACTTCAGAACTGTCCCTTCCATTATCGGAAAACGTGGTCCGGATTTAATACCGATAAGCCGGTTAATCGACCGGACCACGTCGATGCGTTAACGTTACACGGAAATTAACTTAAAACTTCAAAAACCATCCTGTCGTTGCCATTCTCTTTCCATTCGTTCGTGAAGGATGAAAAATAAGAGCGATCGGTAGGCGACACAGGTTCGATTTAACTCGCCGACAGATCGCTAGAATAATCGAAACGAGCCAGTGTTGATTAACAGATATATTGTGCCTATTAACAAATCGTTCGTTTGTCCTGTTTCTCTTTTTTTCTTTTTTAATTCGTAATCATACGAATCGCGAAGTATTTATTATTCTACAGGAATGTTACAGTCAGGCGTGAGGACAGAGTTCGGTGCACATCGATAAGGTGTTGGAGCGCAGCGAACGAGTTAGGAAATTCGCAGCACGACGCGCAACGTAACGAGTCATCTCTCGATGATATAATATTTCGGAGTCGAGGTTCGCTGGGTTCTCGATTCATAGAAAATTCAGTTCGCGCGATAAACGTCGAAGCTCGTAAATCACAGGACCCGGGACCTCTTCTCTCGATGTGTGTCGTCCAACGAAAGTCGGGGATATGGTCGACGGGACGCGACGTCTTGACAGACAAAAGAGCGGCAGACGGAGAAGAGCTCGCTCACCGAAATATCGTGTCCACCAGTAGGACCAGGCTGAATAAAATCACTCTCCTGTTGATGTTCCCGGTACCGCCGTGCTGCATCGCCGCAGGATGTTCACCTAGAAAGAAAGTCCGTTCACCGAGTTTGATCTGTCGCAGCGATCCATCGCGTAGAACCAGGACACCGGGAGAAAGGAGAGAAAATTTCGTGGAAATTTCGAAAATTCCACCGGCAAATGAAATTTACATAACGAGAGTAGCTGCTAGTTTAATTTCAATTCGCGATTATTTTTTCGTCCCGCGCGATTCCCCTGCGTTTCCGATTTGTTCGTTACCGACTAACGAGAAAACTGTAACGAGTTACGTGAGTTACAACAATCGTCATCCAACGCTGTTCAAGGAATTACACGTCCTTGAAAACGACGTAGAATTCGTAAATTTCTCCTTAACACGAGCGTTCTTTCCTTTTCCACTTTCCTTTCCTTTATCCACGTTTATCCTTGTTCGTGTTCGCATTCTTGCTTTCGTTTACCGCCTAACTATTCGTTCATTCGCGAACTTTTGCATGCAACGAAGCGATCGAAAGTACTCCGGTGAAATTTCCTCCGGTAAACCTTTCGATAAGGGCCTTTCGTGAAATGTTCTTAAAGTACGTCGACAATGCTTTGATGCCTCAACGGAATCTCGAGGGCTTGATGGAACGAAGCAGGTATTTTTGTTTATCCCGAGGAGAGGCCTCCCCTTCGAGATTTAATCGAGCGTATTTTATATATTTTATCCTCACCGTTCAACACGTGAACCATCACATTTGCCGGAGCAACTTTGCTCGAGACGCACGTGTAATTCCCGCTGTCATCGAGCTGAGCACGCGTTATTAGCAGCTTGCTAGTGGTCCCGTTCTTACCTTTCTCCGTTTCCAGGGAAACGCCACCCCTGCCAAAGGTAAAGACGTTATTACACACGAATTCCGATAACCGATCTAATATCGATGCTGTCTCGTGTTTTGACCGATGTTTGCTTTCGCAGCTACCGACTCGATTCGCCACGTAATCGAGACGGTCCTGCAATTACAGCCGCCTTTATTTTCTTCACAATTTATTTCTTTCCTTTCTTCTCTCTTTGATCGCGCTCGACGAACAACAAAAAGAAGAATAAACGAAAGTTGATATTAAGATGGGACGCACCTTGGACCATCGAAATCGATCACCGCACCGGCATGGTACCAAGTCACGTTACTCGGAGGAATATCTTGCACGTCCACGATGCAGGTCAAGCTGATCGTACTGCCCCTCTTCACGTAAATCTCTTCGGGCCCCGTGATCTTTGCCTGAACATCTAATATATCAAGACGATGAAGAGGAGCGGAAAATACGAGTCGACCAACTGTTTGACGCATGACAAATTAAGGGGTTCGCTGGTCGGTGAGTTTGTGTATAGATCCGGAGCGGAGATCCTGCTTTAGAAATTCACGACAAGACTTAACTGAAAGTCCGGGCCGGATAACGTACATGAATAAAGAATCAATGAATAAAAGATACTCGCGAGTAAGTAAAATTTATTCATAGCTGTGCCGTTATTTTAGTCGATAAGTAGGATAACTAGAAGTCGAAGCAAAAGGTTGGATAGCCGTGCTCGCGCGACGACACTGAACGCTTTAAGCAAGGCAATATTTGTTACCGGAGAAAAAAATTTAAACGTTAATTAGAACACGGTCTCGTGAAAATGCGATTCAAGCTGTACAAGATTACGCAAAGTAGGCGGCTTCCGTGTCTCTGATCCCTTGAAAAGTTTCGCTCAACGAAACCGTGGGCGAGTGTTAAATTTTCTGCTCGCCAAACGAGCGAACGAACGAACGAACTAACGGACGAACAGCTCGTCCCAAATAGAACATTTTCCACGGAAAATGAACCTAAGCGTCTAGCATGGATATTGAGTAAGGGGGTCCGAAGAAGCGACAGAAACTCACCCAAAACTTTCAAAGTAACCGCTCTATATATCTTGGGTTCTGTATTAACTTGACACTCGTAAATGCCGGCATCCCGTGGTTGCACGTAATCTATTCGCAGATTCCAGTCGTCGCGCTCCGGATTGCCGACTATCGTAAATCTTGCGTCGCTCGTATAAGTCACTGACATGGATGTTAAGATGTGTAAGTCCCTTTTTCGAATCCATGACACCTGGGACAAATACCGAATGAGATATGGAATATTTTGCTGGCCGTTAACTAGCCGTGATATTGAATCCCTTTTACATGCCTCTACCCCCGTGAAATATGCACGTCGTCACGTTCCACGCTGTCGAGTTACGCTTCCTGTTTTCCTCGCGTTTCAATACGATCTGACAAATTCGTTATTGGAAAGCTAACTGACTGCGTTCAAAGGCAATATAAACGAGTTAAGATCGCTTGGAAGAAGAAAGAATTTCTCGCGATAAGAAGTAGGTAAATGGTTGTAGCGCAAAAAAAAGCTTGAAGAGAAAAGCATTTATACCGCAACGCGCTAATCGTTTATCCATTAACCAAGGAAATTAGGAAAGCATTGGTAAATTCAAGAACACGTTGCGCGAAAGCGTCACTTTACATTCCAGTTAACGTACCAGAACTACGATACTTTCTTCCATTAATTAACCGGTTAAACATTTACATATTCTCTCTTTTCATCTTGATCCATTTAAAAGATTTCAATCGAGAATTTCATATTGCTCTGGCAGTTGCTCCTCGCGATTTACGATTACTGGAATTTCTACGGTATACGATCTTAAACGGCTCTTGTAACTTAAATATTTACCAGAGTATCGTATCCTAAATTTCTAGTACATCCTACGTTCCGAGTATATACGGAAATATAGTTTCGACTATCTCGGCGTAATTCCAAATAGCACGTGATCCTAATTCGCAAAGTAGCAGTAACATTGCTCTTGCAATAATCTACTAATTATTACGAGTCGAAATGAAGATTATAATTAATTCTATTTGAGTTTCTTTTAAATATTCGATTAATTTTGATTGATTTTCTTCGAAACATACGAGAGAAAGAATTTTTTTTATTTTCTTTCTTTTTTAGAACTTCGAACAAAAGTATATCTTACGGTGTGTATATAGAGCAACGTAATCTCGTGAAAATCTAACTAAACGTTTATTCACGAAGTAACGTTGTTTTCTTCGAATTTGATTCGCTATTATTTCTAAAGTTTCTAACGTAATTGCGAAGCGTGCAATGTGACACTACTATTCAAAGAAACGTGAAACTCACGGTTCTGTTCCCCAAGTTCTTAACACGACACAACAGCACAACAGTTTGTCCAACAACGGTGGTCACTTTTTGGGATGAGTCTTTATAAAAATACGTCCTCTTCGTTCCTCGTTGCGAGCGTTCCCCTTTATCGGGCTTTTCCCCATCGAATCGTTGCACCGCTAAAATTCAGGTATCACGCTTGAACCATCGGAAAGCTTTGCCCTTTCGTTTACGAACTTCTATATCCAGCTTTTTAAATGAAACGACCCAAAGATTAAAGCGTCTGACGCTAGCCAATTTTTACATACTGGAACGTATTTGCTTAATAAATCCCACAGGCAATTCTTTTCATCAAGAAAAATGTTTAAATACCGAATAATCAAAGAATCATCTTTTCGTTGATTTTTTACCAATAAAGTATCCTTCGTTGCCTCGTTGATTGTAACGCACATAATTAAGTATGATTCTAATGAAAAAGAGATTGTAAAAATTGAATGAAAATATTAATGATCATAATAATATATAATTCTTTAATCTATCAAATCTATCATCGATCATATTAATTATTACTATTGATTCATAGCAATCTGCAATCAACGAAGATTTGTGTTTTTTTAATTTGTACACTGAGACTAATTGTACCTAAGTTCCGGTGACCGGAAGGCGGTTCTGCGTGTAACAGGTATCCGATTCCAAGCAATATAAGGGCCATGCCATGGAACGGTGCCATTTTTTTACGTACGAGACTCTTTCATCTTCATCCGTCGCTCTTTCTGTTTCCCTAAAGTTTTAACGAGTCTCCAAGAACCATCGATGATCTGTCGGTCATCACTCGATCATTACAATTCTTCGTCCTCCATCTCCTGAAGAATTCCTTCGAGGTAGTCATGTAACCGATGCTTTTACTTCTTGCAAGTAATAAATGAACTAAATTTTCACCCACATAATTCATAAATGCTTCAATTCCATCACAAGATAACGATGACTGTGATCTTATAATGTTTTTTTAATAATTTTATAATCTAAATAGTTAAGGTAACAAAGATCTCGATCAAAGAAGAAAAGAAGAAAAAGAGCTGCAGGTATATTCAATGAGAAGATAATCTTAAACAAGTTTAAAATAAACTTCTTGTCTCGATGATAACAGTGGGTTTATTCATAGAAAAAGGCGCGACGTTTAATATCCTCGTCTTTATTCAAGAAACAATGCAAAATGGAAAATGTAAAGAAAACTTGTTAGCTTGGCTACTTTTCGACGCTCGATCATCGGAGATTCAACAACGGAACAGCTTCAAGAACAGCGCGCTTCGATAGCGTTCCAAATACTGAAAGCTGCTCCTGCTCGAGGAAACGAAAAAGCTAAAATCAGGGTGCAGTGGCGCCTCGCGATGCTCCCGATATTTGCGATTGCGCCAACAACTCGATCCATTCTTATAATTTCTATCTAAAACGTCTATTTATCCTTTAATTATGAGAAGAGTTCAGCTTCTACCAAAATTAAATACGTTTAAAAATCGCATATCCTAGAAAATCCTTAAAAATTCAGGAGAATAAGGGATATAATATTGAATCAAAAATATTTTATAGGATTAAAAATAATATATCTCACTTCAATGATTTAACAATTGTTTAACAGAAATACAGGCAGCGACCGTTCAATGTGCAAATGTCAACATGAAAGATAATTATATACATACATGTATAAAGATACATTTTAAATTCTTCCAATAAAGAAAAAGGAATACCATATGATTTTCAGTCAACACAAATATTACATACATATTAGGTAATAAAATATAGTCTGAATTTTCTTATTTTTACATTAACAGGTACGTATATACTTACATACTAGAATAAATTTTTTATAATAGAAAACATGATAAAATTTACATATTACAACGACACTCCTTTACTAATAGAATATAAACGTATAAAAATATCCAATAATTCAGTGATAACATACTACTGAGCAGAATAAAATTTTATATATATATATTATGTATATTCAAGATACACTATAGAAATCTAATTCCTAAAGAAATCACCTTTTGTACCACCAGTTTTTGAAACCAATTCGATATCGGATATTTTCATCGATTTCGGAGACGCCGCGTATTTGCACATATCATAAATTGTTAAAGCCGCAATACTCACAGCTGTTAAAGCTTCCATCTCTACACCAGTTTTACCAGTACACCTAACTTCCGCTGTGATCTCTATGCAATGTAATTCTTCGTTTAAACGCAAAAGTACATTTGCATAAGATAACGGAAGTGGATGACATAATGGTATTAAATCAGAAGTACGTTTTGCTGCCATGATACCCGCTAATTGTGCTACGGACAATACATCGCCTTTTTTTACATTATTTTCAGCTATCAATTTGCTTATTGTTGAATTAACTTGTACAATTCCTCTTGCTATTGCGATGCGTTTAGTTTCGTTTTTCGAACCAACGTCTACCATACTTGCTTTGCCACTTTGATCCACATGCGACAGAGACGAAAATACTCTTACATTTGTACCATTTTTAAACTGTAGTCTCACGTAATCCATTAAATACTGTCGCGGTATATTATTTTGGAAATTTTTATATCTTCTCAGGTGTACATATTTCTTTGTAACTGTAAGTACAAATGTAAAATTAAACGTATAGTAGTTTTGGAACTGTATTATTAATAGCAAAAACATTGAGCGATAACGTTTGTGAATAGCATCGATACATTATTTTATATTAACTTAAAATTCCCGTAATAATAGATTAACCCCCAATCAGAATCATTGGCCTGTTTTCCATGCGGGATAGATTCAACATTCCTGAAACACATACATTGTCGAAAACATATAAACGTTATCGCTTTATACCTAGATTAATATTTTATGACAAGATAATCTTTCATCGTTTAATCCTACATCAATCATGTGGATTAAAGATAAAACTTAATACCTGCATGTTGCTTCTTTTTACGCCATACTGCTTCTCCAATCATTTCTTTTAAAACATCGTTAGACGCTCCGCTACGTAACGCATCTCGAAGAGATACTTCTCCTTTTCCCTCAAATAAACAGACTTTTAAATTTCCATCTGCTGTTATTCTTAACCGATTACACGAGTTACAAAAATGGTCACTCATTGATGTAATAAATCCAACTTGTCCTGTAAATCCAGGTACAAAGTATGCCTATTACAAAAAGATAAATTATGCTTTTACCAACAGGTATATAAATTAAACAATGAACTTATATAATCTTTTAAATTACACACTTTAGATGTATCATTGTACTCATTTGGAAGACGTTGCAAATCAGGATATGTATCTCTAATAAGATCTTTCATGGCCTTGAAAGAAACCATTTTATTCTCTTTCCACTCATTACCTTGGAAAGGCATATACTCAATAAAACGTACATCAATCGGACGATCTTTTGTTAGATTAACAAAATCAATTATCTCATCATCATTAGAACCTTTCATTACCACACAATTTATCTATGATTTATTTTATATAAATTTTTATTTATAGCTTTAATAATAAATAGATACAAACTAATTCTTTCTCACCTTTACTGGATTGTAACCTAATTGAATAGCAAGATCAATTGCAGACATAACTCTAGACCATCCCTTCCTACGGGTAAATTGTTCAAAACGATTTTCTCTTAAAGTATCTAATGAAATATTTATTGCATCTAACCCAGCGTATTGAAGTGATGGTAACTGGCGCGTTAATGTCAATCCATTAGTAGTAATTGCAACTTGTTTTAGATTAGGCAATTGTTTTAATCCAGCTATAATAATTATTTTTACTCAATAAGAAAGTTCAATATGTGATAAATATTGAATATGAGAATATTTACCAATAATATCCACAATGTCTTTCCTAACAGTTGGTTCACCACCAGTTAAACGTATCTTATTTACACCTTCATTTACAAATAATTCAGCTATTTTAATTATTTCATCTGTTTTTAAAATACCATCATTTTTTGTCAACTTAACTCCTTCTGCCGGCATACAATATAAACCTGTAATAAATGTAACATCTCATAAAAACATTTCAATTAAAGCAGTGAATATGATTTGATGAATACTCACATCGAAGATTACAACGCTCAGTAATAGAAATACGTAAATATGTATGACGTCTTCCAAATGAGTCTGTGAGTATATCATTGTTATCTGTTTTATTTAACAATTCTCTAAATTGCTGCACCTATAATAAAATAGAAAATATAGTGATGCAATTTTTTCACCATTTCATTTCTTATAATATAAAGCAATAATCATAAAAAATATATATGTACTATCCATGAACAAAAATATGTTTCTTCCACAAATAAAAACATACTCACTCTACGTGAAACATTAGATGACACAAATGCTTCAGTGGATGAATACACAGCACCGAGGATCGATTTCACAGTATTAATTTTACGAAACATTTAAGTAATATATCTTCTCAAAAAGTACAATGATCTATAACCTCTATGTTTAGTAGAAAATATTTTAATTTCCTACATAAGGAATAAAAAAATTATATAATTCCAGAAATTCCAAGATGGGCGACGTATTCACGTTATCTCTTTGGTGATTTCATTAGAACTATGTTATATGTTCTAGCTATGCAAGTATTTATCCTCGGAACAGTAGAAAACATCTTCAATAGCATTCAATTTGACGAAATCTATCATCGTGATAACAAATATTAATCCTACGATATGATTCGAATTACTTTGCCGCCTTTGTTCATTTCAACCAATCATGGTACACTTTATATAACCATTGCATATATTTTCTAGAATCTTTCACAAATACGAAGTTTGACAGTTTGTACATAATCAGTTATACGGTACGTGTAACCTATCAAGAAATGAAATGTTATCTAAGCTATTAGCGGAATAAATTTCAGGAGACATGTCTTTATTTCCAGCTTATTCAAGTGAATCGAATAAACCTTCGATATCTAATGAATCGAAGAATTTTACAAAAGGTTAATTAAATACTTTATATATCAATGTCAATTATAAAATTGGTTATAATATGATGATTATTTTTAATTATAGAAAATGAGACAACTAGTTGGTTATACAATTCCAGTTACTTAGAACAAATTTCACCTAACAATCTTGTCAACTTTTCTTCTGAATCTTCGGATGAAGCTACAAATGAAACTTCTTATTTACATAAACAAGAAACTATACATACTACTGCTTTAAAGAATCAGAAGCCTATATGTGGAGAAAGAACATCTAAACATATAAAGAAAAAGAAAAAGGATAAAAAAAAATATGCATATGGGGAACGTGAATATGAGAAAGATGTAGAAAATGTGTATTTTGAAGATAAGTACAGAGACAAGGGAAATAATAATATAAATACACTTTACTCTAGTATCAAACCGTATTATGACATTAAAATAAATTCCCTTGGTTTTCTTCCTTATAAAAAATCAAAAAAAGATAGTTATGAAAGATATTATGTAAAAAACATTGATTATATAGAAAAAAATAAAAAGAAAGATACTATTATCAGAAAAGAATCTATTACTAATTCATCAAAAGAAGAGCAATCTATTCCTTCATGGCACATTAAATTAGAAGAATTGCAGAAAGCTAAAACTAAAGAATATAATGAAAAATTGACAAATGATCCAAATGATATTCAATTATGGATTGAATATATAGAATTTCAGGTATATTATATTTGTATGTACTAAGAATTATTAAGACTTCTTACATAAATATTTTATTTCACATTTGCAGGATACATTAGGATATTTTCAACAATATCAAGCTGCAAAGGATGTTCATAGAGTAACAACATTAAAAAAATTATCTATAGTTGAAAAAGCTTTGGAAAAAAACATAGAATGTACAAATTTATTAAAATTAAAATTATCTTTCATGGGAGAAATTCTGCCTGCTGATGAATTTTCAAAGCAACTTGAAGTCCTAGTTAACAAAGATACAGGAAATATTGTTTTATGGCAAGAATTTATTATGACTACACAAGCTTCAGTAGCAATGTGTACAGTACCAAAAGTTTTAGATTTATATTCAAAATGTTTTTGTATTTTAAAGCAAAAAGCTAGAACAAATCCTCGAATATATGACGAACGATTATTACGTATGTAAAAGGTCGTAAATTATTTTATTTTTCTAATATATTGAGTGAAATGATAATGTCTAACTTATTATGAATAGAAATATTGTACTGGTGTCTAACGTTTCTACGACATACTGGACTTTGGGAACAAATGTGGGAAACAATACGTTTGAATCTTATTCTGAATCTTAGCTTAGATAAAGATAGTCTATCCTTTAAAAAAACAATAGATGAGAAGAAATTAAGTGAGTTACTAATTAGTAAAAAGATATTATTTATTTCCTGCATACTTATTAGCGTTATCCAATTACAGTTGGAATGGAGGAAGTAATATTGATGTCAAGATTACCACTCAATCAATTATGGCAAAGAACAGAATCATTAAGAGAGAATTGCCATTGGATTAGCGTCAGTAGAAGTGAATTAGACTTAGTTGGCGATTCTCGAAGATTTGTTTTACCCGACGATGTCGCAGATTTTGTTCATCCAATACTTTCAAGAAATTTGAGTTTTCGAATGGCGATTCATACATTACTTTTACTTAAAGTACCACTATTACCTACTCGCAATTATATGTTAAAAGTATGTCTGTATATATACAACGCGGACCAATTAGTAATTGATTTCCCACATTAAAATATTTGATATATATTGTTTTATTGATGTTTCAATAGTACTTATTATATACTTTGCTTATTTTCAGATGTTAACATTAGAAGAACTTGATTGGGGTATAGAAACCTTAGAAATGTTGCTTCCATTTTTTTATCCTATGGTAGGTGAAATGACTGGTTGTAATGAAAGAAGGGAACTATTAAAGGGCATACTTGAAGGACGTTTAACGTCAGGTCCTCAGTACCTTACATTTCATCCTGCACAAGAATCATATTTGGATTTTATACGCGATATATTTTTTACAATCGCTGAAAATTTACCTCCTCTGCAACGTACAAGTATATATGTTTGGTGGTTAAGATTTGAAAGATTGCTCATTTTTCTTCAAAAAGATGATCTATTAAAACATGATAACAAGTAAGATTTATCTCATATTATTTTATATAAGTAGAAAAATTCGAAGACTTATGTATTTATATATATTTTACAGACGAAAAAAATTAAAAACAATATTAAAGGAATTCTTAAAAAAGGACGAAAATAGGAATAATTTACATTTTTATAGGGAATATGCATTGATAGAAAAAGAAATAGGAAAATTTGATAATTGCGTAAATGTTTTACAGACAGCCATTCAATCTCAAAGTGCATGTCCTTCTGAAATTCATAATCCTGAAGAAAAATCAGCACTTCTAAATTTGTATCGGACATTTATTGAAACTTTACTTAATTCAGAAACATATAAGGAAACACATAAAACACAGATATTAAATATTATGAGACAAATAATACCCGAAACAAATGGAAACCAGTTGCTACAAGTGGAACAATATTTAGAAAATTGCATACAAAATTTTTTACAAGAAGTTCCTTCAGAAAATGAAGAAAATATATATTTTTTACCAAACATCAAATGTGATACAATTGTTTGCTATGCGTATTTGCTATATGTACGAGATTCCGATATTAATAGAATAACTAGCATGTTTAGAAGCTGCATAAATCATTACAAAGACAGCCATTCTTTACAGGTATTAAACCTCATTTCTTTGTTTTTTATAATACAGATTGTACTATATATTTAACGTATTTTATATTTCAGGAAATATTACGGGAAAGTCAAATAGCGCTTTTGCAGTTACATTATAAACGGATCCAACATAAAAATCTCCTAAAGTCAGAAGTAGATGATATGATAAAATTATATCCAAATAACTTTTTTGCCCTTTCAGTATTTGCATGTATTGAGGTATACATAATAAAAAATTATTTTTAAATTATGGCACAAAATATTTTAATTATAATATTTATTTGACAGAGTGAATTGCCTCTTTGGAAAAGCAACAGTCGCGTGACAAAGCTCCAATTATGGAAAGCATTTGCTATGTGTTTAGCAAGTCGAAAACGTATTCATTCTTTACAAGAGCTTAAAGATTATGTTAGTATGAACGCAGCAATTAATAAATTACTATATTTTCATCAAACACTTGCAAGGTATGTCCCTAAATAATCTATGTCAATTTGTTATATAGCATTTAAGAAAATTAAAAGCAAATATTACATTTACAGGATACCAACAATTAAAAATTGCCCCCTGTTATGGAGATTATATATGCTTCTTCTTAGGGAATATAATCTGTGTGAAAAAAAAGGAGAAGAAGTATACCATGAAAGTGTTGCATTATGTCCTTGGGCTAGAAGCATTTACATTGACGCAGCCGAGGTTGCACCACAAATTCTTACGCAAGTTCAAGACGTAATACGAGAAAAAGAATTAAGAATGCATGTTACCCCAGAAGAATTGGACGTCTTACGCGGTTAATGTTAATGTATGGATATGTAAATATTTTATACTTTGTTAATCATTTATGTAAATAATATTTCTTTGTAATGTGCATATATATATATATGTAAAAATAAAAATCCTATAAAAAATATACATTATTAATTTTGTGGAAGATATAAATTTTATAATTATACACAGTATCAATTTACAACATTTGCTAAAGGCATACCAAAACAATCGTATACATATGTTGAAATGATATTAGATTGTGGTTATAAGTTCATTGGGAAATACATAAGTGATAAATAAATATTAATGATTCTATGATGATTATTCTCATACAATATAGCAAAGATGTAATATAATACAGAATAGTAATTAATAGATACAATTAATAATTCAATTTATTCGAGTACTGCAATCGTGAGTAAAAATTTAGGTTAAAGTAATTGTCATTGTAATAATTATTGTAATAATAACTATATGTTATTTTATCAGTGCTATTCACAAATATAAAATTTCTCTCATTTTGTCAATTAATCATTCAGAAAAAGCTGAAATTCAAAATATAAAATGTTTGATTTGTCATTTTGTAATCTTTTTAGAGTCAATCAATTATTTTGAAATTCTTTATTTATTCATAAAATTTCATAGTATATAAAAGCATCAAAGAATTTTTTTCAAAAACTGAATTTATTTCTTCATACACAATATGGATTTGAAAGCTGTTGTTGTTTCGGGTGAAGCACCAGAATCTGATGATGACTCTACAAGCATTGTCACTGTATGTTATTTTTACATTATACATCATCACATATAAAGTATCTACTGTGTATTATAAAAAAGAGGAAGATATGAATTATGATATTCTATACAGGGTATGGGATTTCCTTTTATAAGAGCTCCTAATTATTGTGGTACGATTATTTCTGGCGAAGCTCCAGAATCTGATGATGGTAAGATTTTGTATTTGACAATACAAAAGATATTTATAATATAAACAATAAACTCGTTTTATAGTAGCATCTTTTCTAATCTAATCTCATTTAATATTTATTAGATGGAACAAGTATAAGTAGTATTAGTGGAGCAGTTGATGCTATGACATGTATGCCAGAAGTGAAAATACCAAAATCAAAAAAATGTTCTATAAAATACAATAGTCTGCTTCATAAAAAATTACGTAAGTCTAAATATTAATTTAAAAAAAATCAAGTGAGCATATTTTTGTCAATATCATTTTATTAATACTGCTGTAATACAATATGCACTGCTATTACTAAAATATTATATAATAATTTTAATGCAGAAAAATCTGTAATAACACAATCATCAGAATAATGTAAATTTTTATTAGACTCAAGCTTACTTTGTTTCAGCTAGAAGTTTAATTATTTAGAACATTTATTTCTGAGTATTTTATACATGTAAATAATATACAATATCTAATTTACTCAAGAAAAAATGTTTAATACTTCAATTGACATTTCATAATAAAATAGATGAATGCAATGAAACATTGGATAAAGACCTTATACAAATGGTTGATGGAACAATTGGTAATGCCACTCAGGAATTATCAACTGTTAATAAGCAATTGCTAAGGAGTGAACTTATTCTTCAAGAGGCTGTGTCTCAATTACGTAGTGCCGGCAATCGAGTGAGGGATACATCCACTGCATTACATCAACTCATAGATGGAAATTTTATATCCTCTATTAAAACCTAGTTTATGTAAATATATCTTGTTATATATAATTGTTATTCAAATATGTAATGGACATGAGAATATAATAATAATAACAATAATAATAGCAATATTGCCTTAGTATAATGTGTTAATTATCAGTATTAAAAAATCAGTATTTTTAAAGGACATGGTGAGTGGGTCATTATTGAGCATCAATTGTTTTCTTTAATTGGCAGTTCTATTAAATATATCAACTATTTTCTAATACGTCTTAAAATTTAGGTAAAATATTACTTTGTTCAATATCTCATAAAGAAATACCATTAGAAATTACAGAACAAATTTATAATTACTGACACATTTGGATGCTATTAATTATTAATATGTCTATGCTGATCGTTGCACTTTAAATATCCAAATGACAGTAAATGTAAACATTATTTTGTAGTATACAGATGTTAAGGTATATATCAAAGAATGTCACGATGTTCTGTTTACAGTGTTTCTGCAAAGAATAAACATAAGCATTAAACTTTTTTTTCTTAAGATTTAAAATAAATATCACTATATAAATGTTGAATAACATATCTTTGAACGTCACAAAGTTGGTTTCATTTTCGTAACAAGTATAGATATAATGACAAATTTTATTTTAATACAATAATATTTTGCGTATGCATAATCTTTTCAGAAACACCTGCACATTTTCTTTTTTTTTTCTGCAGTTTTTCTTATCAAATGCATAACTTTGGTATCAAAGAGCTGATATTGGTTTTTCCTATTACCACGCTAAATTTAGTGTATAATGAATTGATGATTATAATGGGGATGCATTCTTTCTCTATAAATTCAGTCTTAAACATTTCATCAATCTTCGTTGAACTAAACCTTGGTATAATATATCTACATACAAAAGTTCATAAACCAAACATGTCGTCTTTTTGCTAATACTGATATGACAACATCGTGACGGAATGTTTTCTTTGACATGATATTTCTATATAGCTTTTGTTTATGTAGTACATTCAGATTATTTAATGGCTAAATTGCATGTGTTTAACTATGCATGTGTATTTTAAGACCTCATTTTGCATTAAAGCAATTCCTTATGTCATATTCTACAAAATATATAACACTAGAAAGGCATATATATACTATAAACCTATACAAAATTAAAAAATCGAGAAAACAAGTTACTATTAACAAAATATAAAACTATGCATTATTACGGTATTAACTTATAGCGTGGACAAGCATCAACTTTCCATATATTTCTTTTTTGCTAATAAATTTAAATGTTCACATATTTAGTAAATACTTGCAAATATCCCAGAAATAAGTTTTGACTACCCGTCGAAAATAGGAACTCAATAGTTCCTATACGTCTTTCTTCACCATTACATCTTCTAAAATGTTGCATAGAAGAATCTCAAATTTTCATTGACAATGTAAACATTCAGTTTTCATGAACAATATGATGGTAATAGATAGCGTAGAAAACTTTCACGCTATAAATGTGATGGGCTCAATTCCAGAAAAGGATCAAAGTTTGTTGTAGTTGGCGACCTTTATAAAATATGCGACGTCGCACTCGATACATATTAGCCAATGTGAGGGCGCCCACCCCCCACATGGCCTACGCTCGCTCTATTTCTCCACCACTTGCACACATCTGAAGAACATCCAAGGATCCTTGTGCTTGCCGTTTTTCAGCTAAGAATCTGCCTGAAGCTTCTTTTAATTGCTCAAGGAAAATTCTGAAATGATTTACAAAATTAAATGGTATTATATCATATTACATTTCATAATATCTTAAATTAATTTTTAAATATACTTACATATTGCCAGACACTATATCAGCCACACTATCTGGATCCATATCACTGAGCAATTCTAAATTATGTCCATCAAGCAATGATATATGTGATGGGTCACCGTGCAATGATGAGACTAAAGCCTCTATTGGTGGTCGACGCCTTCTAATTTCCTCTCTTCTTTGTCCACCTTCTATATTATCTACATCATCAACAACAATGTAACGAGAAGCAGCTTTACTACTTCCTGCTGCCACCCACTTTTGATCTCCGTATAGAATCATTAAACTAGTATTTCTTTCTAATGTTGCAAAATATTCTTCATCATCTACCTCAGTACCTAACATAAAAACAGTATTAAAAATTAATACTATTGAGCAATAAAGATGTTCCCTTACCATCTTGTTCTAGGACAATTGTTAGTTCTGCATCCAAAGGTAAAGACAAGCGGTTTCTAGCAATACTGGTTAATTCTTTTAAAGAAGAAGCAGTGATTCCCTTTCGTTTTTCTCGAGTATGATCGACAATTTTGTAAGGATTTCCCAATCCTTGCGAAATTCCCGCTGTTTCTGACATATTGCTTTAAATAAAAGAACAATCTGAAAACTGCTCACAAATAAGTTTGTTTGGTTTTGTACTTTCTTTGTTCGATCAAATGTCGATCGAATGCATGAAATTTATGTCATCAAAAGTTGACTTCCTTCAAAAAAGTTGACCACTTCTAAGGCCTGATTATCGTTGCACATTGGTTTATCAATGCAACCGATTATCTTTAAATAAAATCGTAACACGAGATACGCATTCACTCGATTAGTGGGTGTCACTAATGTTTATTAAATATTTTATTAGAAAAACGTTTGCAGAATACTTAAAACACTGAATACATGCCGATGATTTGGGTGTAAATTTGTAAAGTTGGAAGATAAGTAAGAAAGGGCAGTGTTTTGGATTGCATTGGATTGTTGATTTTACAAGGGCTTTTATTACGGTTATTAGCAATTCACATACACAGATATATAAAACTTGAAAGGCGTAAGATGAATTCTGTTCGAGTGACTGAACTGACCGTATGTCAACTCAACACTGGGTCAATGGTGCAACTACCCCTCCTATTTATATTCTCTGTAGACTACTGCGTATGGTATGTCCAAGAGACACCCACCATGGTATTCCCTCCCAACATGGCACCCACACAGAAATCAATAACCTACCCCACTCTGGTATTCATTTTTTTATTATCGCTAAATGAATTGTTTACATTACAACATCGTAATATTCTCATTGATAATGCAATGTAATATATTTCAATGAAAGAACATAAATCGATTTATTATTTATTTTTTATATTTATTTCTTTATTTTTATTTTATTCTTTATTATAAAGTTATACATTTAAGGAGGAATTATTTTAAATGCATGTATGACTAGAAATTAATAAAGAAATAGTTTTCTTGAATAACATATTATTATTATTCATTTCGCATTAAAAATGAAATGTGATTTAAATAAATATAAATTTTTTTATATATATTTATACACGTAAATAAATATGATATTTCTAAAAAGAAAAACAATATATCATGCATGAGAGTTATAAAAATATATGAAATATATAATTATGCAGATAAAATTTATTCCAAAATATATATAAAGTATTTGTGTCTGATTCAACAGAATATAATTACATTTCAGATAAAATATGTAATTTTACTAGGATCTGTGAACCTAAGACACAGCACTGCAGTTAAATTTAGATCAATGAGACTAGATACTGCTTTAAGTTTAAAGTTAGAACAGAGTTAGCCCAGTTAGGGCTCTTAGTTGAGCCACAAGTCTCATCTGAATGTAATCAATTAAATTTCTTTAAAATAGTATCGAAGTTAAACTAGAAATGCCTTTACCAAGTGGAAGCAAAGAGCCAGATGATAGCCAAACATGGGAATTAGCAGAAAGATGTCTTCTTCCAATTGCATTCTCACATGCAATTGCAGTCATTTTAGCAACTATATTAAATACATTGAGTATATCACAAACATCTAGTTTTGTGCTTTTTCTCTTATTGTTGGTAATATCTATAGGATCTACACTATTTTATCATAACTTAAAGGTGAGTCATTAAAAACATGTGTTTATTAATCCATAAGATTACAAAGCATAAGTACAGACTATATCGCTTACATTTCACATATTTAATATTATATTAATATTTACTTCTTAATTTTAATATAAGTACACGCGCGCGCGCGCGCGCGCGCGCGTGTGTGTGTGTGTGTGTATGAGGAAGATTATATTCTACAATGTTAATATATAAGCATATAATGGTACAAAAATATATTTCCTACAGGTAACTGCCGCAGGAAAAGCAGTTCTTATTACAGGTTGTGATTCAAGAGTTGGATACACTTTAAGTAAACAATTAGATGAACTGGTAAGATAATTTCTATGTATTCTTGTTACGATCGTTATTATTCATTTCTAGGATGTTCTATATATACAGAATTTATTTCTAAAGGGGTTTACAGTATTTGCTGGATTTAATGCAAAAGTTGAGAATGAAGAGACAATGCAAAAATTAAAACAGGAAGCTTCTGGTAGATTGCATATATTGCAATTAGATATTACTAGTGAGCATGATATTCATTCGACATTTCTTTATGTAAATGAAAACTTACCAGATGGTGCACCAGGTCAAATTTATATTTTTTTATAGATATATAAAACTTATTATTTATAATATATATTTGACAATCGTAAATATCTTACAATAGGTTTATGGGCATTAATACATGCTGCTGCTTGGGTGACATTAGGTGAATGCGAATGGGTGCCTCCTTCTGTATTAAAACGCAGTATAGATATTAATTTCATTGGTCTTGCTAGATTAACTCAGGTGATATTAATGTATTATCAACAATTATATATTGCAATAATTAATAAGCTAATTTCCATGAATAAAATAATAATTTTTATTTAAAGGTTTTTTTACCTTTGATTAGACGATCAAAAGGACGTGTTGTCATAGTTAGCAGTCTCTTAGCTCGTATTCCAAGTCCTGTCCGAGGCATTTATTGTGCAGTTAAGGTAGATCATTTTAAAAGTATTAATAATCTATATTTAAATATAACATCAACAAAATATACATGTAATATATATTATATATGTGTGTGTATATGTGTGTGTGTGTATTAGGCTGCAGTTGAAGCTTGGGGAGCTTGTCTTAGGTTAGAAATGAGAAGATGGGGAGTGGATGTAGTTATTGTTGAAACTAGTGAATATGTATCTGGAAATGCTTGGTTAAAAAATAATAGTGCCTTGCTGGAACAAGCTAGAGACATGTGGACTCAATTGGATCCTCAAACCCGTAAAGAATATGGTCAAGAATTATTCCAAAAAGAAATGTTGGCTCTTGAAAAATATACACAAGAAACAGATATAGATTTAACACCAGTAACTAGAGCTTTGACAGATGGAGTAATGAAAACTTTTCCAATGAGAAGATACACACCAGTATCACGTAAAGAAAGAATACAAGCATTATGCAGTGATTATCTTCCAAAACCAGTTTATGATATATTGTATGTAAATTGAAAAAAATGTGAAGATCTACATGATCGAGAACAAAGAATGCAATGTTCAAATTTAATAACCTCTGCCTAATAGTCAGTTGTTTATGACATGATACTGTAAAGGATAAAATTATTTACTAGTCACATTTTGTCACTTTATACAAACCCAAATAAATCTTCAACGTATACGTTACTCTTTGTTAAAATAAGAAATGGAAAGAAAAACATCAATACCGTTTATTAAACTATGTGGTATATAAATTATAACAAAATCTGTAATCAACAGTGTAATTTTAAATAAAGGAACTTCCGTAAAGAACGAAATATAGAAACTTGAAACGTTATACAAAAATTATAATCAAGTAATCATTTTCCTTCTTTCCAGCACTCACTTTCTAAATCATTAAACTTATAACTCTTTATTAAACTGCCATCCTTGTCGACATTTTTATAGTATAATTTTTCACATGTACTGCACTACACACAAGACAGATTGCGCTAGTAGTTTTAACGGTTCCATATTTCATAATGTCGGTAAAAATATTTCCGCGAAACAAAGATATTGTTACGCAAAATTTAAGAAAATCAAACATGAAAGTCAGATACCGGTTACACGAATAGAGAAAGAAAACCGAAAATGCACCGACGAATTATAATTTGTTAAAACAATTGTTATTCGTTTCACGGAAATTCACTGCGAAGGGAAAAGAAAAGAACGATAAAAAAGAAAGGTCAATTACTTGGAGGGAATAATATCTATTCATCTTTCCCTGAAGCAAGTGGATTCTGTTGTTGAATCACTGCACTGGTAATTACACTCAGAAAATAACAATATCCAGTAGTACATTGTCTTGTATTTGGTCTATACATACGAAGAAATTCGATATATGTATATATGTATGCATGCGCGTGTGCTTTCTATACATAGAGTACTGCAATTGTATTAAGAATTTTGCGGTAGTTGTATAGTGGCAGGGGGAGGTCTTTAGCCCCCTTGGTGAGGCACACGCCGGTAATGAGTGTTTATACCATAACTGCGGCGACACCAACAACGAGTACAATAATATCAACAACAACGGCAACGACGACGACAGCTGTAACAGTGACGACGACGGCTACGCCGACAACAACAACGGCACCGGCGGTTGCCGTGTCGCCTGAAGCTGCACCTGGTTGGATAGAATTTTGTGAGAGACACGCCCGCGCTTCGGCTTCTGATTTCGCTAAGGCCTTTTGTACCTACGTCAGTTTAAATTTACCAGAAAGTGCAAGATCGAATCTTTCCCATCGTGATTTTTTAAGAAAATTTGTCGAAAGCTTTTGTGAACACTTTGAAAGCGAATACCTACGTCGTACGATTAGGTATGCCGTAATAAGATACATTCTGTTTGCTTTTATAACTTTTTTAAGTCATTGAAATATGTACACTATTATGAAAATTATGTATAAAAATTTTATAAATCTTTTTAATTACTTTGACAGGTCACCATCTTTGTATGACACAAGGCATATAGCAAGTAATGATAGAGATGTTAATGTTGTAAGCCAAAACAACAATGCTCCTATTCGTATATCATCTCATGAAGAATTCAGTGATTACTCTGAACATGATGGAGATGCAATATCACCAAAGCCTGCACACAAACCATTTTTCCGCCGCTTATCCTTTAAAGGGCTTAAGAAGGGCAAAAGCTTCTTCCATAAGCAGCAAAGTGATGAAGTGGAGTTATCTCATAGTGAACATCGTAGAGATAAGCATTCAAAAGCTAAACTTTCAAAGATTGTGGTGGAATGTAGAAAAGAAGGCATTGTTAATTCCTTAATGGGAGAAAATATTGATGGAACTCAAAAATGGGAGAAATCTAGACTTGCCTTAATAAAAGCAATTGGTGGATATATGTTAGAATTTTATTCTCCTCCAAAAGCAGTAAAACCACGTAGTGGTGTCTTTTGTTCTGCAATAACTGAAGCCAGGGAAACAACTGCATTAGAAATGCCAGATCATGAAAATACCTTTGTATTAAAAACACAAAATATGGAATTTGTAATAGAAGCTCATGATTCAAATGATATGAGATCATGGTTAGCTACTATCAAATATTGTATGCGCACAGTACAACAAAATTCTGTTAATCCTAGTTCTGGAACAGATGTTACTGGAGATTCCTTAGGACATGGTTCATTAGCTATTGGTAGTGAAGGAGATAGATTAAGAACTAATTCTACAAGTAAAAGTTCCCGATCTACATCCCATGAACATGGAGATGAAATAGGTGGCAACCCTCCAGAAATACCTCCTAGACTACGTATGAGAAGTAATAGTAATCTGGAATTATGTTCATCACAACAAGATATTGAACAAAGTATGATAAATTTATTTATAAGTACTTTTTAAGATCATATAGCTTGTATGTTATAAATAATTCAATTTTGTTGTAGTGAATGCAAATGATGGTGAATTAGATTTATCTAGCAGTTTAAGAGAATATCCATGGTTTCATGGGACCCTCCCTAGATCAGATGCAGCACAGCTCGTTTTACATAGTGCTGCTAATGGTCATGGTGTATTTCTTGTTCGACAAAGTGAAACAAGAAAAGGGGAATTTGTATTAACTTTTAATTTTCAAGGCAGAGCAAAGGTAATATGTTATTTCCTTTAATTATATTATTTTAAATTTAATTATAGTCGTCTAAAAAATTTCATTTTTCACCTTTACTGCAGCATTTGCGTATGACATTAAACGATCAGGGACATTGTCGTGTTCAGCATCTTTGTTTTCCTGCTATATATGATATGCTTGAACACTTTCGTCGAAATGCCATACCTCTTGAATCCGGTGGAACAGCAGATGTCACTCTCACAGAATTTGTTGTGGCGACTGATGCAACACGGTCAGGACATCATAATGCATCTGGAATAAATCAACAACAGTTACAAGAAAGGAGACCCCCAGCTGCTCCAGAGCCAAGAGAAGTAAGAGTCAGCAGTGGAAGTCTAACTCCTCTTGAGTGAACGCGAGTGGCTAACACCCACAGTCTGAAGTCTAATCTACAGACAGTGAGTAAATAAATAAAATGATGCACCCATTTTTTGTACAGCTGGTGATATATACCATACTAAATTGATATTTATATCATTATAAAGGTATCAATTTTTAATACTTCATGTAGGTCCATATTCGGATTATTTTATAAATATTTAATTATCACTGTATATAAATATACTTTTTAGTATAAGTTATCATTTCTGTATACATGTATATACATATATACTGTATATTCTGTATACATATATACATACATACATACAGAAATGATCATTTATACTACATATGTGAATATATTTTCTTTCATTTGTTTTTTTTTAAATCGTGTTTTAAAATCAAGGATTTTCTATGAGAATATTTCTTCAATAATTCAATATATTTACTATTTCTTTTGTTATGATTTATAAAAAAAATTGTTGTCTTACCTTCAAAATAAATTTTGATGCAAGGTTGCCATACTTACAATTTTATTATTTTAGTTAGAATAATTGCTTTTTAAATTAATGTTACTGTTTTATTATTTATAATATCTTTTTATTAATTTCACGTCAAATGTATATATATTACCAAACTTTCAATCCGAATGTGGAAATTTAACATAATCGAATTAAATATATATATATATATATATGTAATTAGTATTGGAAACAATTCTCAAAATTGAAATACATCTATAACTCTTAGTATTAAAGAGTTTTATTAATATAAGAGACAATGGTGCTCAATAAATATGACCGTGGGACAAGGAGCTCGCTTTTATGTGTACAGTATTCTTAAAATTTCTGGTTCATCTTAATAGCTGAAAGGACGAATAATTAATTTATTACTATATAGAATTTTCTTACAAATCCAGAAAATTTAAGATAAAATATAACTTAATTAAATTAAACATAATAAATGTGTATATGTTAATGTACAGGTACGCACATATGGTGGTTCTATAAGAACACGTACAGAATCACTGGAAAGACTGGAACAACAAAACAACGTTACAGAACAACAAAGTTCATCATCATCTAGTGGTAGAGCAATTCAAAATACTTATAGTTTTCTTTGACGATGGATTCATAATACTCTACCATCAGGCTACAACCCAGTTGGTCCTTTAGATTAAATAGTTTCCCCATCAACTTATCCTACAAAGCAAGATAATTTTAAGTTGAAGTTATTATTGTTATCATAAAGTGTTATACAAAAGTGTATTATTTCTCCTATGTAAACAATGTATTTTTTCAAATCAACTGCTTCCAACTTTTCCAATCTTGCAAGATGACGTTTTCAACAACTATATTTATTAACATGTTTTTACCCAATTTTGGGATCGAAATATAATCTTCGACATATAATTGTTTTATAAATCATTTTTAAAATAATGTATATAAATTATTTCAAAATTTCAATGAAATTTATAACAAGATTGTATCAGTTGTATTCTCTGCACGTTCAGATATATCAGCTCAAATTATCATATAAATCATAATAAACATTGTAAGTATTATAAAATATTTAAAATATCATAAAACTAAAAGACCACAGCCTTTGTCTTTATTTTATTGAAGTAATTGAGGAAATATTTTGAAACTATAGAACACAGTCCATTATACCAATTAATTTACTTAAGTGTATGTACTTACATAAGAATATACATAAAAAAAACATGTAAATGTATATGAAAGTTAGTCTTGTTTTATATATAAAACTATTACAGACAATCTCTTTACTATGACTATCCTTTCTCCTACATGAATTGTAGAATATATTGTTAAATAATACTTATATATAGATCATACCAATAAAGTTTGATTTAAAGAAGTCAGAAAATTAGAGAGAGAGTCTATGTGTTATATATAAATAATTCAATCATAATAATTAACTCAATAATTTAATCACAACATTCAATCTAAATAAAATTAAAATGCATTATAACTTATATAATTATATGTTATTCTAAAATATATCACTATATTTTATGGTAAATGTTAATGTAAGAAAGTATTATTAAATTGATAAGCATATAAAAGTTAGTCATAATCATGACATAGAGCAATATTACTGAATGTGCAAAATTAAATTATAGATAAATGTATGATTATATTAATACTTATATTGATACTAAATATGAACTTTTAAGAGAGGGAGAGAAAGAGAGAAAAAGTATCTATCTTTAATAAAAACAGTTCAATATTTTAAAAAATGGTTTACTTAATAAGATTACATTTAAACTTTGAAGTGATTGAACTGAATTTATTACTAGATACATATGTATGAAAACATGTTAAATTTTCATAAACAAAAAAGCATAAAAATTAAATTATTTAATTATGATACATATTTTTAATGCATTTTATTATTAAAGAAGTCATGTTTTTCTTAAATTAGTAAACTTTTAGGTAAATATTTTATGGTAATCCAGATTTATCATCCGCAGATTAACCTTTTTATTTGAAAAATTGTAAAATATATCTATGTTCTGTCAATTAAATCACGTGTAATTCTTGTATAAAGAAATATATTATTATTGAAATGAAAAAATTACTTTTTATTATGGTATTTAGCATTAGTCATATAGGTTAATAAAAATAACACCAGCCATTGTTATAAGTACGTCATTGAAAACAAGTAATTCTCTGAATACTTGTTAAACATCCAATAGCTACTGCTATTATATTATCATTTTAAGTACTAGATAAGAGTTATTTCCGGTTCAATAAAAAAGGCTCGTTTCTGTTTGCGATACAGTACACAATCATACAATTGATATATCGTGCTAGGTTGATTTAACAAATACAAACGATTATCAGTATGGCATCTCAGGTAATGAAATTACTAATTATAATAATTAAATTTTTAATTTACAATTAATAGCATATTAGTTAAACAATACAAATTTAAGGTGCACGAATTTAATGTAGAAATGACATGTGAAGGATGTGCCACCGCTGTAACAAATGTACTTAATAAGAAGGAAGGTATGGTTTCAAGTTTATTATATATTTATATATTTTACTTAAATTTGGTAGTATTTTACTTTTTAATTTTTTTCTTACTAAACATATAATAATTCAATTTAAATTGTATGATAAAGAATGTCAAATACCAAAAACATATGGAAATGTTATTGCATTAAAAAATTGCTTAATTTAGAATTTATTTTTAGGTATTAACAATGTGCAAGTAGATCTACAAGGAAACAAGGTGTCTGTAACATCTGCACTTCCCTCTGATGAAATATTACAAGTTATTAAGAAAACTGGAAAGTCATGTCAATTTTTAGGAATAAAAAAATAATTGTATTATAGATTTAATGTTACTTTTTGTTATATTAAAATTTATATTTTCGTTCTTCTACAAAATTATTGTATTGTATGTAGCTTTTTGCATTAAAATCTCAAATTTTACAAAAAGGGTATACCTAAAATTCATCTTTATAACACTGTACTAATAAATCAATTTAAAAATTTATATTATATTTTGAAATAATTAACCTTAAAAGATACATATTAAGTACAATTTAAATATATATCTTACAAATATTTACTATTTAATTATATAATTGAATAACTTCATAAATAAAATACAAAATGTTATTTTCTTAATTCTTCTTCTAGTATTGACAAACGTTGTTCTAAAATGGTAACAGCATCACTTAATGATTGCACTTGCTCATTAAGTGCATCTACTATTTTACTAGAACATGTACCAGGTGATTCTTTAGGTAAGTGTGATATATTCACAATACGCCCTTCTTCAAAAGGTCTTTGATTTCTCATATTTATGACTTTATATTCTATATTGCCATCTAATACTCCAGTATCTGGTACTTCACAACGAAGTTTTCCATTTTTTAAATTTATAGTATCAAATTTCTCATGTAATGACTAAAACAATAAAATGTTTTAAGTTATAAAATATTATATGAATAGATTGTAAATCTCAAAATAATAGTTACTTCTACTTCTTCCTCTCCTCCAGATATATCATCATCTTTATGTGATTTTTCTTCCTTCATATTTGATTCTGATTCTTTAACAGGTGAAACTAAATGCCGAGACATTTTTCTAGCAACATCATCTTTATCAAAATTTGTTTTCCACATTAATAATTGATGATCTGTACCACCAGAGGCAAAAAATTCTCCATTAGAAGAGAATGTTACTGATGTTACACCAGTACCATTTGCATGACCTTTAAGTGTATAAATTGGGCGACCCTCTAATAAATCTAAAACCTATTTTATAGTTTTTAATAAATGCAATATAAAAATGTTATTAAATTAATTATTATTATAAAAAAGAATCCAATATACCTTCATTGTTGAATCATCAGATGCAGTTAATATGAAGTTTCCTTTTGGGTGAAATTTTATCATATTTACTGAATCTTTATGAGTTGCATAATGTTGATATAAAGAAGCAGTACGTACATCATATAATTTCACACAGCCAATTATGTTTGCTGATCCAATAACAGAACCACTTGGGTGAAATTCCACATGTGTAGAATAAGCTAGTAAAGATGTTTGAGAACTTGTTTTTAAACATTTTTAATAGAATATAATACATTTTTTAAACATGTATAGAAAAAAAGAAAGAAAAACTAATAGTTTCTAATAGCTTTTAATATAAATATAGGATATACCTTTTACATCATTAAAGGTTCTAATACATTGTCCACTCGTGACATCCCATAATTTTATTGTTTTATCATCACTACAAGAGACTATAAGTCTACCATCAGAAGAAAATCTAGCACATCTGACCCAGCTTGTGTGACATGTAAATGACATAAGAAATCTTCTTTGACATACCATCCATAATTTAACACTTTTGTCATCTGATGCAGTAATTAACTATTTATAAAAACATACATATATGCATATAAATTTAAATATGTATTAAAGTAAGTTACCATTTCTATCATCATATAAAATATAAGTACCTTTTCCCCATCTGGACTAAATTGTACTGATCTAACAGCTCCTGAATGTGCTTTAAAATCTAAGCATTGTCCTGTTATTTTAGGTACCCAAATTCTAACAGATCTATCTTTGGAAGCACTAGCTATGACTTCGCCTGATGGTGCATAAGTGACATCAAAAACTACATCTTTATGCCCAAGGAATCTGCAAGCTCTCACAGACTCTTTCAAATTCCATAATATTATACTTTTGTCTGAACTACTTGATACTAATTGAGTAGTTTCAGGATGGAAACATAAGCTTGTGATAGTATTTTCATGGCCTTTAAAGTGTTTTTCTATTGTAGGATCGCAAGCAGTTCTGATCATCGTTCTAATACAATAAATAAATTGTGTAAAATTCTAACAAAATATTTTCACGTAGTATTAGAAAAATTATTAATATCCTTAACCTAAATGCACTAATTAGCGTACATATAAAGTATTCAATACTATATATATTGTCTTAATAATAATACGTATATTTTAAATATAATTTATTCAATCTTAATGAATTTAAAAAAAAACAATGATTACCTCTGTTTAATCACATTGATTATCGTTATAACCGTATTATAATTGTTTTATAGATGCACTTGCATTTTGTTATATCCGCAATATATAAAATAAGTATATACAATTCTATTATAAATATTGAGATATAATATTTTGCACAAACACTATATATCAACTTAAATGTAATATATCAAATATTTCAAGATTTTAACCATGTTTAATTTGAAACGAATTTTCACTACGTTAATCAGTTAAAGTACTGTCACTCAGGCATTGGAAAGCGCGAAATTCAAATAGTTACTTCAACTACAATAACAGTACGTCCCAAAACAATAATATGAATATTCCATAATTTTATTTAAAGCGAAAAAGAAAAAGAGAAAGCAACAAAGAGTACACACTGTTAATAAAATATGATTAATCAAATACTTTATTCGATTTTTTTATTTGAGAACAAGCTGAAGAATGAAACGATTCTCATGTTGACAATGAGTACGATAGGTAGGCTAGTTAGCAGGGTTGAATTAGATCTTTATTTGGAAGATACATAGGTATTCATAGGATAGTTGAACATAACTGTAGATGGAGGTGATTAAACACAAATATACAAACGAAATACAATACGGTACTCCTCATCACGTGTTTGGCGGTGTGAGCGTGGCTTTTGTCAATAGCGCACTCTTCAAATGCGCTTTCTTTGCCTCTAGTCAGTAATTGTACACTCAACTTACATGCTAAAGCTCCGCACTATCGCTCTTTTTTATTTTTAAAAATAATCATATATATTTTGCGATAAAAAAATCAGGTAATGTTGCTTCATAAACTTGACATTGCACTGCAATCTCTTTTACTTGGCCAGCTGCGTAGGCGACCGTATAGAATTTTGGAATCACACAGAAAAAACAGAAGAGGGAGCGACGTAATTAGTAGCAATCATGAAACACGTTTCATGAAAAACATTTTTGTGTATTCATGTATTACGTTAATCTTTCATTTTCCCAACTACTAAATCTCGACAACTTTAACTTTCTAAATACTTCACAGATTCATAGACCGAAAATGGAATATGAAGTCAAGAAGATATATAGCACTAGAAGGCATTGCTCACTGTATCCTCTTTTTTCTGGTATCTTAAAAAATTCTCTAGAACGATGCGCCGCAAGACAAAGAGATGGTCGTGCAGTTCATCTATTTGTGTAATCATTTTAACGTTATTCGTTAAATACATCCTTGTGTCTTTGCGTGAAATGCTTGTATGAGTTCTCATTTTTTTTATATTTTTTATAATAAAATTATTTTTCTAATCTTTGTTGATCAGCTGTTGTTGCCCTGTGAAAACTGCCTTCTGTCACAACACAATAATACTTGCATGGTGGGTTCACGCTTCTAAATTTGGTTGATCTTTTCTTATATCACAATGTTACGTCTGCATAACTTTTTCATTAATGTTAATAGATCTTTCTTTTGATAATTGTGGATACCAAATTCAAATGCAAAATTTTTGTATTCAATGTCTCATTTAGGAAATATCCTAAGCCGCAAACAAATGTACCAAAATATCTTTTTCCCAAAATCAATCTTTCTTATCACATCAATTAAATGCAATATTTTAAAAATGTAAACTTATATAAGTATCAATATTTTTACTTAATATTATTTACTTAATATGTATGAATATAATTAATTAATCATTTACAAGGTCTATCAAATAATGATCTGGAACGTTGAAATTGCTACTTTACATACTAAAATTCGTGTATACGATTCGGTGCATTATTTTTTCAAAGTATTTGTACGTATTAAGGATACGACTTAGGTTTTTTCGTAAATAGACAATTGAATTATGATCTTACAACATTATTTGTTTCACTGTGTATTATTCTATCGCATTTTTATTACTGCTGCGTATGGGGTTTACCACGAGGCGCATAACCGCCACGATTCCCACCCCTTTGGCCGCGAAACTGTCCTCGACCACCTCTATCCATACCACGCTCACCTCGTGGACCTCCACCTCTTGATCCGCCACCACCTCTTTTATAACCAGAATTATAACCGCTATTTCCCTCGCTATTTCCCCAAGATCGTTGTTGATAACCATTTTGATAGTTGCTATCATTACGATAGTATGTTCCTAAGTATAAAATTATTATTTAATCAAATGTATTAAATTTTGTCGTCTAATAATAATATTAATATTTTATACCTTGTCCTCCGCGTCCATTTTGTTGATAACCGCCCCTACCTCTTCCATTGTAACCATTAGAATTGCCTCTTCTTCCACCTCTACCTCTATATCCACTACGTTGTTGATCACCCCAAGTTTGCTGAGATGTTTGTTGTTGTGTCTGTTGTGAATCTTGAGCAGATTGTTGTGATTGATCTGTCTGATTCCAATCGTTAGTTTCAGCCATCTGGCACCAATCAACAGATTCAGTAGGTTGTTCAATTTCTGATTCTGGTGCTGTTGTTGTTTCATCTTGATTTTCTTCAACTTTTTCCTGGAAAAGACTAGTATTTTAGTATTCTGATTATTATAAAATATGATATGTTTTATTACTGGTAATATAATATTTGTAATATACTTCAGCAGATTGTTGTTGGCTTTCTTGTTGATGCTCAAAATTCTGGTTTTGCGCTTGTTGTGTTATCTGTTGTGAAGGAGCTTGTTGCTGTGGTTGTTGCTGCTGCTGTTGTTGGGGTTGCTGTTGAAAATTAGTAGGATGCTGAGGACTGTACTGCATATTTGGTTGCTGATGAGAGGGTGGCATTGGAATAGGTGGAGGTGGGTTAGGATTAGCAAATCCAGGAATGTGGGACATATCCTGTGGTGGTTGATGTTGATATATGACTGGCTGTGCTACTACCGGTGCATTTGCAAAGTTTTGATTTGTAAATGTCTGCGAAGGAATAGGTGTGTTAACAGCAGCAGGAATGTGTGAAACAATCGGTGCTTGTGATGTAACATCTGGTGAATCAAGTTCGGATTCTTGCAAGAAAAAGAAATTTGGTGTGCCTATAACGTCATTAATTCTAGGAGCTTGTGGTGGTTGTTGTTGAGCTTGTTGGGCTTGTTGTGGTTGCGGTTGTGGAACAAATCCTGTTGCATTTGTGTAGTAAGATGTTTCAACTGGTGCAGCTGGATGTGGAATGGGTTGTGCAACTACAGGAATGGGACCAGAAACTGGTGTAGTGCCAGAAACAACAGGGAGCGGAGCGACTTGTACTGGGAAGTTAGGAATTGGAATCATGGATTCAGGTGGAATGTGTCTGTCATTGGTATTATATTCTTCATTGACTTGATCTTGCACAGGTGTTTCAGATATTTGTGTTTCTGCAACTGCCTCTGTAACCTGTGAAGAATTTAATGAAATACTTTTTAATACATTTTTCATTTGTTTAATTATATCTTGTTTTACATAAATTAATCATTAAAATGTCAAAAATACGTAAATATGCTTGACTTACTTCTTCTACTACAGCTTCAGTTTCATGAACTTGATCAAAATAGCCACACTGATTAATGGAAGTAATAATTTCCTTTAGTTTGTTATAAGTTGTACCAACAACCTCTCTTTGTTTTCCATCAACAATGGCTACATAATGTTCTGCTACTTTCTGCACTTGTTGAAGGAATGTTGGTTCACTTTCTTCTCTATGATGTTTCATCATAACTTCATTATACAAGCTGTCTAAATATTTTAAATCCTCTTCTGATAATTTTACAGCTCCATTTTTTCCAGCAAGAAAATCTTCTCTAACAGATTCTGTACCCATGTTCATTAGTGCATCTTGTATAAGAAGAACTTCTCTCACCTAAGATAATTAGTAAATATTGCAAACATTTAATAGACTGATACAAGTTACTTATATTATAAAATCATACTTAAGTTATACCTTTGCAATATCTTGTTGCATTCTTTCAATAGCTTCCTTCCTTGCCAACTTTTTTTGCTGTTTGACCGCATCATGTGCAATTCCAACAATTTGCTTATACAGTTCCTTCGTAATATCCAACGTTTGTAACACCTCGTCATATTTGGCTACTGCTGTTTTCTGATCTGCATTTAGTTCCCTTCCATTCTTCTGCAGATCCCTATATGATTCTAATTTTCCCTAAATGTAACATATGCTATTAATTTTACTGTATTTCTAAAATATAATAATATAAACAATAAAATTAATCATATATAATGGAAAATTATTATATGCATATAATACATATGTATATAATACAAACATATCATATACTAAGCATATCATATACAATATAACCATATCATATACTATTTAAAAAATGTATATAAGGGCACAGGCGCGCTCACACATAAATAAATAAAAGTAATTTATACAAAAAATATCAATTTATTATTATTTTCCAGTGATATACATCATACATCATATTACATATGCCCTATATATACACGCGTGTGTGTGCGCATACATATACATAATTTAAAATAACGATAATATACATAAAAAAAATGTTACGTCTAAATAATTGTTAACTTTAAATAAAAATTTACATATGTATCTACTCTTTATGTAAAAAAGAAACTAAATTTGGTTCATAATTTCTTATAGTGTTGTATGGTTCCAGAAAACTGATTCACGCAAGTACTATAAACGAGGGCAAATAAAGAATTTCTTACACATTAAAACGTAATACATGTATTTGAATTTCATATTTAGATTTTTAACATTATATTAAACAAAAGATATCATTACACAATGTAATTTACCGGTAGCGGCTCGTAAGCGTGTCACGTAAAGTTTTGTGCACATCTTTAGAAGATACCGCCATGACACGAGGTTCACGATTGGGAATTTAGGTGTTCGATCGTAGGAAAAAAATTAATTTTGCTTTAATTCAACTTAAATGAAAAAGATTCAATACGAAAATGTAATAACAAGGGTTAATTCATCATAATATAATCATCAGATACCTATGAAATCTCAAGCGTGAGCACATGGCGTATCCAATCATGGCGGATTGCACCGTAAAAGCTATCAACTGACAGATAATTTTCTTGTCGTTATTTACGTATATATTATACAAGTACTTACCTTACGCTTTTCAAGATTCCGTATCTTATGCTCGATAACGATAATTGCTTGGCGTATAGGTTCTACGGTCTCCGTAGAGGCCTGTTTTTCTAGTTTAGGGTTGGCAGAAGGCATCCTTCACGGGCAACAAACGCGAACTGGAAATCAGAATAGTAACGGAGTTGCGGGGAACGGGGAAAGAGAAGCGACATAAGCGCATGCTCATTTTGATCTTGTACTTAACCTCTACGTCAGTATTGTAACAATTTTTTTTAGAACCCTTTACATCAAAACTATGTAAATTATAAAACAATAGTATATATTTTTGTCATTAATATTATAGTTCTACCAAAATAAAAAGTATTTATTAAATTTTCTTTAATAATACTATCTGTATGTATATATTTCGTAATGACAATATATGAAACAATTAGCTAAATTTATCGTTTCATATTATAAAATACATTTTAAGCATTTATAAATATATACATATAAAATAAACAATTAAAAATAGAAATTTATAAAACCATGTATTCAATGAGCATTATATAATAGTAGAGGTAGACAATTTAACAATATGTTGTGTAAAATTTGTCATTTTATTGAAAAAGGATTAATAAAAACATAAATTACCCAAGTAATATTTCGCTATTTTTTTTATCATATCTTCATTTTTAAATCGTAGTAACAGAAATACTGTAACCTCATGATTATGAGACTATGCTTGATCTTCATCATGATTTAGAAATTAATAAGTTTACAATTGAACAAATAAACATACACTTTTGTTTGAAAAAGAATACAATATAACAATATTAACTTCTACATTGTTGGCAATAATATTTTATAGCTAGTGCTATATATATATTAATTTTTAATTTTTTGTTACTTTCGTAAAAACAAATGACTGATAACGCTCTCATGCATTTTCAACTGAAACGATTGAAATATTGTTAATTGTATAATTTGGACGATAAATAAATATATGTATATATAGCACCAGCTTCTTTATCGATATGAAATATTGCATGGCACATTTGCTAAAAAGAAAATATTTTGTAACTGTATACATTCCTTTATTATTATTGCGTCAATGACCAAATGCCCGCATTTTTAGGTTTCAAGTTAATAGTTTTCTGAAATAATTTATTATACAACTCGGTAACCCGACGACAATCATTAATACAATAATTTCAATTTATTGTAGCATATGAAAGATGTCTAAAACTCTATAGCTTCATCATAGCAGTCATCACCCCCCTCTCTGTTCTTACCATCATATTTTTATAATTTACAAATATAATTTGATATATCGTCTTTGAAAAATACATCGCGCCACACACGCATATCACCACTCTCATATTTAGAGAATTTTTTTCTTAACAAAGCTAAGAACAGATCGAAAACTTAAGAATTAAGCAATAATGATAATAATCACTATAATAAAGATGAAACAATAATTATTTTAACATAATAATAATATAATTTGGAGTATAACATTTAATATACAGAAAAACTGTTAGCAATTATTACTTTATTCTTAATTTTCTATTAACTATTGATAGATATCCATAAAAGCGTCCTTAATGATAAAATATATTTATATTTCAAAATTTTTGACAATATTCGAATAAAGTAAAGCTTGTTTTAATAGTTACATCATTAAATTTACGTAATTACTAAATAAAATAAAATTCTATCATAATTATTAAATTTTGAAAAATATATTAGAAACTTAGACGCTTCCAAATAAGAAAAACAAATTTTGATTCAATTTTATATGTTCTTTATTAACAATTTGTTTACTTTTCATTGATTATTATGTAAGATTTGAAAAGGAAGATATGATGTAAACTCTGATTATAGAATAAGTAGTAAAAAATGTAATTTCGCTCATTAGATCAGAGATCTTAAAGCACTGATATTACCAGAATTTTTATGAAAATAGATACATTTTTTTATGCAATATTCATCCATACTTCATACATAATATGCGCATGTTGCAAGTTACAAGATTATTCACAAAAATAAATGATCTAAAATGATGATAATATTTTGTTCATATTTCGTAAAATGAGAATGGAATTATTCTGTAAAAGTTATTTTAAGATGGAAGAATGGAAGAACTTAGAAACTTGGTACTGAATTATTAGCTGTTACAATGGAAGATATAATACATGTAGTTGATCAAATTTCCATATCAACACATGATGAACCAAAAGTGCATAGGACGTATTCCTAATCTTCTTAAAACTATTTTTATATACAAATGTTCTACAAAATTTTAATGATTTCTATATGTAAAACAATGCACGTTTTCAAAATATTGCATTCGCCATGAAACATTTTATGAAGATAACGCTATTTTGGAACACTTCTTAATATTTTGAACATATTTTATATGTGTAAATTTTGTAGTTACATGATCTGTTTATATACAAATTAACGTGCATATAAATATCCTTAAAATTTGTCAAATCATTAAAAAAAGATAAATGTAAGCTATATTATAAAGAAAATTCACAATGAATTTAGAAGTTACAATTACAGGAACAAACAGTATAACAGTTTCTGCACTTTGCAGAAAACAGACCTTCATAAGTATAGAGAGTGTGATGTATGTAAATATATTACAGAAGGTCGTGATGTTTTATATATCATATCTTATCACTTTATATTTTAAAATCATTTGTCTTTCATATTTCTTCTTCAGATCTTAATGTATCAGACCTTGTTATTACATAAGATTATCATGATACAAATGCTAGAACTAAATGTCTATGCACACAAACATTCGTAAATCTCTATTATCATGCTATTACAATGGCAAAGTTCGGGCTCACTTCTAATTTTTACGCGGGGATGAATATTTTACATGTCTGATGTTTATACGCAAGTCACCTTTTTACTTACCTCGTCGTTCACTACTATTTATCACTATAACTGCAATTTCTTGATTATACATTAATATTTATCTTCACCATTTGTCACAGCGTATTGTATTAACCCAATTTAAATATTTACTATCCTCAAAATACAATACTTAATTGTTTGGTCTCAAGACTGGTATTAACATCATGTCCATTAAATCGATATACCACTAAATGTTTAATGGTATTCAGGTATTGTATAAAATGAAACCAATATCGATTATTATAGCACCACTAAGATGGTATACTGTTCATTTGCACATCGCAAGACACTGTTTCAGAATTCCTTTCGGTTTTTTGTGTAGGCACCTGTGAATCCGAAATATTAGCAGTCATTCCAGATGATTGCGTTGTTGAAACACTTTCATTTGTTTCCTCTGCACTATTCACTGTGGAAGATATTGTTGATCTTGAACTTGACTTTATTTTTGCTTGATGTTCCAAATTATCTATTTCTGCCCAGATTGTCCTAACTTCCTTAAATAACTGAAAAAAAATCATATTGTTTTAATTATTATAATTAATCTTCAAGCAGTATAAAATTTTTCAACAAAATATTTACTATTTACTTACTTGATTTAACCATGTTTCATCTGCTAGTAATTCGTTTAATATTATTGTGGTATCTTTAAGAGGATCTTCTACTCGCTTATCTGCAACCCGTCTTGCACACTCCAAAAACGTCAAATACTTTTGATGTGCTACTTTATTGTATAGAGCTACCTTTGCTTGACATACTCGACATAATAAAAAATCCTAAGAATTAAATGATTAGCGAATTATAGTAATAAACTTTTAACAGTATTTATTAAAAGATGAACAATGAAGGAAAAATAATTTAAATACCTTTTCTTGAGGTATCCTTGGATCAGGCGGAGAACCTTCCAATGTAGTTGCATTATATGGTTGACCATACAATAGAACTCTAGCATGAATCTTATGCTGTTGGCACCCAGCACATGACTTTCCTTTATATTCAGTAAATGGTAAATCTTTAAGAACATTAAGACATGGCCAAGTTGATATTGCATTTATCACATTTGAACGCCATTTTGTTGTAGACAGAAATCGTTGTTTCCTTTCTTCTGTTACTTCATCAACAGTCTTAACGTTTGATAAGAAATAATCATCTGCTCGGATCAAAAGCAATTAAATAAAAACTGTGTATGTGAAATTATACACATATAATAATATTATTTTAATATTGAATAGCAATTATACCTTGTTCTTGAAATATTTCAGTAAGAAAATTAGAATCCAAAGCTTGTGAAATCAATGTTTGAACATACACTTCAAAGTTATCTTGATATTTTTCAGTGTCCTTCATAGATTTGTCAATGCATTCGCTAAAAAGAAAAGAGAGGTAATTTCTTTGTTTATGTACTTCTCAAATATTAATGAAAAAGAACTTACTTATCATCAATAATCATTTCGTCTCTCAAGAACTCTACTACAGTTTCCGTTTTGCCTTGTTGCCAAAATTTTACTGGAACTTGTTGATATATATGCCGATTTTGCGGTGCCCAACCCGAATACTAAAACATAATTGATATGTATACATTAATAGGAAAGAAACGAACATTCTCCAAAAGTTTATTATGTATTACCGTAGATATGTTTCGATATAAAGTCTTGCCATTAGATTTAAATGGCTCATATTTTTGCAGTAACGTTTTGCCATCTATTCTCCAAAGTGGAGGATATTCTTCATCTAAATCTGCCTTGATTACGACAAATTCTCCTGACTGAAAAACATATGATAGAATGACAAAAAATTAAATATTTAAAACATTTCATTAAAATTTACTGTTCTTGTTTTATAAAATCATATAAAAAGTTACCACGTCATCTAGTTCATCCTCAAAATGCTGCATGCAATATAAGAATATATTACAAATATAATTTACTTTACATATATATATATGATGAATATTTATAATCTGTATTGTTCAGTTCTATGTATTATTCGGTATACATGAATCGAAATTATATAATAATAAAATCATTATATTATATACCTTAAATGGTGAAATATCAATATCTTCATCACTGATACACGCTAAAAGTTTTTCGTCTATTTTACAAGACAATTTTCCAGTGACATTAGAAGTTTTGGATGGTGTTTCATGTTTTTTCCTACTAGACTTCTTTGAAATAACAATATCACTGGAAAAATAATCATCTTCTTCCAGAACTTTTCTACTTTTTTTAGTAATAACAGGTCTCCCACGTTTTTTCTTTTTTTCCTCCTCATCTCCAACTAATCTTACAGCGGGCGTCCAAGCAGGATCAGAATCAGAATCACCTTGTTCTTCATCGTTATCAAAATAATCTATACCCTGTTGTCGATCTAAAAATTGCTTTACCGAGGTTTTTTCCTTCGCCTTTCTTCTAGATGTTTCACGCCTTGGAGGTAAAAGTAAAGGATCTACTACAAATATATATATATATAAAATTATTCAATTACGAAACATGTCTTGATCTGGAAAAAGGAAAGAAAAAAGATATATATATATATACATACTACCTTCTTCATGCTTTTTGGAAATTTTGCCACTTGTGGTAATTACTGCTGCTTCTGCTGCTGCAGCAGCTGCTGCAGCTCTTCTTTTTCTATCTGTTGGTCCTCCAGGTTTAATTGGTCTCCCTTTTTTAGATTTACCTTCTGGTTTCATAGTTATTATTTCTGTTACATTGGAAGTATTCGTATTTGATACTTTTTTATCTGATTTTTTAGGCGGAAATAGAAAATCGTCATCGCTAGTAAAACCATCATCACTTGAATCAAAATTCTGCTTCTTCCGTTCTTTGGGTAAAGGAAAATAACGTGGATCATTAGTATAATCAATTACTGGTGTTTCTTTAGGTGGAGGTGGTTTTTCTGATTGCATCTTTACTGTTTCTTCATTTGTTGAACTTTCTATTGATCTATTAGGTTCTACAGGAATATAAGGTTTTGACCTGCTCCAAGTTGCTTTCCTACCACCACGTATTGCAGGTGGAGGTGAAGGTTCTCTTTCTCCTTGTAAAAATTTCAAATAACTTGTCATAAATCCTGAATTAGGATCTTTATTAGATTGTTTAAAATCTTTATTTAAGATATTCATGGTTTGAATTGGTTGCTGATTTTGTTGTAAAAAACCTAGTTCTTCTTCAATGTTAGGAACAATTACTTTAGGTTGATCATCTCTAATATCTTGATTAAAATTAGTATTTTGACTTGCTGTGTTTTCACCAAAACCAATAGGAGTAATCTCAACAGAAGACTGAAATTCGTGTGAATGATGATGGCTTGGTGGAATATGAAAAGCAGGGAAATATGGAATAGGAGGTGGAGCATGATGATGAGACACCATCAAAGATTGATGTTGATGTGCTGGAGTACCAACAAAATTATTTGAATGATGCAAAGTTGATTGTGAACTGAAAGCACCTGTTGCGCCAGGAAACATTTTAGCAGGAGGTGGAGGTAAATTCCATCTTTCAAAATCAAAATAACCATTTTGTTGTTGTTGATTTGTATTATGATGTGCAGGTGGTGGTATCCTACTTAGGTATTCTGTCATTGTTGTTGTTCCACTTATTTCATTCGAAGAATTATGTCCACTTTTTTCTAAACTCTTTCTTTTCTTATTTGTAGTATCTACTTTGCGTCGTTCTTCTACTTGCTTTTGTTGTTCGGTTGGAGTAACAGACACAGTAGTTTGTTGTTGTTGTTGTACTTGACAAGAACCTTGTTGTAATGTCTGCAAATTCTTTACAATACTCATAGGATCTCCCCTACAACTACTTAAATCTTGTAAAGTTACTTGATTGGAGTCAAAGTATGATTGTTGTCTGTCAGAAACATTTAATACTCGTTGTACTTGATGTTGAACTGGCAAGGTTTGAGGATTTACTTCAGAATTTCCACCAGTATATAGAGTAACAGAAAATTTTCTATGACTATTTGCTTGTCGATTATCATTTTCCCAACAAATTTGTTTCTGAGCTTGTGAAAAATCTTGTTGCTGTCTATCATAATTTTTGCTATCTGTGTTATAATTAGTTTTATTTTCAGCAGTACCTAAAGCTCTTGTGATAACTGATGAATAAACAACCTGACCTTGAGACGCCGGTCGTGGAACAGTAACATCTAATGGTGATGGTGGGGTAACTTGTTGAACAGTTCCTTTATATGGTGGTCCACTTGAACATTGATTTCCATTTTCTGTATGTTGTTGTAAAGGTGAAGGAGAAGATATAGTAGCCATTGGACTATTATACATAGGATAAGCAGGGCTTGGGACATGTCCCAATGGACTTGCTTGCGAATGCGCTTGCAATGGACTTGGCCTTCTTGGTACAACAACACTACAATCAGGTCCATTTTGTGTTGAATTGTTAGACGAATAAGCAGAATCAGTGGAAGTTGCAGATTTTGATCTTCCTGAGTGATGATATTCAGGATCAGTTGTAGATCCTGTTAGATAATGTCTATATGATGTTTGTTGCTGCTGCTGTTGTTGTTGGCTTAAAACATGAAATTGCTGTTGTTGTTGTGATTGTTGAGAATGAGTCTGTAAGTTGCTATTTGATTGAGTTCTTTGATTATTATTGAGTTTTCCACTAGTGTTTGTACAATTTGTATTATTCCCAGCAGTATAATTCAAACCACGTGAATCCATGATGGAAAAGCTGATAGGAGATGATTGAGTATTATCATGAGATGTTTGTTCGTTTCGTCTATGTTCACTACTGTGTGTATTTAATTCTGGATAGATTTTTGTCTGTGCTTTAGTTTGTATGTTCTGTTGAGATGTAGAAGTTGCTTTATTTGGAGGTGAAGCAAAATTTCGTGTGGACTGCTTATCTTGAATTTGTGAAGACACAGATCTGACAGATGTATTTAAAAATATAGTTGTTGATGCAACTGACCTAGCAGGTGGTTGAGGAATTCTATACTCTTTATTGGTTGCATTATTTGTAGTTGAAACAATGCATGATTGTTGATGTTGAAGAGTAGGTTGCACTTTCCCATTTGGAGTTTGATTTCCATTTCCAGTGGAATAATTATTTGCTAACGTTTCGGAACTAAATGTAGTAGGTACTGATTGAAAGAAATTTTGATTGCTGTTTGTTTGTGATGTAGATACTACTGATTTCACATTTACTGCTGGTGATTGAGGCCTTACATTCACTGCTTTTTTATTATCTGGGAAATTAGATGATTTAAAATCTGCAGCAGGAACAGAAGATGTAGATAATTGAGAATTTAAATTATTTATAGTTTGTGTTGTAGCAAATTGAGAATTAAACGTATTTTCATAAACACCACTAGCTGGCTTTGTAGTAGATGGTCCTGGAGATGAAGGAACAACACTTTCATGAGGCAAAATACCAAATGGACTAGGTAATTGTGTATTGTTCTGATGAGTCCAAGCCAATGTAGATGTTGTAGGTGACGTTGCTGCACCCTGGTGTTCAAAAAACGTTGGTTGATGTGCTGAACTATAATTTTCTCTTAATACAGGAATATCAGATTCTGTTGTAGTATTTTGTTTTGTTACTGACACTTGTGCCTGAGCAAGAGCTTGTCTATGTTGAGTAACATAATGTGCTTGTTTAGGATTAGGATGATGAAACAATGGTGTAAAAACATCATATCCCACAGGGGGTGGAGACAAAAACCCCCCTGGGTTAAATGAAGATGGCTGACCCGCCAGAGTTGCTGTTGTATGAGCAGCTTGTAAAAGTAATTGTGACGTTGTTGTTGAAGGAGCTGCTTGAGTAGCAGCCGTTGCTAAATGATGAGATACAAAGTCACTGCTTGTGCTTGAAGTCGCTGGTTGAAATGTACTGGTAGCACTACTTGCAGTAAGACGATTATATGATGCATACCACGGACGAACGGGATCCATTACCCAAGCTTGGCACGGTAGTGCCTAGCCTGCTTGGTCCACGTACAGCAGGCCTTTGTATGTAGAAATGTTACACATATAGTTACTGACATTCATAACACAACTCTTTGTCAAATCTTTTGTATATCTATTTCTTGTATATAGATAGAAAAAAACTACCAAAAACTTTTTCACTGTATATATAGTCTATATATCTTTATCCAATAATTAGGACTGACAATATGATATAATAGTTCCTCCATCTTTTTCTGGAAAAATACACAGTCTTTATATACAATTTAATCAAACATAAAATAAGTATTATATAGAATAAATTATAAATATTTTACTTGTTTATATATATATATATATATATATATATATATAATGCATTTTGTATTATATAAGATACTTAAACACCTGATTTTTTATTTAAAATACTAATATGACATTGTTGTAATTAGCCATTAGGCTTTGTGACTAATAAAAGATTTTGTGACAGAAAGAATAATATCATTTGCACAAATATTATTAATACAGTGAAGAAAATTTTATAAAAATATTTAAAAAGATATTTAATATACAATTGTATAATACACCATCTCAACGTCATTTAGTATATAAATTGTCAAGTGATACATCACAACAATGGATATATAACCAATTTCTTTATCACAGTCTTCACTTGTTCGTTTAGAGTATTGCAATTAAATAAATACATAAATTAACCAACTGAAATTACAATAGCACATAATTATATTTTTAATAAAAAAAATACTCACTTTTTCGTAAAATCCTCTTTGCATCGCACAACACAACGTGTGCTATTAAGGATAACAAGAGAAACAGATACAAACTTTAATGCATTGCACAAGTTTCACCGTTTGTAAATTGTAGAAACAGTGGTCTAAAAAGAAACTAACAACAAATGTGCGCCGCTTTTGAAGAATCGGAAAGAACTCAATGTAGCGTCTTTTCATATCCTATTGTACTAAGGTCCTTAAATGTTTTATATGTATACTCATATAATCGCTTTTCATTCATCAGGGGTAATGAAATCGCCACGTTTTTTATTAAAAGCGAATGCTGAAACGATGATTTTACCTTTAATAATAAATAGCCATATGTCTTGGATATCAATTACATTTGCCGGTGTATAAGATAGTATAACGTCTTGCCGAATAACACAATAAATATGGCTACACAAACTTGGCCAATGCACGACACTCGATCGGCTGGCGCTGTGATTCCGCTCACATGATTTGACCATTCGAAGAAAAGTGTACATTCCGGATACACCCTAGACTCGGTACTCGCACATACACCGTGGCGAGTTAATTTTGCATAGGGTCATTTATCGCGGGGAATTGAACAATATTACCCCGTAGTGCCCATTACAGGCCGCCATTTTGAACGAAATCAACAATAAACTGCGCCATCTACTGTCTAAGGATTAGAGAAAGGGATCAACAGGCGGGATTTTTCAAGAAACTCAGCACCGAACATTTTTCCACTTGATATACCTTACCTCCTTGATAACTTGCTTACTTGTAAGCAATTTCATTTCTCCTGAGAGATAGCTATTTTTTTGCATTAACCAGTAAGAATATACCTTAAACTTGTTGACATTTTTCTTATCTTATTATATATACAGTTTAAATGAAAATTGAAAGTTTAGATAAGATTTAAGAGACTTATGCACACATGTACACGATGAGTACATCATATGTATAACTTGATCAGTACCATAATTTTATATTTTAATGAACTTGATATTTTAATAACAAGAGCAATTAGTCACTTAATAGGATGTTATTAACTAAATACTAATTCATAATAATAACATTTATTGTAATGATAATGTAAGAATATATTTACAATCGATATTATAATAGTATTCATAGTGTAACTTCCGAGTATGATCTCAAAGGTTTTTTACTGATTAAGTTAGATATCACTCATTTCGGCAACTGCCAAATTATTGCTACTATAGAGAAAGTGAGCAGGCAGTTTACGAAATCTCGAATTGCAAATTACTTTACCCAATAATATATATATATATAAAAAAAAAAAATAGGATTCAACAATTAAGACACTTAGTTGAGTATATCGCAGATATCGTAAAAAGTATACTGATGCCACTGTGCATTAATAGTTTGTAAATTTCCAGGTAAACAATATTTGTTTCGTTTATACTTTTTATAGAACATACTCTTTGTTCATATAATTATAATATACCAAGAAAAAGATTGATGTTCTAAATCCATTAACATGTATAGGAATATTTATAATGTAGAAATAAACATTCACAAAACGACGAAATTTACCTCTTAATACATCTTAATAATACAGTGGCGGTATCACAGCTACTTTGATATCGTACAATAGATATTTCTCTTAACACACATTCATCTACGTAGTTACATTTTATAAATTTTAGACGTTCCATACGCAATCATAGCTTTTTTTTGAAAATTTATAAGTATTAACTTTATTCTACATGTAATATCTTTTTATATGAATTTAAATTCTCGAAATTTTGTAGCTTCATCATATCAACCATTGATTAATATAAGACGTGCAACATGATATACAATAACCTATGAAAAGTAAATAAATAAACTATATGCTATATTATGAAAATATTAATGAAATGAAATATCGCTTGCAGATGGATCAAAGTAAAATATTTGTGAAAATTTTAAAACAATAATAAACACAATTATTTGTAAGAATAAATAAACAGTATGTGGCAGCATAGGATGCATGACACGATTCAGCTTTGGTTTTTGTGAAATACACCCATATTAATCCCTAATTATGGTAACATTATAAAATGCAATATATATAGGATGACCAATATTGCTTTGCTTTATTCACGTTGTTTTTAATTGTACGACAAATTATTCAATGGCTACCTCATTTGCATCTTACGTTGTTGCCAAACTGCAAATTTTCTATACGCTGTATTTAATAGTTGATTTAAATGACTTGTTAAATGTTGACTAACAGCAGAAAAATCTCGTTGAACACGATCCTAAAAAAGAAAACATCCAACATTTCTTGTGAAAAATATAACGTAAACCAATAAATGTGAAAAATTTATAGAACTTACTTCAAAAGGTTTAAGTTTAGCGGAATGAAATCTATGTAATGCTTCGTGCATTCTAATGGCTTTTTCTTCAAGCTGTGGAGTTGTAGGTGGGAAACTTCGCCAAAAATGCCTTAGAAGTTCACATGTACACACATATACATTACGTAGTTCTTTTTCTAAATCCTTTGGTATTAATTCTGTAATTGACATAAACGACATATTACATATTTTAATCAACTCGATTTACAATTAATATTATATACTCACGTCCAAGACTTTCTTCTCTAAAGCCTTTCATTAAAGAACCACCTGGAGTTAATTCTCCTAAGGCAGAGACTGCTGCAGCTGGACTAACTAATGATGTTGCTAATTGCCTTGGTATACTATTTCCTGCCAGCCAACCATTTACTTCCTTTCTTAATTGATTTAATGTCATAAGAAGTTCTTCAGACGTTGGTTCCGTATTACCATATCCTGGCACTGGACCATGTAAATACCTGTCTATATGATTCAAATTTAATGGTGCACTATTATTTGTATTAATATCATGAGTGGTATCAAGATCATCATAAATTAATTTTTCTTGTATTCTAAGCTGAAAATAAAATATATACATATTGTTATTGGATGTATTATTTTATATTAAAATGTATATGCATATTATAACTTTACTTTTTTAGTCTTTGGTCGTTCATCTAACTGATTAGACAGTGTTGTAGTTTTACTTGCTGATGGCGTTGATCCATTTAATTGTGGTTGAATGGATTGTGTAGATTGTTTGGCAGTGCTGGCCTTTAAAACCATGATACTGTGTTGATTAAATCTCTTAATCATACTTTGATGTACAATATTTCCTGAAACTTTGTCAGATTTACTAGGTCCATTCCCATAATTATCATCTAGAGTTTGATCCTCAAAAGAAGTTATATCCACCAATGGATCATCAATACCCGATTGAATATCTTTTTTAAGTTCTTGATCATCTATTTTGGCACATTCGGTAAAAAGATCCTTGGTCCCTGCATTGATACGATCTCGATGAAAATAATGTGACTGAAAGAATTTTGTCCAAAAATCGGATTCTGACATTTTATGAGGCACATTTTCTTGATGTTTTCTTTTTACTGCTGGATAAGTCTTAAATATACACTCTATAATATCAACAGTTAAATTATATTTCAATCCATTACAACCATCAGTTTGTGGTTTTATATCAGCCTATAAATAATGTATTGAATTATTCATTAATTTATTCTTCTAATATGTGATTTGTATTTTAATAGCAAAAAATTCTTACCAGAAAAGCACTATTTACTCCTATTTCTTGTCTTTGACTTTTTTTAGCTTGGGTATATTCTGCAGCATGTTGTGACCAAAATTCTTCAGATGAAATAACTTGTGTAATAACCAAATCTCTGTATAACTGAAGCAGTACAGGATTTTCTTGAAGCATTCTGTTAAATAATACATTTTAATACATGAATGATATAAATATATTTTAGTATAGTATATGATAGTATATGAATAGTATAGATATAAATATCACTGTAATATGAAATACCTTACCTATTTTTTTCTTCCAATTCTTTATTTACTTTTCTTTTAAATTTTGGTAATAATTGCTGAAGTAGTTCTTTTACATCATCACGATCTTTAATTTGTGCCTCTTGCCCATTTCTGTTTACAAAATGAAATATAGACGATGAACCATCATGTAATACAACTTGTAATTGTATTTTTGATTTTCCTTCTGGTGATATCTTTTGTACTACAAAGAAAGGTATAGTGTAATATATTAAATTTCAAAGAGTTACTTAATATCAGTAAATATAAATTTTCCTTTTGATAATTTTCCAATTGTACTGCTCTATTAAACAGAAAAGATTAAACTATAAATATATATTTGATATATGTTAACATAAAGAGATAGATATAAATAATTAAATTATTAGTACATCGAAAGTAAAACATGTAGTAAAGTTATAGTAAAGCGAGTTTTCTTTAATAATCTTTTTATTGAACATTATTTTGATCTTTACACGAATGTTCTTACACTTAATGTCAGCATATTTGTGACTGACTGATACAGTGTCTCTGTTATCAAGCATCCAGGCTATTCTTTCATTCATGACATATAAAGTGCCATCTCCTTTTTTATAACGAACTTGTCCTACTTGCATTAGAACATCTTCCGATGATGTAGTCATGGTGGATGTAATATATAATATAATTCTTCTAAAAATGATAAATACAATCCTAAAAAATATATTTAAAAATAAGTATGTTATGTTTACAAGAAAGACCTATGAATATATAACTATATGTAATATTATTAGGATAAGTATATCCTGATATTTATAAGTCTCCTATATAAATAAATGCATAAAAATAAAGAATCTTGTTTTATATTTGAATTTTATATTCATAAATTTTCATGCCAATTAAATCTTTATCATAGTATCATATCATAATATAAAAAATTAGTTTCTACAAAATGATTAATTTTTAAGAAATACTCAAATACTTAATATTTGAAATCATAACAATCCTATAGAATACTGAAGGAAACAAATATACATGATGTATAACTATTTGAAAAAAAATTTAATTCAAATATTATTGCACTTAATGAAAATTTATATATTTATGAAAAAATTATTACTTTAAAAAGTTTCGTGAACTTCGTATGATCTTCGTATTAGTAAACAATATAAATGTATTGAACTTCTCAACGTTCTAAATAAATATAATTGTATTTATCTTTACAATTTCCGTATAAAATAATGTAACATATTTGAATTATGCAATTTTAGATAAGATGTATTAATATTTAGGAATTACGATTTATTTGTCGCTGTGCGTCCTTGAATGTTACATTACAACATAATGACTTAAAAAAAAATTTCGTTAATAATATCTTATAACATATAGTTATGCAAAATCGATTGTAATATTATAAACAATGAGATCTTTGAAAATCGAGGAAAAATGCTAACTCTACATCGTGAACTAAACACTGATGCGATATTACCCGTGACTCACTTTTTGATTCATTAATTATGGTTATCAATACGAAAAACGCTTTTTGTATAGTTCAAGGCACAGAACGCGTGTTTTTTAATCGTTAGAATAGGAAATTTAACTATAATAAGTCCATTTACCGGTGTTAAAGTGCGAAAAATCGTGGAACACTGCAGAAGCCCGTTGGGCGGCACGGCCATGTGCAGAAACACACATCAGTGGACGCATCGCGAAGCAAAGACGGCTGCAAACGAATCGTCGGTACGAATAGCACCATCGACCTGCTAAGACTACCGCACTCTGTTGTTCGACTAAACTTCTGTAACGCTTCCTGTTGTTAAAACATTCCTTTCTTATTTCTTTCTTATCTGAATAAACATATCGCCTGTAACTATGCACTATATTCATATATTCTGAATTGAAATAATTAATACAGATCCAAGTGACAAATAATGATATTTTCTTTCACGAAAGTTATGAATTTGACTCAAACAGCGTAAGTTATATCTGTAGAATATAATATAAGCATGCGTAGTTACATGAGGGCGCTGAAATATACCTGATTTTGATAATTATAACACAAATCCTACGTATTTATAAATAAATGATATAGCAATATACAAATTAGAAATTTTTATTAAGTGAAACAAGTAAAGATACCAAATATTGATGACGATTTCATATGAAGAAATAACTTTTTATGCATCGTAATAAAAATATACGCAAAAAAGATGCCCTCTATTTTAATTTCATAGAATTGAGCAGAATATAAATTACAGTGCACTGATTGGCTGCTTCTTATTCGCGTGATTTGTAAATATAAAGTCATTTGCATCTATAATATATTTATATACGCACAATCTGAATTAATGTGCTATGTAAATATAGTTTATTGATAACGTATAATTTTATGCATTTATTTTGAAACTAATTTCATTGCAATTGCAAAATAATATACTAATAAAAACACAAAGTTTTATATAAAATACTAGACAAATTCGAGTTGAAAACAATAAAAAATAATATCACAATGTTAGGGATATTTGACATGGAATTTTTTTGCCAATAAGTATGTCATATATGTTACTGCTATAATCATTGATTTTCCTAATATAAATTTGAAATTTATAACATTCGTACTAAATACATTCTATATTTTCATGATAATGACAGTTAGTCAGGAAGGTATAAATGTATTTTATTAGTATTATATTTTCCTTATAATTAAAAGCATATTCTCTCTCTCTATAACGTAACGTATCTGCTAATAAATTTAGCTTAAAATACTTTATGCTAAAAAAGTGCTATTTATAAATAGGATTTAAATACGTCATACAAAAACAAGAGCGGCAAAAGATATGTTTTGGATCAGGATGTCCCCGCGATACTTCAAAAAAAAATATGACTCCATTTATGAGATATTATACATTAGAAGATCATCCAAGTGTAACACCTAATTCATATGATGTTTTAAAATCATTTAAAACAATTATAACTAAGGTATAATCAGTCGTTTAGAATATACAATATTAATTAATTACAGATTTGGAATATTTGAAATAAGTATAATATAATTTTATATTACATATTTTGTTTCAGCCTTGTTCTCATAGTATTAGTAAGAGAGGTTACAGTGGCATTGCTAGATTTGGTAAAAAAGTTGAGGTGAAAGATATTTATCCATCGCCATTAGATTACAATACTTCTATATTTCCTAAACTAATACATAAATCAAAGTATCCATTTGATTCTAGCAGCAAAAGACAGACTTTTGTCGACAATACAACTCCAGGGTATAATAGTAGTATAAGTGGAACAATTGTTATAATCACTTATCGTGTATAAATTAACATTTAATGTACAATATGTATATATAGCCCAGGAATGTATGTTAGTATTAAAAGAAAAGGTCCTACATTAAAACACAGTTTTGGTGGTAGTGTAAAAATGAATCTTGGAGTAAATCTTAAATGTTGTAATCGAAACACAGATATTTGCAAGATATGTGGGACAAAACCACTTGGTGATTATTGGCATTTAAAAAATGAAATATTTTTATGTAGGCCATGTATGATTAAAGAATATGAGAAGGAAACAAAGTTTAAACAAAAAGAATTAGAACAATTTCGTGTAAGATTTTATTTTAATTATGTACATGTGAAAATGTATACACATTTAATTATTCATTCATTTCTCTATTTATTTTAGAAAATACGAGATTGTTCAATTATGCATCAACATGAAACTACAACTGCAAAAATATGGTTGATGCATCCTAGACGAGCTGTACAATGGATACACAAAGAAGCTTATCTTTCTACTTACTTCAATGAATAATTTGATTTATACTCTATATAGTTTGTATTAATATAAAATTTTCTATTTTAAAAATTTAACAAAACAGGTGAGGTGTAATTTTAATATCTACTTCTGTTATGTTCTATGAACAAATAATTATTTATTAAAAAATTTTATATTTATTTGACGTGTTATGGACTTAATTAATAATTTATTTAAAAAATTTCTTTTTATTTGTGTACACAAAAAAGTATATGAAAAATAGTTAAATTATGTATTTATATAAAAACACATTAAAAACATATTCTGAATAATATTATTGATTTAATTAATAATGGATTCTTTATAATGTATTTCCATAGTGATATTATTATTATGTATGTGTGATAATAATTTTATATAAATATCACTTTTTTTAATAAAAAGGTTAGTATTCTGTATTATCTTTGTATTAATGTATCTAAATAAGATATTTTAAACGTCAAATATTATACTGTAAAGCGATAGAATTTTATTTTTATATCTATTGGGTTGGCAATTAAGTGATTACGGATTTTGTCATTAGGTGGTAATGGTAAAATCCGTAATCACTTAGTTGCCAATCCAATATTTACTGTATGCAATAAGAAAAATATGTATAATGTAGTCAAGATATATATTTATAAGTGTAAATTATGATTATAATTATAGATGTGTGTGTAATAAATTTATTACATATTAGTTATAAGTATACTTGATTATGAGTGGAGAATTTCATCTTCTTGTTGTGTAATTAATGGATTTTTATTATCTTCTATGGGGTTACCACCATCAGGCGCTTGCCTTGAAAGCACAAGAAGAGATGTTTCAGAAGATACAGAGTCGCCATTTTCAATTACTTCTGAATCAATTGATTTTATTATTGAATTGTTAATTGATATAGTTGTAGTTGATTCTGTACTATTACTTGCCAATAAATCATTGTAATTAGTATTATGGAGAACAGTTAAATTAATACTATTATCAATATTTTCTGATACTCCAGATGGTATCGTTTTAAAACGTTCAGCATTTGCTAGAGATAAATTAGTTTCCACCGAACTATGTATTCTATTTAATCTATTACTTATTGATTTATTAAACACTTTACTGTATCGATTATCTAATTGTTTGATAGTTTCTTCTTCTAATGGTGTATGTGAGTAATGTAAATCAGGTACTAAATGCTGATATAAAAGAGGATTACAAATGTTATTTAAATCCATATGACGAATATTTGAAGTTACAAGATACGTTGTTAATTCATCACATTTAGATGTATTGCTATTTTCTTCAGCAATTAATTCTTCACGAATTACTTTCGATACTTTATTAGCAGTTTGTGAGTGCATAGATATCTCAGATGAATTTTTATCATATGTATCAACCTCTGACTTAGTTGTACAATTATTTATAGGATTTTCAGAGTTTTGGATAGTTAACTCATGTATGTCATCCATTTGATTACATAATATAGATGTTTTGTGTTCTTGGTTATATTTATTACTGCCTTGTAAATTATTACTACTTGGTAAATGTGTTAATACATTAGTAATATTTTTTTCCATTGGTATAGTCTTAGTCAAACAGGTTTGTGTAGGAAACTGCAGAGATAGTTTATCAAGTAAATAATTTATATGTGCTTTTGCTCCTCGTTCTGGGTAATCAGTGAAAGTATTGTCTAATGGTCTACTATTGTGCACTAAATGTTCACTTTGTTGTATTTCAGAATTGTCATTTGATAAATTTCGTTTACTATAAGAATTCAATATTTTAGAAGAATCAGATTTCATTATTTCACAACTAACTGCATTGTTGTAACTAATATAAGTTTGAGACAAAAAATTTTGAATACTCGTTTCATTTGATGTATTTTGGTTCTCGTTTTCTGTAGTACTTGGATTGTGGCATATTCTGCTATTGTAATCTCTTGTAGCAATAGATAGTATTGGAGTGGTAATTTTACAATCGTTATTTTCATTATCGCTACTTTGTTCATTTAATTCAAATTCATTTTCTAAATCATCTTCAAAAGCCGTATTTGTGACATCACGTAATCGTGATTCTAGGCGTTTTGTTATTTCATCTAATTCTGTTAATTTTTGTCTATAAGAAATATGAACACCACGTTTATAATTGTATGATAATTTCATTGTAAATTATTGAAATGTAATAAAATTTACTTACTTTAAGGATAAGGATAAGAATGACATAGATACATCTTCAAAATCAATGTGAGTGATAGGATCATTTAATTGATTTTCACTATGTTCTGATTTCTCTTCTTCCTGTGTAACTGTTGATGAGATATTACTAGTTTTAGTTTGTTCTATATCATGAGAATGTGTTTCATACATATGTGTATGAAATGGAACCAAATTTAATTGTGACATAGAACATATTGGTAGTCGGGTTGCACTTAACAATGTCATAGGTTTTCCAAATAATGATAAATTAGCTAGTGGTGTTATACATATCTAAAATATAAATAGTACAGTAAAGAGTAAAATAAACAATAAGTAAAAACAAATATAATAACATATACATATACATATATATATAATAAATAATACTTTGATTTGTCCGTTGCATTTTCCAGTAAAGTCCATTATATGAAACCAACCAGATACTGTCGGAAAGCCACTAATTAAAACTGAAAGATCAATAGCAGAGAATCCAATAACAATATCTTTCTCTAAGTTTATTTCCATACTATTATCTGTATCTAATATTCGCCAAATTTTTAGAATCAATCTCTTTTTATCCTAAAAAAAGAATGTTTAAAATTATTTAAAGGGGAAAGGATTTTTTATAAATAAATTAAGAAAATTACATACATGTAAAAGCAGTTCTGTCGGTAATGCTGTATCACATTTCCAATTCCATTTAGGGTTGCAACTATGTGGAAACATATTAGTAATCATATACGAGTTTGAAGCTTTTGTATGATCAGATTTAATGGCCTGAAATGATACGTATGTACTTGGTTCAACAGTTTCATTAATTTTTTCTACTTTTGGCAAATGTAATGCACACTCAATCTCCACAATAGCTCTAAACATTGTTTGATTATATGTGGAATTCGTTGATTCATTTTCTACATGATTTATAGTTGATGATTCAAATGTTGTATTACTGTGATTACTTTTTGGATGTTGATCAGTTTCTTCATTGTACTCAGCACCAACTCCAACACTCCTGTATGTTTCTGTTGGTAAATAAAGATTGTGTTTAACGCTATTATTATCACTATCATCGGAACTGTTATTAAAGTTCAATTCGTTTGAACATATCTGTCTTGTGTTCGATTGTTGTTTTTCTTCAAAATTTATCTCAGTCTGTATTGCTTGATCTATTTTAATCTTATTAACATTTAAAACTTGCGTTAAATGATCAACTGTATTTTGTAGAATAGAATGTCCTAAATTTGAAGCTTTTTCTTGTGATTTTTCATTAAATTTGAACTCTTTAACAGTTGAGATATCTGTTTGACATTCTTGAGTTTTCGAATTTGAAATATACAACTCTGTTTCATCTTTAATGAAAGCATGTATGCGAGGAGTATTTTGTAAATAATTTGTAAAATCAGAAAATTTGTCTAAATGCAATATTTGTGACGTAGCACTCATAGTTTGCAAGTTTCTTGACTTCTTTAATAACGTAATTTGTTCAGCAGTTCCAAGAGCTACCAGTGCAAACAACTGACCAGAAGATTGACCAGTTACAGGATCTATAATTGGTACCCAGCCATCCACACTCACCACAGGATACTAAAATGATAATTTATGTAAAGAATGAAATAATTAAGTTATACTAATCTAAAATGACATACCTTAGATAATAATAAATATGGTAATACTCGTGGATCTCTGTATGCAACATATAACTGATGTACAGATAATTTTGTTAATCCTAGTAGATTATCTATATTATTATTTCTTGAATAAACTTCAATGATTATGTAATTGTCTTTAATGCGTTTTAATAAATCACTGTCATAAATAAGGGGTACTAACTGAAATGTAAAATTTATATATATACATACACACACACATATATACATGAGAGATATAAATACTGAATACACAGAAAAATTTACTTGACAAAATTGGTAAAATGGATTTTTTGTATTGTTACAGACTTGACTTTTAGTCTTATCCTCTCTCCAAAATGCTCTGCATATTAAATAAGTATTTAATTCTGATAGTTCTTTCCCTTCCACTACATATATTAAACCGTGAAGTAAAACCTACACAGTAATCATTTCATCACTAAAAATAATTATTTGATACACATTTTTATTATAATTCATATTTTTATACCTTATCTTGTATTCTATTTTTGTCATGTTTTATATCCGTTTTTTTATCATCTATGCTTTCTGTTGTGGATTGTGATACACACTTTGTAATAACTGAATTACTATCAGTAATTGGAAAATTTACTATTCCATCCGAAATTGTTAGTACTTCATTATCTGTTGTAGACTGATTTTTTGTAATATTCTTGCTCCCTTTATTTTTAGCTTCACTAAGTGATTCTGATGTATCCAAAATAGGAATGTTTTCTTTAACAGACATACTATCTAAAAAAATATAGTATATTTAAATCTTCGATATAAACATTCGTTTTCTACTTTATATATACTTACTAATGTACTGTCTTTCATAATGATTAGAATCTGAACCTAATTCTATAATTACATTTAATTCTCCTGTTTTTATTTCTTTATTAAGTATATTTAGATGTTGTGCGAATTTCCAACTTTTATTTTTTATAATTTCATTAAGATTAATAGTAGCATTGCCTAATTCAATTAATGATCTTTTATTGACATGACGAACAAATATTTTAAATTTTATTTGCAATGCTGTATAGTATTTTAGTTTTGATATTCTATATACACTGTTGTGATTAAAATAAACCACTGTAAAAGTATATTAATTAATTTTAAACATACATATATAATAAAATATATTATAAATATTCCATATGTTAATACTATCAATGTACCGTGATTTGCTTGTTTTTTAGAACATATTCTTACAGGTTTACTTTCCTTTTTGTCATTTTCTTTCATATGATCGAATATCATATCATACTGAACAAAATATGTTGCAGATGAAAAAATGTTATCATTATCTGTAAAAAAAATATGTATTTAGTTCATAAAAAGATGTTAAATATTTATGAATTCTATAAATTTACATACGTGATAATGAAGATGACTTTACACGTCTATAACCAGCAGGACTTAAAGTAAATGAGTCTACATTAATTCGGATATAAGTAGCAAAATCAAATAGTTCAGCATCTAGAATAGAACATAATTTTCATTAGTACAGTAAAATTTAAGAGACTAATATTTTTATTAAAAGCTTAATAAACCTTTTGAATCAATACACAATCTTTTTTCTGAAAGTGCATCTTCTATTAAGGAATTCATTTTTGAAGAAGATGTATTATTTGTTGTACTCTTATTATCATATCTAAATGTTTTTAAACTACTAGATGCAAGATCTGTCAAACTTGGATGTAAAGTTGTTGATTTCAATGCACATGTTTTACATTCAATAGATGACATCATATCTTTGCACAAAACACATTCATATAATTTTTCTTTATTTTTAGCAGAAACACGAGTTTGAAATCCATTATTTATGGAATTATCACTAAAACTAAATTCATCTTCATCATATGTTTCTTTAAATAAATCTCCTCTGAGCCTTTGAGCTCTTGTAACAATCTGAGCAACGAGTCTATCTGCTACTTCATTACTAAGTTTATTTACTGATTCTTGAAATTCCGTCCTTTTCAATTTTAAAATAGATTTGTAAGTATCATTTTCTTCGGGTTTTATTTTTTTGTTAACTGTACACCTATCGGATATCAAATAATCCTGATTCTTAAAATTATTACTAGTTGAAACTAAGGTATTATCAGTACCTTGCTCTTTTCCACATTTATGTGTTTTTAATTGCATACTAAAAGCTTTTGTCATATATTCTAACTTCATAGAAACATGAATTTCTCCTATTTTATTTTCATGATTACTTACAATAGGTACATATCTAAAATATGGTTTACAATCAAGGATCTCTAATAAATCTGTGATTTGTGATGTTCCAATAATTATATTAGTTTCTTTACTAACAACCAGTAATTCTACAGATTCACAATTCTTAATGTATTCTTCAAAGAGATTTATATTTGTACGAATAGCATAAACCTCAGTTGTTTCTTCCTCTGATCTTATAATATCTTTTGTAATATCTGCTGGTCTGTAAAAAAATGTATATTTTAAAATATATGCAATAAGATATAAAACTAAAGAGAAATAAATTATTTAATCAACAATATAAGAAAAGAAGCAGATAATTCATATAAAATAAAAAGTGACAGGTACTTTAATTTAGATTAAACATCATTAAAAATCACTTTCTATTCTTTAAATTATTGATATTAAAACTTTAGAGAGTAGAATAGAAATTATTTTATGAGTACAGTTTACCTAAATTCAGTTCTATCAGTTTCTCCCCACCAAGATAAAAATATTCTAATTTCACCAAAATTTTTCTTTGACCAAATAACTTCATCAATGACAAATTTTAAATAACCATGAATTTTGCCTTCAACTAACGGAGGCAAAGATTTTTTAAATTTCATCTTCGTATCCATTTATTTTCCGTAATATAATACATTGTTGATTTTGTACATTCATTTACATTTATCATCAGTCTAGGTTATTAATAGTAAAAAGTGTAAAAGTATCGCTCTAGATAAATTTTGTATTTTTGTACTTTTTTGCTATAGATATTTTATATATTAAAAAATTAAATATTAACACTGACACTTTTATTTTATGTCTTTAATTATCGAGTGCAAAACTAATATACAAAATAATTTGTTCTGTTCACTCTTTAAGTGATATATAAAAACAAAGGCAGAATATTTGCTGCCACCTATTCAAAGACTACATAACTTGCTACTACGAATAACTTCACTTACATGTTTAACATTTAGATAAAATATATAAATAGGTATTTGAATTTAAACAATCAATTGTACAAAAAATTGATAATTTAAAGTGAAAAAATAAATAAATAATTTCTTTCTAATCAATGATGATACGTAAACATAACCTTTAAATTTATTATATATGCTTTAAATTCATTGATTAAAGGGTCGATAATATGGCTATTTTTCAGACATTTGGAAAATATGTAAAGTATTACAAACCATTTAATACAAGAATGTTACTAAATTATCGAAACCGTTTTTTGTTTTATTCGTCGTATAATTTTTCAACCTTGAATGACAAAATGTCACAAAGCCTTTATCACTATTTATACTCGAAAATTTTAGCCTGTGGACCTATTACAATTCATGATTACATGAAAGAAATTTTAACTCATCCAACTGTAGGATACTATATGAATAAGGATGTTTTTGGAAAACAGGGCGATTTTATAACATCACCAGAAATTACACAATTGTTTGGAGAAGTATGTAAGTCATCTTCTCGAAAAACTTTTGTTTGGATTAAATTGTTATAATATATAGCATATATAATATATATTTATTTATGTTTTAATCATTTATTTTTTAGATGATAGCCATTTGGATGAAATATGAATCACACAAGATTTCTAAGGGTCCTTTTCAAATAATTGAATTAGGTCCAGGTAGAGGAACTTTAATTAAAGATATATTAAGGGTATGTTTTTAATATTCAAAGTGCAAAATTATACAGTTATTTTATAAATATATCTCTACTGTACAGGTGTATAAACAATTTAAATCTCTAAATAATATATCAGTACATTTAGTTGAAGTTAGTCCTACTTTGTCTTTGATTCAGGCAAAGAATTTATGTAAAACGATTACAGAATATGATACAAAAATTAATGAATCTAAAAGTAACCCTATCAATTACTATAGAGAAGGTATTACAGAAGATGAGATAAAAATATATTGGTACAATTCTATTAAGGATGTGCCTAAAAATTTTAGTATATTTTTAGCACATGAATTTTTTGATGCATTACCAATTCATAAATTTCAGGTATATTAACTATACCTAATATGTATATATTTATTTATAATTTATTTATATATAATACTTTATATACATATAATAATTTTACATTTAGAAAACTGATAGAGGCTGGTGTGAAGTTTTAGTAGACATAATTCAAGGAAGTAATGAAGAGAAATTTTGTTATGTGTTATCAAATGCTCCAACACCTGCTACCTTTTATATATCAGTAATACTACTTGTATTTTATTCTAAAATAAAATAAAATACAAAATTACAGATTAAATACATTTTGTAAATATCTTTCAGAATGATGAAAAGAGAGAGCATGTTGAAATTAGTCCAGAAAGTTTAGTAATAGTGGATTACATAGCAAACTTTTTATGGGAATGTGGTGGATTTGCTTTAATTTGTGATTATGGCCATAATGGTGATAAAACTGATACTTTTCGTGGATTTTCTCAACATAAAATACATGATCCACTATTACACCCAGGAGCTGCAGATTTAACAGCAGATGTTGATTTTGCAGCTATTAAAAAAATTGCAGAGAAAGATGATAGGTTAATAACTTTTGGACCAGTAACTCAATCAAGCTTTCTACAAAAACTTGGAATTGATTTAAGATTGCAAATGCTCTTACAAAATGCTTCAGAAGAAGGAAAGAAATCATTACGAACAGGATATCATATGATAATGGATGAAGATAAAATGGGAACACGTTTTAAAGTTTTATCACTATTTCCGTCTATTTTAAAAGAATATTTCGAAAAAGTACCAGTAACAGGTTTTTATTAAACATGAAGATTGCAATAAATATGTTATATATATCGAACATTTTTATAGTATATAGAAACTTCTTGTATGTATTTATACATTTAAGGCTAAATAAATGAATAATGTAGATAAAACTTTATTCATCTATACTAAAATTTTTGTAAAAAAAATTATGTATTGCAATAATTTATTAGCAATTATTTGCAAAAATTACATTTATAAATAAGGATTCATGCCTAATTATGATTTTTAATTTCAGATTCATACTTTTTCCATATCTCTGAAAATTTTAATACTTTCTCACGTTGTTGATCAAAATGTTCTTTTTTTGGTTTTCTCCATATGTCCCGATTTAGATCCAACATCCCACCTATAATTTCCTGCAGTAAATAGAATATTTGAAATTAACATTTTTGCGAAATAACCATTCATTCATACTTTTCTTAAAAGAAAATTACCTGTGCAAAATTTGTCGGAAACATATGCTCGTCCTCAATAACATGAGCATATCCTTTATTTCTTTCAAATTCTACCATAAAATATGATAGACCATTTGGAATAGCTTTACGCACATCTTTATTTTCAAAATTGATTACTTTTTTATTCATTGACCATTCAGTTTCACATTCTAATAATGCTTTCTGCCAAAAACATCAAATATAAAGCTTGATACTATTCAAATGTATTAAATTGTCTATGTATATATTTACCTTAAAGTATATTGGAGCTAATTCACCGATTCTTTTCTTCAGTGGAACACATTCCAATTGCATATGTGAAAATTTGTGACGACTCTTGTAAATTTCATAGAACACTGGATACAACTTTTGATCCATGAACATTTTATATAAAGCTTCTTTAAACATCTGAAAATAAAATACTTGTAAGGAAAAAAGGCATATTATTAAACAATAATATCCAGAAAATGTTTTACCTTCAGCTTTTCCCAAATATTTTCATCTAATTGTAATTGACAAGCAATATGGTGTACAGGTGTTATTATACAATGCCCGGAAGTCAAAGAGGTATAGTGAGGTAGACTTAAACAAATATCAGAATCCATTGTAATGATCATGTGTTTTAACATGTATTTTGAATCAATACACCAATAACAATTATCCAAACTTTTTGATAAACGTTTATGTTCCTTAATTGCACGTGAACGATCTTTCTCATTTTGTTCAGCATCTGATTTAATATGTGTAATCTGTTCCTCAAACATCTCATCCATATCTCCATTCTATAAGTTATTTTACACATCATGTATTCCATAATATCTTTTAAAATAGATTTTGTATGACATACCTTAGAAGCAATCTTAACAAATGCTGCATCATCTTCATTTGTAGATCTTCCTTTTTCTTTATGGAACTTGAACACATTGATGATGTTAGAGATTTAATATTATTGACTATAAAAGTTATATTTTAGTAAACATACCAAATTTTCCAATGAATATTTATCATCGTCGAAGTAATATCTCACTTTCTTGCCAGAAACATGTGTTTCTGCATTTTTCCGTTTACTATTTTGTGAAGATTTTATAGTTTGAACTCTGGATTCCAATGGTCTTGTAATACCTATTATATGTTATTCGTTATTTATTTCAAATGTACAATTTTATACACATAATACATACCTTTTGAATCAGTTTGTGTAAGAATTACATTTTGGACTTCTTCTGTACTGCATATTTGAACATTTTTTGCGATATCTCTAGCATTTTTTAACTGAATTTTTAATTCATCAGCAAGTTTCTAAAAAAATATTATGAATTTTTGCAATTTCTTGGCACATTTCGTGTATGTAGCGTAAAACGTTAATAAGTATACATACAGTATTGCCCATTATTTCAGCTTTAACAATTTTTGCCCCTAGCTTATTCATTTCTGCTTCTGTCAGAGGTTTAGTTTCCCCAGATTCTGTATTATTTCCATCACTATCAGAAATTCGTTTTGCACGACGGCCGACATGAGTATGTGACGAACTCAACATGTTAAAGCTTCAAAAACGTTTATGTCAAGTGTGTGTCATCACAACTAACCTTAATATTTGTTGTGCAGAATTGATAGTTTACAGATCAGCATGCCATAAGGCACGACTGACTCTACGTATACCGTATATCGTATTGTTAAGTTGAGTAAAAGCTAGAAGCAGTGAGTTTCCTCTCTGGTAGAAGTAAACAAAACTAATCACATTGTACACAGCAGTTTCAGCTATTGGTTGATAGTCGCTAATGAATTATGATTTTTACGAACGTTTTGGATATAAATTTGCATGATACATCTGATCTTTTCGCTTAAGAGGTTAATGTACGAAAAAAGGATAGGAAAAAAAGGAAAGTTGTGAATCAACTAAGAATTTAATCACGTAGTTTTATTTATTTTTCCAGACTCGACTCATTGGATCACGAACTTATGACGTCCATACGCTGCACAAAATATAGATGTCGTTTTTATTTCATGATTGGGCGATTTCAAATTTCGCTCCTAATTTACACATCGATATTGTTAAACATAAAGCCAAATTCATGTGAGAGCATTACAGTACTATATTGTACATAATTTAACCAATCAATAGCGACTACGTAGTTACCGCGTAGATTTTGCCGCGCAAACGTTACGGTTGTTGCTTAAAAACAATTAATTGAATATATTGGTTATTTTGACATTGTAAGTTAAGTACTATTTATTGTTAGTTCAGTTATTCTTCCTGTTTTGACACTGACGTGTTAGAACGTAAAATATTTTATGTTAAAGGTTCTATAAAAAAAGTTGTTAATACTTTATGATTTTTTGATACTAATCTATTAACACTTATTTACAATTATTAATGTTTTATCTTCTACATATACTTAATAATGTCGTTAAATGTTTGATAATATCGAAACGTAACAAATTATAAGTAAGGAGGTTTTAAACGAAAACAATTATTTAAACTAACTTTCATGTAATTAAATCAGCTGCCACCAAACCTTGTTATCAAATAAAGTAAATTTTAAATTTATTTGTTATAAAGAAATAATGTTCTCTAATTTCTATTATTTTTGTATTTTCTACTCTGATTCAATTTATATGTATATACAAAAATTTTCATTTTAGATAAATTTATAAATAATGATTGAATCTGACCAAAGTGACAAAGAAACACAGGATGAAATACCACCTTCAAAAATTTCTGATAATCCTGTAGATACAACTGAACTTAGGCAGAAAAGGTTACGCGAAGAAACCTCAGAGGAGGAAAAATTAGATTTACCTTCTAAGAAATTATGTACATCTATTGATGAAAAAATATCTGAAAATATTTCAGAAGCAAATGGTACTGCTGAAGAAGTAAAAGAAAATTCAAAGAATATAAATATTGATGATAAGAAGGACAAAATTAACTTAGTTTCAGATGAAAATAAAAATGAATCTGCAAAAGAATCACATGTTGGAGTATCTGATATTAAAAATAATGAAATATCAATTACTAATGATATTGCAAATAAAAAAGAAAATGAGTCTAATATTTTAACAGATATAAAGCAACAGGTAATGCATAAATTATGTATTTAAATTTTAGTCTGCAAGCAATGCTAAACGATATACATATTAATATTCAAAATATTATATTTTTTAATAATTTGCATTTACTTTTTTGGGACAGGGAAACATACACTTAGAAACTATATCAAATTTTAATACAAATAATGCAATAATAGAAGAAAAGACAGAAGTGGAAGAAGAAAATAATGTTAAATCAAAAAAGAAAAATAAAAGATTCCAAATTGAAGATGCTGAAGTAGTGGAAGGTTTGGAACTTTCTGTAGAGTGTGCTAGTGATAAAGAATCTTCAAGTTCTTCTGAAAGTGAAAGTGGAAAAGATAAACAACTTAAGCCAAAAACCATAATTGTAAAAGCAAAACCTAATGATTCAGAACTTGATGTTAGTTCTTCTGAAGCAGATAAATCAGATTCACAAGAGACACTTGAAATTAAACCTAAACAAATTGGAAAGAAAGAGAAAAAAAGAGGTAGGACTTCTTTCAGCAAAACAAAAAATACTGACTCTGAAGAAAATAATGACGATATTTCCGATGAAGATTATAGTCCAAAAACTAAGAAGAAACTCAAGAAAACAGGAGCAAATAAAAAATTTACAAAATCAACCACAGAATCAAAAAAGGGGGGAGGTAGAGCAAGAAAGAAAGTTAAGAAACCCGTTGAAAATATGGATGGTGAAGATGAAAATTCTAATATAACAGAGGATCTAAAGTCAGAAGAGAATACATTTGATAGAAAATCTGTGAAAAGCAAAAGTGAAAATGAAAGTGACAGTGAAGATGATTCTCAAAATGAAAAAAGTAAAACCAAAGTAAGTTTAATAATATTTCTGCATCATATTTTATGTTTTCAAAATTATGTTTTTATGTTCTTCTAGAAATCTGAAGATAACAGAAGAATACAATTGTTAAAAAAATATATTAGACTTGCTGGAATACATGTAAAATCTTATAATGATCTTTGGACTAATTGTAAATCAAATACTGCTAAAGTAAGATGTCTTAGAGAGTTATTAGCAAAAAATGGAATTAATGGCAGACCAACCATAGAAAAATGTAAAAAAGCCAAAGAAAAAAATGAAAGCCTTAAGGATGTTGCTGAGTTAAATACTAGCAATATTATTTCAGAAGGTTTGTTGCATTATAAAACCTATAAGAAATAAATATCTTAATAATAAAAAATTTCAGGACGTGTTACACGTGCTCAGAGAAATAAGGAATCAACAAAAACACCAGAAACGCCTACAAAACATCGTGAAGCACGCAGTTCATTTAAAAGAGTTTTAACCGTTGTTGACAGTGATTCAGAATGAAGTGTTATGAACTTTTAACCCTTTAACCTACGACGTCGAGTTACTCGTGGTACGTCCTTCGTGCTACATGTGACAAACATTTCTTTTTTTTGGCCGCATTCGGACGTGTAGGTATATTTTTTTGAAAAATATTAGAAAGATACCCTTAAAAATCGTGTCCACGATCAATTGGTAGTAATAATTTATCAAATATCTTGTAACATAAACTTCGAACGCTTGGACAGATCATGAAAGGGCTCGACGTCTGACCGACCCTGCCGATGGTTACAGTACGCTTTGTTGGAACTTAAATTGTAGGGCAAAGGGTTAAAGAAATTTGTAAAACATCAATATTATTTGTTTACTTACCTTCTGTGGTAAGTATATATGTCATATTTATTTTCTTAAAAAAAAAATTGTGCACACAGATACATATTATGTATTCAGAAAAAACTGATAATCAATGAATTTGATATCAAAAGATATATTGAGATTACGAGATTGAGATATTGCAGTAAAAAAACATATAAAAGTTATTATAAAAATTATTCATTATGATGTAAAAGATTTTATAACAGATCTGCCTTTAAACTTAGAATATAAAAGATCTCAAATTGATTTATGTCTTTTGGATATGTTTAATTAATTTTTGATGAATTAAAATTAATTTTTTCATGAAATTGTACAAAATAAGAAATCAAAATAATAGAATACCATTCCTTGTTATTTCGGAGTTTATAAAAACATTTAGAGCTTTTAATAAATATATTGCTTGTAGAGCTCTAGTTATATACAGAAATTAATTAATATTTCTGGATTAAACTTTATATAAAATATAATACAATTTGCGTAATTTTATATATAATTTATATTTGCTTAAAATTCTCTTAAAGATTGGTAAGTCATAATTTGATAGAATACTATAAGATATTTCTGAATGCATATATCTTTCTTCTGAAAACAGTTAAAATTATACTCATTTTATTAATTCATTCGCAAAAGTTATTATAGAGCTTCAGTAATAAAATATTCTAACATAAAAGTAATGACTAAAATAAGATAAAGGTCAAATTGTTTTATATATTATCTTTTATAATAAATTGTATAATGACTTAAAATGTAATATAAATGTACGTATATAACGAATATTTGTTGAAAAAATGATTTAGATACTTAGTAAAAATATATATTTTTATACACATGATTGTGTACAATGCTGTTTTTCAATATGATGTACATTTCATGCTGATAAATATGTACAACAAATTAAAGCTACATAATGCACTGTATTTTATAACAAATAACACGTAATATTAAAAAAAGATGCTAGATTATTAAAAATGGTATAATATAAAGAAATATTTCCTGATTAGTTATTTAATTTGTGGATGCAAAAAGTTTGAAATACATTCCTTACTACAAAATATCTTTTTCTCTTTAACTGCGAATCTGCCATTTAACAAATTTTTATTACAAATATAACAACGGAAACATGCCTCTGTTGCGTGAAAATTTAAATCTTTAACAGCAACACCTTGTTGATCTGCTGCAATTACTTTCTCACACATGTTACACGTTTTTGCATATGTTTTTTGATAACACAAGAGACATAATGGACGATCATTTTCTGTGATGTACTGTTTCCCAGCCAATGGAACATCACAATCCCAACAGCAAAAATGTTTTACGTGATAGTTATGTCCTTCTGCGACAGTATACTCTCGCACAAAAATAAGCTGAAAAATATAAGATAATATAAAATTTATTATTATGAAGTACAGATGAAATTTTTTGGAAACCTTTTTAAGTATATTGTACATACCTCATCACAAGCAAAACATCTAGGAATTCCTAAAAGTGTTGCTAAATCTCTACCACAGTATAATTTGTTTTTATAATAAAAGTATACCAAATCTACTAATAATTCATTACACATACTACACATGAAACACCCTGGATGCCATACTGCATTTTTAGCTTTGTCCGTAATTACTGCAACATCACCAACATGGAACCCTTCTTCACATTTATGGCACTTTTGTGATTTAGAATCTATTGTTAATTCCTCCATGACACTCTTAAGATGTGTTATATTTGGAACATGGTGTTCCAATGGTTTTGCTGTAGAATTAGTTTCATAAGGAAAAATCTGGTTTTCCAATTTCTCGGAATGAAGGGTGGTGGATGGTGTTGTAAAACTATTTACTGTTGCTTGATAATTATTAATATCGAAGATCTGTGGATATATTTGTGATGATGACGCTGGTGAAGGAAATGAATTTTCCACTACTTTTGAAGGAGTTTGTGATTTACATTCTGTTAGATTTTCTATGTTGAAACCTGTAGAATACAAAGGATCAGATTTAACTAAGTTTGAATTGGTTTTCATTATTTCCATTTCTGTCTTTATTGGCCCAGAATTATGAATATCCTTTTTTATTTTTTGAAGTTCATCCTTTGATGGAATTAACATTCCAGGATATTTTACACTACTAATAGTAACTGTTTTATCAGCTCCTTTATTTGTGTTTGTGGGAATATTTTCATTTTGTAATCCAAAAGCAGTGTTTCTACATAGTGAGTTGTTTGAATCTGAACTTCTTGCAAAATTGGGAATATTGGATAGTACCTGCCCTTGATTTTCTTGATTACTATACTTATTTGTGAGCTTTTCGCGTATATACATTAGACCCTTTTCGTCTAGTGTACTTCTAACTATATCATTTGCATGTACTGTACTAGGTGGTAGCAAAGCATCTGCTAATAGAGCTTCTACAATACCAACATTATCATTTATTGGTTTTGAATGTATCAGAGAGGTGGATGGATTTTTTAGTACATCTTTGTATACTTCTTTGTGATATCTTGATGGAGTACAAAGTGATGTCACTTCAGAACTAACATTTGTGACTGCTGCATCATTTAAATACTTCAAGTTTTCAGTTGTTGGCACATCTTTTGCAATATCTTGACTATTACTTTTATTAATTTCACCACCTTTATTGATTATATTATATTTTTCAAGAATTGGAATATTCTTAATATTACTACTGTTACTTGTATCTAAAGGAGTAGAAAAGTTATGTACATTTAAATTTTCATATAAATTCTTCTTAGGTGAACTTTTTGGAGCAAAACTGCTTGGTGTACGTAATTGAACAAAGCTTGGTGGCACATTAAGTTTATTTTGTGGACTATGATGTTGCAGGTCTGTTGCATTTACAGGTGTTATTAATGATCCATCAAATGGACGAGCACTTAATATCTATAGTAAATAATATATATATATATATATATTAATAAATAAATATATGTATTATTGATTTAATTTATATATACTCAAATTTAATTGGTGATTAAATTTCTAATGTATAATAATATCTTACCTTTGTCACTGTTCCTTGTCCCACATATTTTTTTATATTTTCTAAATACCTCTCAAATTGTTTTTTCTCTTGTTCACTTAACTTATCACAAGTTTTATAATCTATGTCATGAAGAGGTAACTGTTTTTGTAATAATTGTCTCCTCAGAGCTGCACCAGGTGATCCCTTAATGGGTAATTTTTCCATAGGTAAGGCTTTCATATAGTCTATAGCAAGTTCTTTTGTTGTATCTGGTGGCACCCATTCAAATGCTTCTTCTGCATGTTCTTTTCCACTGTTTATATGTAATACTAAAAAATTTAATAAAAAGGTATTATATTGTATATATATTGTGTATATTATTTTAATTTAGTGGTATTTACATATTGATTTTTTCTTATATTTTCTTGAGTTCCCAAACAACAAATCAAATTGGGGAAAATCGTCATCATCAACATCATGATCATCTTTACTGCATTTACAATTTTTACAAATTTTTCTCCAAAAATGTAAATCCAAACCTGGACATGCAGCTTTACAAAGAACACAAGGTGCTCCTGCCCCAGCCTCATGTGCTAATCGAGGCTGAATAAAATGATTACAATGATTTAGAAATTTCAAAAGCAATTAATTTTATTAATAATCTCTAGAGGATTAAAAATTGTAGGTATTTATAACTGATAAATTCAAATAAAATTTTCTACGGTTGTATATTATTTTTAGTTTACTAAATGTACTTAATGATTAAATTGTTTTGAATTATATATAAATAATAATAAATAATAATAAATAATTATATATAAAAAATAATAAATAGTAAATGTAAACAGATATCATATTACAAAGGAAAAGCGAAAAAATATATCTCTAAGTATATTCTAAAATCGCTTCTTTAAATTCTCACTTTTCTTTTCCGATTTTCCAATTCTAGCAACCATTTCGGACGATCATTTACATCTGTATTATTCATTTCTAATCAATTTCTTATTTTTTATTATAAAAATTGAAATTATATTTGTTACACCCAGTTGACACTTGCACAAACGTGTGACTCATCACTATGCCACATTAAAGCAGTGCTTATGTCCCCCCCTTCTACTATACTCGATAAGTGGGGCCCACTCACATAATGAAATCTTCCTTCAAAAAGATTTCACATATACATACACTATATATCATACATTTTCACAATACTCAGAATACTTCACATATTCAATTCAGAGTTCAGTGTTATCTTATTATGTAGGAAAAGATATATATTAATATTTTTTATTTATCTAACATGTGTAATATGGTATAAATTATTTTCTTCATTTTTATAAAAAATTTTTATTGTAAAGAAAATTAAAATATACTTATTTTAACAGAGAAGATTTGTTATAATTTGAGTAGTACTATCAATAAATAAACTATACATGAAAATAATACAAATGTTTGAAGAATTCTATAATATATACATGCTTCTTTATCTGTATACTGAATATATACAAAAAAGGCTCATTTGAATATAACTTCAGCATGTATTGTTTACCTTCTGCTATATCCATTAAATTTTTCAATCAGTTCCAAAAGCGGTATCAAATTCTTCTTGTGAAATCTGAAATAATTACTCTTCTTTAAAAATATATATATGAGGGTTTATTTTTTAAGGAAATTTTCATTTCAAAAATTATATTAAACGTACCTTTTTCTTTTTTAACTTTTTAATTAATGCTATGTCTTTTGCTAAATCTTTGATATCTTGTTCATTCATCTTTTTTTTTCGCTTTTTTGTTGAGTTTTCTGACATCTTCTGCTTCAGTTTTTTCTCTTTCCTTTTTTTACGGTTTTCTTGCTTTTCCATTTTCTTTTTTTTATTTTCAGACCATGGTTCAGTTTGTTTACATTTACGTTTCTGTGCCTTAGGCCATACTCCGGTGTCTCGAAAAATCTTTAATTTTTCTAAACGACTTTTTTCTTTTTGTTTATCTGAATATGTAATTGAATTGATATCAGTATCTTCTTCTTGAAAATTTGATATATCTTTTCCTTTAAGTTCTGGCATACGAGGCATTCGTAATAACCCAAAACCCATTGCAAGCTTTCCTAGATCAATATCTTTCAATCTTAATATTAAATTACATTCATGCTTGTTGTATGCCTGTACATATGATACAAATGCTCTGTTGGCCTTGTCAAAAAGAGAGCGATCTTGTTTTTGTAAATTTCTCATACACGTTAAACACTTTTTGTATGAAATAATGGATGGCTCCAAAACTATTTGCTGTAGATCTACTTTTTGATTTCTTTTAATAAATTCTACGTATGCATCTTCTGTTTTTAAGAGAAATAACAATGCATTTCCTTCGTTACCTATTCTAGCAGTTCTACCACATCTAGAGCAAGTTACAACAAAATTATAAATAATAAGAAATTTTAAAGTTAGATCTACTCTTACCTATGAACAAAACTACTTGCTGAACATGGAGGATCATATTGTAATACCCAATCAACTTCTGAAATGTCAATACCACGAGCCATTACATCTGTACAAATTAAAATTCCACTTTCAATAGATCGAAAATCGTTGAATACTTTGTACCGCTTGTTTTTCATTTTGCCATGAATTGCAAATACTTGAATAGTCGGCAACATTCTAAAACCAAAACACGTTATAAGATGTATCTTGACAGAAATGTACCTAAATGGTTTATAACTTACGTTTGTGCAACATGACTAAAATAATCAACACAAGCACAAGTAGATAAAAAAATCATATATTTTAAATTAATCCCTTTACGCTGAATAAAATCTATCATTATAGATAATTTATATTCAGCATTTACAATGACATAATTATTTATTAAATTCGTAGGTGTAGAAATATTTGGTTTTTCTTTAACAGTTATCACAGCTGGGTTTCTAAGCCCAGCTCTTATTAACTGCTGCAATTCCTTTGTTTGAGTTGCAGAAAATAAACCTGTTCTTCTGAGACGTGGTAAATAAGATAATATTGTATCTAACGTTGCAGAAAATCCTAGATCTAATAGTCTGTCAGCTTCATCTAAGATCAGTACTTCCTATGAGTAATATTGCTAATAATTAATTTAAACAAAATATTACTATAAAAACATATTTTATACTTAAATATTAGTTACCAAAGATTTTACATATGCTGTCAAGTTTATACTTTTACAATTAGACAACATATCTTCTAATCGACCAGGTGTGGCTACAATAATATTTGCTCCAGCTTTAAGTTTATCTGCATCTTCTGCAATTGTTGTACCACCAACAAGTAATACTTGTTTTAAATCTGGTATATTGTCTAGAAACTTTTGCAAAACTTCATTTATTTGGATAGCCAATTCTCTTGTAGGACTGATTATTATTGCTCCAATTTCTATAGGTTTCCATTTCTCATTTCTTTTCTGTTTTAAATTTAAGTAAATAATGATTACTTTTTTATCCAAAATATATAAATATGTATTAAACAAAAATAATCACAGGTTGTAGATTTCATATGATACCTGCAATATCTCTAAGAGTGGAACTAAAAACGCAATTGTTTTTCCACTCCCTGTTACTGCTTCTGCAGCAACATCTTTTCCTTTTAATAGTAATGGTATGGAAGCTGCCTGTGTATAATTTAAACAAAATTTCAAATTTACAAAATTTGTAACTATTTTAAACTATAAATATTATTTTATCAAAGGATTCAAATCTAAAATTTGTCATAACTTTATAATTTTGATTGCTATAATTTACCTGCACAGGTGTCATATAAGGAAAGTCCAACTTTTCAATGGTTTTTAATACAGAATCACTTAAAGGCAACTCTAATTCTTTCCAATTTTGTGTTTTCATTATGAATTGTAAAATTTTAAGTTAAAGTAAGTTAAAAAATTAAAAAATATATAATTTTAACGTTACTTTTTTTCAAACATAATTTAATAGAGTTTTATAGGTTATGTTGAACATGCCATTACTACTAGTATAAAGTACAATGTAAATCAGATTGTAGATGATTTATACGTACATATAGAATACCTTAATAACCTTATCGTAGATTTTTCAAATATCATTTATATAAATCAATCTTTAGTTTTAGGATATATTTAATATTTTTGAAATGTGTTTACTGCGAGATGTGGAAACTTTATATTAAATTAAATGTAAAATGTAATTATAAAAGGAAAGAGATATAAATAAAACGTATTCAACAAGTTTTCGTGATTAAAATTTAGATCTTGAAACATTTTATAGGAAGTTAAAAATAAATAAACCATCATGTACAAATTGGCTTTTAACGCATTGAGTTTATTTTGATGTTTTTTTTTAAATCTCTTCCATATAAAATTTGTGTCTAACGATGCCACACATTCAACTATCTCTCAGATAAGGATCGTCCTTGCCTTTATTTCTTTTATGTACACGACTAGGTCTAAGGCCGTAATTCAATTTGTTTTTTTTTCAATGCCATACTATCTGACAGTGTTTGTTTATACACAAGAGGTACACAATATATTTAATTGTTATAACAATTTTAAATATTCGACGCAATAAATTCTTCAATCTAGTGGACAATAAAATATTGTTACCTTTCTGAAAATTTCTTCAATACTTTCCTTAATTTATAATTCATGTTATCTATAATAAAAAATAATGCTCATTTATAAAGACATTACATAGATTACGTAATACTTATCTAAATTAAGCTTGAGAAGAAGAAAATTTAATTTAAAAATTGAATATAATCAATGTAATGTTCCTTGTATCATTTTTAAATCTATTTCTACTACTTTTATCTATTTTTTTTTTTACGAATATAAGATCGATAAATATTACTGTAAACATGTTATTGCATAAAAAAAGGATATCGAAATTTTATATTTTAAATCACTAAACAAAAACTAATACATTTGTACCTCTTTATATATGCAGATGGTTTTTTTTCACGACAGGATCGTCTGTCGGGTCGTTTTAAACGTTACTTGCCAGATCCTTTTTCTCTTATACATTTTTTCTAATTAGATTTATTCTTTGCTTTGAGGATCTTATGTATTAGCATCTCATAACAAAATCCGTCATCAACAAATCGCAAAATTTGAAAGTTGACTTCAATTATTTCAATATCATGTCATTTAATTTTGTACAATTAAACGCAATTTAATGAAATTTTGAAGAATTATATCGACCTGTTCCTGTGCTTCTTATCCACTGCAGCAAGATATCAAATATGAAAGCGCGAGCAGAAAAATATGTCATATGTTCTATTTTTTACATTATACCAATAATTACTTTGTGTAAAAAAAAGTTTTACTCGCGTGATGTTCACAATTACTCCGTTTTTGAGTACTCAAATCTCCGAAGATACATTCACTACCAGACTATTGGATAGCTCTCTGTATCAACCTTACAGGTTGAATTTTGGTTTAATGAATGTTTACAAAGTAGTGTGAGCTATAATAATTAAAAGTGAAATTTCTTTAATTTTAATATTTCTTGCAGTATTTTATAGTCACAGTCCCTCATTTCTTTCATTTCCTAATATAATGCATAGGCACCACCTACCAATACAATTTTGAAATTGTTTGTTTGCCAATTTTCCTTTTACATTTCATATATTTCTATAAATTAATCTCAAAGATTATGTTTGTTTTTTGTTGTAACATTTAAATTAATAATATAGTAGTACACCATGGTAAATTGTATACTGAAATCTGTCTCATATGATTAAGATTTAAATACAATTTGAGGGACTAAATGTCATTGTGGGTCCTCTGTAATTAACTAACCCACTTCAAAGTCACTTTCAAGATGATTAGCACTTCATTTTAGGTTATTACTATTTTATAAATTTTTCTTTTTTGTAAAAGTGGCTGATTATTATCTGAATTAAATAAAACGCATACTATTTTTGTTTTGAGTTTGGAATGATATTGCTATTATTAATAGAGAAAAGAAAGGAGAGTGAAACTTATAAAATTGCTTATAGATATATCGACACATAGAACAAGCAAGAAAGTCATTTTAAGTGCCTAACGCCATCATGAAAGTAACTTAAATTTATAAACTTTATTCTACCTCTGCAGAATACTAGTAGTTTCTTCTTCTTTCCGTTTCTGATTGCAGCTACTGATTGTGCGGCAAAATCACTGGTATAGTTTGCTGCGCTCCTGGAGGTGGTTGTGGCGGCAAGTATTGCATATGTTGGGGTGGTATTGGTATATGAGGAGGAATTATAGGACACATTATTGGATAACTTGGAGCATGGCCTTGAGGAGGTGGTGGAGGATATGTGGGTTGTGGAGTACCAGGAGGATTGTAAGTGCCTGGTGTGTGTGGTGGATTAGGATTAGCTGGAGAGGGGGTTTGACTTGGTGGTTGTTGAGCAACATGAGGGTGTGGATGTGTATGTGGACCCATGTACTGAATACCAGGAGCCTGTGGTCCTGGTGAGTCATGGTGATGATAAGGTGTTGCCATATGTGGCGGTGGTGGTGGTGCCTGAACCATGCGTACCATCTGTTGATATGCTGGTTGAGTAGGATAAGGCACCTGGAATGGTGGATGTAGAGGTGCTGGTGCCATTAAAGGTTGTCCAGTTGCTGCTACTACTTGCATCTGAGAGGCTATATCTTGAGCACGATGTTGCGCATGCATTACTGGTACTGAAATAAGCAGAATAACATGCAATTTTATGATTATCTCGAAAGAGATCTATGTTTTGGAAAAAAATTGAATATAAAACATTTATTAATAAATAGAATATTGGAAATAAGATGCAGATACCTAGATACTGACCCTTCCGGAACCTTGTCACAGGTTGAGTCGGTGGCTGACTGAACGCAGTTGGTGGTTGGCTAGTCATTACATATGCTGGCATGACTACAGTTGTAGGCATAGTTGCTCCAGTATATTGAGGTGTTTGTGGTGTGTGTGGTCTACTTGGTGTTGGTGTACTTGGAGATCGCTGAAGGTATAATATTTATATTATAATTCAATATTACATTATCGCTAATTTCTAATCTAATAAGTGGTAGCTTACCGGCGTGAAAGCTTTAGTATTTGGATTGAATTCTTTAGCATTTGGGTTTAACGTAGATTTTTTGAAAGCTGTCGTTATTTTATCGGCAGTAGCTTCTTGTGGGGCTTGGGTTACAGGGGGGGTGTTTGTAGAAGTTTGTTGTTGTTGTTGTGATTGGGGAGGACTTGTAGATCGCAATGGTAATGGACCTGGTGGTGGTTTACTAGTGACCACAGTTTCTTCTGGAACAGTTTGATTTTGATGTGATTGTTGTTGTTGTTGTTGCTGCTGTTGTGGAGGGTTTGGATGCTGTTGCTGTTGCTGTTGTTGCTGTTGCGGTTGCTGTTGCGATGATTGTGACGTTGTGTGCTGATGTGATGATTGATGATGTGTCTGAGTAATTTGAGGTGAAGTATGAGTATCTTGCTGATGTTGGTGTTGTTGCTTTCTGGTAACAGGTGGTGTATCTTGTGCTGGTGTTTCTGCTAATTTGAACTCTGATGCAAATTGCCTCAATTCTGAATGTTGTTCTTCTCTACTACGTGGTGTTGGTACCTTTAACGATATATACGTTCCATAATTTTGTACACATAAAGTAGCTTAAATATAATTTATAGAAAAAGTATTACTTTTCTATGATCTGATTTATGGGAAACTATCTCACATCGTTGTCCTTCAACAGAATTTTGTTGTTGTAATTGACCATGCTGTTGATGCGATGACTGCTGCTGTTGATGAGCAGTAGTAACATTCGTTTGTGGGAATGGTGCTGGTGGTGCTTTATCTGCTTGATACACTTGTTGTCTGCCGGGCCGTTCACGCTTTTCTGTATTTATTTTGGATGATGATGTCTGTTGTTGCTGTGGTGGAAAACTGACTTGTGGTACAGAAGGTGTTGCCTGAGATTGCGGTTGTGATTGTTGAATCACAGGTACTATAAATATAAATTTGTTTAAAAGAAAATGTACGAATTATTTTTATGTTTCTATATTTTATTGTTATGAATGTCATTAGTACCTGGTGGTGGTGGTTGTGTTGCTGGTGTAGGCACAAATGGTGGTGGAGGGTTGTTATATGTAACCACTAGTCCCAGGCTTATTGATACTGGATGTTGTACCGAAGGATGAGCACTTTGCATTCCAATAGGAAGATTCGAATTTGGAGGAATGTTCACATTTACGTTGGACGGAGATTGTTGATTAAAGACATTTTTATTAGCAGTTGCAGGTCCTGGCGAAGGCGGTGGTTCACTAGATCTCATCAGCTTTGCACTATTTCCATTTTTCTTCTTCAGTGGAGGTGGAATATATTTACCTTCAGTAGGTCTCACCTAAAATTATGTAAAATTAATAGAAGATAAATAATTCCACACTTTCTAAATATAATTATAACAGTAGCAAGAAACTGCACCACGGCTGCAAATCTCTCTTCTTCATCGCCATTTTCCAGTTCTAGTCTAGCTTTGTAATTTGGCTGTGACTCTATTTCATTTGCAATTTCTGCAGCCTTTTGTTCTTGTTCTTTGTAATCTTTTGTATCTTTCCTCTGAAGTGGTAATGTATAAGCAGCTAAAGTTGGTTCATATGTTGTTTGAACACCATACTTTTGTTCATTTTTGCGAAACATATCATTAGCATCCCACCCATTCTAAAGTTAATTTTATATGTATACATGAATACATTACTTATATATGTATTTATATTCTTTTTATTATTATAAATATTATGTACTTACTGTTGTACCATCCAATTTTAAATCATCTCCATTCATAGTAGCAGGAGGAGCATCCCAAGGTTCCAATTCTTTCTCACCAACTACACCATTATATTTACTAATAGAAGTGTCTGTTCTAAACCCATCACGTGTAGCATAATCTAAATCAATATCCTTGGCAGACATAGTAATAATATCTTGTGGTTTAAAAATTAATTTCTCTACTACACTATCTACACTAAATTTTCCTGTAACTTCCACACGATGTGCCATTTCTAAGACAACATCAAATTGGCTTGAGAAAGTGCGAAAAATACCTTCATACATTGAACCATTTAATGTTTGAATCTGCGATAATACAAATATATTACAATAAATATGAAAAGAGCTTACAAAATTTATATTTTATATGTTTTATTAATGAAGAAAGTCAGAAAAAAATATGGTCTTTGTTTATTCTTATCAAATAAATCTATTACCTGTACAACATTGCCAACATGACTGGTTATGGCATGCATAAAATGGGCATTATTATATACCCCTTCAGCAGCAACACATCTTTCTTGTGGACCACGAGCACGTGGTGATCTGAAAATAAAATCATATTTATAAATCCAATATTGTCTTTAAATATCAAGAAACGAAAAAGTTTAGTAGTTGAACATTTAAAATTTGTTCAGTTTGAAAGGGATAAAGAAAGATATGGAAGATATATAATGAAACAAAAGAAAAAGATACCTGTTTGTGTTTGAACGATTCTTTCTTTTGCTATTCATTTTGCCACTCGACGAGGATTCTTCGCCAGTGGTTGGTGGAATTCTGCCGCCGGTTTGTTGCGGACCTTCTCGTTTCCTAGTGGGGACCGGAATTTTGACTAATTTCCCGGTGACTACTTAACGTCAAAAAATATTTTCGATCGAATATCCCAACGCAGGGAGGTATTAACGACTTTTTTCTTCTTCAACGAACTCCTCGTTAGATATTTAAAATTTCAATTTCAAATATTTTTCGACCCCAAAATGATTGACAGGAGGTATTAGCTACAACAACTACCAACATTCACGATCGGTTTTCGAATCACAATCGTTTATAGGTTATGCTCCAATGGTTATCTAAACACTCGTTCGCGAAAGTCTAGCGCGTGCGTGACTTTCGGATTTTGACAGACACAAGAGTGTAAGCAAAGAAAGCAGGAACACTTTGATTCGAAGAGACGTACGGGGGAACACGGTCTGCTCGACACACGATATCTTGCTAGTGCGTGACGTAACTCCGTTCTCTTTACGCAGGAAATCACCTTTATGGAATTTTTGCGTTAACGGAGTTAAGAAACGAACAACGGTAGCCCCAAATAATGATTTCGGCCACGAAATTGTATTTCTATTTAATTAATCAACATGTGGTAAACGATAAAACTTAGCACAAGTCGCCTGATCAACCTGATCCCGGTGACTGTCAAATACAGTCGCCACCTAGTGAGAAGTTAATGCAAATTCTGATAAAGATCATTCGCAATGCTCTTTCTTAAAGAACCTACTTTCATTGAGACTTCCTTTTCTGGTGAAAATGCAGCTTTAATTATTACTTATAGTAACCCATATATATTTAGGAAGGATTTTGTTATTGAAGATTATTCGAAAACTTGTAAATTGAATTATATTTTTCAAAATATTCCATAACATATTTATATTTCAGTCGGTCTAAAAAAAATTGATGTGTTATATATCTAGTAATTTCATTTTAAACTTCGATCAACTTGTCCATACGCATCTCTATTTCTCTCATCTCTGATTCTCGTTATAAACTGTGTGCAATTTTCGAATAATATTCTTTGTTCTATCGGAAATGAAATCGTCCACTTGACCCAATATATGTACGCCTTGAATTATCCATTCAAATCCCTTATTTATCTTTTTCTCTCTATCAGTACGGTCAGTTGAACGGCTCGATAAGGCATTTGAAAGTTCTGATGAGACACTTTGTTCTCTCGCAAATATTTTTTCTGTACCCATCATTATCATCTGGTGGACAATTCAATAATGATATACACCTCTGAACAATTTATAATCAAGGTATAGTGTTACTTACCAAAAATATTGCAAAAGGAAGTAATAAGGACGTTTTCATTCTTTCCAAATCAATTATATGTGTAATTATATGTACAAAAATAGTATCAAAGATCAATATTACTAAAAATGTTGATGAACAAAAAGTGAATGAGATTGTATTCTCAATGCAATTTACTTAGTTAACGTTCTTACAGTTATTTAATATATGCCAGTCTCTTGATGAATTTATTTCTCTTATCCATATATTTTTCATCGGATGGTATTTGCTGACGTTAAATAAATGGTTTATATGTTTAATATTAAGCAATGCATTATTTCAAGTGATTAAGCAATTTCTTCTGTAAGCACAATTATTATGTCACAATCGATCGTCGTATCCTTTCAAAAGTTGGTTGAACGATACATACATTTTTGTTCTTCCTACATTCATACATACATACATATATATATATATATATATTATACTCGTCAAAATATTAATTGATGATACGGTACAATGAAAGAATGACGAAATTTTAATTAATTTAACTTATTAGCTTGCCTGTATTTAACTTACAATATAATACAAAATAATTAAGAATGAATAAAAATAAACCTATCTGTAACGAAATTGTAAGAAAATATATTTTTCATAGAGTTAGTTATTGAAAAATTTTGTTGAACTTCTTCTCTTTCTCCATGTAGTTAATACATTTTCAAGCCTGAGGAAATTTGACTGTTCAGCTTTTCTGAGCTGCGGCGGCCTGAAGTTGATTGTTTAGATTTTGCGTTGCTTCTACGGCAATATCAACGGCCTGTTTCGTGAATTTCGCAAGATCTTCCTGGATTTTTCCAGAATGTTGGCTCAGAGATTTAGCGGCTTTGTCGGATTCCTTGAGTACGGTTTGAACTCCTTCTTGGAATTTAGTTTGCAATTCATTGACTTGTTGCTGAGCGTTCGGAATTCCACTGTTAATATCTTCGACGACCTTGTTAAGCTTGACCTTAACGCCGTCCCATAGTCTTTCCAATTCAGGGGTCTTAGTCTTGACCTAAATAAACGTAAACAATATTTGAATTCTTATTATACATTTTTTTAAGCCTAATCCACAAATTTTATTTACTTTTTTTATAGCCTTGTCTTTCTCAAAACGATACAATTAAAAAATATTGTTTCATAGAAACTAAGTTTCTAAACATATTAAATCAAGTTCAGTTAACTAAATAGTTCATTATTACCTCTTCAGTAATGTTTTTCATGTAATTTTGGATATTGGTAATGAAGTTGGTGCTCTGTTCCTTGACAGTTTTTACCATAGTCTCTTGATCGGGGATATTCCATTGTTCCTGAATTTGTTTGGCTAAATTGTTGATGTTCGTTTGAGCCTGGTTGATGAGTTCGGTCAATTGAACTTCAGGAGATCCCTGAGAATTGGTAGTACTGGACGGAGCAACTTTAGCTTCCGAGACCAGTGCAACAGCTAAGATGATCGTGAAAATGGTTTTCATTTTCCTTGGATTCACTGTAAATCAACTAGAAAGTAACTGATGTGCTGGCTACATCAGCTACTGCTTTTATAGGCGATTCTTATCAAGGGTGCACGAGGGCAAGCCAATTATCTCATTAAGACGATGATGAATTGTGATTTTAGCATTCCTCTTTAGACGCTTTCAGAAGAAAGTCTTGAGAATTTTTCTCGATAACCATTAATTTCATTCAGTTTTTCAATGATTTATTCAAAAGATAATAATGAGAAGAATTTGATTACAACTTAATATTTACTAAAGATATTATCTGAAAATAGGTTTATACACGTTTATGAATAAATATTTTATAGCATTAGTGCGTAAGATTGGGATGGATAATTTAATTTAATTTTGTTTTTTCTTCATCAAATAATAACATGGTTAAGTAAATACTGCGATATATTCGTTAAGTTATGATAAGTGATTATATATTTTTTCTTTCTCTCTCCGATGATCGATTTTATATTGATATTCTCGAGTTAAAGTTCAAGATAAAAACGAAGTTTCAAGGCATTGCATTTCTCTCTGCGGAGAAATTACATTATCTTAGCAATTAAATAGGATTGAAATTCACAAAAATATCAAAACTACCAAATTTACATTTATGTTAGCTATTACATCTTCTTCCAACCATTATTATCACGAACATAAATATTATGTTGAGAAATTTGATATTCAAAAATATTTCAAGAAAGAGTAACTCCTCTACCAAGCAGTTACTTAATCACATTTTTGATCTTTGAAATTTGCTGTTAAATATGTATTAGATGCATTTATAGGAAGTTACGTCAAGAGGACAAGGTCTTGTGGAAAAATTTCTATTGATGCACTTGTTGATTCTTCTGTTGCATGTGTACTATCGATGCTACGGAATCATTCCTTCAAAGTCCATATGGAACAGCTGGTTATCTATATGTGTACTGTCGGTCAATAGAAGCCTTGACCCATGACCATTTTGATTCTATTATTTGCAATACATTCATACACTTTCACCCGATTTTTATTCTACACTTCGTTTGATATTTATTCTGTATCAAAATTTACACGATGATGTACATATCAATTGATAATAACTGATAATAAATGTAGATTATCACGTTTATTTAAATATATAATTTATATATATTTTATGTTTCAATGTATTACGAACTGATGAGATGCATGACTTTATCGGTGGTATTATGAAGATAGGAAAAGTTTATGTAACGATATTTCATGGTGTTGATATAATTCTTTCTACATATAGGACGTTCGAAGTTATATATTTTATTTATATAATTTTAAGCATTAATAACTTTTTAACAATGACATTTTTAAAGGATGAGAGAATGCAAGGAAAGTGCTTATCTTCACATTTTATTTTCAAAATTTGTGTTCAATGATACATAATTATATCATGGAAAATCATGGATTCATTAAAGCACGCGTTATTTATCTATTAGTTGTGTAAATACTATTTTTTATCTTAATACTTGTGTTAAAATTAACACTGTTTTCAAAAGACATATACATAAGTACTTATACATATTAGAAATCTAACAAGAATGATGCAATCTGTTATTTGCGAACGAAAATACAATATTAATAAAGAAACGCTAGAAAATTGTTGGCCCTTTTTATTAAAAAAGGTAATTGTACTGATTTATAAATCCATAGTAGACAACTTTAGTTATGAACAATTGATCGAACGATTATTTACGCTTATTATTTGTAAGTTTCTCTATCTCTTTCCGAAAATTGTCAGTAGCCTGCCCAATAGCTGATTTCGCCTTCTCTAAGGCGCCATTAAAATCCGCATTTTCAAATGCCCCTTTTGCATCATCGAATATCTTCTTCGCTTTGTTCGTTAGATCGTCAAGAGCACTTTGAACTTGTGGATTTGATTGTGGTGTATCTTCGGGTATTGGAGTAGCCTAGGCATTAATATAAATTTCCGGAAAGAATTATAAGAATCCTCAGTTACGAACAATTAACCAAATTTAATTACATTCAATTTAATTTTTGAAGAAAATATTTTACCTACCTGTAACACATAAACTAGGCAGACAAACAGAAAAGCGAATAAGAGGAGGTATCGAGCCATATTGTAATCGATCGTTGTTCTTTTCTGTCAGGACTGTTGCTCAAAAGAATGTGACAGTTTCTGTTAGAGAGACGGTAGTAAACTGCTTTGAAAGCTTCGTGCGAGGTGTGTTACTATGATAAAACGAATTAAGATCAAAGATCACGCTAATAACCACTTAAGCCTCTATACTTCTAAGTTATTCTCAATTTCTTTATCGCCAGCTAAGCGACACGACTTGCACACGTTGCTCTTCTTCGCTCTACTGAAACAAAATGAACCGCTCTTCGACCACTTTTGATGAAATCAAGCAATTATTCCATGCTACGTCATGATTTGCGTTTTTCACAACGCTTTATCTACGTTCTGCGGAAATTGTGTAATCAACGTATTTCCATTTCCTGGATCTTTTTAAAATGTTATTTTTGTATACTTTGCCAAGTTAATGGTACATCCTAGCGATAAACATATTAGGTAGTCATCATATTTTACATCGTAATTGAAATCAACTGATGCAATATAAGTAAATATATTTCTATAAAATGTGTTCGCAGAGTTACTCTTTAAATTACTTGAGTTTTATTTCGCTAGTGGTAAAACTATTATTTTTCTTGCCTTTACGTATCTGTTTTTCTGTTTATATGGTTAGATTTACAGAAATAGAAATAATCGTTCAAGGATCGAGTACAAAATAAGGAATATCTCATCAATATGGAATTTTTGTCGACTCTTGGAAACTCGAATGTTCTTTAGTATAAACAAAATTATGCGCAATAGCGGTAAAGAATGTGATTCGAATAAGGATATTTTTAATACGTAATATCTTTATTTCAGCACTTATGCTAATAAACAATTTTAATATATATATATGCAGTAGCTACATATAGTGAGTATAATAAATTATTAAAATTTAAACAGTCGTGAGAAAAAGTTAATTGCGATGAAGATAAGAATTCGAAAATTATTCTAATTAACGAAAGGAATGTAGATCCTAAAAGAGACATATTTTGATCGTCATTATGAATCATTATAATATACTAAGTTATAATAAATAATAATAAAAATGCAAGTAAGTGGATATTAAATTTGTAGCAGAGATTAGAATTCGACAGGATGTTACAATTCTCAATTATAAATTACATATAGAAATCGATAAACGAATTGTAATTACTGATATAAAAAATGATGAATATTAATTCTTTTCATCCGAAAGTAATCCTGAAATACTGCTTTGTGACATTTGAGAAGAAGCAGCAATCGGCAAATTCTCTCCACTTGTTGTAGGATTTTTACACAATCCCAGAACTTGTAACGCTATATTTAAAGTTTCCGAAAAACCAGAAGCAGTATATCCGTTATAAAATGCTTGTAAAATATCGATAGCTTCTTCCAAAAGTGATAAATGCCGATAGAATTTTTGTTGAACGTAATTTATCAAATAACCGATTGTCGTTTCCAGCCACACGATTGCCTTAGAAAATAAATTTGCTGTTTCTTCTATAGGATTTAATATGCATCCATAAATGAAACTTAATGCGGTATTGATGAAGGTAAAAACTTTGTTCTCAAATTCTTTTAAAATACCAACAATATATTCATAATCAAGTTTAAAATAATTAAAAAGATCTTGAATATGAGTGATAAACTTTACAGTGCAACCTTTCAACCTAATTACGCTTTTCAAAATAGGAGTAACGATACGGAAAGATTTTCTTATAATATTCAATAGCGTTTCTAATTTCTCAGGATGTTTTAAAATTGCTTCAAGGCGCGTTACTCCGATTTCTATTAACTCAGGTAGATCTTCAAGTTCAGTAAATAAAATTGCATCTTCAGTTATGTTCAGTAAGTGAACCAACGGAGATTCAGGCTTTAAACTTTGCCCAGCGTCTACAACGTAATGAAAGAACTTGTTCAGTTCACAAAAATATTCATGAACAATAATTCCAACTTTATGTCTGTGACCATGGCTTGCAGCCTCTGTCTCACAGGAATTACTTTCTAATGGATCCTGTGGAGAAGATTCTGAATGCTCGAATTTAGCTTTAGAAAACTCCCAAGTCAATGAATCAGTTACTTCACGCTTTGACAACTTCTTTGAGTTATCTATAAGCTTCTAAAAATGTTTAATTTTTATTGATAAATGAAACAAAATAACGGTACAAAATGAAAAATACGAAATAAAAAGTCACCAGATTATCTTCTTCCACTTCATTTTTTATCTTTCCGTTATCTCTATCCTCTCCATTAAAAATTTCCTTTTCTGCTGACGTTGTATATAATTGCAAAGATTGTAAGACAATAGGTAAGTCATCCTGGAGTAATTCAGATAAAGGATTACGTATTCTGTTCTTAATTGCTGTTGTTATGACAGTTTGATTTTCACTAGCAGCACTAAATGTCGCGGTACATAATACCACGTACGACAAGAAGACACGCGAGCACTTGTACTTCATTCTTCCAACCAAGAATGCACTCACTGATTTTGGCTAATGAAGGCGGCTTCATATATTCAGACGATTGATATCTTATTTTAGTAAATCGCACGCACACGGTGCGCAGTTTCAAAAGTTAAGATGATTAAATGAGATATCATTGATGAAAGTGTAACCTTACGTATACATATATACTCAAGAAATAAAAAAAAAGCACGTATTTAGTTCTTCAGTGATTACTTACGCGCATTTCACGACAAATGTCAAGTGAAATGGATAAGGAAAAACATAATTTATCATATCAAATTTATTTTAACGCTTTTATACCTTAGTGTTGTTATTGTATTTTATTACATTACTTTATCTGTTTTATATTAATTTCATGGTATCAAAATTTATGAACATGATAACGATGAAACTTCACACGCAGGAACGAGTATTCGGTCAATTCGGGATTGAAGTCCTTTCAGTCGTTTAACTTTGGTTTCGCATTCATCGTCAGATGTAACGCTGAAAAAGTTTATCTCACGTTATATTTGAAAAAATTTGAACGGTCAGGATGAAATTACGATTAGGATACTCACTCGTTTGTTGTAATTGGATTTTCAACTTGAAAGTTATAATTCTTTGAAGGTAGTGAAGGATTAACAGCGGGCGGAACGTAAGTATTGTACGCATAAACTTCTCCACGTAAAGTATCTTCCATGCTAAGCTTTCCTGATGGTGATGAGGTAGTAGTCGGCATGTCGACTGAAATTGGATATTCAATATGACGAGGTTGAGTATACGTATCGGTAACTACTTTAAAATTCAACGACACAGGTGCCTTTTCCTCTTTGGAACACGGTTTAGGTCCCTGAAATTATTTTTATTATTTATTGCAAGATGATAGGAGAGATATTCTTTGCTGAAATTACAAAATAAATTTCTATTAATTAATTAATTAATTGCACCTGAATCTGAAAAGGGAGTCGGCGAGCCGTAACGCAAGGCTCACCATAAGTCACTATTTTAGCGCCATTGCAATCCAGACTATAGCAGCTTTTCAAACTGCAAAATAAATAAGCAACGGTGGAAATCCAGATTATCATTCCTGAATACATGATGATATCCTAAATTTTTAATACAATTAAATTGTAGCCACGATCTCGCGTTCTTAATATACATATGTTCATTAAAAACAATTCCTTTTCCGGTTTATGATCAGATTAACGATTATACGTATTATGTTACGCGATTTCTAAGTACGTGTTCTTCATAACGAACAAATTTTTGCATTTTACTTTAAATTTTCGCAACCTTCGCACGTGCTTCAATAAGAGGCAGTAAACAATTCTGTACTTGCGGAAGCTATAAGCTGCGAACATGTTTATGAAACCGTGAATGAAACACACGTACCGTTCCCTAAGAATTTTAAATATTACTGCTTTATATCAATCAATATGCAAAAGTATAGCACGCTATTATCAAGGTGTATTATTTGTAAATTAAAAAGATTATAAATGTTCTATCGTTTCTGAAAAACCTTGAATAGTGAATATCACAACCTCTGTATATCTTTTTTTATTTTGTAAATGTTGGTGTATTATTATAATTATATTGTAGTAAATTCCACACCAATTGCATTTGATTAATGTAATTAATCATGATTTAACTTACAATTACATTAATTTAATTACATTATAATTTAATTCTATTAATTGTGGTAAACATAAATGTGGGAATGTATAAATAAAATTAAAAGAAAATGTCATTAAAAAAAATTGTGTTAATGCTTTAAATAGCAATACGTTGTGTGTAAATATGTACAAATGTATCCATATATTATAATATTTCCTTCGAAAGAATCATCATGCTCGACCATATGGTGCTCGTACCAAAAGATTTCCCTTCCCAGCTTTAGAGAATGTTTCACGAAGTGTTGATAGGTTCGCTTAGGCTTAAACCACGAAAGTCGAAGAAACATTGTAAATCTTAGTAGACAGCACGCATGGCAGTCATTACTAATTCTTATTTTTTTCTTCCTCGAACTATTAGTTGAAGACAATGTGTAATTTAACAGATTATTGTAATTTATCGATAACGTAACTATATATTTACAAATAGTCTTGTGCTTAGGTAGTATTTCAAATAGTATTCGAAAATATAACTATTTTTGTAAGTAAGACCTATATATACATTATACATATTATACATACATACATATTATTTTTATAAATAAACCCATATATACATATTTTATTTAAATATGTTGCTATGATTAATTATTTTTATTAATTATTTTTATTTATTAATTTTTATGCTATAATTGATAGGTTATCCAATTCAAATTTCTAACGTACTCTGTTTAGTTCTTAAGAAAATTGGAGGAGGTAGTAAAATATAATAATTTTTAAATGCTAATCCAAACTAATTAACAAACGATTAATTTATTAGAACATTAGTAGAGGTTATTAATTTTACTTTATGCCCACATAAACTTATTGTTGATAGTTAATGTAAACATATTGTATATAAAAACGTATTGTATATATGTATAATACGTTAGAAATTTCTATTTTATTTTAATGTTCATTGTTTATTTCAAAATTTTACACAGTTATATAATACGTATTTTTAACAAGTTACTTTCATTTAACGAATTTTACAATATATATTATTAAAAACAGTATAAAAGAGAATAAAAACACATTAATATTACAAAATTTGTTATTATTAAATACTTAAATTACAATGTTTTTGTTTTGCTCAATATTCAATCCTTCCGGTTTACTAGTGCAAATTGCTACCTTCTTTTATGGAAAGAATACACAGCTTCAGCAGAATTTAAAACTGAAAGAATTGAATATACATGTATTATCATTACTTAATAAATTATGTTGGACATGACCTAGATTCTGAATTGCTAAAACTATCATCAATAAACTTTTCTTGAACTATAATTTTTCCTGGAATATAGCCTGGTATTGATGGTCCTAAAGGTCCACATGCCTCCTCTTCACTATCATCAATTTTTCCACTACTTATTCCTTGACTGTAACTCACAGGTTTTGTATTTGTATAAGTTGCATCTATTGGTGCATAACCCAAATCTCTGTAAATAGTTAATAATATAGTAAATAGTTACTATATACGATTTGTATGAACAATAAATAGTATATCTTTCCTGTATATGTTAATAATTTCTTAAATCATCAAGCTTACTTGTAGGTAATAAGACTTTCTTGATCAGAAGTTTCTTCCTGCGTTATACTTTCACGTTCAACTGCTTCAAGCTCTGCAAGTTTTGCTTCTTCTTGCTCGTCATAAGTACCAATAACAACAGTTTTTTGAGGTGCTATTTTTAATTCTACAATAGGTTTATTTACTGTTACCAGTTTTTCTTCTGCAATATCAGGAATTTGGCTTTCACTTTTTACATCAACTGGTACTGTACGGTGACCAAAGGATAATTTATCTTCTGGAACAAATTGTTTCCCTTGCCTGTAAATTACATTTGGTGCACGAAGATTTTTATATGCAAGAGTAAGAGAAACTGCATCTGCTGGTATTGCTGGAGCTGAATTATGTTGAGTTTCACCTAAAAGATATATATATAGGTCTGTTTAGTATTTTCATATTGAACTAATTATAAATAACAATAATATATTTAATAGTTATTAAACCTGTAGCATCATCAAAACAATCTGAGGAACTGCTACTCATACTCATTTTTGAATATTGCTTTTGTCTATTTTCATTATTTAAGTGAGCATAAACTAAGGGTAAATTATATATTGCAGAATTTAATCCACTAAGTGTGTCAAAATTTATGCTTCCATGTGAAATAGTTTCGGATGTAGCATCAGAGGAACTAAGTGTTTTACTTTTAGTTTCTCCAGTAGCTGTATTTATACAAATTTCATGTGGAACCGATGAAGGACAACATACAAGTTTGCCAGGATAAGCTGGTGTAACTTTAGTTTTTTCTATTATTTTTCCACTATTAGGTTCTATTGGAAGAGGATAACACAAATCACCAATTGGAGGAAACCTACAAATAAAAATTTAAGATGGAAATTCTTATATACTTTCTGGTTATTATATTATCTATTTAAAAAATGAAGATAAATATACCTTGGTGCAACATTGCCATTGGAATTCACAGAATCCTCAACATCCAAAGTTTCTATATTTTGCTTATTACAACTACAACTGCTGTCATTACATCCAATGCTTTCACTTTGTGTATTTGGATTTTTGTCACATCCACAGGTGTTACCATTACTGTTACAAGGACTGGAGTTGCTCTCACTTTCTGAGTTGGAACAACCTGTTTGGATATTCTTTACAGTTGCAGCATCCTTGATTTCTTCTGCTGGCACAAAATGTGTAGGTTTTGGTAATTTTGTAGCTTTCACAACGACTTCGCTTTGAGTACAAGGATTTGAACCTAAAAGTGATAGAATTTAATGAATAATTTTAAATAAAAGAAATTAAATTACACCATAAGCATTAATTTTTATAATTGAATACCTTCTCCTAAACCTCCGCATGTACATCCTTGGCTTTGAGCCTGAAGTATCAAGCACGCCATTGTTAGGACGAAAAGAGCGCTCAACACTGAAGACTTCATATTAATGACTTCCGTTCTGTCTCATTCTTAATTGTGAAGACTTTATATATACGAAAAAAATCTGAATTCAAAGATACTTTACGCAATTCGATAGCATATTGTAGTTCCTGTTATTTTTAAAAATATCCTAAAAACTTCCTGTATTTTTAAATGTGGAGTTAAATTTCTTTTGTACATAGTAAACAACTTGTTTAAGTTTTGATGTAAACATAAATGAATATATGCCTGTACTGGTTATAATTTACATTACAATAAAATATGTTTAATGAATTGAATGTTGGACGTGATAATTCGATGATTCGGTACTTCCGCATTATTTCCATGTTATCGTTTATATACACGGCGTGAGAAAAAGAAAAATAAACATGTACTTTCATGATTTTAGTTCTTTTTGGTATCAATGACATGTTATTTTTTGATGAATATTTTATTGTAAAATATAAATTTTGTAATTTAGACAATGAATACTTATAAATGAACATTTTATAATTAATCATGTAATAATATAATATATATATATTATAACATAATATTATATTTATAATATATATATATATTATAAAATAATATATTTATATATTATTTATTTATACAGCTATATACAATATAGTACACCTTCTTATATCTCACTTATTAAAGAAATCAGCTGCCCTTTGCCTTTGAAGAGGCAGATTAAGTAAATTATCGGTAAGAACAGGACCTTGACATCGCATACTATTGTTTTTTAGTTCAAGGTGATTTTCAGGTTTTGAAACTGTATTTATTCGTGGAGTGCTGGGTGTTCTGATACCTATCGATGGTGTCCTTGAGGATAATGCTCTTCGTGGAGATGGTGTACTTGCAAATCGAAGTTTTTGGGTAGCTAATCTTCTAGCTGCTGGAGACATAGTACTCAAACGATCTATTGTTGACCTTGGTGATGGGCTACACAAAGAAAAGATGAAATAAAAAAAGAGATATTTTATATAGATGTTATAAACAACTATGCAAATGGTACAAAAATATTTACGTTGCTAACGATTTTCTGGCTGCTTCTAAAGCTTTGTTTTTTCTATCTCTATGCCTTTCACCAGCTTTCTCTGCTAGTTGCAATGCAAGCTGCTCTCTTTTTGGAGGTTCTGCCATTCTAAATGATGGTCCTTGACTTGTTCTCAATAAAGGTGTATCTCCCCCATCTAATCTAAATGGTGTACCTTCTATTTGACCCCATGTCATTAAAGGACTTTCACATTCTCCAGGTCTTGGACTTGGAGTTGCTACAAAGCTAAATCCGTTTACTCTGGGTGTTGGATTCCTCACAATTTCTTTGCCATCAACTCCAATTTTTCCATCATTGGCTTTTGATTGATTTTTTGCTAATTCATTAATAGTTTCTTTATTTTGTTGTTCATTGAAAGGGTTAGTTCGAAGTCTTGTATTTTCATGTATTACCAGTTGCTTTTTCTTGGCTAAATCTATCCTTTCATCAGGAGTTAATTCAACTCCGTCAGGAACATACATAATATAATTTTTATTTTGATAATTCCAACTATCTAACTGATTAGGCTTGCCATTACTACCTTCAATAGCCAATGTACCTGAAGATTTGGCATTTGTTAGTGCTTTACAATTCTCTTCAGCTTCATAAAGCCATGCATATTTCAACCTTAATTTTTTTTCAGCCTCAATCATCATCTCTTCGAAACTTGCATTGTCTTCACTTGTGTGTATACTTAAATATGCATCTAATCCTGTTGTAGGTTCTGTTTTGTCTTTTTCTTTTGTATCTGTATTAGCAGGTATATCTTTTGGTACTTTTGTAGATTTAAACTGCTCATCTTCAGACTCAATTTTGTTCATAGGTGTTTCAAATGTGGCTGGACTAGCAGGCCTTTCAGTTGTTGGTCTTCCTGAACTATATTTTTCATACAATTCTCTCATCCTCTTTACATCGTTTTGTTCTAATGCATCTAAATATTGATTTTGTGCTTGAAGTTTATCTAAATGTGGAAAAAAGTCCCTCTGAATAATTTCCCCCATTTTTTTTATATATGTATCTTCATCTAAAATTTTTGGTTGTGGTTTCTTATATTTTTTTGCTACACCTAATGGTTTTTTAAACACTGCTAGATCTTTCATATTTTTAGCTACTTCCAAAGCTTGGGATCCTGGAGAATCCATTGTTAAACCTAAAAAAGAATACATTGTAATACTCAAAACAAAAAATAACAAATATGGACAGTTGGAAGTAGTTAATAAAAATGTATATACTAAAAGTAATATATCATATAGGTTAAACAATTGATACTCACGTTTTAAAAAAGTAAGGTTAAGTGATGAAACGCTTCTTGAATGTTTTTATTTCTTTATGCCAGTATTATATTTTTATTTTATATTCATTTTGAACAAGCTATTGATAACCGTCATAAGCGTATTACAATTTTTCTTACAACCGCGAATCTATACACAAAGTATGCACAAAACTTTGAATAGAAGCACGATATACACAACAATTATATCTAACCAACGAATGGTAATACATCCTTCAACCATGTCATGTGGCGCCATTATATGTCTACAATTAGGATTTACTAAATCTGACTAAACTAATTTGAGATTTAATTAACTTTGCCCCAATATTGTTAATATTTTATTATTATCTTATTATCATACATTTTACACAATAGTGTGTAATTTGTGAATGTAAAAAATTTTAGATGTAATAACTAAAACGTTAAAAAAAATAGTATGTGATTGGTTCTCTTATTTGAATTAAAAATTATACAAATACATTAATTTGAGCAAAAAGGAAAATGGACAGAATAATAAATCATTAAAAGGTAATTGACATATTGTTGTATTATAAAATGATATAGGCTAAATATACTTTCAAATATCTCAAATAAAAGCAACAATCTATTTGTAGTATTTTTGAAATAAATAACTTTCGATCTACGTAGGCATAAAATTGACAGGAAGTTTCGATGAAGTATGAGTATAGTATGGTATTTGTAGAGTAAATGTAATAGGACTGAGAAAATTCGCTTTCACATTATAAATAAGAACTCAAAGAAAAAGTCAGAATCGTTCGATGTCATCGCAACACGCAATGCAGCCGAGTGAGTAATTAGCGCAGAATAGAAGTTGAATGGGGTGATCGACACACCGCGCAAACACGGCCCTGGTTTTGGCCACTCAGTAAGTAGTCGAAGTGATATTTTGGTCGAGCTGGGACAGTGGGATGGGATATGATTGCCTTCTCGTATTGCCGTGGCTTGAGACATGGACTCTCGGAAGAAAAGAGGAAGAGAGACCGAGCAAAATGATCCGAGAGGTTCCGAGGTGTTGGAAAGGCACGATGAAAGACATATGAGGATTCCAGCGGCGAGATAGGATATGCCTGCCGACTATGTTACAGCGAAAATCTTTTGAGGTTCACCTTATGCGTACTACTCCTCTTTTACTGTAGTTTTTTCGCAGAATTAACAAGTATCGAATAGTGCCGAGAGAATTCTGTAAAAACATTGACTCATTCATTTATTTGAATAGCATTAGTGTAATTGATCATGATTTTATGTCATATTAATTGTTATACAAAATTTTATAAATAGAATACACACACACACACACACATATATATATATATATAGATGAAGACACATTTCAGCTATAAAATAACGAAAGCTCACGAAGTTTAACATAAAGCTTAAACGAAAGATTGAGATTCTTCGAAAGTTTGTGGAGCACGTGGTTCTGTCAACTTCGTACGTAAGAAAGACGTCCCTCTATTTACGACATAAGGTAAACTTCTTTTAGGTCTCGCAGTTCACGGTCAGTGTCTGTCTTCGGGTACTTCGCTTGCTTGGACAGTTTTCATGGCGCTAACAGATATGTCCGTCTTTCTTCCTGTTTTCTTCCTATCATGCATATTTCAATAAAATTCATTTTTATTAAGGATACGGTTTAGGAAGCAATGCGTGTGTTGAAAAAAGGGAGGAAAAATTTGGAACATTTGCAACATTTTGGCACGAAGTTAAATTTACGATGAAATCCAATTTTAAATCATATTTGTTCCAAGTCACCTGTCGTCGTGCAATTAAGAAGGATGAGTCGACAAGCGGCCGATTTTATTGTTGCTAATAAGACTCGAGCACAAGCTAACGACGATGCTCGTTACTTTTTCAATGTCAATTATATGCTGTATTTGATGCTTAATTTCGGTTACCGTGCAATGAATTTCTTCTTTTAGATTTTGAATTCAAAAATACATTTTTTTGTAAATTAAGACTATAACTTTAATATTGGTTTGAACAATAGAATCACTGTTTTAATGTAATATATATAAAAAATTGACAAATTGGTTTGAAAAAGTACAAGAACTGTTAAACCGAGTTTTCAAGATTTCAATACTTAAATAAAACGCGAGTCACATGGAGCAAAAGAAGGGCGGTGACGACGAAGAAATTTAAGAAGTAGACAGAGACGAAGGTTGCAGACGTAAAGCATAAACAGTCGAGGTGCGATTTGACGCGCACTCGGACCATCCAAGGCACATCTCGCTCGCTGAACGTATGCTTTAAGAATCTCGAAGAAGCGACCAGCCCGATGGCTGGAATCTGTAAATCTGTCATTGCAGCCATATTCGTGTGGCTGGTACCGCAGGATATGAACTTCTGCTCGTCGTATACGCCACCGTCGTACGAGACACTAGATCTACACGCTTCTCTTCTTTTGAGAGCTTTGCACCGAAACGGAAACCTCTCCCTATCTCTCGAAATAACAAATGTTCTTTTTGTTTTTCATAAAATTGACAAAACCCCTGGGAAAGTATTTCCTTCTATTCTCTTTAAGTATCTCAAGATCACAAAGAGAGAATTTTATAATTATAGTTATTTCTTATTCGTTAACGTAAGCTTATTCGTCCCACTTAATGTATGAACTAATCTTCATTTTTGTCGAAATATTATGAAGAAAGGCTTGAAAACCAATGAAAGAACTATGTATCAAAAAATTCAATCATTGTTCATTCATCTACACTATTCAGGAGCTTTCATCTTTTTTGTGTTCCAGTGGCTGGTTGAAAGTAAAGCGCAGTTCTTGTTGAAGGTTTAAAAACCGTTTGGTTATATCAAACTGCATGGAAACTATAAAAGCCCTGGCAGTCGTTGCACGTATACGCAGTATTCCCTCTGGTAGCTAGCGATGACGGATTCATAGCCCGTGGGATAACGCAAGACCTCACCCCAAGATGTTTCGGTTTACGGATGCACGCTCTTCCTTGCTTTTTCTTCCTATTTCTCGCCTTTTTTTCTTCTATCTACTGAGCGATTCATTTGTCGGTCTTTGATCCGAGACCAACAAGCTACTACCGGAAAATTAGCGAAATTTATTAAGCAGTCGCTTTCTCTAGACTGCTATCTGTCATTTTATTCTCCTTATTTCTAGCGCAACCTGTCGTTTCATCTTATACGGAATATCATTCAGTGGATAGAATCTTTGTTCAAAGATACCGTATTTGGGTGGTCGAAGGATAAGTGACAAATTCCAGATGCTTCGTTGGGAGTCTTTTCTTCCTTTTTTTAAGATAGAACGCAAAATTTATATAGATTCATGAATATTACAACGTTGAAGTAATTATTATTTTACAGACATTTCTGTTCGATCCTTCACTTTCTATCTTCTATGATTATTTATTAAAAAAATGTCTTTGTTTTTTTTTAGACATATTCATAGCTATACTTATTAACCGATGAATTATCATTATAACGTCGCCGGTGTCCCGCTTATCGAGAAAGGCGTCCTTTCAAGTTTCTGAAAGGTAGATCTTCGAGAACAGCTGGTTCTCGCGAACAGCGGTGCCACCAGCAGCGCAATGTCGACTAACCCCGTCAAGGGTTAGGGGTTAACTTCCACGGGACTAGTACCTACGAGGAAGATGAAAGAATGAGCGAAGATAGGCCGACGGCCGCCCCTTTTTATTACCGGCGCCGTCACGCGTCACCGATAAGCGCGGTCTCTCTGTAGACGAAAAGTCTATGCTTGCACCGGTTCTCTCGAAACATGAGATTTCATCTTCCCTTCTTTACTTCTGCTTTTGCCATCTCCATTTGAGAGAAAGTTTCATTTTTTATGGACATGTGTCGAAAATCTTGGAACACGATCTGCTTCTTTTCAACAAGGAGTAATAGAAACGTGTTAAGAATGTAACAACTGGCTGATCATCTGTTTCTTTATGTTTTACTCTGGCTAGAAAGGAGCATTGGGTTAAAAATCAAAGAAAGAAACTGCAAAGGTACAAATTGATACACACACATTCAAAATTAATGCAATATCAATTTGAATAATAATAGTTACTTCGCTCGTTTCAATCCAGGTTTCTGCTCTTATTTTTATTCATTGCGGAAACATGTGCAGGTCATGAATGACTGCAAAACGTTTTGTGAATGCACGAGGGAAGATGTTCACCGAGAGTCATTAAGGATACGGTATATAATATGTTTACACAACGAGGTTCTTCGCGTCGCCATCAATCATGGTGCACGTCGGTCCATCCGTTTTTCTACGCTTAGGAACCGACAGACTGAGACACTCAAATTCTATGCTACTTCGTTTTGTTGGCATTAGATTGTCATTTCTAACAGTCCCGATGTCAAGTCGTGTACATACTACGTTTATGTGAACGTTTGGTAAAACAATTCGAGCAAACATTTGAAAACTTCTTTGACAAATTTTGAAAAGAGCAGTTCGAGAAAAAATGTTCACTTATATACGCGTCATTCGACCACAAGGAAATCACGGGAAAAGGAATTCGTAAGAGGTTGTGAAATGGTTAACTTTAAACTCAAGTACTTGGCTTTAGATTCTCGTTTACTTTATAGAGTTTCCATTTTTTCGAATACGTTGTGTAACATAAGAAGGCAAGAAAGTTTCGAAACACAATGGTACACGATACTTGGAGAATAATTTATTAAGGCACTTAGTAGCCAAGCTCTCTCATGGGTTGTCACGGTGCGTTTACTTTCCCGTCTTGGCTCGAGAGCGTTTTAGGCTCGTTTGGCATTTCAGACACCCTGTATAAATAGATGCACTTTGCTCCTACAAAAGGCACTTTCTTTCTCAACCAGTCCGCTACGGACCTACGACACCACCGATTTGTATCACGCGATTTGATCATCGTGAACACCAATGGAACTTTAATTTTCTCTCTTGTACTTTTGCAAGATCCTCTAGTAAATCATCATTTTAATGTAAGCATCTTCGATAAATCTTACAAATATCCTAGTATTTTACATATACGAATCATTAAATATTAAGTATTTTTAAATAAATAGTAAGTACGTTTATGAAAATAATGATGATTTATCTAGGGATCTTGCGTCACGAGATGTATGCCATTATCGATCGTATCATTACTCTCAATTTACAATTGTTCTTTATATCTTCTTATCTACAAAGGTACACTACATATAATTTAAGTAACTGTATATTATATATTTAAATCTAATCAACATTATCTTTGGTATAACTTTGATAAGTGTTTCTCGTTATTATTTCTCTATTAAGGCACAATTTGTTAAGCTTATACTTCGCGTAATACTTATTTTCTATCACGCGACGTATTATGATAAAACTTTGGCACTCGATTAAAACCAAAGCATCATTTTTGGCTATTCTAGTTTTAATTAAATAATTTTATCTTCTTCACCTTATAGATACTTTCATCGAGCAATTTAGCAGTAAGCATTTATCGTATAAAAATCTACTTTGAATCACAATCACAATTGTTCACAGTTTCACCGAAACTTTCATGAATTCCCAAGAAAATAGAGATCCGAATTATCGTGGCCCATACAATGAGGGTCCAGTATGGGGATGATGAGGATGCGCAGGATAGTGAACCGAATTCATGTGTGCAGTTGGTTGTCCATGGTGTCCAGGGTAAGTCCAAGGTCCTGCTGCGGTCGCACCGTAAAATTGATGATGTTCTTGGCTCGATATGCTTGGAATTTGTACGGTGGGTATCGTGTTTACGTAGTTGGATGTCAAAACGCTGGCACTTCCTGTTGCAGGTCTCTTTGCAGGATTCTGCATACTTGAAACTGCGACAGAGTCACACTCATCCGATTCACAGTCACGAAAACCTTTCGCAAATGGATTGCTAGCAATTTTGAGTTGCGTGATACGATGATTTTGATAAGCCGTGACCGCAGTGAATCGCGTTTCCGGAAAGGTGAAAGTTTTGAAATTCTCCGTACGAGGATCGGGAGCGGAACCCGGCGGCGATGGTGCAACCACTACGTGGCATCGTGGCTGATATCTATGCATCGAGTTCAGGATTATCTGTAACGTAAAATAATAAAATAATTGTTACTTATATTGGATATATAAAGATTTAGGTAAGAATTAATTAAATTCTTAAATAAAATTACTTATGAGAAAGTATGTGAAGCTTTCCTATGATCTTATGGTGTAATATATTATTGATACATAGTGGTCGTAACGGGTGAAAAGAAGCAAAGAAGAAAATGAATAAAAAAAAGCACACATGAGGACCTTCTTCCTCTTAGAGGAAGGACAACCGCAGGGGGGCGGTCACAATGTTTGACAGCCACAAGAGACTCGGTGACTAATTAGTGTAAAAACTAACCCCCGATTCTTTCTGGCAACCCGACACCCTCGTCATTCCTCTCGCACACCGGCATATGTGAGCTAGGGCATGTGTTTCTTTGAATACACAGAAAATGGAGTGCAGAAGGAAGGAGGGAGGAAAAGGGTCATCCTCACAATACAGAATATGTGTGTGGCCTGACACCGGCAACTAAATTTTTTCGGATATGCAATTTTGGTTGCCATTGTTTCAACATTCCACTCGTCTATCTTCTTAAGATGATCCTTTCTGATTTCCATTTGAAGTATTTTAAAAATTAAAGTTTGAGACAGAATTTTCTATGATTTTCAAACTTGTTTTAAACTCTTTTCTTCGCTGAAAGCATTTGAAAGTACAAAACCACCAATTAAGAAACTGAGATCGTTGAGCGTTTCAACGCTGGATTCCAACTTTTTTATAAAACCCGGTGGCACGTCTTTCCAAGCGCAATTAAAGGAACAAACTGTTCCATAGCGCGTGAAAGAAGGGTCACCCTCCACGAGTCAAAATTCTTTCTGCGCGAAACGCAATAAATTTTCGAACGGAACGCGAACTAAAGAGTCTCCGTGTTTTGAAAGCGTACGGTGTTCGTCAAGAAAATCCGTCCGATGAAAATAATCCCGTATTTTCTTATCTGCTGTCGAATGATATATGTGCAAAATTTGTACTGTTTTTGTCTCGTAGTTGAATATTGAGCCACAGATAGAACTTAGAGAAAATTTCCGGATACGATTGATTTGCATTTGGAATAATCGATCATACGTTGGACAACCGTGTGATCGTGCAATTTTTGAAATAAATGGATGAGAATTAAGAGCAACCAAATTGAAACCAATCCGGGGAGGATGAGTTGTGACATCGCGTTTGGTGGATATTATGACAGTTCGAAGGTTGCGCACACCCGTTCTCTCACTGATTAGCGACTGACGAATCAACCGAAGGTAAATTCATTAATCAGTATGCCAATACGCCTCAACACTGAAACACTTCATTTGCAATGGTGCCTGACACGTTGAATTTGGCACGGATACGTAGGGACGATTATTTTTGGCACAACTGCAGGTGCATTAGGACATAATGAAGAAGAACGAGGGTTAAGAAGAATGGAAGAATTTTTCGAGGTTCGAGGCATGTGAACAGTAGATTGTAACAAATTACTGTTCACTGCTTTATACTTTCCCCGATTGCTTGATGCTACCTGTTTCGTAGCATACACGGAGTAACAGAATAATTTTATATTAGCTAATTTTTTAATTTTATGAAATTTAAGTTTAGCATCAACTGCAAAACAAATTTGTCTTTCACTCTAGGTAATTGTTCGGCATATACTGTCCCCTTAGTTAGAATGTTTTATCTAGAGTTGATAGTAAAATAATTTTCTGTTAAGTAATTTTTTAGTTTAATGAAATTTAAGTGGTTGGTTAAGTAAACCAACTTCCCAAATAGCTATATACTTTCACATTTATAATTTTCTACGCTATAAGAATGAAGAATTCTTTTACGCTGGTAATTCTTTTAAAAATCGTAAACACCAAAGTTTTACCGTCTTTTCCCAGGGCTTCCACGGCTTAGTTTATATTACATATGTTTACATTACTTTACGTGCGGTATAGTTTCTATTGCCGTTCTGCGTGGCGACAGGAGAATAGGATTAATAAGGCGCGGACAAGAGAAGATGTAAAGAGTACACAAAGTGGGAGTGTGTTCAGTAGAAATACGACGAAAGCTAGTGATAGAGTTCCAATACTAGCAATTACAATCCTAAACTAATATTCAAATCTATATGTCAATGAAATAGCACGAAGTGGTTTACTATAATTTTCCTAATTTAATTATTTACAGCATTCATTTTTTATAAGAATAATCCTAAAGAAAATAAAGTCAATGACTCGTTTCCTTAGCGATAAAGCTTCATCTGCCAACAAGACATAAATCTGAACAACGTGTTAAAACAATTATTGCTACTAATTACTCGTAAGACGATAATAGCTTCCAATGGAACCATGCTTCATTGTCGTACTATGCAGCGTAGCCGATTTACTGTTTAACGACCGATGATTTTTCGTTCATTCAACATCCATTCAATTCATTTTTGCGCCGGATGAAATTATTCAAGAAATACGAGTATGCGTCATAAACGAAATCGGATCTTTTTACGGTCGGGATTCATTAAACGTAAAAGTGAATCGTTGAAAGGGAAAAAGAAAGAACGATGGAACATTAAAAGACGAATTATCTCGTAAAACTTTACCGCGTGTCGGTAGCGCCGTTGTAATTTCTCGCGGAAGACAGGCTCGTATCTCAGGTCAATTAAGGCGAACTCGTCCGTAAACGACAAACACATGGAACGCGATACTACAGCGGAGACTTCCCTTGCATCCCTCATTCTACATTATATTGCTTAGGTGTTTCTCTTTTGTGTTACTTCCATAATGAATTACACTGCTCTATAATCATTTCGGTTCGCCATCCAAACATCTTCGCGATAAAGCAAGTCTTGTTTCAGATTCATCGTTTAAAGTTTAAAGAATAATTATACAACAAGAATAAGCAAGATATCACTCACATGTCCGTTGTCGTCGAGTTGATTGTTAGTCAGTTTCAGTTTGTCGAAGGAAACTGGCTGCTTCATCCAGTGAGCTCCACTCGCAGGACTGTCAGGATGTACGTGAATCCTGGGGGGCGAGACTGGATCCGCACGACCAGCAACTACCCAAGCGCTACTGTGAAAAGCGTATCTGTACCTCTTGTCGTCGCAAGGTACGAAATCCATCACTAGAAGGTAGTCGGTAGTGGGGTCCAAACCGAAAAATCGACACTGTAAATTAAGGATTCATTTCTATTAGACGATTCTCAACGCGAGAATTGATTGTAATTTCAACAAATAAATAAAAAAAAAAAATTTCTATTAGACAGGCACGCAGTCTTTATCCTTTTGTATCATGTACAGTTAAATATAAAAAGCAACTATCGTAATACTTGAAAAGTAGGAAACATTCTTCTTCCAGCTTTAGTGACTATCATTTCCGTTCCCAATTGATGAAATTCTTCCCAAAGGGGTTTCGCTTCCAATGCAGCTCCAGCACCAACGAGAGCAGGATGAAGAGGCCTCTTCGAGCTAGCTTCTTCCGTCGAATTTGCGCCATTCTCGCTTGGATGATGATCGCTGTGATTATGATTGTTATTGTTGCTATCATTACGGGATTGGACAGCAGTCGATGAAGAAATCGATGAATTCGTGACGTGCGGAGTTAGGGATGCCTTCGATGAAGTTGGACTGCGGGATCGTTTCACTCTTCCCGCTGATTGCAAACATGCTGAGATAATGTTACAGAATATTAAGAGAAACATCTTGGATATTTTGAATGACGTTCGTGATTAAGAAATGATGAAAGTACCTTCCATTTGTTGCATTGGGGACGGTACATTCGTTATAGGTTGAGCATGATGACTCTGATGATGAGAAGCCCATTGCTGATAACAACAATCGGCGGTAATATCGTGTCGTTGATCATGTTGCTGTTGCATTTTTACCGATTCTTAAGTTTCATCAACAGGATAGTTCCCTCGAAGTTTTATGCGTGGATTTACTTTTTGTTTTATCAAAACTATCGAACTATAACACTAGGTTCACTTATAATTGCAAAGAATCTTTCCTTTAATTACATAATGCTTTGACGAATGTTAATTGCACAATTTAAACACAATCACCCAGTGTTCCCATAATAAGTAACGAAACTGTCACAACACGTATAAGCACTTATAGAATTTCTTTTACTTTTGTTCGCAGTGTTTTCGTTGGTCGAGCAACAGATACGTATAAAACAATCGGACGACACGTGCAGATGGGGATACCGTTTGTCGACGTCGGAACATAGAAGGAAAAAAAGGAATCGGTGAACGAGATTCGTAGAATGCTTATCTTTCGTAACCGCTCATTAAGCGTTTTGAGGCAATCAGCGAGATTCGAGATCCTGAGCGAATATCAGAGGTTGCTCGACATCGTCGACGGGCTCTCACACCTCTCGTCAACAGGACTTGTCTTCACCTCGAGATCCGAACGCTGACAAGGTTTAAAGCCGTGGCGTGAACGCGGCATCGGATGAATCAGAAAGAACTCCCCCGAGTCGACTACACCTCGTGGCTTATCATCGAGACATCACTCTCCGATCTATGCCCTCTCTCTTTTCACAGGAATCTCCTCCTCTCCTTTCTGCCGGTTTCCTCTCTCTGAGGTAAAACCGATCGAGAAACGTGGAGAGGAGGATCGGGAGGAAGGGAAAGTTTCCACGAGGAAGGAGGGGTTTCTCAAAGATCCTCCTACGCGGACACCCACGCTAGGCTAACTTGCGTTCACAAGATGCTAACTACATCCTCTTCCTCTGAATCCCGTGCCAAAAGGCGGAGTCTTCGAGGACGGGGCAAACACTCGGGGGTAGCACGGTACGCTCTCAGGGACGAGGCTCGTCTCTCGTGTACCTCGACGTTAAACCATCAGGGTTAATTGATTACAACGAGGTGTTGATTCGGTGATACCGCGTCACAACGATATAAGTTAATTTTCTTTACGTATTATTATTCTTTCACAGTCTTCTTTGTGGGAATCTGTCTAATTATGTAAACCTATTCTTTTTTTTTTCTTTTAAACAATCAAACATTCGTAACAGACTTTAGTTCAACATTAAGTAAACAAGTGATTATCGATTAGACGATCTACATATATAGATCTTTATCTTTTTCTTATCAATTACGAAGTTAGATTATCTGACCGTTATTTAAAATTTTTTATGTACATATTGTTTTTAAATCGAAGCACTTTTTGGAAGAGAATTTAAGAAGTAGCAATTTAGGGGAACGACATCATTTTTTAGCCAAAAGTTCTTCATTCCTGTAATACATCGCATCACACTAATTGGAAAAATGTTATAAGTACAAACATCTGTATATTCTGAAGTTATTATATTTCTAATTCCTGTAATTATTTACAAACGGTAGTTGTGCATTACTTTTATTACTAGTTTTAAAAATCGGTGTTCGTTTAGAACTTTAGAGATTTATTATTAGCAGTTCATACATAACATACATGTCCACCATATATGAAATTTCGTCATTCCAAAACTTCAAATATCGAAATATGTATCTGTCTTGAACTGTTAAGATTATCGAGTATCTAATCAGATTGTACTTATTACTTTAGCATGGACCTGAACCTATATCGATTTAAGCTGCTAAAGTATCTAATCAAATTAATAATAAAGTTCTGTATTTGGAAAAACGAATAGATTTGTATAATTAAATATGTGTGTATTACAAATTTGTATTATTGGACATTCTTTTCGCAACGATATGATTAATAGTACCAGTAGCTTTTCAGGTATATATATGTAAGTACATACGTATAAAATGTCTCGTGAACAAATTAAGAATCGGACAAGATGATTCTATAAAGCATGAAAAAATGGATATATATAAGATGGTGACTAAAGATATTAAGCATAACTGAGAACAAAAGAGATAAATGAATGCTTTTTTGTGAGTTTTATTTAGAAGATAGAAATTAATGTACAAGTACAAGGGAGGCGGATGACAGGTGTTTGTTGCGCTAATTTTTACAGAACAGTACCTTATGATTTCTTCTTACATACGATTCGTAGTGGTGACATCACTGAAAAATAGTTTTACGACCTACATGATACATGAAGAGTATGTCAAGGGACTGAACAAGATCGATAATAAAATATAAATGTGGTCACATGAGATTAGTGAAATTATTCCCGACAAAAGGGACCGTTAATGTTTATATGATGAATCCTTACAAATCGGGGTTTCTTCTTACATTCCTTGTTTTTTAAATTGTATGTATATATATGCATAACTTCGCTACTTGCATTATACACATTTACAGCCTGCTTTTATAGTAGTTCTATCATTACCATTTCCTCCCGAAAATTAGTAATGCAATGCATGTCATGAAGAATCTAGTGAAACTTCACGGATACACGATACTTTGTATATCATAAATTTATTTTGGGATACAGGTATAAATAAGGAATATATATATGTGTATATATATATATATATATATATAAGTCTTTTTTCTTTTAAAAATATTCATTGAAATCGATTTTTACTGAATAGCTAAAACATTCTGTTTTTTTGCGATTTATAAAAATTTAATTACAAAAGCACATTCTACAAAAACGGTCTCTTTATGAAAGTCGTATCTGTATGTTACTTACAAATTTTGTGCAATTTACAGAAATATAACAAAGCCAAAATTATGTATCACACTTGGAACTTATGTCATTAAGAACCACTATGTATTCGATAGTATTCATATATTATCATTAACATAAGGTAGTTATGCATGCCATCAAAGCGAAGAAATAGCACAATAAAATTGTGTCTAATATTACATCAATTGTACCATGTCATGATATTCTGATCAGTGATATTGCAATTTCTAATTGTTTATTCTATAAAAACACCAAAGAAAATGTTAAGCAAAGAATTAAGAATGAATTCGTCATGAAATTTTCTTGTATTTTGTAACAATACTTCTAATAGAATTTCTAATCTAATCTTCAATAACTGAACTTACTGTTAATTTTTTATAGACACCCATTTAATAGCATTTCTCCCCTCTTTGAACTGTTCTATTTTAATGAAGAATTTCTTTGTTTATCTTTCGCTTAACAAACTACGCCCCTCCGGGATTTTCTTTTACTTAAAGTGTGATCATTAATGTGTGAGCGTAATTCATGATAAATTCGAAAATAATATGGTAATAGCGTTGATAATAATAGTAGCGATACTAGGAAATAATAACAATAACATCTTTTCTCTTACAAGAACTTAATGTCTTAAAAGACTGAGGGTTTTAAGGGAGTTATTTTGAAGTTCTAAACGTTACGTTCAAAAAAAAAGGATGAGAAACAAATCTAAGGATTTCACTTCTTCTTGCTTTTGTTGTTTCCACCGCCTCGTGGGGGAGTCACTGGTCTATTTGCATTCAGGCCACCGTACGTTAATTTCTTTTTGTCAGCTGGTTTTAGAATTTGGAAACTACACATGAGAGTTTCATCAACGGACATCATAGCTCCAGCATTATCGAATTCGCCACAGTAGTTTGGTGCTGAGAACAGGGTAACCAACTGTCTCTTTGCAAAAAATTCATAGCCATCTTCTACCACCTAAAATTTTCATAGTATTTTACTTAATATTTTCAGAATTTATTGAAATTACACAATCATAATAACATTTGAAAAATAAAGTCTTACGCGAATAATATACTAAAATTAAAAGTTCTGTATATGTCATGACATACATACCTGATGAGCACGACAAATAAGGTCAAAGTCATGCTTATGTAAAAATTTGGCAACTACTTCAGCTCCAAATGTAAATGATACCCCACGATCATTTTCTCCCCAACCCATTGTATCTTTGTCTGGATCAGACCATAATAGATCACACAATAAGCCTTGATCAGGTACATCTGTTGGTCGCATAATACGTCTGATCTGTTCCATGTTTTGTAGATCTGGACTAAGGCCACCATGGCAACAAAATATTTTTTCGTCAACTATTGCCGCGACAGGTAAGCAGTTGAAACAATCCGTAAATGTTTTCCATAGTTTAATATTGTAACGTCGTTTACCTGAATAATACCAGAATGTAAGGATTAAGATTCAAACATTTTATAATAAGCTACATTTAAACGTAATTTTTTACATTCATCATAAAATCCATATATCCTATTAATGGATGCACATTCATGATTTCCACGAAGTAAAAAGAAGTTCTCAGGATATTTGATTTTATAGGCAAGGAGGAGACAAATTGTCTCTAAAGACTGTTTTCCTCTATCAACATAGTCTCCTAGAAACAGATAGTTACTCTCTGGTGGAAATCCACCATATTCGAATAGTCGTAGTAGATCATAATATTGCCCATGAATATCACCTTAAAAGTAAAATTCGTTTTGTTTCTTATTGCCTGAAATATCTTGACATACATACTTATATGTGCATAATAAAATAAAAAAATGAAGTATGAATTATAATAAAAAATAACTTACCACATATTTTAAGCGGTGCTTCAAGTTCTAACAAAATAGGTTGTGATAAAAAAATTTCACGTGACTTCAGGCAAAGTCCTTTTATTTCTCCTTCTGTTAATTGTACATTTTTCCCTGGCCTGGCTCCCCGCACTATAAGATTAAAATATCTTCATGCAATAAGTACAATGAAATATAATAGAATTTATTCTCAAATTTTATAAGCAGCTTGTAAATACATGATAAAAAAAAAAAACTTAAAAGAAAAGTGATTTTCTGTACAACAGACATAAATAACAGTCCCTACATTGAGAGGACGCAAATCAAATATTCAAGAAGTTTAATATATATCCATCTTTTCGTATGTAATACAGAACTATACTTTTTTTATAACATTAACAGTGAACAACTTCTTGAATGAATCAGTTTAATTTATTAATACATTTTAGGATCCTTTTATAAATAATAGAGACAAGTAGAAGTAAAATTAAAAATTACAAAGTATATTGCAGCAATCACTCAAGCTCAAGGCAAGAGTCTTATCCAAGAACTAGTGATTTCTATTACATTGCCAATCTCACTTCATGTAAACAAACAATTGTCGGTTTGTGTAAAATATTTAAGATCGGTTATATTTAAAGATAGTTGCGTAATCGATCAAAGAAACCAGATACCTAAGAAGAAGATAAAAGAATGAAAAGAAAAACGAAAGACGCAATATCTTCAGCCGAATGTTCAACTTAAATTGTAAGGGACTACGTGTTTGAAGAAGTTATAACAAAGGGTGACGCGGGAGACAGTTCAGGTCCCATCACCCCCCCCTCCCCCTCCCTCAAGGAGGGCAAGTGAGCAGCTTTACCTTCCAAGAGCCGAGCTATGATGTTGTCAATATTAAGTTTGTCTGATTCAGCCATCGGGCCGGGGTTTTGTGCGCGTCCCGGGCTTCACACGGAGCACCTTCTTTTGGGGATGACCTTTGATTTTCGTGGATTTCACTAGTGTGGCAAGCTGCACTCAATTGCATTCGCGGTTTCGGACAATGTACCCGCAATGGCCGCCCGGACAACCGCGCACTCCACTCCCTTTTACCCCCTCTCTAAATTCGAGCTTTTCCTGTTCGATAGAGTTCGACTGGTCGATTTATCGAACAAACCAGAATATATACTCGATCATACAATTATTACGAAAAGGGAAATATTAGTAATATCGATACTATCGATTATTAGAACAATCGTAATCGAATCTGTCAAATTTCTTCAATTTAGATCTAGTAATTAAAAACTATTAAGTATACAAATCAAATTAATGCATTTTGTACTTGTATACTCTAGAGAAATTTTGTGCTAAACAAATTGATAGTGAAACTCCCTAGATTATTTAAAGTTATTTCATTTATTGAAATTTATTAATTTTAATAAATTGGGGGATAATATATTTGTAAATAATTTTATTTACAGTTTTAATTTGAAAATTCTTCAGTATTTAGTTCTTATTGCATAGTTATTGAATAATTATCATTTCAAACACATATCTACGAGTTATCATGGAGGTTTATCATACTACATCACAGTTTGGTATCAAACAGGTCGAAGTTAGTGGTATTTGATACGTGGTCGCATAAACTTTCTTGTAAAATTGATAAACAATGCCAGAAAACGTGGTAAATATAACATTTATTTTTATAATTCTTTCTAGATTATTATTATTCAATACAGTAATGAATAAGCTTATTGTAATTTATTTAAAATTTTTCAAATGACGCTGTAGGTTATATTGTCGCGTCTATAGAAACAAAACACGATCTTATAAATCGTATACTTTTAATTGGTTTAACAAATTTTATTTTCAATATCCTTTTTCAATATCTATAAAATAGTCTGCGTTGATTTATAGCTAAATGGAGATCATGTTGATGTGAAGAATGTTAACTGTGAAACTCAAGAAAATGATGAAGAAACTAACGAAGTAGACGTACATTTTGAACCAATAATTTCTTTGCCATTAATAGAAGTATCTAATAATGAAGAAGATGAAGTTGAAATGATAAAAATGTAAATTCAAATGTCAAGAGTCATTAAAATATATATTATAAGTTTCTTATCTAATATTTGTGTATATTATTTTATTTGTAGGAGAGCAAAATTATATCGTTATGATTCTTCTAATAATCCAGCAGAGTGGAAAGAACGTGGTACTGGAGAGGTGAAGTTATTAAGACATAAAACAAAAAATACAGTAAGAGTTGTAATGCGTAGAGATAAAACACTTAAAATTTGTGCTAATCATTTTGTAACTCCTTGGATGGAATTGAAACCCAATTGTGGTAGTGATAGAGCATGGGTATGGAGTGTACTTGCTGACTATGCAGATGAACAACTTAAGCCAGAATTACTTGCCATAAGATTTGCAAATGCAGAAAGTAAATATATTATTAATGAGCAAATGTACAATGTGGATAAAATTTAAAATATCAATTATTAATATAATTGTTATTGATATTTTTTGCTATAGATGCAACTGTTTGGAAAGAAGCTTTTGAGAAGGCAAAGAAGATAGTGGGCTCTGAGTGTGAAATATATGCTGGCAAAAATAATACTGAAGAAAAACATGTTGAGAGTGATAGTGAACCTTCTAGTGATGTAAGTTATAGTGAAAGTACTGATAATGAAGAACAAGCTAACAAATTGACAGAAGGAGATTTAAAAGTTGAGAGTAATGAAACTGAAAAAGTGGAACCCTCTGAAAAACAAATAAAAGATGGGGAAACTATGGAAAAAGTAGCTAAAGAACTTGAACAATTGCAAGTTAAGGGTGTGGAGGAAAAGAAGTAAAAATCTATATCTCTATGAATTAGAAATGCTAACTATAAGTGCACATTCCAATATAAACATACATGCATGCATATGCTTAAATATTTGATCATTGAATTTAATGTAGGAAAATATTTTAACAACGACGTTAATAGACAGGTTGAACAAATTTTCAATTTATAAATAAGACAATATTTATACGATCGTTATATGTTATAAGTGATTTCTTAATGAAGGATATTTTAGCATTTATACTATGATGAATAAATTGACATATGTTAAATTCATCAGAAATAAGAAATTAAAAAGTAGGACAACTATTTAATCTTGAATATGCGAGAATTTATATAATTTGAAATGTTATTCAATTTTTAAAAATACTACTTATATGTTTTTATATATTTTGGTGTGTAATAATATTAAAATTTTAGTATTTATGGGAACATTATTTCTAAAAAAATTTGAAACTGATCTTTTAAATATTTTATTTCTTTTAAACGTTTTCTTCAATCTTTTCACATTTATATAAATTGCAGTCTGAAATATTGGAATGTATGCAGTACAGACTAATACCTGTATCGTTTTAAGTTATAAAAAATGAGCTGTAAGATATTGGACTTAAAACGATCAGTGGATATTTGATTTTAATATGACACTATTTTTACAAAAGTATACATAACAAAATTTATAATACTGTACGATGGTAATTTTTCATAATTCGTCTCTGTATAAGAAAGAATGGAGGATATTACGTTTTTCTTCCATTGTGCGTTTCTTTTCATTTGATAATTTCCCTTTCAATATGCCCTCTATTCTAGTTTGTTCTGTTTGAACAAAAACGTCTCCTCTTTCTAGTATTCTTTCCATAGTTTTAACATAAACTTTTGCGGCAGCGCGTTGCGTTTCAGGTAGTGTTCCTTCAAAGACTTTAGCTTTGTTTAATATCTCCTATGAAATAAAAAATAATTATAATTGCATACTTTTATAATAATTTTATAAATTATGTTATTTATGTAATATTACCTTTCTTTCCGTTTCTCCGCTGGTCCTGAATTCCTCTGCAAGTCTATCTAATTGTTCCACACAACCAGGGAGACCAAGATATATTCCAGACTTCATTTTAATAAATCGCTTAATACTATCCGCGGTAAAATCAGTTTCTTTTTCTGCAACGAATGGAATTGGTTCTGTTTTTCCTTGAAGAAATAAAAGAACAGCGGGGAATGTTTTGGACTTTATTTTATAGCGAGCGGCAAGATCAGAATTATCTTTATTGCCATAATCCTTCACTCTCACTTCAGCAACCAATAGATCATGAGAATCTTTCGTCCCTGCAGCTATTTGCGCGTACTGTTCGTGTTTCTCTCCATACGGAAATGCCACATCGAATTTAACAATTGCCGCTTTGAATTTCGGTATCACCTATGTCACAAATACTTTATTTACTATAGGAGCATGGAATATTTTTTATAAATATCTCAATATAATAAAATATAAAATATCGTTTGCATAATAGTATGTCTAAATCAATATGAGATTCGTAAAAACCAAACGGTTTCTGGTAATCGAAATAGTAATACTTATTAGTTCATTTGCTTTAAATAAGATACTAAATAATAATATATTAAAATACACTTATTATTTCCATGTTGATTCATTTATAGATATTATGTTTTTACTTCATAAATTTTTTTGTTCTATAATATAAGCATGTCTCTAATGTAACTAAGCGTCCTGTAACTATGGGAACAAATGGTCTAATCAACAAGGTAAAAAAAACAAAAGAATCTAGTAAGTTGATTTTGTTCATTTTCGAACAACTACTGGGTATATCTTACTTGAGATAAATGTAATTCAACAAATAAAATGAGTAATTCTTCCAAGAAACGTACATTTAAAAAGATTAAGGTACCTTGTCAAAGGAATAAGAATCCAAAGAAACACATCCTTTGCAATCTTCGGCAGCTGCAATTCCGATAACAAGAAGTACTACAATTGACGGAAGCATGTTATAACTGATGGGAGACTATAACTTTTTAAACGTCTTTTTCGCTTAAGGACCGGCAACTTAATGGTCAGAATTCCTTGGCTTTAATGCGATACGTCTTGTGTATTAGTCAGTTCTTTGATTATTGTATGTTTTGATAAGGTTACCAGCCAATTATACGTAAACGTAACTAAAAGAAGAGATGCGCTTTTTATCACTTAAAAAAAGTAGATTCGTTATAGAGAGCTTTTTCCCTAGTTAACGTTCAAAACTAACCTCAAATACTAGAGCACGAATACGGCTTGATAAAATACAGGTAAAGAAGCAGATACGGCGCTTTGCCGTCGTCGAATCAGAGAAGGACACGAAACCGCGCGTTACAGGATGTACCTACGTCATGTCAGGGAACGTAATCGCAACTTGTGATAATTTATATTTACACGATATTTTGACAATTTTCTATACAAAAAAATAGAATGTAAGATCTGCTCTTTCATCTTAATACGTATTACATATTTGTTAGTGAATGATTTAATTTGCACTTTTAATACAAATGATATTTCAATTGTCTGTTAACCCCTATTTATTTTGGTACCAAAAGGTATGATTTAATAATATTTATAATATTAATCGAACAATTTTAATTAACTTGTATGAAAGGACATAAAAGTAAATATAATATAAAGTTGTGTATCGTACAATTATTTTTTTGTAATAACAGAATTTCGATTGTTTAATGTGAATTACACTTATACGAAATGCTAATCTAAAGTTTCCGGTAAAATTCGAAAAGAACTATTAGAATCGTATCAACTCTCTCATAGGTTTCTGATGTTGACTAAAATGAATAAAATAACTTTAGTCGTTAAAATCATAAAGATACAGATATCGAGTTCTATCGTATTAAGCACAGTGTTATTGACAGCTTTATATATTGTGCTAATACATGAAAAGAGATAAACGCTAAAACATGAGGAAGGAAGAGGAATGAAGGAAGGGCAGAATAAATTAGAATGAAAAAGTGAGTATAGAAAAATCGACAAAACCAGTGGAGCATACACTGAAAAGTTAATTGATAACTATATATCTACACGTCCATAAAGAAATACATAATTATGAATATTTCCATTGCAATAATAAATGCCAAATAATATCTATGAAGAAAGTTATTAGTACAATATAAAAGAGAATATTTCCATTATTATAGTACTTATTCGTAATAATACATTCGGTTATATATGATTAATCGTAGAAGCTCGTGTATTGATATAACTATCATTCCGTAGAGTCGGACTAAAAAAGAGGAAAATGATTGATCTATATAAATGTTCCAGTTTTGCTGCCAAAGAAACAGAGAATCGTTCCACATTTGTAAAATGCACTTGTGAGATGCGCGATAACATTAATGTCAAAATATGCAGATATGTAGTGATCGACTGCTTAAAATATTATTTTCTCTGTAAAACTTTTTAAACAGTAAGACAATAATATTTAAGAAATGTGGTTTAGGTAGTTATTATTGAGTGATATTGATTATTATCCTGATATCAATACATTATAATTAATTCAAGATCATTATACGAATTCTCAATAAAAACAGTGAAACATTTACAGAGGACCTTAAATAACATACATAAGTTTTGTCTCAGATACAAACTCGACCTCGTCTAATTGAAATAAAATCGCAGTATGCGATCGATTTGAGGTCAAATTACTCAATGAAGAAGTTTTGTCTCTGTATATCCGTCACAGAAGAGTGGAATCTGACGAAATACAGTGATTTGACGTCGTCATGGTGAATGTCTATAAAGAGAAGTAGAAAGAGCCGGCATTTGGTAGGCCACAAAGGCGTAGCCAAACGAAGAACTGAACGTATGGGGTGCAGAAGGAAGAGCGGGTAAGGGAGGGTGTTAGTCACTAGAAAACAGGTATCCGCCGTAGGCGTCGTACGTTCATTGATAAGCGTATAACGCCCCGTGCCTTAGACTCGTGACGTCACTCAATCGCACGGACGCCTGCGCTTTTGTCAGGGCCGTGCCTATCACGCGGTTCTTGCCCCTACACTTTTTTCTATTGAACATTAACTACGTAAGTCAAATTGCAACTTCTTGATGTAGTAAGATAGCTATTCGATATTTAAATATAAATACTAATATAGCTTCTTTCACTTGTAGTTTGCATATAGTTATTTATTACATAATTTTACGTGTGATTGCTATAGATTGCGAACGTATAATAATATGATTAATAATGTTCTATAAAATGTATAATGTGAATTTAATAAGCTTAAAACGATTACTATGTAACTTATATACATACAATGGCTTTCAGGAAGAATTCTTTCACGGTCCTATAACTGTTGGGAGTATCGTATTGGATTTCAAGAATGGAAAGAAATAGAAGGCAACGAATCTCAGTAATTATTGGCTTGCAAAATTCTCATGAATCTTAGCAATTCTCTGATGTTACGAATAGTCTAGTTTCTTCGTCTGGTTTCATTCGTATTAGATGATGCTTATGCCACTGAAAAATAAAACGAAATGAAAGGCAAGTAACATAGAATGACGAATGAAGAGAGAACATAGATTCAGAAAGGCGGAGTGTAGATGGATGTAAGCACACCGGGTAAATGGATGGAAAGAGAGAGAGAGAGTAAAATAGTGGAGGGGAAAGTCAAAAGGGGAAGGGGCGACAAGGAAAGGAAGGGATGTAAAACGTAGAGAAGAAGAAAGATAAAGAAGGATAGTTGGAGTAAAAGGAGAGGGAAAGATCGGTGGATTGTCTCGCGCGTATTGATTGGTCTTTTGTGAAAGCTACACCCTCATGTAGCTACGAGACAAACCATTCTGTAAAGTCACTAGACTTCCAGGGTGTATCACACGTTTCCGAGTTGAGTCGTATGACGACTTTACGGCCATGTTTGATTTCTCTCGATTAAGATTACATTTTCCTAAATTGCATTCTGTTTGATGATCTTTGGCCGACCATCGATGCTATGTTATATCAATGTCTTCGAAGGAAACTGCTTTCTAGAAGATTGAGAAAGATGATGAAAGATGATGAAAGGAACAGTAGGTTAGAGTGCTATATTGGGGTAGGAATGACGTAAGCGATCGCTCGTGATCCCTAGCTGCGAAGGGGTTCTATATCGGTATCGATCGTAAAGTGACCCATATCTGGTGGTGACGGGAGTTCCTACCCCTGGCTGCTTTTCCAGCGACAGCACCCCTCGCTACCACCTCTCTCGCTCTTTCTCTCTTTTTCCCGGTCCTCTATCCCCTCTAAGTAACTGTACTCCCGCCAGAACCGTGTCTACCCCCACTTGTTTCCCCTTTCCTCCGGTGGACGAGCGAATATACCTCCTCCCCCGATTTCCAGCAGCCCTGCCGCCTGCCTTCCACGGCCGAGCAGATCTTGGGGCTTGTACGGGATGATAGCCGAGTGAAAAAGCTCGTGAGTCCCGTGAAGTTCGCTCATCAGCAGCAGCAGCCCTGGCCTGCCACAATCCCTTCGACTCGGTCATCGTAAGTGTCGTGCATCCCGTGAAAGAAACGAAACCAACATCGTGAACAAACCAATACGATAGATTGTGTAAGATTGAATTCTTGAATAGAAAGAAAAAAGAAAGGAAAGAGAAGTTCGTTAGCTTTGATTGAAAAATAAGGAGAGAAGGAGAGTAAGGGAGAGTGTGTGTGTGTATGAGAGAGAGAGAGAGAGGGAGAGAGAGAGAGAGAAAGAGAGAGAGAGAGAGAGAAAAAGAGAGAGAGGGTAGAATGAAAGAGTATATATTTCTGATTGGAAGAAACGGAGAGAAATTTGTTACCGTGGTACATAAGTGCTCGTGTGCAACTATAAAAGTGTCAAAGCGGAACGTTTCTTCGAGGTCTTATAAATGTGACTGAAAGAAAGATTTCACGCTCGAATCTTACACGAATTACCCGAGAACGCAAGGTAGAACATTTTTTCACGGTATCGTTGCAACATTCAGAAAAAGAATATCGTAACAAAATCAGAGTAAAGAAACGGGCAAAACGACCTAGTGAGGGAAGTAACGTAAGAACAGTGTCAGTGAGGAAATGGAGACGGCGATGGTGGCACGATTTTTCATCTGTATGATTGGTATCGCGAAGAAACGTATCGAAGGGCTCCGCTAGTTGTGTCGACGTCGCTGCTACTCGTGGTGATAGCAGTAGGCAGTTCATAGTGATAGTGGATGCTTTACGTATCGTCGTGCAGTGGTGTCCCGTGCGCACCGGGTGTATATGTATACTACGTACCATTGGTAGTGAGATCAATAAGCAGTGCCGTGCCACTCGACCCGTGCTCATAGACAGAAACTCATTCTGAATCTCTCCTTCCTTCTTTCCTGTATTTAACTACCACCCTCAACCTTTCCTTTTCCATCAACCAAATGTCGAGAGGTCACTTTCATTTGTTTCCTTTCTGAATTTTTTATCGTGTCTCAAGAAGCTTAAAACAAGTGTCTTTCCTTTGAAAGAACAAGCCATTGGTTCGCTCTTTCGATGTGTTACCGTATTATGTGTATCGGTGTCCATCCGTTTCTTTCTACCCTGTTTCTTTTGGTCTTCGCATATTTCAACTGCTTCTTTTTCTACACGTCCTCAGGTTGATCTAAGGTAGCTTTCATATTCATTCCCTAACGCGTTACATTTTATATATTCCACTTCTCTTATTCGATAAATTTAGTTTTCTTACTTTTTTTTGCGTAACTTCTGCGCTTTACCCTTATCGTTTCTATTGGACTTGCGTATCATGAGCAAGCTGAAACATATTTCTTCTTGGATCAAGCGTTTTCATAAAATAACGTTCGTTCGCTTATAGTGCTTAGATATTTTTGATATTCTACTGGTCCTTCGTATTTTTTAAGTATATTTAATTAAATCGCTGTGATACACGTATCGCGTAGTGTTATATGACAAAAATCGTAAAATAAAGCAGCAGGGACGTTCTTGAATTCGTTGTAACTAGATGTCGGCCGCTATATCGCACGTCTTACTACTTGCGCCGAAAATTCTTTGCTGGATTAAAGTGTCCTGTCTGACCGTGATTGGATCGTTCGAGCGTGAAAAGAATTAACGAAATTATGAAAAGAAAGAACCGGTGAAATTGAACTGTTCTCGTCGCATTGAGATCAAATAATTATCCAAGTAAAAGTTAGTTTTTATTGTCGAGGATAAACTGTTTTAAAAATTAATGAGATTATTTTGTAGCTCGAGGAATAGAACCACGTTTAGACACTTCTGTCTTTAACGGCACATGTTCTTGGTTGCACAACGAAAGACGGATATACGGTTGATTTTATTCGGTTATTGATTTAAAAGATAACGCAAATCGCATACGCTTTGGTTAAAATTGAACATATTGCAAGGTGTAAATGATACGAAAAGAGATTAGAGCGATCGTCGCACACTGTGTTCGTTATTCCGTTTTTGTTCAACTGTAACGATAAATGATTTTAATTCTCCTTTAATTTACGACAGAACGTCTGGTCTTTTCACGTTTTATTTTCCATTTTAACGAGCTATTTGAAATTATTCATCGTACTATTAGTGGTTTTCCTTTTAGTTAACGATAATACTCAGTTATCCTGTCAGCAAAATTTAAGCTCCGTCCAACATACATATTTCCCGACAATGATGTAAGAAAGAAACCTATTAGATTACTTAAACGTAGTAGTTTCGAATGCAACAAATTGTTGATCGTTGGATATTTCAGTAATTTCAAGCGAAAAAGATGAACACATTGTGCGGTCAATCGTAGAATTATAAAAAACAAAAATAACAAAAGGCAAATATCCGAGCGTGACAAAATTCATTAATAGCCGTGTTCAAAGAATCAAGTTCCGTTACAACTGGGAATACGATAATTGCATAGGCATGCACGAGTATAGTTTTTTTTCTCTCGAGTGCTTTCATGTCGAAAATAACTCGTCGGCTGATGAGATTTGATTCACGCGATTTCTACCTCGAAGAAATGTTTTTCTTGAAAAATTTCACGTTCACGTAAACGCGACATGCGACAGGCTATCGCGCGAGTATAATAATCAACGTATCGATAAATTTGATATAAATATCAACGGTGTTTTCCGCGTTATTCGGCTCGAGCGTAAAATAAACGAAACAAAGGGCAACTTTTGATCATATCGGGTATATTTCGATCGAAACATTCCGAAGAACCTGTTGCCAGTAATCCCGTTGATTGAATTTCTCCCATTTAGAGGCAGTGCTATCAGTAATTTGTAATTGAGCTCGCGCAACTGCAGTTTACACGCGTCGATCGTTTTTAAAGCTGTACGAATGAGGCGACAATTGGGTTTCACGCGCACCTTCCACGTGTCATTATCACGGAAATCGTTGCGACGTTATCGTTATTCGTGTACCGAGCGCGGCGTATGTGGCATGTTGATTTCCGTTTAATCCTCTATATATCAGCTCGTAATATATTGCTGATTAATCGGATCCTTAACGAAAAAGAGAAATTACCGTAGAATAATGGTAGAAGGAAAGAAAAATAGTAGAATACGATGTGATCATTGTTGTCGCTATATACAGAGGGTTGAATGCGAAAAGTATCTTTTTTCATGATTATACGTGCGAGGAGAGTAACCGACTATTTTCAGTCGATTTACACTCGGGGTCTAAGGGTATCGTGGGAACACGATGAAAAAAGAATTCCTTTTCGCATCCAGAGAATTGTACGCCTAATCGTGGGATCGTCGTGTGCAGCCTGGCAGGCCCCGCAAAAGCCGCCAATTAATTAAGATAGCTCCTAGATACACGGTAGATCGATAGGGACTGGCCGTGATAAAGACGGGCGAGGGTTTCAGACTTCAGGGATGTTGCAGTGCTGTGGTGTTGGAGGTGGCGCTTCCACGGCACCTCAGGCTCCGCAGCTGCAGGATACCGGATCTGCTGTCGGGATTACCACCTCCACGAAAACCACCATCATGCAGGACGCAGTTCTTGAATCCATCCTCGAGGTAAATGTCGTCAACTTACAAATTTTTTAATTTTTATTCCTCCCTACTTTTCTTCGAGGCGCTCTTCATATATCGCTTTTGATTTTCCTCAACTTTTATGAATTTTCTTTCGTTCGCAACGCTTAGCCATAACCACAGAGATACCATCGATTTAATCCTAACTCGAACTAAATTACGTTGTCTTGAAATTTATCGATAATCTGTTTATGAAAAAAAGAACGTTTCGTCTAGTATGAAGATCGAAACACAATCAAGTATTACGTATAAGAATAGTGGGCACGTAATAATCATATGCTGTAATAAGTATCACGTGATTACGATCGGTTTCGAGGGTCGACAGAAGCTTATCAACGAGGTGTTCGTCAGCCGATAAATACTGATGTCCTAAGCAAATTTTGAACGAAAAAGATCCGTTTTAATTAAAAGGTAACCCGCAATAGGGTTTTAACAATTCTCGCCACTCTCCTTCTTTCTTCTTCGGTTCGATCGTTTTTTAACATTAGATAGTCCTCGCTAGAACGAACAAACAAGTTTGCGTCGAGTAAGTTCGATTGTACCTGCCTTCCAGGCATTCAGAATACAAAGGCTCTTTTCGTTATTAATATCGCGCAGATGATTCTCGTTGTGCATCGTGTCTTTCAATCAAGCGTCCCTCCAGGTTATTAAAGGTGATTATCTACCTTCAACCATAAATATTAAGCGTAACTTGACGGTCAGATTTTTCAGATTTTTCAGATTTTTCAAAACTAATCTCTGTTGTGACAAAGTGGCACAAACGGACATCAATGTATTCTCTAACCGCTGGTGGACATCTATCATTTGCCATTTAGCTTACGAACTCGTTCACATTAAGAATTCTATATTTGTCTTGTTGTTTTGAGTTTCATTTAGTGCTAAAGAAAAGAATCTGTTTCGAGGAAGTTAATTATTCTTAATCATACCGATATGGTGTTTCTAGCAAATGCGTGAAACGGAAGCTCGAAAAGCGGATTTGGAGCGCCAACATGCAGAAGCACAGAATCAGCTACACGAAAAGATAGCAGGACGATATCAAGGCCCGGAATCGGTTGAAGCATTGCAATCAAAGATAAGGGAACTTGAAAAGAAGACGGAGTTACAGATGGTCAGGCACGAAGAATTGTCCTTGGAATTAACAAGCCTGAGACGTGCACGAAGCAGAGGACCTATGGTGGGTCACTCGACGGTCCCGACTACTTGGCCTCCGACTGGTTCTGAAATTGACAGAATAATAGCAAAGATAGAACAAGATAATAGGTGTGTTTCTTGATATTATACTTTACTAACCTTCCTGTCTTGAAACACGCTTTATATTTCACTTCTAAACGATCGATACCTTTCCATCGCTTTTTCGTAATGTCACTTGGTTATTGATTAATCTTATCTAATTTTTATCAACATAGTGCTAGTAGAATGATACACGATTTGGATCATACTCGAGGATCCGTTACTACGCAACAACCCTCAGTTACACAGGGTATTTTGCGATCTAGCTCGGAAAACCTTCCTAATCTCTGTCAACATCAGCATCCACCTCCACATGCTTTGAACCTAGGAATGCCAACACAGATGAGTCACGTATGTAAATAATCATTCGTTTTTATTTCGCTGTGAAGCTATTTCTCTTTATCTCTCTCTTTCTTGCTTGATTTCTTTGTCTTTGTTTCTTATAAAATGAAAACGCATCGATCGAGAATTTGGAACAGTATGCAGGTTCGCCTATGCCCTTAACGCCAATGATGCCAGGCTGTCCACCACTGACTCCGAATGGGCCGCCGTATCACTACAGCGAAGCAATTCCACCAGCACCGTCGCTCTCCACTAGTCAATCGCAACCTGTTTTTCAACAAAAGATGCAACAGTATCAACAACCGCAACAGACACATACCGAGTTACAGAGCTCTCATTCTCAAAGTGTTCTGCAGGCACAGCAGAAGCAACAAACGCACACCCATTATACGAGTAATCAGTATCAGGAGAGTTATCCGCATACGCAAACCTATCAGCAGCCGCTCCAGCAGCAACAACAGCAACAGCCACAACATTCGGCCTCTACAACGTACCTGACGTCATCGAGCCAAAGCATATTACCTCATTATTCCCAGCCCACACAGACCGCCCAAAGTTTTCAATTGAATGGAAGTCAGCAGGTACGAATGAATTCATCCCATTCTATGGTATTTAAAATTATGTTTTAAATATAATCGCAAATTTTAATTTATGAATTAACATTAATCTGTATGCGTAGGCAACGACATATCCAAGTTTGTCCATTACGTCGCATCCAAACGGAACCTATAGTACAGGGGCGAGTAGCTTTAGTACTCAACTACCGCATCACAACTTTTCCGTTCCGCAGACAAGTATCCCACAAACTACGTTATCCTCGTTGCCACCCTATTCGACATCCTCCTTTCACTCTACTTTGGGTGCACTTACCAGTGTACCTCAAACCGCCCTTTCCTTTTCGAGCGTACCGAGCAGTTTCGTCACTAGTGGATCGACCTATTCCACCGTCGGGACCAATGCTTTTGGCACGTCAGGCGTAAGCTCAGGTATAAATCAGGGTCTCAAAGATTTTCCATTAAAAAAATGTCTCCTTTCATTATATAAAATTATTTCTTTCCCTTTTTTGTAGGAACCACATCGACAGGCTTATTACAAGCGATAAGCGATCCTCTTCAAGCAATGCAGCAACTATCTGCTCAGTCTCAAGTCAATCAACTTCAACAGCAAGCTATCATCCAGCAGATTCAGCAAAGTTTACGCGCCAGTTCGCCGACAGCACCTGCTACGACGGGTCATCATTTCCTTGGTTCAAGGCAGATGCCAAAGATACCCAGTAGTATACTTCCCAATCCCTTGGATCGACTGACCAATGACAATATTGTAACAGAGGGTCAAGTGGACATGCTGGATATACCCGGCAAAGGCAGATGTTACGTCTATATTGCTCGTTTTACATACGAGCCGTTTCAGCACTCGCCAAACGAAAATCCAGAAGCGGAGTTGCCTGTTCAAGGAGGCGATTATCTTCTTGTTTGGGGACAACCGGACGAAGATGGTTTTCTCGATGCAGAAACTCTTGACGGTAGACGTGGTCTCGTTCCAGCTAATTTCGTCCAAAAATTAATCGGCGATGACCTATTAGAATTTCATCAAGCCGTTCTTGGCCTCAGAGACGTTGATGATTCTGCTTCGACTAATATTCCCCAAGTGAGCAATGTAAGATTATTACGACAAATGTTACGTATATTTCCTTTACGAGGCATTGCTAATTGAGATTTTTGTTTGTTTTTTAGTGTTATCTCCAGGATATTGATCTGGAGTTAGCGGCTTTAGAAGAAGGAAATCGAAATCGACAAGCTGAACTATCTGCTTACGCGGAGCTTGATAATATAGCAGAAGAAGACGAACAAGAGCCACCAGGTTAGTACGTTTTCGTATTATCTATTGGATCTTTCATTATAAAGCATGTAGATCGTGATGAACTAGGTGTACATGTGTAACTGCAACTAGAAATAGCGTGAAAATTATGGATATGTGATCCTCTTTGAGGAATATTGGTGTGCATAGTTGTGTTGTAATTGAATTTAAGTGATAGATGTTAGACTGATGTTTCTTAACGAATTCAAAGTATTAAATATTAGAGAAGTTGAAAAATCCTTATGCTTGCGTGAATATTTCATTAGAAAATTATTTCAAATGTATAGTTAGCGACTTTTAATTTGAAAATTAATATGTTGATCAATGTCAAACTTATGATGACGTTATAGTATTGCGCTTTCTTGTTCCAACATACCTTCATCAGACAGCTCTTTGAAATACGTAGTATGTTTCTTCTCATAACACTAACACTCTCTTTGATTCAACAAGGTATATGTATATTCACAACAATACATATCTTTTAATTACGCTTGTTCCTCAAAATGAGGAAAGCTTAATTGCGTATGTGTAGAATACCAATTTTCTCCATATTTAACTAATTTTTGTTATTTAACGGTTTTCTTTGAAAGTAGAATAAATGCATGTTATTTAATTGTTGTAGCAGTTAAAGAATGGTTTCTTCTGTTTGAGAGCAGAGGTAAATGATTGGTGATCAACATAAACGGAATCTTGTACTGTGTTGAGTATTGGATGGTCTTAGGTTGGCTTAGAGAATTAGATAGTGAAAGATTTTTAGCTACAGCTAGGCTTGTCTTGTCTTTTTTTCCTGAAGAAGTCTACCTGTTTTCGGACCTAGTTCCGGCGCCGCAGCACCTTACACTCGAGCGCCAATTGAACAAGAGCGTCTTAATTGGTTGGACGGCACCAGAAAATACTCATCAGTTGGAGTCCTATCACGTCTACGTGGATGGAGTGTTGAAGGTTACTGTGAAAGCAACTGAGAGGACCAGAGCATTGGTTGAGGGAGTTGATTCCACCAGGGTTCGTAAGGATAAATTTTTCTCCAGTAAAATAGTGTGCACTTTGCAAAATTTCAATATTATTAAATTCTACAGAAACCAAAGATCAACCACTTTTATAATAGAGTACAAAGTATCTCTTGTTAATTGGTACTGTTGAATTTCACGAGGTTTCGTGAAATTTTTTGCACAACGATGTATATAAATAAACGTAGGAGCTTGTCAAGTTATTCGACTTCATTTGATTGTTAATTTAGCCACACAGGATAAGCGTGCGATCAGTGACGCATTCACGAAGAACGTCTCGCGATGCCGCTTGCACAATGGTGATCGGTAAGGATGTAGCCTTGGGTCCAACTGCTGTCAAGGCGTCGAATGTAACCGCCACCAGTGCTGTCATATCGTGGATGCCGAGCAATAGTAATCATCAACACGTGGTTTGCGTGAATAACGTCGAAGTTAGGACGGTGAAGCCTGGTGTTTACAGACACACAATTACTGGTTTAGCACCCTCGACAATCTATAGGGTGACTGTTAAAGCGAAAAACCTGAGAGCGACACACTTCGAGGACCAAAACACTCAAGCGGCAAATAATTTAGCATGTCACGTCCATTTCAAAACGTTGCCCAAAGGATTACCTGATCCTCCGGTCGATATCCAGGTTAATAATTGTTCCAATGTATTCCGTTGTCATAATTGTTATGATATCTAATGAATAATCGTATGGTATTTACGATAGGTGGAGGCTGGACCGCAGGACGGCACTTTGCTAGTGACCTGGCAGCCTGTTGCCCTAAACGGTTCGGCCGTCACCGGTTACGCGGTGTATGCCGATGGAAAAAAGGTCACCGACGTAGACAGCCCCACTGGTGACCACGCTCTGGTGGACATACATAAGCTTATGGGTTTGAACCCAAAGCACATCACAGTTAGGACAAAAAGCAGGGAAAGTCAATCGGGCGATAGCTGTGCTACTGCCATTCCTTGTAGCGTTCTTCGTGGCGGGACCGCGACTCATTTGCAACATGGATCTACGCACATGCAAGACCAAGGACAACCTCAGCCTTCCGGTACTGGGCAAGTGGACGACCCGAATAGACATCGTATGGGAGTTGTAGGTCAGAGATATCCATCGACTCCTGTACCATCTCACATAAGGCGACACGGCAATACTAGGGTTGACTCTCACGGCCAAGTTATCATCGAGACTGACGAAAATTTATCCGATAAAGAAATTTATCCTGGACAGAGCATGTCCCAGATGGGTAAGAATCCTTAGATAAATCAAACTAGTTTCCATGTCCTTAGTAATTTTTTTCAAAATATTTTAGATATCGCAACGAAATACTATTTATTCAAAATGATCGATTGAAATTTTTGAAATTTTGCACGTATTCCCTACTGTCGGTTAGGAGTTCCAGAAATCACCAAAGATTCGGCAAGCGAAGCGAATTACAGCGAGGAAGATGATCCGTCACGCAGAGGTAGAGGAATGCCACTGCATCATGGCAGCCAACATCGATACGGATCACAAATGGGACAGCAAGGACTTCCTGGGACACATCGACCCGGAAGAATGGGTGGTCCTGCTGGTAGACCTCAAGATCCTTACTATGAACACTCGACACAAGGTTCGAATACAGTTACGCTTAAACGTATTGATCTACTAACAATGTGTTACATGTTAACTCTATTTTGCATTTTTTACTCTCATAGGAAGTCAGAGAGGTAGGACTTCTAGTTACCGTGGAAGGGGGATGCAAGCTCAAGGTGGTGCCAGTCATCCATCGAGCAGTGCACAACAAATGAACAAGAGAACACGCTGGTTTGTTGCTCTATTCGATTATGACCCGAAAAGAATGTCACCCAATCCAGACGCATGCGAAGAAGAATTGCCATTCTCTGAAGGCGATACGATTAAGGTCTTTATCAATAGATTTTTTGATTGTCTGTCACGTAATTCATGAAATGTTAACTTGTAAATTAATTTGGTAGGTTTACGGTGAAAAAGACGCGGATGGATTTTATTGGGGAGAATGTCATGGTAGACGAGGATACGTTCCTTACAACATGGTTGAAGAAATTAAAGATCCGAACCAGCCAGGACAGGGACAGTCAGGAAGGAGAGGAAGATGGGGAGATATCTACGCTAGCATGCCTGTAAAGAAAATGATAGCACTATACGATTATGACCCTCACGAATTATCTCCCAATGTTGATTCCGTAAGTTCTCTAACAAGCAAAATTTCTATCCTTTTATATAGGAACGTATATAAGCTAAATTTATACTTACACACTTTAACATATTTCGATTCCATAGCAAGTGGAACTGGCATTTCAAACTGGGAATGAAATTTATGTCTATGGTGATTTGGACGATGATGGATTTTATATGGGTGAATTAAATGGTGTGCGTGGCCTAGTACCGAGCAATTTCCTCACTGAAGCGCCTGATCAGCCGTCACAAGGACAACTTCCTCCAGGAAACAGAAGACCTCCTGGTCAAAGTCAAGGACCCGGAGTAAGAGGACCGCCTCCTCCGCCTCGAGAACCTCCTCCTACTGGTCATCGACGAGGCAAAGGTAAAAACTTGAAATTAATTGCCATTCGATCTTTTATTCACTACGATGCCGCGAATTATGGTACAAATAGCTCCTCAAGCCAAGTACACAAAGTAGCTGGAACTTTTACCATTATTCTTCAACTTTGCGAAGCGAAATAAAGCTAAATTTGAAATGACAGAGTAAGCAAGCAGCAGAAAACCGAACGCAGTGATAATCAAGATCGAGACTGAGAATGATTTCTACGAAGATAAAAAACACTGGCTCGAGGGGTTGAAAATAAATTCACACTGGCGCCATGTATTCGACCGACATGAGTTAATCTGCTTGAATTGCCAAACGATGATGCGTACGATAATAGTTGCTTTTAAAATGGAAGAAAAGAAGAAAGAAAAAGAGAAAGCTGGAAAACAACTGGACGTCAGTGTGAATAAAAAAATAAAAAATAAATAAATAAAAAATACAAACAGCAAGCAACACAAGACACGAAACTAGATGTGCCAGACGACAGGCAGAAGGGTTACACAAGTTTATAATTGAGCCATCTAGCAAGGCCCGATCGTCGTTAATCGATGCAGAGCTTACATTTTTAGGGGCGTACCTATCTTGCAAAATTACCGAGAGATTGCAATAGAGGGTAAAGCAACGTGTCAACTATTTCGATAAGGCATTCGAGTAAGTCACCCGGTGCGTTTCTTCTCAGGAGATTATTTTAAAATAGCATTCTGATAGCAAGTTTCTAGGAATTCGTTCGAAATTATCACAATATGAACGTCCGATAACGAGATTAATGTGCCCGCGCAATGTGTGAAAGCTATTTTGTATTTGCAAATTTTTTTAGGAACACGTGTATTGCCATATGCAAAACGATTTTCTATATCTCTACCTATCTATCTATTTAGCTATCTATCTTATCTATCTAATATATTGTATATATATGAATATATATATATACAATAAAACACTAAGCTGCTTTCAGTGTTTTCTATTAGATACAAATGCATAAATATGTATTTGTATCTACGTATGTATTATATTCGTACTTTTTCTTTCGAGCACTTTTCGGCTCTGTTACTTTTTTACGTGCCTATCTTTTTCCTCTATATAACATATATATATACGTGTTATATTTACACTGTATACATATACATATACATATATATACATATGCATGTGTGTAAGAAAATATATATGTATATATGTATATATATGTATATAACTATATTGCGTGTATTCTATATAATGACATACTATGTTTCTGTGTGCCTGAACTGGTCGATGGTCGTCGTGTCACATGATTGTCGTTCGTGTCGTGTTGTCATGCTGGCCATTTAGACATTGAAGCAATTTACTCTTTCTGATGACTCATTTCGAGTTATTAATACGATGTTCTCTATCAGATTTCGTGTCTTGAAGCATAAAGAATAAAGTCGCGAAAAAAATTTAACTATATGCGCAAGTCCAGGTTTTGCCGAGTAATCTAGAACTTTACTTTTTAAGATGTTGAAAGTAAAACATTTAAAAAAGTAAAGAGATACCGAAAGTTGAGGTAAAAAATGTAAAAAGGTCTGATATTAAATGAGTAGAAACAAGAAATAGGAACATAGAAGGGAAAAAAGTACAATTTCATTAGAACGAAGAAATTATTACTTGGCATACTCGACAGCGCGTCTAAATGTCCATCTAGAAAGGATAAATGCGCCATGAATGACAACACGGTCTTGTTCTCTTCTCTGTTGCTAGATGCCTGCATTGTGCCTGTGTCTGTCCCTGTCTGTCACTTAGACTCTAGACAACAACAACAACAACAACAACCACCATCACTAATGAACAACCAACAACATCAACTCCAACATCAACAAAACAATCCACCGCATCTAGCGTACCAACAAGCGAATCACCACAGCTACACGACTGTAACCACGTCCAATCAACATGGGCCCACACCTATGGGTGCCCATCAGCAAGGCCCCGTACCACCCCACCTTCAACAGCAGGTGAGTCCACTGCTCTATCCAGAAGTTTTCACTTTTGCTTCTCTGCGTGCTTTCTACCTTCTCGCTGCAAAACTTGTACAATTGTTCAACTATATTTCTTTCGTTAGTTTCTCCGAATTCACCGTCACGCTTTAGTTTCTAGTTAGATACTTCTCTAAGTTTTTTTTTGTTATCGTTCCTTTTTCATTTATGGAAGGATACCCAAAGAATGATAATCGAGTCCGATGGCTTTGACAATTTAAGGATTGAAAAATATTTTCAAGTGACTCAGGTATGTTTTTGGAAGTTCTAAACGATCGATGAATTAACAGTATTAACTGATATTGAATATTTTTTGACACGAATATTCGATATTTGTGATATGATATATTGTTAGAAGGCCACGTAAAATTTACCTAGTGTATTTATACAAGACGTTGATGGAAATTACTTCTTGCAATTATTATCATACGCTGATCGATTTCGTACAGTGTTGAAATAGCAATTGCTTCTAACAGTAATAGATTGAGAAATTTTACAATTATACGAGAGGAAAAATTGTAAAATTTTCATTAAGAAAGCAGCATTCAAAGACACGAGCTATTCGTATCTAACATCTATTTGGCATGGAATTGCATTTGATAGACTTGTATCTAAGAAGTACGATATTTCAATTTTACTACTAACACTTTCGAATAAATATTAACAAAGGAAATTTCTAATACACTTTATTAACAATACTTGCGGTAAAAGAACCGTGGTATGTACAGCTTGTCATTAAATGCTTCTAATTAATAGCCGTCTAAGCATTAAGCATGTATAATAGCCGATACGTAAGTTGCACGAATACGCAGTAATCATGCTTTTTTAGTAACTGAAAACACTATATTTTCCTGGTGTTCAGCTATTCCTCTCTTCCTTTTTCTACGTTTGTCATTTTTCATCTCAGCTCCTGTTCTGTACGATTCCATTTAGTATATTTTTCCATTTTCTAACAGTTGCGTAAAGTTTGAGCGCCACACAGGTCAACATATCGTCACACTGATCGAAAATAACGACATTATAAATTAGTTAGTTTATAAAGCGAAACGAACCACTTAATTTTGTTTCGAATATTACGTCCTAATAAGCACACGTTAAAATACCTTTTCACATTATCGCCCCCTCATCTAGGTAACGATAAATCAGCATATTAGTACAAATGCATTACTTCCCATAGAACATCGTAAGGTAGCTGCGATATAGTAGGGAAAAAGCGAGACATCATTGTAATGTGCAACGAAACGATAAATAATTAATGTTCGATTAGATCGAAGTTCAGCGGCATCATAAAGGAATCTATTTCTGTAGAATAAAAATATGTTTCTGAACTTTTCAGGGTACCAAGCACTCGAAACGAATACTACAATTAAACGAAACGAAATTAAACTTGCTGCTGCAGATTGTTTGAAAACCTATACGAACAAGTCTATAGAGAACGAAGATACAAGCGAGCATCTTTGTAGTTTATTTAATTAATTTATGTCGCTTCAATTTCTAGGGGAAGGGGAGGGGAGGCGCGATCAATCGTGGTAGTAATGTGCCAGGAGGTATGCAGGGCCTTGGTCAGCAAGATTATCAGCAACAGAATCAACCGTACCAGCAGCAACAGCAGAATCCACAGAACCAAAACTATCAACCACAGAATCAAGGTTATCAACAACAGGGTGCAGGATTCGGTCCCCAAGGCCAACAATTCCAGCAGCAACAGCCTCAGCAGCAGCAACAGCAACAACCGAATCAGCCGTATTCGCAACAGAACCAAGGTTCCTCTATGCAAGGCAATCAGGGCACGAGTAAGCCGATGAGAGGAATACCAACGGTGTTACCGACGCCTCAAGCGAAGGCGCAACCGAATACTACTCAAGGCCAACAACAGCAACAACAGCAGCAACAGCAGCAGAGTACAGGGCCGAATCTGATGCAAAAATTCACGGAGATGGCCGGTGCGAGCGCTGGCGGCGATATCCTGTCGAAAGGGAAAGAACTGATTTTCATGAAGTTCGGACTAGGCAAGTGAGTTATTACCCTGCTCGTGTCGCCAGCTCCGCTTCTTCTCCATTTCTGTCCCATCATGTTATCCATCGGGTGGGTGAAAGCTCGAGGGATCGGGGTCGGGGTCGGGGTCGGGAGGTCTGTTTGTAAATCAGTATTACACGGAGAAACGTTCGCGGAGAGTAAGCGAGACGCGCAGGCAGGAACGTACGAACGCGTCTCGTCCGCTCAGGTCTTCGCGAATATCCCTGAACGAATACAAATGTAAATGTGTGCTGCCATTGCTGCTGCTGCTGTTGCTGCTACTATAACGACTGTTATTATTTTTCGCAACCATTGCTGGATCGTTCGATCGAAAAGCTCTGATCGCCCACGAGAAGATCGAATTATTTATAATGTATCTTTCTCGTTGATTCAACTTCCTATATTAACAAGATGAGAAGAAAAGAGGAATGTTCGCTTGCGTTTTTCTAATATATCTCGCGCACATCGTCCGAGAGTGTAATCAATCTGAAATCGCATGATTAACGCGACTCTTGTTCTTTGGAACAGAAGCGCAGAGTTCTGAAAATAACGAACAATCTTGGTTCGATTTTTTCTATTTTATTCCTCTTTTTCTTCTGATCCTTCATCTTCTCCTCGTTATGTTTTTTCCTTACTACTACTTCCTCCTTGTATACGATAGTATCGTTTGTCTAGATGTCACGTAGCCGGTTTTAGCGTTAATTGGAATGCTGAAATTTTTTACCACAACGGAGCACTTCCGAACAAACTACAGGGATAGAAGCAATCGAATGACAGTACATAATCAGATCATTATTAAAAAAGAATCATTCATCAATTATTCCAATGAATTAATTCTTCTTATTATATTAAGTATTAATTAGATCAATAATATTTTATGTATACATATATATGATAAAAGGCAGTAAGTGGACTGAAATGAGATTGCACGAAGTTGACAAATTTGTTAAAAACAAAGGGAAAGATAGAACCATTTACTTTATTTCGTAGTTCAGGAGTTTAGGCTGTTATCTAAATCTCGCGTTAGAAGAAGCTCTTACGTGACATAAGCACAGGAAAGATTGTTGTTCTTATTCTCTGTCATTTGGTTTTCCTTGCTCTTTCCGTCTTTCTTCGCCTGATGTTTCATTTTCCTGTCCTGAGGTGTACAACCAAACTTTACGTTAAACCATTAACATAAACAGACGAAAGGAAGGAAGTAAGCGCGTTATTATAACAATAGCCAAATAGATTAACGCGATGCAAGCGGATCATTCGTAAAGGACATTTGTAAACTGGACAGTCGCTGCTTGTCATGGTCGCGAGCACGACTACGAAATAAATAAACCATTTTACAAGACAGAAGTCAGACGATATTAAGAAATACGTGTTAATGTAATAATCGACCGGAAGATTTATAATAGGACGACTCATGGATCAAACTGAACTACGTCATAAACATATAAATATATAAATATATAAATAAAACAAATAAATAAATTAATTAATTAATATCGCTCCGAGGGGGATGGAGTATGTGAATTCGATCGACAAAAGAATATATTTGGGGGAATGAGGAGGGGGATAATATGAGAGATCATAGCATACGTATATTACGGTAATGAGATATAAATATATACATATGCATATACAGATATGCGTACATACGTATACGTATATATGTATTGATTATTGATATATCTACGTAAAGGTATGTATGCATACAAATATATATACACATACATATACATATATTTAACTATTGCAAAGTGTTGTTACATCGCTACTTGTATCGTATTTTGTACAAAGTATCCTTACCTTCGATTGTTCTTTTTCTTTCGCCGTGATATAAATATATATATATAAATATAAATATACATAAAGAAACCTTAGCAAGGCGAAGGAAACGTGACAAATTACAAAAATGTCATTTTTGCCGGTATCATACTTTGGGAATCATAAACGAAATTGGTCATAATTGTTATTAAATATCGCGGGTATATCTGTTTGGAACCGATAGTTGCCTCTCGTCCGTTCATGTTAATCGAGTGTCGACAGATGCGGTAATAAGCGGTGAAAGATGTGCGATCTAGGAATTAATTATCAGGGTGTCAGACGCGCGGCCCAATTAAGCTTCATTTTATTCACCAAGTATCAAGCTTTGAGTTTCAGTTCCATTCTTTACGAAAACTTTCTTCTTTACATTTGTCCGAGTAACAAATTCGAATGCAAAAAATCGACTTACATTTTCCCAAATCCTAATTTCCGATTACCGCGATATTTCGTTCTTATCTTTTATCGGGAAGATCAACTACTGAGTTAATCAATTAAATTGTGAAGAACTATTTGCTGGACCACGTGTTTGAGCCACCTCCGCGTGTAGTAGTTACCATCAGACTCGTAATTATACAATTGGTTCGTGATTCTTGTTTTTGCAATGTCGATCACGATGAATCGCATAACGTTTAACGAGCAAGAGTTACAGGAACTGTGTATACTATGACTATGGACCAAACGACATTTTCTCGAGAGACCAAATTCGGCTATTCAAATGTAGATTCGTTTCCCTTAGTTCCGTAAAAGTGTTTCTTTTTGCTTCGTTCGCGGCACAATGGAAAAGCCAGACGAATAAAAGCGTTTTTCTTAATATTTACAATACGCATTTGGAAACTGTAGGTGATTATGATTAAGCAACGTTCCAACGATCGCGGTTCCAGCCATCGTCGTATCGTCATCGACCAAAAGCCGCGAAATGTGTAATGTGTAATGCTTGCTCGATTTCCGTGTTCGATTTAACGCCACGAAATTGCAAAATCAACTTTGTCGATCTCGTTCGACCTGTATTCTGGCGAACGTCGAGAACTCAAAAAGTATATCTGAATCAAAAAATCCAGTCGAACGGATAAATACGCTTTCGATGCTGTTCTTTGAAACGCGTTTATCAATGACGTCGTTTGATCCATTGGAAGGAAATGTAGCGTTACGTAAATAATAATTTTACCAGGTTAGTGTCAAGCTGTTATTAGAATGCCGTCGTCATGTAATTTATTGATATTCTTGAATATTTAACGATTAAATGTTGATTTAGTGGATTCCAATGGATCGGGCGAGAAACAAACTCGTTTTCCTTCATCTTTGTCCGATAGAACCCCTTGCGTGATCTCGGAGTAAACTCGCGATTGATGTCAGAATTCCTATGAATCTTTGCTGTGAACATATCTAATGTGAAATGTTGATTCAGGCGATTAAACGAAAAAAGAAAAAAAAAAAAGAAAAAAGACTGACGTGACATTTAAGATCTTCAAACGCTTAACACGTTCGCTACCAGTGTCAGGATCGATCGACGAAAGCTACCAATTTGGGAATTCAACCGATCCGTCGGAAAATATAAACGAAAACAATAATTAACTCGCAACGATGGCAGAAAATTGATGGAACGTTCTATATATCTATAAAAAGGGAAACGAAATTTTGTTTTCAAAAAAACAGACAAACGATCTGTAGCCCGTAAATAAAAGCTTGGTTCAAATGGTAGTGAATGTGTTAACTGAATATTACTTAGCAAATTTGTAACGTTCATCTTCCATCTCTTTGACGGTTTTATTTTCTTTCCTTATCTTTCATTGTTGAGTTTCATAGCGATAAGTCACGTAGCGAAACGAGTTTAAAGCGATTCAAACGGAAATGTATGAGAAATCCAGAATCACTGCAAAATATAGCCGCATTGAGTATGTACGAAAAAGAATATTGGAACAGAGAGTTAAGGGGAGATCTTCATCTATTATCGTTAAGTGTTAGATATCATAAAGCAAAAGTAAAAAAGAAAAAAAATATGCAAGTAGTATTAATTAAAAAGAAGCAAAGAATGTAACGCGAGGGAAAAACCCATTTCAAGTATCCCACGAATCGAGAGCTAAGTTCTGTCTCTTCTCTCTTTGTGATCAGACCAAATCTTAGGAGATAATAATTTTAACAACAACAGGAACAATAAGCTGACGCAATGCAACGGTCGAACATGATTAGGAACTAACGGATAATACTTAGTCGAATCTTTTTATTTAAACATTTACCAAAAATAAAACGAAACGAAATAAAGAAAAAAGAAAAAAACAAGCGCAGACTAAACATAAATAACGCTCTAAGAAATTAAATGAAAAAGTGTGGGGAAATATAATAAACGAGAGAAAATTGGATTCTCTTAGATACCACGAAATCGTTTCGTTCGTTGTCTACGCTCATTTTTGTGTAGTATCTCACTTGTACATTGTCATTGTTATAAATTTAGTCGTTGAATGGATTCGTATAAAACAATCTTTTGATACCGCGACAGCTAATACAATATGAATTGCAAATATAAGCCGTGCCGAGGATGATGCGTATGTGTATGTCCTAAATAAATCGATCGCGGAATGATGTTCGTTCGATCGTCGATCCTCTTTCGCTGAGAAGACCGTCTGAAGCGCGTGGAAAATCCTTTCGATTCGATGAAAACAAATAAATAAATAAAGTAATCGGTGTTAGGTCTCATACCGAAACCTCTCTTTCAGAAAAGTGTTTTCCACATCCTGAGAAAAATAGATGTACATGCGTTATTTCGATTTAGATAACGGTTAGTTAAATAATACACGATATTCCAACAGATATTAGCGATGAGTGTTAATCTTCGATGCGAGATTAAAGCTCTCTTCGGAATCGTAGAACTTTGTTCCATGAAAACACTTTATGGAAAGATAGAATAAAGAAAGAAAAGAGGAAGAATGTGCATACGTGTGCGTGTGTGTATATCGGTGCATATGATATAATGAATAAAAATCAGAGAGGGCAGTTGGTTTGAGAAGAAAATGAGTTGAAAAGAAGTAGTTGCAGAGTGCGGAATAGAAGACCCGAGGAACATACTTCGATGGTGTTATTAGGTAGGCGCCAATTATTGTCATTCCTTCTCTTGCATCGATACCCTAAGATTGTATAAACAGAACGTAGCGCAAAAGAAGAAATCGATTATATACACTCATACAACTTTTAATATAACAAATTATCGCATCGATTAAGCATGTCGAATCGCCAGCTACGTTTGTCATTCAGTAATCTTGCGCTTTGTTTTTTCTATGAATCGGTGCATAACAATCTATTTCTTGTTAGCCCAACTGAAATATCGGAAAAACTGCTACAAAAGAAAAAAATCAGCAAAAAACACAATGTTATTATAAACGATTAATTAATAAAAAACGAATCTTGTTTGTTGTTACTTTTTGGTATCCTCGTCAAATCCTTTTCTTCAACCTCCGATAGAATAGTAAAATAAAAGGTTTTATACGTGCTATCGTAAAGTAGAAAATGGTCGACCTATAAAATAAGTATACACGTATCTGATGAGCGAGAATACTTTATTTAATGTGAACTATGCACTGTAGCAGAATGAGTACATGTACATATAATTTAATTAAGCGATATATACTTGGATTCGGAATATCATGGACTAACGCAATATAAAGAGAAAAGTGTTATAGTTTATGTATCCTCCTCCCAGACGGTTTCAGTCAAGATTGCGATGTTGTCTAATCCTCTCATCGGCGCGTATTCCAAAGTCCACATTAAATTAGTAAAAACAACTAAAATCAATGTCATCAGTGCTTAGTCTGTTCTATTACGTTTATTAATTTAAATTTTTCTACCATCAAAAGTCTAACTGTGCAACGAATTATTCAACTTACGCATCTCGCCCTGATGCAAATCTGCTATTAGTTCGGGACAAGAACTATTGCAAGGATTTATAGGAGTCAAACGAAGTTGCGTAGCTCCCCGTAATTGAGCTAGAGCTATGAGACCCGAATCTAGTTCGACCTTTTTATAACTTGGACTATTGTAATCCGAAGACATAAGGACCCAATTAAAATGTGCTGGTGAGACAGTACTTGAAAGAAAGTACGGGCGTTGATAATATTTTCTCAACACCTTCACCGCATTGATGTCACAATTTTGCCAGTGGACAAACCATTTAGCTACTTCAGGTGAATGTACCCGACGTAAAAATGCTGCCAAGTCGGACGAACCAGTTCTCAGATTTGAAGTTAAAGCACAAGGTACTGTTTCCATTAAGCGTTCGTTTTCTAAATAAAGCTGTAGATAAAATATACATCATTTATTTTGTTTAATGTACATGAAATTGTTTATCTTAGAATTATGTATTTATTTTCTCAGAATAAAGAAAAATACAATACTTTTATAAAATATATCTTCTTTTGTACTTACATGAGTGATATTATCAAACCAAAAATAATCTGTGTTCATAACTGCCCAAGAGTCCATTGCATCTGTAATAATTGCAGGTGCATCCCTACTCAAATAATTATCAACAAGATTGCGATATCTCACATCTGACAAACGATCAATGGTTTCTAGAGCTTCACAAGTCTGCAAATATAATTATTGAAAAGATTAATGACTAGTTTCTGGAAATATTTTCAATACTTTCTGTATATCGGAATTAATCATTTATAGAAAAATAAACTGTGTGAAATACATTTTATAACATTATTTAAAGTAATATCTAAATCAATATTAATAATCGTACCACACAGTCTTCCTCTGTTATCATGTAATCGTTATAAAAAGGATTATTGATCATACAATTTTCATAGTACAAGGGTTGCCAGTTCCAAATTGGAAGAACTTTGATAAGTAAAAGACGACTGATTGCAGTAAAATGTGTTCCAACAAAATCAAGTTGGGCTGCTAGACAAGCTAAAGTTCCAAGGACAATCAGAACAAGCGTTCCACGGAAAACAAGCTGTAGCCAAGAACGTCGCATTGCAGCCACCAACGGTTGACAAATAATATCCATTTCTTCTTCTGTGAAACCAGCCTGTTGACAATATCTACAAACCAGTCATATGAAATATAATGATAATTAATTAAAATCATGTAATGTAATATAATTAATATATTAAAAATATTTTACCATGTATATAATATATAAAATACTGGTAAAAGAATAATTAGATAATGTAAAGAGTTAATAGAAGATTAATAACAAACATGTGAACAATATGTTTACATATGAACAATACAAAAATATGTCATTCTTTGGAACAAAGCTAAAAACATTAATAAGAACCAATATTATACAAATTTTAGATAGAAAAACTATATCTATATACATAAAAGAAAATTAATTTACTTGTAAAATGCATTCAACTCATCATCTATTAATCGTAGTTTTTCCGAATGTGACATTTCTTGCTGTTCTTTAACATAATTTTTGCGTAATTGTTTAACACATTTACTATTCGACATCTTCTGATTTCTATTCAATAGAAATTCCTATTGTTATTCGTTAAATTTCTATGGTTCACTGTCTAGAGCTGAAAAAACAAACCAGTTATTATCGAACAGGAATACTATCCGTACATGCGCAGATTTTCGTATTACTCCCGCGAACATATTGATTGTTTATTGCCGTTGAATATATCGCGATAAAATATGGCCAATTTTGAAGCTTGTTTATGACTATGAAAAACGTCAACGTATAGCATAAATACATAAAATACATTTCATTTACATAAAAATAAAAAGTTGCTACATATTTAAAATAAAAAAGGCATATTACAAAAGTACCTTAAATTAATTATGTATATCTAGTTAAAACAGATCTTAAAAAACAGTATTTAAAATAAAAAAAGAGCATACTAAAAGAGGCTCTACTTATCTTTCCAATGTAGAAATTATTGTTATTATTTTCACATTTATCTCTTTTCGTTTTCTTTTTTGCATCAAGTTGTCCCTCCATCTGCAAATAATACGTAGTTAAGAGTTTATTATTTTTCAAATTTATATTAAACATTTTTATAAGTAACATATAATGAAGATAACTATTCAACTATAATCACTTAAGTTTTGTTCTAAATATACATATAAAAATAATTTCTTTAGTAAAAGATTGACTGCTATAATTTGTTCAAATTCAGCTTGCATATGTGTGTATGTCATTGATATCACCGATATAAAGCAGTATAGATAGAATTATTAAATATAATGATTTAATTAAGACTAGGTTTAATTAATTTATTGAAACGTTGAAATATTAGTATTATTGTTACTTTAAAGAAACTTGGTAACAATGTACAAAATAAGGTTACTTGGTACGTCTTCATTTAAAAAGTGCTATTTTAGGGATAAAAATATAAGATATAAAAACCTAATGATTAATTTTCTGCTGCAGTTGCACAAAATATAACCACAATCTATAATAATGTTACTCGAAATATTGCATCTCTTTCTATGCTATCAGAGACTCATCAGATGTTACACAAAACATGCAGGTACTTATATATTTACTTATAATATTTTTATTCCTGTAAAGATAATGCTTCTCTCTCTTAAACTGATTTATTACACTTATTTTAAATTACAATCTGTAATCTTATAATATATATTTTTTTCTTCTGCAATGTAATTTATTTTATTTATTCTATAATAAATATTATTATAGGGATTTTGCAGAAGGAGAATTAAAGCCTTTAGCGGGAGAAATAGACAAGAAACATCTTTATCCAAAAGAACAAATAAAAAAAATGGGTGAACTGGGTTTAATGAGCATAGCAGTTCCCGAAAATGTAGGTGGAACTGGGCTTGATTATTTGGCCTATGTTATTGCAATGGAAGAAATATCTAGAGCTTGTGCCAGTACAGGTGTTATAATGAGTGTACATAATTCCCTATATTTAGGTCCTATAGAAAAATTTGGTAGTAAAAATCAGAAAGAAAAATATATCACTCCTTTTACAAATGGTAATAAGATTGGATGTTTTGCTCTTAGTGAACCAGGCAATGGTAGTGATGCAGGTGCTGCTTCTACTACTGCCAAATTAAATGGATCTAATTATATAATTAATGGTACAAAATCATGGATAACAAATGCATATGAATCGGATGCAATTATCTTGTTTGCTACAACAGACAAATCTAAAAAGCATAAAGGTATAAGTACATTCATAATTGACAAACTTACAAAAGGACTCAGTGTTGGTAAGAAAGAAGATAAATTAGGTATTCATGGAAGCAGTACCTGTTCATTAATATTTGAAGATTGTAACTTACCAAAAGAAAATATATTAGGAGAACCAGGAATGGGTTTTAAAATAGCAATGATGACTCTAGGTATGAAATAAACTAACATCCATATAAATGCAACATCTAAAAGTGTAGTAACTAAATTACATTTCTAGATGCTGGCAGAATAGGCATTGCTGCTCAAGCTTTAGGCATAGCTCAAGCATCTCTGGACTGTGCGGTTGAGTATGCAGCAAAACGACAAGCATTCGGTAATTCTATCATAAAGCTACAAATAATTCAACAAAAAATTGCTGACATGGCACTAAAATTAGAAAGTTCAAGATTATTAACATGGCGAGCAGCCACACTTAAGGATAATAATAAACCTTATACAAAGGTATGACAAAACAAAATAATTAAGCTTAAATGTAATCAATAATTTTCTTGTTCCTGTTTAGGAAGCAGCTATGGCAAAGTTGTCGGCATCTGAAACATCTACTTTTTGTACTCATCAATGTATACAAATTTTAGGTGGTATGGGTTACGTTACTGATATGCCGGCAGAACGTCATTACAGAGATGCACGTATTACGGAAATTTATGAAGGTACATCAGAAATACAAAGACTAGTTATTGCTGCAAATATTATCAAAGAATATAATCTTAATTGAAGTATTTAGATGTAATATATATTTTTTTACTAAAACCCTTTATATGCAAGCAAAATATTTTTATATATTCCATTAATTTTTTATATATATATCTGTTTCTTACATGAGAAAAAATCAATAAATTTTATATATTATGGTTGCAAAGTAGCTTTTTTCCTACATGAGTCAACGTCACAAAATATATATATATATATATATATATATATATATATATATATATATATATATATATATATATATATGTGTGTAAATATCGCAAAATATTATATACATATGTATGTATGTCTGTCTATACTAATGCTGCATTATCAGTTTCTTAGTAACATCGTAGGAATTTCTATTCGCGATTTCTACCCTGCTCGTTATGGGGTAATGGCTAATAGATCATCTATTAAAGTAAGATTAATGCATAGAGATGGTAGACACTGCTCATAATGAGATTTTATTTTAAAATCTCTACTAATATTGTAATTCGATAAGATCGCACATCATACTTAAAGACTAAATTCACAACTGAGCAGCATGAACTCTAATACTCCCTGTATTAAGACCTCAAAACTTTAATGAATATTTTGTCTAAATTGCATTTCTAAAACTATCTTAAATACTACACTATAGATCCCAGTATAACAGATAACAATATACATATAATTTGTGCAAACGACAATTACGGTTTTCCAACTATATTCTTACCGAATTCTTTCTTTGCTTTTGCATAAGCAAACATGTTGGATATGACATTTAAATTCCATTTGTTGTACAGAGATCTATTGGAATGCAAAGAAATATATAAGTGTATGTAACATTTCAATCAGAATTTCATTGTATGCCTCTTTTTATATACAATAGTGCACTCTTTCAGTGTTTGCCGACTTTCACATTGACATAGTTTTTTCTTCTTTCATATATATGTATATCTGTATATCAATTCAGTTATTTTATATAATTATTTTCATATTTTTCACAAATAATATGTTAGTACAATAATTAAAATTGATTTAATTAAGGTTTATCAAGTTGGTCCTAATTTTGATGCATAGATTTTCTTTTAATTCCTTAATTAGAAGCAAGAAACGTAAGCAAAGCACAATTATTATAATTTACTAATCATTTGTCATTTTGTCTATTCCTAATTGTAATATTGAATGTTAGTAAATTATCACAAAATCAATTGTCATTCATAGAACTGCTAAAATAGTTTTGTTTAATTTTTCTGATTATTACATACTATATAATTGAGCTTGAAAAACCTCAGGCCATGTTATATAAACTTATTAAAACAACGGTTATATAAATATAGTGATATTTCTCTTGACTTCAAACCATAACATAATGAATCTAAAACACAAATCGCGAACTGTCATTGGACTCACAATCTTTGTGTCAAACGTTCTTATTTGTGTTATGCAGCAAGCATTCCGAACGACTTATTTATAAATTTTAATATCGAACTACTATGGTGTTAAATAACAATTACATTTTTTTCCACCTATATTGATTTTTATCGAACTGTACTCTTTTCTTGGATATTTTATACATCATATAAGTTGAACTGATCTGTGTATCAGCTCTCTCTCTCTTATTATTGGCTATATTATAATCTTTGACTGTAGATACATTTATCTAAAACGCTTGTAAATGTAAATAAATTAAAATCATAAGTAATTGTAGTAGACACAGAATCTAGACACTTAAATTCTGGAAATTGTCCCGATCCTGCAGGATCGCCTATGACAAAACATATGTGAGTGTATTTCTATAGGTATGCATATGTATCTGAGACATATAAGGAAATTGATTTAACCATTCGTAATAGAAGCTATCAAAGCCTCAATCATCAGCTCGCATACCCCTTACTTCTCCTTGATCTCTTTGCTGAAAAATTTAAAGATTGTTTGCAATTAAGTGTGAGGTATAAATTGCAGTAATTTAAAGTGAAAAAGTTACTTACTCTATCTAATTCTTCTTTTGTGCTTTCCTCAATTGCTCTAATATCTTCCATAGTTAAACCATACCAACGATCTATCCAACAAAAGACTTGCCTATGGAAGTTAGTAAAAAGACGCCTTTCTGCTTTTTGTATAAAGTTTTCAACACGACTTTGTAGACCAAACCATTTAAATTCACAAGTGACTAACTTATAGCATGTCATTACAGGTTGAACATTATTCTTCCAATCTTTACCTATAAGAGGACCCCGACCTGTTTTCACAGATTTAAATTTGGTTGGGTCCTCATCCTCTTTATAATCAGTACTTGCAATTGGATCATTTGCAATATCTATATGTATTACTTCTCTTATCTTTAATTTATCAGGAGGTAATTCATGAACCTATTAATTAGAAAATAATAATATAATATATAAAAAACAAAATGAAGTATTTTTTTTAATTTTTATACACACATTATGTTGATTTCCAACATCATCAATGTGAAATGATTCGATCATAATTACAAAGTGTTCTTTCATATATCCAGGATTCTGTACAAAAGATAATAATAGATCAAAATACACATCAGAAAATCATTAGGAATATTTTTGTGAACAAATTGTACTTACAGTAATGACCGTTTTGCAATAAGGATAAGCATTCCAAGCTTCCTCATGAATTTCTAAGGAATTCTTTGGCAGCATAATGCGAATAAAAGCAGGCACTTTACTAGCTAAATGATAAATCTTGTATGTATATTGACCTGAAGAATATTTGCCACCAAGCAAAGGATAATTTGTGAATGGCTCATTTTTTAGTACTTGTATACCCTCTCCTCCTCCAGTATTATTTTTGCTAGCTTCTGCTACAGAATACAGCTGAGCCACTTGATACTGCCATAAAGTAAATCACATTTTATAATAGATATCATAAAGACAGTAAAAAATGTATTTTAATAACAAAAATGTATAAAATAAAAAATAACACCTAATTACCTAAAAGTATAACTTGTCTTACAAGAAAACTGTAACGTCTATAATTTATTTATTAAATAAAATATTATTAAATTATAATAACTTTAAATAATTCTTTTCCCTCATAAAGTATAAAAGTAAAACAAGCTTAATAAACATATGTTACCAGATAATTAAAGACTAGACTAAGGTAATTGGGCAGAAGAAAAGATTTGTTACATCACAAAATTAAGTAATAATAAATATAACAATGAAATCAGCATGATCTGGTAACATTTGTCATATACACTGGAATAAAGATTCAAAACAACATTCAAAATAGTTACGTGCTTCTAAATAAGTATTAATTAAATGATTTGAATTTTTCCTAATGATATAGTAATGATGTAAAAGCTAATTTGAATTGTTTCTTTTTCCATAGTAATAACACATTTCAAAATGGGTCATTATAATAAGACCTTGCTATTCATTAAATACATACCTCTTTCACATTAAGAGGTAAAGTGACACGGCTGAAACAAAGAGAAATAAATTATATTTGTGTTCAATTAAATAATAAGTAAAAAGATGACTACATATTTATGAGCAACGACCTTGAGTACACTTAAGTATGATATTAAGTACTATACACTAAGTATCGAAAACCAAACGATAGATAATAACGTATGACGAATGAATATCTTTTGAAACGTTACTCATCAGTTAAAATGATATTTTCATCACATATTAAAATTTTGTCCGTATGGATGGCAAGGGATGAAAGTACATCCCTCTTTACCCCTCCAATCCCACCCGCCGTTAAAGATTAGTAACCATATCTCCAAGAATTGCTTTTAAATGTTCGACGACTACTTCCTTATCGCGCGATGTGTTAAATTAACAGCGAAAAATCTCGAAAAAACTTACAATTCTTTGATGAGCATTTTAACAAGCAGAGCACATGGGCTTCAGTAATTTCAGTGCGACCACACAGAACCACCCTTGCTTCAGCAAATTCACTCGTGTTATCTCTCAACCCGCAGTCATACGCATACAACGGCGTCGACTTCTCAACCGACTGCCACACACTCGTATTACCAACCAGACACACTGCTACAGCCACTAAAGAGCACACATACTTGCGCACACGAGTGCATTGAATTTCCCCACTCTTATCTCATAGACACTTTGCAAATGACGTCATGCTTACATGCACCTTAGTTCGCATGCGCATTTATCATCTATCAGTTTACAATAATTTTATCTGGGGATTTTGTATAGAAATATACAAATAAAAATATGGAAACAATTACTAGATATATCATTTATTAATTTATTACCTATTGTTAGTGAATCATATATTTAATTTACAGTTCCTGTTTGATTCAATTTAGAATATATTTAAATACATTATGAACATATATATGTATGTATATATGAATGAAATTTGAAATTAAAAAGCTACAAAATTCACCATGACTTTCATGAAAATTGAAAATAAAGGAATACAGGATATATAAATAGGACATTATATTTAAATCGAATAAACATTCAATTAAGGATTATAATTTACAGTTTATAGCTTCTAATATAATAATTAAGTTATGCAGTAGGATTAATTACATAATGACATAATAATAGATATTGGAATAAGGTAACGTATCGTGAATTTTAATATTACATGTATTACAAAACACAATATATTATAATTTTTAACAGCATAATTCGTATCAATGAACAAGTTGTACAACCATTATAAATATTGTTTGCTGAATAAATTGTTAAAAATAAAAAATATATTTCTATATATAAAAAGATATTTCCATATGATTAATATATTAAAATTTTATAAGTAGATAATTTTTTCTTATATACGTCTTACAAATAAAAGAGCTGTTTTGATTGGTTGATTTTTATCTGGATATTAAGGGACATTTTTACAGAAATTGTTAAAAGATATAATCATTAACTTTGAAAGTTACAACTTAATTTTTCATTAAGAATATATTTATAAATCTATACGATATAGGTTATGCAATAATCGAATCTATGACACATAAGTTTCAAAATTTCTCTATGCAAGTATTTATAACTGTATAACAAATTAAAAGGTTATTCTATATATTCAGTTTTCAAAATAATATTAGATTGCGCGTACATGCAAATTTCGCATCAAAAGTAAGTTTTATATATTTGTATTAAATGTTGTTTCATAATGACATATTTGGTTATAAAATGTATATTGTGCATAGATGTTACATATCATGTAACATTCGTTGGCTCATTTTAGAATCGACTGTAATCGACGAGTCCGATTGATCGATATGGTTTGGTGTGTGTGACGAAATGTACTTGGATGACAGCGCGTATACTGACGCGCCTAAGAATATTTGGTTTAGGGTAAATGAAAAGATGGAATAGTCGTTTGAAAGTTAGAAGAGGGATTGAGTAACATGTACGCATATTTTTTCGCGAGGTGTGCTCATTGGTGGACTATTATAATTATCAATCGAGTTTCGTTGTTAGATGTTATATAGAAGATAAGTACGTCAAATGTATGGTGGCTTGTGAGTGCAAAGAAGACGAAACGCGTGGGAAGATTAGAAAAGCTGGAGAAGCTACGTTTCGAAAAAGCGGACATATAACCAAACAAATTGAAGAAAAAGAAAGACTGAAAGTAAGCGTTTCAAGATTCAAATCAGAATGGACGAATGTATGCTGAATGATTTGTTAGAATGCTCGGTATGTCTCGAGCGATTAGATACATCGAGCAAAGTACTTCCCTGTCAACATACCTTTTGCAAGAAATGTTTAGAAGAGATAGTTAGCACTCACCGCGAATTACGCTGCCCTGAATGTCGCATTTTGGTTGATGCTAAAGTGGATGACCTGCCTCCTAATGTATTGCTAATGCGTATTTTAGAAGGAATGCGAAATGCAGCTCCTAAATCTACGAAATCTATAACTAAAAGCAACGCAGGACCTCAAAGACTGTTTGGTGGTCACCAAGTTACTTCGACTCCTATTGTAACTACTAGTCCTACTCCTGTTGCATTCACAAATGAACCAGTTCGGCATGGTAATGCAACGGCAAAACAACTTCAATTACACAATCAAACATATGGCCGAGCAATCTATGATTATGTGTCCAAAGTTCCAGGGTAAGTTTATAATCTCAGTGAAAATCAAGTTAGTATTTATTCAAACAGTATTTTATTAATTGTTTCATATTTTAGAGACTTGTCATTTAAAAAAGGTGACATTGTTATCCTTCGTAAGAAAATTGATAATAATTGGTGTTTTGGAGAGAGTGCTAGTAGTCATGGAGTTTTTCCTTTATCTTATGTTCAGGTATATTAAAATATATTTTATAGTTTAATATAAAGATATAAAAAGTATTTAGTATTTAATGTAATGTTTTATTTATATAGGTAATCACACCATTAACACCAGATGTTCCTCAGTGCAAAGCTTTGTATGATTTTAGAATGACTAATGATGATGAAGATGGCTGTCTTACATTTAATAAGGTATGTGAATATCTATATATTTAATATTCAATAATAATTTAATATTAAATTTTTTATTTTTATTTTGTAACAAGTATTGTAAAAATAACATCAATAATATTTTTAAATGACTTTACAGGGTGAAATTATTAGTGTTATTAGAAGAGTTGATGAAAATTGGGCAGAAGGAAAACTTTTGGATAGAATTGGCATCTTCCCATTGGCTTTTGTAGAACTAAATAGTGTGGCAAGAGCTTTAATGAAACTATCAACGAAGTAATTTTTATGATTTTGTCCTTAAAAATAAAGTTTAAGTATAGAAATTAGAATCAATAATTAAATAGTGATATTGGTATTATGCGTGATTGTTTGAATATGATAATGTTTTCTTTAAATAGTGCTCAACCAGGTCCATCAAGAGTAGCACCTCCTACTCCCACTAATGAAGAAACCACGCTCTTAATACCGACTGATCATTCGCGTAATTTACAAACAAGTCAACCTCGACCTCAACTTGTACAGGTATTATAAGTAGAATTAATTTAATTTATTATTATATTATTACATACCATTACATACAATAAATTTATATTAATTTTTGAACATTTCAAAATGCCAAAAATATCTTTAACAAAGCTTACCAATTTCTTACATTTTATCAACAGAATACAGTTTTACCAGTTTCTGACTCCATTTCAAATGTATCATCAGGAGGTAGTTCTTCAACTACTACTCCAAACACCCCTAATAGTTCAACTACATCTAGTAGCTCTAGTACTGCTCCAAGTAGTCCCAGTAGCCCAGCAATATCTCCTCCTGCAGTTGGAAATAGACATAATGTTAAGCGTCACAGTTTCACTGCTGTTAACACTGGCCATCAAGCTCATCCACATCACAGACACAGTGCTGAAATACTTAGTCCTGCAGTAGACAATGCCATTGGCAGCAGTACTAACAATTGCAGTAATGATTCATTTTCTTCACTACAGGTAAAAAAGTTTATTTAACAGCAACATGATTAAAAATTTTACAAACTTTATGTTTATAACAGTAAATTTTTATTTTCATTTCTCAGACAAGTACCAGCATTGCAGATCATAATCTTCGTCATAGGCGAAGCGGTAGTAGTGATCTTGCTCTTGCACAGTCGTCACAGAGTTCGTCTGCCACAACCGGAAATACTCATTTACCAGCTGCATACATAGCTCTGTATCCATATAAACCGCAGAAAGCAGATGAACTTGAATTACGAAAAGGTGGCGTTTATATGGTAACAGAACGATGTCAAGATGGATGGTTTAAAGGAACTTCTAATCGTACACAAAAGTGTGGAGTCTTTCCTGGAAATTATGTTACGCTTGCTAAGTATATGAAATACTTACAATAGGAATACACAATATAATTTCTTGATTTTAAATAATTCTATTTTCGTAGGTGTCAACGTGGCTTGTGTCGAGGTTCACCAAATACAGGACAGCATCAAAACTTTCCATCTTCAACGAGTCAAAATAATACCGAGTCACGGATAACTACTACTTATACCAAGAATAAAGGAGCTACTCCTCAACCTTATAATGCACGTACATTGTTACCACCAGAATTGCCACCACGTGCTATTAGTCCATCTTTTATGGTATCATCGTCTTGGCATGGGCAAAGCCAAACACAAAGTCAAGAAAACAGTCCGCCTCGATATAAGGAACAAAATTCAGCAAATCCTCTTGGACGTAGCCACAGTGCTGTTATGTCATCGAATATTTGTACGTAATGATTTTATAGAAAACATTATATTAGAATATACATGAGATTGCTTCTTGTTTTAGCATCTCCTGGAAAACAGGTTACTTTACCACAGTCATTAATGACTACAACTACAGTTACTGGTGTTAGCAACAGTGGAACTGTTGTTACTGGTGCCACTTCTTCCATAATGAATGAAGTAAACAAAAGCCCAAATAGTGTTCTACATGCAGTAGCTTCACCTTCTTCTACCGCATCTGTTTCTGTGCCTAAAAACACTGAAAAGGTATAAGCTTATCTTTCCATAATATATGATATTTGTTTTCTTATTATACAAACATAGACATATAAATGAAACATACATATATATTTTCGAACTACAGCAGAAGGAAAAGAAGGATAAATGTGTTTCTTTAATGCGCCGGTTAACGAATATTAAGAAATCAAAATCACCACCACCTACTACATATTCCATGGATAACCCTGTTTTTGAAGATGGCAATTCCATCAATCCAGTACATGTTCGGTAAGCTTTTTTTTATTGCAGTAACAGCAAGCCATGCTTTATATAAGTATGATAGCGTATTTGAATGTACAAATTTAAGGAAAATAAAATAATTTTTGCATAAAATAATGATTTGCATGTTCGTGGCGTAATGAACATATTTTTTTAACAGTTTGCATGCACTGTTATCCAAAATTGTTTATGTTTTTGTGTACAATGTAAAATGTATGTAATTATGTATATGTATTTTTGTTATGTGTTGTATAATTGTTGAATTCACTGTATAATTGCAATGTTTATACATATATAGGAAAAAAATAGTAAATTAATTGTACATTGTGCAAAATAGTTAAAACTCTTAGATTGTTTTTTTTTACTGTTTACCATATTTTTTAACACAATATGAGCTGCACGTGTTGAATTATTTGTCTAATTCCACACGGGGGGGTTGGGCGGATATATTTAAAATTAGATCAGGATCTTGCCCAAGTCAGTTGCTACAAGTGGGAGCTACACAGGAATTAAATGCTTCAAACAACCATCATCGTTTGTGTCCAGGCTCTGTCCAAGGACATGTCACATCTTCACAAAGACTAAAATACAAGGAGAGACCATCTTTACCGGTCTCGATCCTCCAGAGGTTAGTTATTGAAATTATATGTCTGACAAATAAAGTGACTGAAAATTAACATCTACAGTAAAATGTATTTATCTTGATATATTTGTCCAGCTCATATAGAAAACGGAAATTGTATTTAGTCTTTTATAATAAAATATGTACGTAATAATTGTGTGATGCATATGTTCAACTGAATTAACATTTGCAATTAGATGTATAATAATGCTATATATACATATAGGTAAGTATGATGATAAATATTGCAAAAATTAGGAAATATGTGTTACAAATGCTTGATTATGTTGATGGCATTAAAATATATTTCATTCCTATTTTTCAGTTGCGTTTTCGTAGTTGTTATTATTCTTTCAAATTATGGATTTTATCAAACATTTGCTTGTTGATTGAGTATGTGTGCATTTAATGCATAATCATTACATAAAGTTAACGAATTTCTTGAAACTATTACAATTCTACTTTTATTTTTATCATTAATATTCACAGATCTAACGAATCGGGTGGAATGGCATGTACACCGATGGGAAATCATCACCGTAAGAGTAACTCATTAGATGCTGGTATGGGAAAACAAACGAAGCAACAACCCACACGCGAACGGTAAAAATTATCACTTAAATCATTTTGCATTTTTATTTTTTATCTAATTATTAATATTTTTTTCCTTCAGCGAGCGAGTATACAGATTTCGTTGTATTGTGCCATATCCACCTAATAGCGAGTTTGAACTTGAACTTCGAGTAGGAGATATTATTTATGTACACAAAAAACGCGATGATGGCTGGTACAAAGGCACTCAACAAAGAACTGGTCGTACAGGCCTTTTCCCGGCAAGTTTCGTCGAAGCTTTCTGAGATACAGCGCAAAACCATTTCGTATTAGAAACTTGTATATAATACTGCACGAGCTGATGGTGACATATTGCACATCAATTTTCAGGTTTATTAAAGGTATAATCATTAATATGAAGGTAAGTGTACTAAATGTACTAAATAGTACAGTAAACATATACTTGTATGTTACATGTAGTATGTTTATATGGTTTTATTATGATTATAACATAAAGAATTTTTTTAATTATGCAATGAATGAAATATAGTGAAATTGTCCAAAATGGATACTGCCGTTGATATTATATTCAACAGAAATTATTAAAGCAATTAAGGAAGTAAGAGATTATATTACAACAATACTGCCATTTGAACAAACATAATTACAGAAAAATGTATTATTACTGTCTTTTTTTACTAACACAAGATCAGTTTCATAATTCATAGTACAGGAAGAGGTCTATGAAATTATTTTATTTACATTTTAAGTTTTTGTTCACGTATAGTAATATTTTAAGATCAGATAATTTGAATTTTCATGAAGCTTAAATTATTATTAAATATATTATCGCATACTTTTTTTGCAATTTTATACAAGCAATTGTTGCTTAAATACCAGTTTGAAAAAAAATAACGGGATTACTGTTAAGATTTTGTTTAATTTCTTTGAATTGTTGCATTTAAAAAATTTATATGATATATTTTATGATGTTATTGAAGTTGTATGAACAAAAAAAATTATATCATTTTTTATATTAGTATGATCAGCTTTGACAAACGTTTCCTTTTATAGACATTTTTCTTAGAAAAATATAGTAATTCGTATCATATAGAAAAATGTAAAACATTTCACTATGAAGTGTGTCTTATATTGCATATTAATATATCTTTTTTTTATGTAAAAATATACATATGTGAGATTATGTAATGATTTCAAATTTTACGATGTTGGTTTTGCTAAATATATGATTGGCTATATCAGACTGGCCTATATTTCCGCATAATTGTAGACATTTAGTTAAATAGATTTTAACAAAAAAGGTGAACTATAACATTAATACTTGTAGTAACATCAATTGTATATCTGTACTGTACAACTGAATGTGTATGTTTTTCTTATTTACGAGGTATTTAAACATTCAAACACAACAAGAAATTATTAAGGTGAATTAATGAGCTTCCCAAGGCTGAATAATAATCAATATTTGGTTAAATTTGTTATTTTCCTGTAGGAGATGCTATGCTAATATGAATTATGTATAAACATCTGCCGAAAATATTTTTTTATTAACGTTATTTTATCATTTTTAATTATATTCATTTCAAAACAATGTTTATCATTCATAGAATAAGTCTGATTGCGTGTTATTTTTCTATATATGTTATAATTTATTTAATTTATGTATCTGTGTCAAGAACATTATAAAAAAGTGTTTTATAAATCTTTATTATTGTACTGGTGTATTCAGTGGAAACAACATCAAGGTCATGAAATCAGTCAGGCGTTAAATTACGTTTACGCGTGTTTCGAATGCTAAAATAACAATTTGAGTCACATATATAGAAATAAGAAGTTCGTATTGAATTCAAAATCATACGATATAAACTCAGAATTATGTTTTTCTTTGTAATATATTTAACAAAATATATATTATGCAGTTTGAGAAGCAGATTCTAAAAATACATAATTTATTACCTTTTATACAGTGCAATGATTCTTGCTGATTATATAAAATGCTACTACATGAACCTGTGTCACCTTTTAATATTTTAATATATGACCTCGTTATATCGTTTCTACTGACTACATATATGTATATGTGCATGGCACATACAGACGCACATACAATATATGAATAGGGTAACAGAGGAAGAAATAACAAAAATATTTGATTTAGTGATTCAAAAATCACTAAAAATATAAAATTTAAATCTACTAAATTTTAGAAACATAGTTTTAGACTTATGGAGAAAATACTGACTATAAAAATTTCATATGTGTTTGTTTTTCTAATATATAAATTACCTTCTCTCTTCCTCTGATGTTATAAAAAATATATCTTCGTATTTAGTAGTATACACCATATAAAATGTATTTATATGTAGGTGTTTTATATAACATGGAATTAAGTAACTTATTAGTAGCGATAATATCTTATAAAACAAATAATACTTCATTATGGCAGGTAAATTTCAAATAGTAATGCAAACAGTAATAATATACATTGATGTATGTGGTAATGAAAATATTGAAATTTACAAATGATATGATTTGTTGAACTTTATTCATTTTTAATTTAAAGCGTAATTTGAATTACATTCTGAAATAAGTACAGTAATATGAATATAGTTTAGAATTGTAAATAAAATACAACTCAAAAAAAAAATTAAACTCAGTTTTCATGCCATATGATTATTTTATAAACTAAAATTGAGAGCAGTAGAATGTTATTTAAAATTCATATCTTGCATCCAAGTTTAAGTAATTTATACATATAGTAATCAAGTGTTTCTCAATAATTGTTAAATTTGATATAATATTTTTGTCTTCCTTTCAAAATAATAACTATATTTGATTGTTGTTTACTAATTGCCTAGTATTTAGTCATTTTTATTTTAAAATAAAATTATATTATATCAAATTTATCTTCATATTATGCTCCGTATCATAGAATTAACATTTAAGTAACATTTAAGTTAAATATAAAAAGTATAATAAAAAAGCACTATATGCTACTGAAAAATGTATTTATGAGTGATTTCTTCCCTATGGTAGCATTGTATTTTACTACTTTTCAATACTTACAAATTTTACTGTTATATTTCATATGATAATTTAATTATATTAATATCACTAAAATATGATAAGAAATACAAATCACATTTAAAACACTAATAATAATATCATTATACTATTTTAATATATATTCATGTTTGATTATTAAAAAATATTATTAAAATAGAAAAAATTGTTTTTTACAGATTAAATTTGTAAAAAAAATAGATAAAGTTTTTACCGCTTATTATGTCCAAAGTTAACAATAACAGTTCAAGATAATTTATTAATATCCCAATGGCAATAAATTACATAAAGTTTACGTTATTATGAATTATGAAGTATAGAATATGAAACAAATTTGAATTATATGAATTTTTTATGTTAAAAATACTTTCGAAAATATCAATGCGTACAAGTCAATAATTTATTGTAAAATTCATTTTTTTTTTTTAAATGATCTGACATTGACCAAGCTATATAATTGTGGGAGAACACATATATGATTCAGTGTGTAGCCGCGGCTGTCCAATGATTGTTAATTATTAAGCGAGTGTAAGTTCTCTTTTCTCCAACTCTTCTTTTAACATATATATTAATAAAATCCAGTTAGAATAAAATTTTTCAAAATTAAAACTTAATAATTAATTATAGTAATTGACATAATCTTATTATTCTTATCTACGTTTTTCGATGTTTGTAATTTAATTAAATATATCAATGTGACATTAAATTGTTTTATAGACATTAAGAATTATTTCAAACTTCTATTTCTTCTCAAAATAAGCAACATTATTACATATGAACTATGACATTGAATATTACATTTCAATTATTTTAAATACGCAAATTACGATCTACATAAATTACACAAGTGCAGGTATACATTTACGCATGTGTGTATACGCAAGAAAAATGTGGACTTTAAACTTTAAAACAAATGAAAAGAAGATATATGTGTATATACACATACAGGGTGTTAATTTGAAAACATAAATGACATTTGATATTCGCGGTTAGTAACCGATTTGCATGTATTCATATATGCATTGAATAAAAGAGAATCAGATCAAAGAAACACAAGCAATTTAGTATACTAGTAAAAGATAATGTCAGATGGGTCAATTGCTTTTAAGTTAAGGTCAGGTTGTATTTTGTCTTTTAGTCACTTCTATTGATATACATATAATACAAAACAATAGTAAAATAATTAAAATGTATATAAGACAAACATTCTATAACTGCTAACCTCTAATTTTTAGATATGTTGTAATTAAATATATATTTCATACTATACACATTTTCATTAACCTAATTAAAGTCTTAATTCGCTTTTATAAACTATTTAACAAATTAAAAAGTTTCAATATTGTATTACTATTATTAGAAATCTCCATCAAATCTCTGGACTACAGCATAAAGTGTATTTTAATTAGCAATAATGATAGTTGGGAGGATGTTATTACCTACTCTTGCCAGAACAAGATTGACTTCCTATGCAAGACCACAATTGTTAAAGCAGAGACAAGATTTGGTAATATTTACTCATTACTTTCTTGATTTACTTCTATAACATTCTATATTTTAATAAATTTTCTTTTCTTAGACTTTATTTCTATTAGTATGTAAATTATCAAACTATCATATTACAAAAAATATTGAATATATTTCACAAAATAATGTAATTAGAAATGGTACAGCTGTACAGAATTTTAATAACGAGGAGAATAAACCTCTATTAGTTTTACTTAGTTGGTTGTTACCAAAACGTAAACATGTTCTGAAATATGCAGATTTGTATTTGGAACAAGGGTTTGATGTCGTGATAGTATCAATTACTCCTTGGCAACTATTATGGCCCACAAAAGGATCTAGGGTAAATACATGAAATATAAACTATAATAAGTGTTATATTAATATTCATAACATATAATTTAATTTGTAAAAGTTTTCTTTTAGCTGGTTGCAGCAGACTTGATAGAGTTTTTGATAAAACATCAGAATTATCAACAAATACTATTGCATGGATTTTCAGTAGCTGGATATATGTGGGGAGAAGTATTGGATTTAATGCAGAATGACCCTAAAAAGTGTAACAATATAATTGATAGGATTGTTGGTCAAGTATGGGATAGTTTGGCTGATGTGAGTGAATTAACAATAGGTGCACCACGTGCTATGTTTCCAAGAAATGAAATGCTACAAAATATGTGCCAGAAGTATTTAGAGTAAGTTTATTTTTAATGTTAATTTCATTTATATTTCTTAAAATATTTCAATTTGAATTATATGCACTAAAACAATTTACACAGATATCATATGAAAACTTTTTATAAACCATCTACTCAGTATTATATAAGATCTAGTCAATTGTTTCATACAAATTTAGTGCATAGTCCAGCATTATTTTTTATTAGTAAAACAGACCCAGTGGGTTCATTAACAAGTAATCTAAGAGTGAAAGAAAGCTGGGATTCTTTGGGTGTAAAGGTAAGATGTGTAAATGTAAAAAATAATCACAGGTATGTAAATTACAAAATAGTAGAGAAATATTTATATTCTTTTCAGATTTATGTTAAGATATTTGAAAATTCCCCACATGTTGAACATTATCGTAAATACCCAAAAGAATATGTTGCAGAACTGTATGCGTTTTTGAATAAATTAAATTTGATGCAAAATAAAAAGAAAATGGCACAATTTTAAATGTGCCATATGACGTCTTATTACTTATATTCTTAAAAGATATTCAAAACAGTATATTTACGAAATATGTAGTTCTTTAATATAGATTTTGATACAAATTTTTATATATAAATCAAAGCAAGTTATTTATAATCAATTGAAACTTTTTAACCAGTCTCAGCTGTGAACTTCATCATCTGTAAGTAAAAACACATGTTTCTGTGCAATAATATATAAAGTATAATCAATTTTATAGCAAGAAACAAAGAAGTGTTCATTTAAACAGGTATAGTAAAAGGAAAGAGGTACTTTGTGAACTACATATTTTATAATAGTTTTAAACTTATTTGATGAATTCCGTCTTTAGCAATCATATGTACATGAATACTTATTTTTTTTTTTACAGTAACTATTTTTTAACCATGATGCTAATTGCAACTTATACAGTAAGCAAGAAAAATGTGTGTTTTATGCATTGAATGTTAGTATGCCATTACAAAAATGGTTATTCGTAATATGTTACTTATTATACAATGTATAATTTTAAATACAAAAAAATTTGAGTTAATTAAATTTTATTTCTATAATGCAGATTTTCATCAGTTTTTTGTTTCTTCTTTAATTTATCACGTTTTTTTTGTTCTAATATTTCCTCAATCTCATCCGGATCCTTCCCTTCTAGAATAAGTTTCTTGCGTTTATTGATCATTTTTTTGCCATAAAAGTCCATCTCGTCTAATTTCATTTCCGCTTCTCGCTTAGCAACAGATATTTGTGTCAAAATTGTAACTATTTCCTTATCTAAATACAAAAAAAGTTATATTAATATATTCTGTGTACATTTCTTTTGTAAAATAATAGAGCTAAAAATGTATTACCGTTAACTTTATATTCTGTAAGTTTTGTACCAATAGCATTTTCAATTGCGTGTAATAATTTAATATCATGTGGAGTTATTAGGGTAATTGCCATGCCATTTTTGCCTGCCCTAGCTGTTCTTCCAACTCTATGAATGTACTCTTTTGTTACATTTGGTATAATATGATTTATAACTAACTCAACTGTAGGAATATCTAAACCTCTTGCTGCGACATCTGTAGCTATTAAAATTTTTGCATGATTGGACTTAAATTGAGTAAGTGCAGCAAGACGATCTTTTTGTTTTATCATTGCATGTAGGGCTACATTTTTAAATCCAACGTCATTTAATGTCATGGATAATACTTGACAATGTCTAAAAAATACAATGTACAACAAAGCATTAAGAATGTTTATGTCTATATCAAGTATTATATGTATACAATTTCACTTTACTTGCAAGTATCTGTAAATATCATTATAGACCCATCTTTATTACTTGCTCTAAAGGTTCTAATTGCTTCTACTAAAAAGGAATCACGTACATCACTTGGACAAAGTACGTAACGTTGATCAAGTTCTTTTACTGTTGCTACACCAAACTCATCTTTAGATTCCCATATAAAAGCCTTTAAAAATAATTTCAGCTCTATGTTCATTCTACTATTCCTTGTTCATTTTTTCAAATATTTACAGAATTTTATAATACCTTACTGGATGCTATGTGTTTCACTTTGTCAAGGGTATCTGTCATTGTTGCACTAAAAAGAAGCATTTGCTTCCGTTTAGGTAAAGCCTCAAATATAGTTTTTAACTGATCATCAAAGTGACCTTCTAAAAGTCTATCAGCTTCATCTAAAACTAAAAATTTAATTTGCTTTAAAGAAAATGTATTACAACTTTCAAGGTGGTCTGCTAAACGTCCTGGAGTTGCAACAACTATATGTGGATGTTTTGATAACTCTAGCCCTTGTACAACCATATCCATTCCACCAACAATTACACATTTTTTTAAACCAATAGATTTTCCTATTGCTGAAAATTGATCTGCAATCTGTAAAGAAAAGATTTTATCAAAAATAAAAAAGAAACAAATATAAATATCTGTTTTAAAAGGTTAAAGTGTTTAATATACTTGGAAAGCAAGTTCTCTAGTTGGTGTTAGAACAAGTGCAAATATGCCATATGGATCTTCAGATAATTTTTGTAATATAGGAAGTGCAAAGGCAAGTGTTTTACCACTGCCAGTTTTTGCACAACCAATACAATCATCACCAGCTAGAATTTTTGGGATACAATTTTTCTGGATTGGTGTAGGACATTTTAAACCTACAATAAATAATAATAACATAACAATTTTCTTTATCTTTCAAGCCCATTATTTAAATTCTTACCCATAAAATTGCATTGTTGAACAAGCCATGAACTTAAATTTAATGCAGCAAATGACATGGTTGTTTTTGACTTTTGTATAGGTTAACACGTGGAATGCTTTGATTAATAGAACATAATGGTTTTGTAAAAGTTAATTTTAATAAAGATTCAATTTAAATAAGGGATATATTATTAACGGATAGAATTATTTATTATAAAATGAGTTACATTTCATTAAATAATTTTATATATGCGCTCTAAAAGATATTTTTAGAAGGTATATTACACAAGGGACTAAACCACTCAAACGATTCTCCTGTTTGATTAGTGCTTGATTAAATGCAATATACATTAGTTTATTATTTTTTTATCTTATAACATTTTACAATTAACTTAATAGTATTAGTAAGAATATTAATTTAATCTCTATATTAATATCAATATTTTTAGTATTAATTATTATTATGATTAGTACTAATAATAATAATGTAATCGGTAGCAAGTACACGTGTACTAGTCTTAAATTTCATTTTTGGAACGAGTAGTTTCCGCTACATGCTCTTATAAACACCAATTTTATTAGTACATTTTGAGAGTAGATTGAATAAAATAAAAATCATGGGATTGTATGTTTTTATACTTACGAGTATTTTTAAAATAATAGATTTTCATAAATCATTAATAAAGTTAATAAAATAAGTATCCTGTATCTCGTCTGTCTAGAGCCTAGAGCGGTATTTAATCTTTTCATGATGCGGCACCTTGTTTGTCATATTATTTACGTGTAGCCCATTTACAATTTTTAGTAATGCAAAATTATTATTTTATTATTATGTATTAAATATTAATAAATATTATTTATTAAATATTATTGTTTTTTAACCTTTTACGAGGACATTGCGATTTTTGGAGGTACGTGAATCAGAGATAAAAATCGCTGGTCTAAAATCTTCAGGGCTATTGGATATAACAATACATTGGATGTTAAATCTATGCTCTGGATCTCGTCTTTGAAAGAAACAAATTATTTTTAAAATAAATAAATATAAGAACAAAAATAGTTGAATTGGATTTAAAAGGTATTATATTATGAGCAACAAATAGAAAACTATACTATTTGTTTTTGTATGGTTCATTTTACGTACAAGCCTATCCAATTAATGTTTCAAAGTTGTGACACGTGACAAAAGTTTAATATACTTTTACGTTTACTTATTAAATAATAACAAATGGCATATGTTATTATCGTTATTATTGTTATTATTATTATTGTTATTATTATATTAGGTTACGCAATTCATTTATTATCATACCTTAATTTGTAGAAAATAATAATTATAATATACATTTCTATATGTTTCTTTCGATCAATAAAGATAATACAATTACAATAATGATAATAATACATTTACAGGGTACGCCAAGGCTATAAATTCTTTGAATTATTGAAACTAAATCTTAAGCTCTAATTTACAATTAAAGTTACTTTTCAACATGTACATAAGTTGCAACATGTACATAAGTGTAGTTATCGTAGGATTGCACTTTGTAATTATATAATTTAAGAACAACAAGTACTAAATTTAAAGAGGAAAGTAACGATGCTATTTAACTATGCGATTTTATAATGGCAGTGAGAAAAAAGCTGCCCATAACGGAAAGCAAAGAACGTTTCTATACTATGCAAAAAGAAGAAACCACAGTTAACATAGGAGACATTGTTCACGTCTCTGTGTATGTTCGTGAACGTACGTTCATTTCTACACATTTGAAAACATAAGAATTTATTTATGTTCGATGCACATTTTGATCTAACATCGATAGAAACTTCCTATGCCTTCCCCCGCTTATTAAAGATAGGTGCTAAAATTCGATTTAACGAATCGCTATGGATTAATCAGTTTTTTTTTCTTAATACAGTTCCTATACTTTTCAGTCACAAAAAATATGCGTATTTAAATAATCGTCGCTAAAATTTTGACAACATTTTTTTCCAGTTTATAACGCAGTGATGTTGCATTAACATTACTAGTAAAAAGTATACATTATTATTTTATATATACTACTAGCTTTTATACATATATTGATGAAAATCCGAATTAACGCGAATTTTCCTTCATCTTAAAGGATGAAATACACAATTTCAAATCCTCACAATCTGAAATGCTAAAAATCAATTTTGCCGATTCTCTTCTCTTCGTTTTACAATAGACAGGTTCTGCTATTTTACAAATCTAGAAATACATGTAGTACGATTTAATAATAATTCGGTCAATGCGATTGGATAATTCGCTAAAATCTTAGAGGGAAACAGTTACTACGATGCTACGTTAGAACAAGAATATTTAATAGAATAATATAGTAGGTTTATCACAAATTTTATATTATATCATAGATCGATTATCGGGCATATTATCGAGGAAAATTACATCTTATTTTATACGATTAAGTCCAAAAGACATAACGTTCTCACATTAATTAAATGCTCTATTACACAATGGAGGAATAGTCGTCGCTGTCAATTAATTTGACGATGTATTAATTTTTAACTGGATTTTCCAAACACAATTTCTTTTTCATACATTATCATATTGATCAAATACTGAATTTTATAACTGGTACTTCTTTTGTTCTATTTGAAAGCTTTATTTTCTTGTCGCAGCGTGCATCCTATTAATAAACACAGAACATAAAAGAAATACACACCTATACAATACAAAATGTACAGTAATATACTTGCAACAAATTTGTATAGCTACAATTATAACAATTTATTAGATGAAAATTTAAGGATAAATGATAAAGAAATGTTATGATATTCATTAATGAACAGCGTATGATCAATCTCAATTTACTAATGTTAGTCGCTGTATTTTGCCGCGTCTTAAGTGTATTTCAATTTTCTTCAAAATATTCATTTAACAATCATTACCAGGAAATATAACAACGAAAATGTATGAAAACCAAAACTTACAGTTAACATATATATGGAATAAAAAGAGCACATCTAGTTAACATTTAATACACTAATAAGATTAATGTTAGTAACCTGTATGAACTCTGATTGAATGACTTCATATTCACATCTAAAATTAAAATACACTTGAAAAAGCGGCAGATTAGAGCGAGTATCAAAGACAACATCGTCGAATGTGTGTTTTAAAATGTTTACCTTCGCATATCGTAAACGTATAAAAGATATTATTAAAGTTACAAATAAGTAAAATAAGTCAAACAATTACTGCAACTTAAAAATCTACTTTGCGAATATTATTTTTATCACGATTTCACTATACAGGTCCAATTGATCATAAAAAATAAATAATGATGTTTTGTTATAATATTTTTTAAAGTAAATATTCACATTCATCGTGTACGAGTCGCAAAAATTTGATGATATATTTTGTTCGAAAAATATGGAAATCTTAAATATAGAAAACGTGAGATGGATTTTTTATGCCGCTTAAAGTAAGAAGGTGACTTAAAAAATGTTGTCTACCAAATTTGTTCAGATCTGAATAATTACTAAAGCTGTATGACTCTCCTAATTAAGCTTTATGCTATCATCAGTTAGCTTGTTTCATAAATGAAACAACAATCTTACCAATTCAATATAAAATTCTATTCCTTTAAATACTAAATCAATGTCAGAAACTCTATTGAAAACATAATTACTTGTTTCCTTTAATTTGTTTAATTAATCTTTTCCATTTATCTCGCTAAACAAAATTTTCTTATATTTTTCGTTACCGTATGTAAACGATGTATTCGGTATATGATGACACTTATGTGTAATGCGCTTGCTTCATATTCATTTGCATTAATTAAGGCATTGTAATACATCGATATACAGAATACAGTAATGAAATTTTCTTTTACACGCGTGGTGTGTGTGTGTGTGTGTGTGTGTGTTTGTGATTTGTCATGTATATATACGTGCATGTACATTTATCATTTATGATACATGCGCATATACATACATACGCGCGTACATACACATAAGCAATATTTACAATTTTTTCACGGTAGTCAATCACGCATGTTTAGAACAGCAGTTAATATATGTTACCTAGTATTTAGCTAATTTAATTATTGAATTATTATCATTATCATCATTATTATTTTATTATTATTATAACTATTATAACTATTATACATAGTATAAGAGTATGGATTTTTCTCCTTTGTCCTTATCTACGGAAATAGTACTTAGATACAATTCAACTCATGTTCTTTCCTTGTTTTCAATACAAGAAAATAATCGCTATTTTCTTTATCCTATATATGTGAAATTTTTATATGATATAAATATTTTATTAGTAAAAAATTGTTTAATAATACAAACCCATTAATATCGAAAGTAAATTGACAGTGAAAGACTATAAGTTTTAAAACCAGCTTGCCGTATCGATATTATGTTTGCTCAAATATTATATTAATGAAAAAGATAAAATAAAATACTAATTTTATTATGAATGATATAGCAATGAACTAACTATTTATGTGTTAACTATTTTAAATGGAGCTATACAAAATTTTCAAACAAATATTCACTGAATAACATATGTGTAAATCAATACATGTCGTCTTTTTATTACTGTTTTCAGTTTCTCATTGGAAAAATTTTACTAGGCCTTTAATTATTCGTTGTTAGAAGAATGAGAAGCAAAACAGAATTTAAACAGTAAAAAAATAACACAAAACCAGAACACAATAGTTATATCACCAAATATCTATAAAATTTAACGACAGGCATATCGCTTATCGTTTGAAGTTGTAGAATTACATAGAAATTCACGATGTTACAGGACAAGGAGACCTGTTTTTACACGTCTAAATTGTATTTATAATTTGTTCCAGATGGTACTGAAAATCTATTTATAGTTGTTAAGAATGTGGAAAGTCAATAGTATGTGTTTCATTGCCAAAAATTAAACGTAGCCTTTTCATAGGTGGCGGAGGAGGGTCAAGATTTAATTCACGTTTTTTATGTCGTCTTTCGCGATCCCGCGTTTTATGTTTTTTCTTACGTCTGCTTCTTTCCACACCCTCTACACGTAATACTTCGTATTCAGGTTCATAACTATCTTCACTTAAACTCGTACCCGACTCTACAATGTCTTCTAAAACTGGCGAACGTTTCATGCGAAGAGTAAGTTTTAATCTGCCAGTTCTCTCTGGAGTAGTTGGATACACTTGACAATTAGAACTATTCATTTGCCATTGATATTCAGAAGCAGCTGTTAACTTTTGTGCACTATCGTTACTACAAGCTGATAATCTGCAATGAATAATTTTTCTATATATAAATTTTGTAAAATAACAAATCTTAAAATACAAGTGCAAAATATAAAAATATTTACCTGTTTAGACTTTCACTATCTATGGAATTTTCTCTTGATTGCCTATTACCATCTGAATCTAACAGTTGATTCTGGTTGCAACTAGCTGGTGGCCATGGTTCTTGTGGAAGTAATACTGGAGGTTCGGCTTTATTGTATTCATCATTGTATTGCATTTCTTGTAAATGTGAAGTGAGACCGGGTGTATGACGAGTTTCTTGTTTACGTCGCATTATCGATGGTATTCTAATATCTTCCAGATTACTTTCTTTCTCACTAAACTCATAAATATCACCTTGAATACCCGAATCGTCATCAGCTACACCAATTTCAGTAGTCGCTATTTTCTTTCGATCTCTTTTCTGACTTCTTGTTAATCTACTTTTTGTCTTTTCTGCTTTGCTACGAGTTTTTGAAATAGACGCAATCATGTTATCAGTCATCTTATGTTCTACTACAGTTTCTAATTCTTCTCTTAGTTCAGAAATTGTGGATTTCTTCTCGCTTAATAGTTTTTTTCTACTTTTATGAGACTTCAATGTTGTGGGTGATGAATCATTTTTTAAAATTGTATTGTGAGTATCCTCTAAATTACATTTGTTAATCTCGCTGTAATCGTTAGTTTCCATTGTACTGAAATTTTCATTATTTTCCCTATAGGGATCTATTCGAGAATTTAGGTTTGTTGTACATGTTTCAATAATTTCAGTATTTTCAGATTTTATTTCAGATGTTGCAACATTAACTACGTACATATTATTTTTCATGATTATACCATTCTGACAATTTTCTTCGCTATTTTCTATATCCGTATTTTCTTTTACAAAATTTATTTTATCATGTTCATTATTATCTATAGACTTACTAGATTCTGAAATAAACCTATCAAATTTGTTTGTTTCATTTTCTAGTAAGTATTTCACCAATATGTTTGAATTTGTAGAGTCACTTTTCTTCAAATCTTTGCCGGATGTGTGTATATCAAATGTAGATATTGTATCAGTTTCTATAAAATTCGAATTTGTGGGTGATTTGATATGAACTAAAGGTATTTGTTCGTCATTTTTGCAAGAATAATCCTTACTTATGGGATCATAACATTTTTCTGTCTCTTTCTTTAAGAGTTGTTTTTCAAGTTCTAAATATTTTTTGACGCAGTTATTTGATTTTATTGGCGTTGTAGAGATATCGTTTATATCTTTGGAATTTTCAACTGAAGACAAATTATAATGACAGGTTCTTGACTGACGATTTTCTTGTGAAATTATCTCACTCTCATTAGCTTTGTGCAAATCATCTAATCGACTTTCAGGCATGGAACTTATATGAACTGAATCACAGGAATTTGTACTATAGTGTTCTTTTTTAGAATTGGAAGTATTAATATTACCTACTGAATTAGAATTAATTTCTATAATAATATCAGGTATTTCTTTTTCATTTATCAATTTGCTATTTAGTTCTTTGTTATTTTTAATGAATGTTAAATCCGAACACTCCCTCTGAAGATTAGAACAAGTTGATTCTTCCAGTACATCACGATGTAAGGTCTGAACATGGCAAACATTATTAGTTTCTTCATTCAAATTACTTTTTGAATGAGTCTTATGTAATCTAGAGTACACAATTTCTTCATCTACTCTATCAGAATCTTCTTTGCGATGACTTATGTCTTCTAGTTCAATATTATTTATTATGGAACCATTTAAACAAGGAGATCCAGCCTTCTCAGAAACTTTATTCTTCTTCGATTCTGTTCTTTTATGAAGTCTGTACATAAAATTTTTAATATATTGTCATTTTCGTTTTATAACTATAATTCATAATTTAACTTATGAAATAAAATATCTCACCTGGATGATCGAAGCGTATGATTTTTAACATTATTCTGATGACCATTATTACTGTCCAATTTAAACAATTGTTTATTTCGTAAATTTCTTGTCACAGAACTTGTAATGGCAGCTGGGTGAGGTTGAGACGTTTGTAATACATTTTCCCCATTATTTGTAATAGGTTGCTGTTGAGCAATATCAGAGAAGTGACATCCTTGTGCAATTAATAACTCTGCATCATATTTTGTTAATCCCCTTCTCCGTAATTCTTTTACGGTAACACTTTGTGGTGCTACAGCAGCATTACCAACAAGCACTGCATTTCTTTCTGTAAGTGCAGTATCAGCTTGTTGTTTATTGCGACTTAATGGCTGTTGTCTATGTTTCATGCGATTGATGCGATTATCTGTTTCTCGTAAACGGTACCCTGTAAGAATATTTAATTTGGTGATAAGTATACGTGTTCATGGATGTTATTTCAGATTTAGTTCTTAAAAGTACCAGAGGAAAGTTCTTCTCCTGGTTTTTGATTTGCAAATGCTCCAGTTGCCCTCCTCTCACATGTTTCACATTCACAGAAACAGTTACTATCGCCGAAAAAGTCTTCTCCATAGAAACAAGTAATTTCCTCCCCTACTTCAATATCACGAAGAACTTTAATACAAGCTGTATCTCTTCCCGTTGGCACGAACTATATTTTATACAATTTAATTAGAATGAATTAAAAAATATATAATTAATAAAATATATAATATAATTAAAACGATAATGATTTGTATTTGATTTATTAACCTTGCAGTTAGCTCTACAGTCATGATTAATATATGCTGCTGGACCTAACCATAACTGAGCACAATTTTTGCGACAACTAAACATAACAGAAAAATCATTTTTTCCTGGATGTAATAATGCTGCTTCCTCCTATAATAACATTTTAGAAGTACAATAAACGTAAACCAATTTTTATATTTTTCTTAATGTCTTATGTATAAGTTTAAACAAACCTTTTCACTAAGTTCTGCGATACAACCAACAAGACAAGAAATTTTATCATGTTTTAGCCATTTGCGAGTTGCACAAATTTTGGCACCTTTTTGACCTTCAAGACTATACCTAAAGCATGGTTCTATTGCAAATCCAGAATCTTTATCAAAAACCTTTAAATATATGTAAATCTATAAAAGTGAAATAAGATTGATACAAAACAAAATTTTATAAAATATATCAAAAAATTCCTGACTTGCATATATAACTCACATGTTTTTCCAAATTTAGTTGTTGTTGTTTAGATTTTGTGTGAGGTAGTCTTGCACTCCAATCACCACCCATTAATTTTTTATATGTTTTTTCATAATTTTGTGTTTGAATAAATTCACAGATAATTTTACGGAGTTCATCTTTATTTGCTTTTAATGGCCTATACCTTCATTATTAAATAAGTTTTACATATGTAAATCTCTTGTTATATATTTTACAGATTTAAAGTAATATTTAAAAACATGTACCTGATATTCATTTTATGAGTAGTAAATCCCAGGTAAGGATCTAACACGAGAGAAGTAGCTAGATCATCATTGTCAGAAAGTTCTTTAGGTGTCATACCACCACAACTACCAACATTGTTAGGTTGCATCTTTGCAGCCACTAACCCACCTAATCTTCGCTCCTGCTTCCGTATTATAGCTACTGAGCCTTGAATGGATAAGCAATCCACCACCATTCTGTAATCTGTACTTTTACTGTAGAATTAAAAAATTAATTGACAGTTAGCTCAAATAATTAAATGAAAAATTTGTACTATTATTTTAACATGTAAATACATATTTTAAGGATATTGTTATACAAAATATAATGATTCCATGTAAACCTTTTTGTAATTCACACTCATTTAACTTTCTTAAATATCAACTAACATGTCCCTTTAAATATTTTCTAGCAATAAAGATAGAAAATAATTTCCTAATACCTTGTATTAAAAATAATAAAACTGACAATATTTATACAACTTTTTTGGTATGAAGAAACAGTACATATATATAAAAAATGTTAACAGTGTTAATTAAATGATATACAATGAAATAAAAAATATACAGATTCCTGTACAGGATATATATTAATTTCGAATATAATATTTAATTGTTTGGATAAAAATGAAAAAACCAAATAGGGCGTGGAAAATGACAAGTAATTAAAAAGAAGTATTTTCAAAAAAATATATTACTAAAAATTTCGAATTACCGTCATGTCAATCATATCACTCAGTTATTTCATTTCCCTTTCAAGCTAAAAGAAAGGTAAATAGTGAAGGAATATAGATAATAAGAGCCTAAAAAACAGTTTATCATGGTAATATGCTATTTTGATAATATAATAGAAATATCTCTGACGATCATGCTCTGAACGCTAATGGCGCAGACGAGCCAGAGCGCTCCTAGAGGCACGCTGCGCTCCAATTTAATAAGAGAATTTACCTCCTTATTAAGCTACTAAAGAATGGGCAGAATCGTTAAATTTTCGTCAGACGATATGCGTACCTTTAAGGAGCTCTCCTGATAACAAAAATCACACATTTTGCTAACAATCTCTGACTTTTTTGGTATAAGATGAAGACGCGCTCGGATCTATCATGGCATCTCGGATCTACTATAACACATACACTTTCCCTATTTTCGTAATGCAAAGAAGACAAGCATCGTATTGAATTTTGCGATTTCTTTACAACACAGGTCAAACCCAATGCTTCCTTTATTAAAACAAACCAAAAAACGATAATCATTTAATTGAAAATATAACTGAGAAAACCCATGTTTTGGAACTACAGACTGTCGCGTACGTCATACATGTATATCTTGAATACAACGATCTAGTAACTTTCTTGATTTACTAAACTACATGAATTTCAGTAAAATATTTTAGTTTAGATTTTGTTTTAAACATTTGTAAATAATTTATCCAAAATTATAGTATTCTACCTATCTACTTTAGTCGAAGAACCAACGTGATACGTATATTATAATGAAAAAAATTTTGATCCACTTTTTTAAAAATCAATCTGAAATAATAAAGTGATTAATTTAGTAATATAGAATTTAAAAGCTGTAGCACTGCGTTTCTATGACAACCGTTTTCTAGCATTGTCTAGTAAAAATATATATCAAGACAGCTTCATTGATAGTTTTAGTTTTTAGAATAAATCATTTCTTTTGTACGTGTATTACTTATCATACTTTACAAACTGTAATAGTTTCATTTTGAATACAATGCTGTGTATTTGAGTTTTTATAAAGTAATCCATTTTAGGTTAAATTATAAATGCTTGATACTTTATTAATTATGTCACTGCAGTATACAATTAAAACTTATAGAAATGTGTACCATAAAAGATACGATTGCTATAAGATGAATTCATCGCATGATCAAAAGACTATAGCGAAATTTATTCTAGACTAGATAAAAATTAGCTGTGTACAGAAATTTCTTGTGTACATGAGTATGCGAAATATGATTTTTAAATTTATTATTGGCTATTTGATACTTCAATTGTTACCGATCAATGAACAATTTCTTTATCAATCTCGTATAGATACAAATGCGCATGCGTGCATTTAGAAATTTGTAAAGATGTACATGCATTGTGTAAATAAAAAGGCTTATCAGACCAAAGATACAAATCGTATTAGTAATTTTTAGTCAGTAAATAGACCTCTCTTATCTTTCCCATTCGATAACAGATAAACATTCAAATCGTAGTTAATACAATAACGGAATAGCATGTCTTAACCTGTTATTTCATTAATCATTAGAATTTGGAGTTTATTGATTTAGATATATACATAAAGATGACATTTGAATTTGCTGAAAAAGAAAATAAACAATTAAATAGTATTAGAGCTGGTTTAATTGACTTTATTTCTGGATCACTCGGTAACAATACATTCTAATACATCATTACTTTTATCAATGCACAAACAATCTTAAAATCAATAGGAAATAAATAAATCGATTATGAGATGAATAAAATTTCAAATATCTGTATTTTTTATAGTAATCTATATAATTTTTACTTATATAATCTTTTCTTAAATCTATTTTATGTTATGAAATCAAATTTTCTTAAGAAATGCTTAACCTTATTATTGTCAGTAATTAGTTACTGTGCGATTACTAACAACAAATGAATGAATATATTAGTAAAAATAAATGATCTCTGCTTGTTGCAAAAGGATTAATTATTTAGTATAATTATGTTTCATTTTGACCTAAGGTGGGATAGCACTTGTATATGTTGGTCAACCATTAGATACAGTTAAGGTAAAAATGCAAACCTTTCCCTCCATGTATAAGGGAATGACAAATTGCTTTTTACAAACCCTGAAAGCAGATGGAATAATGCGTGGTTTATATGCAGGAACTATACCTGCACTAGTTGCTAATGTTGCTGAGAATTCAGTATTGTTTGCTGCATATGGAGGATGTCAGAAAGTTATTTCCAATGTTTTAGGTACTATAATTTTTTTAAAATGCAATGCAGTTAAAAGAACTAACGTTTTTAATTAAAAAAAAATTTTATTTATATAGGTATTAAAAAAATAGAAGATTTGACATCAATTCAAAATGCTTGTGCTGGATTTTTTGCTGCATTTTTCTCTTCTTTAACATTATGTCCTACGGAACTTATAAAATGTAAGCTACAAGCAGTAAGAGAAGTTCAAATGGAAATGAAATCAGTATTAACTGTCGCTAAGGTAACTAAGATAAAAAAGTTAATATGTAAAATTTATAGAAGAACTCATGTTTTGAGAAAAATTATTTTGTTTAGAAAGAAATTGGTCCATGGGGATTAACACGTCAAATTCTTAAAGAACAAGGCATAAAAGGTTTATTTACTGGTTTGTCATCAACTATAGCACGTGAAATGCCTGGATATTTCTTTTTTTTTGGAGGCTATGAAGTAACCAGAGAACTTTTAACAAAACCAAATGAAAGTAAGAATGACATAGGATGGCAGAGAACCATGGTAGCTGGTGCCATTGGTGGAAGTGTCTTATGGCTTGTAATATTTCCAGCAGATGTAGTTAAGAGTAGGATACAGGTTAGTTTCATTTTATATAATATAAATAATACGAATCAAGAATATAAATAAGTTTTATATTCTAATTCTTTTTTTAAAGATTAAAAATTTGAAAAGTCCTGCATTAGTAGTTATGAAAGACATCGTAAAAAATGAAGGTATTAGCTCTTTGTACAATGGTTTAAAACCAACATTAATAAGGACAGTACCAGCAACAGCTACATTATTTGTAACTTATGAATATTCTAAAAGATTCATGCTTGATTTTTTTGAGAACAGCCAATAGAATAAATTATATTTATATGATATTATTCTTTTTATTATAAGGCATAAAATAGGCTATAATAAATGGATTTGAAAATAATTGATATGAAAATGATTTTCTATACAAAATTATTATTATTATATTATATTATATATTATAACTTGTATAATTAATGTCTATAATACAACAATAATATTATTGTATGTGTGTGTATATATATATGTCGGAGATGGAAGGACATCGGGACCTTTCTTTAGAGTGTTCGGAAAAACCCAATACCCCAATCCAGATGTTTACGACATCGACATTTAAACAATAAACGAAGAAATAGTTATGCAGGCACTTAAGGTTTATGACGATGGGTTTGGGCTCGAGGTGATATAATGAGTCACCGAACGTACCCACTGTCACGGGAGGGACGTGTAATAACGGAAGTAGAAAATAGTTGTGCAGCTCTCCTCAAAAACAGAGATTGACCCAAGGAGTGGGAAAAGGACTATATAAGGGCAGTTTCATTTGGATTACGAGTTAGTTAGTTAGTTAGTCGTTGGGCAAATTGCTGATTGAGTTATCCAAATCGTGTATTGCGTTGGCGCTCGTCATCCCGTGGACCGTGGATTCGTTGTCGAACCTGAATTCGTTGTCATCGGCATCGCGACCATCCTATCGCCGTTATTACTTGTAGCCTCTTGTAGTACCTACATTTGTACCGGTAAACTTGAGTGAAGGTTCATCGAACGCCCAAAATTCCAACCTTAATCCGACATATATATATATATATATATATATAATATGACAATATTTCAAGACTAATTATTTTTTAGAGACTTTGGAGACTCAAAAAGTTCATCAAGTTTTCAGAATTTACTTTTTAAGGAAACCTTTTCTCATATCAAAACAATTATTTCATTCAAATGAATTAGATTTAATATCTTGATAAATTAATTGTTTTAAATATTTCTCTTTATTTTCTTCATCAAGATAATTCCACTGATCCTCATAAACCTATAAAAATTAAAAATCCATTAGTATATATGCATTATTCAACAATTCTGAAGTTAATGTATCATTTATATATCATTGTAAAAAAGAAACAATAATTTTAGAAATTACTGTAATCGGTGTGTATCCTAGAACTTCAAGTTGTCTACATTTTCTCTGGACGTATCCAATATAACCATCATGACCTGATACTTTTATTAAAACCATTATTGGAACTATAACTTTCCATTTTATTCTTTTTAATTCATCATTATTTACACTTTTGATCGAGTTTGTCGGCATTGCCGATAAAATAGAATCAATTTTAATAGGATTGTTACATGTATCCATACCAATGACAATATCTCTAGTTGAATACTGAGGTAAAATATAATCAACATATACATCTATTCCTAATTTTTTCTAAAATAATAATATTAATGCATTAAATATGTTTCATTACTATTTTTTGAGCGTTTTTCTTAAATATAATTTTGTATTGTATACCTTACAGATATATACAATTTCCATCCTTAATTTCACATTGGTGTCCTTTCTGTAGATATCATCGTCATATTTATGAAATTTCTATAATAGTAAAAAAGTTTCAATATATTTAATTATCTAACTGCAAAATGTAAGTTTTTAATCCTATTTACTACACTGTACCTTTACTAAATATTCATACATATTATCTGTCAGTAATGGACCTTCGTAATAAGGCAATTCTATTTTTACTGAGCAGTGTAATATCAGCCATTCATTTGTCAACAATTTGAGATTATTTTTGTATGCATTTTTTATAAATGTTGGGTCAAATACGTGTTGAATTAATTCTGGTGCATATATATTTTTAATTGTTAAGAATGTCAGAATACGTACTAACGATAATGGAAAGCTATATTTAATATATAATGAAATCACTGATTTTTGCATAATACATTTCTAAATATATGTATGTACTATATGTAATTATTATATGGAAACAAAATATTTACCTATTAATTTCACTTGCTCTGATAGTCTTATAAGTTAACATTATTTCGTTCAATAATTTGTGGCATACATTGCTATAGTAATCTGTAATAGGAGTAACTGTACATATGCCATAAATAATTCTTTCAATATCTTTTACTCTTGCAGTTTCCATTTCATTTTCTAATCTAAATTAATAATAAGCAATTCTTTTATAAGTGAATGTGTTATTATTACTTTTCTCTTACTTAACTTACCTTTGAATAATGGAATTTGTTAAAATTTCATCATATACACGAAAAGATCCAAATGCATGTGTTATATGGGTTAGACATTTTAATGATAGTCGTGGTATCTGGTCATGTAAAGATTTCAATAATTCTTGAAAGGTTTTTAAACAATGTAAACTGTTACCAAATCTGTATCACATATTTATATGTGTTATAATAACAATTACTATAAAAAATTATGTATAATAAGTTGTATTATTACCTAATAAGTTTCATAAATGCTGCTAAAGTAACACTGTTCATGGTAGTAGCATGTTTCTTAACTTTATCCATCATTATTGTTAATAAGGCTTTGTTGCTAATATTCCTTTTATTTAAAAAAAAACCTCTTGCGATTATACCTATTTCGTCTGCAACAAGTTCATGTAAGCATTCTTCTAACCGATATTCGATTTCAAATATATTTATAAATGATCTTGAATCAATCAAAGGTAGAAAAAAGAACAGTTGAACTAATGCTTTTCCAGAAAGTTTATGCGGTTTTGAAAGCAATTTTCTCATTGCACGCCACATAAACTCAAGATTTGTAACATTAAGCTGATAAAATGCATCAATTATTAATAACATTTGCTCAGTATTTGAATTATAAAATCGTTTTATACATTCTGTATCTAATGCTTTCATCAGTTCTTTATAAACAGGTGATACTGTTACTATATCATGTAACGTAATTAAACATTGCATTAAAAGTTTTATTTGTTTATCCTGCATTACTGGGAGCTGTTTAATACAGGCTTCTAAAATCCTGTCATGAAGTGATATTTCCAAACATGTGCCACTTAAATAAGAATATGCCAATTTCTTAACAGCATTAGAAATATTCTCTGGAGATTCATGTGACCAATCTATATTATAAAAACCTTCTATGTCCTCAGAAGTAACTATTGTATTTGATTTAATGCGTGGAAAAATAGTCTTATCATAATATATGGAATCTTGAAGTATTAAATGCATGATTTTATGTTCAGGTATGTGAATATTTTCTTTTATAGGATCATCTTGGCAATTTTTATTGACTGCAACTGCTTTATATCTCTGGCATAGAACGAAGCATTTATATTTTTCTATAAATCTTGAATATGGTTTTAAAGTCCATGTGTAATTAGTCGTATTTGCAAAGTATGATTTATTATGTAACCTCAAAATCATTGTTTTAGTACAATTTAGTACGATTAAACTCGTTCTTGCAATAACATTCATATTTTGGATTTTTATTAGAAGATACGCTATTTATTAAATACGTTTAACTTTTAAATAAAACTTTGTATACAAAACTGAAATCAGAACCAGAAACTTCTCACATGGCTGCAATTCCAATTCGTAGTGAACGAGATACATATATATGTATATGTATCTATATACATATATTTTGTTTACGTATATGTATAGTCACATGCATGTATAAAATATAAATATGCTAAATTAAAAACAATTATAATTTTAATATGATTTTATAGAATGAACAAGAATAAAATTTTTTAATTATTTATGTATTACTATAAATATATAGTTCTCATTTCTCAAGAAAAGAAATTACATTAGTTTGCTTTAAACTTTTGAACATACATATATATGTATGTGTGTATACATATGTATACATAAATACTTACATTTAAATATTTATGTTTTTACTTTTTATCGATGATAGTCAATATCTTTAATTCAAATGAACCATGACAATAAATTAGTTATACGCTGTATACATATAAATTAATAGAATGTACATATAAATTAGACATGGTGAAAAGTAATAGTTGACATTACTCATTTGAAAAGAAATTGTATCACTACTGAATTTTATGTACAAAAATTATTAGTATATATACTGATCATTTTCATCATTCTTTTATATTCTTAGTTATTCATTTTTTATCCTGCGTTCATGTTACGTTTCATTTTTATATCTCCACAAAAAATAAGTAAACACTAAGTTATCTATTGCCGGTTTTTCATTAAATTCTTTTACTAAATATAATTTCAAAAATAATCGCATAAATACAATAATTTATTGTACAATTATAAAATTCAAATTGTTATGAATTTTACGTTAATAGTTTCATTCATCAGTACATTTGAAAACTTTACAAGTATATAAAATAATATACGAAATTTCTTAGTTGTAGAAATAAACAACATTAACAACATTCTCTTCCGAAAACAGTCTATGTTATTCCTTTTTAATTTGTTTATATACAAGTTTGATGAATAATAGTTATGCTACATATTATAATAAAATGTAAAATGATAATATTTTAACATCACAATTGTTTTTTTTTAGTAGGTTTATTTAAGGAGTTGCTTCGAATTTCAAATATATTTTTTTATACTGTAACACATGTGTATTGTTAGTAACGTGGATACAATGGTTTAATTATAATTTGGTTTTAAAAACGAAGAAGCAATATGACTACTTGAAAACAGAAAAGATAGGAAACAGAAAAAAGCAAGTGAAGCAAGAAGATTTCTAATACAAAGGTAAAAGTAAAGGGAAAGTTTTATTTCGCGTATATGATAGAGAGGATGAGGGAGTGACAGAGCGAGAGGGAGGCAGAGAGGGAAGAAGAGAATGGGAAGAAGAGAGAAGAAGGAAGAGAGAGAGAGAGAGAGAGACAGACAGACAGACAGCCAGAGAGAAAGAGAAAGAAGACTAAATATATATTTCTAAAATTTTAAATGATGAAAAATGTTTGCACAAGTCGAGAAAATTTGTATTTCCTGATCATTTCATTCAATAGTTGTCCGAAGAGTCCAATTCCGACAAGAAGTTCTCTATTATAGATGGCTTTCGTTTATTCATTTCATCGTTTCTTAATTTGTGGCGAGCAGATCGTGTAATATCCTTTTGCAGATCCTATAACAGATCAAGAAGATATCAAACCTGTCTATTACCGCTTTCTTAATATTTTGCTCGATTAACTTTCGACGTATAGATAAGAAAGATAATAAAATAACTTACATCGTCAAGCAAAGCAATCAACAGTTTTGACTTCGATAGAGGAATGTAAGGAATACGATGTCTTTCTTCAAATTCCTTGATGCAATTTATGTTTCCTTCGCTCCCCTCGCATCCTAATCCGTACATGATCGGGAACATTGCACGTTTTCTTGACATTGAACCTCTACACATTTGATGGTACGGAAATGCTCTATGGAGATATAAGGAATATAATTACTGTTCATGTTTCTCATATCTAGACTGTGTATTTCTATACATTTATACGAATTTTGAAAGTGCAAAAATGTATAGAATGCGTATGGTATGATGCAAAAATATATAAAATATCCAAAGTATAGTTTCTACAATACTTGGCGCGTAAAACGGATCTCTGCTTAGATTCCATTCGTTTAATCGCGTTAATAAAAATATAAATTTGCATAAACATTCGCAGTCTACTCATATTATTAAATTTAATAAAAATATATACATATGTATACATACTCGCAATTCACGCTTTCACTACGTTCACTCCGAACGTGAAAATAACAAAGTAGGATGGCAAAAATGATCATGCATCGTTGGATGTAAGCCACAACCTGTAAACAATTTCGATAATTATTATTCATTTACGAGTTTTCAATATTCGAGAAAGAATAAATCGGTTCGTTATTGTTTTATATATTTTACGTCGCTAACGATAAAAATGGAAATAACTTAAGAAACGAATCGACGTCATATAAGTTTGTCTGTTCGAAAGCAGAAGTCATTGAATTTCAGCAATTTTCGTGTCCGGCTTGTCAATCGGGGGAGGGAAGACGACTTCGTCCAAAATCAATATCAGATTTCCTTTTATTTTCAACTTGACGAAGGCAAAAAGGAGAACAAGTTAGTGGCGTATCACCCAATTTGCGCCAACCTGTTCTTTTCCACATCTTGTTCTTGTTATTTGCGAGCGAACGTTTCGAATGCAGCTCTTAATAATCTCATTGGATAGAAAATATCGTACGCCGAAACGTACAAGGGTCTCAAAATTTAAGTGGGCGTACGTTGCGTCTGACATTGATTTACTATGAATAAAGAATACATAAAAATGCGAAATATACGAGATCGAAGTTTCGCAATGTAGAAAACATATTTGATCGGAGCGTTTCTTTTCTAAATTCGTGAAATATAATTTTATAACTTTATATCTTTTAAATGGTAAAACGCTAAATTTGATCTTGGTGAAACCAATAACTTAGTTTGAAAAGAAAATAGCCGTTTTCCCGTAAAAAGCTTTCAATATACCGATTGAAAAAGTGTACGTTAAATGTATACATTACTTTTAATATCTTTGTTATTTTAACGTAATAATCAACGCGGTTGCCTACAATTTACCTCTGATTCGTTCCTAATCCAGGTCAATTAGTTAATTTCCAGTTTACGTGTAGTGTTTCCTGAGAGGACATGTGCTGTCGCGATTCGATTCAGATTTCGCTGGGCATTTACCTATGTACTTATACGTACGTATGCCAGACTACGTATAACAGTCTCACGAAGAATTTGTAAACGGAATATAAATCGGTGTTTCCGATGGTTATCGATTAAACGCCTATAGTCGTCGCATAGTAGATTTAACAAGGATGATAAAATCACGATACGTGAGATAAATCTTAATGCGTCTTCCGGGTGCTTTGTCGAACAATTTTAATCAAGATATAAAACGATATCTCGCGGTTAGGGCAAAATTATGCTCGCCGTTATACATTTTAATATCCTTAAATCACGATTAAAATCGCTCTTTCAACGACATAGGTAGACACGTGTTTTCGATAGTGTCCTTTGTTGCTCTTTTCTCTTTTTTTTTTTTTTTTTTTTTTTGGTTACGACTTTTATTTGTAACATATTGCAACTTTCGAGGCAACGATACGAGACTATCAAGACGAAAGTAATATTTCTTTCCGGCAATCGCAAACATGTAACGTTAATTTTTACTCACGATTGTCGTTCGACGACGTTCATGTATTAATTTGGAATTTATCAAAGGAACCACTGAACAGGGTATAGGTAGTAGGTGGTGACGGAACCGCGCGGTAATGTTGCACATGGTTAATTTCAGCTAATTGGTGGGTATTGCAATTACAGAAATTATGCAAATTGATCGACAGTTGACGATACACTCTAAAAAGCTTTGGCATACCCACAGCAACTATTGTGGTACGTCAGGGTCTTCTTTTTGTTTTTGACTTCGTAAAGGAGAAACCAGCGTAATCTTTCCTGTTTCTATCAAAATCGCTATACATACACGTATACAACATAGTTTCTTTGTAGAGATAGATAAGAACGACAGAAATTCGAATACTTATTAAAAAAAAAAAAAAAAAAGGACGAAACTCAGAGACTTGTTGATATACAAATACAATACTGTTCATTTACGACGTGAATATCGTTTTATATTTCCCACACGCATCAGAGGTAATGCGGCTGTGAATGTGCAGCAAAAACGTTTTTGCTTTGATGGAAAATGTACAGGGATGTCGGTGGATTTTTAATTGAAAAAGACCGTCTCGTAGTCTTCGGAAATGAGCGTGTTCTACAAACTCAGATATATCACGGTATTTTCACCTTTTTATACGAATGCTGTAGCATGTTGTTAGCACGGGTACTGACATTCTCGTCTATATTTCTTCATTATGAAATACGTTACGTTACGGCGCTACCATAACCGTACGGTCTTATTATTTGATACAGGCAATTGTCACGTAAGTTGATTCAAATATGAGTTGACCCGAAACCACATTTTCCTACCATTTCACGTGCTTTTTAACAAAAAGTTTAGAAGCTTTTTTTTCAATTCCGGAATCACGAATGAAAAATAAACGAAATTAAGCGAATTTAAACTGATAACGATAACGGGCCGCAACAAATTAATTATCAGAGGGAAAGTTTTTCGTGTGGGTTTCGCAATGGAATTGTTCGATCTATCCCCCTTTCGATGCGATGGTATCAGTTACCGCTTTTTCGTGGAACCATTCACTGTTTGCTCACAGGCAGTTACGTAATGGCGACTAATCAAACGCTATTAACATAATGTATAAATTTCGTGTAATTCATCGAAAATCGGTGTTCGAGGGGATGAAATCTAAAGTCTCGAAGGATTCTTTTGTCCCTGTTCTCCTATAATCTTTATGCCTTGTTAGGGAACGCTTTAGGCAAAAGAGAAGTTGCGTATCGACCTCTGGACGAAAATGTTCTACCTACGCGTTGATATAAAAATTTCGAATGATTTAAAAATTTATCTCTATTCCAGTCAAATATAACACGTCCGTTGTATGTTTCTTTTGTATTATCATTAAATTCATTTAATATTAAAAGTAAGAGCTCGCATCACTGGTCACGTGGAATTTTTTGCTAAAGATCGAACAATGTATTTTCTTTCATCTGTTATTATTATACCGATCTTTGTCCTCTTTTTCCCCCTATAATTTTCATTCTCATTTGGCATCAAATGTATCAAAGCTTTTATATCTGGTTACATTTACGTGATAATTAGTGAGACGCTTATAATTTTATAATACGTAGAAGTCGATGTTCATTTCTACGGAGGTTAAATAAATTTGTATGCCGATTTTTCACGCTATTCCTTCATAGAAAAGCAGAATATCTACGAGCTACCTCTGGTATTTTCCACCGATAGTCAGCTTTGGAATAAATAACATAAATTTCGGCACGGACGATGCACGATTTGCTGTCGCGTCTGTTCGTCGTAACTCGTCGGAACGAGACGGGTTATTAAATTTCGTCCGAGGTCACAGTCTGCTGATCCGAATCGAATCATTACATAGACGAACGCTTATAAACGTTACCATCTTGGTCGCTGTAATCGTTTTATCAAATTGTCCAGACTCTACGATTTTTTTTAACTCGACCTCGCGAATCTAGTTAATGGCATTTTCGAACCGTTCGTTTGTTCTATAAAACGATTTACGTTCGTTCCTATCATTCTCAAAATGCAGGCGACTTTGCTAAAATTCCAATATAAATACCGCAGACAATTTTCTGCAGTAAAAAATTTTCAAAACAAAGTTGCAGTACCAAGTGCTTTTAGTGCTAAAAGTGCTTTTTAGAAAGAAACGCAGGAATTGTATAGCGAGCGAATTTTAAAGGGAGCAGCGATATTTACATTTGACGTCGAATCGGTAATCCGTAAGAAAAATTGTCTTCGTTGGTAAAATTGAACGGAAATATAAGAAGCGCAAATAATTATTCAGGGAGGTAGAGTGGACAGGGAGCGGATGAGAATAAGGAGAAGAAGGCAAGCGAGATAGTAGGGAAAAGCTAGAAACGCACGATTTAACCCCTGGCTCGGAAATGGGGCGCCTTGGCGTCTCTCTGTCTCGTGGCATAGAAAAACCTCTCCACTCTTCTTCTTTTTCTTTTTCCACGCCTCCCCCTTTTTAGTTTTTCACTCGCGTTGTCGTATCCTTTCGCTTTATATCCGAATTCTCCTATACGCACTTTCCTCGTCGTTGAATTCATTTTATTCCACTTTGTCGAAGAAACTTTTCGTTTGACCGTGCGTTCGATCGCGCGAAAGTACGTTGTTCGCGATATAAAATATCTTTACTTCGATTCAAAATTAATCTTTTTCTTTCCAGACGGCTAAAGAAATATACTCAATTTTAATTTAATTTAAGTTAATAAAAAGAGACGTATTTCTAAACGATAATACGAAAAAAGAACGTCTATTGGTATAACCAGTGCAAAACGTGTTGACTCTCTGCTACGCGAATGTATAAATTCGTCGTGCAGCGGGTTATTTTTTCTCTTAAACTAAAGTTACAACTTTATTCATTGACAGTCGGAGGGTCATAAAATTCACTCGGTTTCCATCATGCTCTACGTAATTCAACGTCCGGATCAGCTCATTGATCGAAAAGAAAAAAAATGTTATTTAATGAATACGGCGAAAGCACGTGAAAACTGGAAACCGCTAATGTTGTAACATGGAATCGTCATTTCAGTACATCGATCTATCATTCTTTCACGTCAGACTGTCGTACGAATTCGTGGTGCTGTTTAGTTGCGTATCGAGAAACGAATTATTCATAGCTATCGCGGTCCGTTAGAATAAGGCAAAGGATCTTCGATAATTATGGCCATGAAAATACACAGCTGCTGATCCCGGGTGGCAGTGATGAATCTCTAACGCGTGATAACGAGTACACGAAAACCCGTGGCGCCGTGCAGCTATGGATGAATCGTAAACATTTCTCCCAGTGCAAACAAGAAAAGCTTTATGTATTCGCCGGCGACACATCGAATTAGACGTAGCGTACCCGAAGTGGTTGGATTTCCTTCTAGTTTCCTATCTCTTGCATTCTATTTCATTCCTATTGGTTTCTGGTTCGCCGTCACATCTCATTGTCCGATTGTTATTCTCCAGCCAAATAGAAGACAGAAGACAGAGAGAGAGAGAGAGAGAGAGAGAGATAAACTGATCATAGCAGGCACATTCCTTACATCGTATAATAATTTTGTCCAATGTTGAATTTACGAGGAACGCGGCCAATTGTTGTCACGAGATAATTAACTCCCGATAATAGCATAAAGTAAATTCTTTTCGCGTAAATTTCTGCGCTAGTAAATTTTGCTTTCTATGGTACGTAAAATGTAGAGATGTTATAGATGGCATCTTTCCTTTTTTTTTTTATGATTCATAACTCTATTCACAACCACTTTTTCTCGTATTCCTTTGTTGCCTCTATCTCCTATCACTAGTATATCGACCATATAAATCTACAGTTTAAAGTTATTTAAAAATTTGTCACGTAAGAAAATTCAGCAAACTCGATTCTCGAATTAACGCAGCTTAATCTACTTTGTACGATTATTTAATAAAACTAATTTCACTTTTCTCACAAACCACGCGCCGTTTTACTATATTTTCTTTCCTTTTTTTATTTAGATTAACATTGTGTAACACGGATATGCGTACTTTAAAATTTATCAGTTATGAACAGCAAAAAGATGTGTCCAGACGTACGGATATATATAGCTAATCGACGAAACGATTTTATAACGAAAATATTATCTAACGAATTGCTGGGTCTAACGATAAGTACTTGTTACAAACCGTTTCGTTCGTTCGACTGGAGCCGTGTTCGTTAGAACCGAGATGATTTTCCTAAACTCAACGCGACGAATACCGTTGCGCACGTAACTGGTTTGTCGTAAATGACTCGAAGGAGTCTCAGCGATGACAATTTCGTACGACGGAACAGAGAAGATCAACGAACTGTTTGGGTTCAACGCTTCTATCCGATACACGTCACACCTCTGTTTCTTTTCTCCCCCATTGTTTAAGGCGACTTTAAACTAGGTGTGCCAAACTCGCGATATGTTAGAAATAAATTCGTGTCCATAGACGTGGGTTGTCGTCGAGGGACTTTCGACATTTTCAATGTTCGGTGAAATTGTTGATCACCCTTCTATTGAACCGATCGTGCGAATCAAACGAGAAGAAACGAAAAAAACGAACATAACGGAATGGAAGAAAATGAAGATGTTAGTGAAAATGCGTTAACACTTACCGTTACCATGTTTGTGAGATTAAAGAGGTATCGCAGGTCGAAGGAATAAGCAAATCGTGCTGCCACGTAAAGCGAACAATTTCGAGTTTCTGCTGGAGTCGAAGTTAAGGGTTGGCCTCGATGGTAGCGAGCGGTCCTCGGCGATGATACTCGAATGACACCACCACGCGGTGATCACGAGGCACGAGTTCCAGTGCCGACGTGCTGGCTTGTCTCTTGATCGTATGAACGAAGAGGGGGTGTTTGGTACCACGAGAGCTTGAGAGCTTGGAGTTTGGAGGTCAGAGGGCGAGTGATTGGTGGAGCTTGCGCGGGCCACATTTATACTGCAACCACTCACCCCTCTTCTACGTTCTTCTTCCGTACCACCAAGAGAAGCAGAGCTGAATCCACCACTATTGGTACCAGCATCACCGATGTGTTCCTCCTCCACGTCGTTACGGCCGCCCCGTATGTATTGTACACCCTCTGGTTCATTACGTCATTGGATTAGTCTCCACCCCGAACGATGATATCACAGGAAATCCCTCGGCGAAACTGGCGACCGGCGAGCATCGAAAAACTGTTTTTCAGACGTAGAAATTTCTTACGTAGTAAGAACGAAAATTCATGAATGAACCTCTATGAATGAAGCCCGAGCGGAGCGAGGACATCGTTTCTAGATACGATATAACACGATAACTTTCGATTCGTGCAATTGCATTTTCTTTCTTTCTACTCGAAATTGGATTGAAGTAATGATGCGTGGTTTGGTCGTGGACCGTTTGTTTTTGGAAATTTACAGATTGTGATCGGGAAAAGAAATTACGTGCGTGAAATCGAAGCGATACAGGAAGGTGGTTATCTCGTCACAATTCACGTCACAGTACTTGGAGAAATTGCCATTAGATTATTTAGATCATTGAAATTTTAAGTTTCGCTTATGACGTTTACTTCCGACGAAATTGCTTCTCTTAAAACGAAATCAATGTATAGACGTCGAAACGAAGAAATATAGCCGGATAGATTGCTTTCGCAACCTTTAGATACAATTGCAGTTGATATTTGTATTTGCACGCTCGAATAGACTTCGTTCTTTTTGGCCGTCAAACCTTCTATCACCATTGTATCTTGGTATATTAAAATCTTCGTAGACTCGTCTGAGCGTAAGGAATCTTCTCCTTCTTCTTCCTTCTTGCTGTTCTTACGTTTTCTTAGGCATCGTTCGAGAGTCTCATGCGCGAGACTCTGATTCTCACGATTCAGTGCAGACTGAACTCCAGAACCTAATTAATTAGTTGGTACGTAATTTCGATGATTAGCGTTCAATGAGCAGTGCTGAAGAAAATAGTACAGAAATATTAAGAAATCGATTAACCGAGATATTGCGAGCAAATGTCGTCGAACCGTTTATAATGGAACAGCGGAACTTAATATCAGTTTCGAAAGATACTCTTAAAAAATCACCGACGACGATGGTTAACGAACGTAAGAATTACAGACGCGAGTTTATTTTTCTTTTTTTTTCAGGAATAATTAACCCACAACGCCCGTGTAGGTCTCATTAAAAACGACAGGCAAGACTTGGCAGGCAGGTATCTGTTTAATATGAAAAAGCAGTCGTTCGCTTTCTTTCTCTTTCCTTCTTTGTTCTTTCTTACTTTTACGCGTGGCAAGTGGTTGAGGAAAGTTCGTTTAAAATATCTTTCCATGAATAGGTGAAGCGTCAGTCCAATTGTAAAGAACCTAGATCTTTTGTCTTCGACAACTACTACACCTTTAATAATAATAATAGAAGTCGTAGTTTCGTAATCGATCGTATCAGTTGATCTACCCTTCAAGGAATTTTCTTGAGCAACACATAACTTTTCCTCCTACGATTACGAATAAATTGGATCTCTTCGTTTCGCTTAATTGCCTGGTGGAATCGTTGCAAGTCGATGAAATCGTAACGATCGTTTTTGTATGATGTTTTCCGCAGTGCGGCCAAAAGAAGCGCGAAAACGGTAACGATCATCAAAAGCTATTGCAATTAATTCGCAATTATTCGAACTTCTATTCAATGGAAATACGTTGAAGAGGGAAAGAAAAAAAGATTCGAAAATGCTTTAATAGTAAGAAGAAAGAAGGGAGGAGGAGTGTGAAGAGATGAGAAGGACAGACTTAGCGGCGCCTTTGGGGCGAAGGATCTGCGTAATTCGGCATTTATCACCGCAACCATTACGTAGTATAGAGCAGCTATATCGACGTACGTCACGAAGAAAGATCTTGCTTTATTCTGTGATGTCACTACCCTTTATGCTTAAATTTTTCATCTGTTTGAACCCAGGCCAAATACGTCGCATCTCATTTCTTTCAGATTTTTGGCGACCATTAAAAAGAACGGTAATATTTTAAGTAGTTTGAACAAAGTTAAATAATTTTAACAATCGATGACAAATTCGAAGAAGAGATCCAGAATCGTATCGATGCTTTCATGAAAGTTGACTTCATTCGACGAGAATTTTAATAAGGTTTCACGCTCGAGAGATGGAGTGAAGTCGTAGCTTTTACAAAAGGTTCTCGAAGGATGTAAAAGACACCGCGAGCTATTTAGAAGTAATCTCGTTAATATCCACTACGGTTATGATCGCTCTTAATAGTTGCGTAAGATTTATAATCTTTGTCTTTACCAGTCTCGTTTCCTTTTCACTCTTATTCTTTGAGTTACATATAAAATTTGTCCTGGAGCTTTTTAAGCTTCTTTAATTATTAGCGATCACGTTCCCCAACATTTCTTCGACGTTCACTGTGTTCAAAAAACCATTTCGTAAAATCAGGTGAAATACTTATGCAATTGCACGTTTAATTAAATTATTGACATGCTTCATGTAAAATTTGAACTTTCAACGAGTCACGAAACTTGTGAGTCCTCTTTCGTCTTTTCTTTCAGTTCAATTAACCGTTTCCAATGCTTTTTCCAATAGATGTATCGTTTTATCTTTTTGCTCTATCATGGTTAACATGTAAGTATACCAAGCAACCTGTAAATGTTTGTGCAAATTTATATCTTTATAAACATAATTGTGGAAATAATATTTCTTTTACCTGCTAGATATTATAACTAATATTATGTTTATGGATGTGTGCGAGAACCCGAAAATGTCGGCAACCCGATAGTCGGAATAAGATACCAAATCAGGACGGGTTGGGTTTGCGAAAATTTCGGAATTTTCCAGTATGTCGAAATTCTCTCGTCTCGACCAGATATTATTAGGTTTTCTCATACTTCTAATACCGTACTTCAGATATTTCATATATTTTTGCAATGTTCAGTTATGTGCGATATGTGCACTTTTAAATTTATGCACAAATGTATGAGCCTTTACAGTGTGACACTGAGAACTATCAAATATATGCACTGTCAATCATATGTATTGGAATACTACCGAATAGGAGGATGTTTAGTACAAATTGAATACTTTTCACAGTTTTTATTTGCTGGTTATTTAATTTGCATCGTATGTGACTTAGAATCTAAAATACAAAATAAAAAAGAACTAAATTTTTTCAACCAATATAACGAGTAGGTGTTCTAATATTTATGATTGATAGTGCATATACATATAGGATACGTGTTTCTAGAAAACATCGTTTTCATCGTAAACGTATGGTATCTTTCAATAACTTTTCCATTTCATTCAATTGGACGATTGATTGAAACGTTACGACTCATTCGTTTATCTTGCTTCGAGTAAACTAACTCGCATTAATGCATCTTTCGACGCATCGATAGTAAAACTACCCTAGCGAACGAGTCCTCTCGTTCCATTCGAAGGATCGATCAGCGGGGAAATCAAACGAACTTTTTGATACGGCTATCGAATCAACGTGACGTAGCTCTCGTACTCTGCTTGTAATAATTGTACTTTTGCGAGAAATTGTTCACAGCTTTCCAACCGATATGTATAAAGGATAAAAGAGGAACGATGAACAAAGTAAAAAAAGAATAAAGTGAAATCTAATCTTTTTCATCACTCGTTTCTGCAATGGAGAAAATATTGTAATAATTGTAAGACTAAAAAGAAGAAACAATGAACGAAAGAAAGGGAAAGAAGATGAAGAAGACGACTTACGGTAAAAGAGGGTAAGTGAACATGCTTAGGCTATTTGGTTGGCGCCTAGACAAGTATCCCTCTCATATGAATCCACTGCTCGTTTATGCATTCCGACTTTCATAGATTCTCTTTCGGCCGAATCATTTGAGCAATAGTAAGGCATAATTTTATGGTTTCAAGTGATGGGGTCAGATGCTCTTGTTTTTATCATGGTTATACCGAAAATCATATGGCTCATTATGGTAGAAAATTACTGTGCAATTTTTTTCTATCAACTCATATTCTATTAACTTAACACGATACCTCGTAATTTTTTAGTATCCAGTGATGTACTCTTAGGCGCCACGCGGCTCGAATAATAATTCGATATCTCTGTAAATATAGTGTCAAGTTTCTTCATTGCAAATGATTTTTATGCAAATAAAATTTGTGCAATAATTATTTATTTCTGTTCATCGTTCTTAAAACGACATATCTCTTTTTATAATGTAATTATAATTAGTACTTTGTAGCTGATTAAAGATTTTGTATTTCTTCTGATATTGTTAATGTCTTCCTTCCGTGAACTTATCTATACAGTTTAATAAAACGCTTTTCAAACGCTGATTGGTTCTTGAGAATATCTATTGAATATATACAAAAATCAACTGATTTATTAAATACTTAATATAAAGAAGAAGATTTATAATTAAATACAAATTACATTTAATCTAGTATTTTATTGTTATGACTTTAAAATTAAAATAAAATTTAATTCTATGATAAATCGAATTTTCTTATGTGATTATTGCGCAGTACCGTGGCGCCATCTTACACCAAATTCAGTGTATCGCATAAATTCATGTTCCCTCCATAGCAAAACTACAAAGAGAAAAAGAAATAGTAGAGTAAGGACGTAAATAGGTTCTCGACGCATTGAAAAGGACAGCAAACGAATATTGAGTGAGAAGGAGAGAATAGAAGTTATAACGGGAGCAACAAAGAGCAGGAGAACAAGTGCCTTCTGCTGATCAACGGTGTAGCAAATTATTCAATATTCCTGTACATTGACTACGAGAAGCATTTTACGGTGATTACTCTGATATTTTGTCGAATTTACATAAGAGAAATTCAATTTTCTAACTTAGTGTTTAGTCTTTCAAAATAGTAAATACTCTTGAGCAGATAACTTATTACAAGAAAATGTCGTTTGCACTAAATGTTTTGCTGTATGGACGAAGTGTTTGTGTATCTCAAAATTTTTTTATAACCTAATAGTGCATGAAAAAGAATCTTGGCAATTATTTCTTGAATAATGGATATACTTTTTAACGTATTGAAATGAAAGAAACAACGATGCTTGTATTTAAATAAGAAAACACTTCGTTTATGCACAGAAAATATTTTTTTCGAAACTATGTAGTTGATGAGCATATTATAAGTAGTGGTTGAAAATTTATTCTAGATGCCTAACATCAAGCTACAAAGCTCCGATGGTGAAGTTTTTGAAGTGGATGTTGATATTGCAAAGTGTTCGGTCACTATAAAGACCATGCTGGAAGACCTTGGAATGGACGAAGATGAGGAAGAAGTGGTACCTCTTCCAAACGTTAATTCGGCTATTCTTAGGAAAGTAATACAATGGGCTACTTATCATAAGGACGATCCACCTCCACCTGAAGATGATGAAAACAAGGAAAAGCGTACTGACGATATAAGTTCTTGGGACGCAGATTTCTTGAAGGTAAATATCTCATTTCTGTTAACATTATTTATTTTGTAATATTAATGTTAGTTTAATATTAATTCTTTTATTAATTATTAGTATTATTAATAGGTGATGTTTAAATATATATAATACATACATACAATAGTACATAAAAACATATAATTTTAAATTTAATTAAACTTTATAAATTTATAGGTTGATCAAGGAACTCTGTTTGAACTAATTTTGGCTGCTAATTATCTTGATATTAAAGGATTATTAGATGTAACGTGTAAAACTGTTGCTAATATGATAAAGGGCAAAACACCCGAAGAAATTCGAAAGACATTCAATATTAAAAATGATTTTTCTGCATCCGAAGAGGAACAAGTTCGCAAAGAAAATGAATGGTGTGAAGAAAAATAAAATTGTTTGTGGATACCTGTTTTCTTGGTTATTAAAAAATTCAGTTCCAATGTTTGAAACTTTAAAAGTTAGTATGTGACTTCTATTGTTTTAAAGAAGTCATTAAAATGGTCACAGCACTTTCCATTCAATGCAGCAAATAGTGTATACATTTTAAATTTAAGAATGAGTCACCTTAATGTGTTTGTGGTTTATTTATTTCAGATTCCTTATATAACATTTAATAATACCATTTAGCGTGCATAATGGAAATTAAACAAGTTTGTAATATTGTAATGATTGTTATCTCTACTTTAGGAGTATAGTAGATCTGCATAACTATTGTGTTTCATTTACATAGAATATAAATTTAATTTCTACCTTTGACAATTTTTTTACATTATCCTTATATCCTATGATAGAAAACTATATAAATGTGAAGTAAAAAATTATTTGTAAATTTATGAAAAGAGAATTTATGTTAGCATAAATTGTTAATAATAGTTGATAATTGAAATATGCCCTTGAAAGTGGAATAAAAATACATATGTCAACGCGCACGCATGCGCGTAAACGTGTGTATGTTACGTTTTCTAATGCAAATGTGTAAATACAAAATATATAATATTTTTTCTAACAAAGAAGCAACTATTGCATTTTACAACAACAAATACAAATGAAGAAATTATGTATTGTAATATATAACGAAAAAATTATAGTAAGTATTTATTTACTATGTTAGAAAAACATGCGACGTAACCTATGATCAAAGCTTTTAAAATATTAAAGAATTAATATCGAATGGCATTTAATACATAATGGGTGAGTGTAGAGTTTAAACATTCAGTATCCTAGTTTTAATTAATACGTATTAAAATATGTAATTATCTTAGATAATGAGAAAGAGAATTTCCTATTTTATCCCAATGGTTCAAAAAATCTTGCAAAAAAGTTACATGATATTTGTAATTGGGATCAACTTGATAATATAGCTATAGAATATCATGATTTGCAAGAAATCATCTATATAAATTACAGAGAACTTCTTGTTACACAAAGTTTGATTTCTGATTATTTAAAATGCATAAAAAACATTGAATTTATTGGTATAAATTTTGATATACCTGAATATTGTGTAATTTCTGTGATACTTGGGTAAGATTTTAAATTGTTTGAAATATCTGAGATATTGACATAATAATTATATTTATGATCTTTTTTTTTATAGAATCCTAAGTAGCGAGCATAGTTTTGTAAATATACCTGTTGATTCAACAGAATTCATGAATCTAAAAAACCATTTAAGTTTACATTATTTCTTTTCAAAACAAATGGATGTTGAGGGGGATATTGTATACAAATTTAAAATACACAGAGAATGTATTTACCTTATTAAAATCAAAGACGTACAGAAACAAATTATCCAAAAAGTAAAACAAAATTATTACGCTTATGCAATTTCTACATCTGGTTCAACAGGAGCATCAAAAGTAGTCAGAGTACCCCACTCATGTATAGTCCCTAATGTTTTAGACTTGAATAAAATACTGGGAATAACAAACTGTGATAAAATTTCTCAATTTACAAATTTTACATTTGATCCTAGTATTATTGAAATTTTTCTTGCTCTTTCAAATGCTGCAACACTATTCATGGTATCAAAGTTATTGAAAAGTGATCCAAATAGGTAAATAGTAATTATGTAGGGAAATACAATTTTTATATGGAAACCTGTTTTTACATAAATCTTCTTTATTTTCAGGCTTTTAAAAGAAAGTTATTCTAATCAAATTACTGTACTACAAATAACTCCATCAGTTTTTATGTATAGCTGGACAGCTGAATCTTTAAAATCTAGTATTTTAAGTAATAATACTTTATTAAGAGCTATTCTCTTTGGCGGAGAACCTTTTCCTAAACTAGAATTAATTTCTGAAGCCAAGCATCCTTATAATAATACCAAAATCTATAACATCTATGGTATTACTGAAGTATCCTGTTGGGCTAGTATTAATGAAATTATGATAACAAATACACAATTTAATGTACATTGTTTGGGTCAAGTGTTATCACATACTATATTTCAAGTTAGGAATGAAAGAGATGAAGTAATTACAAATGGTACGGGGTTCCTTTATATAGGTAATTTTACTATTATAGAGATTTTATTTTAATTTCGTAATACCATAAGAAAAATTGTTATATGTTGTATGTTTTTACGCAGGAAGCAATCAAAGAGTGTGTCTGATCAATGATGAAAATATTGAAGATTTAGAATTACCAGTATTTCGTGATTCTGGTGATATAGTTAATGTGAGTTAATGTGAACATAGACAATACTTAGTAACAACTATAATGCTAATAATACATATATTTCTATTTCAGATTGATGAAGAAGGAAGGATATTTTACAAGGGAAGAAGGGATAGCTTTATTAAAAGATTTGGGAATAAAGTAGATTTATCAAAGCTTAAAGAATTTGTATTACAAATAGATTTTGTGAAAAGTTGTTACGTAATATGGGATGATAGTTGCCATCATTTACATTTATATTTTTCTACTAAGGAGAATGTCACAAATAATCATAATATAAATACTGATATAATGGAACATCTCCACAAATTAGATTCTTTATATAGACCAGATAAAATTCATTTCATGGAGCATATTGAATTTACGTCTAGTGGAAAAATTTCTTTAGAATTTTTAAAAAAGTATCACATACAAAGAATGGTAATACATCAGGCAATAGAAAACATTGACTTCCAACAAATTAAAATTGCTTTTAAATCAATTTGGAAAAATAATTTACAATGTGAAAATGATGGATTTGTAAAATTAGGAGGAACATCTGTAATAGCACTTCAATTATCAAATACTATATCTGAAACACTAAACATAGAATTTCCTGAATTAATTGGCATGCTTTTAATGGATGCTACTATCGACGAATGTCTTAGTTATATAAAAAGTGTTATATTGAATAATGATCAAAAGAAAATGATCAATCTCAAATCTCATTTTAATAGTACTAAAGAATTCCCTTTAACTAATATTGGTAAAGAAGACATGAAGTCTTTAGAAGATTCTCATGAAAAAAGAAAAACTTGTGACTTGATGATTCAAACAAATGAGATATACACCTGTCAGTGGTATAAGTGTAGAGGACAAACATGTAAAAATGTGTCAGATATAAATGAAGAACACAAGTTACAATATAACGCAATTTCAAATGTTAAAATATTAGAAACTTATGATTTAAAAAAATGTGTAGATGCATCACCGACTGTATTCCATTATTCAGAGTAAGTATATTTTTAATGAACTATTTTGAATATAGTCTGTGACTCGATGAAGAATTATTTTATTTAGTGGAAAAACGTATGCAACTGTTGGTTCTCACTCTGGTTTTATTTTTACTTTTGGATTACAAGAGAAATGTCATAATTCTACATTTAAAATCAAACTACCTGATAGGGTTGAAGCCTCAGTTTTGGTTTTGGATGATTTCAGAGGTATAGTGGGTAAGTTTCTTAATTAAAAGTAGGTTTCTTAAAAGACAAAAAAATCTATTTGTGTTTCCTTAACTTCTTTTTCTTACAGGATGTTATGATGGTAATATATATTGTTTTCACTTAAAAACAGGGGATATTATTTGGAATCATCAAACAGGAAATGTTGTAAAAAGTTCTGCAATATTGTGTAAAATAAAGGGAATAATATTTGTTGGTTCCTATGACTGTTATATATACTGTCTATCTGTGAAGGTATCTGTTCACAGTGACATTAAATGATACAAAAAAAAAAAAAGATAATGATAATAATAAATATACATTATAGGATGGATCTGAAATTTGGAAATCTAAATTCGGTGATGGAAGTGTTAGCGCATCTGGTTGTTTACATGTTTCATCAGACACTGTATTGTTTGGAACTTTAGATGGATTGTGTCTAGCACTTCAACAATCATCAGGAAAACTTATATGGAAGCATAAATTGTCAGATCCAATTTTTGTTGCTCCTTTGTCACTGAATAATGGGCTTGTCTTATTTTGTTCTGTAACAGGACTGCTATGTTGCTTTGATGTTGAAGTAAATGTTAAGGTAACATGTATAAAAGAATTGGATATACATATACTCATTATTTCGTAAAACTAATCGTTCTTACTTGATTTTACTTTTCAACTTTACAGATGTGGTCTTACAAAATCAATGGCAATGTATTTTCATATATTGTGAAGCAGAGTGATACCTCCACAAAGCATGAAACTATTATTCTAGCTAGTCAAAATAAGAATGTGTATTGTTTAGAATCAAAAGATACAAACTTTAAAACTAAACCAACATTAAAATATATATTAAATTTACATTCACCGATCTTCGCCACTCCCTGGTGTGAAAATGATTTTCTGTTCATAGCATGTACAGATGGCACTTTAAATATTTATAACTCTATAGAAAATAGTTTGATAAAAGTTGAAAAATTTCCTGGCGAGGTTTTTTCATCGCCAGTTATTGATAATAATATTATAATCATTGGATGCAGAGATAATAACGTCTATATTCTAGAACTTGTTTAAATTATAGTTGGTAAGTAAATATATTAAGTATTCGTTGTGTCATGAAATGGATAGGAATACAAATTAATGAAATTAATATAGTATGATTTATTTTTTTTATGACTGTCATTACAGTTACGTGAATAACGTTTTAGATAAAGTAATAGGGGATCACGTATCTTTGTTCAATAAATTTCATATGTAATACGAATTCGCGATACGCTTACAGTTTGAAGCAAAATGCAAGCGAAATAAAAAATTCTGAGAAATAGCCAATCACTCATCAACAAAACATTCACGCATACGAAAGTGCACACGTATAGTATTCAAAAACAATGTACGTCTGTGTATACTTGTCTCTTTTAGATGTTTCTCTATCAATAATGATGACCTTATAAATATTGGGCAAAAAAATATTCCAATTCTTAAGCTCACATAAAATAACAATATCTCAACGATTCCACATTTTTTCTATATTCTCACTCTTACGTATTTGAGATTTATATATATCTATGTAATTTATGTAAATGGTTGGCCGCTTTTTTCTGCTTTCAATATTTTGACATAAATTTTCTACAATCTTTTCTGTTACAGGCAATTAGTTTTTGAAAGTGCTTCAATTTATATGTATGAACTTCGTATCGTTTAATTTATATGTTTGAAATTTGAATTAATATCATAACTAAATGTGCAGAATTATGACATATTTTCTAATGCTATACAGCGACATGCTATTTATATAATTGCGTGTAGGATTCATTTTTTTAAATTACTTCTATATTGTACCTCATGACTTTTTGACTACTGTAATTAGCAATATAACTATAGGATTCTGTAACATTTACAATCTCAATAAACAGTTATCCTTATGTTTTAATTTGATAGTTAAAATATGATACAATTATAAAGTCACGATAATCGGCACTGTCATATTTAATTCAAATCTCATGTCAGTGACGAATACATGGGTACACAAACCGTATAATAAATTGCATTTTGTAATTGTTCAAAATTTATCGACGAATATGCAGACGACAAATATTCTAGTATTAATCTTTTTTTGTGTGTGTGTGAAAATGGTCGTACACGTATACTTTAGACATAATGTAAAAAGGGCAGTTTATAGAATTAGATTGGAATAAATTTGAAAAATAAATTTTGAATAACGTTTGCGTTTGTCATTAAAGTTCTCTATTAAAGAGAATCTAGGATTAGGCATAAGTCTATTAGCAGATTGTATCTGCTCTGAGACTTCGGTAAACACCGATGTTATCGGTATACACACATTACATTATGTTGCTTGCTCGCTTTTTTCAATTCAGCATGAACTAGTATTAAAACTGACCAGTAACCGTAATTATCTTATGGTTACTGATCTTCATCGCCTAGGTCTTGCTTTACTTTGTTAAAATCGAACTCCTCGCCAGTGGCTCGTTTAAATATATCAAGAACATCTAAACAAGTAGTTTCAAAATGCGTTGTGGCATCATAACTGGTTGATATAAAAATCTGACTGTCCAAACCGTTGTCTGTTGGTTCCATATAATCAGAAACTGATATGAACTTTTGTTTGATTGGTCCTAGTAAATCCAAGCCAGGTTTGATTTCGGCCTCCGGATTTTTCGTTTCAACTGTAGTAGATACCATAGCTATGAACCATCCTTTCGCCGCTACTTGATGGGTATGTGATACTAGAGATACGTAGATATCGGAATTACGATTAACCTAGGAGATGGAAACAAATGAATACAATGACAACATATTGGAACACGGAAACGAAATGTAAATTTCTATTTACTTGTTTCTGAGGAATAATAATTTGCGTTGACAGGGCATCTGCTGTATTCGGTATAGGATGGTCTAAAAGACAAATGCATCTTATCACCTGACCCACTTTTTTCACACGATCAGGTACATATGTGGGATCACAAAACACTTGTTTGCATTGGGCTACTTCATCGCCAGAACGTACACCAACAACCTGCGATAAAAATCAATAATTAATCATGGATTTAATTCAGTAGTTTCCTTTTAATTAAAAAAAAAATTCAAATTTGTACCTTTCCATCCTTTATAACGATTTCGTCGATCGGTTTGTCCAACATATACGTTCCACCATAAATCGCGCTAAGTCGTGCGAAACCTTGAGGAAGTTCACCCAAGCCGTACATAGGATACAGATATGGTGATTTTCCGTAACGTGCTAAACTATCGCTATACAATTTAATTCTTCTTATAGTAGTAATTGCGCTTTGGCTTATATATTCGTCGTCTCTGAAACAGCAAAATATTAGCGCATATATCAATCATCAAGTTATTAATATATTTTCAAAATAATATTTATGTTTATATAAGTATATACATATTTTTTTTACCTATAAAGGGCTAATGCATGCCCTGTGAAATCCTGAGTGTTTTTATCGAGATTAAACTTATTGTACAAAGCGCTCATGCTATTATTAAATGGATCGAAGCCGTCCCAAGTTCTGGGGTCGTCTTCTTGCATGTTCTGCACCCATATAAGGAAACTACGAAAACGTCTTTTCTCGAAAAGGCCCATTAAATCGCTGGACAGTGCTTCTTGCTGATCTATCGGCACCTTCGAAATCTTGCCAGATTTATAGACATACGATCCTTCAACGCACTTGAATTCCAAATAACGCGTCACGCCTGTGTGAATTAGCAGTTTTACCAACAACCCATTTGCCATCAGGAACTTTGGAATCAAATCAACGTTCCAGTCGCGACCACGACCATAAGCTTCATCCGGCGGTGGGGCTTTGAATTTCCTAGATAACGTATGAGAAACTAAAATTAATTATCATAATATTTCACTAATGCGACATATTTCTTTCTGAAAATACAGTTTGAATTTTTGCAAAACTTTCGATAACGCTAGCAGCATGAAAGTACCTTCTATGATTATTATCAGTTTAAGAAATAGTATCTAATTATTAATAATTTCTAATTATTAATATTTACCAATAAAACGTTACAATGGTTTTCATTTATTTTTTCGATATATTCGAAGTGAACGATCAAATAAAAAGTATTCTATCAGCCAATAATCGTAAATTTTATGCGAATATGAGAAAGAAATTATATAGTTTCTTATTAATATTACGACAATCCGTTCTGGAAAGCAGTTTCGTTCCGTTTACTTTCACATCGTTTTTTAAGCATTCTTTCGATCGGATTATACGCGAGTGCAGTCGAATAACAGTTACTGTTACAACAGATGGGTAGTTTAGATGCGTGTTATAATTTATTGAGTGCAACCGGACACATGATAACCGTCTCCCCGATGAACCAGAAGCACAATCATGCGGTTGTGTTATCGTTCTTCGTGTCATAAACAGTAGAAGAAAACACGTTATGCCATCAGATTTTTTTATTTTTTAAAGAAAAATCTTCGAAAGCATTTAATAAAAATTAATTTCGATGTATATAAAAAACACTCTTTTTCATATAAAAAAAAATTAATGGAAAAGAAACGATATTGAGTAAAAGAATCAGAGTAACTTTTATTTGAAATTTCGAATTGGCACAGGGAGGCAAACATATGTTCAATTTCACAGGAAGTGTACTGAGCTAACGGTACCACTTCGATTATCCAACATATTTCTCCTGCTAAGTTCTTAAACACACGACAGATTAATCTCGTATCTTGTCATGTATTCTTTTTGTATTCGAAGCGATTAAATAGATATACATAATTTTTTTCGAATGATAAATGAAGGTATGTGGAAGGAGGTGAGAGGTGGGAGGTGGGAGATTGAGATGGACGAGCGAGTGGCAAGGAAAAATGTATCTTAAAAGGGAAATAGCGTGTCGCGGTAATTGCAAAATACTACACAGCTAATTCATTAAGTTCGATGGAGCATGTATTTCTCTGGGGCGGGACCTTCCCCCCTCCCTCTTATCGAATGACGTTTTAGTCAATCTCCCGACAGAATTGTTTAGAAACGAATGAAAATTTGGAAGCAGTTGAAGAGTAACGACGCATCACGGCAGGTGAATACGTACGTCACGCTTCGCTTCGGGATGTGCTTAACGGAAGAATTTAACCAAACGATAATCAACGGCTATCGCGAAATAAAACGGGGAAAAAATCAATATTAAAGACGAATCATTGCATCGTACGAGTAGTTGATCACACAGTTCCAAATACGATACTAATGCCGGCAATAGTATGACATTAAAATGGGCCATGGGAATATTTGATTGATCGAAATAACTTACGCGAATAGATCATCCAGAGGCGTAATCGAGGCAGATTCACCTCCGTAATATTTATTCCGATCTACATGGAGCACTTTCTTCCCACTGACCGATAGCATACCCGAAAGTATGCATTCCTTGAGTCCGGTGCCCAGCACGATCGCGTCGTATTCTTCATTCATGTTGCTCGAAATGCAGAGAAATTGATCACAGCACTGAACGCGAGGTTCTCGTGAATCTTTCTTAGGAATGCTACAAAAGTCGGAAAAACGATAGCACACTGCCGCGCGTCTGCCAACCTGCACGACTATTATGCCGGAACGGAAGACCTCGTTCTTTCGCTCGTAACTGATGACGGAGTTGCTGGTAGAACGTCGGTAGAGGTGGTGTTACTGATGATGGAGCTACTGCGATGTTACATTCTCCCTAGGTTCTCGCAATTCCCCATTCTACAAATCATTCGAGCGTATCTTTTATAAAGTAGCAAAATTGCAAATTTCTGAGCTTTAGAGATTTTATTATTACATTTGAAATACTCCATTAACGTTTTGCGATTTTAAAACCTTAGTAAATCGATGAAATAGTTATCTAATTATGGAAAAATTCGAATCATGCTTTATAAAAGTACTAGTATCCATGTTCTGTACATATATATACTTATGTATCCGTTTGATTTACAGAGTGAAAGCTATAATTATAAATGTATCAACTTTTGTTACAAATGCAGGATGACTTTCAAAAACCGCGGAAGCGCGATACTAGGGACTTTGTATTCTGTGCGTTAAAAACTTTGATGTCGAAGTACGACGACAGATGGCATTAGTACGAGATTGTAAGTAGTCGGCTGATACGAATTGTCAGTGCGTGTACGATAGTAAGGTCATTCGGTTTGTTGCCGCGGAACGTGAACGAGGTATTTGGAACCTGAGAGCGTATGCAGGATATCGCGTGTATTTCTCGAAACGATCGTGAACAGGACAATGTAATCGAGGGGAGGATCGTTTCGCCGAGCATTTACATAGAGCGTTGTAACGTGTCAAGATGTGCGAGTAGTAAATTTGGTATTTCGACAGGAAGATGCTTCGAGAGAAACGCGGTGTGCTGTAACCCGTTAGTTTTCTTGTCAAGAAAAGACACGCGAAAGTACCGGTTGGTTTTCCTGGTTCGATTTAGTTGTGCTGTTGACGTGATGAGAGTTCGAAGACGTGGAGGACAATAGTGTGTCTCCCCTTTTGCTTGCACAAAAGCGTTAAACAAGGCCACGTGGACCACGTTGGGAGCCTGGAAAAATGTAATTTTTTTACTTGTCATGGCTATCTTTCTAATTATATTTAAATTTTTAACAATATTTCTATCTATCTAATTTTGGTACACAAGCTGTTAAAATCAGAAATAAACACGAAGTGGAGGGAAAGTGAAAGAGATGTTTGCCAGGAAATGATACGTTTCGAGTTGATTATGTTCTTTTTAGTCGATGTCACTGTTAACAAATACGTGTCGTGTTCATGGAAATTAGATTCAGAATGATCTTCATAAGAGAGTGTGTTACGCGAATAAACGTTGAACCAAAAAGATGCATGGTCCCTGACTGATGTGCAGTTGTCAGGAATACGCGGCTGACATAATTCATATCGTACAGAGTATATAGATCGAAAACTCAGAGTACAGGGAATATCATCCGAATCGCAACTCTTGAATCGACCTCGCTGTCGCGTTCCATATTTTACGTCGCTGTTTTGAACGTTTACTTAATTATTACGAGAAAGTTTCATCTAAATGCGGAAGTACTAAGCGTTCTAGCGAAACGGTAACGAGAGAGTCTGGAAAAGCGAGAACGTTTAAACCAAACGTTTATGACAAGAGATAATCAGAATCCGATATAGCAACATTTATTGAAATCGAAAAGAAAGAATCGAAAGAAAAAATCGAAAAGAATACTATTCAACGATCGTTTAACTGTCATTCTCTAAAACTCATAACCATACATGATGATGATTATGCAAATTTATACCATCCCATATTCTCTAAAACTGTATAAAATAATCATCTTTTTTTTTTTAAATTAACTAATTCCACTAGAAAAATATAATTGATATATTTAATTTAAGGAAATAAGGGAAAAATTTCTTCATTTTAAAAAACATCGCGAGACACTGTTTGGACATATTTGAATTAACCTATCAAAGATGAACAGTGCATTTAACGCAACGTTTCAGTTGCAATTTATTTTCGAGCAATTTATATTATCGAATACTGTTTTTTTTTAGTTCTTTATACAAAAGGAAATTCCAAGATGTCATTTTCGTCGCTATCTTTTCTACTTCATAGATTTATAGATTTTTTGAAGTACGTACATGTAATATTAGACTAATTACGTTTATGTGAATTCGATATTCCTATAAACATAACTTAAAACATGAGATGTGAATAGAAATATGTTTCAACTATTATTCTTATTATTATTTTATTTTCTTCGTCCATACGCTGCATGTATTTGTAGACATATATAGATCGTGTTTCAATTATAAGATATTATAACAAATATTTCACTTTCTATGTTTCATATATTTTTGCATATTATATGTATTCCGTAGATTTCTATACTCTCAAAATATCTTATAAAAGCCAAAATATCTGTATAAGATAAACTATCGTTTATGTTTTAACATTCGCAAACAGTAGGGTACGCTGGCTGAGTTAAGACTGACCGGTATTGACCATAGATGCAAACCTCCCCAACTTACCCTCACGAATGCTACTGTTATGTACACAATGAAGAATGAGATAATGACTAAGCAATATATTTTTAAAAATAAGTCCTTCCGATGAGTAATATTTCGTTATTATGATTTAGGGTACATAGCGTACGCTTTTGGCATATTCTTTTCTATTCTTTTTCCGTGTGTTTGTTGCAACACGCATATATGGGAAGTTACTTTATTATTTTTAAATTCATAAAATTCATAAACTAACCGTTTATTCGAAAAATATCTGTGTCGAAAATGATCCAATCGTTGGATCGCGAGAGACAATCGGTTAAGCGATTAAAAAGAAAGTGGAATGATATTTCGCAAAATTCAGTACGTTTCTTGGGTATCGTCGAATGGGTCGAAGGTCAGTGCGGAGAATCAGTTGCCGTCTTCTTTTTTTTTCTTTTTCTTTTCCCTTTTTCCAAAGCGACCGTCGGTCGTGGTTGTCCGACCGCGAAACCGGTTGTGCTCGGTCTGAGTATCGTTGAGTAGTCTCCTAGAATCGGAACGAAAAAAGAAGCAAGTTTCCGAGCGAGGTCATCCCCGGTTCGTTATCCGCAGGACCGTTCGAGAGCGTCTACTCGTTAAATTGCATAAACTCCGTCGTAGTGTGTCGAACGGTTCGCTTGGGTGGAATGAGTACCGGTGCGCGTGAAAGAACGCATAGAACGTTGCTGACGTTGACTTTGCGTTGACAAAATAGAAGAGGGCCGCGACAGAATCAAAATAAATCCGTTCGATGTTCGCCAGTTAAAAAGAGGAGCGGCTTCGTTAGAATTTGATTCGAGATTGGTAAAGTCGGTAAGCCTGTTCGCAACGTATAACGAGCTACTCTTAGGACGAGCTAATTGAGATTCTAAATCCTCGTTCGTTGTACATTTCGTGGGCTTAAATTCCTAGTACAAGCGAAGTCAGGGAGATTGTATGATTCAAGCTAGCAGGACTATTATTAATAACAAAATTGCGTTAGAGAAAATCGTGATTTATATTTGAGAATATCAAGGTTGCAAGCGTTTCGAGAATACGTGGTTAATGTTCAATGAAACGACAAGCTATTCTACATACAGAAATAAATCGAAAAGACAAGATAAATATAAAATAAAATGTAGAATAAAATTTGTTCGTTTAAGGTGTCGCGTTTGACGGAAAGTTTGAATATGTTTAGTTAAAATGAAATACTCGATGAATTTTCAAACTTTTATTTACTCGAAAACAGAATATCACGCGACCACATTTTATTCCACGGTATCGACTTATTTTCGCATGTCGAGCAACCTGTTCGCTCTTGCTCATTCGAGAATTACTCCAATATTCAAGCTTAGTAAAGAGAAACTATAATTTCATCTTTTTACATTGTGTCCGCATTTATACAAGTTAGTCAAGTTTCTAACTATATTTTACCGACTTAAGGCCAGAACATTATAGCAAAGTAATTACGAAAAACTTGTTTAGGCTAGATAGGGAGATTGTTAAAGAATGAGTAAGCACGTAATTGGCCTAAACTACTAAACAAATTTACGCGAAGGATACAGCTGAAAAACGCGATAAGTCACGTTTTCTGTCTTCCCTACGCCTATTCTCTTTACCCTCTTTTTCTTATCTTCTCGAACGTTTAAATTTCGGATTCGAGTTTCGCATATTTGAACATCGTCTTAGACCGCTGTAGGATCGTTCGTTGCAACGTGGTCCGCCATATAAGGAAACAAAGAAATGCATGGAAATTATATTCGGTCGTATTGCAGTTGGCGAGTCGCGGTTTCAAACTAATCGACGAATAGATAGCAAAGCGTATTATTAACGTTTTACCTTGGACGATGTACGCGTTGTTTATCCTTTGTATATCACTTATATTTACACGTGAATGTTTTTCTCTCATGGATCGTTACTAATGTGCTGTATCTTCGCTTGCTTTCGAAAAGCTTGTTAGACGAGTGAGTGGCGAAACAGCTACGAACCCATCCAAAGCGTAAACGTTGAGCTACGATTGTTCACCGGTTTGTCTCAATTTCGTTGCAGCAGTTACATTTTATGGAGCCGTTTTAAAGTAATCCGACTCGGTATCAGGTTCGTACGATAAAAGAGACGCTGTCGTGTTAACAAACTATCGAAGTAACAATTTCGAATTATTATCCGTCATGCGATGATAATTAGAAAGGATAATAGCTGGTTGTCGGTGCGAGGTTGAAACGCGTAGCAACCCTGCTGTTTAGGGGCGTGTAGAGCGTTAGATATTCGTCTGACCCAATTCCATCGTTCAACTTTTCTGTCCTTGATATTGTCCGTGTATAGTAGAAGTCGGGATTTACGTCGGAACGACCACTGTTATCGATCACCAGCGGAATCCTTTGCTCGGTTCACGTGCACGATGAGCGTGTTCGCTTTCCGCGACCATCGATGAGCGAAAGCTCGTCCATCTTCGTTTCGATCGTAGCAACCTGCCGATTCGAAGGTACGGTGAAGCTTGAATCAGTCTTCTAACGCCGAGATCTTTCAACACGAAAATCTCCTTAATTAGGAGTACAATTTTATTTATTCCTTTCTGTTTCGCTACGAAAATTTCTACCGGGTTCGGTTGTAGCAAATTTTCCAATTTAATAAAATTTAATCTTCCGATAAAAGTGACGAGACCTGGCTAGTGACGACCTTGAAACGTTAGCTTGCAACACGACCGAGATACACAGCATCGTCGAAACAATTAATCGATTATTTAAGTTTACTCGCCTCTCGACTAAATTGGTGTCAACGCTTTGCCAGTTAATTATTTCCCTGAAAATCGAAGGTTATTTTCGGCACAGGTTTTCATTCATCGTGACGCCGAGGTAGGTCCGTTCTGTCTTGGATGATTTCCCGACAACGTAATTTTGCACGGTCGCGGCTGTCGTCGTTTCTAAAGCAAATACTATTAACGTAATTCACGTTGGTATCCGTCCCTTCTCGCTCAATGATATTTTTTATCTATCTACATTTCCGTCGCTGCTTGTTTGCTCGCGGAACAGCGTTTCGATAGAGCCACCGTATCGAATTTTATAGCTTCACGCAGTTTACCCTAATTAGCTTGATAACTTCGTTAATAGATATTCGTACGAAAAACGTACGGTTCACTGGTTCCTCGTTAATTCTCCGGATCTATTGTATATACAATATATAGAGTGGCTACAAAAGGTATTTGCACACCATCGTATTCGTTATGGCATCGACGTACCGATCAATTAGGTTCAAGTATATGGAATTGCCTATCATTTGGTGGTACTTGGATATGGCTACAAAAATTTGATACGACGAAAGTAAGGCATCGAACGTGACGATAAAACGGCTCGTTGAAAACCGAGAGTGTGTGCAAATGCTTTTCGTAGTCGCTATAGTTTGAGATGTATTGGACAAAGAGCAAGAGAGATAAAGAGAGTGAGTGGTCGCGAATTGGAGATCGGGAGACCAACTTTATCGTCTCGCAAACCGACGGGTACGCAACGAACGACCGATAAGTTCGCATATGCTCGAGTATGCTCAAACGCGAGAGTCGCAAGGGTGCGTGCCAAGAGAAAGGAACACGAGCTCGTTTGCTTTCGCGTAGAACCAGCGAACGAAACATCGACCGATCGTCCAACAATCATCGACCTGTTTGCCGATTTTTAAATAAATAAGCCGCGGTTGTTCGCGCAAATTCGTATTTCTATCAATTAAAATTTCGAAACCTGCAGCGACTACGACAAAAGGCATTGGCACGCTATTGTACTTGTTATAACGTTTACGTATTAGGTAATCCGAACCAACACGCATGCCATTAACCGAACGTTAATATCGAGCAGTTGACGCGTCTTTGTAAAATTAGAATCGAATCTTCTTGCGTGCCTCGAGTTCAAGTTTTGCGACGGACGTTGGTTTCTTGTCGCGTTTCCGGTATTCGGTTTCCACGATCTCGACGTTCGTGTATCATGGACATTGATGTATCTAGACACTGATGTTGAAGGGCACGACAACGTTATGTTGTGAAATCAATCTTCTCAACGATGCTATTGGATTATTCGGCATAAGGTGATTAGCGTTTCGCAACATTTTGCAAAATTTCCAGAGACACTGTCGAGGACTTTCATCGATCGATTCGCCCGGTGTTTGCTCGAAAAACTTTCCCCCCACCGTCTTTCTCTGTCTGTGCAATCTTATTAATAGCATATCTATGTCGGGTAAGTGCAAGTGCACCTACGATCGCGAGAGAGTAGGCTTCGAAACGCATTACGTTGTACTTCCTGCATACCATTTGACGCGTCGTTACAGGATTGCTTCCCTCTGCCACCGTTTTAGAGATACGTGGTTCGCGATTCATCCATCTTTTCGATAATATCGGCGACGATCCGATCTTTCGAGCGATTTCGAGCGATTAGCACCGTTGCAACGGACGATACCACTTCGTCTTGTGATTATTTACTCGATTGCTCGATATGCAGAGTGGCTAGCAAGATACCGATTGATTCGAATTATCCGTAATTTCACACTGGAAGATGAGAAAGCGATCAACTTTCGACTTTGTTGGCGGAAGGTTTAAGGACTTTTGGTATCGCTCGTTGTCGATTCTCTTTTATTTTATACTTTAATCTCTGACATCGACGTCAAAACGTGAGATATTTCACGCTGTTGGATTGATAATACAAGGATAAGATGCTTACTCGGCATCTTCATATCCGACAGTGTGTCTTTTCTATTCGAGTCCTTGTGGTTCGCGATCTACGGGTCAGGTCACGATCCCTTGTGGGGATCTACGCTGAAGCGTTTTCTAGGGTGCGCCAGGGTTATCTTTAATTAAAAATATTTACCACTAATTAAATACTACCGCGTTAACACCCAACGTTTAATTTTATCTTTTCTTTTACCCAACCCGAACCTTAACCTCTGTCCCTGAAATTATCATACGTAGGAGTTGTTTTGATTAATTTTATATGCATATTGACTTTCTAAGATATAAAGTCGATAGGTTGTTTTCACACTACTCAAATGGGTACCATTAGAATTAGAGTTATATTCTGAAATACCCATTTATGACACATTTCCCTTAGCTTATAAGAAATGCAAATTGCAAGGATCTCTCTTCCATTCTATAGATGACGCGGAATCTTCCGTTATCCTTTGTCCATTGTTGTATGCAAACGCAAATAGTCGGTCAGAGGCAGAGCTAGTCGTTGACTCGGAAAAATATCTCTTACGGTAGGCCAGGTAATTTGGCTATTATAAAACAGGGTCGCTACTCAAAATCTGTTGAGAAATGCTGGTACGAGCCAACCTTAATCGACTCAGTACTTACCTGTGTTTAGATGTGCCAGCATGTCCGAGGTCGGTGTGCCAGAAGCAGCGAGCGACGAGATCGACAGACAAGGGTCGCTTTACGTTTTCCCGGGGCCGGGTCGTCAGCATTATCCCGGCTCGGCGTCGTTACAGTCGACGACCGCCACTGTTCCCGATGCCTCGACCTCCGTTCCCACGAGCACCCCTTCGTCGAGTGCGTTCGCGAAGAGCAAGACCGAGAACGAGAACGTAGACGAGGAGATCGCCGCACGAGGCAGACGAAGACCGTGCTCGAGGACTCATGCCAGGTCGGCCAGCCACGGCGGAGTGTTGGCGGAATGTCTGACGAACACGGGGCTGCAGCCACACGCGGGCTCCTACCTGGGCCCTTTGTCCGCGATCGGTGGTTCGAGGCCCTCGGCTTTGAAGAAACCTGGCCATCAGAGAGCGTTCAGTCAGGGTCAGGTGATCGATGTGCAGGGACACTCGGGACACATGGGACACAGCCGTGTTGGATCCAGGACAGATTTTATACTTCCGCCCGGTCACAGGGAGGATTCGAGGCCACCAACCGCTGGGAAAGTGCCCTCATTTCGAGGTCACTCACGCCAAGCATCCAGGTATTTGCTTTTGCTTTCCTCGCTTTTTCCTGTTTGTTATTGCAGCGGCTATGTTGTTCTTTTCTCCGAAGGCAGACGGACCTAGAACGCGAGAGATACGTTCCGCGTTGTAGGAACTTTGTATTACGTGGAACGCAAAATGGACTGGTTTCTGTAAATACAGCGCGTCATCGCGGCACGACCGCCAACAAGGAGGATCGTTGTACGCGAAGAAACGGATTGAAATTATAGAATAACGTCTTCTTCAACGGCGCTTTGTTTTCCACGAAATAGAGTTTGAAAATTTGCACGGTGCACGCGAACTTGGCCGATGACCGATCGCGTACGAATAAACACCAGGTTATTCCGTGTGCGAATATAAGCGAGAAACGTAGAATAATATTCGAGTAAATGGAGTTTGAACGCGTTTAGTTGGTAGAATTGGCCAGGCACAGGCATTCTAAAAAAGATTGTACTCTACGCTTTCGTGTTATTTTCGTACGTAGAATAACGCAGAATTTTGATGTTTGGTAGTAGTGCGGATGCATGCAAATCGATTGTAATTCTACTGCTGATTCGGTGTTGTCGACGGAACTTGTATCGCTGAACTCTCAAAAATAACTTGCTTATTATTGGAGGAAAACCGATTAGCATGCTTACCGTTTTCGCCGTGACCGTGCTTCTCCTTTGTTAAAGACCCAAGACTGAATTCTTTATCGCGTTTAGACACGAATCTCGATATGCCGGTAATATCATGCAAATTCCACGCTAAAAGGAATATTACTCGTTGTAGGCGTTTATCGGAGCGTTTAACTTGATCCGAGGTTCAAAACTCCAAATATTATTCCAGCTAGGCTTTTATTCGACCACTTATCTTTACTCGCGAGTATAGCAATCTATCGAGTTTCAGATCCTTGGAAAATGATTAGACTAGTTATCTTTCTCAAGTTTATTAACGAGTTTCCTATTATTTCTTTTGCAGATCGGAGTCGATATACACGATAAGACGTAGCGCTGAACCTCCCTGGTGGAGAAGACTCTGGGCTCGATGCTTCGGTCCGTTACCAGAGGAACCTCGTTTAAGGACCATAGTACCGAATCACTTAGTGCCGCCAAAAACACCACCAAATGAGCATCCTAATGGCAAGAGAGTAAACAATAGGTAAATTTCTCAAGTTGCAATTAATATAAGCGATCGATAGTTGCATTTATCTGGTAAACGTTATTCCGTACGTTAGTCTGTACAATAGTCTGGAAAGCTGCATTTCGCCAGCAAAACCTGATTTTTCTACTTTATCGTTTAAAGAGGCAATGTCCGAAATCTCCATCGATGACTCCCCGAAGCTTCCAAATGTCACGTTTCTTCTTTCAGAAAATTATTACGTTGTAAATCAAATCGTCTTAATTATTGGTCGTAGAGTGTGAAAACATAGATTCGGAGAAATTCAATCGCACGCGTGTGTGCGCGTTCTTTAAACGTAATTTACGACAGATAGTCGATCTTTATCGGAGGAATAGAATTTACGTCGAAAGGACGTGGATACAGAGATGTTTTTAATTTTAGCTACGAAATGTCGCTTCACAGACCGCATTGGCAGAATCGTACGGTTCCGAACGAGAGTAAAAGCTGGTACACCGTCTGAATTCCGGTTTATTCCGTATGCTTGCAGAGTACGTACAACAAAATATACCATGCTGAGCTTCCTACCTCGCAATTTTCTCGAGCAATTTCGCCGTGTGGCCAACATATATTTTGTATTTATCGTTCTACTTAATTGGGTGCCAGCCATAAATGCCTTTGGCAAGGAAGTTTCCGTGATACCCATAATGTTCGTGCTTGGTGTGACGGCGTTGAAAGATTATTTCGAGGATCACCGGAGATTTATCAGTGATCGACGCGTAAATAATTCCACCTGTCGCGTTTACGTTCGGTAAGTAGGCAATCTTGTCAAAAATCGTTATTTTTTACGAATACGTACAAATTTCTGTTCGGGATATCGATCGTTTCTCTCATAATCTAAATCAAATATTACAATTTCCCACGTAACCTGTTGATGTCTTAATTACAAAAAATCGACAAACGATTATAACCGAATTTGAAAAAAATATAGTACGTATAAGTATCTTGGTTTAATGGTTTAATGGTTCAAACCATTTAAATCAAATTATTTTTCGTTGCAAGTGACCAAACGACGAGAACGATTTTTGGTCACTGATAACTATTATTCACGACAGTATTTGTTTCAACGGTGATCGAACACCGATCTTGTTCGTTTATAATGGTTGTTCTGAACTAGAACACTCGACAATTAATATTGTCTAGTTATTCGATTCCTTGAAAAATTTCTCTAAGATATTTAGACACCATAAAAGACTGTACGTACGTTTGGTTGTTGTTATTTGATAGAAATCCGGAATATAACGTACTTATTTATATCCTTTCAAAAATTTTGTCTTCGGTATTAATAGTTTTCCGACGCTAATATATAGCTTATTAGCTTTTCACAAGGAACACCATGAGACATTGATCGATATGTTTAAAAATGTATAGAATTTCCATTAAGAGAAACGAAGTTGACCTTTGTTCGATTTTCAAAAAAATTCTTCGTAATGTCACGGAGGAGTTGGTGGATGAGTTTGCAGCGATTTCGACAAACGGCGTGTATCTTCAAATTCTTTACTTTCGCCTTGCCTCGCCTCAATGGCAAACACCGTGTCATAAATCTCGCCATCGCACAGCGGGATCGTTGTGTCGCAAACGGGGTAAAAAGCACATTCCATTTTCCCGCAGATCTTGTTTCTTGCTTTCCACTCCGATGAAGATGGCAAAATACTTTTGCCGACGATCGTTCGTCAGTGCTGACGTAGTTTTTATCCAAGAACCGTCTCTGGACGTGGATCCTGTCCCCCGTTGTCTGCGGATTTTCCATGAAAAACAGACGCCGATTGGCTGCGACTCGTTGTCTGCTGGTAATTGTCTGCCGGTGTGGACTTAGCTTAAAAGACAGAATAATAACCAAGAACGGTTTGACGTAACGGAGCACGAAGAATGCCGGCGCCGTTCTCGACCCTTTGCAACGTTAACCTGCTGCATCAGCAGGCAATTTAGCAGCCCCGCTGGAACTCGCTTCGTAATTTATTAATATCTCGCAAATTATTGAGCGCCTACGAAAATGACCGAACATAGATCTGGGTTAGATTTAGATTAGAACGTGACGAGCGTGTGCACGATATTCGCTAATCGACTATACTTAATGAAAATTAAAAACTTTGCGAAATCGTGTGGAACGCGGATGGAGCGTGACTTCTGATTTCGCGTTTCGTGATTTTTGCTTTGCTGCAATTCTCCTCGTCCGGATAACAGGATTAAACGTTCAAGGCTGGGCGGGTGTAAAATTAAAATTCGTGACAAAACGTGAATTGAGAGCAAGACACGTCGTTCTCATAGCGGATCGATCGATATATTCGCTGCTATTGAAATGTAACTATTACCGTTGCTTTAAAAGCCGCGTTACCTTCTCGTCGTAGATAGCTTCTTCGATAGATTTCTTTTCCCGATTCGCGCGCGTTTTCGCACGTTATTTACGGAGCATCGTAAGTGCATATCAATGTCTTTCTTGCTTCTTTTGTGTAGTTTGATCCATCTGTTGATGATAATAACGATAACAATGATAACAATAATAGTAACAGATAAGACGACGCAACGTACGCGTCAATAGCAGCGAACGTGTTAAAGAGGAGCCTTGGAATTTTTCGTGATCCTATTTTCGGTGTAGACGTTCCGAACGTTTACCGTTCCTTTGACCGTGGAATTGCAATGGATCGGCATTGATCGCCGATCGAACGCATGCGTATCGAATATACGCGCTTGTTCGAACGTAGAAAAGAAAATGTTCTCTCTTCATCCCTGTCGCGTAACAGAATTCTAGTTGTTCGTGTTTGGAACTTTAATTTCGCTGTGTTCGCACTGGGACCGGGTACGATCGATTCTTTCTTGCAATGCCGCTACGTTGACGAAACTTTTATCGCTTTCGACGATACTGTTTGACCGAAAAACGTTTGAAATTCCTCACGAAGGCTCGAAGAGCTAGCTTCCACGGGATCACGACTATTGTACGTACCAGATATTTCGTTTCGTTCGTTGTTCGGTCATCGTTACAGCAACTGCGTAAGTGCAGTCTTATTGTTATAGAAAAGGTATGTTCGCATACCGTTCTCAGCCTTGTAAGCCAAGAAAGAGTTTCAAGGTATCTCTGTAGTTATATAGACAGAAGTTCTCGAAACGGCATCCAATTGCAATAAACAGGGTTAAATCTCTCTCGAAACGGAATTATTCTCTATCGATCTTCATTCCTTGTTATACTCGTTCGGCTGATCGTTGAAGGTAACGGGAAAGAAAGTAATTATTCAGGAAAGTTCAGCGAATCCTTGTTATTTATTTATTCAGTGTACCACTTAAACGGACATAAGGCGATTAAAAACTTCTTCGTAAGCTTCGTGCCTATTTATGTCGTACGGCGACGCGAGGTATTCGAATTTGTAAGAATACATTATGCGTGTCATACGAAACTTCTTGAAATTTCGTTGACGCTACGACGAGACGCGACTGCATTGGAAAAAATTTGCAACTAGACGTTTACTGTAAACGTACGCCTGGTAAGAAATGAACGTAGAGGATGCGCGAGTAGTTGTTTTAAACGCGTAATTAATGCACTAATGGGCAATTTAAAGACGCAAGAACGTATAGTGTTTCATTTTGTTCTTTCGTACGTGCCCTTTACTCCGACCCAGTTGGTTTTAGCGGGAAAATAAGCCTCGTAGTTCATTCTCTGGAAACACTGATCGCAAAGCTTCGATACAGCTTTCGATAATTTGAACGTCGAATGTAAACGCCAGGCGAATTCGCTATCTAGGTCTACACGATCGAATCCCTGATAAGCATTGACTCGTTTATTGACCGATTCGATTCGATCAAGATCCCTCTGATGTACGATGACCCCGATATCGTTGTTCGCATTCAACTTGCTCCGTTACTGGTCGTTGAATAAATTGCAACGTGACAGTTCAATCTTCGTTATGGAATTAGCTCTTACATCACCGGCAGCTTCTGGAACTTTCCTTCAATTGCCAAATTAATAAACGAGAGAGTAGAAACGCGAAAGTTACCAATACTTTGATCTACACGCACGTATACACGTAGTACTGACACGTGTATATCTTTCACGCGTTAACTGTTAACTTTATATACTTTGCCCTGAGAGCCGCTAGAGATCGAAATACGTCACAGCCTAAAATTTCATTTTCGCAACATATCACATAGTATTTGCGCGTGTACAATATGTTCAAGTATATTACATCGTATGGTTTCTTCTGATGATGAAATTATCCAAAATACGTCGTTGACGGGTTTTTGATCCATGAAATTTACTTCATTCTAGCCGTCGCCCAAAATTTCGTAAGAAACGTTGGATCACCGCTGCGACCAAACCGCGCAAAGAATATTTTACAATCGACTAAATAACAGTTTCGCGTTAGTAAATTCACCTCGCGTTATTCGTATCGATAACGTAATCAGTGTGAACGAGGCTTCAACTGTCGAGTTACCGTTCCACGCGATCGTGGTCGTAGCTATCGAACAGAGATTCGAGTAGAAAGCGCCAAGTCCGTAAAGGCTCGCGCACCATCTGCGACGCGACAAAGTGACAGCAGGAAGCGAGTATCATTCGGTAAACGACGACTAGAGTGCATGCCATTTATAATGTAACTCAATTTCGCGAGGCTCGCGCGATCGATGGCCAAGCACGTAGAGCGAAACGACTTGCAAAATAATACAACACAACGACCTTGCCCTTCGTCGTGCCACTCAGTTCCTTCCAATTTGCTCGACGAAACGTACGACTTCCTTTTTCCAAGGAGACGTTAGTCCAGTCTAGCCAAACGAGTCGTCGCTGATTTATTAATAGTCGATCGCGACCTTCGATCGGGATCGGCGAACGTTCCTTTCCCGTTGCCCCGGATATTACACTTTAATCTCGTAGCGCGCTGGTATTTTCCTGTATCGTGTAATTACTAAATTAGTAATCTTTCCTGTGCCGCGTCTGATTCATCGGATACGACGATGTTCGATATACCGGATCAATGATAGCTTGTTTATTTTTCTCGCGTGCGAATAACAATACCTCTTCTTCGTCGTTCCCGTTTACTCACTTTCTCACGGTTTTCAACGTCCTGCGAGACGTAGTCGAACAAACTAGCTAGCATAAATTTCCCATCTTACGGAGCGAGTTGCTCGCATGTTAAATTACAAAGATACTTAAAACGGTGACTAAAATGGTAAACATTCGCACATGGCGTTTCGAAACGATCAGAATATTCTTGACAGACGTTTGGTCTAGCGACGAAATTTAAAATTACGATTCGGCCCAATCGCGACGAACACCTTGTGCGTATATATGCGATATGTGATAACATTCGGAAAAACGTATAGTCGATGCTGGGTACAACGTATCGTTTCGTTATCACCCGCGCTTACGGTTATGTATTCGATAGATGGCGAAGTGATTCGCGACAGGTGTCCTGTTTCCTCGATTTCACCCACGATACGCCGGCATATTAAACTCACGTGCATGGACAATTCGTTTTCCTTTCTCGCAGCGAGAACGGTAAAAGGATTGCGTCAGCTGGAATAGGAAGACTTTAAACTGTGAAAAATATAATGGAAGATCGTTCAAGTACGTAGATGCTAAGTTCGAAGGCGTTCGGACCGAGAGTGTAGGCGAAAGACAGAGATGCGCTATTCGCCGGCATTGAAAGGAAGCTAACGGGGCTGACAAGCGTTTTCGAGGAGCGCGAAGAAAAGGAGGTCGAGGGAAAATTGCAGAGCGCGTGTACCCGCGCGGTTCTCCGGGGGAGCTTGTCGTCCTGCTCGTAGCAAAATCGAACGATCGGTGTACGCGTTCCGTTATTTCGATCGTGGTGCGCGGTTCGGATCGATACGCGTAATTAGCTGGTATTACGATCGTCGATTAACACAAAGCAAAGTGCTCGTACACCGGAGATACTCGTCGTGTCGTTGCCGCGGTTCGTTCGCGCTTGTTTCGTCATTCGCGTTCGTTTGCCGGTCTAAAGGTCGCCGATTCCTTTTCAGAAATATAACCGAGAATTGGCAGAAGAGCACGGCCAAACACATCGTCCCTTCGTCGTTCTAAACCAAATTCGTTGAAACTAATTTCGTTGTTAAAAATAGAGCTCGAGGTTGGAGGATCGATGCAGCGGCGTTTCGACGATTTGGCTTGTTTCGCGAGCAGAGAACGCGACGAATCTAACAGCCTCGCAACGGTCTAGAAACTTCGTCGGCGATCGATTCGATCGGCGATAACCCACGTTTAATTGACGTCCACGCGCGGACGGGTTTACGTAGTTGGTCGAGATAAAAAAAAAAAAATTACGCAGGATGCGAACGCACGAGAACGCGCGGGTCGATCGAGAATCTGTTTCTTCCGCAGCAACGCGTTTCTTACGACCTTTACCTACTTAATAAGCGGTTACACGCACGCGCTCGCTGACCTTCTTTAGCCTGCCGTTTAATTTCGTTCGCTGACGAGATCGACAGTCAACCAGCCCGGCCAGCCAACCAGCCAGCTCTCCACGCGGTAGTCAGCAATGTCAAGAACGAACCTTCGCCACGAATTCCAGCTGTCGATTAATGCGCTTTGACTGGTACGAGGCTATGTCGGTCGCGAGCACTCGAACGTCGTTACTGCGTTCTCCCGCGAGATAACGTCACGCGATTCCAAGTCCGCGTTCCGCTCGAACTATCCTACGGATTTCTGTGTCGAGTCGCTTTCGATAATTGCACGAGGCGAAGGAGCTTCGTAACACAGTTACGGAACTCGAACCTAGCGTGTATATAATGTAAGATATAACGAAGTCGTGGTTATACCTGGAAACAGAAATGGTACATAGTACAAGCAGATGCTCGAGTACGTTTCAGGCCATCTATTTAGGACACCAATTTGTTACATTTATTAGGAAACGCGCGTTTTACTTATTTTACGTTCGAAAGCGTATACGTGTGTATGATAAAAGCAGCGAATTCGTATTAGCAAAGCTACTTTGCACGTTTCAACTAACGTTGTAAAATTCTTTTGCTTTCCTATCGAAGTTGTTAGTGCGACGCAAGGATGTTTGTTTAAGTGGACATAAAATTGCAGAACTATGAAAGAGATATCTATAACGTGTAACTTATGACTGGTCAATTTAGCACGGTTACTGGTTTATAAATTATTACGAAGGAAGGCTCGGATATCCTAATAGCTATGACCGACTGTGTACGTCTTATCGGTACGATTGTCACAAGGTATACGTGACGCGGAAAATGGACGTGTATCGTGCAGGCGTAATCGACTTAATCTAGTACAGTTAGCAAAGTTGCTGTACAAATGTCAAATTCGTTTCGGTAATTTTTTAAAAGCATGACGTCATCGGACGGTTCGCATGAAATCGCAAGATCGATATCTGCTGCTTGCCACATTGTCGTGCAACGCAGCGGGCAACGCTGTTCCTTAAAACGCGTGCATTCGAAAGAATGATTTTCCAATTTTGAAGCTGATATATGAGCATCAGGTCACCCTTGACGTAATTGTACCGTGTCCTTGAGAGTCAAATGAAGCAAAATCCATTCTTTCTAAATGAAACACGTATAAAAACATATGTATCCAAGATTAACTTGTAAAACTTGTGGAAGTTTTAATGGTGTTTATTTTTACTATCGCGAATACGATTTCTAATTGTTAAACGAAACACATCGTTAGATCAAATATATTACTCCGGCTATTTCTGGACGCTGTTTCATGGGTACTTTTCTAGGATCGAGGCAACTTGTAATTTGCAAAATTTAGGTACGAAAACGCCTACGTTTAAATGCCTTGATTCGACCGAAACGCGTCTAATACGTATAATGGATATGTTCGAACAGCTTCGCGAAGCTGTGTATTATACGTCAGTGATACGTATCAATGCCAATGCGTGGATAATCGAATATCGCTGAAGCGGTAAGTGGGAGGCAGCCTTTATTCTCAGCAGCTGCGAAACGATCCAACAGGATGGTAGACACAAGGATGTCGTTCATACGGCTCGTATCCGTCGAAGACGCCGAGAAGTAGAATAAAACAGCGATGGAAGGCGTAGCAATAAAACCGGTTGCCATATGCCTCAAGCTATTTTCCTCGTTCCTTTCCTGGATGCGAGCAACGAGAGGACGCGACATTCTCCGTGACAATGAAACCCATCGACGTTTCTGCGTTCGTAGCTTTTTCCGCCGGAACGCGTAACATAAAAGCGGCTCGCGAGAGTATTCGCACAGTTACAGAATTTTTTTTATTTAAAATAGCTCGCGAAAGTGTTCGATCGCCTGTACGAACCTTTTGCCAATGTACAACGCGATAAACAGTTTCAAATTTGATTAGCACCGTCGTAATACCCGACCGACGCGATCATATCGGTGAAGTTTCGTCTACGTTTCGTTGCGTGCAAACCGGTGGATTGTCGCGAAAAGGGTGTCAATCGTTAGAAAGCATCAACAGAGAAATCTGACGATGTTATTCGGTGACTTTGCGCGGACGCTACTGGAAATTTGAAAATATCGCCATTCCGGTGAACTTGTCGAAAAGCTTCTCTTTCTCTCCGAATTCTCTCCGATTGCGGTCGCTTTGAAATATCTTGTAGAGCTCGACTTCAATCATTTTTTCTTGCACGTATAACCGACGGCCTTAGTTTTCGAGTTATATGCCAAAATATCCCGCCGCTCGGCCTTCGTTTTCAAGCTGGATCGGCTTAGTGGTAGTAGTAATATATGGTACGGGTTAATTTTGCCGCCGTGCGGCGGCCGGCCAGCATTGTTTATATTAAATTGTGCCGATAAGGGGATTCGCAGGGCCGGCCGCCTCGCGTCATTAATATTACTATCACTCCAACCTAGGCTGAGAACTAAAGCTAAAACAAGGCTGCGTCTGGATGTTTTTCCGTACAGCTCGAAAACTAAGGCCAACCGCTGGTTATATGTAGAGAAAGAAAGTTGCTAAAAATATCGAGCTTTACAATATATTTTAGTAATCGTCGAAGTCGGGCTTTTCGAACAAGTTCACGAAAATGTTGAATTTTTTCCAAATTTCCGGCGGGTTCCTCGCGAGACCACCGGTGTCCTTACGTTTCTCTTTCGATGCTCTAACGATACCCTCTAATGACGCTGTTTTCACGAAGCCCCATCACCTTGCGCATAATGAAACGCGAAACGTAGCCAACGTTCGAAGAAAACTTGGAAATGTACGTAGAAGCTAGAAAATATTTAGCGCAAATATTTTCTTGAGATCGTTCGAGGACGAAGGTGTCGTGACGGGCAATTCGCGATGTCGCAGACAATTTAGGTTTTCTTTTCCCATGGTGTATCGTGGCGTCAAACGGTCACTGATGTCATCGATTGCGTCATTTAATGCATGGAATATCGGTATCGTATCACAGTTACGTGCCCGCGTCACGCACCCACCGAGCCTCGTGTTTCGTTACGCGCAACAGCTCCAACAAATTAACCGATCGAACGAAGAATTTCGAGAGAATTTCGGTGGCCTAAATATTTTTCTTAATTCAGAACCACGAGGCAACTGTTACGAGAGATTCCTTCTTCCGCTGAAAGAATTCACGAACCGCTTGATAAGTAGGACAAATTTGTCGAAAAATATTTTAGTGAAACTTACAGCGCTAGAACACGCTTGCAAATATCCATCGATGACTTTGAAATTATTATTGACGATTCTTACCTTTGCATAATGCATGAGGTGACAAAACAAAAAGAGAAAAAAAAATGCAAAAACAACTAACCTTCTATTTAACTACAAGAAAATGCTGTGCTGACCTTCTTACCCCTGTTAGATAACGCGATCGACCGATAGGAATAAACGAATCCTTTGAAATATCTCTATCGGAAGATTGAAATGTTTGTTCGCGCGTTATGTTGGAAATTATGTTAAATTGTTCGCGAAGAGAGGCACGTTACATACGCGCTGGTACTTGTTACAGACCCAATTACTATAGAAAGGAAAAGTAAAATTGTTGTATTATCTAACCGCACGTTATCTATAATGAAGACGTGTTGCATAAAAGAATTTCTAAGGCTACTCAGTTGCTGCCGTCATCGCGACCGATTTATCAACACTCTGTTATCGTAAAAAATTCAAATAGGTCGGGCTTCTTGTCGTGGGTAGGAATACGTAGTTAATAACATAAGCACGATATTTATTTTGGACAAATCGAACTGCAATGATTTTATTCTTTACAATCGTCATACGTATACCAGTATATATTAAAATCCGAGTAAATTGATTTTCAAATGTCAGTGTGCGATAATAAAACTGTCGTCCAACTGTTAAAACCTTTGTGCGAGATTTCTTGCTCGACAAACTCTCTATCTTCGGATCCTTTAATTTCAGGAATTAAATTACGAATTACGAATTGACCCGTTTAGAATGAACATCGCGTTAATGCAATGACGTTTCGCTTGTGATTTTCTTTTACATAATCGGCTCGTATTAACTCGAACTCTGTTGAATTCACGTTACGATTACGTGATGGTGTTCCAAAAACCTGCTTAGTATGATCTTCGTTGCCATTTCTTCTTTCTTCGCCGAGACGGTGTAATTTCATGAAATTTACAGAAATTCAAGCATCTGCGATGTCGACGTGGATAATTTATTTAATTGTTGCAAATCTGCCAAATCTTCTTGTCCCGGAAGAAGGCGGTCTTATAAAAAGTGGCTTTGAAAAAATTATGACTCACGTGAAGAGAGGAAATAAAAGGAAAAGAACCGCGTGCGTTAAGTTCGCTTTCATCTGGCGACGAATCAAGTTTTTAACGGTTAAACCGGTGTCGTTCTCCGTAATAGTAATCGAAACTCGTAAGGATGGAATTTACATTTTCTTCGTTCTCGCGGGCGTTAGATCCGCCTATCTAGTTCCGCAAGTATTAGGTTGTCCGAAAGGTATCTTCCTCTTACAGACACGTCTTTTACAACGATGCATCTTTATACAAACATGAAATCTAATCTATCGAACGTTGTGATCTTTATTTTGATAGAATAAAATGGATCATAGGTAATTCGATAAAATAATATAAAACGAAAGATATTGCGCATCCATTATTTCCTTATAAAACGAAAGAAACTTTTCGGACGACCTAATATACCGACCAGTGTCATTATTTTCGGTTCAAGGATGACAATTTCACGAAGGATGACAGTTCGCGAAGAGATCTCTTTTTAAAACGCTCGCTTTTGATATTTAAAGTAGAATTCTCTTATTTTGTCGCTTATAATGTTGCCGTCAATTATCCATCTTTAGAAAACGCGCTACAAAACGAGTCTAATATCCCACGTGTCAGCCAAGTTTCTTCTTAGCGAATATGTACGCTGCTCACAAGTACGATACAGATATTCGTAGCAGAATTGAATTCTGGCCAAAAATCTGTACGCAGGCTAACGACGAATTAACAGTAATTACATCTTGCACTTGTTATCTTTTTATGAAATAAGCAGATGTTAAAATTTAAATTACCTGCTACAAAACATAATAGATACTAATATATTTCATTACCTATATATGTCGGATTAAGGTTGGAATTTTGGGCGTTCGCTCAAATTTACCATCGCGGATATAGCTGATATTTATCGGTACAAATGTGGTTACTAGCGGCGATCGGATGGTCGAGATGTTGATGACAACGAATTCAGGTTCGATAACGAATCCACGGTCACCGGGATGACGAATGCGATGTGATACACGTATGACTCCACGTGCAAGTAAAGCTTATCTGCATGAACTCACACGCAGTCCAAGTGGAACTGCCCTTGTACAGGGTGGTTGGTAACTGGTGGTACAAGCGGAAAGGGGGTGATTCTACGCGAAAAAACAAGTCGAAAATATAGAATACAAATTTTTCGTTTAAGGCTTTGTTTTCGAGAAAATCGACTTTGAATTTTCGCTCGGTACGCGTGCACTTTATCGCGTCTCGTTATAACGGATCTCACTGTAGATCGTTGTCTCGATGGAATAATTAAAAAACAAAAATTTTTATTCTATATCTTCGACTTCTTTTTTCGCGTAGAATCATCCCCTTTCCGCTTGTACCACCAGTTACCAACCACCCTGTATATTCCTCTCCCCACCTCCCGGCTCAATCTTTGTTTTTAAGGAGAGCTATATGATCATTCCATACCTCTGTCAGGTACACGTCCCTCCCGTGACCGTGGCTACGTTCAGTGACCCGCTATGTCACTTCGAGCCCAAGCCCATCGTCATAAAGTCGGATTAGAACATTAAAACTATTTCGTATTTTGATTACTTAAGTATAGCCATAGTAAAAGTCTGGACTAGATTTGGGTTTTTTTCCAACATTCCAAAAGGGAAGTTCGGATGTCCTTTCATCTCCGACATATATATATATATATATATACATTCGCTATTTAAATATCATCGCTGGTGTTAAGGTTGGAAGCGTTCCTATCAGATTTTGCATTCGAGCGAGAAAACGTTTTAACTCTGGTCGCTCTCGTTCCTTTTAATAAAGTGATATATGTATTTCTTGGACAGTCGTATGGTTGGTTGAAACGTCTCGAAGTAGGTATACAATAAATAGTCCCAATTAAGTTACGAAAGGTTACACAGATCAACGATTCTTATACGACGAGACAAAAATCGTGTAACGGTGACCCCTTAAGTGGAGTCTAGGTCAGATTTGATAGTTCGCAGTGTATGGCGTTGGCAACGAAAAAATGTAATATCCCGTTTGAAAAGTTGAAAACGACCTTGAAGTGGCTTCTCTATGCCGCTACCCACGTTCCAAATTATTCCACGATTATTCAACGATCGTTCTAAGATTATTCCATAATTATTCCAAATTATTTCATCGTCGAAGTGCGTACTAATCACTTTCCGATAGAAATCTCACGCCGCTCTATGAATAATTTCCGATACGAGAAATTCAATATCCAAACCATTATAATTCGATGGTATTAGTTTGTAGAAACGATTGGCCTTGTCACGTAATCAGCCTAAACGGTTGTTATATGAATGAAAAAACACGATGGTTCTCCCCACGTTTTATGAAAAAGTACAGAAGGTGTATCGTGTAAGTTGGGAACGTTCGAACAACATCAGTTTCGTATTATACGTACAATTAACCTTAAATTAGCTACATCGAAGAGAAGATGGAAAAATAAATCGAGCAGAGCATTGATTTGTACATATTCGAATTTATTTCTCCTTCTATTCAATCAGCGATTGGTAACTCGAGCGAGTAAAACGAAGTTCGACCTTTCTCTGATTTGGGTTTCTCCTTGAGCTCTTCCCTTCGACCGTTTGCGCTATCAATGAGCGAACATCTTGTGACTGGAAGCGTTGAACGATGACGACAATTAATTAAGAATAATCGACGTCTGGCCGTTGACAATCCGGTTAATGTTAGATACATAGCAGCAATCATCGTCGATCGCGAAGATTGTTACGTTCATCTGTTCATTGAGTAGCGTAATTACGCTACGAAAGAAACAGGATCTTGCGCGTGATTATCAAACAGCTGATACGTATCTTCGATAGGTAATTACCGCCTTTACGAAGTACGTAACTGATTCCTAACGACGTTCGTAAGTCGACAATTCGTAAGACGGGAGTCTGCCTTAGAGATAACGTTATGAGCGAGAGTTCTATAAGAAAGAGTATACACATAACGCGTAAAATGAATATATACAGATAATAAATAGAGATAAGAGAAGACTTTACCGACCAAAGATTTACGTATTTAAAAATAAGAAAAATTTTAAATTGGGGAAGATTCTTTGAAGAAAGGAAGCAAAGTTATCTCCTTTCTTCGTCGCTCGGTGGATCGTTGGTAGCCGTGTCGAGGTAATAGGAGATAATATTTTACATATATCAGGAAACATCGTGTTTTTTCGAGAAAAGACCCCTAGTCTGCTTGGACGCGCGCAATTTAAGATAAAATTTCCGGTCTATAAAATCCGTAAAGTGAGAATTATGTAGCTGCACGTGAAATTCCCTTTCATAAATGTCACTTCCCTCGTTGATTCGTCAGAGAATCGTTTCTGGAGAACACGTTTCACGATTGCAGCGAAGACGACAGGTATGCAAAGGTGGCGTGGAAAGACGTGAAGGTCGGTGACCTGGTTCACCTCTCGAATAACGAACTCGTACCAGCCGATGTTCTACTCCTGCGAAGCAGCGATCCTCAGGGCGTAGCGTACCTCGATACGTGCAATCTCGACGGTGAGACTAATCTGAAGGAACGACAAGTTGTCAGAGGATTCGTGGATCTGCAGGACACCTTTCAACCGGCCAAGTTTCGATCCGTGATCGAGGTCGATCAACCGAGCACTAGGATATATCGGTGAGCTATCTCTCGGCGTTCGTTTCGAGGGCAAGTTAACAAAGGACATTGTAGTTTGAGATTGGCAAAAGTTCAACATGAAAATTGCAGGTTTCACGGTGCCGTGGTTCACCCGAACGGTGGTAGAGTACCTGTTTCTACGGAAAATCTTTTACTCAGGCAATGTTTATTGAAAAATACCGACTTCGTCGAAGGCATAGTGATATACGCTGGTCACGAGACGAAAGCGATGCTTAACAACGGCGGCCCTAGATATAAGGTAACGATCCTTGTGATATATCTAGATATCTAATTATAGATCGTTAAAAGATACGAAAAAAGAGAAAAAGAATGTTTGGAGGGAAACTGATTCGTTGATCACGGTCGCGTAACAGAACGTAAATCGAGAGAGGGCGTTCTTTTTTCAGCGTTCACGATTGGAGAAGCGGATGAACAGCGACGTTATATGGTGTGTGGCGATTCTAGTGGTATTATGCGTGATAGGCGCCATCGGTTGCCGAGTTTGGCTTTCAAATTTTTCCGACCAAACGTCCGTCCCATTCATTCCGATCGTTCAAGACCCAAATTACGAGAGTATGTTAACATTCTGGACGTTTGTTATCATTCTGCAAGTAATGATACCATTGAGCCTTTACGTCACTATCGAAATGGCGAAAGTGGGCCAGGTTTATCACATCGGACACGATATTGCCCTTTATGACGCGGAGACGGGACGCTCGGCTGAATGTCGCGCGCTCAATATCACGGAGGAATTAGGTCAGGTAAGCAAACTGATCGAGCTTGTGCGCGGTCTCGATAAGGAAGCAGATATTTATTCCGTTTTTTTTTCTTTTATTTCAACAGGTGCAGTACATATTCTCTGATAAAACTGGCACGCTCACGGAAAATAAAATGCTATTTAGGCGCTGCGTGGTGGGAGGACAGGATTATTCGCACGGCGGAGACAGTGAGAATTTGATACCTTCGTCGCGACTGAAGGAAGATCTTCTTATAGGTACATTTAGGCATCATCTGCAAGAATTCCTAATTGTATTAGCGATATGTAATACCGTTGTGGTCAATTCTCAACCACATTATGACACCATGAACTCCAGCGGAGTGATCGAAGAACCGCAGAAGAATGGCGAAGAACCTGGAAGGTTTGTATATATTTTTCTCTCTGTTAACTTAGACGTGTCTATCATCCGGAAGGATGACTGGACACTAGTGTGTGGAAAATATTGCTAAAAGAACTCAGGCATATCTAGGTTAATTACCTTGTTACAAATTATTTACCGTTTACCATTGCAGATACACAAGAATGATAGACAGAAGTTTAACTCCTTCGCCAATTATTCCTCTATCTGCGTTGTCTCATCCGACCAATAGTCTCGATGAAAATGTGTCATCGATTTCTTCGATAGTGGAAATAGAATCTGTGCTCCATAATTCTACTAAACTATCGAATAAATTGTCAAGGTCACTATTTACTTTGTACCTATCTTCTTGCGATATCGTTTTTTTGTATTCGGGTATTTAAAGTCATAAGTATTTGCAGGCCAAAGTTCCTCAACGTGACGTCAATACCGAGTTTAGGAATGGGATTGTTAAGTAGAAAATTGTCTCCAAACGGGCAACACAAGAGACGCACTCCGCTGAGTCCCGTTATCGATGAGAGCGGGAAGAGTAGAGACGAATTGTTACCTGCGGCTGCAATTTACGAAGCGGAAAGTCCGGACGAGCTCGCTTTGGTGAATGCTGCGCGTGCTTATAACGTGAAACTTCTTAAACGAACGGCACGTAGCGCAATTGTTTCTTTGCCGGATAAATCCATTCTTACTTTTGAAATTCTTCATGTGAGTTCTTTATGAATGAATTCTTTTTTCTATTCTTCTATCGAGCGAAGCAAATCAAAACGGATCTAAAAGTAATTTGTCTACAATAAAACGTGCTCGGAATTGTAGGTTTTGCCATTTGACTCCAACAGAAAGTGTATGTCTATTTTGGTACGGCACCCTATCACTAACGAGATAGTGCTGTATAGCAAGGGTGCTGATACAGCGATTCTATCGTCTCTGACTCCACAGGATGAAAATTCTATAACAACAATAAAAAATCGACAATATCTTCAATCGTACGCGCGGCAAGGTCTTCGAACTTTGGTAGTGGCTAAAAAATCTCTGACAGCGCAAGAATACGATAACTGGCGTCAAATGCATTCTGAGGCAGAACTCGCAATGGAAAATCGTGAAATGCGCATTAAAGATTCATACGCGAATCTAGAATGCCATTTGACTTTACTAGGTGCTACAGGAATTGAAGATAAACTTCAAGCTGGAGTACCTGAAACTATGGGTACTCTTATGGCAGCAGGGATCGTAGTTTGGGTTTTAACAGGTATTCTTTTCTGAATTTCAAGCAAATAAAACGACATTTCTCGATTTAGAATGTATCGTTAATGAATATATTATATTGAAAGGAGACAAACCAGAAACCGCAGTTAATATTGCGTACTCAGCACGTCTTTTTTCCCCTGCGATGCAATTACTGTGGTTGCAAGGAAGATCCAAGTCTGTTGCTGAAACCTTAATTCATGGGTATTTAGAATCTGCGCGTAAAGAAAGTACAGTTCAGGGAATGGATAACATTAGGGGAATTACAATGTTTAATCGTGATGCGGCAGAAAATGATGCACATAGGATAGACAGTCCATGGCCGAAGCAGCGTGCGCTCATTGTTGACGGCAAAACTTTAACCGTTATTCTTGACCCACGGTCAGGATTAACTCGATTGTTTCTCGAGTTAACGAAAACGTGTTCCAGTGTATTGGCCTGTAGAGCCACGCCTCTTCAGAAGGTACAAGAAATCTAATTTCTGTTTTCATTCTCGATTTTATAATTTATTATTTGATGGACTTTCACGATACGTTACAGGCATATATCGTACGCATAGTGAAGGAACAATTAGGAATGAGGACTTTGGCAATTGGTGATGGTGCCAATGATGTTAGCATGATTCAAACCGCAGATGTAGGAGTTGGTATCTCCGGACAAGAAGGTACACAAGCTGTTATGGCTGCAGACTTTGCCATTTCACGATTCTCAATGCTTAGCAGACTTCTTTTGCTGCATGGTCATTGGTGTTACGACCGTTTGTCTAGAATGATCTTATATTTTTTTTACGAGAACGCTACTATCGTTTTCGTCCTGTTTTGGTATCAGGTATAGTTTCTATTTCTATACATTCTACTTCATTTTTAATACTCTAGTTTTAATACCCGTATAAAAATATCTTACTATTTTTGTAGCTATACTGCGGATTTACTGGAACAGTCATGATGGACCAAATTTATCTAATGCTCTACAATTTAATATTTACGTCTATGCCACCACTTGTATTAGGCATATATGATCGAGTGGCTTCTCCCGGTGTTTTATTGTCTAATCCTCATCTGTACAAAAGAGGACGCCTTGGACTCGTATACCAGACATATACATTTTGGATAACCATTGCTGATGCTTTGTATCAAAGTATCGTCATTTTTTTTGTTAATGAGGGTGTTAGTATAGTCTCAAAAAATGTGATATAGTATAAGTTAATACACCGACATGATGAAAAGGAAACTATTTTGTTTAGGTATACTATGATTCGACTGTTGATATTTGGGAGTTTGGAACAACTGTAATGACTTGTTCTGTTGTTATTATGTTGACCAATATTGCCATAGAAATTAGATCTTGGGTAAATAAAAATTTTATTATATATATTATATAACATGTAAACATCTAAGTATAGATTTAAATATTATATAATGTTATATGATATACATTATAAATGTATATTACACTGGATATTACATGCTATGTGATGTGATTTCGTTTCCAGACGATAATTCATCTTCTTGCCGTAATGGGATCACTAGGAGTATTTTTCGGTTTCTGTTTAATTTATAACGTAGTTTGCGTTAATTGTATGGGTCTCCTATGTTCGTATTGGGTAATGGAAATGGCTATCATGAGATATACATACTGGCTTACAGTATTACTTACCTGTGTTCTAGCATTGATGCCTAAGTATGTCTTTGTATCTTATATATTAACGGTCAATAAATATTCTAAAAATTAAATTATACGCAACATTTATTATTGTGTATTTAGGTTATTTTGTAGAACCATAAAATCGACAATAGCTCCCGATTTTATGCAAAGTGCCACGTTGAATGCACCATCAAAAAGTGGTAGCCATAGACAACGAATCGCTGAGAGAAGTGAAAATAGTTTCATTGCTGGTTGGTCACGATCAACGCAGCATGCTACTATAAGGTACATCGTGCTTTTTAGATGTAAGACATGAATTATGGATTATTTAAATTATACAGATTTCTCCGATTTTTTATGTTTCAGAACTGGGACTAAACACGATACGTTGACAACTATCGTTGCATGACATATCTTAAAAATTCCAATAAGACTGTCGGCACATTGTAAAAGAATAATTAAGACTATTAACAGTGCTGTTTCATCAAAATTACTAGGACAAAATCAACGTCCTTTGTTGCATTTCGAGCTGTACTGTTCCTAAGGATTGTAAAACATTGTCAAGCAATGTATTATTAATTTTAATATGCATTTTTTCATCAGAAATATGTTGTACTTTATCGAAACTAAATGAGTCATCGAAATCATCGTTCACGATCGTTTTCGTTATTCATCGAGTGGCCTTAAATCCAGACTGCTACTGTTTATTGCATTTTATGGCTGTGACTTTTAGGGACCAAAACTTTTAATCCAGTAGTAATATCAATGTCAATTGATTGAAAGGTTCATTCGGACTCATTTATACGCGCGTGTCCGAGTTGTACATGGAATCAATTAATAATTTATTCAGGTTACAACTGTTCTCTTAGACACGAATATAAAAGAGTCTAGATTATAAGAATGTAAACAACAGTTTAAATGTATATTATCTCCTATGAAGTTCATATTATATAAGTTACAAATTCACGTTAATCATACGAGTGTAATGCATGTGAATTTTACACTTGTAATTCTAGTACTGTAATTTTAGAAGTGTATGTACGATTAGCCAGCATAGAGGTTCTATTAAACGTGTATAATGGATGTCATGACAACACCTTACCGTTCTTAACATAGTATTTTGATAAATGATTAAGAAAAATCTACGTGTACATAGCCATAACTAGTAAAACTGTGTGTTATATAAACCTTGTCGTTTCATTAATATCAGATCTTTCGTGTCTCCTAAAATTTTTTAACGTGAAATACGAGAATATTGTCACCTTCATTTTTAGTTTTCAATTCATAGTTCTTTCATAATTTTGTTGATGACGCTGTTTCAAATATTTAGTCAACTCCGATTGCTTCTATAGCACTTTCAAACATGACTATCATTTGGAATATTGAACGAACTCACCAGAGTTATGTATTTCGCGCAAATACGAATATTTTCATTAATTACGTCTTATTTCCGGAATAGTCATATTATTCCTTTACTTCGTCTTTATGTTATTTAATTTTTAGTGGGTTCAACATAATTTCAGTAGAGTGATTTTTCAACGGTTGATGAGCACCACTGGTCGATGCGGAAACACGAGGTATGATGGGGATGGGATTGAAAGGCGAGTGGTGCGGCACCGGGGGATCTTTTGGCGTGCTGCGGCAACGACTAGTCTCAGCCACATATTCAGTATTCTTTCTATAAAAGACAGGTAGAGTTTGCGTGTACGATACTCTTGGCACTTGATTGGTCGCGATTGTGCATAGTGCTCGGGAAACTCACGACCAGCTGTGCTTCGAATTCCGTAAAATGAATTTCGTTGTACGAAGCGTGCGCAGGGTAGAAGGACAAAGTGGGGCGTAGGACGAGCTCAAGGATCTTTTGAGCGTCGCTCTGTTCCTTTGTCATGAAATTACGGCTGAACGCTCGAAGATACGGTACCCGAAATTTTTGACCTAAACAGTTCTGTTACCGAATCTCTTCTGCGTTAGTTCAGTTTTATCAAATCAATGAAATGTTTCGTTTCAGTGTTACAAAGATCTCATGTTTTTAGAGTAGTCAACAGAGAAATTTCCAACTCACGTGATAAGAAGAAGGATCACTTTAAGTCAACAAAGAACATGCGAATTTTGTGAAAATACAGTGAATCATGAATCTTTAAGTTGTGATTGAATTAAAAAAACTATTTTTATCGTTACTGAATAATTTTGTTTACATTTCGGAGCAAAAATATTTATTTCCATCCGTGTGTGGTGTTGACACTGGTGATAATCCTGATCCTGTTTCGTGTTACCTGCTTGATAATGCATTGCGTGTAGATACAATAAACGAGCTACGTCAGAAACATTAATTCGTTGCACATGTATGTTCCATGCTTTCCCCTCTGCGTCATTCTGGTTTCTCCAGAATGACTATGCATACACGTGCTCGCTGCGTTTACAAGGACAAAATTAGAACCTTTCAAAGGTAGTATCAAAAGTGGTGATCGATATCACGCTTTTCACAGATGTATAAATGTATAAATATATCGATCGCATGTACCAATTGACTTTTTATGCTCTAATTCTAACAATTTTTCTATCAAACAGCCGAGTTTCCAAAAATTCTAGTGCAAACTTATCGTTCATTTGTAAAAACCGCGAAATACAGGTGAAACGATGGCCGTTAATGCGATATAACAAATTCATACACAATATTGGAAAGATAACATTTATCAGTCTGCTACCATTAATCTAATAAAGGGATGCTTGTAGAGGGACATCTACAACCTTATCACGGTGTCGAGTGCAAACAGAATAAAGTCCCTATGTTAAAATCGAAAATACACCCTATGTGATTCTGTGCGGGCGACGTCGAAAGTACTTTAGATGAAACCCTAATGTCGAATACGAATAGAATTAATTTTAAAGATAAAACTTATGGTAACATTCAGAAACCAGTGGACATACTAAAAATAAGGAAAGTAACATTTTATGCTTCTATTCGAAGAAGTTCTATACCAAGAATGTAAAGCAGGTCGGCGGCACGATAACAGACTACTTACCTATAACGCGATAACGATCCACGTACAAGGTTACAAGTCAAGCTTACCATTGCGATTACTGTAATGTGCTGTTAACAAGGAACGGATAGAAAACGCATCTTGCGTAAAGCTTGTGAAATATAGAACGCAAATGAGTCATTGCACCGAGAACGGAAGTGAACAAAGGCTTGGTCATTTGGCATAGATCGTTAGTGGGGATCAGATTTAGAAAATAATATGGTGATCGAACGAATGCAATTTGATAGGAGGTGTGCCTCGGGTGTTTGAGGAAGATCGGAATGAACGGTTAAACTTGTCTATCGCGTACGATATCCGCGTGACTTTTTACTTGGAAGATGAGTGATGCGATGATCAAACATACCACATAGCACGCGCTTTGTTCTTTGTGTATTATTGAATTTTTATTAAGTGATTTCTATATAAAGAAAGAGATAAGACTGGTATCAAAGACTGATGTTATAAAATGTGTTTGTTTTTTAATACCAGTAAGTTATCGATAACGAGCGCCGATTACCACTTTCATCCACGTATCTGGCATTCTAAGCTCACTTGTGGAACTTGCTAAGACTAAGACAAACCGTAACGTTTCGGTATTACGTCCAATCGGGCGGCTTTTCAAACGTATTATCGGTGTTCTTGAGCGCGAACGTATACCGGAAACGACGTTCGAATTGTCAACGACTCGATGAAAGGAGCCAGTGAAGTGCCAGTGAATTATCGATAATACATACGACGACAAGCACCATTGTGTTAACAGCTTAAGGATAATAGTAGCTCTAAACGACTAGAGGTGTAACAACGAGGTATTTAATAGTCATGTAGCAACGATAACGTGTTACAGTGGGATGCTATACGAAATCATTTTACTTGTTCAACGAAAATAATCATTTTTATCGAAGAAAGAAGGGGAGCGAAATCGCGGCGACTCGATACAGTGTCAACATAATTTGTAGGATTGCATCGACCATTTTTCTTTTCCTTCAAACGGCGGGTTCCTTGAATATCTGCCGTCCCTTCCTAATAGAGCGCACCGGGAAGGGAGGAAGAGTAGCATGTGAGAAGTGAATCGAAAAGAAAACTAACGAAAGCGCGGTAAATTGAAAGTGTGTCGCGTAACTCACAAAGTATCGTGTTAAATTGTTAAAATATTTTGTATCTCGTTAACTGATATAGTGATTGTCGTCATCTCTTTCTAATAGAGCGTACCGCTCTAGGACGTTGGCACGTGAAAGATTCCAAACGAAAAGCAATTTCATCGAGTAACGTCGTTTTCGGTGTCGTGCGATTGCAACGAATTACATAATCGATTGACGAAGAGAAAAAGAGACAGCAAGACACGCGTAAAGCACATCGAGAATGACCTTCGCAGCCATCTCGTTTGTCTGTCTATCGTCGAGGGAGAAGAACCCAGAGATAAAGTGGTACGCGATTTAATTAATAACTTGTCGTAATTGTCAGACGGAAAAAAGGTGAAAGAAAAGGATGCGATACGCGTGCCAGAAGAGATGATTTTAGCGAGACGACGTTCTAGCGAGAATATCGGTGAGATCTTCTTCTAAAGGAACTGCAGTTGGTTATGCCGTGTTTCTCAGCACAGCAGGTGTATCGTGAGAGATGACAGTCACTTATACTGCCGAAGTCGCTACCTGCAGAGGTCTCGGTTGCTTCCTAAAATTACTCCTAAGGTAAGCAGTTTAGGTTTAGCTCGTCCGTTCAGTCGACACTATTGCATGCAGTTAAGAAAACCGTTGATAAGTTATATCTGTTGTAGTTTAATTTTACTTTGTCCTGTTTACGTTGTCAATTTTGACAGCGACATTCGTTCTATTTAACTTTCATACGTTACCCTGATATTTTCTTTCGCTGAAAATGATTCGTGTCCACTCGACGCTCCATAGATAGTACACTATCGGTACTTGATAGATAAACGTAAGATTTTCAGATACAAAGGCGTAGCTTGTTAATGGATCGCAATCTTTCCCGACGATTCTTTTTGATTTTGCACGCGATTATTTATCAGCTATCATGTTTGAATAATATTTTCAATTCTTCCGTCATAGCGTTCCGCGAAAAAACGCGTCACGTGTACGTACGTGAAGGATATCAAGGAGAATATCGTAACCAAGGTTGGATACATCTCGACAATTCTAGTTACGTACATATACCGATGAGACCTGCAGGCAGATCATATCGTTCATTTTTCAATATTTACGTTATACGTTTCTATATGCCATCGGTTATTTTCTAGTGTCTAATGGATTATTATTCTTATCCAATGAGACCCGTTTGTTTCGTTGATTCTAAGACAAATTGTATATAGAATATCGAGGAAGATTTATTCCATTTTTCACTTGACCCGTGGTCGTTGACCTTTCTATTATTATTTCAATTACGCTATATCCGTACTCGGATGCGGTGTTTCAACTGCTCGAAGCTCGTCACGTGCAAGCCATGCTTTAAATTACGCGCGTTACTCGTTTGCTCTTCGAAGAATGTAATATATTGTATTTACAGTTACTCCATTGTCTGTCCTATGATACTATTTGTCTGAATCGTATTTATCGTGACACGAGAATTGGACTTGATGTCCTATTAATTGAACTCTTGCTACTTACGAGCGCGAGCCTTTATTTTGCAATTGTAAGAAACGAATTAATTATCACGTCAGTGCATAAATAATATCCTTGGAAGATGTTTTGTCGTCGGTTCTCTTTCAACAACGGTGAAAATAACGTTAAATACAACGCAGAATAGAACGAATACAGATTGTTACGTGTAACTGATTTTATTCCCTAAATGTAGCACGGGCTATTTTTTACGTTTATGGCACGAGCAAATTTGAATTCTCGTTTTAAAGCTACCAACATCATATATATAGGTATATAAACACGACGTTACTTGTAGACGTCCTGATGTTATTGAACTCCGGTTGTACGAGTTCTTTGTTTCCTGACGACTCGAGATAAACGGATTTTTACTGTATCTTCCAATTTTCTTCATCTTGAAAAATTCGTTAAAAATGTCGATCGTGGTATAGGAAAATCGACGCGGAAAAGATACTCGAGTAGTCTTGGTTTAGTCGCCGTTTAGTATTCATAGAGCGTCGTTCTACCTTATTCATTAGCGGAACGTTTATCGCGATAACAGATCTCTTACGACGATCCGACGACCTGCAGCCGTATTTAACGAAATGTTTCACGCTCAAGAATATTTTCGATTATGCATCACCGTCGAAAATAAGGTACAATTGCGTAGACTGTAAACTATATGTCTTTGAAGTCCGTATAAGACCATAGTTCGTCAGAGAGATTCTACGAATCGACCCGCGTTTATTTCCTCCAGTTTAGTCGTTATCGGGTCACGTTATGTGCAATTGCTTGCGAAACTACGCAAACGCTCGTAGAGATACGATTGTACGTTATACGAAACATCTTGAAAGTTCATTGATAATATGACGAGACTGGACTGTTATGACTATACTGATCAATTTTTTAGAGAAAATCTGATAATCTTAGCATAGAATCTGAGAATCAAATCGATATACAGGGTGGCTGGTAACTGGTGATACAAACGGAAAGGGGGTGATTCTACGCGAAAAAAGAAGTCGAAAATATAGAATAACAATTTTTCGTTCGAGGCTTCGTTTTCGAGAAAATCGACTTTGAATTTTCGCTCGGTACGCGTGCACTTTATCGCGTCTCGTTATAACGGATCTCACCGTAGATCGTTGTCTCGATGAAAAAATTAAAAAAAAATTTTATTCTATATTTTCGACTTCTTTTTTCGCGTAGGTACGCGTATATTTCACAGAGATCACGAACGTATTTAGACAGTCAATTGTTCATTCTGTTAATAAGACTCGATATTCCCTGGAATTATATATACCTACATTTAACATTTACATATATTCAAGATAACTATCCATGTTGTGACAATCTCTTTACTGAAAATATATTTTCACATTAATAACAAATTTCATCGATATAATCACCACAGACGTGTTTCATTAGCGTGATAATTTTCAAAGTGTTTCGTACAACATATCCGTACATGCGTACATGCAAGTTGCCATATGGTAAATGTACAAATACTTTAGCGAGCAACTGTATCTCGAACATAATACGATTGCGTGCTCGCGTGTAAACGCTTTACTCACCACTAAGGTGCGAACAATGGAAAATTGTGCGAGACTTCATCGCCCAGGTATCAATTTGCAATCTCAAGGATGGTTCGATCGCGAGATTCCTTGGACCTCAACGCGCGGTACAGTCAAGATTCCTCGAGATAAGAGAAAGGGATCTCGTAATTCATCATTGGAACGCGCACGATGTATTCCGTGATTAAGCAGAGACCTGCCGGATAATAATCGTTGAATAATCCACTGAATTATCGCGATGGTTTCTCGGAACTAACTACACTAACGGTCTTGAACAGATTCTATGACCTAAAATCGCAAATATCGATTGCACTTTCACAGAAATTGAAAGTGCTTTCGAGAAGTGTGTTTTATTTTTTGTAATTAATCAGCGGCTGTCAAAACGTCTTGCGTTACGTATTGTTTGTTTTCTAGATGGCGAGCAAGCGTGTACAAGCTCGTCTGGTTGGACCTAGCACTTTTCCTCTTCATATATTATTCGCTGTCGAGTATTTACCGACTGATATTGGACGAAGAACAAAAGAAGATATTCGCGGCCATAGTAGCGTACTGCAACGCGTACAGCGATCTAATTCCGCTGTCTTTCGTCCTGGGCTTCTACGTCAGTATTGTTATGACCAGGTGGTGGAATCAATACATGGTGATACCGTGGCCAGACTCAATCGCGGTTTTCGTGTCAGCCACTATTCACGGCAACGACGAGAGAGGTCGACTAATGCGCCGAACTATCGTCAGGTACATAAAATACTGTGCAACAGTCTTTAGCCAATATGATACGAAACAGACACGGAACGATTTAGAGTCTGTCGTAAGAAGAGAGAAAGTCGAAAATAGAAATAACTTGTATGGAATACTAAAAACAAAATGTCAGATATTATAGCTCAGTTTATTTAAAAATTGTATCTGTCGGAAGAGCGAAAGGCGTTCGTATAAAGTACTGCTTCAAGATGACATCGATTTTTATATACATCCATAAAAAAGCGAAAAATTTTCATTTGGTAAGTGAGCTAACATCTTTGCACAGTACTGTGCACGCTGCTCGTTACTGTGGCACGATAGAACAGTAAGAATCGATTCGATTAAAGTCAAGGCGAGAAGTAATCCAGTTGAACTTTTGTACTGGTATAAAAAGTATTTAATTTTCCTTGATACATATATGTATATATGTATATGTATATATAACAACTGCTTTTCTTTCATTTCAGGTACGTGTGCGTTTGCTTAACGCTAGTACTGGCGATGGTCTCGCCCCGTGTGAAGAAACGATTCCCCACGTTAGAGCACTTCGTAGAGGCGGGTTTGTTGCTGGAGAACGAGCTAGTCATATTCGAAAGTCTGAACACAAAGTTTCCTAAGCCCAGCAAGCATTGGTTACCGATAGTATGGGCGTCAAGTATCGTGACAAGAGCGAGGAAGGAGGGCCGGATTCGTGACGACTTCGCCGTGAAAACATTGATAGACGAGTTAAATAAGTTTCGCGGCCTCTGCGGTAGCCTCATGCACTATGATACTATTAGCGTTCCTTTAGTTTACACTCAGGTGAGCACGTCCAACACGCACCAGAACCATCTACATTTAACATTCGTGCATCCATCGTACCAAGAATTTTAATTTCCTTTTCTGTTCGCGTATTCTCTAGGTAGTTACGTTAGCTGTGTATACGTACTTTTTAACAAGCGTGATGGGTCGGCAGTCGGTGACCGATGCATCGCCGAACATCGATATGTATTTTCCAGTATTCACAACGCTGCAATTCTTTTTTTATATGGGTTGGTTGAAAGTAGCCGAGACTTTGATTAATCCGTTCGGAGAGGACGACGATGATTTTGAAGTCAATTGGATAATCGACAGAAATTTGCAGGTATAATGTCTAATGAAAATACCACGTGTTCAATCCTTCCGAGACGGATTTTTTCTTTCCACGATGAATCCAATTATACATATAATAGCATACGTTATAATAGACGTTTTAAAATGTATAGTATGTATTGTGCTACTGTTAGCTTTATAAATGTTAATGTATCTTTGATGTATTCTAATTCCATATGTATTGTAAAAGGTGAGCTACCTTATCGTCGATGAGATGCACCACGAGCATCCGGAATTAATCCGCGATCAATATTGGGACGAGATCTTCCCTGCGGAACTTCCGTACACGGCGGCAGCGCAGCCCTTCCGCGAGGAGCATCCGGAGCCATCCACGGCTAGAATTCAGTTATCCGCGGCGCAACAAGAACTTCAACCATCTTCGGTCAGGATTGATGAAATGGCAGGGGACTATCAACAGAAGTTCCGCCCTGACATGGCCGACGACGCCGCGTCTGGTATACACTTCATAGCGACTGGGAAAATGTCAAGGTTGGTCTTGGAACGATGCTATTTGTGAATGTTTTATTTCACGCGATACGGTTTTTTTTGTAAACGCTCATATGCCTAACGCTTAACCAGGAGCGCAACCGAGAGTGGTAAAATAGCGAGGTAATATTATTTATTTAACGTCTATCTACTGTGTAAGTTACGATATCGAGTGCTGAAAATATGCGAGGGTTATTGGGTTATGGAACCGGAAGTATATGTTTACTTGTAGAAGCGCTAGCAGAGTAAGCAATCGGGACCGTACCATGAGCGGAGGCTCCACTCCAAGCATCATCGGAGAGTCTCTACCAAGAGTCAACAGCGTCACCAGCGTGCTGAAACGATTATTCAGTAAAGACGATAGACCAGATGGCGGTACATCAAGTGGGACTAAAACACCTGGAAGGCTTGCATCTTCTAGTTCGGCCGCTTCGCTACAAAATAGAGCCGTTGGTAAGTTCAGATTTCAAATTTTCATAAAACTTCGGGCATATACGTATATGTCCGTTTCTCCGGCTAAACTATGTTCGATATGTACTGAAAATTTTAAATAGCAGGAGGAGGCTCGATGAGAATCGGAGTAATCAAGGAAGAAGCGGACGAACAGATGACGTTAACGTCGATGAAGTCGGAGAAGAGACCTCACGTGCAGAGTATATTTTCGCCGGGACCACCACCTCCAAGTGCTCCCGTCGCTGTTCCTGGTATGGAACACTCACGAAATGGAGAGATATTTTCGTGTAGCGCTCCTGTAACTGGTGGTGTGTTAAGGGGAAGTAACGGGGAGATTGTCAACGACAGGAGATACGGGTCTGATTCAAGGTTGATAATTTTCTTTCTAAACGAACTATTTTCTATCTTTTTCATATTGCAAAATGAGATCGAAACGATGAAATTATTCGGATTTTAGAGCGCAACGTACTTCACAGTCAGCACGATCGAGCATTGCTTACGAACCAGCAGCCAGCTACATAGACAGTGTTGCGGATGATCTTATAAGCAGCGATAGTTCATCCGCTAGCGTTAACTCCGATGACGAATTTACAAAATTGAAGACAGAAAGAGAAAAGCAAAGACGTGATAAGGTAGAACGAAGATTGGCTAGGAGCACCAGCGGCCGCAATAACTTAATCAGTGGAAATTCGAAAGGTTCCATAGACAATGAACATCTTCTGTTATCAGACATGGCGAATACTTCGCGTTTGTCTATGACACAGGGAGATGATAGTAAAACGATCGAAACCGATCGTCTTTAGCGGAACTATTTGTGGCTTTACTTTGAAGTCTAACTTCAATTGCGCAGGATATTAGAGGAGAACTTAAAAAGAAATAAATGCACAAAAGATTTTTACAATGTTTAAATAGAGAGACTACCGATCAGTCGTATGATCGGGGAAAGTACATGAATTTTGGAATCACTTTTACGACTAACAAGGTTGATTCACATGTTCAAGATTTAATTAAAATATTAGTGTATATACGGATTTTTTATTAGGATGAGATTGAAGGAGTAGAGAGAAATATTTGGTGATAAACGATCTACGAGTTTGATCATAATAATTGACCCTAATCTGGGAAAGTATATAGAGGTAATGGAAACATTCCCATCATGAAAAGGGAAAGCTATTCTAAATGATCATGTTTACACATATATATAAAATGAACAAAGTTGCTGCGCTTGAATTGCTATTGTGATTTTGTGTATATCGTAAACATATTCCCAATTTCGCTGAAGCAAACGAAAGTTCATGTGCTCTATTTTTAGCGATTGGTATGAAGGAAGACCAATGCTTTCTAATAAATATTACTTAAAGATCGTGTAAAAAGATCCAAAGATTACATACGTAAGTGCAAACATCGAAAGTTATTACCGCTGTATTTAATCAGTGGATTTGCTACGTGTACCGGTATACCTCTCACTTCAAATTTTACGTATCAAAGTTGACAATAATTATCGAGTCGTTGTCATCGATTTAAAGTATAATGATACAATTTTATATATTTACATTTAGTAAATATTACAACATGAATCGTAGCTGCCTCACGTGTAAAGAAGAAAAAGTATAAAAAATAGAGTTAATGATTTAACGTTTAATTTGTAAATTAAGTAGTTATTAACGTAAACACCGAGAAAACAGTTTCGATTCTATTCTTCTTGTTTTAAAACGTTTCGCAAACTGATCGCTTGTACAAGAAGTTTCCGACAAAGTTAGAAGGTATTCGGAACGAAGAAGAACCCTTGTATTCTGCGAATTTCAATTATTACGAAGATATTGAAAGTGCCTGTCTTGTGCCTATTCTTATACGATCAAAAAGCGGTATTTAACACTTGTTTATCGCTATATAGCTTACGGTCCTATTGCTTTGCATAATATGTGATCGATGTTACGCTCAAAGTTAGTGCTTTTGTACAGCAACGTGTTCGAGCACGCACATTCCAGAAATCAAAGAAATTTAAATTTTAAGAGAGAAAGTCGATGAAACGATCGTACGTCCATAGGATAAATTTAATTTGATATTTTTCTTATGTTCGTACGTACTTATAATATCGCACACATTTTGAACATACTATATATACATATATGTATAAAAAATAGGAAAAATGAAACTTTCTGTAACTATCCATTAGGCGAAATTTCGAGTCTAGCCAATATAGCAATAAATTTTGTATGTATTTAGAAGAATTAACAAGAAGTTAAAGTACGATTTGTGAATATCCTGTATATCGTGTAAATATGCGTGTACAAAAGCTTATACGTAAGTTCACGCTAGAGAATGTGTCTTTCATTTTGGAATTACATTCCAGAACGCAAATAAATCTGATGGTGCTCATGGCTAAGCGTTTCGTTCAACAGTATTACGGTATCGAAGACGTATGTTCTTGGATTCTCACAGAAAGAGTTGATTTTTTTCTGAATAAAGAAAAGTAAATCACAAACATCAAATGCATTTTCTTCATTTCAAAACGCTCAGAGACAGCTTACAATAAAATATATATATATATATGATATTACAATCGTGCCGAGTAAGCTATTACGTTCTATTTTCAATTTTTCAATTATTTCAATTAGAATATCGTATATATTAGAACTATTCCTATTAGAAGTTGCTCCAAATAGAACGTTTTAATTTCCCCCCCCAGAAAGCGAAAGTTAAGACGGCCGTGAGGTGTCGTGGCGATCGGTCCAATCGTCGAAAGGGAAGGGTATTCGTGCGGGACCGGAAGACATCGGTAGTATTCGGGTGTCGTCGTTCGGATTCGCGAGCAGGCGTCGGCAGCTTCGGGAGTGGGGGTCGTCAGTGGGCAGCCGTCGGCGAGAGGTGGCGGTGGTTTTGTAAGGTGAAGAAAAGAGGGGTTAAGTGAGCCGTGCCGGGCCGTAGAAGCGAGCTAGCGGTGGCGCGGCCCGTGCTCGTGCCATAGGGCCTCTGCCAGGCATTAGTGCGATCGTTTACAAGATGGCAGACGGTCCGTCCGCGGAAGACGCGGCTACCGACCTGGGGGACAGTGATTCTCGTTTAACAAGGGAGCGACACAAACGCGAGGACGCTTCGTTTTCGATGACGTCCTTGAGCACGGGTCAGGACATCGCGAGACGCATCCACGAAGACGCTTCTGTGCTCGATAGTCATCCTCATCATCGGCAACAACATCAACATCGTCCTCCCCGTCGTAATTGTCATACCAATCCTCATCTTCCTCGTCGGCATCTTGGTAACCCTAACAACAACAACAACAACAACAACAACAACATCAACAACAGCAGCAATAACATCGGTAATCTAAGCAACAACAACAATAATCATCATCATTACCAGCATTATCATCGTCGGGAGCACGAGGATGACCAGGCTGATGGTAACGAACGCGTTAGTAAAAACGAGAGTGGCAGTGGTGTTGGTGTTGACACGATGTGCGTTGCTTCGTTTACGTCACCGAGCAGGGAAGATTACGAGGAAAACGACGATGACGACGACGACGACGACGACGACGAGGACGACGAGGACGAGGACGAGGACGAGGACGAGGACGACGATGATGATGAGGAGGACGAAGACGAAGAAGAATATAACGTAGGAGAGAATGGAGTGAAGAAGGGTGTATCGAAAAAGTGTTGCGGCTTGGTTCGAATCGACGTAATAAAGACGAAAAATGTAATAAAGGTGAAAAACGAAGAGAGCGATAGCGATAATAGTAATAGTAGCGGTAACGGTAGTGGTAATAATAATGGTAGTAGCAGTGGTTCGGAGGGTGGCGCGATGACCGGTCACGCGACGCGCGGCGGTGACAATGCCGGTGGTGGGTGCTCGGTCGGTGACGGTCGACGGTCGAGGTCCGCGGCTTTCTTCGACGCGACGGTGAATTCTCCGAACGAAAGTGCGAGCAAAATGAACGAGTGCCGCGTAGATGACGACAACGACGAGGACGGAGACGGGGACGAGGACGAACATCGTCACCATGAGCATCAGGAGCACGCGTTAGTAGAAAAAGTGAATCGTCTCGGATGCGATAAAAGTAGTAGTAGCAGCGAGGCTGGTATAGACGAGGAGGACGCCTCCGGAAAAACGACGGACGGTATCGCTAGTGATGGTAGTAGTAGTGATGGTGGTAGTAGTGGTAGTGGTGGTGCTGCTGCCGCTGCTGCTGTTTCTGGTTCTGGTGGTGGTGCTGCTGGTGCCGCTGGTGTTACTGCAAATGGCCTCGTTGCCGGCAGGCATCAGGGCAGCCCTTTCAAGGGACAGGTTAGGATGGCCGAGGACACCCTCGTCGGCCCTTGCGGCAAGAAGCGGTGTGCCGATCGATACGACAGCTCCGAGAGTTCTGACAGGTGAGTGAGCGAGATAGCTTTTCTCTCTCGTGGTTCGACGAACGCCTCGAGGAACGAACAGAAAAGCAGGAAGGAGGAACAGAACGGGAGGAACGGTAACCAACTAGAAATCAAGCCGTGCCTTTGCTTCGCTAGTCAATGTATTACTCTGCTCCGATCTTTCTACGTACTCCGATTTCTCTCCTTTCTGATTACGCGACCTTGCGTCTTTTCTATCTTTGTTATGTTTGCTCGCGATAATACGAACGCCACGCATCTCGATATATGTATAATACATGCGTATAGCGATATACGAAAGTATTCGGTCGGGCGCATATCCCGTGTTTACGTTCGCGACCAGGCGTTTTTTCGAAGTATGTAGTTTTTTTCTCTCGACAGTTCGCCTCGCATCGTTGGGAGGAGCCACTTGTATATGTACCGGGAAAGAACGCGACGGTATATAGCGGAGTAAATATCTACGTACATACATAGGTCCATTTAAACACACGACAAATCTCTGTTTCTCGATCAACGATCTCAACGGCGAAGAAACGTACTGGTCGGTAAGCGAGTCTCGGTTCGGGTATCGCAATTAGTGCGAAGGCGCGTTCGACAGCAGGCCAGGGGTCGTTGTACCGCGGTTACGAGACCGACAACCGTGGCTGCGTTCGATCTGTGTGCGCGGCGTGTTTATAGGATCGTAGATGCTGCCAACTCGCCCTCTCGTTCCCTCCATTCTCTCTCTCTCTTTTTCTGTTCTTTCTTTTTCTTTCTGTTTCGCTCTTTCTTTTTTCGAACCCTTCGTATCTGGCCCTTGTTCTCCATAGGAATTTATCACGCTAGAGGTAAGGTTGCGTTTCGGTAGACTCGGTTGCTAGCCGAGGAAGCGACCAGACTCGTCGTTTTCATTCGCGTTTCGACCGCTGGTCGTAACAATATAACTTTTGTGACTCATTTATTCACGGCTACGGAGTAAGCCTGTAGCTGCGTGTTTATATCGTATAATGCATACGTGTAACTGTAGCGCACGAGAGTGTTTGTACACTTATAAAAACTTTGATGAATATATTACGTATGCTTGCGCAGATAAGAAATTAAATACATAGCGTAGAAGAAGGTGAAAGATATTCGAAGGATTTGATTATTAGGAAAGACTCGTAAAATTACGACGGCGGAAAGTTTGATACCAATTAAATTTTTCTTCTTTCGCTACGAATTTTCCCAACGACCTAACGTATACCACGTGTATAGCTTCCGTTGGTTTCGTGTGGGAAGGGGACGCAATAAAACTTTAGTATCCTAACGGTTCTTCTCTGTGGTACGCTACTAAACTCGAGCGTTTCTTAGGAAGAAAATGTCTAACCTAACCGCGCCATTGTCCTCTCGCCGTGGCTCGATCGCAAGCAACGTTTACCAAACGAAACTTCCGTTTACTTGTTTTCTTAATCGGCATGGAAAACGTTACGCGTTGCTCGTCTAACCTTGCCGTCCAATCCGTGTTTGTTTTTTCTTTTTCGTTCTCGTCGGTTGCTCCACATTTTCGAAATACGCGCCGAGAATTTACTCGCGCGTTAATCTCGTTCCTAACCTCTATCATCCACAGGACGTTCCCTTGTTTAACAGCCAAACTTTGTCAGAATATTCTATGCGTAATTAAGCAGAAAATATATAAACGTAGATCATTTAAGGCTTTAAAGTTATATACTGTGATAATAGCGAAATACCGTCAGACAATATTTTAAGTAAATAGCTTAAGTAAATCTAATCTCGTAGATCTTTTCTAATCGTGTTTCTCGGTTTTCTCGAACTAGGCTGTTTTAGTAACTCGTCGGGTTTATCTCTCCTGTATACATATTTCCCCGCGCTTGCTTTTCGTTAGGTCGTGAGCGGATTTCACTTGCCTACGGTCCTTGCCGGTTAAATTACACCTGGCATCCTCGCGTAACGACGCTTTTTTCCTTCGGTTTAATCGCTCGCCTAGAGATAGTTGCGTTTAACTACGATAACGATTATCTGATTACTGAGAAACCTAGCTCGTGCTTCGCGTTTTTCTCTTTCCTTTAATACATAAACCTTCTGGATGCCTCGCTCATAAATGTAAAAAATGTAATAAATTATTAGCGAAATCTTAGGAGCCACGAGTTAGTTTACAAATTACAGCTCGATTAATTGTCCCGTTTGTCAAAAAGTCGTAAAATTGCGTAGAACACGTCTATAATTTATAACTCGTAAGCGGTTAATTTATTGAAATTATTAGTTGGAGGGCCAGGAATCTTCTTGCACAAGCGAGCTAATTATCATTAACGAAATTTTACGCCTTCTATTCACGAAGCTCTATTAATAATAGTAATTGTAAATTTTTTCAACTTTCATATTTCTCGATTGAATCACCTTATTTATGTAACGAGTGGCTAAAATTTATCGAAGTTGTCCTAAGTATAGCTAGACCGCTGTAAATCTTGCACGCTATAAAGTGAAAAGAAGCGTGGACGTGAATGTTCGACTCGACTAGGTGAAAGATGATCGTTAATTTCTATCGTAAAATAAATTCGTTAAATGGTTTCGTGTTATCGGGCGAGCGTGGAAACTAGTCGAACGAGTTACTCGAACGAATTTTACTGCAAGTTACTCGTGCGATCCGAGATACCAAGAGCGTTGACGTTCTCCTTTGTTTTAGCCCTTTGCAGACTACGGCGCTAGTAGTTTTAAGGCGATATCGCTGTGGCGAGGCGCTAGTGTACTCTCTAAGGTCCTAGAAACTATCTCCTTTCCGTTTCATTTCTTCTCTCTATGTCGAATCGTGCGTTCTTCGAACGGAACTCGACGTCCACCTCGATAAATTACGTACGACTATAACGACTCCCAATATAAAAATCCTCGTACGGTTTTCCTTTATTACGAACAAAACGGATTAAACTTATCCCTTTTCTTTTTCAAATTATTGATCGATGGTACACGATATTAAGAGGAGTTTAAAAGATTCGGTAACAGTAAATGTAACTCGCACGGTAAAACGCGACCATCGCGGCTCACCGTGTTAAATGTATGAAAATGGAGAAAAATATCCTCGTCTTAATTTATACGATTTATCGCATAACGATCCACTGTAACATCATTCGTTTATTCGCAAGATGTCTCAGGTGATTGACGTTCTATCGCGTTTCTGTTGAAAGAAGTGTACGTTGGTCGGTAAAAAGGATCGTGAAAAACGATAGAAGGAGATAGAATAGTCGTTTTTAGGTCTGATTGGCCGGTTTGCACGATGACCGGTTTCCCTGTGCCGCGATCGCTATTCAAGACCGTCCCGGGAATACCTTGGCTCGCGTTTTTTACCCGTTCATTACCGGATTACGGCATCGACGATCGATGTCTGTCCGTGGACGTTACTGGACACGTGACCATCGAGAACTCGCGATGAGAAGGCCGGCTCCTATCGACGCGCGTCGCTATCGCGATCGCGTTGCTCCGTTCAAAATTACTGGTCGTAAGAGAAGAACTTGCCGCTGGTCAAAAAGGGTATCGTTGACCGGACGGAAGAGCGAGATGTTTGCAAAAATTTCCTACAAATTTGTATCGTTTATCGCGGGATAGGATCGCGTAGGATTGCGGTTAAAATGGCTCGATGAAAATAAAATATCGGGTGATCCCGCATGTAATTCGATTTTTCATACTTCACTTTTGCTTCAAAAATTAGAGTAGGAAACTTCTTAGAGAAAGATAACGAATTATAAAGGACACGAGAAAATTCGCGGCTGATCGATCGCTGACAGGTAATCGTTTATTAAATACAATCGTAACAGATATCCAATCGTATTTTGATCTCGGTAAGAGTCGACTCTAATGCCAGAGATATGCAAAGAGATAAAGCTAGAACCGGTCGTCTTTACGAATTCGGTAATTGCGGTGTTAAGAAAAAGAATTTTTTTTTTAATAGCAAGGGACGCGCGATCTTCAATTATCTAAATCACCGAGAGTCAGAAAAAATGAACGCTCGGTAGTTAGATTCGGTTTTTATCGAGGATATCTGCAAGCAAGAAACCGTATAATTTGCATAAACGTCACGTACGAAGATTGATCTTCGCCGAGACAGGAAATCTTCGGTTAGAAAGTGCATCGTTCGAATATAATTTACGATGAACCGTAGGCGCGTTTCACGCGGTGCGTTCTTTTCAATTCGAATCGTAGTCCCGATGGTTCACGCGTACCAGACCGTTCACGGTCCTTTTGGTAATATTTTCATGGCCGCGAGCTGAAAGAGTAGAGGCGACTCCCGCTGCGGCCAAGCCCAACTGGATGCGGCTGTTTTTCGTGTTGCAATCGGTCGTGGCTGGCCTGGCATCTCGTACGGTTCACGGCACTTCACGGCTCCACTTTCAGACGCCTTATCGCGCCTCCAATGCGTCCGAGATAATCGACCGAATTCAGTTCGACGCTCGTTAATCTTCGGCCGTAGATAGCCAGCGACTTCGCGACGCTAATCACCGACCTCTCGTGTTTTCGTTCCCGTTTCCACTCTCCTATTGCCCTCCTTCCTTTGCATCCAGATTTACTCGTGGATATGGTTTCTGCGAAACGAATATCCACAGTCGGCCTTGTATATCGTGTACACGGGCTACAAGGAGCGTTTGTACGCCGGTGTGTTTATATTTACGAAGCAATTAATCGAGTTTCGTAACGTTGTCCAATCGCTAGAAACTCGATGCTATGAGAATGAAACGCGCCACGTTTTCCGAACGTACGCGATGTTCGTACAGTACGCGCATCGGATCGCACACGTCTTTCGCTATACGTACAACGAAACTTGTCACCGTTTCGACATATTTGACATTAGAATATCTTTGTATATTGACATTCGCTGGAGTTTATGCATTCAGCGAAAAAATATGATTTACGTAGTTCGCATTTGCTTTCAATGTCTCGTATACCTCGCTCACCTCTGCGCTTGCGTTGAATAAAATTAGCAATTCCTTCGACTATGAAGCCACGATAAGCTTAACGATTTCTTGCCCACGTGAAAACGTCGACGAAGGTGATAGCAGTTTCGTTTAATCGATCGAACTGCGATAACCAATGATTCATGGGTATAATAAGAAGCGAACTGTAGGCGATCATTTTCCCGAGTGGGTGCAGCGGAATTTCAAAGGTCGGCCCGTTTCTCGATCGTAGGCGAACTCGCGGACGGTTTAATTGGGTCGGTGAAAAACGCTCGCTGCGTCTCTTTCGATCTTCGCGCGACGATTTATATTTTCTCGATCGGGCGTCGACTGCGCTCCTCGCGGACGAAGCGAAACGAAGCGAAAAGAAGAAGAAGCGGGGGCGATCGTGGAGCGGTCGCGACGCGAATCGCGTGGCCATGGCCGTGGCCGTGAAAGTGAAATTCGTGAATGAAACGAGTGGAACAGCCGGCAAACCCAAGTGAAGGTAAAGGTTGCCGGTTTCGGTTTCGGTTTCGGTTTCGGCAACCGGTGTCTTCTCCTTCGACCGGTTCGAATCTCTCCGACTCGCTCTCCATTGTCCAGTCTGGCTTTCCATTCGAGTAACGTTGCTAGATGCTCGAGATTGGCTAGGACAGTCCCGTATCTATAATTGCAGGATTATGCACGAGATTGAAAAAGTCGAGTATTTTTAAAGCTTTTTCGCTCTTTATACGGTTCGTACAAATTTCTATCTCGATATCGTACACCACATAATTACGAAGGATATTATTTATAATCACGTCGATTTATAATCGAAAGAAAGTTGTATTCCGTTGAAGCAGGAAATTTCGGACCTCGCGATCGAAGTCGTTTCGTAAATACTTGAGAATTAAATCGACAGAATGGATAATTTATTCTCGCTCGTTCGCGTTTTTTGTTGGATCAGGAAGAAAAATCGAAGCATATTCTGAATATTCTGTGAGAAAATAAAATGTCGCTTATAGATAGTTTTTTCCTATTTCATGCGTCTTATTAACTTCCATGTGCCATTGCTACGAACAGGCTAAAGTCTCCGTACGTGAGTACATGACGTGTATGAGCGTAGAACGCGGGTAGAACACCGGCAGACTCCCAGTCTACTTTTCAAACGAGATCCGATCGCTGCATCGTTATCTATTTCGAAGAAATAACAGGTTTACCACGAATCGCGTAGCGTATCATCGATCGAAGCTAATTGATCTGAGCCAAGGTATTATCGGTTAATCGATCGAGATTGTTAATCTGTTAGCTAATCGTAGATTCGATACGAAACGGATAAAGTTGAAACATAAGCAGAGTTTGTTTGGCGGATCGTCGGCACGTGGGCGGCTAAACGTAGGAAAAGTCGCGCATTGTGCCTGGTATAAAATGCGCGAGTTAACGAGGAGGTGGACGCGGAGGCGGCGTCGGGTAAGAGGAAGGATTTCTCATGAGCAGTGCCGCAAAAACGCCGCTCGAACTATGTTGCAACTGCAGTTAGAAAGCTCGAGCCTCGGCTATCTCTGGCTTGGCTCGGCCGAGCGTTTGCTCGCCGGAACGATCGTGACTCGTCCAGCTTTTCTGGAAAAATTCGGCACCGCGAGCACGTGGGTGGATAGTTGAGAAACAGCTTAGTCGAAAGTGGAACGTCGATCATAGGCTCGCTTTACGGATTCCTTTAATTTCCTCCCTTCGTCGGCTTCGCACTCGCCACGAATCGACACGACAGCGGACGAATCTTTGACTCGAAAATCGCAGGCAAAAAGAAACGCAAGAAGTCGCGTCTTTAATCGGCACAATTTTCAAATCTACCACGTCGATATTTCTACTCTGCGCTTATTTCGCTCGTTCATGTCGAACGTTTCCAACGCTATTCTTTCTTTATTGTTGCTCTTTCAGATACACAAATGGCGAATTTGAAGAGTTTACGTAAATGCAAATTACGTTTGTGCGTAAATATAGTCTCTGTTTTTCCAATATTTATACTAAATTGAAATCCCATCCACAACTGCGAAAGCATAAACGAGAATTGATAGTTTGTTGACAATTTTCAACGTAAAGAAGACGATGTATTTTCTATTTTCCTTGGTACGTATACGCGCGTCTCGCTCCCTCGGTCGTTGCAGGACCGCAGATTCCTGACTTTTCGCGGTCTCGCTCGTTTCTGGTCGTCCACGCGAAACGAAAGTTTCGGGAAACTCGAGTTACCTAATTTTTTCACCCGGACGGTTTATCGCGAGTCGTTGCTCCGTCGATGTTCCTTCGGACGAACTTTTCGAACAGAGAGGCCCGTGCCATTAGACGATCTTATCACACGTGATCTATCGATGTACGTCGAGCGTGATAGCCAACCGTTACGAAGCTCACCTTGCGAGGCTTCGCACGCGATCTCGCGGATGATTTGTCAAAATTTGCGATCTGTCGCGTATTTTGCGGATGCTTCGTTCGATCAAAGCCGCTAAATCTCGCCGGATTGGCAACAGACTCTGGAAGATGTTTCAAGATTCCGCTCGACCGAGCTTCCACGACATCGTTAGGCGACGCTGACATCCAGAAAGTAATTTCCCATTTACGAACGTCCAAACAAAAATTCCAAACGTACGAACACAAAAATTGACCACGAAGAGGAAGATTCGCGACGAGGATTAGCGAGATATGGTTTGCGTCGCGTTTCTCTGGAAAAGACGATGGCGAAAGAGCTGCAAATATTTCTGCCCTTTCGAACATCTAAAATTCTACAAGTTCTAAGGTGTCAGAAAAGTACGATCATTCATGGCAAACGCGATGGAAGACGCGTCGAAGAAGCGTATCTTCCACGGACAGGAAGAACGATCGTGATTTCTTTGTAGAAGCGTACGGTCACGAAAACGGCGACGTCGGCGACGCGTAACAACCTTCAATTATATGTACACACAGACATATTCGCTCGTTTTACAATTTGCATTATTCCACTCTACACTTTAGTTTATCGTTATATTACCTTAGAAATTGCATCCGGCACAAGCGTTTCGCTATTGTTTAACGTCACTCTAGTTGTACTTAAGCGATTAGTCATCGAAGGATTTGTTTCACAATGACCGACAGATGTTACCGTGCGAACGATCGACGAGTAGAAACGGTACCTCCTAGATCATCTGTTTTCAGTCTGTAGAATAAACAGAAATACGTTCTCTTCTCTCAATCGAAAATTCCTACCTTTGTCGTTCCTGATTTAAACATCTCAATCGCTATATATATGTCTCGATAACACACGTACGTATAAACTTTATCAACGGTATATTAAAATGGAATACGATTCATCGAATATCGTTAAAACGAACCGCGATAGCCAGTATCAGTTCGAAAGAATCTTATCTATCGTTTAACAATCGCGCGAGCTAGGGACAACCAGCTTCTTAAATAGCGAGACTATGTCGCGTCGCGTTAACGTTTCTAGCGTGGCCATTCTCCTATCGAACGTTATATTTTCTATACAGGGTGGTTGGTAATTGGTGATACAGGCGGAAAGGGGGTGATTCTACGCGAAAAAAGAAGTCGAAAATATGGAATAACAATTTTTCGTTCGAGGCTTCGTTTTCGAGAAAATCGACTTTGAATTTTCGCTCGGTACGCGTGCACTTTATCGCATCTCGTTGTAACGGATCTCACTGTAGATCGTTGTCTCGATGGAAAAATTTAAAAAAAGAAAAGAAAAAATTAAAAGAAAAAAATTTTTATTCTATATTTTCGACTTCTTTTTTCGCATAGAATCATCTCCTTTCCGCTTGTACCACCAGTTACCAACCACCCTGTATATTCGCGTATTACGTGCATTCTGAGCGTTTCCGCGTCTTGGAATTTTCCACGAACGCGTAAAAATCCGCCATAGAGTTACAACTGTCTACCTGGGTATTTAACAATATCGTACGATATATAAAACGTACGACGACGAGTTATCAAACCTCGATGAAATGGTACGTGGAGCGGTTAAAGGATCGAAAGGATTTTTCGTGTCTTTTGGCGAGATGGAGAACCTACTGACCTCTCGTTTCTCGTCGGCGAACGCGATTACAGCGTCGAGAAAGTCGATTATCCGACGACGTTCGGGAACACCGGTAGCGCAACGATGCACGGACGAGCGTGGCCGGTTGTTGGATCAATACGCGGCAGGCTAGCGGCCCTTTTCGAGGGCTGCTCTGTGCCGATTCGCGCAACAAGTCTTCTCTAACGGGTGTCCCGGATTCGCGCGATCCCTCCTGGCCCAAGGATCTCGCCCCCTCGATCCAATTAACGCGTCCCATCCACCCGTTCGACAAAAGGCCAGCTTCTGTTCTTGTCTAATTAGAAAGACCGCGGATTAATTGCAATTAACCGCAGCTTGTCGCGCCCTCGACGATCCAGCCACGGTCTCTCTGTCTTTTCTCGGGTGTCTCTTTACTCGCTATACGCGCACGTTGCGATACGACGCTACGATCACCGAATTTTCCACGTCTTCTTCTCGTTGATATCTCGTCTTGATCGGAAAAAGGGTTTGCGATCTCGTCGCCTCTGGTTCTTTATCGTTAAACTTGAGAACCGAGTTTAAAGTTTAGCAAGTTGAACGTTGGTTCGCGCTGTTGACGTTGGAAAGAAGCGAACATTCGCTGCTTTCTAAGTAGATTTTTCGTCCTGTTATCGTGAATTTTTGTATTATTTTCACCGACCGAGAACCGTACGAGGATCGGGTAATTATACGTTTTTGAAAAAGCGGAGTTAAACGTCGAAGATCCGTAGTCATCGTGCGAGCGGTTCGGAGGCTTGGTAAATTGAAAAGACTTTTAAATTGACGTACTTTAAAACTCACCGTCGTCTTCTCGCGACGGACCAACTCGTGGAAATAATTAAATTTGTTTCTCGAGAATCGAGTATCGATCGTATACTTACGTAACGAAGTTAAGAAATTAATGAAAACGGCGGTCGGTCGGTCTGGTTTTCGTGCGGCCTTTTAAAAAGTATCGCGAGTTTGTTTCTGCGAGATCGGTCGATAGCGGGATACGCGTTGGAGCGAGCGAGGCTTGCGAACCAGATTCGCATCGTAATGGTTGCTGTTACCTCAGGTGGTCTCGTCAGCTCGTCTCCGAGGATGGAGATTGCAATTTCGAGGAAGGTAATTGCGATTACCGGACGATTACCCCGCCAGTGAAGTGGACCATTCGCGCGGTAGCTTCGTTAAGTCATTCGCGACCACTTGGCCGTTACTTTGCGGTGGGTTTTCGACCGTTTCCAGCGGATACCTTTTTCATTTTTACATTTTTTATCCCTTTCTTGGAAACTGTCAAAGTCGTTGGTCAACGTTTATCGCGATAATCGTAGCGTAGACGATCGTGGAACCGATTCCGCGCGACAGTATAGCACGATACGAGGTTTTCCAATTCTCGTTCGATTGAAAATGTCTCGACGCGACTACAAACTTTAGCCCGTACAACGCGATCTACAGGGATAACAACGTTTAGCAATTGTTAGAAATCTTCCTCTCTCGACCATCTTCTTTCGTAAAAATACCGGGTTGTTCCAAAAGTTTTTGTTAAAAACTGTGGATCTTAATCGCCGAAATAAAAGTAAAGGGACACTAAGGTTACACTTGGAATTCATATTAAAATAGTTTTAGATTTATTTAATAAACGATTCCCAGGATCTTCGGCATTCTCTTTGTCTCAACATCTTTCATATCGCATACAGTTAAAGAAGAAATATCCAAATTCAGAAACAGATATAATATAAGAGTTAACAACCACCAAAACTCGTTAGTTACCCAATTACTTGACACGACCGATCAGATCCGTAAACTAAAAAGACGATACCCTTTAAATTGAAGAATTAGATTCAACTAGAACCAAACATACTATAAACTCTTATAATCCAAGTTACAGTACCACAAAATAATTTACTTATAATTCTCAATGAGAATTCACTGTAAATAGTCTACCAAATAAAAAAAAAAATATTACATTGCCAATGGAACAGTTACCATTCATCTGTTTTTCGAGACACTGTGCACACGCATACTTCCATACACTCGTATTCACATACGTGTGTCACTACTACGCGGCTGATCTAGTCTAGCGCACAAAATTACACATATTTCAATAGTTTCTTTCCTTTTACCAGCAAACAACAGACGCGCGACGTGTTTTGTTCTACGTTATTTTATCCAATTACGTACAATTCATCTTGCAACACCTCAAAAAAAAAAAAAAAATATATAAATAGAACGAAAACTGTCGCGCATCTATCGTTTCCTCGTAGAAGGAAAGAAACTTTTGGAATACGTCGCAAGAAACGCGCAACTTAGCGTAGCGTGGCCATTTACGAAAGGATGGGTGTGACGTCTTGGAGAGATTGCTGGGAACTGCAAAGAGCTAGGAAGGATTAATGGGGCGACGAGAGGGCGGCTAGCGAGCACCTACGATAATTTGAGACGCGGTTCACCCGTGTTCCATCCAGGGACCAACGTCGGACCTTCATGACGGAAGGTACACTTGGAATGGGGTTTCGCGAACGCGAGCTCGAGAAGGTGGTCGATTACGCTCGAGGCAACCACGTGGGTAGTGATTAATCGCGACACGAGCAAACACGCAGCTACGTATGCGTGGAGTACGCGTGTGAGGTGGTACATGAACGCGGAACGAGCACAATAGGCCAGAATACGCAGGCGTGGGCAAAGCGTTGCCTCGCTCTCGCGCCATCGACTCCAGCGAGCTTCGTTTCGATCGTATGGAATTTTTCTTCGACCATCGATTTTACGAAAGAAATTCTACGAAAGCGTAAAATTTGAACGGTACTAGCGAAATAAATAATTTCTGCGAGGTCGTTTGCGAGAAAACAGCAGTAAATGTCAAAGCGTGTTAAAGGAAGCTCGCGTTTCCCCACCGTCGTTGCTTTTCTTCACTCTCAGGTTCTTGAAATTGATCGATATAATTTTCACACAGCTCGGGCGATCGTTTTTGCAGCCATATGGCAAAAATTCGTCAGTTCTGTGTATATTTGTAATTTTGAAAGTATTCGTACGCTCGATGTTCCATCGGTGTTAGAACGGCACGCGGCTGCCAACATTGCATCGGCAAAATTCGAATCCGATCTGAAAATATACGTAGAAGCTGCGAGATACTTGCCGCGTGCAAATATTTAGTAAAAGATCGGTATACGATACGAATAGTCGCTCTGGGCGTACAAAAGACGTTAAACACCGAGACTTGCCAGTATCGCGGTTTAAATATCCCCGTTTAAATATCTTCGCGATGTCTGCGAGATATATACTTGTACCAAAATATCGTGCAATTTTCGTATGCATTTTCAGAATCGTTTAAAACGTTACAACGTCGATATAGCGACGATAGTTGAGCGTCGTTACGGCACTAGTGAAACTTGAAAATGTTTCGCGTAACGCGCGTAATAACACGTTGGCGAAAGACGTCGTCGAGCGGACGAATTCTTTCGCCAGCCACGCTGTATTTCCTTTCTTTTTTCTAAAGAAATGGCGTGCCAACTTTCAGACACGACCAGGTGAAAAGCGTGGTAAAACGTTCGAGCTGCAGCTCTTTCGACTTTAGTCGGTGGCTGCGGCTTCGAGTCCGTTTCCAGATTCCTATCTAACTGGCACGAGTTGCGGCCTGCAACCTAGGCCTAGGTCCGCGCTGAGTTTTGCAACGTGCCGCTTTCGTAATCGGCTGTGTATCGCGACGACCGCGTTTCTCGTTCACGGGTCGCGCGGCAGAAGTGCTCTAGGCCGGTTTCACTCTCTCCTCTGTTCCGTTGCGTTGCTCTCGTAACTTCGTGAACGGGTTGGCGGACTCGCGCGCGATTAGACCGGTCACGGTTCGCGAACAGGTCGACGGCTCGTTTCGTTGGTTGGGCGAGCAGCGTTCAAGTGGCGGGCCAGTTCGCGGAAAAACCAGATTGGCCGAAATCTGCGGGTGGTCTCGAAGGGTGGTCGTTCGATGTTCCGCTTCGATAAGCCGTGCGATTAATTTTCTTTCTGCCGGAACGTTCGATTTATAATTCGACGTTAACTGGTGCGATGTTGCAAGGTGGAGAGACGGTCGTTTCTATTCTGTTTCGCCTCGATAGATCACGAGGGAAGAAGAATCAGCGTCGATTCGAACGAGCGAATTTCGTTTCTATATATTTGGAATTGCGATACGTCCGCGCGTACGTGGCGTTTCTTACTTTCCCGGCCGTACGAGCGTAATCTACAGAGAAAGATAAGAGAAAAGACGTTACACGAAGACGTTGGTTCGTACGTTACGCCGCTGACAAAGTTCGAGCAGCCTACTTTCCATTAAAAATTCTGAGAATTCTGTTTCGACGATCGATACCTCTTGGAACGCGATCAACCTCGTAATCTCGTTACGAGTTTCTCGTTTACGCGCGTTTCATATAGTTTGAGGGTTTCTTGCGTAAGGAAGGGGATGTTGCGTTACCTTCGACGCGAGGCTTTGCCAGAGCGTAGCCGGCTGCGCGTGGATGACAAACTGCCTACGTAACGCGCACCCTGATCACACGGTACGCCTTTCTCCTCTGCAAATAATCGCCACGCGACCTTTGCTCGCGTGCGTTGCCCTGCACTGGGTTACCGGTGCCAAGCTGTGCTCGATCTGGGACGCGATTTTACTCGACCGAGCTGTCGGAATTTGCGAAATACGCTCGAGACGCGTGCCTCGATCGCGCCGAAACGTAACGAAACGAACGTTCCTACCCGGACGAATAGTTTTACTTCTGACTATCGTATCGCCGTTCGACCGCTCGACTCTCTGCTTTCTATGTTGCACGGTTTGCCCGAGTTTCTCTCGAGCGTTCGGCTATCGTTTTTCGATTACGCGTAATTGCGAAAATAATGGCGGAGAAACGCGGGAAACAGAGAAGAACGATCGATAAAGGAACAATTGCACGTCGCTACGACGCGAACGGAGTCGTGTAAGTGCACCGGTTGTTGCATCGTTGAAGAATGCGAACGTTTCGTAGGCGAGTGACTAGACAAAGGGAACGGGCTGGCCCGACGTTCCCATCCGGGCTGAAATATCCGATCCAATTAACTCTGTACCCTCTTCTTTCTCTCTTTTTTCCTCCGTCCCCCGTGCCTCGTTCGCTGTCCTCTGTCGCTTTTCCCTGCAGTCCAATTGTCGGACAGCGCAACTATTTTTTTTCCCCTCGGTTCTACGATTCAATTTCGACTTTGAATACCAGAATTCTGCCAGGTCGCTCCACCAGTCACGTTATAACGTATCTCGTACGTTGAGCTTTCAAGTTGTACAAACAGGGATACGTGGATGGACGAAACTCGGGGATCCCTGGCTATCGTCGATTTCGAAATCCGACGTAGCGGTCAAAGACTATGCAACGTTGGTAGTCGCGTGCGAACGCGGGTCGCGGCGCGTAAACGGCTTATGCAATCGACAAAGTCGGCCCAGCAATTTGTTTATCGATGAACGTATAGCCGCTGAACGTATATTCCGCACCTTCTTGGTTGGTTTTCGCATCGGTAAACACGGCCCGTTTCCATGCAGAATACCTCGTTTCTAGCTTGTTAATCTTAGCTCGAATTCCGTGGAAGAAGCTCGCGAGCATCGCATACTGCAGGAACAGTGGCAGTAGCGGGCGATATTGGCAGGTTTCAGTTCGCGGATGCGACTTTAGCCAGATTTTTGCTCTTTCCTGCAAGACGCTCTCGGAGAACGGATGACGATATATCGGGAAAGAAATATTCCGCGCGAGATATGGCCGCGCATGGCCGTAAACTAAGAATTCGAAGAGGCGAGGGTGAGCCGAAACATTTGGAAACCGTTGCCGGTTGAAATTTCGCGAGAATCAAGACGAAACTCCCGGGCTTTCGCGCAGCCTCGAGAACGGAGGCGGCGCCATTTTCCCCCGTTATAATTTCCGCCGTGCCGGATCCATTTCCCTTTCGCCGAATACCTCTAACGATCAATTAGCTGCTGGGATTAATCGCCCGACAGGTCGGTGGACGGTCGTCGAGCCGGTGATCGTTAAATCTAGTTTGCCTGATTTTGCCGTCGACTCGGAGTCAACGATTTGCAAACTCGTCGCTTAAAAGTCCGGTAGAAACTTTTCAGCCAACTCGAACCCGAAATTCGCACGACGTATTTTAAGATCCGACATATTTTTCAACCGTCGAGCAGAATTCACGCGAATCTTGGTTTGCAGTTGTAGCAGAAGGTTTAGTAGGTCGAGATAGCGAGCGTCCAGGAACGAGTTTCATTTTCTATCCCGTCGAGTCAAAACAAGACGAGGGCGCGGAGCGAGAAGACGGCAGAAAGAAGCGGAGAGACGGGAGGAGAGGAGAGACGAGAGGGAAAGGAAGGGCAAAAGGCAGGAGAGAAAAAGTAGCGAGGGGGAGAGAGAGAGAGAGAGAGAGAGATCTCTAACTCCGCTATTTATCCCTTGAACCCACTCCTGCCGGTTCGTCCCTCCACCTCCTCGATTTCGCGGTCAGAATTTGCGGAATGTCCGAGGCTGGAACCAGTCCATCCGGTTTTTTAATTGCAAAAAGGATCCGCCCGGGCTGTGGAGCGGTCCGTGCAAACTTGCCTCGAACCTAAACTTCGCAGACAGGACTCCCTTTGGCTGCTCGGAGATCGGAAGCTGCATCCTTGCCTTCTCCTCGAACGAATCGAGTCTGACCGTTTCGACCTCTCTGCCTTTTCCTACGTTCTTCGTTTTGTCCTCTCGACGTTCGCTCCAGTGAAATCTCGTTTAACGTTAATCGACGCTCTTGCGATCCCGGTCGTAAATATTAGCACGCTCGTCGGTTACGTTTCGTCAGCAAACTGTAACAAGTTCCGCTTTACCGAGAATTTTATAGCGCGCGTGTAACGCGAACGAAACGACGGACTCGCGATGCAACGATTAGAAGATAAAAGCAACGAGACGCATCGAATTTGTACGGCGTATCGATAGACGTAATTCGTTTGCAAAGGATAACGCAACGGTGGGTGGGTCAAGGCATTTTCGCTCGTTCTCGTCGACGACGTTCCAAAGTTATGCGTAGAATTGCCAACGTATCGATAGCAATTCCATACTCCAATACGTATTTATATAGGCGTACAAAGAATCGAATCCTCCGAGTAAGTATCGATATCGTACGATATCGTATGGCGCGTTCGCGATACCGTGATGCGTGCTTCGCCGCAACGTATCGCTATGCTTTGATAATCTTGGCGCGCGATTTTGTCACATTCTTATCGTCCGAGATATTATCTTCGCTGGATACGCTCTAACCATAATAACAGGTAAAAATTATTCGGTTGTTGTTTCGTTATACGTGCGCATGCCGAGCCATACTCGAGCGAACGGTCGTGCGTGTGCCTGAACTCGTTACATCCGCCTCGTTACGAGCCGTATTGTCCGGTGTCGGAGTCCAAGCTGTACGCGATTGCCGTCACTGAAAATGGGTTAATCATTGTTTTATGTCTCTTCGATACGTACCCATTAACTCGTGATTTCTACGGTGGCTCTTTAAAAGAGCATTAACTGGTTGCATTAACCGCTGTTGCGACACCGTGTCAAATGCAAAGTATCGCGATATATGTAGATAATTAGTATTTGACGATCTTTAGCGAAGAATCGAAGCTACAGTATGCAAGCGGCGTTGAAATCAGACTCTGTTGCGAATGCGATCTGTCTTTGTCGAATCTTCGTCCAACAACCGTATACCATTGTGTCTCGATATTACAAAACGCAAAGTTTCCTTTCTGATCGTCCGTTTCCTACCTTTTTTTTTCCTTCTTTTCTTTTTCTCTATCGACGAGCCTGATCGAGAGTAGTTCACGTTACTACCTACGTTGATTTTCTTTTATAAATCAGAAATACAAACGCCCGTGACATGGACTGATAATAGTCATTTTTTATCTAACCTCATCACGGATAACGACTATCACAGTTCTATATTTTACTTCGATAGCAGCGACTGTCCCTGCTTCCAGTCACGAACGCTCTCTGTTCGCGAACCTTCTTTTCCAAGGTGCGTTCAGACCGAGCGAACACGAGCACAGCGCCAGAACAACAACGTTCGCTGGCGTTTGTTTAATTAACGTAAACGTTCATCGAGCAAATCTATTCGTAAACCGAGCCGCACTGAAAGACGCGCTTCTTCGCGACGACCGCTAGCGAACGCACCGGCCAACAATCGCGAAACAGCGAGAGAATGCTCGCTTACATTTCAATCTCGAAGATACCAGTCGACGAGCAAAATGTCTGCGATCATCGCCGTTGTTACGCAACTGGAAATTAGAAGACTCGCTTCTTGTCACTGATTCACGGATAACGAATAAACCTGGGTATATTTGGAAAATAAACAGTGGAGTTTCGCGGCAGGCAGAGAGGAGAATGGACATTCGTACGCTTTCTAAGCGCGCTTTCGTGCCAGCTCGTTCGCTCGAATCGCGTTTATCGCGCGAGTATCGATCGGTACGTACTCGCTTCGGTCAATTATTGTTTAATCCGACAGGAAGTCCCTTGCCTGCTCTCTTACATCGATAAATTCGTTGATTTGTCTGGTCGAGCGCGTCTGCGTCGCGGCCACGGAACGAGGGTAGCCGCGATAATCGCGTCGATCGATAGCCGCGATAACGGTTGCCGGATGCGTTCGCGCTATCGGCGCGTTCGCGGCAACAAACGACGGTTGAATGCAGATTCGCCAACTATATCGGCAACTATTTGGCGGGTCAGGGTCTCGGTAGCAAGCGCAAACGGGAGGAAAAGTTGAGTTGGCGTTTGACAAAGTGATAAGCAAGCGCGAGGAAAGAGTAAAAGGTCTAGGAATATTGTGCTCGGGTTATCGAATTTCTATTAAAAAGTAAATATAATCTAGAGAGTAAATAATCTAACCAAATAATAAACTCTGCGTTTTAGATATCGCGTTATCCATTCTAACCTTTTGATTAGAGACACGTACGTCGTCGTCGAATCATCGCCGAACCGCCGATCGTACAGAGATACGTGTTGCTTTAACGATATCGACCAGCTCGTCGATGGTAACATCGTCTTCGAAGAGTAATTTTTCATCCAGATCCGACGATTTAATTTTACGTTTCTCTCTTCAACAACGCCATTCGTAAAATTAAATTGTTAGTTTCGCGAACAGATCGATGGCCGATTTATCGTTTAGAAGAGTAGGAGGATTTACCGTGGCTTATCGAGTGCGTTTAAAAAACGTTTATCGAACGATCGTCGTTCTACGAGGTTACAACGTATGGAAAGAAAAATCGAGTAGGCGCGAGCGAAACGCAACCTCGAGCGTCGCTACGAACGCCGATGCGAATCTCAAGGAAGTCGGTACACCGTTGCGTTTATAATCGCGACACCTTCCACGAGATTACGTTAACCCATTTTCCGTTTTTTCTCTTTTTCATCGCGAATAACTACGTCAGCGAAGGTTGGCGTAATCTGGACGTAACACGCGATTCCATCCCTTTTGACATCGATGCAAAAACTTACAGTCTTCCGTGAACTTTGTGACTGTACGTTATCGATATTCTTCTACCTACGTAGTACGTATTTTATTATTCTTAAACTCTTTTAACCGGTTTGTACGTACAGTGGATCGATACGAATGGCCTGTCGTGTTTATTCTTTGCACGGAAACAGATCGATCATTTTTTACGTAACTGAAATTTCTACGAAACGTAAGGTTTCTGAGATCTCGGAAGTGGAACGTTCGCGAAACGTCGAGCCGAAACTCGCTGTTAGAAACACGATCGAGGCTGAAAGCAGCACGAGTCTGTTATCTGTTCCAACGGTTCCTGATCTTCGCTTTGCCAGCGACCAGCTCTGAATAATTTTTTGTCGCCGCGGTCCCCCATGACTTGCTTGAAAAGGTAAATCCGTCGTGTGCCCGAAATACGTATATTCAAGGTACTCGTCGACTGCTCGTCGAGAATCTTCGAATTCGAATTCGAGGAGATTTCATTCGAAATATGAGGTTGTCCGAAAAGCTTCTTTCGTTTCGTAAGGTGATAATAGATGAACAACAGTTCCATGATCCATTTCGTTCTATTTCTATTATTATGTTCGTGCATAATTCAATAAATTGATACAAAACGAAAAACTTCTTTTTTCCTCAAAAGACTTCTTTTTTCGCGTAGAATCACCAGTTATCAACCTTGTACCTTGTACCACCAGTTATCAACCACCCTGTAGAACGAAAGAAACTTTTCGGATAACCTGATAAGCAGAAACTCGTACTTCTGTCGAATATTTTTCACTCGAACGATAAGACAACGACTCGTCGAGACGCAAATCAAGAACCGCCGATTCCGATTACGGAATATATCGCACGATCCTATTCTTAATTCTTATTTTCTCTTAATCGATCGCCTTACACCCGATGACGGGCGTCTGTGGGTTGATCTTTCGATCGGATTCCTCGGATTCGTTTTCTCAGCTGTTGGATCGTGAGAACACGGTCGATATCGCGAAACGAAGCCAGTCAGCCTCCGATTGCGAAAGATCGCGAAGAGGCTGGCATCGGAAGAAAAGAGGTGTACAACGTTATCGATCGCGCAGGTATCGATACGTTCGTTTCGAAGCGAATTGCGCGCGGATTGGTGCGGCTCGAGGTTGATATTTATGAAAGCTGCGCGCAAATCGGGCCGGAAATTCGAGGCGTGGAAGGTTGCGGGAAAATTCAACGATAACAATTAATAATCGTACGGACAAGTCACGCGCGAATGCGGACCGACAGCCAGGCTTATTATGATTTAACGATTTCGTCACGGTCCGCCACACGCTCTCCGCTCTCGCTCCTTTTCACCAACAAGGAAAAATAATCGTACGCGTTCCCGCCGACAGCTCCACATCGACGCCCAGTTTTCTTTCCTCTCCTATGCCTTTGTGGTATACGTAGTGATGGATCTGAAACACTTGCAATCCCTTCGAACCTGTACAGAGAAAGGCAGAGTCGTTGGCTGAGCCGGTGGTGCTCCGATATCTCAAAATTCAATCTCGGATACGGAATAATCGAACACGTCGTTTGTCATAACTTGTAAACGTGCTTGAAACATAAGCAACATACATACATTATACGTCGGCAATATACGTATGCGATGGATACGCAATATCTTGCAACGGATATTCGGTAACGTTCTTGCAATTATTTTGGTGTCTGCAAATCGCGCTGTGCAATAAATCGCGTCGTAACGAATTACGAGCGGATGTTCGCGCGTAAAACGTAACGCTCGCCTATGTTTGGACGAGTCGAAGTTGCAAAAAAAAAGTTACAAGAAATGCGGCTGTATCGAATGTCAGTGTGGAAAAGCTTGGAACTGTTTGAAAGTTGAGGTTCGAGCAACTACAAGGGAAGAGCGACCAAACGAATTCTTTGGTAATTCGATCGCGAGGTAGTGGAAAGCGCGAGACGGTTCGGGTGAAAGACTGTATCGCGAAAATGCCACGTTGCACGGCGAAGGAGGGCAAAGGGTAAGAAAAGAAGACGGGAAGCTCTGAAAGGGTTGGCGTTCATAAAGATCGCTAGAACACCATGACCTGGAAGAGCACGGTGTGGTTTACAAAGCAAAAGAAAACCACCGACAGATCGTAGCATCGGGCTTCTGGCCCTACCGCTCTTACGCTCCCTAAAACTGGTTTCGTCATTTAGGAACGCCCCTTTTCTGGGCCCTTTGCCTCCTGCTTTCCTCCTCGCTACCACCAAAGGATTTTAAATACCCTCGGAGAAACACGAGAAACCGTGGCCGCAACACGCTGCAAGCGGCCGTATTATGTACGCGTTCACGAATAAATCATGTGATTCCATGCGTTAGACGGTTAAACGGGAAAGGAGGTTGGAAAAAAACGAAAGGAGAGTCAGGCTGAGAGCCACGAGATAAGCGGAGAAGTTACGGTGGGTGCGTCGGTGTATTAGGGCGAATCAATTATAAATTTAATTTATCGACGTTTTGAAAGAGCCTCGGCTAACCGACGCCCTTTTTATCACCTCGTTCGTTCGATAAGCTTTGTGACGCGATTTATAATATACACAGCGGCTATGAAAATTGTTGGTACACCGCTGTATTTGTTACACCATTCGCGTAATAATTAACCGAGTATGTTCAATCTTCCTGTCGTTTCACGTTTGCGACGATATTCTCTACGAACGTGACTTTTTATCACAGAAGAAACATCGATCTCGAGGATCAACCACGTTCTTTTACCATTTTACGTACACGTAGGTAAAATTCGCGATTCCTTGAATAAAACAAAGGATTCGTCGATTGAAAACGCGTCCAAAGCCTGAGATATTGGCAAAGTAGCGATCGATTGGTATTTAAAGAAAAGAAGAATGGCGCTGGGAAGCCTGTACGTAATAAAAACGAGCGAACTTATTCGACGACCCGATAGCTTTTCTTCCTCCATGTAGTCGGTGTGATTCGTTTTCAGCGAACTTTCGTTTCTCCTGGCACAAGTTCCTAGCCTTGTCCGGCACGTTTACTAAACTTGGCTCGACTCCTCGTATCGTCGTTCGTGCGAATCGACCTAAATGAAAAATTATCGATTTTCTTATTTCTTATTCCAAACGTTTCCATCTACACACGTCTGGCGCTTCGATTCCTTGTTAAACACCACCTTTTATCCAGAAGGAAACTTCGCTTATCCGAATTCCATTTGCGGAACAAATTTACCGTTGTCGTTTCTGACGAAAGAAAATGTTCCGTACGACGAGAAATTAACTTCTCCGATCGTAACTCGACTCGCGAGAATTGCAATTTGTTTGATTTTCCACGATTTTCTGCATCAAACGCGGTTCTCGTGCCAAGGCAGTTTTCAGGTCACCATGCAGCCTTCTTTGTTCCTTGCTCGAGCTTTTCTGCTTCGTTCCTTCTTTCTCGCACTTTAACCCCTTCTCTCTTTCCTCTAGTTTTTTTATTCTTCCCCTTCTTTCCCCCCTGCCTCTCAAAGCCCTCTTTTCGATCTGCCTCGCTCGCGATACGACCTATCCGCTTCGGGGAACAAGAGACGAATCGTTGCTTGGCTTTTTTTCGTAGAAGCAGCCGTTGCTCGTCTCGCTACATTTGTAAAGACCGTGTTTTTTTCTCTTCTTCCACATTTCGCTATTTCCCCACCACCGTTACTAATTTTCAACCGCAGACACAGCTCGTTCGCGGGGGACTCTTTATCGCGTTCGCGCCCCCTTCTCGAAACGGGACTGCAGCGTCGTTTTTTCGATCCTCGGTTTTGCAACGAGATTTCAGAGATCGTTGGGATCGATAGTGAAATAAAAAAGTGCCACTCACCGAGAACAGAGATAATTTTTTCCCCGATGGAGAATAAACGAGTCCCGTTTCTGGAGCGACATTTTTTTAGATTATTGGAACGAGCGATAAACTTGCGAGAGTCGAAGTGCGAACCGAGGGCAGAGACGACGTTTCCTATTATCTCTAACGCGTAAAACCAACGGAGATGCTATGATAAAAAAAAGAATACAATTGCAAACAATGTCACAAATTTTAAAACTGGTTTTTTTTCAAAAAAACAGCCAAGACTGTAACGCAGTTTTGTCATTCCTGACTTTTGTTGTTTCTTCTCGTCTCGTTTCGAGCCATAGAACCTGATTTTCCGATTTATCTATTCGTCGCACGGATCAGAAATGCAACGGAGATTCGCGATTACTCGCGTGCCAATAGGAAATGGTTAAAAGAAAGACGAGGAGAGCGCGATATTTCGCGGAATAGGCCAGAACCCGTGTGACCCGGATTCTCCAAGTTTTCTGGATCGTTGCGAAAACGTGTTGCAAAGAGCTGCGGTTCGTCGGTAAAGCGTTCTATTTCGCGCGGTCGAAATGCAGCTCCTAAATGGGTCGCGTGTCAATCTCGGTTCATTTAAATTTCATCCGGCAGCTGCATTATGCCGAAAGAGCTTGAAATCGCTAAGTATAACTCGGCTGGAAGAGGCGAGACTCACGGCGAATCGTTCGACTCGCGTTGCATTTTTAGAAGAAATCGGGAAACGGTTTCGCGTGACAACTTCCGCAGCGAACAACGTCGTCTCGTCATATTTCTACGTACAACACGCTATAAAATGAAAGACGGTGAATTTGCTTGAAACTCGCCATCGGTCGTAAATATGTATCGAGATATCCGCTTGTTGTACGTAGCGAATTTTATTTCGCTTGATATTTCATATTATAAGATACGCGTGACGTGACAGAGTAACAGATTTATGATCAAATAATTTGAAAATACGAGCAACGAAGAACGACTTGGTACGTATCGGATGTCTCATTTCCTTCAGGTATTTCTAATTTATTATAATACTTACGACTGGTACTGCAAGTGGAATACACGAAGCGTCGTTTCTCAATAAATAAATCGACTTACGAAGATTCGTAATAGGTGTGATACGATAACTCACGATCGCGTGATAGTCCGACCGATCAACATTGATGAATTTTCTACGATACTCGTAAAGTCATTCTACGACATTTATAGCCGAGTTTCTCGCGTATAGTCCGCAATCTTGTAACACGATATAATTTATTTGTAAGTAAAGTTAAACAACGCGTTAAGAGATAGGGTATTCGTATGCGAAGAAGAATTTATATATCCGAGATATCGAAGGCAGAACGACGAGTTAACCGTTGACTCGCCGAGTTGACCGCGGTTAACAATTTCAAGCGATTATTTGAAATAAACGCACAGCACGTTGTTTGGCCTGAAAATTATTCGAAGATTATTTCGATTCAAGGGTTTGAATCGCGATCGTTCCCGGCTTCTGTCACGTATTAATATATGTTTCTTTTTCTTCGAAACGAGCGCCAGATACGCCGCTTTCGTTGGAAACGTCGTGGAAATAGCGAGGATCGAGAGCACGAACGTTCTCGTGCTGTTTTGCAACGTTGGATTTTTCAACCGCGAGATCGCCGCACGACAATAACGGGTCTTCTTTATGAACCATTATCTGCCATTCGACGTGCCAGCTGGTCGGCTCTAATGAAATTGCAACATCCGGCTGGGCTTCGTTGGCCAGGGAACGGCCCGACTTTTCCTTCTTTCGTCGATCGTCGAAGAGAGAGGAAAAGCTGGCTCGTTGAAAATTGGGAAAACAGCTGGCGCGATATTTCCAGACAAATAGGGAGCGAGCGAAAAAATTAACTCGAAAAATGGACGTACCTTTTGTTCCAGTTGTATCGAAACGAATCGGAGAATTCGCCGGTGGAGTAAATTCGCCGTGAAACTTTAATCCTTTACGTTCCGAATTACCTGGCATTTCAATTTTATCGCTGTCATTGTCGCAAACATTTCGAAAAACGTTCGAATAGCACCGCTAATGAAATTTCAAAATGTTTTATGTGACACATATCGTACGTAAAAGTTGTCTGCGGTGATTGTTTAAACACGTATCGTGGCTCGTTGTATACGTGATTTCTCGTTTCCATTTCGGAATGAAGTTTCTCTTCAAACATCAAAAACCTTTCTTGCTCGTCGAAACGCGAACGCACACGCAGGACATAGAAATATTTCGCACGTAGAAATTCGAGAAGCGCGGCAACGATCGATAACAACGATGATTTCAAGTTTGCAAGCGTCGTAAGAACGTGTGAAGGGTCACCGAATCGAATTTCTCAATTCGCGCATCAACTTTAACTCGATGTTTCAATAACTTGGAGCCGAACTTCGCTGTAAAAGCCTATATCCCAAAGGTAGGGCCGGTCAATTCCTCAAACCGTTTTTACGCTTCGAACGTTGCGTTCTCTTTGGCCCTCTGACTTCGGAAAGTCCAGCTCCGTGGAATTTTGTAATTTTGCCCGGAAGGCTCTTCCGTCGATCGGTTTCGCATCCAGCAACGTTCGGTAGCGTAATTGCTAACCACGTCACGGCCTCGCGTCTCTTCGTTCCTCTTCCTTCCAGCTCGATCCTCACTTTTTTCTTTTCATCGCGTTGCTCTTACCTCGAATTTTGTTGGAAATCGAATCTCGGCGCGCTCGACTCTCGACGCGCTACGTTTCACGGCGACCTCTGACATTCTCGCCGATCGAAGTCCATTTCCCTCGAGCTCGATCAATAGAAAGAAGTTTCTTTTGTTTCGTGAAATTTCAAACTGTATCTAGCGCGTCCAACTCTCTCTCTCTCTCTCTCTCTCTCTACACTTGGCTCGTAATAAAAACGAATTTGGCTCGTCGACTTTTTACGTAATATAAATTTTCCTGTAGTCAGAAGCTTCGCAACACGATGGAATCGATGTTACTGTAAGAATTATCTGTGTGCCGATTCGTCGTCGAACGGAAATTAAGCGATCTACTAAGACGATCTTTATCAAGAGCTTACAATTTTGTCGTTTAATTCGATGTAATTGTTTCACGATATATTGAGAGAACGTGATAGTCGAGTAACGAATAACGAACGCGCGATCTCGCGTTTTGAGCATACGAAATAGCTTGCCGATTCTTTATTTTCGTTCTTTTATTTCGGTTTTTTATCGTATCTACCGTGGCACTGCGTCACTAGCCATTTTAATTTTTTAAAAGAACTCACGAATCTCGTTGCAGTCTTCTTCAAGCTCTAAAATCACAGTTTCCTAGAAGCGAGTACAAATGTTCGATATTCAACAGGATTGCGGATACGCTCGAAACAATCGTATAATACGATGATTAGCCTTTCGAATTTCGCAAAAACGATCCAACACGCGTTTGTTTATTTTTAACGAGGAGTTTGCTTGCCGGAACCCAAATCTCCAGCTTCTCTGGATATAGAGACGCGCTTATTATCCTTTCACAAGAAAACCTATCCCTTTACCATCCCCGTAGGGATTGACTTTCGAAAAACGATCAAACACGTGTTTGAATATTTTTAACGACGAGTTGCTATGCCCAATTTCGTGTCTCTAACCGCAGTGAATACAGAGACAGGCTTATCCTTTGAGAAGTCCTCTTGCTCCCCCGGTTGAAGAGTTGAATTCAAAAAAAAAAGGAAAAACTCAGACACGTGTTTGTTTATTTTTAACGAGGAGTCGAGACGCTTTCCGAACTTCACCAACTAGTGCCGTACAAATATCCCTTAAAAAATATTCTTTTTACCCTTTTAAGCCTTTAGCGTCGGTATTTTCAAAAATCCTCTCTTATCCTGCGTCAAAATTTCACGTTCCAGCAGGACGTTAACGAGCGAACCAGTCGCTTTCGCACATACGCGTAGATGAACATCTGGTTAAAAAGAATCGAAATTAAAAAGACTACGGTATTATTTCATTTTACTTCGATTTATTTCGATCGAATCGATTCACTGAGAAGAAAGATACTGTCTCGATAACCGGTCGGCGTCACGAGGAAAGAATTCGAAAGGTTTGCTGGAAATTCTTCTGGTCCATCCTGAGATTTCCCTATCAATCAACGTGGACGTGAAATTTCATTAATGGACATTGGCCATGAACCGCTAAAATGGACCTGCCGGCCGTTTGATCTTCCAAGAACGTGGCCAGGGTGCAGAGAAAATTGCGTCACAGTAGAACGGTCCGACGAGCTCGGGGTGTGTACGCCGATACCTCCTTCGGCCTCCCTCCTCCGCCCTCCTTGTCACCAGCCCTTTCTCCGTTATTCTATCTCTCCTCTTCGTCCCAACCTTCGTGTTCGTTCGTTCGTTCGTTCGTTCGTACGATCATCTCTCTTGCTTCGTTGCAACGGGTCGGCCGTACGCTTCCCGGTGGACGCGTACGAGAGAAAAAAGCCACCCTCGCCCTGGAAAGTATTCTGCCCTAGGAAGCTGCCCTTTGGACACGACTAATCGATACAGCTCGTTCGATATGGACCTCCGCGTACAACCAGCCGCAAAATTTTCTCGTCCCACGCGTATAGCGAACGCGCGCAGGCTAATTATCTCGCAGATTTGAGAATTTCAAACGTCGAACGTTATGGTACGTAGACTTTGGGTTTATAGGAAATTTTCGAGAAAGGGCAGCATACGCGCAAGAATATTCGCGCTTTTCAGGGGAATCGATATCTCGTCGATGTAAACATTTCTCCAAAGAATCGCGTAATCGAATTTCAGAAACAAAGAATTGGTCGATAAGCTGTTGTTTTAAAGTCAAAAAGGAAAAGAAATGTAACGTATTCTGTGCAAAATACAGGGTGGTTGGTAACTCGTGGTACAAGCGAAAAGGGGGTGATTCTACGCGAAAAAAGAAGTCGAAAATATGGAATAACAATTTTTCGTTCGAGGCTTTGTTTTCGAGAAAATCGACTTTGAATTTTCACTCGGTACGCGTGCGGTACGTTATAACGGATCTCACTGTAGTCTCGATGGAAAAATTAAAAAAAGAAAGACATCTTTTAAAAATTTTTATTCTATATTTTCGACTTCTTTTTTCGCGTAGAATCACCCCCTTTTCGCTTGTACCACCAGTTACCAACCACCCTGTATATTTTACCAACCGCGATGTTTGATGTAACGCGTTAAAAAAGCAACAAAGCAATCAACGTTAATACAAACGGACGATAAAGAAATTAACGCGAGTCTCTATCAAGTCGTTCGATAAAATTAATCGTAGATTATCGAGAAAAGATACGTTTGTCTTTAGAGCCGCGATCTTGCGAAATGAGAAGGAGAATTCGATTGGTAATTGCTATAGAAGAGCGAGATCTTTCACTTATCCGCGTCCGCTAATAAAAACGGACGGCCGTCGGTGTCGGGCAAAGATTCCAAGCAGTCAAATTACAGGTACAAAGTTGTAACACGAGGGCGAGCAGACGGAGATGGAGATATCGAGGAGCAACACCTGGTTCGCGCACCTTGCAAACTGGTCTCTCGTTCTCTCCTCCTCTCTCTCTCATAATTCTCTCGTTCGTCTTACCGACTCGTCGCTCGCTCCACTCGCATTCTGTGCACGCACCTTTAATTTCGCGCCTCGCTGACAGACCGCGACGGGCAAAAAACGTGGCACAAACCCACTCTCCATCTTATTCTCGTCTTAAATTGCAGCCAGCTATAGCGCGAACACCGGCGGGATGCTCCGTCGAAAACGGCTGACACTCTGTTTTCCCATGTTTTACGAGGTTATTTTACGTCGGCGTAGAGATAAATCATCCGGCGCGTGTTACAGGTGGTGATGCTTTTAATCGAAACTGTACCCGAATCGATTACCGGCATGAAAATTTCAAATTTCAGGCTGTTGCCTCCCTCGGCGATGATCCGCGGGATAATCGCGCGGCCAATTGAATTCGAAATCGTAGGTCTACGTTGAACGCGATTTAAACTACGCTTCTAAGTTTCCGTTGTAACTTCGCAAACGCCCAGCATTCGCGTGCTCGAGAATGTCAAAATTCGGAGATCTAAACGTTTGAAAATTTGACAAATCGGCAACTCCAACATCCAACGATCTAAACGTCCGGAAACTCAGCGATCCGAGCAACTGAAAAATATGCAAACTCGACTATTCGTCGATTTTCTACTCGCGATGTCCGGAGATTCGCGAGCCTGGAAATTTGAAAATTCGCGTCAGTTGAAAATCGAAAACGTTCGATGTTTAACGATTTGGAAGTACGCGCATTGAACAATTCTACGATTTAAGAATTGGAGAGTACGAGGCCAAGTTTCGAGCGTCGATTTTTTTCCCAAACTCTGCGGATAAGACGAGAGACGGTGGACGTCGACGTATTGGGTAGAAATCCAATATCCGCGAGAACGAAAAGGAGATTCGGCAAAAGGTGAACCATCCGTGAAGTCTATCCCTATCCCTATCGAACGATTGGTCATTCTGCAATTTAATATCGGTGCTCCCCATCGTTATACGTCGATCTCGCGTTGGCCCTTGCTCACCCCGACTCGATGGCTTATCTCGCTCTTAAGGGATGAATGGGGTCCGACGTTCCGCTCCGTGGGGTGCCAACTCGTGCATCTGTGTAGCTCGGATATCCACTTGGACTGGCTTTGTCGAGCACGAACCAACTTGCTAAACCTCGTTCCTTTCCTTCTTCGATCTTCCCTTTGCTCTTTGTCCGTTCCAATTCGTCCACGACCTTTCTTTCCAAGTCTTTGAGACGTAGATGACGCCTCGATGGTATCGGTTAACTTGCAACTCATTAGGTTGTTACAGGTGTCAACTTTTGTCCATTCTACGATCTAATCAAATCGACGGCTTCTCTCGATCGCGGATGCTGCGAATTATTATTTTTAGCGGCGAAAGCCACGCGTATATAGATATTTCCAGCGATGAATGTTATCGCTGTACGTGGAGATTAAATTCGATTAAACGTTGATTTGATAAAATACCGTGTCCGATAAAAAAAAAAAAAGGATGGGAATCACAGCGCTCAACTATACGATCGCTGTTTGCGAGGGACGATGCGAAAAAATTGATTTTATTAAAGGTAAACGTACGTCCTGTTTCAAATACCTTTTCACCTCACGATTTCCGTTTCTTCTTGCGAAGAATTGCAATGGTCGGCTGGTTTAGTATCCGTTTCGAACACGTCGGTTTATAACACTGCTGGCAGGATGAACAAAGTCTGTGGCATAGAAATTGGAGGGAAATGAAGCAATAAATTCGTCGGTATTAAAGCCGCGCTCTATAGTTTTCGCAAATTGTTCCAGCAAAAGTCGTAGGTCTTCGTCGATTTGCCAAGCGAAACCTTGGAAAGTCAGCCGCGATATCGTCGTCGTCGTCGGCGACTAGCAACACAGCGCCAGGATTATACTTGCGCGGTTAAATAGAGAAACGGACCGATGGGATCGAAAGACATTCGTGAACGCGATTCCAATAATTTAATAACGCGAGGATGTACGTGGAAAATGCGGACGCGTGTTGGTAAATCGTACGTAGCGTCGTTTGCGCGATACAATACACGCGTGTACACCCCTGCGTGCGGTGGTGCACGACGCGGAATATCCAGACCAGGCGAGCAGGATACGAGAACAGATGCGGGGTACATTAATCGTGCAACTACCATGGGGGTTCCTACCCTTCTGATCGATATTATTACAATCGCTATGGCCCTACGGTCCACCATTGTGTTTGTCCTAGCCACGGGGCACGGCGGTTCTTCCTTCCTTTTCTGTTCGTCCGAACCTTGTTTGGGATTAGCCGCTCTTTGCTCCAACTTTGAGAGATACTAAATACAGCGGTGTATGTTTAACGCTAACCCTGCCAGAGCTAGTGAAACGACCGATTTCAAAATTTCATTAAAAATTGTACGTTCATCGTCGTTTTTTCTTGTACCTTCAACTTTACGTGAATTCTTATATCATCCGATTAGTCGATTTCTTGGTTTTTGTTAACACTAGAATTACCGATAGCTGACACGAAGATATTTCTACTAAAACCAGTGAAAATGACTGGTATTTAAAAAGTACGTGATAATAGAATATTTTTATATTTATTACTTTCTTACGGAAGGAATTTCATGTTACGTAGTACATTTTTTGGTACTATTAATTCATCCAGGACTATGATCCTTAAACGAGATTTGACACATTTATAAAATTGTAGAACCAGTCATTTTGATTGGTGTGGTGTTAGCATCTAGCGATCGATCCGGAATTTTTCTGATAACTGATACTATCATATCGAATGATACGCAATAAAAATTTAAAAAACGCGTGGGAAGTCGTACAAAACGAGGAAACTGGTTAATTGGGGTTCGATAAACAGATTGCAAGACCCTTTTACACTTTCACAAGTACCAGTCGTTTTGACTGGTATCGGTACAAGTAGCCTTGATACAAAATTATTTCGAGTTTGAATACATAAAAAACAAAATAAAATTCGCCATATTATTTTAGTTATCGTTGCGAAAGTCATTGCATCATTGCGGAAAAAATATAACATGAAGTAGGAATTTAAAAATAAAATTGTAAAACCAATCAATTTGACTGGTTTGGTAGTTCTAGTGTTAATAGGAGAATTTACATGGAGTTAGACGAACGAGACTTACTTCTATCCGTATTTCTAGCGGTATAAAAACCGACGCATCGTTTTGGACAAGAGATACGAGTTGCTCGTAACTGGACGAGCCAGACTCGTTATATCAGGCTACGTGCATCGAGAAATCCTCAAGGGATTGCTTACTTGGCTACCGCGGACCATCGTTAAAGTCCCGATCCCCTTCTCTTCTCCGTCTCTCTTCCTTTATTTCGTTTTTCTCGTCCATTCGCCCTATCCTTTTCTCTCTTCCGTGTTTCAGCTTCGTTCGTCCCCCGGATCTCGTATCCCTGGCGCGTTCCATCTACGGTGGAGCGAAGCGCTCGGTCCGCGATGCGAACGCGTGGTCTCGATGGGGGTCGCGTGCAACACGCGTGAGTCATGCGTCATGCGGCGTGGACGCGTGTACGACCCTTCCTCCGGTTACGCCGATCTCTGTCGGCCATTCTCTATTTTTTTGTCCTCGTTACTCGCCACTTACCGTACTTTACTTGCAAGAAGAGAAGAATAGTTGGCACTTTCTCTCGAGATTGCCGATTTCGAAGTCCGTCAATTCGAGAAAGTGCCAATTTAAAATGAAGATTTTTACAGAATTAAAATACACGCGATGAGTCGGCCGAGTAATCGACTGCAACTCCGTTTCTATGGCAGGTGGAAAACGATTGTTTTCCAGAGACTTTTCCATCGTTTATCAAGCTTCATCGTCCTGTGGTAAGATTTTCTTCTGAAGCGCATCAGTGCGGTTGCAAAGTCCGATCGAATTCTTCATTGTCCATCGGATCGTACGACCTTTTCTGCGCCGATCGACGGAAGATCAGAATAGGATCGTCGTTCGGCAAAACAAGCATCGACAGAACGTGACGTATCTGTCCGCGTACCCGCATCGATAATGTTAAATTTTTCAAATCTCCTACCGCGCGTTACGCTTACAAATGATAAAATTTGGCAATCGGCGAACGTAGAGCCGTAGGGCCAGTGTATCGCTGCATCACTCCCGATACGGCGAGGGTGCAACAAAAGGGTTAGATTATAGGCGAAAACGCAAAGGGTGGTTTTGTCAGTCGAATCTGCAACGCGCCGGGGTGGATCGAGAAACGGCGAAGGGTGAGACGATCAAGGGAGAGACGGGAGATGATGTCACCGCAGGGGATGGCTAATTTAATGACTGCTGATTGGCTATGCATGGGATACATGAATGGGTACCCACTCCTGCCAAGCAATCTCTTCCCACGTCTCCGGCTGGCTCTTGTCGCGTTGGGTATTCTCGTTCGACGGGACGTAGATCAGAGCTAATTTTGCTCCGATTGTGCCCCTCTCTCCTCGTCTGGCCTACTATTCGTTCCTTCGACGCACGAACCAGCCTCAACTAGGAATATCTTTCGAATCTTCTCACAGGTTCCACGAACGCGTAATAAGACGGATGGAAAAATGGTTAACGGAACAGGGCCAAGGAAAGTACAGTACCGTTGATCAGCACTAAGACATTCGTGGAACCAAGAATAATCCTGAAGTTATTAAAACCTTCAGGGACGTGATTATTCCAATATTCTGAAATTTTTTTTTTTTTATTTAATATTTCACATTCACAATTTGTCCAATTTGGACATTTGGTAGAATTTTTTAGCTGTTTGATTATCATGTGGGTGGCTACCCCCAGTGGGGTACCATCTTCGTGTTTGTTAATATTCCGAAATGTTACGCTATATGGAAGCCACATACGTTCGATGTCGTAATTATAATCTCGTCGATTTGGCATAAGAAAGTATTCGGTTGGCAACTAAGCGATCGCGGGTTTTGTCAATATCTCTTAACGACAAAATCCGTGATCGCTTAGTTGCCAACGCAATAAATTTTCTTTTCGCCTTTGCGTATCCGTTGCGTTCGTTTCCATCAATTTTGACATTCGTTGTAGCTTCGACGCATTGCCGCTGTTACGTTTTCTGTTATTTGACTTCGTGCGTGATACAAATGATTTTACAGATTCAGACATTGTACGTAACTCCTTGCAGCGTTCTGTCTAATTTAAGTTCGTGTTAGAAAATCGTCAAGACCAACGATCGTGTTACTGAAATTTCAAATAGGTTCGGAAGTTTTGACAAATTTCTGCTCTTTGCGTAGAATTTCAGTCGCGCGAATATAAAATTCCTGCCGACTCGCATTCCTTCGTTCAGTCATCTCACGCGTGCACAGTACGTGTACTCGCAATTAATCAGATCGTTGCGATGAACCGTGACGTCAGATGAGACACGGAGGAAACTGTTCATCCCGTTCGTGGCATCGAAAGCACCGATGTCTCGCAACTGTTTCACGGTCTACCTAGTACATGTGATAATGGACTCGTTATAGGCAACACGTTCTATATTTAGGTTACGATCGACATGTGCTGTCGCGTTTACTTTTACGCTCGCCTTTGAAACGTTGACACCAGGTCTTCGTTACGATTTCGCACAGTCCACTGATTATTGGCTTTATGCTTGAAAAGCATCCAGAAATCCAGAATTTATCTTCCGCTATTTTTTATTCCTTCGTCTTTCTCACTGTCTGTAGACGCATTATTCGTAGCTCAGTCGTCGAGGATAGAATTCGAAGCTAACGAAGGGCGTAAAGTTGAAACGGTCAAAGTTGGCATAAAATATGTACGAAGCAAAAAACAGAAAAAAAAGAAGAAAGTGCCTAATCGCCTTTACCGTGCACAATTGCGATCCAAAAAATTTGCAAAGGACTCGTAGAACGACAACCGCTTGCAGTTTCGTCGCGTGTCACTGGTTTCATAATAAACGCACGCCGACTCGCAAACTACGGTCTATCGACGTATGGAGGTCAGCGTATACGAAGAAACTGCATTTCATGCGACGCGTCGTATGGAACGCGTCCCTGAGTGTAATCCAAAAATATCAAAGCACGTAAAAAATCCTACGTTGGCGCACGGAAATCATCTTCGTCCCCACGATCAACTCTCGGTTCGACTCGTTTTCTCGTTCTCTCGCGCGTAAACGTCTGTCTTAATAATTTCTAACGATGGACGATGACGTCGCGACATGGTAAGACGAGGGTGAACGGTCATTGGTTTGGAAAAAAGCGCACTTATCCATAGTGATCCATTTTGCATAATCCGTTTTATTTGCATATTTTTTCGGAGCCCTTGCGCCTGGCGCGCTAATAGCAAGTTCAGGGGGTTGGTAGCGTACAGCGCGGGGGGCGAGGGGCGGAAAACGCGAGGATCGATGGAACGGCTATGAGAAGTATAAAAGCATTTCCGTTTTAATACGAGCTGCACGTGATGGCTCCCATGCACGACGCTACGGTACAGGTCGGCGGAAAAAGAAAAAAAGAACGACACTCGAAACGGAAAAGGGGTTGGTGTCCGACGAAAGTGTTTCACCAGCTTCTCCTTTGGAGGAGAGAGTTTAAAAAGGATAAAGCGTGTATAGGAAAGAGACGCGTGTTTCTGTTCTACGATAGTTATCGCGCGCGTAATTTCATCGGTTTTTTCTCGCATTTTCTAAGTACATACTCTGCGAAACTATTACGTACGGAAAATCGTGCCTCGAAAGCGACTTAAAACGAGGCGTACAGTGGTCGTATGGCGAAAGTATTTGAACGTTTATCGTAAGAGACATTCGCGAGTCCCTACGAAGCGTTTCGAACGTTCGCGATAAACGTGGAGATACTTTTGCGAGGCGTTGTACGTCTAGACGTTTGGAGGAAATTCCGCGTTAATCGAAATCGTCTCTCGCACGAGAAGTCGTGGCTGAGCGGATTTTTCCTAGCTTCCGGTGGAACTCCGTGGCGAACTTTCCTCCTCTCGACAGCTGAACCACGAGCCGAACACATTTTATGCGTAACGCGTTACGTCCTCGCGCGATACGCCGTCTGCCACGCCTCCTCTCTCTTTTCCTCTCTCGTTTCACCGATGCTCGCTCGCTCCCGTATCCTCTCGGCCTTTTCTTGCATCCGCCGTGCTCTTGCGTAAGCGTACGCACACGCGGCACTCGCCGTTTTTTCCTCTCTTTCGCCGCGGCACGTGCCAACAGCTGACATCGAAGATCGCCGCTTCGTATGATACATCGATCGCGTGCCGCGATCGCAGCCCACGCCTCCTTCTGTCACCTTTTTTTCACTCCACTTTTCGCAAACCTTCAATTTCCTTACGATTTCTCCGCGTTTTATACTCTCCAAGCGTTTCCTCGCTGTCGGCTCCCGACACTTTGCTTATTGAAATAACGCCGCTCGCTCCCAAGAGTTGTATTTATGAGATTACGAACAAACTGCGGATAGTTACGCGTTTGTGACAGGCGTGAACGCGCAACGACGTACGTGACCGTATACTTGTTGGATCTAATCGATTATTTGGAATGAACGCGAGTTTACAACAACGAAAGCACATTGGATGAAACGAAGACGAGATAGCGACGCACGTGTCGCTGGGAACTGCAAATCGGTTTCGATATCAACCGGTTAATTGGATTGTTTCGTGTCTAGAAATTTGTATAATTGCGAAATGGGACGATAATGAGAAAAAAGGCGAGGTCCTTGGATATTACAGCAAACCGACAATTCCCTCGATTCTTATTCGAGCGAATAAAATTTAACATCAGAAAAGTAATTGTTCTATCGTTCAAGCATCTTTACTCTTTCCACCTTTCTCTTACACTACCTTCGACAGACTCTACCGTGTCTAGTCAGCGAAAGGAATTTCCATTTTATATCTTCTCGTCTGGCTACAACCGCCAGTGAATCATCGACTTTTACCGACGATCGCCGTCGACGATACGACGTTCGTGTCACAAGGAGTAGGACACGCAAGAAATCACGAAATTGACAGATTACCTGTAATCTTCTCGCGTCGCAGTTCGAACGTTTCACAAATAAGTTAAAGCATCGAACTTTAGATATGTCGGAGATGAAAGGACACCGGAGTCTCCCCTCTGGAACTTCGGGAAGATCTATAAAATTGTAATTAAAGTCTACAGCTGTAATTAAACAATTTGCCGTCATTCTACCCAATTGTATTTATTTGAGATTTGTGACAATGAGCTTGGGCTCAAGGCGACAATCAGTCGCCGAACGTAACCGCGCTCCGTCTAACAAAAGTATGGAGTAATAATATAGCTCTCATTAAAAGAAATACCCGTAGAGGTACTCGACGGTAAACATTCCAACGGTTCCTTCGGGCAAAATGATTACCAGATGTCGATGCACCTACACAGCACAAGTTCAGCTAGCCTGAGGACCCGCTAGAAATCTTAGGATTTTGTTAATTAAGGTTCTTCAAACGGACAAGCAGTCTTTGTCCCAAATTGACCAATTAACAGCAGCGTCAATTTCCCTCGCTTCCCGAATGAAGACATCTCTCCACGAATCCGAGGATTTCGTGTTCTTAGACACACCCCATCATAGTTTTCCTCGACAGCGTCACCGTGACGGAAAGTCACTCTCGCTGGTGTACGAGCTCTTGGACTAGTTAACTAACGTCTTGCTATCTCCACGCTAGGTATCAATTCCAACTTAGACTTCGACGAAGGAATAAGCCTACTATCCCGTTGACCGCGGATTAGTTGTTGGACCTAGGATCATTGTCACTAGCTTCTCGAGTGTCTGATTACCGCGGTTACTTGCCAAATTCTGTAGTAGTTGTATTTGCACTAGTCAATGTCTTCTCCATTGCATAGCAACCATGTGTAGTTCAAATGAAGATTCGTTTCACGCCCCTAACCCTAATCGTAATGAGAACTCGACAGATATAATAGTACAATTTATTATACTAATTCAACAGAGTAACGGTTCCGAGTGTTAGAACAGAGAGTATGGAGAGCTGATTTTAGAAAGGTTTATATACAATGGATTTGGCTGTTTTGGAAGGGTCAGCGGGGGTGTCGCCGCAGCCCAGGTCAGAGATGGCCATGCTGTTACTGTTTTCTAACACTGGAACAACCTCTGGATGACCTGCGGGATTCTCGTTAGACCCCTTTGGTTTTTCTAAGGCTAATTTATAGCTCTGTGACATTCGCACAGACCGATCGTGATGTTACCGATCTTATTAGCAAAATACAGCTGTACCATCGCTTTGTTCCCTATCGTTTTATACGGTGCGTTACTTTTCCTTCGATCGTGGCAAATAGCGAGCGAAGAAACGACCATCACGACTTGCGTTTTCGTTATTACGCGCGCCGTTGGAGTTATGGATGGCAGAAACGTCGTTTCGCCTCGACGCTTTTGCAATTAAGCAACTGGGATTTCTCGTAGCGTTTCCGCCGCCTGACATCGCCGTGACGATCCAAGGATCGACCGGTTTCGTGCGTGTTGCTAATCTCCTTTCTTTCTTTTTCATCCAGTCATTATTCTTCATCGTCTTTCTCACGTTCTTTACGTACGTGTATGTAGGTGTTTTGAAATTCCCTTTGTACCTCGAGTACAACACGCTTGCTCGACCGAGACAAGCTGCTCGCTCCTTTTTCATTCAAAACTGCTGCAAGAGATTTTAAAAAGTCGAGATCCTTCGCTACGACTTCGTTTTGAAAATTCCACCGCATAAAAATTATTATAACGTTAAAATAAGATGTCACTGAGATACTACTCGATTCGAAGACAAAAATTTAACAAGTTTGCCGGAATAACGAGGACGCGAAACGTGCCTTTATGATACGTAATGACGACGAGACGAGCAATACGACATACCTAAGACTTGTGTTAACTAATATTAACAACAATAGAGAAATCGATTAATCGGATGATACAAGAATTTATATAAACTTGGACGAACGAAAGGAACGACGATGAAAGTGCACGTTCGACGATGTTGTTTAATCTGTCGCTTTTTCAAGTGTATCCTAATTTTAGATTCAATCAGAGTCGTACAATTAATCTTATTAGTGTATTAAATGTTAACTAGACGCGTTCTTTTTATTTAATTAAATTAAATTTTAGAACCGGTCGTTCGACCGGATCTACTACGATAAATTTGGCTATTGTACGTATCCACGTAAAGTTGGCTCGCGTGCCGCACAATTTTACTAAATAAAAAAAAAGAAAATTGGTAGATACTAAAAAGAATTACGAGAGACCGTAAATCGATGGCTAGGGACTATAAAATCCCTTGTTCGATCGATGGTCCCTTTCCTTTCGACTTCTCACGATCCCTTTGTCCTAGGGATTCGCCGACGTCGGCTTTCTCTCGCGACACGCGTCCCGTAATCTTTTATCTCGCCTAACCATACATCGCGATCCTTTCTCAGATTTTGTCCGCGACACGCGCTTCGCCGTTCGAACGACACCCCTCTCGAAAGACTCCATCGTTCGCGATATTCACGACCCGATGTGGAATTCGCAATGTGGTCCAAATCGATGGTTGGCGGCAAGGCGAGCGTGAAACGCGTTCGCGGTTTAGATACATCGATGTTTCTCGAAAGGTTAAGCCGCTTTAAATCTCGATCGGTCCCTTTCAATGCAAATCCACCGGGTACCCGTGGAACCACGAAAAGCGCCGACACTAGACGCAGCACGCGCCATAGAAATCGTAAAACTATACGGAGAAACGGACGAGTAGACAGGCGGATTTTTATGCCTTCGCTGGCAACTTGCAAATCTAAAAGGTATCAGTGTACAGGGATGGAAATGGTATTCAAAGACAACTATTTCCTGTGACATTTAGTAGGTGGAATAGATCTTTACGCGGGTACCGTCGCTTTGGTTATGTCAATTAAAGAAATTCTGAAATTACATGAAAATCCACAGTCTGACGATGACTATCCGCTTTGGCGCAAGTTTTATACTTCGATCTGAGCGGACCGAGCGTCGACGGAGCGACGAACGAAGGACGACCGTATGGCCAGCTCGACAGCGTTCGCCGCGGTATATCGCAAATTTGCAGATCCGTGTAATTCGTAAGAAAAAGGATGCGACCTTCGACAGCGAAGAATTACGACGTAATGTTCGATATATTGGAAACTCTGTACGCGAGGACGTAAAAAGACCGGAATTACGATTCAAGGAGAGAAAAGTACTTCGATGATAGAATTCGCTATACTTGGCTATAATTTCGCGATAGACCGTTTAATGAAAAGAAGACGACAAAGCTTACGAGGACGCGTGACCCAATTGCAATATAATTAAACGAGGCAACGTTTATTCGCACGGAATATCTATTTATAAAACGAAGTTGAGAAAGAACGTGGACGAAGCAAGTATCTGTAGTTTTTCCATGAACGGAACAACGATTACGGTGTCGTTTTGACCAAGAAAAAGCGGTTGGAAGGGTTCTACGACACCTTTTTCCTGTCGGCTCGGAGCGCGTACACGCGGTCTGGTAAACGGTCACGCGTTGGATTCCGGACTAGCAAGTCAGCCACCCGGTTTACACGAGCCCGAAGAAAGTGACTTTGACGTTTTCCTCGTCAGTGGTCTGAGAAACGCGCAGGTGCTGCCTGCCACCGTGCAACCGGCAGGTTCTCCCTTCTGCCTCTCCGTTTGTGTGCACACCTTTGTACGTAGCCGTCTGCCATCGAATCGAATCGAATCGAGGCGATTCGTTTTGACACCGGTGTCGCCTCGAGAACGATCGCCTCGAGCCTCGCTTCAACCGGAACGATGTAGACGATATTACGTACCGTATAGATAATACGGATGATGGCCACGACACGGCCTTTCCTTCACGCCCCATCGATTTCATAGGACAGCTTCATCTTTGACGTAACCGTTCCAGTTCTCCTCGTCCGGTGATCGTCGCTCGCGATTTCTTTGCTCGGTTTTGTCACCATTTTTCCAGCGACACGTATCGTTGGTTTGTTGTCGAAGGAGTAACGTCGCGGCTAAGAGAAGCAGAGAAAACTGATTTGCCACAGATAGCGCATTATCGAATTGTTTATCGATGGAGAGAACTTTTTCTAGTACGATTTAGTATAATTTTAGAATTTGAGAGTCTTTAGCGAAATATCCTTCTATCGCTTGTTATCTATCGTTGCTTTATCGCGCGTGTATATTCGTATATTTGTCAACTCGTAGGCTGGCGAGTTTCGTCTATAAATAAATGATTATCGTGGCACGTAACGCAATTTAGTATGTTACGAGACAATTTATATCTAGTCAGAATCAAATATATAAGCGCAATAAGAAATTTTCACCGTACTAAAGGAATCTTATTTTTCAGGTACGTACATTTCCAGAAAGCTGTTACGCGCTGTAAATCAACGTAGCCGGTCGGTAAGAATTCACTTTCCTCTGTATCTTTTCAAAGAGAAGCAACGTTCGAGCCTCTAAGAAGTGAAAACCGACGAACTCCTCTTGTCTTTTAATTTTAAACCTAGTTACGTGATCAATGTCTAACCTTTCCATAAGCGACCTACGTTCGTAACTCGGCTTGTCGCAAGCGTCTAATAAATCATCCTAAATTCCAACGTAAATATTCGACAAATTTGTAACATCATCGCGTTTTTTCTTTACCTTTTGATCCATGGAGTTGGTCCGAGTCTGAGTGGTTCGTCCGTAACAATAGAATCGTTCGACCTCCGGACATGTTAGCGAGAAATATATAAAGTAAAAGGCGAAGGGGAACTTTCACGTTGCCCGAAGCAGGATACGGAAACGCGGTATAATTAATAAATATACGTTGGCCTAGGGAAGCAACCGACAGGGGTCTAATTCGATTTTTAAGATCAATAGAGTTTCTGTTCCGATGCAGCTTAGCTGCTGGTTTCCTAAAAGCTCGGTCTAATCACGGACCCTGTAACCCTCGCCGCCTCCACTCTATGGCAACTAATCTCAGCGACCCAGCTCCTCCCTTCTTCGAGTATCCCTTCGTTCGTTCGTTTTCTCTCTTTTCTCCAAAGGCCAATAGCACAATCGCGTCCGCCAGATTGATCTGGATTTTGCTGCAGGCGATATACCATAACTTTCGATATATTTTCGCGTTACGTTTAACGTTATTCGATCTACGTAGAATAATATCACGGTCGCTAAACCGTTGCGTTGCGATGTTTCTAGCAGGGCGATTCGGAATATCGAATTACGCAATTATTTATAGACGTGTAAATTAATTAGAGATACGTCAAGGAGCGATAATTACGCGCAGCGAAGCTCACGTGTCGCTCGATGCAACGATAGAAATTACCGAGCATCGTGTTTGACGACAAATACGAGATTGAGAAAGATGAATATTTATAACGAGTTAGTCGGAAATCAGATGGCGGACGGGGTCCCTTCGTCGAGTCAAATTTCCTGGTTGAATATGATAATAATAAAGCGATTGGTTTTAAAAGCCATTTCCATTGGAAATGATACAGCTGTTCGTAAAGAAGATAAGAGACATGGCAATTTTATAAAATCTTACATTTCCGAACTTGATTTTCATTCTCGCGGAAAGGCAGGCGAAACGTTGAAACGTTTTCCGATAATTGTTTCCTATAGTTTTTTGTATATTTTCCCCTTTCGCTTGTTTGAACGCTCGAAACTCGCGAAAGAACCCAAAATCTTGGTTCCTCGAGGGGAGAAGTTTCGTCGCGTTGTCGTCGCCGAGGTATCTGAAAGGTTTCGCGGGGAAAACGGCCCCGAACTCGAAGAACGAAAAGGAATGAAAGAGAAAGCAACAAGATAAAGTCTGGCCTCCGCGACGGAGGGAGGCGAGAGCACAAAAGCGCGTAGGACAAGATCGGAGCAGAAGATGGAGGAGTCGGCTCGGCTCGTGTGCTCGAGAGACGGCACGGACATCGAATTCGGCGTGCTGGAAAAATTCCATCGACAATAAGAACGTTTAATCGCGCTTGCCGTCGAAAGCGGCGGAAAAGAGGCCGGGGATTGCGAGAGGCACGTTGAATCGCGTCCTCCTCTCCACGTTGCTGGAAATCGAGCAAGAATGCTTCTGTATCTTCGCTCCTTTCCTCTTCAGATATCCTTTCACGATAAGCTTCTTTCCTGTTTGCTCGTCGTAGAAACGTTTTCACCACGCATCGAGTTGTTTGCTCGCCGAGCGTCGAGATCTGGAAGGAATCGCAGTACGCTGCAGGATATTTGCTTTTCGAGATTCTAGTCACAAAATCGTGCGGCGTAGTGACCCTAAAAACGCCTTGCTTACGCCACTGCTTCGAGTTGTTCGGACGATTTTAATGGTCGGTGAACGTTGGTTGAAATAAGTGAAATTTCATTAGAAAATAATTTCTACTCTATAAGAAAAAAAAAGAAAAAATAAGAAAAAAAGAAAAAATCAAAGGAACCGACGTACGAAAATCTGGGACAAAAAAATGCGACGGTTCTAGATGATTTATAACGATTCGTCCGCATGCTAAAACTTGTCGGTGGTTCATAGTTACAGCAGTTTGTGGTAAAAATGTTATCCGCCTTGGAGCGGATCAAGAGTTTGAATCTAATTCGTGTTTTTACCATTTTGGAAGAGCGTGTTTCGTCGAGATAGCGTCTCTCGGCACAACGAAAATAAACGGGTTTCGAAATACGTGACAGCAGAACGAAGCAGAGTTAAGACATTCGAGAGATGCAGGGTCCGAGTGTTCGATTCATCGTGCCGGCGAGATCTCATCGGCAAACGAGCTTTATCACGGTGTCCGGTAAGACGACCGAGTGACACAGGAAATTCTGACATAGCTTCACGCGCGACGACACCTTGTCTTCCCTTTTATTTCTCTTTTAGCCATTCCCTGGAACGAGTTTCCATTCGCGTGATTCGTCGTTGCTCGAAACTACACGCGATCCGACATTACACGAATGAAATTGCCTAGCGATCAACCGCGTCTTCCGGTGACTAAGCTTTCCTACCAGCGAAATTAGCGAAATTGCGAGCTGATGCATCGTGATGCGGATTTATACGGAACTCGAATCACCGTGTGTCATAAGTAGGCTGTAGAAGTTTACAACGATGCTATACGAGTTCCTATTAGGTTGTCCGAAAAGTTTCTTTCGTTCTATAAGGGAATAATAGACGCACGTTTATTGTTTTATATTATTTCGTCGAATTACGTACGATCCATTTTGTTATTTCGAGATAAACACCGCGACATTTCACTGATTTGGTTTCACGTTTGTGCGAAGGTGCACTGTTGTAAGAAACGCGTTTGCGAAAGAAAGATACTTTTCGGACAACCCGATACGTCGTCCGGTAAGTGCATCCTCTTCGTTTTTCCGTCATTTGCGTGTGCTTCTGCTTCGCTTCCGTTGTTTTTTAAATATCGTTCGCCCAGTCTGGTGAAAAGAAGAGCGAAGTAGCGAAAATGGAAAAATGTGCCTAACCCCGTTATTAATTACCATAAAGGCGATAACGTACAGTAGCTACAAACGGTATCTGCGCACACCTTTATCTTCCAGTAAAGCATGTTCTTAGCAAGTTAGCGACTCTTATATCTCACTTTCGCAGTACGAACTCCTCTCGCTGTCGTACGAGAGTACCGAGAAACGACGCGAAATCGAATATAGCGAAGCTCGGTTCTAACGTATAAATGTTACAACGAACGATTATATCGATATGCGTGATGATAATCAATGAATGGTAAAATGTTGTCGAATGATTTTCGCAGCCACTGTAGTCGAGAGGCTATTTAACAGCGACTCTTATTTCTGTCAACGTCCCATTAATTTAATCCGCCGCTCTAAAAATATGCGTTTGCATAAACTTCCGCTGTTTCAGTAAGGAAAGAGGGAAGGGTTACGATAGAAAGTCGGTGACCGATGGGTTATCGTGCAGCGAGCTTCTTCCAGTTAGTTATCGCGCGTTTTTTTATCGAACGAGCGCGAGCTGGGAATTTTTCCCGGTCTCTGGAACTTCCTTCTGCCAACTGATCGGGAACAGCTATGATAACGCTGACGTTATTGCATAATAGATATTCTTGGCTGGTAGAGGCTCGACTTTCCTCTTTATGGAGGCGAGCAAGTGCACGAACGACCGTGCAAGCGAGATTACGCGCGGACGAGCCGCGCGCGATGACGATCGTCCCTGGCTCGTTCAACGAAGAATTATCGCTGCCGGGTCGTGTATAACCTGCCACGGTATAAACACGTTGATCGCCGCGAGTGTTGTCGGTGGAATGCGTGGCCCTCGAATAGGGATCGTCCTTAATGGCAAAGGTCGTGCCACGCTATCGCGTCTTCGCTGTTCCGTATCGTCTTCTCGATGGATTCGCGCTTGCTGGAATTGGCGAGGAGGAATTTCAACGCGGATGGAAATGGCAAATCGACGAGAGAAATCGGCACGGTGGAAAATATCGGATCGTCTGTCTCCAGACACGTTTTATCGTTGTAAAACATTTTTAATTAAAAATGAATGATCTCGATGAATTTAAATCTCGTTAATAATTGTACTCGCACAGTGGTTTATTCTAAAAGTGACGTAAGTCCATTTCCTGTAATGTGTATCCTGTGCAAGCAGCCCAGACACCAATAATCAAAAACAAACGATAGCGAACGTAATCCTAACCGCTGTGTCTGACATAATATCGCACGCACGGATACGAACAACTTTAAATGAGATTCGATAATGTACACGTAAATTATTATATTACGTTTAAAGTATTATTAACTTAACGATAGTTTTACGAATTTACTTTTCGATGCATAACTCAGTGGATTTTAACATATTTGATGCGACAACATGATATAGATATGTTTATTATAATATAAGGTAACGATATTTCGTTTAATTTATCGATTAAACGGAAAAGAGATTGGTATTTGCAAGAAGGTGGTACACGATAAGAGAAAAGGACGAATATGAACGACGATCGATAGAAACGGCGAACGTTTCAATATTTTAAGAAAAAAGCAAATGGACTTAAACCACTTTCGAAATGAACGTACGTTCGATCGTACGGGTAATTTGTCATACAATTGGAGAGCGGTGATTTTACGTGCAAAAGTAAGCGAAAGACATATCGAGTCGAGTGATAAGTAGAAAGTAAGTGAAATATATTGTATTATTTCATACACACTGTATCCACGTTGAAATTAGTATAACTCGCACGCTGTATTTTCCTCGCGACAGTAAAGTAACTAGGAAACGATTTTTAAGATACGTTAAGCTTTTCGCACTGGATATCGCGTGTGCGAAAAAGTCAGCGAAAAATACGTTTGCCTGGAAACTCTTTTTACGAAAATATCAAAGAACCAGTGTTTCTACTACCAACAACTTAACAAAGATAGATTGTACTACTAACAACTTAACAAAGATAGATTCTACTACTAACAATTTAACAAAAATAGATTCTACTCGCCCCGAAAAAGCAAACACTACCGAAAGGATTAAAGAGTTGTTGGAAAACCAAATGACGAACGATCGAGCTAAAGAAATAACCAATTTTCCAAACGATAAGAGAAATAACGACCAGCGGTGCAACGGTTCTAGTTGCAAGCGAAATTTCGCAAGAAGCCAATATTAGAAAATCGGCCAATATCGTCGACCATCGTACTGTTTTTACTTTGTTCGTAAGAAATGTTCGTCCGTTTCCAAGACTGTGCTACGACGTAGAAGATGGCCTTTTGCCTCTGAAGCGCCGTTCCCGGACATACAGACAAAAAATTGCATGCCACGCGGAAAACCACACAACCGCAAACCATATTCGCCCACTATACAATCGTTGGTAGCGTCTACCAATAGCCTGCTATATCGTATCGAAATTATTACTCGAAAACGACTCGACGAAATTCCATATAATTTCTCGATGATTCGTCGTGGCAGCTGGCACAAGTCCCGCGATTATCGTGGTTCGATCGTCGACGAGACGATCTATCGGCGAGGATCTCGCGACGCACGAACAGCTGGAGGAAATGTCACGAGAAGGCTGGAGTATGTGGCTGCTGGCATAACTGGTAACTGGTGGCGGTCGGTGACGATAACGAGCGATGCCTATTTCTCCGGCGGATATGCTCGACCAGTCCGGCACAATAAAGTAATTTAATTGGTGCGTCGTTTCCATAAATAGCCTGGCAGATTGCTCGAAACGTCAGGCTCTTTTTCTCCTTCTCTCTCTTGTTCTTCCTCTTCAACGTGCGTATCGCGCGCGATTCGATGAATCGAAGGTTCGATCGAAGATTCCGCTGGTAAAAACTCACTTTATCCATTTTTCCTATCGTATCCGATGTCGGGGTGACACCGCTCGATCCTTCGCGCTTGTTATTGTCGATTTTCAACGATCGAGGTTACTCGTGCTTTCGAGAAAACGATATTTAACCGCTTCTTACCTTCGGCAAGTTCGTTGACTCTTACCGCGTTGGCAAAATTTTCACGACTGTTACATGAAATCGGTCCACGCATATTCTTTCGGCGCGCGAAATACAGAAGGACAGTTTTGCTTGAAAATTTCTCATCTGCCGTCTGCGCTGTTCGTACTTGCACGCTTCAAGTACAGCTATGAACGATTCGGCCGAAATATTAGGTTGTCCGGAAAGTGTCTTTCTCTCGCAAACGTGTTTTTTTCACAACAGTGCACCTTCGTATAAACGCGAAACCAAGTCTGTGAAACGTCGCGGTGTTTATCTCGACAGAATAAAATGGATCGTACGTAATTCGACGAAATAATATAAAACAAAAGACGTCCGTCAATTATTTCCTCATAAAACGAAAGAAACCTTTCGGACAACCTAATAGTTGTACGATACGTCGAATATTACGTGGAACGTGATATTTGAAATCAGGCGTTGCTGACACGCTTGTTATTCGCGAAAATCATTCTCACATATACGTACATCGAATACCGTAATTAACGAAACGTGCAAGTATTGTGTGTTTCGTATCGGTACCTCCTTCTCTTACGTATCCGGTGTCCGTTTCTCTTAAAACACCTGTGACACCGTTCGATTTCTCGGTCTTGTCGCTGTCGGTTTCTAAGGATCAAGATTACCCGTGCTTGGCAAAGGCGACGTTCTTGTCTTCCTCGCGAGTCGATTAACTTTGTCCTTCTCCGAGGGGAGAATTCCGGTCTGCTTGCGTTATGCAAATTCGACGGAAGATCGTATCGCTGAAATTTGAAGCGACGCGATGGCGTGCTCTTAGATGGGACGATTTTTTTTTTGACGGATTTCACTGACACAGGAAGTTCGACGACTCGAAAATTCGGAGAACCTCGAAATATTTGCGGCAATGCGGTTTTACCGACGTCGATAACGAAATTGCTTTTATTCCTTTTATTGCTAATTTATTTATACAAACGATGTAACTTTTTACAAAGATTCTTTTCCGCGAGAACGTAGAGCGTGGAAACTCTGTTTGCATATCTTGCGGAGTCGCGTAAATATAGCCGAGAAAATAAAATCTCGAAATGTTTCGTCCCTGTGAACCATTTGTTTATCGGAACAGGAAATTATTTGATTATCGGCGTCGCTTCAACCACGTTTCCGCAAAGTTTCAAATCCCTCGGAATTTATTTAAACGTCACAACCTGATATCCTACGCTTTGTATCGCGTTATGTACCCTATGATCGACACTTGCGTCTTTTTAAAGTTAGAAGAAACTGGGTTAGTAGACGCTCTTGTTTTCTTCTTTTCCATGCTGCATTTCTTAACAGCGATCTTAGATCTATCGACCCTATCGTTAGAATACGCAGCTTTGCCAATAACGTGACCGATCGAGTTGATCTCTTCTGTGGGTCGACCGATAAACGCGGACGAGCCACTATGAAACTGATCTACTGTTAAAACGCGTTGTACTCGTTCTTCTGCCTGTACTTTCGTATCTGTATCTCGTTGAATCGATCCGCTGTTTCTCTCTATTTGTTTCGTAACGCAGGCCACCGACCCGTTAACCGAATAAACAAATAAAGGAATTCTCGACTTGTCGAAGTTCCCTTGCGAGTCACGTTTCAAACGAGCGCGTCTCAGTTGCGCGGAAAAAACGGTTGCATGTTACCGTGGCGATAAAAACGAGTCGGTTGCGCGGTCGAGTGGACGCGTTGCACCGGTACTCGATAATATATCGAGCTGGTTAATCGTTTTCAATTAATCGCCAGGTAATTTCGTAATTGGGCGAGTCGATAAACGGCAGGCAAGAAACCGGTAAGATTTATGTATGCGCGTTGCCCGTGTCAAGGTGTACGGGACGCGCGTCAAACTCCACGACGATCCCCTTCTCGTTCTCGTAAATTACTTTCCCAGCGTATGCCTTAATTGAGGCGCGACGCTCCCGTTGGTCGAAAAACGCGAAAACCAGCGGTGTTTGCGAATCACGTAGAGCGCGTCATTGCCGCGTTCAGAGGAAGCCCCGTCGCGTCAAAGAGAAGGAAAATTCAATTTTCCCCGTCGGCGCAACGGCTTTGTAGGGAAAACCGAACGCCACGCGGCCGGAAAAATAGGCAGGCCAACGTGGGATAAAACGATTCGTGGAAATTTTATCGATTCCCGCAGTATTCCGCCGATCGTTCGAGTAGAAGCTCGATAACGCGAGCGTCGATTCGACGGACGTCTGCGAAAAATGACGTAACGAATTTCCTTTGAAGCGTCGGACGACTTGGATCTTTCAACCGACCATTCTATCGACGTAGCGCTAAATAAATCGTGTAATACCTGTGGGACTTACAGATTCCTCGTAGGTAGGTTAAAAGTAACGTTAAATGATATTTGCGATAAAGGGTTCGCGCATTTCTCATCTGCGTACGTGTAATAAAACAGTGGAGACAAGTTGTGTCCCTGCATCGAATAGAAAAAGTAAACTAATTTTTGGAATTTTTGTCCGGTCGATCGCGTCTTATCGATCGAAAACTATCGAACGAATTTTGTTAAAGTGGTCACCACTTCTAAGAAAACTCTACATCTGGTCTTTTTAGTTTTCTCAAGCACCGAAGCCATCGACAGCGTGTAGACTGCGACGAAGACAGACCATAAACAATAGACACGCGACGTTGGCTTCGGGGTTTTTCAGTTATTCGGTAACACAGCTATCGTGCGGATCTGGACCAGCTCAAATTGTATTCTTACTTATAATTACACTTCTATTTAAATATATTTTCTGCCTTACAATTTATCCACGAGTTTTCTCTCTTTACACATCGAATAACCTCAACAAATTTTAATGGGGTTTTCTCTGTCATTATAGCTTAGCGCGTTTAGAAGACAAGAAATAGAGTATGTTACATCTAGATCCGTTTTACAGAAGCCGAGAAATAGCCTGGCATTTCAGTCGAATGCGTTTGCGCGTTTGGTTACAAGTTAAGTTTACGTTGGGTTCGTTCCGAGATGATACAATTCCTTTCGTAATAAAAGATACGATAAAAATTCGTTCTGTTTAAAAATTGTTCCCCATATATTGTTAGTTCAGGCCGCCTATCGTACACTGCTATTTTTCTGGCATTTTTGCGCAGCATTCTTTCTACGTGAAATTATCGTTCTCTCCGTTGACAGACGCGGAACACACTTTGGACGAATGCGATGACAGTCGTTCTCAATCACTGCGCGTCGTCGGCTGGTGACGCGAAGGCGACGTTAGTCGACGAGACGAGAGGCGTAGCGATTTGTAGACACAGAACGAACGGGAACCCCGACGGAATCACGGGGAATAAAAGAAGGAGGGTCGGTGTCGGTTATTGCGCGCGGGGGTACGTTTTATGGGATGTAACGACTCAGGGGATGTACTTAGGGGCCTCTCCTCGTCTAGATGTTATCTAAACCGGCCGCTTCCTGGCGTGCTTCGTTTCCGTACGCACGCGAGCCGAAATTAAAGGAGGACCGACCTTCTTCTCGTTAATTGCTTTCTCATGATCGCGTTCGCAGCTCGTCCATCGGAACGATATGCAAATCGAGGGTCTCGTGTGGAAAAGCATCCTCGATTTTCGTATCGATCGACCATCGTCGAACAAATAAATTTTTATTTTTCTCCGAGAAGGTGGAAAAAGTATCTTTCGTTGCTATACACGGCGGATCTCGATCTTTGTTCTTTAACAAAATATTCGTTATCGTGCATGTTATTCGTCGTACCTATTTGCATTTTTATGTTGCAATTTCATTTTTCTTTTAGCAGGTGAAAGAAATTTTTACGCTTCGAGACTGTCGCGTCTGTGTCGTACGTGTTGTATGAAACATTCCGAAATGCGATTAGCGCTGTAACCAGATACAACCGTCGCGATTATATTGGTAACATTTGGATTTTATCTCCATTTAGTTTCTGTTTTATTTATCTTGTTTAGAAAAATTAGAGTTCGCGTAGACACTGGCGTTGTCCGGTTACGAGTACGTCTGCACCTATTCGGTCGTTTACTTGCATGGCGTTTTGCGTTTACGTTTCGTTACACTATGTTTCGCGGGCGAAGGGAGCTCGATCAGATCGCAGTTAAGATAGCTGCAGGAATTTTTGCCGCGCCCCTTATTTGCATCATGAAACGACCGCAATACGTCTCAATTGTACTCGAGAGGACGCCCTGGAAAAGCGATTTCCACGAAACGCGTTTTTCAAGGCGAAATCTCGTTTCGACGAAACGCTGGAACCGGCCGTGTCACACCAACTATTTTTACACGCCATCCTAGAGAATTTCTAGTTTGCCACGTAAGCGGAGAGACGAGGCCTCCCTGTTTTCCCAATGCACGAGCTTTCGTGACGCGTACCTTCCGCACGGCTCGATAGCGTTCGATTCGTATCGGCTACGTTCGTTTCCCCGGAAATATAGCGACGACGCGGGTACGTTTCGACCCTCGGAGGATGGCCCGCTCCACCCCTTGTATAAATAAAGTCGTAAAAACAATTTACTAGGTCCCTGTCTCTGGAACGTGTCTTTATTAGAAGCGAGGATGGGGAAGAAGAGAGAACAGAGTTTATGGATTTTGAGGTACAGTTGCCCATTAACCCGAGTCCTAAGTAATCGGACAAAATTCCTGATTTATTGTTCTATCTACGTACAGGGTGTATAGTACATACTCGAAGGTAAGAAACATTTATCTTCGATAGGACTATAAAATCTGCGCTAATTTACATACGTGTGAATTATTATCGTTGAAGCGATTCTTTCGATATGCGAGAAGAATATAGAAAGATCATTCGCGTGTTAAAGATCCCGCTGAATCGAAAAATCGAAAAGAACATCGTGTTATATCTAGCAATTTATATAAGGCAGCAGGTTGTAAGATGTCGACGCAGATATCGCTTTAATACGATGTTTTAGCGCGTGGCGTTTCGTTCGCCAGCATTCCGGTTCGCTCAGGTGTGCCCCTAAGAAGCGAACTGGAATGTCGACGAAACGTCGGAACAAGGCGTAACACGCTATTAAAAGCACGATCGGTGCCCGCACAGCCACAAACACGTCAAATATGGGCTTATCGTACTCTTTCCCCTATCATCTTCCTTCGATTTCCAATAAGCACAAAGAAATAGCTTGATCCGGCTAGCACCTGCAGTCGAGACACTGTGCACCGCCACGTTTACCCGTTGCAAATCCAATATCGTGAAAGGACGAAGAAAGTTTGCCGGCGGGTCAGGTGGCGTATTACTTCGAAAGAGGTAGACGAAGGTCGAGGGAAGCGACTCTCACTCCCTCGCGATATTTCCATATTTCAAGGGATCCAGGCGCGGTAATACCTATCGCGACTAGGTCTCTCGACTTTATTTTCCCTGGGCCTACTCGATATTGCCCGGCAACGGCAGCCTGCCGACGACACGTCGCCGCTTCCCAAACGAGTCTGAAAAACGAGAAAACTTCGATTCCGGGATCCAACAGGAATACCGATGAGAACGCTGCCAACCGACCAAACCAATACCATCTCGCTGTAAATGCCTGCTCGTTCCAGCTTTCGTGTCTCGCGCGTAACGTTAGGATAATGTCCGGCTATTCGCCACCTCCCCTCGACGCAAACTTTGACCCTATCTTGGATACGAGGTTGCCTTGGAATTACCTCTTCCAACAGCGACATTATTATTCCCGTTTCTATCGATATCGTTATTCGCCTTTTCGTCGTTAGGGCGTTCACTTTCATCGTAGTTACGAAACATTTCGATCGCACGGAACGTACGAAATCTGACAAAGCCGTTGGTTCGACGTTTACGTTTCAACGATATTTCGAAACAGCTCTCTTGAAACGTACTTTCGTCTAGCCTGCTAGAGGCAACGATATCTTCTGTGCCGTACCGCGTGTTTCTCGTCGGTAGGAAGCCGTTTCTCGCGATTGCTTATCCTGCACGCGTTAAGGAACGCGATAAACGCTGTTTTCATGAAAATCCGTCACGAGATTTAGCCGGTCAATTAACCCTAATCGAAACACGGTGCATTTTCAGACCGGAACAGCTTGTTATTTCTTGTTGGCGGTCAAACTGGCGGAAAGTTGTTCGCTCGACGCGTTCTCCGTTTTCTTGTCGCGAGGGCGAAACGTCGATCGACTCTTGGTCGATCTTTTCTTTCGTCGAAAAGAAGTATGAAATAATCGGAGACGCTTGTCGATCGCGAACAATGGAGGCAGAAACGAAGAAAGAAACTGGCGTCAGATTTTTCGCTTCGGTAAACGGCGGATGGTCTCGGAAGGGGCCGGCTGTTTCTTTACGGGCAGACGGAAGAGCCCGGCGGCGAAACGCGAGAAAGAGCAGCGAAGAAGGAAAGAGCCTTATCGGCGTTTCTCGAGGAGCCTGTTTCCTCCTCGCTCTCGAGGTAAGCTCTTGTGCAATCTCGTCGACGATGTTCCGCGACCGGTCTTTCTTCTCGCGTCTACTCGTGGCCTATATCCGGATCGAGCGATGTCCAAAAGCTGGAACGACGCCGCGCTCGCGCCCTTTCCTCGTACGTTCGTGTTCCGCGATTTCCCTGGGATCAGCCGTCTTCGCTGAAATTGGAACATCGGACCCTGTATTTCTTTCGCTCGAAAGATTACCACGTTTCCAGGTCCTCGGATGGTTCAAGGTCTCCGGAGATTCGTTAAAGCTGGAAAATTTCTATCGAAGAAACCGGAGCGTATTATATGGTCGAGTCGCGAGACCAGTCGGCCAACTGTAACGTGTTTTATTTTATTACGGGCAATTTAACGTAGATGATATCACGACGATTATTGACGTTATTCGGTGCGATAAATCCGCCTTTATCTGAATTCTATTTACAGGAAGGAAATTTTACTCGATGCTTGATTAAATAACCTCCTGTCGTTCGAATAATCCAGTTATTTGAATGTGAATACAGAAATCGTTGAATCGGGGGAGAATCAGCGAATTCCCATTGCGTCCCTTCGATTCGTCCGAAGAAAAAGATCGAGGACGGTTGAAACGAGCCGGTCGATTTCACTCGGAAGAGGACGCGCGTCGCTGCCAAACCACTCCGAAAATTGGCGAAATTTTTCTCCAGGAAATTTCCACCGTTCCTCTTGCAAATATTCTCGAGATTCTCCTCGAAATCTCCGCGATTCTCGCGTTCGAAGGGAAAAGCGCGCTTCGCGACGCGTGCAAGGGCGTCTGAAACGAGCTATCGATTTCGTCCGCCCCGAAACACGCGGCGAATGTGTCAATTAACGCGAGCGCGGTTTCCATCGCGGTCGCGGCCGGGGCGCGCGGATGAAAGTAAGTCTCTCTCGAGGAAGGAGGATAACGGGTGTCCGCGTGTTCGCGATGTAGTCGGCGGCTCTGGTACACGCGAGAACAGGCGTGACGAGTTTGGGGGGCGGTCGGGACGAGAAGCGGGACGAAGGGGGTGGAGGAGGGCGAACGTTGCTCGGGGTGGTGTACTCAGACGTATCGACCAGGTCGGCCACGGTATTGTGGGTTCTCGACGAGAGTGAGCTGCTGGTGCTGCGTGTGTGTACGTGTACCGGTGGCGTACGTGTGCGAGACACGGAGGGAAATCGCGGGGGAAGGGGATAGGAACCGGGAAAGCAGGAGAAAGGGAGGCAGAGAGGAGAGGCAGAAGAACGATTCAGACAGAGGGAAATAGGGCAGAGAGAGCGAGAGACGATTGGGAACGAGAAGGAGGGACAGGGAGGGCTGGATGGAACGCTGGCGATGTTCGATTCGCTTCCCGCCTCGAGTTCCTAAGCTACTCGCTCTTCCATGGAAGTTTCGCTGGCTTCCAGACGACGAAATTTGCCTTGGAACATAGTCGTGGTGGTTGTTCGAGTCGAATTCTTTCATCGTCGAAAGAATATCCAGAACGGCTGGAAATCTTCGTAATCTACGAATCGAGGAAAGGGGCTAGACACGCGGAAGTGTTTTCCGAGCTACTCGCTTCTATGGAAATTTCGATGGCTTTCGGACAACGAATCTACCTTCGAAATTTCACAGGAATTGGACGAAATAATGGAAATACCTCTTATATGTCGTATATCGTCCGTTATCTCGTTCAACCTCCGTGTACACTCGCGTGTATCACGTACATGACGTATATAGAAGGTGTTTCCATTATTTCGTCCAACCCCGTAGATATGGTAGTTGTCCGAGTCGAATACTTTCGTCATCGGGAAGAATATTTCGAACGACTGGAAATTAATCTACGAACGGAGGAAAAAGGTGAGACACTCGAGACTCTGGTGGGTTGCTAAGTCATTTACGACCATCGTGAAATTTCATCGTGATTCGTACGCGACGAATCTACTTTTGAAACGTACCTGTGCTAGCTCTTCGAATAGAATCGTTCTTCGTCGTAGAAAAGAAAATTTCGCGAAATGTTTCGTGATCTACGTAGCTCCTTCGAGTCGAATCGTTCTATCGTCCAAAGAGTATCACGAACGATTCGAAATTTTCGCCGATCTGCTGTCTAGATGGCGATACAGAGGAGCGTCTCGAGGTCATCGTCACGAAAGGACGATGCACGCGAGGGGTGTGATACGAAGAAGGGAAGAGAACGCGAAAGGTGGTGGCATGGTGGAGAGGATGACAGAGAGGGCCGGTGGTAGAGGCAGAGCAAGAGAGGTGAAAAAAGAAGGAGAAGTACCCTTCAGGCGCTACGTGCGCTACTTTGTCCGTGGAAGGGTGCGGAAGCGAGATATCACGAGGACCCTTTTCCACCTCCGCGCACGCCACCACTCTATCTCTCGCCCCCTTCGCTCCGTGCCCTTCTTCCTTCTTCCCTCCGACCCGTTTTCCACGCTTTTGCGCCACCGTCCAGCCAACCTTCTATCCGACTACACCTCACTGCCTTCGGGGAGACCGAGCCAACTCCACGGATCACCGAGCTTTCCTCGTGAATCTCACCGACGATGCAACCCATTTTCCCTCGGTTCTTGCGTAGCCTGTGTCCGTGGACGAGAGCCGGTCGACAACCTATCGGACAGAGAGACCTCCGATCTGTCGTAAACAATACACGAACACACGTACAGTCACGTTCACCAAGTAATAGAATACATACATCTTGGTTTCGTGCAGCGTGTAATCAGCACTTTATATTATCAAGGAAACGGTTAATTAATTGTGGTGTTCGTACGAGCTAACGATCTAACGTTTTGCACAAATTATCTGCGAGACTTGCAGGAATAATACGATGAATCATAAATTATATGTGTGTTAGTGGTCGCGATATCGATGAAAAACTGGCTCGTTTCTGTCTCATAGCTGTAGAACGAACAACGGTAATAATTTATTATGCAAAACTTGAGCCAAGAATAATACACCGAGACGAAATTGTAAGGAGGATAATTTGTACGGGTTCGACTGTCTGTTCGATTTCGTATAACAGATAATCCCAATTAGATTTTATCGCGTCGTAAGATACCTGTGCCAAGATACCTGGACAAAAATCGAAAGTTTCGTGGTTTTACAGTGAAAAGCCAACGTAGCTACGTACGAACGTGCGTTATATTCGAAGCATCCGAAATGGAAGCAGAAGTCAACGTCCAGCTTCGTGATACCAGTTTGCGATTCCATTAGGAAACGAGTTTCCTCGCGTAAAGAAGGGTTTCGAAGGGTGTGTAGTTAATCCCTGAGAAACTTACATACGCGTCGGAGCCTCGTAAAGGAGTGAATCGTCTACTGTACCGGTCTATCGACGCCATATATTTTCCGAGATTCCGTAAAGAGGAAAAAGTTATTAAAGACTCGATTTATTCAGCGCCTGGAATTAACTCGTACGTATACCGTGCCAGGAAAGTTTTTCTCTCTTTCTCTTTCTTTCTTTTCGACGATAAATAAATCGAGCGGTCGCTAAACAACGCCATTAGCGTCTACGCGTAACGAATGTCGTGGAATATTCTCTCTAGCAGCCGCTTCGTCTCGATTCGCTGTAACGATTCGATGAGAAAAGATTCGCGTTAATTGGCCGTTGCGACGAGCGGAAACGGAATTAATTTCAAGTAACGCGCCTCTCCAGCCTACTTCCGGTTGCGTTGACCCGTTACTCGAGCGATCAGAATGCATTCTTTCCTCGGAAACGATCTAGACGACTCGGCAGCGTAGATTCACCGAAGAAAGTCAACTTCGAACTAACAAATCAGTGTTTTAGAGGTGGCACTGGTCGATTTCTTAGTTTCATCGTACGAGTACACACCAAGATTAATGCAAGAAGGTCTTATCGCAAGAAGGTGACGAACGATAGCAAGCTTAGAGATAAATTTGAATTTATGGAGACGATATCGGTGTAGCTCCCGAACGACACAAACGAAGGCCACTGGCCGAAAACACGATAAGCCACATTTTCTATCTTCCACGGCTTTAAGATTCACCGTGTTGCTGATCGATCGTACTATCGAAATTCTATTTTAACACGCTCGCAGCTCGTTGAAAATGATATAATTATCGTTTGTCTTAATCGTTTTACTTTTGGCTTTTATAAACTTTCGACGGCTATTTCTAAAGCTTACATCCCTGCGCCTAAGAAGTGATTCGTTTCGGCTGGTATGTCGTATCAACATTCTCGTTTGTAATCGTGCGGCGATACTAAAATGAGAAAATGAACAAGAACGTGCATATCGTGTCTTTCCCCAGTGATCTTTAAATGTTAACGACTAGCCAGCGTTTTTCGTGACTCTAATGAACCGCCATGCTCGACGCCCACTGCGTCCGGCCACGAAACTTTCGTTTCCAAGCCCTACGATCTCTCTTTGAATAGAATGACTTTATCAACGCTGGATCGTTGGTCGGTCGATACTTCGCATATTTACCGAGAACGTTGGAATTTTACTTGGCATGTTGATTACGACCAGGGTGACCAGTGAATGATATTAGATACTTGCCAGTAGCGTGAGATATTTAAACGAAAGAAATACGAGCGGGAGTCAGAAGTTGAGCGTACCTTTAAAGATACGAGATTCGTGCAATAACGACTGTATCTTTTACTATGAATTTTTATTCTTACGTACTTTACATATTTTCGATGGATTTTCAGTTGAAAAGTTTAAAAGTCGCGTGTAAAAGTTTCCGAGTAAATTTCGTGCCCTGCAGCTGTATACTCACTTTTGAAATATCTTTACGTTTCCACGTAACCGCGTACTTTGAATATAAAATCGAGAAGAGTCGGAGAAATTAGAGGAGTTTAAGCGGATGGGTCTCAATTTCCGCCGACATCCATCGCGTCTTCTGCCGGAGGCTCAGATTTTAAAAAGTCGTTCCACGATAAAAAGATCCTGCTCCGTGAAAGTCGTTGTGTTCGCTCAGGGCGGTTCGTTACGTGTAATCAGACGTACGCGTCTCGCGGGAATCGTGTCGCTCGATTATTTCGATCACAGCGATCCTAACAATAAGCGAAGCAAAGAGCGTTTAACGAAAGAGTCGCACAGTAGCCACATTGGGATCGATAACGATAATTGAACTAATCGGCTTGCATCGAACTCGCGTACAGCGCGAATTCCAGCGATCGTTTTCCACTTTCTTCGATATCGCGCGACTTGAGCTTTCACGAGTCGCTGAAACGTTTGGCGCGTCGACGCGTCTTTGAGCGGAAACGCGCGACGCTTGCGGGCAACGGCGGCTACGAGAAGAATCGTGGCTCGCTTTTGGGACACATCCCTCGCGGTTACGTTGACGGGGCACGCGAGCACGTACCAGGTGGCTTTGTGGGAGCGTGCACATAAGCGCCACGTCAGCGAGACTAATGATGCGAAAGATGAAAGAAAGGTGATTTATGTCGGGCTGCGAGCGATCCACGGAAAAAAGGGAGGACGAACGAGGGCACTGGCTTGGCGCGGGCCGATCGAACTCGAACAATACCCCGTGTACGCGACGCGGCCTGTTTAACGCGACCCAATTAGAAACTAATTCGTCTGCTCGACGTCGCGTACCTATTAGTCCGGGAATCGAGCGAGGTAGGCAGAGAAAGCTGTGGCGAAACAATGATATTTAAGGGACAACGGCGTGCAATACGCGAAATATAGGTCGATCGAGGTGCGTTTCGCTTGAATTTCATCGTCGATAACTTTCAGACGAGATGAAAGACGACGGTCTTTTTGACACGCGTCGTTTACGTATCGATAGATACTTGGAAATTATACGCGGAATATCATTTCTGAAAGGTGGTACGCCTGCGGACGCGGTACATTTCTCGTTACGTCTTCGCGCGAAATTTAATCGAATACCATCTTTCAGATCGTGCTCGGTTTATCGACGTACGCTTTACTTCGAAGAAAATCCCGTAAGAGGAAGCGTGGTGTAGTTAAATCAGGCGATCTAGGTGGGCAAGATGATATCGTCGACGTAGCTTGCGTAAGATCGCCGTCATCGATGAATTACCTCGATCGACGTTTTAACGATTCTCCCGAACTGTACAACGCTGCATGATTATTTTGCCCTGCATTCGTAGGGGGATCGCCAAAGCGGAACAAAAAGCGATGCATCGTTCCAAAATGGACTGTGAGATGTAAAGTAACTGTATTAGACCCGTGTCGATGAAATGCTCCTGCGGTATCTGGTAATTCTGTAATTTTCGTTTTACCAAAATCCTATCGATTTTTCGTCTTATTCGAACATCCAGGTAAAACGCTGAATTGAATCGAAGAACCGCGGAATATCGTACGAGAAATCGCAAAGAATTACGACGAATAACTGTTACTAATAATATAAACGATAATATTTTTCTTCTTGTTTTTATTTATTAAAATTTACAATCAATTCTCGCATTGAGAATTTTCAGTAATTTTTTCTGGCGTGGCGCAGTGACATGGCTAATTATTTATAATGAGTTAATACTTAATATAGATAAGTATATTTTATAGGTATGTATTATAAATAAGTAGATATTAATTAATTTAGATAACTAATTGAATCTAGCGTTTAGGTCTAGCGTCTCTTCGCTGTGTCTCTTCAGCTTGCGGATCTGGTTCGACGTATCAAGTAGTCCAGTAATTAGGGGGTTTCGATGTTTGTTGACTCTTTTGCTATATCTGTCGCTATATTCTGCTATTTCCTCTTTGACTGTTGATATCTTGAGGTCGCGATGTATTAGTTCGTCGGTGACATACCAGGGTGCATTTATAATGGATCTCAGCGTTTTCGATTGGAAGCGTTGAAGTATTTCAATGCTGGAATTACTTGCTGTTCCCCATAGTTGGATTCCGTAGGTCCAGACAGGTTTCATTACGGTCTTATAGAGCGTAATTTTATTCTGTGTGTTTACTTTGGAGCGTCGGCCCGTTAGCCAATAGAATTTTTTGAGTTTGTTCTTTAGCATAAACGATAATATGAATAATAATTGGTAAATGTCATTGCTCGTTAAACGTTACTTTTTTAATCACCGCTCGTATGGTAGATCGCGCGTCAATTCCGCGAAGCAATTTAAAAATCGTATTTTTCATCCGTACCATCGCACGATTCCGTTTTTAACATTCTTAACGCCTTAGATCCAGCGATCTTTTTCTTTCTCGGCCCGTGTCTTGGCATCTCTCGGACTATGTCAAACAATGGAGTTTCAACAAATGTAATTTCATAGAAGAAAGGCACGAAGCCAAAATTAACTCGCGTCTAAGAGCTAAGAGACGACCCAGTTAGCACGGTGATTGTTCAGCTGGGGAGTTTCAACGAAAGAAAATACGTGTTCTTGCTTCCGGTATAACCCGATGCTATCGAGAGACGCGCTTCGATACCGCGGGAGCGGTCGGAAATCCTAGATTCTCGGCGAGCGAGGCCACCGAGAATGGCAATTAGTTGCAACGATGTCACCGCAGTTACTTAATTAATACACAGGCGGCATTGTCGGCAACGCCCCAGCTTGGCGTGTTTCGCGTGTCGTGACAGCCGCGGCTCGACTCCGACTCCATTACAAAATCGAGCGGTCGAGCTTGAAACGTTCTGGATAATTACCAACGAGTCTGTCCGCTTACTTCTCTGCTCGCAGCGCGGAAATGCGCGCGATTAACGATTTCGCATAGCGGCGACGCGCTTGTCTTTGCAGCGGAACAACGATCGATCGATTTCTTTTGCAACCACCGTGTTGCCGTGTTGGTGAAAAACTGTGACAGCGCGGCAGGATTTTTAAAAATGCATTTGGTGTTTACGTTATAAACGTGTCGCGACTTCTTCTTCCTCGATGATTCAGTCGCGAGCTCTTCCACCGTTTCGTACTTTTACGTAGTTATACTCGTATTGTTGTTTGAAGCAGTTTCTGTTATTTCCGACGTCGTGGCGTGGTTTTCATCGGATATCAGGTTGTCCGAAAAGTGTTTTTCTTTTACAGACAAGTGTTTCTCTTTGTACAAACGTGAGACGTAATCTATCGAACGTTGTGATCTTCATCTTGATGGAACAAAATGGATCGTACGTAATTCGATAAAATAACATAAAACGAAAAATGTTGTGTTTCCATCATTTTCTTATAAAACGAAAGAAACTTTCCAGACGATCTGATACATTCCTCGGTTATCAGGACGCACTTCGAGCGTCGTTTCGAACGAATAGAAAAGACGAAAGAGCTGTTTCGGGAGACTGTAACGAGGAATTAGGTAGATCAAAATGCATTGTCCTTCTTATAGTTTGATCGAACCTTTTTTCCGCTCGTGATTCGCGATAATTAAGCTTCGAGTTCCTCTGGAGCTCGTTTAATTTTGCAAATCGGAGGTCGCGCGTGACAAGGTGCGTATTTCGTTCGCAGCGTTAGAAGTTAATCGGAGGTCGAGTTAACGCCCACAAATCGCATCGTTGCGTATGCTTCTCGTAGCGCGACGCGATGTCTTACTTTGAATAGCGCGCGTGTGCCGTGCATTAATCGCGGAAAACTTGCCACTCGTTATTTACTGTGCCACTCTCGAACAATGCTCGCTTACGAATAGTAAAGTGGAAGTTGCGAATAAGAAGAATCCGCAGGGATCGATTCGCGGTCCATGCGAGACGCACGAGTTTGTTCTACTTTTCTCCGTGCGCTTCGACAACGTGTCTTCCTTGTTTCACTGTCTATCGGTTGGCCTGAAAAATCATATATCGTTGGGAAACGACACTGTGACCACAATGAACGATTATTTTATCGTCGTAATCGTTGTTTAAATTATCCTATCGCTGGTTATTTTTCAAGGAAGTTGCGTATACCCGATCTATTTATAACGTACACAGAGCTTAACGAAGTATAATAATTGGTTCACGATGATTCAGTAAACACACGAGACAAAGCGGTTCTTCCGCTTACAGTTTACTCGAAATATTTTGCCAAGAAAGCAATTATTTTTTCTCCTTAGTCATCGACCGAGGTCAACGCGAATTGGTCGCCCGAACGCGCATCAGTCACAAGTCAGCATGCATAAGTCACGGCACACTTACAATTAGTACACTCAGGATAGACGTACGTACATGTACATACAGCACCGGTTATAACTTGTCGTTAGTAACAGGTGGTTTCGGCCGGTGCCACCTGTAATTACCGGTTGCGAGCAACCGATAACGATTAAGGCCGGCCAGGCCGGGTCAGCTGCGACCCTCTGCGACTTACCTGCATGCGAACGGTGACAAGATACAACGGCGCGGCGTGCACGCACGATCGCTCGCGACGATACGTCGTTAATCGAGATGTCGGCCTACGCGATACGACTTCTCGTTTGTAAAGCGCGGACGAACGACACGGCCGGGTGCACCTTGTGCCTTGTCGATCGTCTGCCAGTGCGCCGTGAACTTTTTTTTCCAGTCGTCGATCGCGCTGCATGGAGGACACGCGTTGGTAAGTTCACCAGGATAGTAATTACTTTTTGCCGCGCTTCTTGTTCCGCGGAACGTCTTAATTCTATTAGGTAACCGGTTTGTAGATGGGCGTGTGAGAAGAATTTTTACGAGGGAGAACTACCAAATTTTTCCTCCGTATGATTATGGATCATCGTCGTTCGATCAAATTACGAATTGCGTCTTGGTCGATTTGTACGTCATTCGGGTTACGATTAAACGTATCGTCGTGCGATTCATAGTAACCGTTAGACCGTGGATTTTTACGCGCTTGTGGGCAATTTGTAGAAAAGAAAGTGCGCAGAATGCAATGCGACACTACGTGGAAATACGTCAAATGTTGGAAGCAAAGTACTCTTTGCACAGTTTTCCAAGTTCCAGTTTCTAAGCTACTTATATTTAAAAAAATACGTATTTGCATATCTAGAAATTCCTTAGCTTTAAATTATCTTATCGGTGATATCGGCAATATATAAAAACCCTATTATATCTTCTTTTCATACTTGCTTAGTACGAAACTGCGTACTTTCGAACAAATTGCCAATTTTTCGTAACATCGAGTCAAGTTCTCATTTGTATCGCAAGAAAGTTTAAACGTTCGGCCAAAGTATCACTCGTATGGTAGATTAGACTTGTAACAAGTACCTCGGAACTTTTTCGCATTTTCTTTATAAAGCGCAAAGAAATGAAAACTGAAACACCCGTAATGCCGATCGCGTTAACGAAAAACTACATTGCCGGCCTAGTGTATATTTTCTTTAAAAAAAAATAAAAAAAAAATAAAAACCGATATTTTAGATTCTAGGAAGCTTTCGTTCATAACCTTGACAGTCGGATATGGAGCGAATAGCAGAACGTGGAATTTTGGCAGAAATCGATTCGCTTAAAATCGACGAACGAGCGAGGGAGCATCGACGGTCACCGGCAAATTGGCAATATGTTGGCGAGTCATCGTTCATCGCGATTCACTCGTCGTGATTGTCTATTTATAGCCGCTGGTTCCCATCGATTCGCGAGCGTATCGCCAGACCGAAAGATACTCGTTTTTCCGTGAAAAACGTACAGGCTAGAACAGGTTGGTCACCGTGGGATTTACCGTTATCGTCATTTCGATTCGCGACGTTAGTCGTTTTAGGCATTTCCGATCGGAAGACGAGTCTCCGCCATCGTAGTCACTCGTCGTTTTACTGTTAGCCAATCGTATACAGTATACATAGTCATCAGGGAAAACAAAGGCTGCGGTGCCGACTACACTCATTGCGAATGATCGCCGCGACGTCGTCGCGGATACGTACTCCTCTGCATTCGTCTGGCTCCTTTTCTTACCGTTTCTCCGCGAGCGGAACTCCTTTTCCTCGAATTCTTCGAGGACTCGCGATCTCCCGGTTTTGCGCGTCTGCTCACGTACCGCTTTGTTGCCTGCTTTTCGTAGTCGTTCGAAGCGTCGATAGATCATCGATCGAAGGAAAGAGATCGACGCGGTGGCTCCTTCTTTAACGTATAGATGATGCAGAAGATAAATGGAATTTTATTGTTCGAATGGCTAGGCGATTACCAGACTGCGGATTTGCAATTGCGTATTTTGATAGACAGAACCGAAGAGATAGAGTCTACGTAGAAATTTTTGTTTCATCCTCGAAAAAATTGTATTTCGTTTCGTTTGCTGTATCGTAGTCCTCGCCTTTCCGCTTAGGATGGCTCCCGGCTTACGCTGTTATATCACGCAGCAAGAATTGCATTACGTACACCACTTTGGCTATTTTGATCTTCTACGTATGTGTCATTTTTTTTTTTTTTTAATTTTACACCTTGAGCTTCATTCTAAATCCATACAAATCCTAGCGATTAGAATCGAACGTCTGGAAAAAGAAAATTAGTTATTTCATAAATTAGACATAAATTAAACATAAATAAATAGACGTAAATTTCAAAGAGATGCGTAAAAGATTGCAATATTTAGCGCCTCTTTCGTTACTCTGTAATTGATCGATGACTTCCGAGCAGTTGAAATATCGATCGGCCGGTTCTGCGTCCGAAAGTTGGATATTTCTTTACCTTGAAAATCCTATGCGAATATTTGTAGCACTGCAAGGTTGATCGAGGATAGCGGAAGTGGAAGCTGGTCTCCTGGCGTAGTTCTCGCACGATCAGTTTCCTACTGTTGGCCATTCTTCCGATGAATCTGCATGACAAAGGCGGCTAAATTAACCGAACCTCTTATCACGACCATCTTTGTTCCGGCACTCTTTTCTTCTTTTCGTTTCGACCGTATCCTGCGCGAATTAATATCCAAAAATTATCATAATTTATTATCTCGCGTTGCACGAGGAGCAACGTTGGTGGACCCGTTCCGCTAACAGGCGTTTTGCGCTCCTGTATTTACATATTTATACTCGATTTCTGAGAGACACGCGAAGAAAAAACAGCCTACGGTGGTGAAGAAACGCGGATGACGAAACAGGAAGGAAGCGAGGAAGGAAGGAAGGAAGGAAGGAAGGAAGGGAAAAAGGAAAGGAGGCTTAAGACTTCGAGGGTGGTTTTACGCGTCGTTTCTCTCACCTTCCATTCGCTGCAGACTAGAGGGTGTCTCTGAATAATTTACCAATCCCTTTTGCCTTAATTTCACGCGAAAGCTTTCTCCTCCCTTTTGTTTCGGTCGCCATTGCCTTCGTCTTCCTTTTTTTCCAAGAGCTGGAAAGTTTGTCGACGCGAATACACCGTTTAGGTCAGGGTCTCGCAACTTTTCTGCGACTGCCACGCTCTTTTACGACAGACAAATAACCCGCGAATCTATTCGCCATATATGAAAGGAAATTTTAAAGAGATCGCTTAAAAAATAAAAGAGTATCTCAAGATGTAGCGCGTCGAAGCTTTCAGCTCTTATACATTTGCGAGTTATCGAGTATAAAATAGAAACTCTACACACAGTCCGATTATAAGTATAGAGAATAGAATAGATAAACTTTATCTCATTTACGTTCCATTCGTGTATTTTATGTTATCTCGAGTTCAATTTACGCGTAATAAAATATTCTACTATGTCGATCTTACATTTATGAAAGAAAAATAGATCGGACTTTTCAAGTCAACGTAAACAACGCTGTTTCTTTATACGATTCTTCCTTTGGTATACTTCGTTCCTCCTCGTATCAACCACTATACGTAAAAATTACAAATTTCTACTCGATTTTATCCTCGCGAGATGCAACGTGTAATTGCGTGTAATCTCGTATTCGATTTACTTCGAAAGAGAAATTTCGCGATTGCAAGTTCGCGACGTTTAGGAATCGATGCGATTTAAGTGGTTATTTCATCACGTGGATGACGAATGCGTGTATGAAATAATGGTTTCGCCGAGTCGACCTTCTCGACGCTCGTCATCGAGCACTCTCTCGACGCGGAACCAAGGAACCGTGACCATAATTTTCAAGCTGCCAACAATGCCGATCATCGGCCGCCTTGAGAACGTTCCAGATACCTCGATCGAAAAGCCAACGTAAAATCTGTCTATATGATCGTTTGGATTCGTCGCTTCGGTATGTTACGCGCGGAATGCACGTTGTCTCGATGGTTTCGTTAATTGGCTCGAGTTCGATCGTTACGGAATCGAGTCCGAGGATTTCCTTATTTATACGAGATTTTTTTGCTCGTTCGTGCCCGTTCGCGAAACAATGCCTCCGCGAAGGCCGCCGGTTATGCAAACGCGTTTGCACTTTTTGCCACTGACGTTCGTGACGTTTCGCAGCGATGCCGCGAACTATTATGTAAAAATGGCCTTGGACGAGTGCAGAGGTTTAATTCACGCTTCGCGTCGCGTGGTAACACGTTACTGACCCGTTTCTCTCTTGTCTTCTTTTTTCCTTTCGATAGCTTCTCGGCCTTTTTAGATACTTTCCAGTCTGTGCAATCGTGGAAACACGATTCAGCGCAGTCGATATTGTGCAAAGTTGCCGGTTTCCATGTAAACCATACATATATATATATATTACCTTTCATAAACAATCGTATAATTGATGGATGTGTAGTAACGGTTTTTTTCTAGTAACGATACAACGTATTGATAATTAGGAGCGGCATTCGTTACTTTTTTTACCCGATTATAAATGTAAATTACCTATCAATACGTTTTTGCATTTTTTTTGTAGATATACTGTTACTCGTATTTGATATTCTAATATCGCTGCTCGCATTAAACGTTGGAATCTTTCCTATCAATCTTTTATCTTTTTAATTTGATTTATTACGCGCACCGTTAGAGCGACATGATTCATATACGAATTGTCGCAAGGCATGTACATTCCGACGATCATTTTTGCTCGAAACGACCAAGTATCCGGTGCCTTATGAACGGGAATGTACGTATGACACCGTAGAGAATCAATTGTTTTAAAAGATCATTCGTCTTCTATCGCCTGTCGCATGGTTGTTCACGAGTAGCGATAGGCGTATCTATCGTTGCACGTTCAGCATAAGTGAAAACGTGCAGCGGATGGTGATATCCGCGTACACGTGGTTCGCGCGAGCCACGTGTGCTACGACGAAGCGGGTGCAGGTAACACGTCATGACGTGATTCAGTGTACGCCACGAGACTGTGAGAAGAAACGTTCTCCCTCTGCCGAGGCGTCATTAGGCACAAGGCTAGAGTAAACGCGAGTCGTTGCACAAAGGCAGCCAGTGATGGAAAGCGAGGAAGAACGTTCAAGTAAGAGACAGAGAGAGAGAGAGAAAGAGAGAGAAAGGAGTAGCGCGTAGAGATAGCAGCGCACGGTATTGACAGCTCGTTTGCTAGCTGATAACGAGCTAGACAACGAGAAGGACGAACGCGTCCTATTTTTCCGTCAGAAACTTTCGCTCTACCGTTCGTCGCTCTTCTTCGTTTTCCACTAAAATCTAGCGAGCGATTAAATCTTAATTCACCGAGCGATCGAGGTCTTCTAATGGCATTTTACTTGCGTTCCTCGTTCGTAAATGTCTTACCTCAGTTTCTTTTATGAATCCATCGCGCCGTTCTACGATCTTGATGTTATTTTTCGGCAATATTTTATCAAGAGATAATACAGACGTAGATAAATCAAAACGTACGTATAGACATATGAAGGTATCGAGATGACGAAACAAAAGATTTCAGATGATTTCGTCGACCGTTTTTTCATCTCAGAGTCTGGTATTTCCATACTTTGGATAAACGAGATTGATAAAGACGAGAGCAGAGGTGGATGCAAGCGTTCAGATGATTTTAGACTATGCGCTATGCTTTCGCTGACTCGTCCTTGGAACAACTTTATCGATATTATTCGTTAACAAATGTCGCTTATACCGTCCAAAAGCAACATCGAAATCGCAGGGCGACGATAACAAATTCACGAAGGCAACTAGATTCGTAAGATGTTTAGGCAACGTCCGCAAACGCGTCAGTGCCCCGATACTTATCGATTCTTGGATGTCCTAGAACAGTTATTATAGTGGCGTGAAAACTGGAAAAAGTAGAAAATTAATAAAGTTTCAAGATATTTTATTTTGTATTTTAAAACACGCAATACGTTCTTGAAAGTTTCTTACGGTAAGTGTTGGAATATTTTTGCGAGTCACTGTGTAGATATATTAAAAAAAGAGACACGCGCGTCGAAGTCGATCCGCACGTTCGTCGCAACGGTGGATCGACACCACGAGCCTCGCGAAATGCCGAGGCCGCGTATCGAGTAACTCGCCACTCGGTTTTCTCGCACACCGCTGACATCGAGAGTTAATAACACGGAACGCAAGATCGCCAGGCTAACGTAAATGGCGAGAGAGGAGAGCGTTCTCCGTTTGACGCTGATGCTGGGATCCGTTCAAGCCACGTTTACATAAGGCGACTGTAGTCGAATCGACTAGGTCGTTCGATCAGAAATAGAAGAAACGGCTATTTCTGATCGAACGATTACATGTCCTTTCAACTTGTTTGATACCGCGTTTACGCGCCTCCATCGAACCAGTCGTTCGAACGATACTTCTAAACCAGGTTTTCTAACAGGTTCTTTTCTTGAACAGGTGTAAGCTTCGATATACGTTTGAACAGCGAAGTTAGGAATTAAAGCACCGATCGAGGCGGTCAAGCTCAAAGTCGTGCTTGTACGTACGCATAGAAACACTTGGAATTTCGAGTTGCAAAAGTGGTTTATCGTAACATACGAAATTTCCTTACGATATTCGTACCTCCTCGAGAGCGAAGCTTGGAACAGAAAAAGTTACTCAACGTTTTCGACTTAGTTTTGCACGTAGAATCACAGCCCGGTCGATCGACCGCGTGATACGAACGTACGCAAATGCAACGATCCGACGATATTTGGTAGCACCGCGTGCCTTTGGCGAAAATGCGCGAGAAACGATGGTTCGCCTGCACCAACCCTAACGTTCGACTCTCGCGCTTTGCTCGATCGACAAATCCTGTTGGATCGAATAAACGCGACATTAATCAAGCTGCAACCTTCTGCAGCAGCTAGAGCAGCGCACCTGTTGCAGTAAGACGTCATTTCGACTACGTTCTGCTTTTTAATGGACGTCCGCGTCTTCGTGACAGGGGTGTGCTACCCTAGCCCCTTGTCATCCCCTCTAGAAGGTTACTCGTGGACGACGCCATCCAGCGAAAGGATACGATTTATCAATTGCGCGTCGAGGAAGCGACTCGTCTCGTTTCATCGCGATAGGATCCCTGTGATTCTCAGAGTCTGATCGTTATCGCGAAATTCGTAATTAGCGTCTCTCTTCTCACAGTCTAATTATTTTATATCGCCGGTGTACCATTATGCGGTGTATCGTATACAGCGCGACGATAAGCATCGAAACGCGGACGAACGTTATTGAAAACGCGGCTAAAAATTCAACGGAGAAACCCAGCGATAAGTCTAACGGCGCCACGTTGAAAATTGCAGCTCGCTCGTCGAGATTTAGAGACGCTGTCAGCCGTGGAAATGTAAACGTAGGAAGCAGCGACAGAATACAGCCACTTCTGGCACTTAGCGAAATTAGGCCCGCGAAAGTTTCGACGATTCGTACGACGACAGCCGGAAACGAACTTCGCCGGAGCGGAACTTTCGTTTTACCTCGAACCACTCCCAAGGGAAAACGTTGCAAAAGGACCGGCTTTCGTTTCGCGCGGATCACATCGAAACCGTGTTGTTCGTTTAAGGGAATTGCGTATACGACGAACGATCTGCCGCGACTCTTCCATCGGTGAAGCAGATGAGGTCGGCTGACGAGCGTGCACTGGCGAATTTCGTCAGCGGACGAAAGAGAACGCGATGGAAGCGTAGGTTTCGGCTACGAAGGTAGGGCTCGAGGAAATTGGAAAATTGCGCGAGATCTCGCGCGGGTGGTACCTAGGAAGCGACAAACGCTCGCGCTTCCTGGCACTTGGTGGAATTAGGCTTGCGAAACGCGCAGCCTACTTGAAATCAGCATAAACGAGCGTACCACTCTCGTCCCTCGGTTCTTCCTTCCGCCGAACCACAGTGGGGAGAGATATCTGTGGCATTGATGCGCGCGTGTCTAATGGGTGAAAATGCTTCAACGATCGATCCGCTTTCGTTAGAAATTTTCCTACTTGTCCTGTTCCTTTCTTTTTCTTTTTCTTCTTTTTTTTCTTTTTGAAAATTCTTTGGAAGTTTGATCGTTCGATGCGATGAAACTATCGCGATTTTATTCGCGGGTTGGCCTATTTTAACGTAATATAATTAGAGAATTAATCGATAACGAAGACAGGTGGTGGTCTTATTGGCAAACGTGAAATAACGTATATATATAGCTCCTGTTCGAAAACCATAGAACACTCTTTACCTTTTAAACGGAGCTTCGATATTTAATAGAAATGACGAGCTTCGAAGATCAGCTCTCTTACTCTTGTACAATGGAAAATATTTTCTTTGTCGTATAAAGTACCGAGTTAAACGAGACGTTCGTTTATAACCGCTAACGATTACCTGCTACGTTTTACCTTTTTATTTCTTCCTTTTACCGGTGCTTGTAGGATTATTAGACCGCGGATGTTGATACATTTCCAGGAAATTTAAACGTGCAAAAATACACAGCATGAAAGAATACGCGAATCGCTGGAAATAAAGTTATAACGTTTAGAGGATAAAGGAAAGGGTTGCTTAGGTTCCATTTCCTTGGGTGTAATAATAAAAGCGTGAATATGCATAAAAATGCACGATGCAGTCATTACGTATGGCATGAAAGGGTTCATGCTCGTTAATTAAGAAATAAGCAAATAATTTCCATACTCGTTAAAACGAGGGAACTCATCGGAATTTCACGCGTCCCCGACACACGCGAAAAATGCAACGCGTGTTAGTCGGTGGACGACAGGGTCACGGTATTGTTCTGGCGCTAGAACGTCGAGGGTTAGCGCAAGGGAACGCTATCGACGCGTCGCATCGCGACTCGATGACAAGGCTACGCGAATACGGTTTCCTTTGCTAGAAAATTCCACGGTGAGCGATTCAGCCTGTGTCGAGGCTTCTCTCGTCAAGGATTCGCGTGTCCTTGGCGCGTTTGATATTTTTTCACGCCAAGCGAGACTAATCTGCGAGTCTTTCAAGTTCTTCGATCTCGATCGATCTTCGTCGATCGTTTGTTAACGAGAGCCTTCAACGTAATAGCCGTAGGTGCGTTACATGATGCTTGCTGCAAGTAACGACTGCGTATAATTTTTCTAATTAGTCCAGGAAAACGATAATTCTTCTTAATGAATCACGTTACGGAAAGAACGCATTAATTAGAGGAGAAGTTTCTTGGAATATAATTTTTGTTCGTTCGAACTCGTCTCTTCGAGAAAATCGAGTCTGTACGCGATTAATTGGATACGCGTACGCACTGCGAATTTTCCAATTCGATTTCCCCCAACGAGATACTTTAAACGTATTACTCAAATTTATTACCGTTATTATTTCACACGGAACAATCGTACCGTAGATCGAGTTTGACGTTTCCTCGAACACGCGTGTATCGAAGGACGCGTGTTTCCTTGAAAACGAGGCTTCATATTGCTAAATCTCGTTCCACATTTTTGACACGAACTTCTCTACGTGCAGTAACTTCCTGTTCCTTGTATCTACAACACGTTCTTTCCACAGCTCGTGTTCTATTCGTCTTATTAGACGCTATCGTCTCGAGAGACGGGAAATTTTTCCGCACCGTTTTACGATTATTTGAAGATAATTTCAAGCGACACGTTACATGTTAATGTTACATATTATACCTCGCCTCGGCTCGACGATCTTTTAATAATACTCTTTCATTTTGATTTCCGTTGCAGGTATGTAACTACGTGATCGATGTCAACCAGTTACCTTTACGTAAGTAATCATGGTCACGGACGTGCTTTTTATCGATTGCTCCTCCCCCCCCCTTTTTCCCTTCTTTCCCTGTCTCGCGCTACAAACGAGCTTGTCGGATGCTTTTTATCGTATCCGTTTATCAACGCGATAATTACATTCCACGATCTCCACTCTTCTGAACAAATCATATCGTTGCGCATCTCGCCAACTTTTTTTCACTTTCGCAGCTATCGTTTCTTCGAACGATTACCGTGATATACGAGCAGCATCGTGAAAGTGTTCGAGCGCTTGCCACAGAGTCTTTTTTACGAGTACGTTACGCGAGGCTTTTTCAAGTTTTTTTTTTTAATATTCTAACGAGACAAGAAGCTTCAACTTTGACTCGGTAAGATAACGAGACACGGAAGATGTTTCAACGGTTAATTATACTTCGATATCTCGGATAATGTGAGATATTAGGAATTAACGTCTCGTGCATCCGACGAGTAGCTTGGAACGTGACATAATTCGTTTCAGATGATAAAATCAAACGACGATTTACTTTAGTTAATACGTAAAATATTTCTTATCGACCCACCCTGTATTATACAAGTTCGATTCCAAATTTTACCGATACTAATCGTGTTAACAACGCGTGAAAACACCATCTGTACGAGATACGGGACTTGGCGTGGAAGAAAGGGTTAATAAGCTTTGTGGGGTGGCTGAGACGTTGGTCGATGAGATCGTAAATCGGCACTCGTCGCATGGCCCGTCCATGGGGTATGCCGAGTCCCAAGAGGCGTGTACGAAAATAAAACTGGCCGTATTTCGTGCTAGCTCGACACGTCCTCCACGTGGGGCCAGTTTTCTCGCAGTCGGTTGAACGAACAGACGCCCGTCGTCTTTGCTCCTCTTTCGTCATCGATCATCTATCGATGATCGTCCCCGATCGGTGAATTTTAAAGCGTGATCAATAGCGGTCTGATCGAAGAAGACGCCATGAAACGGAGGTCCAAGTGAGTTAATCGAGACGAAGACGATTGCTGCATGTTTCTGGTGTTTGGCGAAAGTTATGCGAAACTCGGTTACACGCGGTTCTCCTCGCAAAACTTCCCTAAACCTCTTGGCATAAATCAACCGAGTCAACCGGGCAGAAGGGAACTGTACAAAAAGTTTATACCGCGAATCGATTTCTGATTTCCATTTTTTTTCACGCTTCTACGTAACACTCGGCATATTACGCATATATAACGTATAATAATTTCGCGTGTTCGTGTATATGTACATTGCAGAAAGGAAATGTAGAAAATTGCTATTTTTAACTGCTGTGTAGACAACCGGAATGTTCTGCGGTAATTTTATTCTGATTTATTTCCAAAAGCCATAATTTCTCTTCCTATCGCGTTCTTCTGGTTTCTGTTATTCCTATGTGTGCGTGTTTACGTTGAAAAATGAAAATAATTGTTTCTGCTGTAACGATTTGAAGCGTTTTCTTGCATACGTCAGAGTACAAATCCGCGGAACATTTTGTAGAACGAAACGATCGATTGTTTCAGTTCCGATCAACTTTCCGTTCGCGTAGATTGTTCATCCTGAAAAATTTCGTTCTCGAACATCGAGTGTTTTCGTGAGATGCGGTTCGCAATTTCTGGAGAAGCGCGATCGCGCGTAAAGATCGTCGAATATCGCAATCGAACGGTATTTGACGTGGACACGATGGTCGAAACGTTGGCAAGATACGGTACATAAAGACGGACTGTCAGACGGATAGCGCTCTTTCATTAAATACTTGACATTGTCGCTCGTTCCTTCTATCTTATTTGTACTTCATATAATGGCACATTACATAAAAGAACAAACGATCGTCATTTACTTTTACGTCAATTAGGAGCCAATTGACGTCAATTACGTCGAATTACTGTGTATTCAAACCGTCGAAACTCGGGCCTCGGATATCCAAATAACGTACAATTTTCAACCGAATTAGTAACAGAAAGTCTACTAATTTCGTTGCATGCCACAAACGTTCCTTCCGCTTCCTCGAAATCATCGCCATTTTTATTACACGCAAATGGACCAATTTGCGACGAGGACGCAAACACGATTACGATACGTAAAAATTGTCTCGTTCTTAACGTTATTAATAAACAAGTAGTCGCAAGATCTTCCGTATTCCGTATAATCGTTTTTTAAATTTCTATTCGTATAATTGGTCTAGTCAAAACTTGCTGTGCGTGCGTTTATTTAAAAAAATCTTGCGTAATTGTTTTTCTCGTAATTCGCGCGACTCGACGTGAAAGGAATTTTGCGATACGTTGGCAAAGACTTTAATCGATAAAAGGATTAAAAAAGATTCAACGGGATAAACGAGTGGAACAAGGGTTTGATAGTAAACTTTGGCGCGTCACGAAAAACCTGAAACTTCGTCGATCTCGATCTTCCTCGTCATCGAAACGAGATACCGCGGATTCCATGAATTCCTGATCCGCTAACTCCATGAATCGAAAGAGAAGCAAAAGGAAGCTTCGTGCGGATAATCTCGTTCGCCTCTGGTCTTCGTGGTCGCGCGCCTTCTATCGTCACACGCTGTGATACGTCGAACGATCGGCGATTTGACGAACACGCCATTGATAGGGCGGCTGCCACGCGCATCGATAACGCTGATTTATTCGACGAGGTATACTTGGCACGGTACATTAATTACGATGCAGAGACGAAACGCAACCGGTTTACGCGAACGAAACTCGTCTTGATTTGAATCGAGACCAGAGCGTTTGGAGCGCACGGTTATCCACACCTTGAACTACGCGGCTGCATCTGGCCGTGAGCTGGACACGCGAGCACTGGGTATATCGCACGAGGTCGTAACCAGATTATGTCTATAAATCACGATAATGATAGAGGTTTGCGCCGCGTGACAGTGCGCGCCAGGCATAAGACGATCGCTATTAAAAATTATCGAGGTCGTGGGATTAATTTACAAGACCACCCTTCAATTTTCACCAAGTATCGTCGCGTGCTGGTTCAGATGTTGCGGCAAGTAAGCGCCATTTCGTTGATCAGGGCCATCTTGCCGAGTATCGAGCTAGTATCGACGATGACATTTTACGATTAATATTAATCGCTGCCAATATCGACGACCAGTCGACGATGACCAAATGGAAAATAAATTAAGCGCAAGACGCGCAGCCACAGATACATGGGAAAAACCGATAACGGCGCTCGAGTTTGTTGGTAGTTAAACACGTTAGCTGATCGATCATTGTTGGCCCGATTTCTCGGTGGTTCGCGATGCGAGCAAAGGGAACCGACGAACCACGGTTAATTACGTCCGTGGAAAAGAGGAAACCGTTGGAGCGATTTCAGCGAGCAAAAGAGATCATTGATTAGCTACGTGTTCCACTACCAATTAATTAACACCAACGAAGCCGCTGCTGAACGCGGCGATTCGAAAATTTCGTAATAACAACGTGGAACAGATAACTCGACCAAGATAAAAACCAGGCTTTTTCTCTGTCGTCAATGAACGAAGACAGAGCGTGCGTATCGTTTTCCAAAATCTCGGATTTCCGGTAAAGGAAACGATATCGACCGCGAGATTAGCTTAATCTAATCGATCCGTGACCATCCAGCGAACAACGTGACACTTTTATCTGCTGACGCGCGACCATGGAGAAATCGGTTGGCGATGGGCAGGAATTACGCTTGGCTACGTAGTTTCCCAGGAAAATGGGCATATTATTTAGATCGTACTGGCTGACACAACCGTAAGAAAGGATCGTGTCGTTGGTATTTATGAAATGACGATAGCATCTTACTATTTTTAGCTTTAGTTTCATATTAAAACGTTGCTCGTTAGTCGTAAAGCGAGCCGAAATTCGGGGAACCAGGGAAAATGTACTTGTCGCGTTGTTTCCTGCGATCTTCGTATCTTTCGTAATCGACTACCGACAAGCTTCCTGTTTCTTCGAACAAAAGCGACCAGCATCGAAACTTGACAATCACGTTTCCCCTACTCTCGAGCTTCTATCGCTTCGAAAAATAAAGACCCACGCTCGTGAGAGACGCGCACGTAGACAAGGGCTGATCGAGAGTTCCTCGACAAGACTCGCTTCTTTTTCAAACACACGAGTCCACCTGTCGGAGGAATGTAGGTCGCGTGGCTGTCGTCTCATCCACGCGTATTATTGTTTCGTCCCGTTCCCTTTCGATCTTCCATCGCGCGTCTCCTTTCAACCTTTGTCCCTTTGTTCCTTATCCACCGATGTACGAATCGTCCGTCGATACGGCTATGACAGACAAGAGGAGACAATGCGATACTTTCATCTTTGTTTTCCTATAATTGGTCCACTCAGTTTCGTGAAATTGAGATCGAAGTATCTCTGAAACTAAGCATTTTCAGATTCGAGTGGTAATTTACGCTACTGTTACACCGATCTATACTAAGCGGGTTATTATACGTGATATGTACGTTGCATCGTGGTGGCGCATCGATTGGCGCGTGAAAAAGTTTTCTTGCTCCATTCGGAAAAATAGAGGGGACGAAGCGAACGTATACACCAGATCGTGTGTCATTCGAGATGAATTCACACGTTGTCCAGTGAATTTCTTTTCCATCCTATAATTTTCGCAGGATACCTTGTATACAAGGCAGTGTAAAAGTTTCTCTCTCGTTTCTCTTGAAAGTCTACCATTTATACGAGAAAAACGCTGCAAACTGACGGCGTGAACATGCCGCGTATTCCGCTACAGTGGAACTCTGAACGAAAGTTTATCCGAATTCGTCTAGGCACAAACGGTTCGTGTAATCGAGAAATTTTCCTCGCTATCTATTACGTGTTTTTCGCTTACGTAATAGCAAAAGTTCGGTTAATAGACCATTGACTAAAATTTCGTTCCAGTAAGTGGAGTTCAGACAAATGGACTTCTGCTGCGCTCGCACGTGTTCCGCTACCGATCTGTCGGTTAGAACGCACGCGAGCTCGCGGTTGCACGAATCGAAAGGAGGAAGTGGCCGTCGATCACAGGGAGCTTCGGAGCAGAGTCGAGGATCGATTCGTCGCGTGGCGACTTAAACAGGTCGCAGCGACGAGACAGGTCGAAAAGCGTTCTCGATCCCTCGCTGAAGGATATCGTGTTCTCATCTGGCTAAACGCTCCGGGTGTTCCATTTCGAAGAATGGAACGCCGCGGTGAAAAACTCACGAGAAGAATTAGCTACGGCTGGATGTCGAGCCGCATTCATCCACCCACGTATTTACTACGTGGAAGCCGTTGGAACGGGGCCGTTTGCTGCCACAAGCGAGGGAAATGATAAAGGGAGGAACCTGGCGATGAGAGAGCGGCGAGGGAAAGAGGGGGAAAGAAGCGAGGGAGATAGAAACCGTCGAGAATCATCGGACCGTGGCACAATGGCCGCTTGAATGGAACGAAGGGCCACGAAAAGATTCGAGGAATGCTCGCGGCGTTCACCGAGGGATTTCACGGGCCGAAAAACCTGACCCGGTCCTCCTCCGTCGTTTGTCGTTTTCACGCGCTCCTGGTCGAGCCACCCGCTCGTACGATAACGTTGTCTCGCGCGGCAACACCTGCGATACTTGCGATCAGCGATGGCACCTGAAACGCTTCGAATCGCTTCGAATCGCTTCGAATCGCTTCGAATCGACGTACGTACGCCAGCCATCTGGAAACTACGTCGATTAACTCTGCGAATTGGAATGCCGAGAGAAATGTCAATTACGAGGACGGTTTCTTAAAGATTCGTCCTGCCCGTCTCTTCGTGCTAAATCGATTTGCGAAAGTAAGATTCGTCTTTCGAGATGTGACATATGTCGAACGTTAATTTCGTGTTCGCGAAATTGACAGCCGCGTAAAAAATGGAGTCAGTCGATCGGTGTGGTTACCGAGCGGTATCTTCGCGAGGGTCGCTGTAGCTGTTCCAACGATCTCGCGGGTCATTGCAAATACATAGGAAAGAGTAAACGGGGGGAGGGGGGCGAGTTGATTTCGATCAGTTTTGATGGAAAAATATTGGCGCGGCCGCGAAGGTTGATTTTTGCGGATGACGGTTAAAAACTGACGATGACTCGGCCCTACTGTTTTTGATCAAACTCCGTAATAAAGCCGCGTTCCCCCGTTGCGGTGACCCGCGTCGCTATTTTTCGATTCCCTTCTTCGATTTCCCGGAACATCGTCGTTTAGTCCATCGTCCAGCAGAAAGAGAGAAAAAGAGAAAGAGAGAAAGAGAAACAGAACCTCGATCATTTTTCCGCTGCGTTTTGCGGTCGTCGCGCGATTGAAAGTTGCGGAGAATAATGCCGTTCGTTTCTTTATAAAGGATCGGCCGGACGTCGGTCCGTTCTCCATTTCCACGCCCTTTTGTCGAAACGATTCGTGCCGAGCTCTGGCGTACCTATCGATTCGATTTCACGCTTGTCCGCGGTGGACGCCGCAATTATTCGTGTCACGTCGGTTTCCTGTTCCAACCAGGCAACCAGATACGACGTAAAGAGACATTTGTCCCGAAGGAGCGGTTTCGGCGCGTCTCGAACGGACAGCTGTTTCCAGAGCTCGCGACGAGCATCTGCGAGGCCCGAGGCGCGCTCAATAGCGGGACGCGTGCTTGTTAACACCACGGACGTGGAAACAGGAGGAAAGGAAACGTTCGCTTTCCTTCTTGCTCATTTTTTACGTCAGATCCTGCCATATGGTCGGGGTATACAAGATGATCGATCGATCGATCGATGGAGGACGGATCGTTCGAGAACTCGTCCGTGAGTTTCTTCGACGACTCTTCGCTGTGTGTTGCGTGTCGTTTGAAACGAAAAGCGGTGGAAGATTTTCAGCTTTTTGACAAACAAATTGTAGTTTGAAATTCGAAGGCGTACTGGAAAATATAGCATTTGCCGCCGCTTGTACGAACGTAGACTCGAATTTCGGTTACTCAACGACAGAACAATCGACATCTGTAATTTCTATTTAATTACGTTCTTCGTAGAGAATCGCAAGTTACTATAAAATTAAACGTTAATTTCGACCGGTTAAGTTCGACTGGTTTGGTAGTTGTGGCGTTAAATCGATGCAGCTTCACCGATCCGAACGAGGCTTCTGCAGTTTGTAATTGTTTCGGCTCTGCGCGTTACGTTTATTCTCTTCGTTGACGCGTGTGTTGCCATTACGAAAGAACCGTTATCTTCTCTAAACGATTAAAGAAACCAACGGAGAGAACGCGATTCGGATTTCTGTAGCTTGGAATCTTCGAGGTGTTTGAAGATGTAGCGCCGTTCGATCTTAAGATCATCGCGTCGCCGGCGATCGCCGTTTCTCGTTATCTGTTACAATCTTTTGCCCATTAACGACATTCCCGCATTTATCTTAACGACTGAGAAAAGAGGCGAGAATTACGGCGCGTAATTTCTAGCTGGCAAGTTTTCCGTGAGACGCGACGTGATACGCAGCGGGCTGGTCGTTTCCCGAAGCAATTTGCACCGTATGAAACAGGCGCATCCCGCGACGGGATTATCAGCGAATCATCGGGAATATTCCAAGACGGAACGCGGTCGTTCCTGGCGGGATCCCAGCCAACAGCGCGATCTTATCTGCTTGCATAAAATTCCTCGTAATCGGGAGGCTCGCCTCGTTCTCGAAAGGCGATTTGCCGTCTCGAATCTGCTGTGCGCCGAGCGACAGAACTTGCCGAGTTTTACGCGAACTTGTCGCAAAACAGACAGCAGAAGGTAGAACGTACAGTTACTCGCCTCTAACTTCGTTGATTCGAGTGGACGCAAATTTTTCACATACTCGTTCCGTTGCTTCGTAGTCGTTTCGTAAGAGTAGCATCTCATTCCATCGCGATGATCAAACTTTCGCGTTTCCACGCTGCTCTCTTGCGGACTAGAAAAACCAAACTTTCTCACGCGCATGTCCTCTGCGTGCTAAATTAAAATTGCGATTCCGTTCCTACCATCCTCTTCGTAAAGATATAAAAACGCATCGAGTTCGGTTCAGTTACGAAACGCGGTTGTATCGGGGCAACACCGTAGAAAGTTTGAGAAAGGAAAAGGAAGGAAAGAAAAGGAAAGCGAGGGCGAAAACACCACGAGATCCTCATGACGGATGTATCAGGGTGTTTAAAGATGGCGGGCCCCGATGTTTACAGCGTCGTGGGTAACTTCCCCTCCTTGTTTCGCTTCTTCCGGCTGGTCGTGTATACGCCGCGTCGGTGAATTCAGCTTCTACCTGAGCTTAGACTCGTCGATAGCGAGAAAGAGATAGAAAGCGCTGAGACGGCAGGAGGCTGCTGGCCCCGTGTACACCACACGGAGGGCCTCGTAAACGCGTACGCGTGTGCGCACCAGCACACTCAGCGAAGGAAACGCGCTCTCGCTCGTCCACACAGCTGTGCACCGCGGCGTTCCGTGTGTTGCTGGTGGCTGCATCAGCTGTCGGCCTTGGTAGGGTGCAATTACCCCGGCAGAGCAGCGACGAAGAGAAGAAGACGACGACCGGGAGGAACGATCCGAGCGAGTTAGCCGCGGGACAGAAGGAGAGAGAGCGGATACGAGGAGAGCTCGAGCGCAGCGAGTCCGCGGCAGCGGGCTTCGAACCCAGGATATGGACCTGACTGCTCGTCTATCCGTCCCGTTCTCGCGTCCTCCTCCTCTATACACCTCTTTCCTTCTCGGCTCTCTCCTTATCTTTCACTGCACCAGCCTTCGTTCTGGCCGCGCGTGCATCGTGAACCAGGCACCCCACCTCCAAGCACGCTCTCTTCTCTAGAATGGGATAGACTACCAAGGAGTCGGACGATCGTCCGCGTGCGAATTCAAGGATCGTTCTGCCGTTCCGGGGCTTTCAGCCACGGCACACCGAACATTCGTCTATCTGCCAGCGATCGAAAGATCTATTTCTACAGGGTTTAATTGCTTTGACACGGGAGGAATCGACTTACACGCGTGGCTGAAAGAAAGCGGAAAAGTTTGTAGAAACGCGCCAGCCTCTCGGAAGTCGGATCGATCGATTTTATCTGTTAGTCGTTTCATCGTCCCGTTGCTTCGTCTCGGAAAGATGACATAAACGACGGTAAATTCTAAGGTTTCCAAGGCACGTTACGAAAACCGTGCTCGTAGCATCGATGGAGTTGCCACATCGATGTTTTCCAGTTTCAATTTATGGAGTTGATCAATGCCACTTGCCAGCTGTTCGTATTTTTTACTTATCCTATTTTACGAGACGTAACGAGTTTTCTGTGATGTAATTTGACACTCGATTACCTTCGCGCAGGACGCTCGATACGATGCTCCGTTTTATCAGATTACCAGTTTCGTTTCGATAGCGTGAAATTTTTGTTAATAGAACTGGCGTCGACGAATTTCGGCCCGGTACAACCCAGCGGAAAACGTTCTCCTTCTTCGATTTGCTTTTAACTCGACTATGTAACTTTGAATCTTCTGCAACAAGATTCGAGTAAACATGGATATGGCAAGTGCGTGGATTCCCAGGAAGTCCATGACCGTTTCCCTAGCGCGCTATCGCCGTTCTCCGCGGCTCTTAACCTCGGTTAACGTCACCGCGGGTCATGTCGGGGTCAGCTGGCCACGCATACGCAGGCACGCGCGGGTTAAGGAACCCTCGCACGCGAGTCGCCGGAAATGGAAATGGAAAGGGAGAGAGAACGGTCGCATCGACGCCACCTCGAATCGGGGTTGAACGGCGTACTCTCGGCGCACGAATCGCGTCCCCGGGGGCGCAGACGCGCGCACCGCTTCCGTCACCACCCATTCCCGTTCCGACCGTTCGAACCAACAACCGGCGCTCGTTACCGCCGGGATTCGCCACGCAGCAACGCGTATCCGCTGCGCCTCGTTCCAGATCTCGCCACGACCTCGCCGGAATCAGCGAAGCAAACGTTGAATGCGAGAAGATTCAGCGAGGACCGGAATCGACGAGAAGGCGATGCGATTCGCCGTATCTCCCTTGCCTCGTGGTGCGTTGGAAAAAAAGTAACGCGATCGTTCGTGTCGCTCGATAAAATTTATAGAGTCCTTCCTCGTTTCTCGTGACGTTCCGAAGAGGTGGAGCGTCCTCGTTGCACGTTGCTTAATACATTTTGGAGAGTTTCTTCTTCGCGAGACGATAAAATTATATTTCAGAGAACGTGGTCGAGGTGGCTGGTGGACGACAGATAACACGCGATCGAATTTTGTTCGGTTACGGTGTTCCATTTTCAGGGACAGCGAGTGGCCTTTGACACGGCAAACCAACGCTGTTAATTCACGATGTAACACCGCGTACGCGATACGCATAACGTTGTGCTTGCCGATGGATCGTAGCTAATTACCAATTGCACGTAACGCAACGTGGCTCTTGCCTATTTGCTCTTTTCTCTGCTGCGAGTCTCGCCAACGATCGGGTTCTCGATAACTTCGGACGTTTAATTCGAGTTACGTACGTGCAACGTTAAATCGTGTCAAAGCGTTAAGGATCTAACCTAGAAAAGCTTGTATAATTGGAACCGCGTTGCTTCTGTGGTAGGCTATGTATGTCTAAAACTAAATTCAGTGGTGTTTGGGAAAGTGGCAGAAACCTGTTCCTAGTTGCATGACCGGCCGCGAAGGAGCCCACGATGGAGCCCACGATGTTCCTTCTAGATCTGGACTGCGCATCTTCGTCGGCTGTTTCTACATCTCGCGATTCTTCCTCGAGAATCGAACGGGAACCTCGAACCTCGTAGAGTAGGTTTCGATCTACACTGCTCCACGAGTGGATTACCGACTTTCCCGCAAATTCATATTTTTGAAAATATAGATAGAATCTGGATAGGAACTTCTTTTGTCTATCGAGTGTCATAAAAAGCGCTATCCTTTGGATATTTCGTGTATTTTTTCGTATTACGCGCATTCTGTGCGATTTTGCACTTTCGAATTTCCTACAAATGCGTAATATCGCGTAAGATTAGAACATGCAACGTGTTCCTTACGTTCAACGTGACGTTTCCTTTCCACCAAATAACCGCGAGTATTAGAATTAAAACGATCGACGGAAACCGCAAAACCGTGCTGCATCGTTGATCTAACTTTGACCGAAATGCGTTGCAGATTCTCCAAGTTTCCCTACAATTTTTATTTTTCGTCTCGCGTCAGCCTTCTCGTCGCGTTTCATGGCTTCGTAATCCTTCTGTTTTTCACTCTGTCGCCGAAAGGTTTTCTCAACGCGTTCGTTTCGGCGGAACTGCGCGATCCATTATTCATATCAGCAGCGGGACAGAAATACGGCTCGTTCGGATTCTCGCGGCACGGAAAGGTAGAAAATGCGCGATAATCCTTCCCGAACGGTTCTCTGGAAAATGGACGAACCTCTTAGCCGTACGTCGTGTCATTCGTAGATCCAATACCGTGGATGAAGCACGAATTGCATGAATTTAATATTTTACTGACCGGCTGTTTTTTATCGCGAACGGTGATTTTTTTCGAGTCGTATCGCTCAAACGAATCGAGACGTTGATATAAAAATTTCATATTTCTATAACTGGATCTTACGCGCGTGTAGGCGACACCGAATCTTGGTATGGCGATTCCAAAGCAACGTGTACAGTGTACTCTCTGAAAATAGATGCGTACGCGACAGAATATCTAGCTTTCGAATCGCTGTTTGCAAATTTCTTCTCGATACCAACGTTCGATTGAATACAAATATCGATCGACCTTGATACGTTCTGGTATATACGTTTCGCAAAAGCAGCTAACTTGGCCAAATTTCGTCGCCGATTTTCAAACTTCTCGTGGAAACGAAACGTCCGACGATCGTACACAATTTAACATCGATACGCGTAAGAAGTAATCGTCGTTTTGCGGAGCGATAGCAGGATGTCCGTCGCAGGAAGTCCAACGACGATTCGCTCGAGGCAGAGGCGACGGTGTTTCCGCGTCTGCGTGTGCACTGTGCATCTCGCGTGTAGAGACGGGGTTGCACGTGCGCGTTGCATAGATCGCGAGGAGAGCGTGCGGTGTGCGTGGCTGTATCTGTGTGAATCGTCTGTGAAAATCGTCGTCTGTGTAAATGGTGTGTGTAAACGTGTCGGTACCGACTGCTCGGCCCGTCTGCCTGTTCTCGGCTGGCCGTGCCACTCCGCGCTCACACAAGGAAGCCCTCTGTGTGGGTCTAGAATGTGTCCTTGGCTGAGGTGCGTTGACCTTCTTGCCGTAGCCGCGTGCTGGACTCCAGACTTCTACTTAGAGAGGGCTAAATCTCCATCCGGAGAGCCTGGACCTTCCTCGTCCTCCCCCGCCGCTCTCTGCCTTCCATCGGGCGAGCTCGACCCGCAGATTCACTCGCGAAACTTTGACTTCTCCACCGGCTTTCCTCTCCGTCTCTCATCGGCCCGTTCCACGACTCTCTGTCCTTCCTCTCTTTGCCTGTTGTACGCGTCACACAGGATGTCTTCTGTGTTTCCGATCGAACCGTGATAATCCGTGAGCGAAAATGTAACAAAGGTGCGGCCTAACGCGAGAAGGCGGTCAAATTTTTGAAGGGACTTTCTCATAGTTTCTATAGATAGTCTGGCGTGTCACACGGTTCAAGCGTATCGTTGTTCATCGTTGCGGGGATAGTTGGTTTCCGCGAGAAACATATGGAGACGCGTGGAATCGTGACCTTTCGGAGCAACGCACGCGAAGCACTCCTTGCATCGTTTCACCACGCTAGACCGTGGCGTACTCGCGTAAGCGCGTTCCCTCGCTAAACAGGTACTGTCGATGGGCTTCGATGCCACGAGATATACACGGTGCTCCCAGAAAACAGCGTCTTTAACCCTTCCTCGCGATCGTTTCGTAACCCAAGTAGCCTGTATTATTTCCGTACACCGAATACACAGCGATAGTTTGATACGTTTTGATAAATGTAAATACGTACAGTGGCTACGAAAGATATTTGCACACCGTTGTATTCGGCGTAGCATTTATCTGTTTAAAGACGAATCAGATCCAGGTATATCCAATTTCGTACCTTTCGATGTTGCTTTCGCGTAACTACGAACGTTTGGTACTACGAAAATGAAACGTACAGAAGCTGATAAAAAAATGCTTCATATCGGGGAATAACGGTATATGCGGCTATGAAAGACAAGTACGTTTAGTGGCCGTTATACGCTTAGAATTCCAATGTTTCAAACGTTTCTCACAGAAATGAATTTAGGAATCGAAGAAATATCCCAACGTATGGGAACTCTGTGACGTATCTTCTACGAACGTAAAAAATCACTTAATAAAGAGCTGAAATGGGTAGCCGGCATAGGGGTTAGGTTAATCCAACTAATCTCTCTTTCCTTTTATCAATCTCTATAAACGGTACCTGCCAAAGACCAGGAGAAAAGTCACGGAGACGAACGATCCATCTTCGTAGCACCCAGCAAACTCGCTGCTAGCGGTGATACGGTGGATCGAGTTTGAGAGGCAATGAATATGCAGGAGCAGCGAGTGTACAGGTAGGTGCGCACGGAGGCGCGTGCATAGGCACGCCTAGTTGCAGCGAACCTGTGACAGCGGTTCCACGCGCGGGCACGTACCTAACAGGCTGGCGGATAATCGATAAGCTCGGGCATGCCATCGCAGTTATGCGTGCGAAATATCTCGGTTTTTTCGTCGCGGCTCGACAGAGATCGCACGCGCGATCGATCCTACTCGACCACTGGAGACGAGGCGAGAGGTGTGCCGATCGAAGGGAAACCGAACCAGGGAAAACGAACGAGCTATAGTCGTCGTGAGAACGAGTAGCTGTGTAAAAAGTGTCGTTACGTAGACCGATGGCAATGACGTATCTTGCGGATAAAGATAACGCTCGATTATGAAAATGAGTCGTCGATGCGCGGAGTTCGTAAGTCGCAACTCGAGAGATCCGGTCGAACGACGAGTAATTTCGTAACTTGCCGGGCGCTGGACGTTAAAATTTCGTCCGGTGGAGCAGAGTTCCTACGCTACTCGCTGCTAATCAACTAAAAACCTATCCGGACCCGTTCGCGACGTGCTCGCGACAACTCGCCCGATGAGATAGGTGTTCGTTGATTAACATTCTCGCGAACTTGATCGCCGACGAGCAAAAGCGAAACGAGCTTGTCACTAATGACTCGACTCGTGGGACAAGAAGCGGTCTAACGCCTAATCGACCACGGGGAACTTTCGACGGGCATTTCTTGCGCGTGCATACATCCGTATATGCTGTGTCGACAGCCGCGAGCGGCGTGTGTTATTTATCGTGCCGGAAATGTACGTGGACGCGCGAAAAGGAAGGTCGATCCGTGTAACGAACGAACCAGCGCCGACCATGTTTCGTCTGCGTGGTCGACCGTTGCTCGTGACGCGACGCGTATACTCGCGGAATTTTAAAGCGGCTGTCCGAACGATCGAAAGTTGCAACTTTTGTCCTTTTCTATTAAGAAAAGTAGAAGCTCGAAATGCGAATATTACGACCCTATTAGTCAGCGAGCAAACGATCGACCCGACGTTAATTTCACATTCGTGATAACGCGCCGACTCGAGCACGGTTGCCGACCCGATAACGCTAATTTTACCTCTTTCAACCTTTACTTTATTTCTGTCTCCGCTTCGTGCTTCCATTTTTATGCAGATAGACCGGTGCCTTCGAACTCCTCGCGGCTAATCTGCCAGTTTCGCGTTCCATTTTTAAAGAAGAGAACGAAAATACAGGTAAACGATACGTAGAGTGCGCGGTGTACACGGACTCTAAATTCTATTCCGCGTTTCTTACTTATTTTCGCGCGTCGAATAGCCGCCTGCTGATCGCTTACTCGTATTCAGATTAACTTTCTCCTTATTTTTTTCGTAAGCAATCGCTACTTGCAGGTACGCGTTACTCGACCGAACTGCGTGTAATTCGTAGAACGGTTCCGTATCCAACGCGCAGATATTGCGACAGCGCGATGCAGCGCAACGCGACGCGGCGTATGAGACAGCAGAACGTTAGACGCGGTGCGTTATCGCGTGACCCTTCGCATCTCTTTGCCGGCTTTCGAAGTAACGGACGCGCGTTGCATAATTTATCGGGTGCAGGATCTCTCGAACGAAGCTAGCCGATGCACGCCGCGAAATTAACGCGACGTCGTTCACCTTGGACTCGTGCCTCTCGAACGACAGCCTTCCATAAAGGTGCAATTTCCTATGAGCGTTAGACACGAGCGTTTTAGATAGACGCGCGCGTTTTCGCTACACGCACCGTCCAACGCGAATGGTATTTTGTATGCTTGTGTGTGTATGTGTGTGTGTGTCAAATGCACGCAACTGGACGTACACGGTAGCTCGCGAAAGTATTGAAACACTTGTAGAAACCTCTTGCGAATACATTATGTGTATTATACGGAACATTTTGAAATTTCATTAGCGTTGTAACGACGAAACGCGTACATCGCGCGTGCGTATATTTCGCGTAAATTTAACGCTAGTTAATGATTTTAAATTTCACCGTTATCCAGTGTTTGTCACTTGTCGTACTAAACATTCCATATATCAAGTAATTAACGCCGTTGTATCGAGTAAAGACCGCGATAAGTGTTTTAATACGTGGACGAACGATTAATTCAACGATACCGCCGTAAACGAATATACAGGGTGTAACTGAACACCAGTTTTCCAGTTTTGATTTTGCGTTGTCCAATCGCGGTAGATGCCCAAGACGATGAAATTCCCGAATTTGCTGGGAAGCCTGTTCCATTCCGAACCTTGGTATCTGGACGTTTTCGATAAGTGTCGCGTACACGATCGATTCGTTGTATCTCAGAAACTTATTATTAAATTTACGATTCGACTCTCGAAGCGGGTCCTGCGTGTTCTTTTACACACTGTGGAGAGACAAAAAAGAAAAGAAGCGGATAAAACGTATTTAAACGTAGAGTATCTCCGGAAGGCTCGCGATATCCGAATATTAATAGAAGCAACTGTGCTTATGAACGTACGTACCTATGTTCGATATTGACGCAACGTCCGAAAATCGCTAATAGAAAAACAGGAACAAGCTTCTGTATTCTGATATAAATACATAATACTGACGCTTATAAAATCGCGTTTCAACGAGGAAAACACCTCGCTCGTTCGATTCGAGTTTGGACGAGCGAGAGAAAAGCGCGCGGAAATCATCGGCACTGTAACCGAGTCGGGTTTTTATCCGTTGTTGTTTACGATCTCGATAGTAGGCGAAAAAGCGGCGAGTAGAACACGACGAAAGGTGCAACGAGCACGGATAATTGGTTTCGTGAAAGGGCCGAGACGGTCGATAGAGTGGAACGAGAATTTCCCACTCGCGATACTCGTGTTGGCTTTCCTTTTCTCTTCGGCGTGGTTCGGTCGTTCCGTTTTCCTCGCTCTACGCGCCTACGATCTAACCTAGCCGACAGTTGCGTTTTACCATCGGCTGCAGTTACGCAATTACGGATGGAGCTTACCTACGTTATATGGGCCAGGGACAAGCTCTATTCACACAGCGCCGGACTCGCCGATACAGTCAACTCCGCTAGATGTTTCCAATTGTTTCGAAATTTCGTTCGCGAATTATTCGTGCACCGTTCTTCGTCCTTCGAAGATAAGGATAAAGCATGGTGTAAACGCGTGTGTAGATGAGTTGTACTTTTATCGTCCAAACTCTTTTATCTTTACGTGCCTGGTGTTCCGATGCGAACATTTTTTTCAACGTTTCTTGTCGTATATTCCGAATCGTCGTTTCGCACCGGAACGCGTAATTCTTATCGATTAATCGTAGCTCGATAATCGAAATTAATTATCGCGTTTTGTACGAGACCATCAGGTGTCCTCGTATTTACGAGCTGGAGTCTATACCCAGGGGCGTATAATCGGAGCAGATTATTCGGGCAAACGATCGATTCTTTAATTCTGTATTGGTAGGACCCAACGATTTCGGATAAATGTTGGCAAATCGCGCGCGTTACGTCGTCCCTAAATTTTCACAATTCCAAATCCTTACAGACTTTTCATAATTTCCTACTAATTTCTCGCTTCATTTTTTCTATTTACTTTATCTTTGTGAAAACGACCTGATCCTTATGGGGCGTATACGAGGCAGACTTTCTCGCGCAACGAAACATCGTTGGACAGAGGGTTAGCTGGATTCGGAGCGGTCAGAAATTGGCGAGGGGACGAAGCAACGAAGGTCGTCGCGCTCATTTCCTCCCTCGAGCCGGGACAAACAAGAAATATTCGCGGGAGCGCGCCGGTGATTTCGCCGTCGTGGCCGGCGAATCGTGAACCCGTCGCCGTGTGTATCTCGCTACAGCAACGATGGGAATTTACCAGGGTTGGCCGGAAATGTACGGCTTCCATATTTTCCAAGGAGAACGCGTTAACGCACGCGACCGGCGCGGCTAGTCGTGTTACCATCGAGAGCATCCGCCGTGATTTTCAGTCGAGACAAGAGGATCCACAGTAGCCGCGTTCTCGAGGTTACCGTGACCTTGGAAACGCTTATTTCGCGCGTGCTTAGCATCCTTGTAAAACTTTCGAGATTTCCAAGAAAATAGATCCGTTGTCGGGGCTACCGAAATTTCCTAAATCGAGACTAAAAGTATAGTTACGCGAAACGATGGGCAACAAAGGTACAATATCGTTCGTGTCGTTAGCCCATTAAGGACGAAGCAATGGTTCGCTACGATGTTGTACGTCGCTTCCAAAATTTCATAAAATTGGGGAAAGTTATGGAAGATGAGACTATCGCAACTATCGCCTGTCATAGCCAGAACGTTAGAAAATAAAGTTCGATAGACTGAAATGTTGCCTCACCGCAAATTGTTCACAGTTACTACCGTTGTCTTTAACGGATCGATAGCGCGTATCGTAAAGAAAAATTTACCGTTGTGTTTTTAACTAATTGTTAAACGACGCAAGATAGCCATATACGCGTTGTATAAAAGATTATCGATATCTGCCGTACTGAGTTGCTGCAGTTATACGCGAGTCTATGAAGCAGGCATTAACGAGGCAATATCGTACTTTGTCGGCGAGGAAAGTGGCGCCTCGATGGAAGAAGCTTAGCGCTCTAAGGATAAGAGTCGATGGATAGCCAGCTTAGTGGCAGGCAGTAGTCGCGGATCGCGCAGAAGACTAAACAAGAGGTTGGCGTCGACGACTAGCCGCTGTACTCGGTTTACGGACGAAGACGCGTAGGGGAGGAGGCGCGAGCAAAGTCGCAGTGGCGGAACGCCAGCCAACGAAACAACGTTGCATTGTATTTCCTGGTAGGCCGTTAACCCAGGTCAGCAACTGCGAATCCGCGGTCCTCCTGCCGGTGTCGACACCTTTCTTTCCTTCTCGCTCTCTTTTCTTCCCTTCAGCCCGCTGCCCTTTCCGTTCGCTTTCGTCCTCTATCTTCGTCGCGTCTCTGTTTCGCTCGCGTCGCCGATCCCCCCAACGTGGACGCGCGTTCGCGCACACCGACTTTTGCTTCGTGACGCAGTTCCGCTGAAACCGGAAGTCCGTCGCTCCGCTCCGTTTCCGACACGCTTGGCGAACCGCGCGCCGTACCGGTGCGCGTCGATCCGCCTATCGAATCCTTCGTCTCGATCTGCCTGGGCCTTCAGCCGCGTACCTGCCTTGGCTCGCGGATTTCCGAGATTCGCCATTCGATCCGTATCTTCAACGCCACAGTCGGCTTGATTTCATTTACTGTACGCGTCGAATAATCCATTTTTCTGCACAGAGGAGTAGATGGCGTAGATACGTAGCGTACAGCCGAGAAACGAAGGAAGAGAAGCAGATAGGGAAATACAAAACGAACGAGCAACGATGATCAGGAGAGAAAGAAGTATCGGAAGATAAAGTTAAAAAGTTTTTGTACGTACGAATCTGATAAGCGCGGGAAAGATATTTTCAAATAATGCACTTTAACGCGTATCTAAACATATTATACGTACACGTGTACGTGAACGTATTATGGATCGCAGCTTGAAACTTCATTTACCGTGTTACGTAGCTCGACTGTCACAATCGTATCGCTAAAACTCGAAACGAATCCGGAAACACAAGATAAACGTAGCTGCAAAGTCATACTAGCGCGCTGTCGTATTTATCGTGGCATTTACGTATTAATTAATTAGGTCCAAGTATACTAAATTTCGTATCGTTTCGTCGAATCTATCGGGGACGATATTCGTCAAAGGAAGAACAGAATTATTGTCAGTCTACTCGTAACGTGCGAGTTTGACCGTCCCGCGCCAAGTTCAACATTCAATTTCAAGATCTTCGAGCCTAGGTGACTCGAGTAGCCCTACTTTCGTACAACTTCGTTCCAATTGATACGTTTCCACTTAAAATCTTCGCTTTGGAGCAACACGGCGGATCAACGCTGCTTTGAAACGCACGAACGAAGCAAAGATGAAAGCAGCGTCCATCCGCCGTGTTGCTCCGAAGCGAAACAACGTAAATTCGGCTTTAAGACGCGAGCGCGGAAAGACCACTAAACGGTTAGAAAAGGCTCGTCGATCTTTGCCGCGTGTTATTGCTACGTGTAAAAACGTGACGCGGAACACCACAAGACGGTTAATATCGTCGCGTATAGTAATTAACGACGAATTTTAACGCGACGATTGGACAGAACCGATACGATCGCGTCGCAGCATCCGGGCCGGAGACAGGCGAACGCGATGGTAACGTCGAGCAGCGCATTAGAGCAACGTATTCAAAGTATAGCACTGTCGTAATCGTTTGGAACTGCCGGTTAAATCATGTCTATGGCCGACCGCTGGAGCACCGAGATATTTAAGCATATCCGTCTCTCTCGTTCTCCTGTGGTCCCTGGTGTCTCTCTACCACCCTCTCTTTCTCTTTCCGTCTCGTTCGCTCGTTCGCTCGCTCCGTTCCTGCGTGTCTAGCCACCTTTCTCTCCCTCCCTCGTTTTCTCCTGCTCGATGTCGTTTCGAGCCTCGTAGCCCATTACGAGCGCTCGAGTATCTCACGAAGTACGTGTAGCCCGATTGCGGAGCGGTGCCATTCGAACGAGATACCCGTGGCTTTTCAAGAGCCACGTTAATCCTAACTACTTTTTAGCATCGCACCTGGAGAGCACTCGGCCGCTTCGATTGCGAAAAAAATAAAGTGCTACCTATGCGCACTGTTGCACGCAAACCTGCCTCTCGAATCGAGGCGGAATCGAGACGCCTCTCCTTTCTCCACCGAGCTTATCCTAGCGGCGACCGCGTAATGAGAAAATGAAAAATTTCACGCCGCGTGAAGTCGGTTTTATCCGAGATATAATTGGACGTAAATCGTGTTTAGAGCTGTAATATCGCGATAGGAAGCGTTTGTTGACAGGAAAGAATCGTGCGATATAAAAGGGAGGAAAGATACGAGAGACTGTTAGCAGCGAGCACGTTTGCTCGTTTATTTCGTGATTTTTCGCTAGTTATTTCACCGTCTAACGCGTTTGTCTTCGACGTACGCCAGACTTAGTTTGTTATTCTTAATTCAGCCGATCGATTATTTTAGTCGCGCTACGATCTTTTCAATCGCGAAGCTAAGATTCGAAAATTTGGAAGATCGCGTCGTGGTGGCTCGCCAAATTTCACCGCGATCGGCGGTTCGAATGGCGTGCGAAAGAACATGCGAAAATACCAAGTATAATAAGACGCTGCTTTCAACTACTTCTGAGAAGGGACCATCAACTTCGCTCTTAGAGACAAAGGATTTCGACTGGATGTTTGTTCCGGCGCTGTTTAGTTCCGATTCTCCTGACAATGAGACAACGAGGAACGCCGACGAGTGGAAGGAGAACGAGCGGGATCCACGTAACCGACGTGGTCGTCAAAGAAAGGTGCAGTGACACAGAAACGAAGCGAGAGAGGCGAAGGATGCGTCAGAGTTGGAAATAAAGAGGAGGCGTGGGCCGTGAGCTCGGGTAAAAAGAAGGGAAAGGTGAGAGGCAGAGAGAGAGAGAGACAGACAGACAGACAGAGAGACAGAGACCGAACGATCGTAAACGGACGCGTATGGGAGGTTATCGTGAAAGCCGGCTGTTCTGTGAATGAAGCACCCACTCCGATTCCCGTCGTGCCATGTACAGTTCAGCCGACCGACGAACTTGCACGTATTTGCATTCGATTAAAGACCGTCTCACGGGTGCACCGGCCGGAGTCGATGCACTTTCGACCTTCCACCAAGCTGCACGTTCTGTGTCGTTCCGTCGGCGTCGATCTTATCGATCTTATCGAATTTATCTTTCGACGCATCATGTAACGATGGTACATACGCTTCTGTCTAGAAGTTATGGAACACTTGCTAGTTTTTAACGCAAGGTTCGTTACGATAGGATCGCTAAAGTCTTTGAAATACAGTGCGATCGTTGATATTAAGCGTTAGTCGTAAAGTGACGCTAGAGTGAAAAAATTGGGCAAAATCGTACTTGTGTTTTTTCCGCCATCTTTATAATTTTAGTACAATACGTTTCCGTAATTTCCTCCCTAATGCAACCTACAGGTTGCGTTACTCCTCACGTCGGTACACAACATCGTCCAATTTGCTTGTATTATAATTGCCCCTAGGAAAATCAATCTCGTGTACTTTGAGTGAAAAAATAAAGGAACATTTTACGATTAAAATATCTATTTATATCTATCCTAAACGTACCGATGACAAGTAGGTGTCCTGTAACTTACGACTATGGAAACTACTGCACGTAACGTTCTTTGTTTCGCGTTTTCCAAAACGAATCGCTGTGATCAGTGGAAGATTATTTTTTAAAATAATTCGTACATCGAGATAGCGATTTTAGAATTCACGTTCTATCGCTGTTTGCCTACCGAGTAGAAAGCAGAAAGGTGAATCGTGTGGGTCGCGCGAGTTTGCAGTAGGCGTGGTATCGAGGCGTTCTCCTCGAAAACATCGTTTCTCGATATCGCGCGGAAGAACCTCTTCGTTATCCTTTCACGAAACGAGCGATGCCGTGGTTGGAAAGAGGATATCGAACCTGTCCGCTCCGATATCTTTACCGTGTTCCCATAGAAAGAGGAGGAAGAAGACATTGAAAAAGATCATTTTCCAATGACGAAACATCGATACGTTTCGAAACGGCGGCTTAACGCGTTTCGATTCGACCAACCTGCCACGATATCCTTGCAACGCGAAGCAGTGCAAATTGCAACATTGGACTACATAGTGAAATGTCATGGTATATATATCTCGTTTCGATTAGTTAACCACGATTGCCCTGCGGCTGTTTGCGAGTTTCCAGAGAATTCAATGCTACAAGAACATTATAGAAGAATGTGGAAAACGTGGAAAATACGTATATCGTTCGTTGTAAGGTTCTGCTCGGCGAAATAAGTTCCACTTGAATTCGACTGCTTCGTTTCTGTGTATTAAAAATACGAATTTGCATACGTATCCGTGTCTAATTATCATACTCTCGCAACACGAAATACCGCGAATCTTAACGTTTCGGAAATTATCATTGCCTGGCGTGGTGATCGAGCGATAAATTGATAAAGTTCGCACGATTGCGAGAGTTGGTCGAGACGGGAAACTACGAAACGCTACGTTTCAATACGGCTAATTTGCCACGATACTTTCGTAACGCGAAGCGTCGCGAATCCGAATGTTCCACGTCCTAGCACGGATTGGCGTGGCAATCGAGCGATAGACGGTTAAATTGCGATTCGAACGCGAACGATTCCGAGGATTCGTCGAAGCGAGCGATATCCTGGTCGTTGGCTGAGCCGCTTAAGGAGTTGCTGTACGCGCTTTGCCGACAATAAAACCGGCACTTTAAAACTCGTTTAGCCGGCGCGCGTTCGCGAATAAGGATACCGGTGCAACCTGCTCCTGATTTTTGCTCGGCCCGTGTTCGGTGCCGCGGATCCTTCCGAAGAAAGGAAGGGAACAGAACAGAAAAGGAAAGGCGAGCGTCGAAAGCGAGGCCGAGTCGTGTTCGCGCGCGTGATATAACGCGACGTAATATCCGCGAGATCGCGGCCAGGCCCGAAGGAAACGAGTCCCTTCCTTTGCTTCGATTACACGTTGCCAGAACCGGTGCCATGCCGCGTGCTGCCTTTGCGCGCCAAACTCCATGCTTCTGCTTTTGTTTCTTCCTTTCTTTATAGACCACGGTACAGCTATATCGTTTTTATTCAAACGAAATTTCAATTAGTGAACGATCGACTGTTTTATTCTTGCGCCCATACGAGCGTGGACTATTAAAGCTTGCAATGACACGTGAGCGATTGCGTATGTATTAGGTTGTCCGAGGAGTTTCTTTCGTTTTATGAGGAAATAACAGGCACACAACGTTTCTTGTTTTGTATTATTTTATCGAATTACGTACGATCCATTTTGTTCTGTTGAGATAAACAACATTTCACAGACTTGGTTTCACGTTTGTACGAAGGTGCATTGTTGTGAAAAACACGTTTGCGAAAGAAAGACACTTTCCGGACAACCTGATATTTCCTGTTTTAAAATCCATCGTACGAGTACGTGGTATTAACTAACGAGTAAATAACTACACATAAAATTTACGTAAAATGATTACACACGCGTGAGACAGTTTCTTCTTTCGTGTTCCGTACATACTCGTTTCTATGATATCGTTATATCGCGGTTTTTAATCAAACACGTAACATTATGCGTTTTGATCGAACATCAGGTAGTTCTTGAAATTTTACGTACATCGTATAGTCGCGTTACATCGCCATTTCCATCGATATTGAGAGGATTAAATGGTCTCCTACCGATTGAATTTGCTTATCTGATCGTGAATTCTTATTATACAGAACGTACTGGTAATCATGGTACGATCAACAAGGCGGTGGTTTTATGTGAAAAAATAAGTTCCCCTAATAAAATCACTTCCTTCTTGATTATATCACGATTAATTTATTAGGAGGATTTATATCTTCGTATTAAATCACCTGCTTGCTAATTGCACCATAATTACTAGGACATTCTGTACGAATTGAGGGTCAGATAGTTAGAAAAACCAACAAATAGGTTCGTATCGTACGAATCGCTTATCCCACGATTTATACAAATTTCTGTTTCGTTTCTTTCCCCTCGAATTAAACAATTTTTTCTTCTTTTCGTAAGAAAAACTATTCGACTCTAATGTTACGAAAAGCCCATGTTACGAAGATGTTTCGTCGCTTACCACTGGAAACTTTTACGCTCATACGATGCGTTCTAGAAATATTTTGAAAATTAGCGCTGTCGCGAGACTCGACGATCCCGAACGCGTGTTCCAATGCTTTCGCCAGTCTGCGTGTACAAGATATTCGGCGATTAATTTTATATCATTGGTATTGACTAAGTAAGAAGGGTCAGCGTTCCATCTGTTTTCGACGAGAGGTCGAACGGGCCAGGTCTGGCTCGAAAGGCGGAGCTATTGTACGAATTTGCTGACAAATCTATTCCGCGGAGCGAAGGTGTTGCGCGAACAATAGAGCCTGGATATCCTAGCGAGTAATAATCGTATGGATTACCAGGTATCTCCGGTCATAGAAGGGGATCTAGCAGACCAGACAATCGGTCCTCGGTGTACTATTCATTTGTCAGCCGACATTTCCACCAATAGTCTCTGGCATTTCGATTAAAGCTCGTCCAGACGTACACTAAATTACGGACTCGGCTGGTTTCTTACGCCGATACTCGTTCTCGGTTACAGCGTCAAAGATTTCTATCTATTCGTAGGTTATCTTTCAAAGCGTGGAGGAATATTTCTCGATAATTCAATCGCGCGTTCGAATTCTCGTACGTATTCGTTGGCAATCGTTGATCTAGCGAAAGGAAAATACGATTCGACACGTGCATTTATTATTAGACATTACGTATTACGATATATCTCTTATCGCTTTTTCATTTTACGTCTCTGCACGGTCGAAATAGGCAGGATCCTACGACAAAGTTATTTCTGTTAAAGTAAAACCTCGGGAAACTTCGTTCCGAAGCGTATTTCCTGCCTTTGTCTGTCGACGATCCTGACAGCTAAACTAAATTATTTTAGCGTTTATAACACACTAACGCGATTTATCGTTCCAACCGTACGGTTCCAGAACTGGTAGGGATCCTTCTCGTATCATCAAACTCGTCTTTCGTCTGGTACGCTCCACGATATCACGGTAGGAAAAAGGAGAAAAGGATCCGTGAAAGGAAGGACCACCCACGTCGCCTAAAGGACTCAAAGGCAAAACAAAGTTCTGTGACAGGATGAGCGTCCACGTATATCCTTTTCGTGGTCGAAACGAGAAACGACACCGACAAAAACACTTCCCTCTGGCCCGCCGGGGCGAAAGGGCTGCTGCTCGACTGTTTGTTTTTCCCTTTAGTGGATCTCGATGAAAAGCCAGCGCGAGAAAAAGGGGTCGCGGTTCTTTCAGCTCCTAATCGTTCCTGTTTTCGATTCACGTTCGTCGATTACCAATTACATTGAACGACTCGCCAGCGAAACAGCTCGATCTTATCAGGCATACGTCACGCGTCGTTATCGCGATAGCAATGTCGCGAGATATTAAAATTTCCACGCGTTTTCTCGGTGCTTACGCGACCGAGACGGTTATCCAATAGTTCAGCCACGATTTTCGGTTTCTCTTCTCGCCTTGTATGGCGCGGCTTGTGTCACGTAAAATTAATGATAAAAGAAGGAGTAGCTGAGCAATAACTTGACCGTGCTTTTATAATTTCGTAGGCTTTTATTTACGAAAATGATTAAGCATAATATTACAATAAAGTAGCAAAGTTAAAATAGTTGTTCAAATCAGGGCCAAACTGTACACAAGACTCAAGACTAAAGACCAAAGACTCGCCTCGTGGTCGAATGCTTGCACTTCTTATATGTTGTTTTATTTGTAGGTGTTGAGGGGCAAGGGGAGGATCCTGATTGCTCTACGTAATGGGGAAAGTGTAATGTTGGGCCATGTGCAAAGGTCAGAACTTGACGGTTCGCTGTCAGATAGTACGGAATGACGTGGATTTGGGTATGGTCGTTGTCACACTTGCACCGGTTTGGAAATATCGTTGCAGCCGGTACCAATTAACTGGTAGCCCGATCTCGTATATCATACACGCCATTATCGCGATTTTGCGGTAAGACGAAGTTAACGAAAAAAGATGTTCGCGAGGAAATTATGAGATTGAGAATTTATTTGACTTAGCATCGTAAACCCTTCGATGAATGCAGCCTAGCGTGTCGTGCGGATTCTCGATGAGTATAGATACACGAATATATTATGAGAAGAGGAAAGGTCATGGATAACCAACGTGGAGGAATTCTGACCTCGATGACTAAGAGCGTTGTTCGTAGAAAGCATCGGGAAATCTGATAAAAACAAATTGACTCAATGTCGAGTCGAAACACAGACTGGACTCGATAAAGTGGTCGACCATCCAACGCGTGACCAATTGAACATTTTTCAGTGCACGTAGAATTTAAGCCGAGTATTTAAAGACCGCGTTCTCCGCGGTTTATTTTACGAGATCGTTTGCCGTATTGGCGAAAACGCGAGAAACACGGGACGGTGAATGGCATCGATTCGCATGCCGTGACTCGCAAAGCGTTTTTCGTTCCCTCCACTTTGTCACGCGACTCTTCTTCGCTTTTTTCATCGTCACGCCAATAACGTTTTTCCCCTTTGGTTTCTGTTGCAGGTAAGCATCCAAGCTCGAGTCTTTCATGGCGCCACGCAATTACGGCAAATTGCTGTTTGCCTGCAAGTATCAGCGGAGAACGCGTCTCTCGCTCGGAACTTTGGCGCGTAGCCGGTTTTTCCGCAGCTTTCCGTGACTCCAGTTCGCGTTGGTATCGGATCCGTGTCCCGTTCCTCGACCGGCTGGACGAGAACGAGCCGAGTCGTAAGTCGACGGCTCGTTGCAGGAAGCGCATCGCGTTCCTGGCCATCGATGCGGATAATTTCATTCGTTTGTACTCGCTCGTTCGTCTCGTTCGCGCTCCGAGGCTGCTGAAATTAACGCTTTGCCGAACCAACGCGAACGTTCCTCCTATTTCACTTTTCCACAATTCTATGTAGTGTGTAAGTATGTACATACTCGTTGTCGTAATCTCCGATATCTCCCGACCTTTCCACAGTTATTTAATTAATTTTCAACAATATTCCTCGGCGTGAACGTAACGTTTGAATTATTTTTATAATCGTTATATTACATATCAATTGTCTATCGATTAATTTTATATGTTTGAATAACGTTTGCTAGTGACAGCGATGATATAAACGGTAAAAGTACGATCCCAAACTGCAACGTGTAATGCGGCATATTCGTCGTGTGAATATTTTGGAAGAAACGTATATACGCGAAGTATTTCTCGTTTGATTTATCTTTATTTTCGAATCTTCGAGTTTACGTAGGTTTCTAACGTTCGCGGTGTAATGGTACGCGTAGTAAAAACACGACGGGAAATGAGCTACGATGCTGAGAATAATTGAAAGCGATACGCACAATTTGCGCGTGCTTAAATTTTACTATGCGCGTCAAATCGATAAGATTTTGGCTTCGACATCGACGATGCTTCTCGAAGCGATAGAAATACGATAATTGGAAGCGAAAGTAGGTCAAAGTCATAATTCCCTTCGTGTCGAATTTATCTCGAAGATACACGAAGCTTGGAATTTAGCAATTTTTGCCCATTTTCCTGAGCGCAACCGAACCAAAGAAGTTTCTTCGCGATTCCGTCTCTTCGTATAAATCAGAGATTCGGGACGAAGGAAAGAACACCTCGGAAAACGATGGGCAGCAGGGGACGGAATAGAAACGAGGCTTTAATTACTTAGAGTGACCCGCGCCTGGCGTTCCGGCGCCGCTCGGCCAACAACCCTTTGACAACTTCGTGTCGGCGTTGTTGAAATTTTAATCAACGCTCTTCTCGCTCGTTCTCTCCCTACGATGCATAGAAGAGCCTCATCCCTCGAGATAAAGCCAGCATAGTGGCGCGATAAGGAGCTGCGATGCGGCGATGGGGTTGAAGGAACGCGCGAAGAAGACCAGCGGCGGAAGCGCTTGTGCCTCGAATAACCGATATCGATTTATTATTAAAATATACAGCGAGGGAATTCTCGCGTGCCACGAGCATCGCATGCCTTTCCATCGAAATTGTTTCGTTTTCCAAGCGTGCATCGGTCAACAGGCTTTTTATCTTGTCAAACACTCGGTCTGCGCTCGCGTTGATAAACTTTCGAAGGCCAAGAAAAATAAACCGACTCGAAGATTAACAGACACGGAAATAGGAGGTACGCGTTGGCCAAGATCGATGCCGATAATCGTTCTCATGACGCAATTTGAGAAAACGGCCGCGATATCGATCGCGACGAGCCATCTCGTGCTGTTATTTCGATTTAAGTCAATATCGTAACACGTAGCGGAAAATGTCGCGAATGAGATTCGAAAGAAGATCCAGTTTGGTCATTGGTCTTTTTTTATACAAAAGGTAAGATCTAGATAGAGATTCGTTTCGCCAAGTATACCTCGTGCAATTTTGTGTATCCCGCAGTCCGAAAGCGATTAATGCGTTACGATGAAACAATAATTACGCGCATATAGAATCCGAGGATCGTAAAAAGCTGCATCTCGGCTTTTAAAGATCGTAACTGAGAAAGTAACGTTAAAGAAAAACATTTGCGTATTACGTGCATATTACACGCATCTGTGCGTTTCCGCATCTTTAGATTTTAGATTTAAATGCGTGAAAATTTATGGTATACTTTTCGGTGGCGCAAGGACTCGCTACGGAATAATCGTTCCCTCGTCTCGGTGGGAAGTCGATCGTGCCACGCTTTCTAGTCGAATTAACGCCGCGAAACCAGCATCGATCAGGCGATAAAACACTCTCATCCGGTGGCCGTGTCAGCGGCGTCTGCACACGGTCGCGTCAATGTTTGATTTACAAATCGAACGGTAATTCGTGCATTCTCCGGGCTTGCCCTAGCAGAACGCCGGCATAAAGGACCGCAGAATCTCTGCGCCACCCTCTCATAGCAACTTCATCGGAAACCCCTTTGTGTTTATACAGCGGTCTTGCTGCTGGTTTTGCCTGCTATACCTCGTGGGAGATCGATGGAATACCTTGAAACGCGGAATCGTTTCGTCTTGACGATTGTTCGTCGTGAAGCGCAATGATTTCGTAGGGTGCACCTTTTTTCGATCTTGGCGCCGTGTGTCAAGGGTTGTTTCGCCTAAATTCGAACGTCAGCCCCGTCGCTTTTAGAGAACGTATTTCAAATTTGTATATCTTTACGCGCCTTGTAGTAAACTTACCTTAACCGGAACAGATTTACGCGATCATCGATAACCGAACAACGTAAACTTACGTCGTAACGTAAGGTAACGGTATTTCGTTAAAAAAGAGATTGAACTAGATCGGGCAGAAATCGTAGAAATTAGAATATTCGTTCGTTTCCTTCGAAAACGACAAGAACCGTTCCTGTGGTGAAAGCTGTCGAATCGAACGTTCAACAGCTCGCACCTATCTGTTCGTTTCACTCAGGCTCGTTGTATATCGGTTTCGTCTGCAAGATATTTCAAAAACCAGCGAACTAAACGCGCTCGTCGATTAATATCGAAGAGCACCGTAATTCGACCAAAAATTTCGCCAAAAATTACGCGGAGAGGTTACACGGTAGAGGGTGAAAAAGATTTCCCTCGACACCCTGTTCAATTATCGACACCCTCCTCGAGTAAACAGACCAGTCCGCGATTTCAACGCGCTGGTCGAAAGTTCGGACAACGAAGGACCCTCTGCCTCGAAATCATTCCCCTAATTAATCCCCATTTAGTGGATCAGTTTGTCGAAGCTCGTGACGAGGGCGGTATGGAAATTAGTCGCGTGGCGCGATTGCTTCGTGTCGTGTCTTTCCCTGTTCTCTTTCTAAGCGTTCGATCATTTTCTCGAGATAAACGCGTAACTACCGGTAAAATAACGTCACCAGGAGAAGGAAAGAAAGAAAGAAAAGAGAAATGCTTCCGCCTCGACGATGTATCGCGTTCGTTGCGAATAGAAAGATATGTAAAGTAGTTCGCAGAGGACTGTCGACGATGGTAGGCAACTCGGTATGTTTATATTCCGTAGCGATCGACTTTCGAACCGCGATGTGCTACAGTTCGTGTGAAAAGCGTTTGAAAACAAAGCGTAGCATATGGCCAGACGTTGCGTCTTCCCAAGCACGGTACACGTTCGCAAGCGTAAATAATAAATGGTTGCGTGTACAGGCGCATTAACGAGCTCCTTTGTTCCATTTTTCTCGAAGATATAATAATCGAGGTAAAATCCATTTACGAAGTATAATGTTATGCCACGAAGCGTTTATATTATCCATTTGAAGCACGTTCCGAGTTTTATACCACCTGCTGACTAAAAGGGTATACTTTAGCCCATTAAAATCCCGTTCCGGCAAAGGGGAAAAACTGCAGGTTACCATTTCTTCTGTGACTTTTATTTTAAATCTGTTCGCGTTTAATCGTATGAAAAATAAAAATGCCGAATCCGTACGCGTTTAAAATATCGAACCACCGAGATGGAATGTTCAACACGCAGCGATGGTGCGGCGCGTCGTTACCTTGTTTCCGTTTGCGCAGGTAGAAGACTACTAATCGAACAAATAAACACTGCTTCGCGATCGATCGAATCGAGAGCCGCGCAATTTCGAGTGCCATTTAATCTCGTTGTTACGCGAATACAGCCAACAACAAAACCAGTCGATAAGAAGATAAATCGACACGTTCCGGCGTGGACCGCGGAGGCAGCCTGATTCTCTCAAATATACATTTCGCGTAGGACGATCGGTCGACCGTGCAAACATCGTCGAGTGCCCTTGAATCCTCAAAAATGCTTCATTTCGAAACGACCTTTAAAGAAAATTTTCTCTAGTTCCCATCTCCTTGCCGCTTTCTCCGCTTTGGTATTTGCTACACCTTCTTGAGACTCGTCCACCCCGAAGAAACTGCCCTCGATTGACCCCGAGTCCTTTATCCATGAAACTCGAGGCAGGTGAGAATTCCCATAATTTTCACTGCGTCGTTCAACGACCTCGTGTATTGGAATACGTTCCGACACGTTCACTCGTCGGCAAACATGTTCGCGGCCGATATGCGTAAACATTTTATGATCGTTGTATAATTTTCTTGTGGACACTGCTTCAACGAATAACAACGTGAAACTGTAACACCGTGGAAGATGCAATTCGAAAAATGTCGCGAGAAACGCAATCGCTCTATTTCCATCGATTTTCGATATCGAAATCGAGATCGCTAAGATAGGAAGGAGAATCGATCAGTCGTCGTTTTAATCTGTGCATCAATTGTTATTATTATCGTTTAGTTTGTTTTACGTCTTTTACATCTAATTCCCTTCTTACATGTCTACCTCCCCTATTTTCCATTCTATTCCATTGCACTACCTTGCTTATTTTACCTCTAAAAACCAAGCATTAGGAACTATAAATTAACAACTATTGCCACTTTGGTCTTTAGTTTCCTTGTTGTGCCTCCTCCTTGTCGTTTGCCCTTCTCTTCTCCTTAGAATTCCATTCTGTCGGTCTTCGTCTGATTTTGCTTTGGATCTGCCCGGCCATCCCCTTTCGTGATTTGTTGAGGAGACCATTCCTGACGCTCTTCGCGATGACCTCTGATCCTGCTCCTTTCTTCTCCATTATCTCCTCTCTCTTTCGCCACTCTTTACTACCAGTATATAGTTTGGTGTTGTCCTATGCATCAATTATATTCCGTTCTATTATATATTCGGAAATAATTGTATTTCTTGTTCTCATAATTTTCATTTTCCCGGCTACTTTCCCAGTACTTGTGTATCCAACAAGTCAGGTAGCAGCAGCCCTGTTTTATGGTTATGACACCCGATAAAGGAAAGGAAGGGTCGCAAATTATTTGACTATGGGTACATTTCTTGTCTACGGACGAAAGAATACAAGACAGATTTTGATAAAGCAACTGTCTCAGATATACTTACGTACAGTAATAAATCTTACGTTCCTAATCTCTTTACTTACAACATGGATATTACGACTTAACTGTTCTTCCCTTCCGCTCTTTTACCTGACATTCTCTCTTGAGAATTGTACTTTGCCTACTAGTACTTACTATTGTATAGTCAAAATCCAACGCTTGATCTTACATCGCGCTTCAAGTACACGGAGCTAATAATTCTGACATTTATCGTTCTGGCCATCCATCAGGGATACGATGGGAAAACAGGGTCGAGTTTTAAAAACGATCGGGAAACACTGTACCAAGGCGACTAACTCGTACCGTGGCTATTTGTTTTCGCACGTGCGTCGGTGTTGGTCGCGCGTGATTTACGCGAAGAAGCGACGCGAGTGACGGATAAACGGATCGGTGAAAGGGGATAGGAGGGGAAAAAGTAGGCGAGCGGAAGCGATCGCGGGCGACCGGAAACGCGGTTGCGTTACGTCAAGCTAGAAACGAGCGAACCGCGTTGCATTAGTTAGAGTGTGCTCGTCGTTACGCACGTGCGTGCCTGCTCGTCCTCCTCGCGCTACTTTCATCGCGTCCTCTCTTTTTTTCGCTCTATTCCTCTTCGTCTCTCTTTTTTCTCTGCTCGTAGCCCTCTACTGTTCCTCTTGCTAGCCCTCCGCTTCGCTGCGATCTTTCAACTAGCAGTGACTAGCCGAGCTACGTAACGCACGTTCGAAACGGTGCCTCATCTGAGCTGTCGTGCTTTGCCACCGTATATACCCGGTGTCTTCGAAATCTGAATCGTTTCGAAGAAGATAGGCTGCATAGAAATGGGAATCGTAGGTCTTCAACGACTTGCAGCCGTGTAAAATTTCGATTCTCTTTCGATTTTCAGTTTTACTTTTAAATAGTTTACATATTTCGTTATCTCTCTTCGTTATCCTTCAGTCCGCGCTTTCGTTATTCTTAACCACATAATTGATATCCACCTTGTCAAAAAGTAATGCCAAAACTTCTAACAAAACGTTAGACGAGAGAAATTCTGATAAGCAACATTTGTTATCGCTTATCTGCTCTACCGATTCGTGGAATTGATCTGCGTGGCTTTGAAGCGTGGCGTATCTATTGCTAGACGAAAATGTATCAGGTCGTCTGAAAAGTTTCTTTCGTTTTATGAGGAAATGCACAACCTTTTTGCCTTTTATATTATTTTATAAATATTATAAATAAAGATTAGGCGTCAGGTTTCTATAAAGATGCATCGTTGTAAAAGACGTGTCTGTAAAAGAAAGACACTTTTCGAACAACCTAACAGTAAACGGTATCGAAGAAATTACTACGCACCGATCCAACACGTTAATTAAATTCCTCAACGAGCGCACGTTTGACGAAAGTTCAAGAAAGAGCAAATAGGACACCATGCTTTCTCTACGCTTTCGTACACTATCGTCTCGTTTTTCGTTTCGATCAACGAAACTCCGAGAAGGGGATTTTCCAGCCAATCTCTCCATTCTCTTCTCCGAAGTATTCACTGGCCTGCTCAAACATTTTCCCAGACAATGACGACAACCGTCCGTCAGAATCCTCCTTCTAAATTACCGTCGTAAAGACTCTTTACGCAAGTACACACTATTAGTTCTCCCCGGTCGGAAGACAATGAGGCGGATATTTGCGTTCCAATTTTAGCCCGAGAAATTCCGGACAAATTTGTCGGGGCCCGCTCGACGTATACAACTTGTTTCCCGTTCGGTCGAGAGCCGGTCGCAGGTTTTTCTACCTGAGGCTGGCTACGCTCAGGGTGAGTCAACGCGTACCAAACTGCGGAGAAGGGAACGCGGATCCTATGGGACACCGTAGGATAAACGGACCCTCTCAGTCACCGCCACCCCTCCTAACCTTCCCTTGGCATGTCCCCTTCTCCCCTCGCCGCAGCCATTGCTGGGAAACCCTCTTCACCCCGTCACGTACGCACCTCGAAGGGACCCCTACAATTCGGTTTCCATTCCAGTCGTCCTCGTGCCCCGCTGTGGGATAGATACCCGTCGAGGGGTCGTGTCGACGTGTCTACGATTTTCTAGCATCGATCTAGCGTCTCTTCTCTTCGGCACAGTGTACCTCTTCGTCCTCTATAATTTCGGTCGCGTTAGTTTTATTTGTTGTCGTGTGTTTCGTGACCAGTGTTTTTTTTTTTTTTAACTATTTTCTCTAAGCAAGGAAAGAGACAAGTGTGATATTTTGAACTTTGTGACTCGTCCTGGACTTCGTTCTTCGTCGCCTACTCTTCCATTCGTTGTCTCGGTCGTGTTTCTGGTGCTTTGTGAACGCTATTTTTCACGAGAGATGTTTTTCCAATTAATCAACGAGGGTTAGTCAACATTTGCTCCGGTTGACGAAGGAACGACGCGGTTGATACTTTTGTCGAATGACCGAGGATGCGATCGTTATTTTCTTCGACCGATGAAGCATACGATGGATATTTCTTCCAGTTAACGGAGAATACGGTTGATATTCTTGGATTCTGTGACTTAAACCGTGATTAAGATCGAGTTTCTTCTTCGTCGTGATCGTGAACAAGGTGAACGAGAGCGCGGGATTGTGAAGGCGTAAAGGCTTGCGCGAAACACGTGACGGCGAGGTTACGAACGAAACGCGCGAAACACGTTGGAAACGGAGGTTGATGCACAGGGAGGTTCGTCTGCTGCGAGTTTCCACGATTTCCACCCTGTTGATGGATGACGAGAGCCAGCTGTTTCCGAGGAGGGTGAACCATTTCGAAAGGTTGCCACGAGTTGTCCCGCCGATCGATCGCGCCACATAAAAGGGTGGACGAAAGCGTGCTTCGTTCCTTGATGCTCGCGTTGCTTGCCGACGATAGAATTCTGCCAGGATCGTCTAGGATTGTGGTATGGTTATGAAGTACGTTTTACTTTTTTTATTTTTTTATTTTTATTATCACTGTAGTCAAAGTTGGGGTCGTGAATTTCTACGAACCTAATTTATGTCGTGTCGTCTAGACGCGTGACCAAACGTGTTTGCGATCAATGTATGCGTATTGAAAATATTCGTCAACGCAAATACGATATTGTAAATAGAGATACGTAAGAATTAATCGCTAAATGGACGATAGTGGTTCGCTAGTTGTTCCTTCCAATTCTTATCAGTTTGGATAACAGAAGATAATTTTCAGAAAAGTCAATTGGTAATGTTATTTCCGTATCTAATTGTTCCTTCTTCGACGTACAAATACTACAACAGGAAAGAGGAACGTGATACGTTTAATGTCGCTCTATGGCCAAAAGGAGTAAAGAATAATTGTGGTAACACGCGATTGATAATATAGTAGATTTGAAAACTGCTGCCCTACAGAAACCGTGGCGCCGTGTTCTTACTCTGTGTGGAATTTATTCATAAATAGACACAAATAAATCGCATATATTAGTCATAGCAATACATGTTCTTACAAACCCAGTTTACACTCGATTAGTTCGTACAATAGCGGTGCACCTACGAGTTTGTACAATGGAGTCCCGCTGTGAGTCCGTAAACCCAAAGCTCGGCCTTAAGTTGTTCCTACGAACGAAGTTTTCTACCGCAATTTGAAAATTCTCTGACGAATGAACCGCGACTAAATTTTAAGAAATGGTCGGAGGACGAAAGCTGTGGTTTGTTCGCCAACGATTAAGCGAGGCAAGGAATTAGAAAGAGCGGAGGAAGGAAAGATTTAGAAGGAAAGCAGAAACCGTTCGATCGTATTACCAGTTAACTACCTACGAGTTGCTGAACGTTCGATCGCGTTTCACCGGCGTGCCGGAACAATGCACTAACGTACCCTCGTTTTTCCAACTACCCTAAACCAATAAAACCCCACCCCCACCATATCCCGAGCCGAATCTTCCTTCGGAGCAGTTTTAAGGAAGAGCAGCTGTTCCTCCTCGTCTCTGGTTTTTTTCTATTTTTACCAGCATCGCGCCTGCCCTTTACAATTTCCCCAAGAAGGAGCCATGTGCTCGAGCATAAACGTAACGGAGTTCGACCGGTAGCGTTTGGCAGATGCGACGATTTCGACGTTCGAACTGAATTTCGTGAAATTGTTATCGTTCGTTCTCGTTAGCGTACGAGAACAGTTCGTAAAGTTCGACATTTATTTGTTATCTGCTTGCATATCGTTCGCGAAACGTGCAATATTGCTCGCTTGATCGAAGAAGTGGCACCGTTTCCCAGCAATTTCAGCGAACCTACAAAAGTCAAGGATAACTAACTCAAAATCAAATTACGTAGTTTGCGACTAGTTTGCGATTAAATCGTTTCAATTAGCCACTAACGAGATCAACTTATCGAGAATAATCGACCAATATTCGTAGCAACGAACTTTCCACTTTCGAATATGACATTTTTTTTTCTTTACCACGGGTGAACCTGGAAAGCAAAATTCTTGTATTTCTTTATTCACGTAATCGCCAGATTACTTTGCCGATACCGTCGAGGTCACCAGACACGACTATATTTGAATAAATTTGAATTGTACTGGTAATACGTAATTAGACGGAGCTGCTCGAACCTTCCGTTCTATTTTCTTCGTGCTCGATGTTGCTCGTTCTCGTCTTCAGACAGAAATTCACGTGTCATTTCGTACATGGCGTGAAAAATAGGAATAGAGAAAAGAATAGTTCGTTCGAGGAAGTCTAGTCGAAGGAAGCGAAAGATGGACAGACGGCAGGAAGATATCCATCCTGTGATCAGGTTTAGCGTGCTTGGAAATTCAAGGGCTATCTACGATCTTCCGGGTCCTGACCCCGTGTAATTCTGAATTCGAGGCATGCCCAGACCATGGATACGAAACTGAGGAAACGTAACTTCCTTTCTCTAAGCAGTCGTCGTGCGTCGCCACCGTTATTTACTGTATTGGCAACGTGACTCGGATCGACTGGTCGACGGCGTGCTATCGCGTCCTCGAATTTCGTTTCTCAATCGCAGACAGCAATTCCTTGCGATTTTATATCCACGCTTTTACTCTTTTGTCTTTTCAATTGCTCCGAGGACGATACGATTTTATTCTCTTTAATTAGTATTTAACTCGTCGTAAGATAAATCACTTCCTTGCACGAGTTCCTTTATCGTAATCCGATGGTGTACAGAATTGTAAATTCCAAGGTAAATTCTAGCACCGAGCGTATTTCCAACGCAATTGCTTCCCTTTACTCTCCGATTTACGAAGATTATTATTATTTTTATAAATACGACTGAACGCAACTGATATTCTTATCTTTACAATTTAAACGCGATTCGTAGCTTTGCAAACACAACCAAACAAACGCAATGCAAGCAGAGATTCGTTTCGTACGTTAAATCCCATGTGCTTTTTCTCTGCTGTATGTATTTTTGCGTTTTTAAACTTTCCACGAGTGCACAAAAATCCGCCATCTAATCGTCAGTGTTTCTTGCACGTGAAGAAACAATTCCGCTCGAAAGGAAGAATCGATCGTTTTCCATCGATTGGATAAAAGAGGGATGAAAAGAGCGTTGAGGGATTAAAAGGGACCGAACTATCGCGAAATATCCACCTTGCAAATCTTGTTCCATTCGCTCTACCTTCTTTCTCATTTTTAGTCGGATACGTTCGTTGTCGTTCCGAGAGACACAACCGACAGGATATTTGCATAGCCGACAGGCTAATAAATGCACGGGTTTGTTTCCCTGCTTTCTCTCTCTCTGCTTTCTACTCTTTATCTTTGTTTCCGTTATCCGTGTCATAGTTTCGGCGAAATAATCGCTCATTCTTCTAATTTAGGAGGATTTTTTTTTTTAATGACAAGTACACTGAAATATCCGTATCAGCTGGGAATAAGCTTTCAAATTCTTCGTTAATACTTTCATTGTTGATGAATTTTCTATCTTCAGGAATAACAGGCTCTTCTATTATCGGAATATTCGTTCGGTTCCGGTATTAATCATCGTTTAGACGAATCAGTCGTTTCGATGAACGAAATACCAAATCGTTAGCACAGCTAACAGCTAGTAATAAGATAAAAGAATAATAGTGATAAACGCGGTGTGATAACGATACAATGCCTACGTGTATGACAAATGCACGTTTGTACGAAACAAAAGAAATGAGATATACGTGTTGTAAGAAACAGCGTACGTTGGGTATTTTAAAGATCTTCGAATGGCGTGTGTTGCTTGAATGTTTGCGACGCGGATAAATTGAAATTAAACGAGATAGATCGAATCGAACGAATGTCGGCGAAGGTCGAACCGTTGATTTAATAAAAATTGTTTGTTTAATTTTTTCGAACCACGGCCAACCATACCGACATTTCACTCTAATAATCTGCCGCCTCTCCGTTCCTTCTTCCAACACCGAATGTCTCTCGATATATTGTTTACGCATTTACGCGGAAGGGTGGAAAATTAAATCGCAAGTGGCTCTCATGCACGATTGCACTTTTGCATCGATGGAAGCTACGAAATCGAGTTAACGAGCAATTCGTCGCTAACGAGAATTGTACGAGGAAACGTGTTTATTCGCGTGTGATTAACTACACGCCCACGCTCGCGACTATTCCAGCGAGAAGAGGACTGGAAATATCGCGCGATCCACTTACGGATTTTCGAAACTACCCCTCGTCTGTTCGCGGGCCTGTCGGTCCCTCGTTTACGGAAGAATCGGACGATTCTTTGTTAGAGTCCGTTTGTAGAACTCGTTGAGCGAAACCTTGTTCCGGGCTGCGTATCGTTTTGCGGTTTTAAATGCGGTTTCTTCCCTCGTCCGCGTTCCAACTGCTACCAGTTAGCGAATGCGTCAAAAACCTGATGCATGTCGTTCGCAACAGGAACTAGATTCTCACCTTACGAGACCTTGAATTCTCCGGGTCTCTGATCCACGGCACCGACCCTCCAGCTCCTGTTCACGCGTTAGAATGAAACGGGAGAAAGCTCGGGGCGTGTTTCCGAATAATATCAGTGGCTGGTAGGAATGAAATTTGACGGATGTTACGTGCAAAGGGGGCGAGTACACGGAATATAGAATTTCCGAGGTTTGGTAATTCGTATGCTCGGAAGACACATTTTACTTTCTTAGTTTGTAGCCCAGTTGAAAGGAAAAATTCGCAACTTGAAAGCCGAACGATACTCGCGAAATTGGGGGAGAAGTTTTAACGAACGTAAGTATTATTATTTACGTCAGGGCGTGTATCAGAATTCTGATAAATTAATTGCAGAAGTACTATTTTCAAAATTCCAGACATTTCTTCCAGTCGACTAGAGAAGCGTCCTCCGTCTGTCAGTTTAAATCTGCTGCGCTCTTTTGCCAGCATTTCGAACATCTACCAAACGTACGAGTTAACAAGCCTAAAATCTCACGTTTTAAACCTATCCTCTTCCCCCTGGACGCTGGAATTTCTCTCGCGTGAACCGTCGCTGGCTAACTAGAAAAAGTATTCCAAGTTCGCCCCTACGAATCGGCTGCTTCGAACACAATCGGATTCCGATCGAAGCAAAGCGATCGTGAACGCGTGCATTCGTTGATTCTTGACGCGGGTCTTCCGGATCACCTGCCCGTCCCTGGCGCGCTGAATATCCCGGCCAATGGCAAGGTTCGTCCTGACGACAATGAACTTGCGCGGAAGTTTTGCGGCAGGGGCGGCAATGGGAGGGGTTTACGGACTGCTTCTCGAACCCACGGAGTAATGACACCGCCGCTTCCTTCCTCGCTCCCAGATCCTCTCTCTTTCTCCTTCTCTGTCTTCCAAGTCCATCGTTGCTTTCGTTGCTTTGGTCGGTCGGCGAGTCGCAACGCGCGAAGTTTGGGACAAGGTTAGTGTGTCGAGCCGAAACACACTCGATTTGGCGACCCACGAGCCAGTTGGATATCGTAGAGGGACCGAAACCTGGGATGGGATCGCAGAGAGAGAGAGAGAGAGAATGAGAGAGGGGGCAGAGGAGAAAGGGGAAGACCGGAATAACGTGTTTATAAAGAAAGGGCCATCGAAATCGAGCTTGATAGTCCTTTTTGCGGGATACGCGCGAGCTGCACGCGATAATTCTGCCCCGGCGCGATAATTATTTTCCCGCGGGATTTATAGCTCTGATTAATTTAATGGCGACCATGTCGACCCGTTGTATTTATCTATTTATCAGCGCATTAGCCGGCATTTCAATTGGCGATTGATAATCGTAACGCCTGTTAGAGAACTTTGTTCGTAGATAAAGACCGATAAACGAAGTAGATTTCCTAAGAAATAACAGTAGATTTCTAAGAGTGGATTTCCTAAGAAATCAACTGTTTGATCAGAGGATGTATTCGGTACCTGCGTTATTCAACCTAGAGCTGCAGGATCAGAATCGGCCTCTCCATTGTCCAGAGAAACGTAGAAACGAATATCCTGTTGCGTTAGGGCTGATCGAATCTGTATACGTGGCATTCTGTGAAGAAGGAAGGAAAATTGCCTATTTAACTGGTTAAAGCTACGGATCGTCAATTTTGACCGTATCGAGCGACGATGGTCGATAGCGCGAAGAGCTGACATCGCTTGGCAAAGGAACCGAGGATATTTCTACTTGATCCTTCGAACAAACATACCGCCTGTGTATACCGGGATTTCACCAACTTTCCAGGAAAAAGGCATTGATATTCTCAAATCGTAATCACCAAAAATCACGAACGCTGGAAGAAAACGCGCAACAAAAATTCTTCCCTCGATATACCTGCGACATTCGAATTCCATCAATCGTGGCGCACAGTTCGTGGAAGGTGTAATCTTACTGTTGCGAGAGCACGCAATCGCAGTTGCGTATCGCTTCGGCCGACTAACGAACGATGTCCATGGTCGTTAAAATCTCTACCAAAATCGCCGTCTTCTCTCTATACGCTAACGTCTTCATCCGAAACGCCGACTAACGAGATTCCTGCGCAGGAACAAACGTTGTTTGTCCCAGTGGCAATTTGTTGGCGAGCGTCGGTCGTAAACCGGCGGCCAAGAGTTGCGAGCGGTACCGCGGAAAAAGCGCGGCCTCGGTTCATTTCGAACGAGTTATTACGCGACTCGGCCGACCGACTTATCTCTTATCTCTCGTTGATTGGTTTATATAGCTCGTGTCGAGTTACCTTGTACGTACAGCGCATAAACGGGCTTTTTACGCTCGTGACACGCACACGAATACGTACGTGCGTCGGGTTCGAGAATGTCGTTCTGCGACTGGCTCGCGTGTTCCCACATTTTCGATCTTACCCAAGCTCGCGACTATGTTGCGTTGCCACGGTACGCCACCGTGTTCGAAGAAAGCACGCTTACATCGAAAGTAGCGATTTTCACGGTTCCTTTCAAAACGGCCAACTTTCTATTTTTCTACGCGTTCTGCACGCCTCCTTTCGTAAGTACCGAGGACGTTCGCAGGAAAGAAGGTTATCCATAAACGATTGGAAAATTATTGCCATCTTCGGTGGTTACTGTATGGTTTGAAAGTTACACAAAAATAGACGAAGAGCGTAGAATTGTAAGAGAAACGGAAAATTCAACGTTGTAATAGAAGTCTCGTCTTTGTATACAGGTTGCTTCGACGACGGTGGTTGGTGACAGTGGTGAAAAAATAAGTGGAAAGTGTAGCAGAGTAAACTTTTGCGGTTAGTTATCAAGCGTACTTAAACTTGGATAATTGCAGGCTACGTATGAATACGAATAGCAGGAGATTATATGGGAAGTGTTTCTGTTTTAAGCTTCGCATTCGAGAAAATAAAGTTTGAACGCGCTTAGTTAATAGTTGGAAATTTACTTTTCTCGGAAGCAAAACGTCCTACGAAAAAATTCTATTCTACGTGTTTTACTTGTTTTCACGTGTACAGCAACCTCCTGTCGATTATTTATTCCCGTCCGCTTCTCAAATTAAAATATACTCGTCAAATTCGCAAATTCGATTTTCTCAAACACGACGCCTTGCACGCGAAAACGTTATACTACATCTTCTACTTACTTTTTCACGAGGAATAACTTACTGTCCGGTTGTATCGCCACTGCCGGAACTGTATAATAATATTCGGCTTCTGAATTATTCGCCATTTGAATTCGAAGATATTAAAATATCGTTCATCTGGATAATTACGCCTTATCAGTTGCATAACCAGTGTTACGTCTTTGATTCTAACAGATTAGATAACCATAAAGAGCGACGCTAAAATTAGAAAGTCAACGAAAACGGACTTTTCGTATTTTCCTCGCCTGATCTTCACGCGGAACGACGCGATATATACAGAAGATATACGGAGCGATGTTGTAACTCCGGTTGTATCCAGAGGAAAGAAGAAAACACCGCGTTGTTCGCAGCTTTGAACCGAGGAACGTTCTTTGGAACAACTCGGTGAACTCAGCGGAACGCAGAAGTAATGCCTCGACTAACGGAGATTCGTTCGGCGAAGGAACGCAGCGTTTTTCACTCGCTGAACGCGTGAGCTTCTAGAGAAACGCATTCCGTTCGCGACCGGTGTGTTCGCGTGTGTACCGGTTAAATTAGCGCTAACGACTCGGATTAACTTTCCCGGCGTTGCGTCAGGAAAGAAACCACGGCTGGTTCTCAAGGAGAGAAACAAGCCAAGCCCCCGCGATTACGCGTACGTATCGTGGCTTATCTGGCCGGTTCGCGCAATGACTCTGACCTTACTTTTAGCGGACGCTGCATCTTTCACCGCGAACATTTGCTCTGGAAATTCTATTTGGTTGCGTAATAAGTTCGTTCGTTCTTTCGTGTTGCATTTTCGTAAACACCGTGTAGAAAACCTATTTATATCTGACGAAGTGAAAATGGTTACGTTAAGTAGAAGAAAAGTGAACACGAATCTCTAGTAAAGAGAAATATTTCGTTATCATACAAATTAATAGATTGCTAGCATCTCACGACACGGCAGGAATATCGCATCAACGTCGTGTATTTCAGATTGTAAAAGTATTTTTCTCACTATCGATGTTGTTTTATCAATTGTTCCAATGGTTGGAAGAGTTTTATTTGAAACTGTACGTTGGATAATTCAAAGTTCGTTGGCTAATATTTATCAGTACGAATGTGGGCACTACAAGAGGCTATGAGTAATGGCGATAGGATGTTCGAGATGATGGTGACAACGAATTCAGGTTCGATAACGAATCCACGGTCCACGGGAGGACGAGTATCAACGTACTGCTCGATTCGGGTAACTTCTCGACAACTCAATCGGTAATTCGTCCAACGACTAACTAACAAACTCCCTTATATACTCCTGTCCCCGCTTCTCGGGTCAATCTTTGTTTTTAAGGAGAGCCATATAATCATTTCATACCTCTGTCAGGTACACGTCTCTCCCGTGACCGTGGCTACGTCCGGTGACCTACTATGTCACTTCGGGCCCGAACCCATCGTCATAAAGTCAGATTGGAACATTAAAACTATTCCTTATTTTTATCACTTAAGTGCAGCTATGGTAAAAGTCTGGACTAGGGTATTGGGATTTTTCCCAACATTCCGGACGGGAAATCCCGCTGTCCTTCCATCTCCGATATACATATACCTGAATTTTTGGATAAACGAAGAAGACCTTTCAAATGACGAATCAAATATATCGCTTGATGTATTTAGATAACTTAGCTATCTGTAAAAGATAATGGAAGGAAATAACGCATACATTTATCGTTGTTTGAATAAATCTGACGTAAAAGGGTCAAGATCTTTGACACCCTTTCGAAGAATTGCAAAGAAACACATTACAGAATCTAGTATTCTGTTGGATAGATAAAAGTCTGTTGCGATACTTGCCATATCTTTCCGAGACGTTGCAAGCGAAAGGTTGTAATTAAGAGAAATTGTTTTTCAATTTACGCGTTCCTTTTTCCCCAGGAATAATTGACAAAGGCATACAGTGGCCGCGGAAGAGAATGTTTGCCGCGGCAAAAAGGTCAATTTTGTAGGGTGGCATCACGAGTTCCCGAGGGACTACCCTCCACACAGTCCAAGTTATTTCTACCTTCGTAAAAGGATTAAGTCTCGCCCTTCGTTTTCCCCGGTGCTTTCGTATACACAGCCACCTATGTATCTCGTTTCAGCATTTTCCTACCAGCTATTCGGGTTGCTTCCCCCGGACTTTTCACGACGCACATTGTCACGACGGCATATATTCCTCTTCTGAGCCCGATACGAAATATAATAGGCGCGAACATACATTTGAATCGTTAATTAACTATCATCGAACGAATTTCGATATACTTAGAAAAATAGAATCTACGCAGAGCTTTGCTCGCCCTTCTAAGCATCCTGTAACAACAAACATCTTGCTTGGGATATTATATTATAAAAAAAAAATTTCGTTTCGTGTTCGATCGTGAAAGGGTTAACGAATGAAAACGATCTTCCCAGACAAATCTTGTCGCCCTTTCCTCGTCCGTCGATAAATTCTTCGTAAGTTTCCTTGAAACGAAGGTATTTTGCATGAAATGTGCCAATAACGGGACGATTCTCGCGAGTTAAGTTAGAAGGAAGGCAGAAGGATAAAGAGGGCGTAGAATGGAAGGGTCGTTAGAAGGAACGGTGATTAAACGTTTACGAGAAGCTTTTCGAGGTCGTTTCAACGCCCCTCCGCGCCCTCGTCTCTTTCCGGATATATTCAAATCGGTCTTAATGGCGAGGACACACGCGAGGTTCCCGCGTTCCCGGCGAAAAGTTGGCGAAATCGCGCCCTGGCTGCCGGTTTCCTCTTTTCAGTCGCGTCCTTCTTCTTCCACGAAACCTACGAAACTCATTTCCAGCAGACTCGCGAGTCTCGAGTCACAATCCCATCCGGTAAACGGGGAAAATGTTAATGGCCTGGACGTGACGCGGGAATAATGAAAAGTTCCTCGTTTTCCTTGTTTTCAACTTTAGATCCTCCAGGCTCTATTAACCGTTCCCATCTCATAAAGGATTGATGAAATGGATCAAAAGTGGCGTGTCCCGTAAGCTTCTCACGTTCTTCGCTGCATTTTCAATTTTAAGTCGATAACTCTTAAATGCAATTGCGATTAAATCAATGGTATCTAATTTCTAATTTAATACCATTATATCAGTGCTATCAGGCTACAGCAAACCTGCGACATGTATTTGTCTAATAACTTTCATCTTAATATTTTTCGAATCGACGAGCTATTCGAAGATCGACAACCTTCCCAATACCAAGTTCCATCTGGAACTCATAGTCTTTCGATTCGTATCGAAAGATTTCGAAGATAAACAAATATGTCGAAAACCTGCGTGTCAGAACTGTGGAAGACAATTTTCGCGTTTTAAAGCTGAGTGTACGAGTCCGCGATGAAATATCCGCTATAAGTAATAGCGGCGATAGGATGGTCGAGATGTTGATGACAACGAATTCAGGTTCGATAACTCTCTCGATAACTCAATCAGCAATTCGCCCAACGATTAACTAACTAACTAACTAACTAACTAACTCGTAATCCAAATGAAACTGCCCTTATATAGTCCTTTTCCCATTCCTTGGGTCAATCTCTGTTTTTGAGGAGAGCTGCACAACTATTTCTTATTTCCGTTATTACACGTCCCTCCTGTGACCATGGGTACGTTCGGTGACTCATTATGTCACCTCGAGCCCAAACCCATCGTCGTAAATCTTAAGTGCCCGGGTAACTATTTCTTCGTTTACTGTTGAAATGTTGTTGTCGTAAACATCTGGATTGGGGTATTGGGTTTTTTCGAACATTCTAAAGAAAGGTGACGATGTCCTTTCATCTCCGACATATATAAATAGCTTGTTTACGTTTTCGGCCCAAAATTCTCGAACGTAAATCGTAGGTTAAGGGGTTAAGCATCCTTTGCCTTTTCTCACAGCCCCACCACGTACGTGTTCCGCAACTTCCCGCGGCCATGGAAGGACCTACGACACGTTGACGGGCCTTAGGCTTTCTCGCGACATTGTTTATGGTTCACCCGATATTTCTTGGACCATTTGTCCACGACACTGCACTATTAAATTTCCTTCAAACTTACAGCGGTGCACGAAGCAACAGCCAGTGCAATAATCTACTTGCAACTTAATAAATGTTTCTCTATTTCCAAAATTCCTAACAGTAAAGCATTCGTAGGTCTGGCGAATCGCGTGGGCACCCAGACGTTTCTTAGAAACGCGTCTCCGTCCGTTATAACAGGTTACCTGTGCGAAGCTCTTGTGGACCGCGGATACTCGCTACTCGTACGCCCACCTCTCTCTCGCTGGCACACCTGTGTATTCTCCCCTACCAGGTATCCGCGATTCCGCTAACGGTTATCCGCCGAAAGTGAGATTCTCCGTCGTTACTGTCTCTTTCCGCCGTCTCAGCCTTTCAACGAACAATGGGCAATGAGTAAAACGTAGAACGAAATGCGTGCCAAAGGAGATCGTTGCGCGTTAACGATGTTACTACGTATTTCCAGACACATTGTTAACCCGTTAACCGCGAGGAAACGCGCATCAACTGGCTAATCAGAACGCGACAAGTCGTATTTTCCATGTTCCGCAGGACGGTCGTCGTAAAATTCTGATCTTCATTTAATCTTCCCTTTATTTGATCTCTTGTGACCGAACGTGCGTCTTTCTATCTTCTTCGTAATTTACAAACATATTCATACAAAAACATATGTTTTTCTTAACGATTCAACCTTCAGCCAGGCTTTCCATCTTCGATCATTTTCCATTAAAACATTGCCGTTCGTCTATAAAGCGACGTTAAAATCGGTAGATCGACAGATATATATATATATACTTATGGCGTGTTTGCGCTGCGATCTTTGTATAAAAATTTCTTGTTAAGGTTATGACTCGGTTATCAAGTTACATACATATCGCGGTCATGAAATACGATCCTTTCTACGTTTCATCGTCATCACGTTATAAAGGAAAGGCAAAAATGCTTTATTCCATATTCCCAGCGGTCGCTCGAAAATTTGTATTCGCTGCACGAATAGAGGGAGGCGAGGCGCGATCTTTTATTCCTATTCGGTGGCTCGAAAAACCGGGCTGCGAGACGAACTTCGGGGTAGAGGAACGAAAGTCAGCTTGGACCGGCGCAGCCTCGACAAGATTCGGCTTTCAGGAAGAACCGCGACGAAATATCGGGGGCCTCGATTCCCCTCCCACAGGAAGAGCTAATGCGACGATAAAGTGTTGGCGCGACGGGAAGCCGAAGAACAGCAGGCGTTGACGAGGAGCACGCGAAACGAAGCGAGTCGGCATGAAGAGTTTCGTGATAGGGTTCAATTAATATCGAGTTCGAGCCTCCCGGTCATTGTTTGACATTTCACGACTCGTGCCGATTTCTAATTGAATTGCAGAAGAAGAAGAAAATTGCAGGAGTTTGGAATTTTGAAAGGACGCTCGCTGCTTATTTCGCCAACGGTTTATCGATCGTTTGTTATTTTGTTGCATTCTGTTGGCGAACGTGCGCATGGAACGTGTACGGCAGCCTACGGACGGTGCAAAAGTTATCAGCCATATGCGATAGAAATCTCGTAACGGTATTTGATCGTATTTTTAAGAAATATTTCTACGCGGTACTGCATGCGATAGAGAGCTTGTTATAAATAAACCACGCACGTTCGTACGTTTGCGGAGAATTGAAAGAGACGCACGGAATATTCGATATGCATAGAACGATCGTAACGCGACGAGATATGTCGTTAGAGAACGTTCGAAGTATAACACTGATTACGGTATTTAGCGGAGAAGACAAATATCTGCTTGTTCGCAAACTGTGAATTTATATAAATATGTAGCTGCACACGAGACTGAGGACGATACGAATTGAGAGCGACTGGTGTTGTTTTGCCTTGGGACATTGACACCGTCTTGACGTACCAAATGACGTAACAAATTCCGGACAAAACAGTGTCGCCGCTACGTGCAACCGTCGATCGAAGTTGAATTTAGACTTTCCTGTACTCCCCCGACCGATAAGTAAATGAATACAAGCGTTAAGACAATCAATCTGGAGTATTCTTATATCAGCGATCAGTTAGGCGATCAGTAATGAGTAATCAGCAATCGGTTTTCAGAACGAATCTATTAGTTATTGAGTATCTAGCGATCATAGAGCGATTATGATCGAGCGAACGTACTCGTACGCATAATGAGCAACACTTAGCGAACTTAGTACGACGAACTCTGTACTACAAACAATTTTTAAATATACTGACTACACCAAATATGCACTCGTCACGGCACCAAATATCGCAACTCGTTCGATCGTCCTCGACAAATATGCGTAGGCTAGTTAGAAGTAGCGTTCATCAGAGTATCGTATAGTTGTCATAAAATATTTGCAAAGCTCTTGCAAGTACCGTGGAAGAACATGTTGGCTGATAAGTGCGCGTCTTAAAATACAGGAAATAATCTGTGTAAATCAACTGTAATAATTCTATAAATATCGCGTGCTACATCCGTTCGTTTCTCGTTCGAAACTAACGAGATGAAAAGCGGGAAACCATGTACTCGTAAGCGTGGAACGATCAGAAGATGATGAAAACGGGTTTAGAACGTGTAATAGATGGCGATAATAATCGCTGTATGCTCTAACGAGAAATATAATCGATATTCATGGTGAAATTGTGGCATTCAGATAAGTATCCTTATCGATATCGATACAGATTTACCTAATGCAACGTTCGATGCCGTAACAACCGATCTTTATTAGGAGATAAACGTAATAAAATTGTTTCTGGCCCGCGGCTCTTTCCTTCCTCGTCCATCTTTTTCCCATCATCTACGGTAAGATTACGAGAGAATAACAGATCAAAGATGAAAATCTCGGAAAGTTGAAACGATAAGCCTGACTCGGATTAATCGAGTTACACGAATTCAATGAGCTCGGAACGTCTTCGTCGATATAAATCTCTTGTTTTATTTGACGTGAAATATCCTTGCGAGCGGTTCTCTCGTGTCCTCTGGCGTACGTGAGTCATTTGACTGCGCGTAATGCGAAGCACTTCATTAACGTGGTTATTCTCGTTGCTTTGCTTCACTTGGAATATCAAGTCGCTGTTCCCCAGACGTATTCCGATTTCCCTTCGGAGGAAAGGCTCGATGGGGTTGGTGTCAAGGGTCAGCTATATATCGGATCAAGCCTCGCGATTTATTATCGTGAAAAAAGAGGGAAAAAAAGCGAGGGGGCCAGATAAGAATGGAGTTTCGAATTTCAACGTTTTCCCGGCAGATTATTGGTAGAAGAAGGCCGAGGAAAAGGGACGTCGCGTAGAGCGTTTTAAAATTTTAAACGACCGAATACGAAAAACCTCATCGCGCACGATATTTCTTTTTCGCGCTTTTAATATTTGTATTTTCGGGACGATACGTAAGTTGCTTTATTTTCATTTCTCAACTTTTTCCACTATTTATAAATATTAAGCGCGTACTATCCACGCTGTATTTGAGATTCGACTCCTTGAACTCTTTTCAGTCCGTATAAACTACGAGGTTACTGACGGCAACGTTAAACGTTCAAAGAAGAATGCATTTTTAGTCGCATTGGCCATGAAAGGTGGCATGAAAGAGGCGTAAGCGTAGTCTGTTAGACGCAAAGACACGTCTACGCCTGTATTCAATCGGCGAAGCGTACAGTAAGACACATTTTGTCTCGTTATTTAATACGTCGAGCAATAAAGAAGACGCCTTCGTGCTATATCACTACATTCGTTTATTGCTGCGACGGACGCGTATGCGTCGCTACTGACAGTGTTAACATTAGTCGTCAAGAAAACACGTAACGACGAGAACATTTCGCTGTTGTTTCGTGGACAGGTGCACATAACTTTGCAACGAACGCTGCATGGAAGCGTGCATCAACGTGTCTAATACGCGTCTATGAGACGACGTTTACTTTGTTGCATTGTGCGCTTAACACGTTGACTGCCACGCGAATTCCGTTCCTTTCATTCTGGCAGCTACGGTACAAACGCTTAATTTTTCCAACATGTTGCATCGTATTTGCCCGCTTTTTTCTAACGATGTTCCCTAAATCGTTCTCGCATTCTCTTCGATATTGATATTCCGGGACAAACAATAGGGTTTTGATTTTACGCTTTATACTTGTATTTTGGGTCAGCGTTTCGTGCACGTTGCAGTCTGCTTCTTCTGGGCAGACCCGAAATTCAAAATTTATTTCCACGTTGTTGAAAATTTGTATATGGGTCGAGGATCTATATCGAACGTACGTAGAAACTCGGGAAAACTCAATTAAGTAGTACAAAATGATCAGAATTATAAGTTTTCCGCGGTCAGTTCTGAAACACTGTGCGTGGTGTTGTTCTGTTTCTCTTGGCGTTTTCTCGTTCGACTCGGAGCGAATAAACGCGTTGGAATATTTCACGGATGCCCGCGTTCCCGCTTGGCATCGGAACAAGAGTGTCGGCCCCAACTTACGGTATATCTCGTTGACGTCGCGTTACATCGTTTATCACGCAGGGTTAAAGCGTCGTTTTACACGCCGGTCCGCCAACGTGTCTTACGCAATTCGAGAGAGGTTCTGGTCGAAAGAAATCCAAAGGCAAAGTATCTTTGCATTATTACGAGCGACCAGCGTCGTAACGTTGGATCGTAAAGCGTCTCGATGGCTGCTGAATGCGATGAGCGGTGAAACGATCTGTCGCTGTATCCAGTTTACAGGCACCGTGAAAATGGCGCGTCAGAGCCTCGAGATTAAAAACTAATCAACGTCGTTAGGTATGAAATGGTCGGCTATCAGCGAATAAGCAGATACAACTTGCTTAATGAATAGGAAAGCAGCTGTAAAATGGATAAATCGTTAAACGACGGCGATAACTCGGCGAGTAGTTAAACGTCGCTGTATCGTGTAACGGTAGGCGATGATTTCGCGTGCATAGGTAGACACGTCGAAAACGTGGAACGAAATTTTTCTAACGCGTTGAGTTAAGAATCGGTCTGATACACGCGTACTGGGTAAATCTTTCGATTCTATTTTTCCAAAAACGAAGCGTTCTACCAAGAAAATTGTAATTGTAAAAGTTCTATGCTCTCTTCGAGTTATTTGCACGCGAAGAATATGTAGAGGATGGTTGGTTTATTCGAATAACGAGATAACTCGCTAACGAGTATATTTAAAATGATAAATAAATTAACACAGATACTAACAGATTCACTGAAGACAGTGTAAATCGCTAATAAGATCGCCGATGGCGACATTATTTTTCCCGGAGTTTATTTATTATTACATTACGTGTATCCTAACGATATTGCTACTCCGAGGCAAACCAACAACATGATTTGAATTGTCCTCCAGCTCATGCACCGCTGCGAATAAAATCCTATCGATTTATTCACTTTTATCCAATACGATATTCAAGTACGCTTGATAAAACGTGAAGATCAATTTTCTCGAAGACGACTCGTCGTAGGAATTAACGTTGTTCCATATTTCTAATTCGCTGTTTCCACGCAGAATCATCGTGTTGCCGATTACATCACGATCGCTGGGACGTCCTCGATAGAAGATCAGCCAAAGCGTTTTGAGCGAGCCATTCGTGTCTGATATTTCGTTCGTGCACTTGCTCTCGTACCTTCGTTGTTGAAACCATTACACGACTAATTCTTCCTTGCCGGGCTTACGTCTGGCTCACCACTCTCTGCCTCGTCGTCCTGCTTTCGTGTCGGATCGTTCGACGATCTCGAACCAAAAGAGTTTCTCCGCTCGCATGAATAAGTAAACGAAGAAACGAACGGATAAGCGAGTCGCAAAGGTAATAGTCGTTCGATCCTCGAGAGACGATTGCTCTCTCATCGTGGCGAATTAATTGATCGCGTCGATTGTTCTCGAGACGAGGAAGAAAAGAGAGAAAGGAAGAAGGGAGAGAGGAGGATTGCCACGGGTCTTTGTAAGCGCTCTCTTGCCATTTAAATCGAAAACGAAAGGAGTCGGGAATATCAAGCGCAATCAAAGAGTAGCGCATTATTTCGGGTAAAACCTGCGACTTTGTTCGGACGGCCATTGCGAAAGGGGTGGAGATGAGATGAGATGAGATGAGACGAGACGAGAAGAGGGTTACGAGGATTGGAAAAACGAGGATCGACGAGCTGTGTCGCTTCGGTTCGACGAGCGAGCGAGCGCGCGCGGGACCTTTCTTGTTCCCAAAAGTCGAGCTAGGTAGTTCTTTTGAACGAGCCAGAAGGAAATGAATTCGCGCGACTGCTCGTTCCAGAGAGGCAGAAGGAGAAGGACGACCAGACTTTTGATATAGTCTCTCGTTGGAGAGAGAGAGAGAGAGAGAGAGAGAGAAAGAGAGAGAAGAACAAGAGGCACAGACTCGGTTCTAAGTATAGGGAGACAGAGAGGAGCGTGTCGAAGCGAGTGGCTAAGGCTGGAAGATCATGGCGAATACCAAGTAGCAGATTCTACGATCCGTATGCAACAACGGCCGCGACGTTGATGCAGATGTCGATGCGACTAACGATAGGTTCGATCGTGTCGCGAGCACGTCCGAGTCGAAACAGGATCGATCGAAAAGATTAAATTGCTGCATGTAAAGCGTCCTTTCTTAGAAGTTAATAGCACCCATTAAATTGCATTCTGTCGTCAACGATCGATTAGATTTGTTTTGTTAATTCCTTAATTTCGTTACAGACGTATTTACGCGATTGATATTCGATTCTCGACCTACGCGATTAATATTCTATTCTCAAGTAGAGGATTAATATTCAGTTCGCAAGAAACGAATAACTTGCTTCCATAACTTCATTCGCCGCAGCGTGATGACACAGACTATAGGATGAATTTTAAAAACGGTGTTCGTAACAACATTTTCTCTCCTGTACTTTTTAAATTCACAGAGTCGATCGATACTCGCAATGGAAAACGATCGACGCTTGAAACTTTTCTAATTTGTGTGACAACTGTTAAGACCCGTGGATAAAGATGCTCGCACGCTACCCAGCCAGCTAGATCAATTAGGATGTCCTGCTAATACTTGGATTTACGATCACGCTATATCCTTCCCATCGAGAATACGTTGCTTTTATTGCTACCTTTCGTTCTCGTTAGCCAGTTTCCGTTCTCGAAGAACGAAATCGAAGCATTCAGGAAGCGTTAAGCGCCACGTCACTCGGAACGCACGCGAGCCTCTTGTTTTCCTTCGATTTCTCGAGCCGGTGCTTTTGTTGCTGTTCTCAAAGTTCTTCTCCTATGCACACGCACGTCAGCCAGTCAGTTTGCTCGCTAAGCAGTCGATAACGCGTTACGCAAACCTTGGTCAATTACGATCGCAGGTCTAATTAAACGCGAAGCGATGCACCGTTGTCGGTTTGCCAGAAAGGGCAGAGTCTGATAAACTCGCCGCTTACAAATGGAAACCGTCGATTCCTTTCAGCTATTCCGATCTTCCTGGAATCTCTTCTCAGGCGCCATCAGTGTGGCGTGATTGAATTTCCGGAAATTTCGGCGCTCAACGAAGATGGTCTTCGTGGAAACGTTAGATTATTAGGGACGCGTAACGTCGTTAGGATATTCGCGAGGCAACAAAGGGACGAATGGAAAGACACTGATGCAGCCGCTAAACTGGCAGGTTTCGATTGTTACGTGCGATGCCTCCGACAGTGACTGTCGAGGAAGTCGAGAATAATTTAGAGATCACTAAATGTGGACCGCTTTGTGAGTAACATAACCGGCGAAACGATGGCGAAAGTAAGCTCGAAACGGGAGGTGTAATCCGTGTCGACGACCTCTGCCGACTAATATTACTCCGTGGCGCGCAGTGTTTGAAAACGGCCGTCTCACCGGCGAAAAATAATTTCGGCTTACGATTTTGATTGTTTTTTTACTACGTAGATATTCTTCTTTTCTTTATCTACACTTCAGTAGAATATTGTTCATCTATAAAAGTGGTTTGTCTTATCACGGATTTTGTAGAGAAAGGTGCATACCTAAGCCTTGCCAAAGGATTATGGATATCATCGATAATATTCTTTGGCTCGATAACGCTTTCTCAGAAAGTGTTTCCCCGATATATATTTCTGATTTGATGAAATTTAAAGAATTCGCCTTTCGTGGGAAACAGCCGCTCGATTCTTCCACTCTTCCCACTCACGTTGCTCGATTATCATCGCGGTCGTTCGACCAACTAACAAAGATACGATCTTTATAATAATTACAAGAAACTGCGAATTTGCGGATGGCGCAAATTAATTTATCGAATTAAATTGGTCGCTGTATCCTTTCAACGGACGACGATTCGACGATAATCGTTGGTCGCTGTGTGGTTCTTGCTATCTTTTTTTCTCTGTTCTTATTCGGTAGTTTCGCGGAGCATGGGACGTAATTGACTAACATAATCGTAAACTTGGGTCAGAAAGTCGCGTCTGCCGACTTTGATTGTCCATGCAAAACTTCGTTAGCCTAATCTCGAGTCGTCCTGACAACACTTTCTTTTTAACGTGGGAAAATTACGAGCTGTCGAGGGTACTCTTTTGCCAACGACCAAATGGAAATACGCTATTCGGCGAGGTAAAAGGAACGGTAAATGCGAAACGATGCTGTAGGACCTATTAATACGTTCACAGGCTCTTTGGAAGAAACGTAACTCGCTCAAAAGATTAATATGGTATGGAGGAACAAGGTAGATGGTTTAATTGTCATCGACTGTTCGTTACAAGTACGAGTAACAGGGAAAGTTTTTACACCTACTAATTGATTTCATAAATTTTCAAGTTGATTTCATTAATTTTTGATCGCTTACGCGAGAATTATAACTATCTCTGTATAAAATACTTATTACAGTCCATTACAGACCGCTAATTCTAGCGTCAAAATTATATTTAAAGGGACAAAGTTTCGTACGCGATAACGCCACGATAGTTACAGAACGTTGGTTGCCCGAATAAATGTTAACCGCAAATTCCTAATGATTTATGGCTGTCAGAACGTCTAGAATAAACTACCTTTTTCTCGGAAACTGTTAACGACGCGATTCATTGAAACGTTTCTAGAAACCAGAAGCTAGTACCTTCCAACTTGGAATAACACGACATCCATCGATCAAGACGGAACACCGTCGTAAATCTGGTTTGGAGCGTCAGATTCGATTAGTCGCGACTGTAGTCGGTTAAACGGGCAATTAAAACAACCGTTCAATCCGACACTGCTATCGACCCTCTCCTTTCCCACGAGCCAAGCACCGAGTACACAGCGATTCGGTTGCGTTTCATCCTCGATGGAGAGCAGCGACTGGCTAATGACCGATTCGGTAACGATTCAAAGGGCAAACATTTTCCTTTGAACGGTGAAGTTGGAGCTAGAGTCTCCGTGAAGCCCTCGCGCGATATTATATTCTGGCGGAGCGTTGAAATATCCGCTCAAGCACCGTCCACTCGAGCCAGAGCCGGAGGTATCGTTGGGATGCCAGGATCGTTGTTTATTGGTCGCAATAATGACGGCTAAATTACCCTCCGCGGGCAGCAGATTGTTTTCAAAGCGGCCAGCTGTTGAACCAGTATTCAAACGTCGCTAGTTAAAATTACGTCGGCTCTGTCCGCGTTATAACCGGTCATTATCATTTGAATAGTTACTTCATTAGCTACTTCGATTTCATCCGTTACGATCGTTGACATTTTACGCCAAACTGTTACTTCAAATTAGTTCACGAGCTCGTTTACCTAAATCTGTAAACCCGAATGTACATCACCCTCGTCGATGATTGTTAGAAAAAAGATCTGAGAAAAGACAGCGGCAAACACTGCTTTTTAACTTTACTTCGGAACTTACTGTCGTTTATGTCATCTTCTTGCGATGAATGAATTTATGGAAGCACGTAAGTCACTCGTTTCTCGACAACTGAGCGTTAAACACGCGCTTTTCTGGGTAATGAAATTAAGAAATCAATAGGAGATGGAGTTGCGCGAATTTTGCTTCTCAAAGATTCAATTCGCCACTGTGTACTATATTCAGTTACTATACGATATACAGGGAACAAGAAATAGACGTTTTTCTCCTAAGTTTGGCATGGGAAAGTTGTACGAGAGTCAACTGCTACGGTTGGTTATTTTTAAACTTGGTCGACTGGCGCGTCGAACCTTGACCCCGCCAAGTTAGCGGAAGTTTCGCGAAGCCAGTTTGCACGCCGGTATTAATTTCGCCGTTGTTAAATTTCTCTACAACCCTCTGCAATTTTTCTCGATGCCTCAAGAATCTGCCAGAGTTACTGCCTCGGGATGGATCGCAGGTCGCAGCCCTTCCAACCCTAATAATCCTGCGAAAGGGTTGTCGATAGACTCGGTCCTTCCCCAAGCGTTCCTCGGAAACGAGGATTTCAGAGTCGGGGTCAATGATCGCTTCATAAATTTGCTACGTTTCTCGTCAACTTTTATCTCCATCGACGGTAGAGATTTCTTGGTGGAGAGCTGCCTTTCCCCAGAGGGATTTTTTACTCGGGAAAATTACGTAATAGGGTAACCTACGAACTTATAGGAACCCTACCGCACCCTTCCGCGCTTTCGTAACGTTAGAGCGGAGGGACAGAGAGCGCGTGTGTCGGTATTGTGCGTGCGTTCGCGTGACCGTACCGAGGATCAGCGGATTGGGCGTAGGTCAGTTATGCAACGCTGCTGGCCATCGAACATCCATCCCTGACACGTCAGCCTTCGACCAAAATTATCTTCCGAGTTTTATGCTACTTCGTATTTATTTTTCTTCGCACATTCGACTCACGAAATTATTCCAATACCCAGCGCACAACATTTTTGTGAATACGTTAAGCGCGTTGCAAATTTAATTCGATTATATCGGTAGAATTTGAAACCGGTGTAAGAGTATAGGAGTTGCAAAACGTTTATTGGCAACATACACCTGGTGGAAAATGAATTACACGGCGGTAGTCGTTTTCGATATATAATCGGAGTTAAAAGTCTCTGATCTCAGCGAATATCGAGGTTTAATAATTATCAATTAACGTACGCTCGCGACAAATATCTTGCAACTTCTGTGTATCGGTATATGCCGGGTTTTTAACGTATTATAGTCCGTAATATTATATTATTCATTTACACTTTACGATATCAGATACATGATCAATTAGGTCTCGATTACTAGAACGGAACAAATTGCGAATATTAATACAAGAGGAACGGTTGCGAGTATCTCAGAGGTCTTACGGGTGCATAAAAATTTAAGTATGCGTCAAATATCTCCACCTTGCACCCTTTTTCGACTACAAAGATCGGATTTCTCGTATTTGAAGGATGGCGAACCCAATGTCGGGGGAAAATCTATACAGGATTATCGAGGGGTTCGAGAACAGCTTTTACCGGTATTTCAATGAAAAATTTAACGAAATTGACGGGAATCGACCGACGCGACGGCTGTTCCCATCGTATAGTTCGGGACAAAGAAGAAATTGTCGAATGGCGGGGGTGTCTGTCAAGATGGCCGACGAGTCTGTCGTCCAGGGTTGACCTTTTCCTGGAATAGGAGATCTCCGATCGAGATGCAGCTGCTGTATCGTTGAATAATACACCGCGTCTCGTAACTTTCGATTTTTATACGCCAGTGTCGTATATTCTTACGTGTTTATGTAATATGGAACGAAGTTATATCATCTCACGTTCGAAACCGTATCGAGAAGCAATTTATCTTTCCCACCTCAAGAAGGTATAGATTCCTTTCATTGGAAAAAGGGAAAGAACAGAAAACTAATTTGGCCTCGTTTCGTAACTAGAGAACCGGCGTAACAGGACATTTTATTGTACAAAAATTCTAGCAATAACTTTTATAAATCTAATTGTTCGATTTAGCAGACTTCTAATCGGATTTTATCGCGTTGTATTTCGTGTATCTCGTAACCGTGCAAGAATTGCAAATATTATGGTAGTTCTACGCTTATGAGAATTACGGTGTACGTTTCTCTATTCGTCGAAACTATTTCTAAACATTACCGTTTTATTCGACAAGATATTTTCTACCGTAGGTCTGTTCATTTTTATTGAAAGAGAGGAGGTTGTACGTACAGGGGAAAGGGAACGATATTTGGAAACGTGCACGTTTTGGAAAACGTTTTCGATCTAGGAGCAAGCAGTCGTGGTGTCGTTGCTTGTCTGCATCGTCGGTTCTAGTTGTGAATATAACTCGAGGTATTTAGGTGAGCATGCATTTCCGCCGTCGTAGGTTCAACGAGGAAAGATAGCGAGTCCTCGATAGAGACAAGGAAGGAGACATTCGTGCGAATACCATTTTCCCGACCTGCCACCGACAGAGATAGATAGACGAACGTGTGTGTTTGTGTACGTGCGCGCGCATGCGCTAGCGATGGGACCGATACAAATAAGGTTCGGAAACCTTCGACCAAACAGACGTCGAGAATGCATGATTATCTTTTGGCCTTGTTCGACGACCTCGATACATTGCAACTCCAGCTAAATTATTAAAGAATAATTTTACACACGCCAAAAGCTATAAACAAACCGCAGGCATAGTTAAAGACAGTATGGAGAGATTCGTAAGGATCCGCGAAGACGTCGAAAGCGACGTGGCGATAGTTGGCAAAGAAATATCTTTCCCAATCGGTGATATTTCGTTGAGCTTTTAGCAGCGGATCATCCGTGTCTCGGTAAGTTTGCGCCGTATTCGACCAAGCAAAGATCTCCGCGCGGTTTTAAATTCCGACCGTCGTCGTAACGTTGCAAATAAAAATTATCGTCTATCCGCTAACGTAAAAGGAGAATCGTAATCGATCGAAACAAAGCTGCATGCGAGAGCGTCATTCCCATCGCTAGTCGGTGCTGGTGGAGCCTGCTGATAAAGAAGAGGCAGTGTCTGAGGGCAGGACAGAGAGGGAAAGCTGAGTCGAGGAGGAACGCGCACCGACCTGGACAACAGAGAAGAAGATACTTCCAGCTCTTCGCGCGAGTGAGAAAGAGGGGAATGAATCCTGAGGGTGCGAGAGGGATAAGAGCAAAGAGAGAAAGGGACGCGCCGATCGCGAGGCTAACGAGAGTGAGTAGCGAGAGAGGAACGTTTGATGAAGAGAGAAGGAGAGAGAGAGAGCGAGAGAGAGAGGTGAAGAAAGGAGAGCGAGAAAGCCAACGATAGAAGGCTCGAGAAAGGGAGAGAGCGAAGGACGCGGAGGAATTAGAAGGATGGATTTCCCGAAGAGGGATAGAGAGGCACGAAGCGGAATTCTAAGAGGCCAGAGCAGGACGAGGACGTCGGTGAAGAGGCACGATAGGGAACGGGACAGAATTTGGGTCCGAGAGACGCGCGGAGGCGGACTAGAGAGGGATGCAGTTATTTAGCACGAAAGAGAGCGAGAGGCGATGCTTCTGTGACGAAGATATCGGATAAACTTAGGGGTGACGAGCTACGTGCGAGGGGCCACGACACACAGGGAATTAAGGAACGCGAGAGAGAAAGGCTAAACGAGTGGATACGCGACGGGAGGGAACGACGGTGTTCCTCAGGCTGGAAGGATGAAAGGGCGGAAAGAATGGTGGAGTGGCCGAATGAATTCTCTGATAAGTGGGCAACGACGGAGAAAACTTGTAGCGGAAATTGTCTTATTACTTTCTGTAACCATGGACGGTCGACTTTTGAACTATTCTGTACAAAGAATCGCTCGGTTCTATGGTTCCTGTGGAATTCGTGAAAGGTATGTGTACATATACAAAAGGCTTTGTCTTGTCAAAAGGAACTCCATAAATGGTGCTGCGAATGGTGTCAAGCGACACGAGCGCCGTTGTTTTGAAAATCTTTTCACGCGCTGCCATTGGCTTCGGTGCTCGATCGCATAAGCGAGAGAGAAGGAAGGATCGAGAAATTGGCAGAAGCCGAAGAGCCAACAGGCCGCGTCAGTGTTTCCACGTTTTCGTCGAAGGCGAAAATGCATGAAACACTCGCGTTTATCTTGTTCGCAGGAGGAACAGATGTTTCGGTAAACCGAGACGAAACGGGGGAGAACGAAGATAGGGAAAAGAGCGGCGGCAAAGTGGACAAGGGATCCTGAGAGTGAAACGTGCACTTCGCTGGTAAATAGTACGTAAAAGTGCAACAGAGGAAGACCGACCGAAGACGAACGAAGAGAGACGATAACATTGGTGGAACGGTGTATAGGAAAATAAGAGAACGGAGTGAATACACGTAGAGAGGGAGAGAGAGAGAGAGAGAGAGGGGGAGAGAATGGGTTGGTAGATGGAAACACGGGGATATGTGTGCGAGCGTTGTCGAAGCCTTGGTGCACCTCCGAGCGGAGGAGCCACCTGTAAGGACAATATAATCGACGTAGCGTGATCCACGAGAACTTCGCCTCGCGATCCTATCGTTGCGTAGATCTCTCGATCAGAATCGCACGCGATACGCCTCGCACGAAAAATTAGCGAAAACTTGCCGCTCTTTGGATCGTTCGGATGAGAACGAGTTTCATTATATTCCTCTCTGTTCCTCTATTTTGTTGTCGGAAACTGTTCGACGTCGCCCTCGTAGATTTTGACAAGCGTAATCGTCGAGTTTATAGACGATTTCAACGTGCAAGGAGTTTCATTTGCGCGACAAGATGCGGCTCTTTTCGCTGTTCTCATTTGTAAGATGACGGAAGGACGCGATACGTATATTTTTGTTGGCGTTTCGCTCGAACGTCGCTGTATGACGACCAAAAAGGAATATTTCGATATAGCCAAGAGTAGAAAGGATGTGTGAGATTCAAAGAAACAGTTTTATCGTAAGCGAAGCTATTAAATGTACTTTATTGATCGTAAACGAAATGCAAAACGCTTAGAATATTAGCGAAGTATTCTCGGTTGAGCAAACTTTCACTCGATAGGCGGAAAGTATGATTTTTAATAGAATGTAGCGACTAGAAATGGGTTAGAATTAGGGTTGGGACTATACAGGTAGAAGAACGATCATGAACGACGTGGATGACCGGTCGTTGAAGAGGGCTCTCTCGAGTCGAAGGAGATTCGAGAATCGATAAAAGGAGGAGTTTCATGGCACAATGACCGTCATTCAGCAGCCGGCCGAGAGTTTAACGAACGACCGCGCGACTCCGTTTCTCTCGGTTGGCCTCCGGTCCTCGGCCGGCAGAGCGCGTCGTTGCGTAAACGCAATGTCGGAAAGGAATCGTAATGTGGAAAGGTCAGTGTCTTTCTTTCTCCGGTGACGTCGACAGGCCGGCACGAACGCGCCTCCAAAAATATCCGCCGTGGCGAAAACCATCGCGAACGTGCACCGAGCCGAGCCGACCGAGCAAACCGCGTTCTCCTTCCCCGCCTCGTCTACTCTTTCTCCTTCCCCGTCGAAGCTAGGATCGCGTTTTATCGTCCGCGAGAATTTACGCCGTCTCGGTCACTGGTCAGCGACGAGACGCGCGAAATCACGAGAAATCACGCGAACCACGCGAACAGTCGTTACGTTTCTACATCCAACTACTCGCAATCCTCGACTCGTTTCTTCGGACTCGAGTCGTTTTCGAGGTTGTCGTCGTGTAAGACGACATAAGCACGGCGACTCGTAAAACTGGAGTACGAAATGCATTAGTTCCGTCAGAACCGATCGATATCTCGGTTAACTCGAATTATGTGCAACTGTAGCCGCGCCTTCGCTCAACCAACAACCAACAAACCTTTCGTCGATGTTCCGTGTTTGTCGAAAAAGTTGTTGCATTCGATCTTAGATTTTAAACGATGCTCTATGCTCGCGCTATTTGCCGCGCGACAGTTTTCTCGGCTATGAAAAGGACATTCCTTTATTCTGTATTGTTAAGAGCAAAGAGAGAAAGGAACGCGTCTGTCAGACGACTTCTTTGTTATTAGAAGGAAGAGAAATGGAAGTTTCGATCGATGCGAGTAATACGCGCATAACCCAATTGTCGAAGGTGTCAATCATACCTATTTAAGCCTTTTTTTCAAGTATCTACTTACATATGAATGACAGTGTATACGCAGGATTATACGTTTGCATACAATCGTAACGTCACCGTATCGTGTTCCATTTATTTCCATCGAGACCACTAAATGGCTTTGTGCCTGTTAAATAAATAAATAAATAAATAAATTATCGCTGGAAAAATTGAAAACGACCATAGAATTGGCTGGTTAACGTTGCATCAAACTGTGTATTACGCACACGTTCGGTATCGCTTGAGCGCGATGCAATTACCAGTCGCGAGCTGGTAAAAGGTTCGATCGACTATCGGGCATGATCGATATCGTGGGTGCGTGGCAGGTGTACGAAGGGAGGAAACCGTAGCTGCAGAGAGCTCGTGCGCAATCTCTCTGCGATCCGTTCTCAGCCACCATATACTTTGTAATTACCTCGTAAACAGGAGGAGGCGGTTGATCAGCGGTAAATTAATCGTCGATGTAAAACAAGAGCGTTCAAAGTCGCGGCTGCGTAGATTTATTGCTAACGAAGCGACCATGGCGATAGCAAATAGAGTAAGAGAGAAACTGGCAGTATTCGTTCGCAGCCGCACGAACAGCGGCGATGTTGCGTGCGCGCGTAAATTCAATCCTCGCTCGAACAGAGCGCCAACTTCGTTCCAGCGAGCATTCTTTTTCACGGCGAAACGTGAACTACCGCGCCTGCATGCGATACGATTGCTTTTGCAATAGCGTTCGCGTAACGCAGGTGCACGCACCGAGCCGAGAAGGTTTTCTGTTTCGCGAACTAATCAGGAATTCGCGTGCGCGCTCCAGCCACGCGTTAATGGAGCCACGACTTGGTCAGTTTGTTTCGCGGATTCGTTTCTTTTGGCTTCTGCTCTCGATTCGCGAAAGACTTTCATCCAGATTGCAGCAGCGTTTTTCGAGAATCGTAAAAGACTCTGGAGGAATCGTCGGAAGCTCGATGGGCGGGTGAGAAAGGCGTTCCGAGAAAGTGAAACGTTTCGAGACACTTGGTCGGCTGTAATTGTAATCCTCCTGGTTCCTGCAATCTTTCCTTCGTTCCTCGCAAATCACCGAACCGACGAGGATGAACGAGTCGAGCGGCTCGTGGCACTGGCGGCCTTCCCAAACGCTGGGCCAATTGCCAATGTCTGACCCTGTAATTAGGTTTGCGCTGCTGTAATACCATTACCCCGTAACCGTGCAATTTCCCTGGTAGCCGTTCCCGACCTCCCGGACCCGTTCTTTCAACCTGATGTACGTATACACCGAACCACACTCTTCCCGATCGCCAACACTTGTAAGAATCGACATCTCGGAGACATCCTCTCGATACATAACAGTTTAGAATTTCTATTGATAACGTTTCTATTAAAGTAAGATATGAACTACCGTCTAAAGAAAACTAAAGCGTATTATGTTTCGAAGATTATATTATCAACGTGTTTTATCGAACCTTACACTTGTCAATTCTCGAAACGGCACTATCGGATTATACATGACGATTATGATTTACGATGTTCAATTTTATTTATCATATATAATCTCTGCGACAGAAATTGATAATAAACTTCGATGAAACTAAAAATTCGAAAATTACGTAATCGAGCCTTAACTCGTTAATGGCGCAACGATACCAATTGAAAATTTGGAACTCAGTCTTGCGACGTATGGACTGAAGTATGCTCGAAATTTGTGTTATTAGATCGTATCGAGAATCGTGTGCGAGTCAGCAAATATTTAAATTAGCATTGTTGAAACGTTTTTCAGTGGCGTTGCTGTGTCTTGCGGGGAGTGCAGCAGCAGCGGTACCAGCGATATCACGGAACCAGGTTCCCCGTGCAGCACGAGCAGCGACGAGGGGGTAGCGATACGTGGCGCGTCCGCCAGTCCACTTCCGTCCCTACCCAAGCTGGCGCCGTCCTCGCAGATCAGTACCAGGCCCCAGTGGCCCTGGACCCCGCCACTGGCAGCCACCGCGTGCTCGACCTACAAGAGGCTGAAAGGCGAGCCCGAAGCTGGCACCCTCCCGAGGTCCGGGGCCGCGGACCCGACCTTCCGAGGCACCATCAAATCTACCAGCAAGTCTAACGCCGCCCATCATCATCACGAGTCCCAGGGCAAAATCACCGAATACTTCAAAACTCAGATCAAACCTCAGCAACCCAAGGTAACGAGATCTGTTCTTTAAATTTTTTATCGTGTCCGATATCTGTAATACAATTTCTGCGATATCCGATATCGAGAACCAACTGTCCTTGAAATACGCATAATGGAAGATTTTGGGCGTGAGCCATGTCTTCGATGAGAATGTGTTTCAACGTCCGATAGGGACGTACACTTGTCGAGCTCATTACGATACATAGTCTTGAAATTGTTAGAAAATTGGAGTCGAAGGTTTCGTCGTTAATCCATGCGTGTTGCGATATGTGTCGATAGATCAAGAAGAACAGCGAAACCATGTCGGTGCTGGTTGCGAAGAGTTCGTCGGAATTTCGGAGGCCAGCGACGGTGCAAAGGAACAAAAGCGGACTAGCCAAATATCTAGGTACTGTATCGCCAAACGGGAGAACGAACTCGAGCAACGATTGGGAAGTAAGATCTTTGACAATGTCTCCGCCACCTACGAAGAAACCACCGCCGGTGATCGTACCTAGGGCCAACGGTAAGATGGACAAGAAGTTGACGAAGCCGGTGCCCAGCCTACCCATCTCGAATGACGTACTGAAGAACATACCGAGCTGTAAAATCTCGTCCCTCAGGTAGGCCAATTGTACTCTTCCAAGCGTGCCGAATTTTTCGAGCAACGCTTAATCCTCTGTTCGTCTAGATCGTTGCGTATTTTGATACTCTTGGTATACGGTGCACGGTTCACAGAAAATAGTATCTCTCTTGTATTACTTGTCTGCAATCTTTTCATAGTGACCGTACGTACGTGTCAGTTTCGGTTGTTTTCGTTAACGAGAGGATCCAGGCAACGAAGATAGAAGTAACGATGTTGCTTAACACAGTCTGAATTTTAAATATGTTGTTACGAAATAGGTTGACGTCGGAAGCAACTTCGAACGCGAAAAGTAGCTCGCCACCTTCGACCCCGGCTCCTGCTCTCAGCAGCGACGCCACGACTCTCGACTTCAAAGGTTGCATTCTGTCGAAGCCGCACGTGAACGAGAACAACAACCTGACGAACGGTTGCGGAAGCATCCTGGGCTCGCTGAGATCTCAAAGTAGCCAGGATCCATTAACGAGGTTGTCCGTTCCGGAGGACACCGACGATAGCAAGGAGAGACAGGTGAGTCCAGCGGACGAGGACGACGTGGAGGAAGAAGAGGAGGATTCGAGGAGCAGCGAATTGAAACCACCCCTATCGCCGATACTCTCTGCGCCGACCACCATACGATTTCCCGCCAGAGAACCGGAGAAAGACAGACAACAGGCCACGGATAGCGGAGTCTGTCGATGGGACAAGTGCGAGGAGAGCTTCGAATCGAGCGGAGAACTACTCGAACATCTACAGGTACGACATTTTTATAATATCCCGCTATATAGGTGCCGGCTCGAATCAGGAAGAACATCCGCAGGCAGAGCGTTTTTATCCGATCGATCGGTTCCATGAGTAACTTGACCGTACACAGGAATTAGCGAAGCTCGTGTATCGCGTTTCGCACTTTTCTGTTACATTGTCGTCACTCCGTGTACAGCACACGAAACGTCGAGTCCCAATTTTTTTTCTTTTTTGTTATTTTTCGTCCATGTTTTTTGTCGCGTAATCGATATTGCAATACCTACATGGCTACCGAGTATCCGCTGGATATAATTTCGTTGCAACATCGTGCGACACCGTGCCGTGCTACGGCCCTTGGCTCGGAAATGTTATTCATCGACAAACTGTTACGTTTCAGGTAGCGCACATCAACACGCAAACCGGAGGTGATAATTTCGTCTGCCAATGGCAAGGCTGCAAGGTGCAAGGGAGGAGTTCCTGTTCGCGAAGGTGGCTGGAACGACACGTGTTGTCTCACGGAGGCAACAAGCCCTTCCGGTGTATAGTCGACGGCTGTGGCAGCAGATTCAGCTCTCAGGTAATGCCTCGTATTCGATGGTTGCCGCAAGCATCGCCTTTTTCATTTGGACGACCAATGGAAGCGATCTCTTTCATACGCGAAGGATGTTGGTGAATTTCATTGTATCCTGTGCTCTTTCTCCTTTTCCATTCATGCGCTTCACGCCGTATTAATTATTTGCTTTTCATTGTGTTTCTGGCCAAAAAAAAGCGATAGAAAAAGAGTCGATCGCAAACGTAAGCCCTTTCGTTGTATTTGTGTTCATCTGGTAAAAAACGTGATCCAAGGTAAGTCGATCATGAATGTACGTCGACTGGTTTGCTTCGACGATAAAAACTTGAAATTTGCTCGTGCTAAATAACTTGTTTCATTCTCGTCGTAGCAATGTGCCAACAAGAGAATCCTTGTTACGACGGATATTCGAAACTTTTCATTCATCTGTGTATCGACCATACATCGATCGTAAATATAAATATTTCGCTGTGTTTCTGCCTATCTGGCAAAAATGCGATCGAAGGTAGGTCGACCGTAAGTGTACCGCCGACTGGTTTACTTCGATGGTACAAAATTAAAATTTGCTTCGTGCAAGCTTCTTTTGTTCTTATAGCGTCGTCGCTACTAACATAATCGTTGTTGCGATCGACATTCACGCTTCGTTCGTCTCGAGACCAGATTGAAAATAAAAAGTCTCCACGAAAATCGTGGCATCGCCGTAAACTCGATGCTTTTTGTTTCCTCGGGTACTCTTATCGTTTCTAATCGTCGTCGATTGTTCTAACTTTGCCTTTCCTCCTGTGTATCAAGGAATCCTAGAACCTATTTCCGTCATCGTATACGGTGAATTTCATAATGTTAAATTTAAGCCGATTTCGAATATCGCGATGTGAAAACTAATGAAACTTGTTTTTCCTGTTTATCAAGCGTTCAACGATCAAACGTTCAAGTACAGATCAAGTGCAGATGCTGAGATGTTTTTTTTTTTCTATGTCGTTGTCACTCGATGTTGCTGACGTTGGGTAATGTATACTGTATCTAAACGAGGGACTACGTATTCGTTGCTGATCCTGAAAGCGGCGCGATCTCAATAATACCGTACTCCCTCTGGTTACCGATGTATGTAGAACGCAAGCGAATCTGTGCCGGTTAAGATCCAAAGAAAATATTTTTACGTAGACGCTTGGTTCGAGTATCGATCTACTGATTTTCCATCAATTCACACCTCGGTCGATCAGTCTGTGTGTCTTGAAGAAATCTGTCTTCTTTTGTCTTAACCGTTACCACGCGTGTTCGTGCGTACGTACATGGTTGACGCTGTCTTCAAAAGGCGGGCACTTTCCAGGGACAGTTTTTAAAAACTGTTCACCCGCGGCAATCTCTGGTTGGATTTGTCTTTATCTTGCTTTCTCTTTCGTCTTTCGTCGTGTTGTGTTTCGTGAAACGAATCGTGCTTTTCATTATTCTGGTTACCGACGTACCCAGATTTGTCTGTCTTTGCACGGTACGATCGGTCCTTCGTACTTGTACTTTCATCCCTTCATGAACATCGATCTCAAAGCACCTCTGCGATATCTCGAAAATTGAATTTACTTTTGGATACAAAATTTTTGAATAACCGAAGATGATCCTTCTCTATGGACCACGGGGACCACGCTTTCCCTGGGAAGTGGCCACGTTTTAGATTCTAATTGGCGAATCCTTTTACAGACCGCTCTCGAAAGGCACGTGAACGGACACTTTAATCAACCGGAAACGAGCAACAACAACGCCAGACGAAGCTGCGAGAGCGGAGGAAAACTGGTCAGAAGAAACGGGAAGAGACTTCGATACAGGCGACAACCTTGGTCAGGTAAACATCGTCTTTTACGTTTTCTCAGTCTTCGCGACTTTTTCTTTACGGTTTTCGTCACTGTTCGCTTTTTCGTCCACAGCGAGACTCTTCGATTACTTCGACTCCGGGGTGATGGAGGGTCTTCAGCACAGGTTACTTCAACTAGCAAAGTCGAGGACGCAAGGTCGTCTCGCGGAGACACCAGGAAATTCGATGGCCCTAACTAGTCAAGTACGTCGGATAGAAATAGACCGTCTTTGGCGATTCATCGACCAAATTATTTTTCAATTCAAATAATTCTATTTAAATAATTTTAATCGAATAATTTTTTTTTTTTGTAGATATTAGCCCGAAGAGTAGAAATGGACGGAAAAACTAGAGTCCTGTTACGGTGGTATCCTCCAGACATGTAAGTAGTTTAGACGTTTCCTTCCGCTTATACACACTAACTATCATAAAGTATTATAATCCTTTTATTTTCCATTAGCGAGCCAGACGAATGGGTACTAGAGTCCGAAGTACAAAGCACGAAAAACGTCGAAATACGAAAAGTGGCGTCGTCTCACCCGGAAGAAGTAAGTTTGGCTCTATATTCGGCGGTAAACGGTGGCATGCCGCCACTGACGCGAGTAAAGCAACGCCGGAAACCGGTCAAGAACTCGTGATAATGCCGATCGTGGTGTTCGAGAACAAGCGTAATGAAGTAGCGACGATTAAGCCAGAAAACGAATATCGACGAGTCCTGTATCAGGACAGTTATGCTTTCTGGTCTGGAAAGATGGAGCCTGACGAGATTAATCGGAACCTGAACGTGTCGAGAAGAGGATTCGGGTAAGACGTCCTCTGACTGCAAGAGGAAACGCACGATATGAGTATAGATGGATATGCAAACGTGTCCATGTAAAAACGAACCGATGTCCGAGAAAGATACTACATTATTATAGAACGAATCTGTAAATCTGTGAGCTCTATGAGCTTGTATCGCGAGCCAGAACAATAAAAAAGAGGGAGACGAATAACAGACAAACATTAAGAATGTAGCTAAGAGTACCCACAGGGGAAGCAAAGAGTAATACATTCTAATTTATATAGCCTAAATTGAAACGATCGTTAGGTAATATATTAGTAGTCGTGGATAGCGATGAAAGATATTCTTGTTGCCTATCGATACCAAATTTTGATGAAACGACGTTGGGGTCGATTCCTGCCACGAGTGCCTGTGATACAAAAGCGGTGACACTCGTCGGACTCGGAAGAGCTAGGTTTGGGCCTCAAAAGTGCCTCACCGTGGAAACGTTTTATATCGTTGACCGTCTTGCAAGACCAATGAAAAGACGGCGGAGTTGAATTAAAATGAAAAAATACAAAAAAAGGAAACAATAACGCAGGATGGAGACGAGAATTTTACTTACGACTCATGCGACGCATTAACCGCGCGAGAAAAAAGAAAAAAAAGAAAAAAAGTGAGGAGAAGTAGGAAGAAAAAAAAAATGCAAACTGTTAGACGTTAGTTAACGATTGTAAGGAGATAATCACTCTGGTGGCCTTAGGAATCAATTAATATCTAACAACCGGCCCCTTGGCACTTCCGGGCCCCGTTTAAGTACCCCGAGAGAAGTCAGAAGAAAAGAAAAAGGGATGTGAGGAAGGAAAACGTGAAACGCGGACCTCCTTCGACTTGCCCTCGACCCTCGACCAACTTTCAAAAGGAGATATATCTACCTCGATCTTCAGCTCGGTAGAAATTCGTACAGGCCGCTGTCGTGCGACATGGTGAAGATAAAAGAAGGAGGAGGAGAAGGAAGATAAAGAGGAAGAAGAGGGACGTAAAGGGGGCGTGTACGCGTGGGTGCTGGGTTATCGGATAACGAAATCTTGCGAAAAGACGACAACAGAAAGCAATAGCCAAGGAAAGAATGTAAATGGTCTCAACGGAGAATGAAAGAGGAGATTGTAATAAAAAATAAAGTCGACGCGAAAGTTAAAACGGCAAAACGTAGTCGGACGACTGATGAGCCAACGGGGTTTCTATCGAGACTTATCCACCTTTTCCCTTCGAAACAAAATATTGTACAAAATGAAATTAAAATAGGAAACGAACAAATAAAGCGAAATAAAAAAGAAGAAGGTCGAGGCCCGAGGCACGCTCGAGACATAGAAAGGACGAGTTTGACTCATTCTAGTGTCTAGAGCGTGTTCGACTTCTCGTGTACTTCGTCGTCGCCTATTTTTATCTTCCTGCTAAGTTACGTGCAGCATGCCAATGCGAACCTGTCGCTGCGTGGCGAGACAAAATCGAACAATCGTTTCTTTCCATTTTAATCCTCTCGTTCTTATCTTCCGGTCGCCGAGTCGGCACAAACAGAGAAAAAAGGGAAAGGAAAGAAAAGAAGGAGATAAACTAAAGCAGGAATGTCCGGATAATCGATCATTTTGATAACGACTATCGTTCACCGTTCGTGAAGTTATCGAGGACCGATCAGGTACGTTCTACGTACGTACTTTTTGAAACTTTCTCACTTCCAAGTTTTTACATCGTCGCAACGTTTTTCATCCGATTCGAACCGAAAAGGAGAGAACAAGAGAAAATGGCAAGGAAACACATTGGAGAAACGAGCCAAGACTTTGCGATCGACTGTACAGAGCCGTGGCAGAAGATATATCATGGAATTGCCAGTCGGAAATACCAGCGACAAAAGTATATGTATATCTCTGGAAAGAAAGCGGATAGAAGGAACCAGCTAATCGGCAGCGAGAGCGAATGCATCGTGCTGTACGACCGTAACGAAGAACTGTTACTACTCTGAATAGAGATAGAACACGATGGCTGTGTTACATTTCCCACAGAGTTACTAAAGGGTTGAGGGAGTAATATGAACGCGGATCTGCGAAAGAAATATAAAGGAGGACTTATGGAACGAAGTGTGTCGGATCGCTATTTTCATAGGTGTAGATACGCCGAGATCGTAGAAATATATTTCTCGTATCGCGCGGAAGATGTCTGACATCGTGGGATGTGATGCCGCACATTGTACACATATATACATAATTGTAGAGAGTAAAGAGAATACTTGTAAATTAAGAGGAGTAACAAGTGGAGGGGTGAAAATTCGTGTCGACGACGTGTTGTGTAGCTAGTACGGAAAACAAAATGGAATCGAATGTAGAAAAATAAGCAAGATGTAAAAGGCCTGTAAACGTTCGAAAAGACAACTGGAATGTAAGGGAGAAACTTGGGACACACACGGACAGAAGCACATCTACACACACCAGCTAAGAAACACTGCCAATACAATACGATTGTAATTAAGAACATTAGGCTAATTGGTCGATTTATTCTTATTATTATTATTACGATTAACTGTATAACCCGATAGATCTCTAGTTGCCGCGGATGCATAAGTGGCGTCCCGGTTGCTCCAGGCGCGTGCGCACGCGAATTTTCCACCGGACAAAATAGTTATTGATGCCCGTTAGTTTCCTTCGTAAAAGTATCGACGTATGTATATGTATATTGGGGAACGTTCGCGCGTGCCAGTAAACGGGACGATAGCGGATGAGCGTGTAAATAGTTAGTTGAAATTATCGATAAATCGCCTGGTGGTACGGGCCACCACTTCTATCCCGGGGATATTGAACTCGTCGAAAGGGCGAGGCGCAGCCTATCAGCTTGCGAATTTCAAACCAGAAAGAGATTCACCTTTTTGATCGGAATTCTCGTGGCGGGACACGCCTCGCGTGTTCAACGAGAAGAACGCCGCGGTGAATTACGAGAGGGTGGCTGGTCTGGCTCGTGGAAAATGGGAAACGATACGAGCTCGAAGAAAATGGAAACGCGTCACTGCCAAATATCGCGCACTGCCAGCCGTTTAAATACTGCGGTAGTCGTACACCCTTAGAGCCTTATTTCATTCGCGGAGCATCGTGCTTCTATCTTATTAGTTTCGAGTTTAGCGCGGATTATTGTTTCCTTTACGAGCTTAACCGGTCGCCCTCTAATCGTTTATACTTTGGATTGTCTGTTTTTTTGTTTTTTTTTTTTTTTTTTCGAAACGTGCATCAAGAGAGCGTGTTTACTGCCAGTCTGACGACGACGATGGACGCAAAACCAAGGCACTGCCAGCGGAGCGTAAGACGGAGCAAATCTGAATCCCGTATAACGTATATGTATATAGGTATACATGTATACAAGCGAGTCACCGTTGAACCTTATATAGAGACGCGGTCGATTGATGTCGTTTTGTTGCGCGACTTATTCTGTCCGTTTTCCTCTTTCATTTCTCGCCGACACGGTTCGTTTTCCTCGTTACCGTTAAACTTTTCATTTGTCCCCTATCGCTTTTGGCATCTCCCCGTCAGTGCCATACACGTGTACAACGTGTGCTGCTCGTTCCTTCTGATTTTTCGTCGTGTTCGTCCCGCGCTCGTCTTCTTCTTCGTGTTCATGTTTGTGTTCGTGTTTATTCGACTTATTTCGTGGCGTGATCGCGATTCGATCGTCGTTCCTCTCGCTCCACTCTCGTCGCGTTTAGATCTTTAGGGAAGGTAGCTCGATAACAAAAAAAAAAAAGCTATTATCACGGGTGGGACCAATTTCTCTCGTGCGGGAACTCGTGTTCGTAATGTTTTCTTTTTTCTCTTAGGAATCGAGCATTACTTTTTTTTTTTTTTTAGAGCATTGTCGTCAAGCATGTGGGAATGCGACGGACTGTATTTAGTCGTAAAGAAATATCGAATTATTGATTAGGTTTAGAAACGTCATCGTAACGTTGTTTAGGTAGAAATTACTAAGTTTACTTAATACGATTAGATGTAACTGTTCGGTTGCTTAGCGAGGGTGGATCAACGGGAGAATCTTTCGGCCATTCGATCACGCTTGATCTCGTGGCAGTGAACCGTGACGGAAAATTTAGACCGATATCGGAATCTGACTTTTTTTCAAGCTGCCGCAATAAATTTGTTCAACTGTTTAGATTGTAATTGTCATAGTTCGCTTCGGAAAAGACTGTCCGCATTTAGTGTTTAGGGTCTAATTATCGTATAATTTTGTGGAACGGAAAGAAAAAAGAAAATCGGATAAGAAAATCAAAGCTGTGACTGACGGATTTTTTTTGTTTACTAGTTCTTTCAATGATTTACCGTAGCATAAATATTTTCGTTGTTTTCCATCGTCCATTATTGGACCTAAGTGGCGCTAATTTGATTAAAAGATTAAAAAAAACCCGCGATTTAGCGAGGAAAGTTATGTATCGCGAACTTAAAGGCGGTAAAACATCAAGACGGAAAGGGGGAAGGACATAACTGTTCACGTACCACCATGTTTGTCGTTCAAAAAATGATTTTCGTACATTTGTCTCTTTTTCATTTTTTTTTCTCCTTCTTTTCCTTCCTTCATGGGAAAGAAATTCATTCATTCATAGCCCTCCTCGTTTGACCTGTCCCCTTCTAATCCCATTTCTTTCGTATTTCTTTTCTTTTCTTTTTTATATCGAGTTTTTCTTCGCGCTAGCGATAGTAACTTTTACCCGCGCGATTCTACACATTAAACAGTAAATGTATATTTTAGCGGATCTTGTAAAGTTTTACATAAGATAATTAGATATCCATTAGTATTGGAAGCAAGAGTGACTCGGCCTGGAGAATAGCTACGAAGCACACCTTGTTCGTTTCAAAAAAGAGAATGTCTCAAAAGACGCGGTGTTCGTTGTCGATCGTAACTGTTCTCCCGGTTTTGGATTTTGTACATGTGTATGAAAGATAAAGGAGAACAGAGTGATTGTGAGAGTGAATGAGAAAGAGAGAGAGAGAGAGAGAGTGAGTGAGTGAGTGAGAAAGAGAGAGAGAGAGAGAGAGTACCCGGCTATAATTATAATAGATTGTTTAGCACTGTGTAAATAAGAGACACAATCGATTACACTTTGGGGCAAAAAAGACCATAGAGGAAAGAAACGATGGGCGAAAAAGAGTGAGAGAAAGGGAGGAAGTTAGAGAGGGGAAGAAGAATGCTGATAAACGTCTCGTATTTTTACAAAGAAGATTATGCGAAATAATTTGAAACGAGAACGACAAGAGAGACGTATCGTAGGTGGATTTATTACATTTTCTTTTTCCTTATATTTGGTTACGTGGTATTAATCGATGTTTGAAATAAAAATCGCTAGCGGTCAATTCCTTTTCCTTTCTTTTACTTTTTTTTTTCTTCTAAAATAAGAAAACGGAACCAGAAAGATTAACGACGATTGCTCGGAGACAAAGACACGTGTTCGTTAAATGTATTATATCACTTATTCTTTTCCCATCGACTCGGCTGTCAAACTCGCATATATTTGAAGCATTAGACATAGTGGATAAGTTTGTAAAAAAAAAAAAAAAAACGTATGTAATGCGTGAAATTGAACATAAATCTCCATTCCAATCGGTTTATCATTGACTAGCGCGATACGATTTAACCCTTGAGTACGATCTTCCACGTAAATCACGAACTTGTCGAACACCGCGTGAGTTTTCCTCGCACGTTTACGCGTCCATGCAATTTCGATAGGATTTTAACAGTCGCACAGATGAAAAAGCAATACGTATAATAGAAGCTACGAATAATCTCGCTATGGCAACTATCAACTTTTATGAATGGAACGTACTTAAGAGTTAAATCGAGTCACTTCGAATGCTGGTCGTGTCAGTGTTTCGGAACAGAAGCGAGCAACACGTCATCTAACGATCCATTTGTCCTATCTATGCATCGACAACATATCGATTCAGAATTCTAGTCGTCGAGATCCTAAGGTAAACAAATTTTCTTTCGAAATTGCTGCATTCGAGAAAAACGGCGCGCCGAAATTCCGAAACGCTTGCACGACCGTGCGTTCATGTTCGATATTAGGACGAATTTCGTTGTGTTTCTCGATGAACAACGAGGAAAGGGTTCGGAGCCTCGTTCATCGTCGACGTGAGAAAGAAACGAAACGACGACTAGTTAAGGTAGAACTTGTCCGAACACGGCTTTCTAGTTTTCACGGCTCTCTCTGAAGCAGCGCTTGCAAACGCTAGAGCGAATCGCGCGTCCTTCATAAAAATACAGCTGGACATGGTTTGTAAATGTACAAAAAAAAAAAGATGATTACGAAAATAAAGTAATAGAATTTAGAAAGATTAACAGGAAGAAAGGAAGAAGAACGACGTTTTACCAATGTAAATATGGATCATTGTCGCGTTTCGAAATTTTCGTCGAGCGCGCGGCTAGGGATAGCGTATTACGAATATAGTGTTTGCATTTATTATAAATTCTATGTAAAAATACGACGAGGAGAATGATCGTTGGGAGAGATTGTTTCTTATAGACCATATCGGTATATCTAATATAGTATCGACGTTTCTTTTGTAAACCTTTCCATATCGTTTGTTCACAACGAGCTACACCTATTTCCTATTTATCGTACACGAGGTTTAGGTACTCCTGGTATGCGCACGATCGTTCCACGTTGTTTCGTTCGGTTTCCCCTCTGTTGGACGCGTAACGCGCTTTTCGACGTTCGTCACGAGCGCTGCGATATTGCTTCGGTTAGAAGAAAAGGCTTGTCTCTTGTATAAAAGTAGAGGAATAATAGCGCATAGTTTCGATTAATACTTGAAATTCTAGGCTATGTAGAGAACGCGTGTGACGGTCTCGCCTGTCATCGTGCGTACAATAAAGGTAAAGAAAAAAAGGAGCAAAGAAAGAGTAAAGCGAAGAAATAGATGAGATAAACGTAGGCGTCATAATGTTTCAGTCGTGTGTCATTGATCGGTAGGGAACCGGGGATCGGCACCATCGAAATACAGTGTCTTTCAACATTGAAAACTGGAAAGCCCACTCTAATCGCTTTTACTTGATCGTTCATTGCGAGATATATCCGTGCGAAGAGCCGATCGTTTCTTTAGCGACCTAATTTTTCCACGATTCCGATGAAGTGGCAATAAATTGTCTGTAATTTGGCGGTGCTCCGGGAAATGGTATAGAGGCGCGATCGTAATCGCGAAAATATTTGCTGGATTTTATACGATGACAAAACTATCGTGACAACCAAGGACAATCAGTTGCCACTTCGTTGTATCAATTGTGTTTCCAGCATATACTATGTATAACGACAGTACGAAACACACGGGAAGGAAAAACAACCGAGGAAAACGAAGGAAAACGATAAACTATCGCTTCGCACTGCCAAACGGGGAAGAAAATTGGGAGCTCAACGTCTCGCGTTCGTTGCGTTGACCGATCCTGTCGAGCGATCGTCGAAAGCACCGCGGTGTTCATTGTAATCCACATAGTGGTACCCCAAGAGAATAAAATAAAAAAAAAAAAAATGAGAAATAATACGTGTAGGAGGTAATATACTTAGATAAAGCGCACGCGAAGATTTTTTAAACCCGTATTAAGCGCGAGAACAGAGAAGAAACTAAGCGTTGAACAGTGCTTTTGACTTTTTGGATACTTTCATGTACAAACACGAATGACGGTTTATAGCTCAAGGAAAACATTAAAGAGACAGATATTGTAAGAGAGTAATAATAATTTGACGGTTACGATATCGTAACACGGTGTACTTCTTTTACTATTTACCCGATCCGTGCTTCGTTCATTTTTCTTACATTTTCGAATGTTTCCTACGAGCATCTAACACATTTAACGGCGTATCTTTAGGCGAATCGATCGCTTTAATTAATTAATCGCTTCGCAGTGTAATACGAGGTGAAACTTGGACAAACCGTCAAGCGTAGGACTATAAATTTCATATCTTAAATGTCATCAACTACAAAAAGTTGAAAGTGTGTGTATTTTTTGTATTCGATGCCAAAAATGCAAGAAATCATGACGATAAAAAGATAATTACCTTTTTAATCATCAAGATTTATTTTTATTTTTAATTTTAAATCGTTCGTTCTAAACTCGCGATCGTCCTATTACAACCTTGAAGAATTAATTCGCGTTTTAACATCACCTCGCTTCACAGTTAATTTACCATCACCCGTGATGGATGTTTTTGAGCGCTGTAGACAATAGTTATCTTGCAAAAAGCGATTCACGATCGTTACATTGTTCTTTTCTTAATTTCCTAGCTCTAGAAGGTGCAAATTCACGCTCGCCAAAAATTACGCAACAGCGATACGTTTCGTAAGAAATTGGCACTCACATGCGAAACCAGCAAAGTTATCATCTATATTCCACGCAGAGAATATTTGCGTGAAATATTAACGTGGGTGTTTTATGGAAGCGTGGCTTCCGTTTCCGGCACAAACCACCCTGTCCACGCGCAATACGATATTCCCTCAGGTGGTGAAAATACAGGAAACCCGATCCTTATTTCAGGATCGACTCTCTTCTGGACAACCTGTTGGCTACGCTGAAACGACATCGAGTGTGTGCTGTCGACGAGAAATTCAATAAGCCGGCTCGCGTGCCCTTTCTAAAGACGAACGAAATTTGTGTCGATCGTGCGAGAGGAAAAAAATAATTAACCGATGACGGTGTCCGGTTACACCGATTCCTATGCTCTTTTTCCTTCTTTAATTGACTCGCGAAGTCGTTAATTGCAGGTGGACGATGTTCGCGCGACAACGAGAACGATTAGTCGAACGAACAAACGAATCGACTGCATTACTCATTATGACTCGTTATGGTTCCGATTCGCGTTCTTGACGCCATAACGCTCCGTTAACTGTGAGCTTCTACCTAACAAGGAGCGTGAATTTCCAACGCGGCAATACGAGAAAAGTTAAGCGATTGCTACGAACAAAAGAGTTCCTCGAAATTCATAAAAGTCCTCCCATTCAAACGGAACGAGACGTGTTATTACAAGCATCGTCATTCCACCATCGTACCAGGTCGTTAATTAGAAAGCTAGAATTAATTTCACGTTTTGTTTACGCCAAAATGGCCTGACTGTTTCTGTACAGTTACTCACTATTATTCTCCGATGAATTCCCGTAAGGAGAAAGCTCGTGACAAAGAAGTTGCTCCTGGTGAGGAGAGACCAGCGATCGTACTGTATGCATCGTTGGCCAACGAAACCAAGATCGGGGCAGGAAGGTGGCGAAAAAAGTAAGTAAGCCGGCCAGGAAAAACAGGCGCACCGGTAATCGGAAGACAAACGATTGTTGATTTACTCGGTCGACTTGGAAATACTGTTTACCAGCTGCCCGGTGAAAGAACGGGAAGGAGACCTGGAATGGTAATGGTAATGGTAATGGTAATGGTACCGGTGCAGATCGTCGGGAACGCGGATTATACGAGCGTTCGTTTCTTGCCCCGTACCCTCGTCGTCGTCCCCATCGAGTTCTTCGCCGCTCGTGTACAGTTAAGGAGACACTGGGATGAAATTCAGCCCGCCCGTTGTCCTACGGTCATTGACATTTTCTCTCTCGAAACATCATCCCCATCTGCGATTATCGAAATTCAATTTTATCGATGTAACTCGTTCCCCTAGTTCAGGACGTTAAATAATAATGTCATAATATATTTCTATAAGCAATATTACCTTTTCTCGCGTATGAACGAAGCCAAAATATATAATTCGAAATTGCATTATTTATTATTTCCGTTTGATCTGCGAGAACGATATTCCGACGAGTTCTCGAAACGGACATTTTAATTTCGATAGTTACAATCGCAACAGTTTGGCGCCACCTTTTTCAGTGTAATGGCGTCACGGACGTCGGGAGGACGATGTATAAATCAAATATGCAATCGGGAACGACAAACACCGATCGTAACTGTGCAAACAACAAACACGTATCGAATGATTAAACGGTTCGAGTGATTTTAATTGTTTTGCGAATTATTCAATCGGTTTGATTTTCCATGTGAATCGCCTTCCAAGGAAAAATATTTCGGCTGTTGTACTTTGGATGCACGTAACCCAATTTTCCGATTACGATTGCGTGTAGTGTGCCATGAAGATCACCCACGTTTCGTCCTCGTTGTTGTCTAACAAACAACCGTACGCATTGAAACTGTTCGAATTTGACCGAGAGCGGGGGATTCGCAAAGCGAGGGGGACAAAACGCGACACGAACGGAACGAAATTTCGTTTTCGTGCGTTTCGGTCGGCTTCCACGCGGAGCGCTGTGATCACTACGGTCGACGTTCTGGGTAGTCGCGAGCGCGAGTTCAGACCGGTAAGACGTATCTGTTGTCGTCTCGTGTTCGTGATACACGTCAAACGCGCGCCTCGGCGCGAAAACGAGGGTGTCGCTTTAACGTCGCTCGTGCTGATAAAAGTGTTTTTACGGGAGTGTTAGTGTGACCATCTTACTACCGTCGAGTACAGTGTTGACGAACTTGATCGATTTGTGAAGAAGAACTCTACATTCAAGAGGGAAGTTGAACAGACGAATTTTATCGAAACGTCACTTCGTCGCCGGTGGTGAGTACGTTTGACCTTTTCTTTAGTTTCGTTCGCGACATTCAAACGCAGTACGCGAACACGAACGGTGTCGTCATCGTGTTCGGTTCGATCAATGAATCGTTCCACGGTTCTCTAATTTAAAAAAACGACCGCGCGTCGATAACGTAGAGTTTCCTGCATTTTCGGACGTCCGTCACGATGTACGTTCGGTGACGTTGTTCGCGTGGTGTGACTGTCTTGCTAACAATTCTTTATCGGCATACCCCGAATAAGTTTTTTTCTAACCGACAATCGTAAATATTTCACTGTACTATGCTATGAGAAGTTAGTGTAGCCGACAATCGATTTGAAGTAAGCCGAATGTTTTCGATTAACGCGTCATAGGTCGACCTTCTGTGTTTTGTTTCGTACTTTTGTTTCCATGGAATTGAACGTTCGTCAATTAATTAACCGGATAATATAAAATATACGATAAATGAAAGAAGTATATAGCGTTGGAATACGTAGCAAACAAATAATATTATTAACAGCTGATGCGCTAATATCACTTTCGCTTATCGAATGATGTTTTGAAGGATGGCCATTGATCCGAACTATCGACTGCATCAAAATGGAAGCTCTCGAAGCTTTGAATTTTGCGATTATATATCGGACGCGTAATTATTCTATAGAAACGTACAAATACGCAGAACAATCATGTACACGATAAGTTATAAATAATACCGTAATAATTATAACCATATTTTCATACGAAATTTGTACGTTAATTTACGAGTAAATTTATATAAATTTACGACGAACGATTTTGCGAAATTCGTTCTGTTGATCATTGCTTCGTTTCGTCAACACGCGGCAAATTGCGTCTTGGAATCCACGCTTTTTCGGCCAAGGGTAGACACAATTGCCGGTAAACAAATAGTTTTTGCTATCCGGTGACGAGCCTCTGTGTAACTCAAATAGAGCATGCTTTTCTTGAAGTATGTTGGCACGTGTAACGTTTTCCCTGGACGTGTCCGACAACAGGTTTTCGCGCACATAAGTGTTTACCTTGCTTATGTAACGCGTCGAAGGCTGATCGCGTCGCGTTCCATCAAAAGGGACATTCGCTCTCGACCATGTTTCAATAGTGACGCTACTTTTCTCATTTTTCTGATCCATTTTTCTTCATCCACTTCGATTCCTGATTATTTGAAACCAAATTAACCCTCGAAAACGATCAATTCCGACTCGTTTAGGCTTTCATATTTATTCTAATTGTAGGGTACGTTTACGCGTTATTATTTTATCAAATACTATGGGGGATTTTATTTTTTATGTAAATTTAGGGCATATTGCGCGAAATATATGTTATACATTAGGCGATTCTACTTGACGCGTGCAGTACGAAAATAGCAAAATTACTACGTTTAGAAGGTTTAAGAAATTCGTGTTTAAATCGAAAATTTTTAAAATAATCCATATTATAGCAGAATTTCATATGAATCAGTTTTTGTAATGAAATATTTCGGCGATAATAAACTTTTGTAGGATAATTTCAATTTAATTGCCAGTAGACAGCGAATGTTTCTGCAAATTCATACTTGTGTGAATACAATTACATAGAACCTACGCAGAGGTTTATCAGCCATTAAATATTGTAACAAGTACTACTTTACCTCCGATATTTTATATACTTTTGCAGATTGCGTTTATTATGCGCACATCTGTACCTTCAAATTTTTCATAAATGCGTAAACATCCGCAGTTGAATTATCGCGTAGAAGCAGAAAGTCATTCGCCTTTTCGCTTTATCGTTATAAAAAATAAAATATTCCACGTGGCTGGCAAAAATAACCCAACTGTGTTCTCGAGTTGAATCGAAATTCCAAAAGGAATCGAATTATACTGGCACATCGAATTGTATCGCGGAATCGCGCTCGTCTCAGAGGAATCTCACGCGATTCAACACGCGTTACTACACCTACGCTAATCGTGGAACAGTCGAGAGTCGTGAAACACACGGAGGTTCGCCGACTCGAGGTAAAGTCATGCGCCTAACGTGGTGTCGTGTCTATTTAGAATTTCAGCGAGATCCGTTGTTGAATTCCGGCACGAGCGGCTGTATTTCACTGAGGGCAAAGAGAGACGTGTACGGGCGCGGGTTTCCCTCGTGCGATCTCGTTAGTATCTCGATGAAATATACAGGTGCAGAGTAATGCCGCGCGCGTTTTTCCCTTCGCCGCGCCGGCCAGATAACAGAGATCTCGCGCCGCTTGGCTGTTTATGCCTCCACGATGGAGGTCGCGCGTTCTCCACGATTAGACGGCCCTCTCGCTAGATTCCAGCTTGACGGAAGAGACGCTGTAAGGCCCCGCGCAGTGCCTTCCTCAGCTAAAATACTTTGTCTATCATTCCGAAATATCCGAGAGAATAGAAATTCTATTCTTTTTCTCTTCTCTGTTCCTCTACTTTTATTTTCCTCATCTTCTCTCCCTTCTTTCCTCTTCTTCTCTTTCTCTTTAATATACGTAGTCGTTATTTCGGATTTAGAATTCAAAAATTCTTAGACTGCAGCTGTTATCTTCATTCGCGATTTCTCTGAAAACAATTTGCTGATTAACGAATTGTCCAGGCGGAATAGAAGATGTCTTTGATCTTCCCCAAACGCGGTAATTCAATAACTCACGGTTATTCAGTATCAATGAATAATAGGAAATATCTGTGGATTACGATTGAAGATAGGATCTCGGATGATATTTTAGCGCAATGATATAAGTTAAGAGCAAACTTCGGAGATATTTGATATGATCGACCGAATAGAATAACACGCTGCACGAAATTTGCTCGTTTACACTGCAGTGTCGAGTCCAAAGGACGAACCTGTATCTTCGTTCGTAAATCGAGTCATTGTTGCCACTGGGTTGCTCAAAAACAATTTATCTATACGTATACGGAATAAAGAAAGCCGTATCTGTATTGGAACTGAAGAGATACGAGAGTTTATATTTCGGACGTATGCGAAATCGATGCCTGGTTGTTAAATACTAAAAGTTATTTTTCTCAAAATCACCTTTGGTTAGGTTTACGCCAATTTGATATTAACACGACAGTACATCGTAGATAACGTTGCATCGCGTCTCTCTTCTCTGTTTCGCTTCCTGTTTGTCTATTTGTCTGACACTTGACCTCCACACGACGATTACCGTCACGTATATCAAGTACACATATTTTCGAAATCGCGTGAGGCATTTGCACGTGAGTCTGCGAATTTTTGGATCGTCGCGCCGGCCGGAAAGCTTGAGAGGATGACGCAGCAGGAATATTTCGCCTTGGAAGCAAGGTTCGCGTACACCGGCATCGATCTCGGGGCTGCACGCGTTTATCGCGGCTAATAGGCGCGATCCGAGCAAAAAGCAGCGAAATATCGTTGACGTTGGATACGGAAGCTTCTCGCGATTCAATTGGCTTCCGCTGGCAGTTCTCGCGACCACGAGTCTCGCGTAACGAGCCAGCCTTTCGCACGTTTCACGCGCTGCGGATGGACGCGCTCGTAACGCTGGTAATCCGCTGATGTAACCCGCGGTAGTCTCTCACTACCGACGATCACGAACAGCTGACTGCATCGTAGAAAATTGGCAAGAATGAGTCGCCCGATCGAATACGCTTATATTCGTTTAGAGTCGAGAGTCATTTGGCGCACGCGATCCCTGGGACTTCGTCGCGGCTAATTGGCGGCTTCGAAAAATGCGTCGCCCCCGTTGAGGACGATTCACGCGATCGCGTGAATGATTTTTTTCCCCGTGTGCAAGGACTCGAGCATTCGTCCGGTACCGTGGCGCGTGCTTCGCAAAAATGGAACAATAGGACGCAATTTAGATAAACGGCCCGTTTCAAAGCCGCTATCACCTACGCGATCGTTCGCAGTCCGCGGTTCGTCGTAGTTGCGAGTACAAAATCTCTCTTCCTCTCTGTGTGTCTCTCTCCTTCTCTGTTCTCCGGGCGATTTCGCAAATTACCTCGAAGGTTCGTATCTCGCGCCATACGTTCCGAAGAGGCGCGTCCTATGTCATAATCCAGATACACAGCGAGATAATGCGACGAAGCGATGCCGGTATTTGTACAAATGAATAACACGTCGCTGCGTGTGCGCTAGGATGATTTATCGTGCTCGCGGGCCAAGTATGCGTGTACCGTACCGCCTTATCTGCGGCAATTATGCCCATTGAGAGCGTCGAAGGCAATACGCGATAAAGGTGTACGTAAGCTTTTGTTTCTTCGATTCCGTGGCTCGTTTACTGGTCAGACCAGTCGATTTCTCGTCAAGTAGTGGAGGGGTTCTTGGCTGGATGGTAAAACGTGGAACGATCGCGATGAATTATGGAGCGAGTGGTCGGTCGCGATATGCGTTTTTCCAATTGCACTGTTCCTGGATCGAAGGCTGGCCCGACTCGTTCCTCCAGCGGTTCATATCAATTGCGTCAAAACAGGTGTTGCCTCTTGGAACGTGATGAAAAAAGATGCGAACTACGCGCCTACGGCGATCCAATCGATTCTACGCGCACGTAGCACGTCGTCCGTTCTCGCTACCGTCGCTTATCGTCGTGAATAGCTAAAAATAAGCGCGTTCGTTTCTCTTCCGGTCTCGATTATCGAGTGTCTCGAACAGCAGCTCTAGTCTTTCGAACAGCTCGAGTGTTTTCTTTCGATCGCGAAACCGACTCTCCGCTGGTAAGAGAAAATTTATCGAACATCTTCGACGTGGAAAATGACCGGCATCCGTGCCAGCTGTGTTACGTAACGCCATCGCCGTGCTTTTTGTCCACGGTAAAACCATTGAGAGTATTTTTGGGAGAGAAGAAACGATTTTTAACGCTTCTTTGCATCGACGACAACGCTCCGTCGTACATTTTCGACGAAGAAAAGAGTTCTTTGACACCGTCTCGCCCCATTCGCGTTCGGTACACTGCACCCCAGGTCCGTTGGAAAGGGGTTTGTCTCGGAGCGTTTGCATACATCTTTTGCTCGTTGTCCTGCGGAATTGGTCGTAAACAATAAGCCGACACGCGACAAAGGATAGTTGTGAATAGCAGCGAGTTTCGCCCGGTGAACCCCTGCCGTCTTTAAAATTAATCGACTCCGTTTCGCCGATACGCGCAGGGTCCCGTCGCGAACTTCTGCCTACAATTTCGTCGGTGTACGATATAAAATATAGCCGATCGGTATTTCCAATAGCTGTACAGGTGTAAATAAATATTTGAACACATTCGCATTATCGCGAATAGATAGCATATACTTCGATTAGATTTCTTCGATTTAATTTTGGCTTTCGATCTTATCTGACGCGATCGTGTACAATTACTTGAGTTTACAACTAAGCATATATCTACTGATACTGTTACGAACAACGAATATACGAAACGCGTTACTCCGAACGAAAAACGTGTAACCGACTCGAAGGAAAACGCAGCGGAGGAATATCTCTTAAATATATTTTGCCAGAAGATCGCGTCATCGGGCGCGCTATGAGGTTTCATATTCCGGCATAATCCTCGATGAATTATCTGGCGAGAAGCTCGCGGCACAAAGGGCCGGGAAATGAAAGAGGAAGGTAGGATAAGGGATGAGAGGAGATGACGAGTGTAAAGTTGAGAGAAACGCGGTGAAAGTTCCGGTGTACGAAGGAAACGAAAGACGGAGGCAGGCAGAGGGTGGAAAATGCTGGGTGAAACGACGTCGGTGGCGTCGCCGGCAGTAGCGGCGCCTATATTGATTTTGGGCCGAGGACGGGGTAGTCGGAGGGGAAGGGCCACGTCGATGGTGGTTACGACGTTGCAACGCGTCGCGCCGAGCCGAACCGAGCCGGGACGAGAGGAATGCGCGCCGATGTTTCCTTTACGCGAATGGATTTTGAAATTTCTTCCAACGTATTTTACGCCCTACAGCGCCTACAACGGTAAAACCATTTCACGGAAATGAAAAAGAATTTTACTCGACGTTTCGCGTGGCACGACCACGGCCGTTTTAACTTGCGCCGGTTTAATATCGGAAGAAAACAGCTGCGTTGACCTTATTTCTCTATTTGAACTACCGAATCTTTCATATCGCGCTCCATACCCCGGCGACGCGATGTCCCGCGGTGGATTAAATTTCAAATTCCAGCCAACTTTCATAAAAAAAATGTTTTCTCTTTTTATACTCCTTTTAATACTCGTATATTGCGCGTGAAAATGTTTTCCCGTAAGAAATATCGTTTCTTTTAATGAAACGTACATAAGTGTTCGGGCACCTGGTGCAACTTAATGAAAAGATTTAGTATTTCCATTACCCTTCTATGGTTATATTAAGTCGAGTAATAAGCTGTTTCGTTTATCGACGTTACATCTTGTTGAATATTAGTTGCAGTCTGTAATATATGACGTGCAACGTGGAGAAATATCGTTTATAATCGTATCGTTTAGCAATATTAACGAAGGAAAGACGAACGTTATAAGAGTTCGGTAAAGAAATCGACTTCTTTCACGGCGCTATAGATGGAAATCGGTACGAATTCTCGTTGTATCTTTCGTTAGATTTTTAAATCTTTGAAATAGAAAATAATTGCGGTTAATTTAGCTTACATAGTATAAAACATAATCGCAAAACGCCACTAACACTCGATAGATAACATTTACACGACTATTTGAAGAAGAATTTAGTTCTGTTATTTTTCAGATAAACTACCTATCTATCGACGATCGTCTTTATCTGGTCGTTAGGTTAGAATACTCTTTACACTTTTTCAATCGCTCTATACGTACATATAACCGTGGAAAGCGAAGTTAATGAACTTTCCATTCGTGGGAAAGATAATAGCGGGCACGAACGACGTTAAGCCAATATTCTCTGGTCTGGATCGATTGGCTTTCGGTATCACTCGGACAAACACTCGGCTTAAATCGATCTGGAAGCCCCGCGCGTTCGCGAAAGAGTCGGAAGTCGATAGCGACGAACCCCGTGGAAGCCTATTGCATTCGATAGACGATCCTCGAAGCCGCAGATGCTATCTCTTATTCACCGATGTTCGTCCGGTGAAAGCATCTTGTCGCGTCCCATTCGACGCATAATTGCCATTGTTGCTTCTTGCCGTGCATTTATCGTCTCGAAACACGCGGCGCATCGTGTTCCATTCCTTTTTCTCTCTTTCGTTCTTTCCATCCGATATGATATTCCGAATCGTAAACGATCAGGCATACTTTATCGCCTGTGTCGCGCCTCCTCCGTCCCACGTTTCCTTGTTTCGTCGAATCGCTTCGATCTTGAACTCGTATCGCCAGTCATCCTCTGCTTTACTTTTATTTCCACGTGTTTTACATCCCCTTTACGTCGCACCGAAAGCTAGTAAAATCCGTTCGATACGGTAACGTCGCTTTCGCTCGATCTCGCTTTTTAAATTCCACCCTTTTCTCGGTCACGTTCCACCGATAGCACGTAAACAAGACAGTGGAAACTCGTACGTTCGATGGGACAACTCGGCAAAGAAAGTCGGCTGATCGTAATTGTTGCCTCGATCATCGACGATAATTTTTCTCAGTTGGCGAAGCCGGCGCAGTTGGCCAAATTACACTTTGCTCTCCTCTTCTCTCCAACATTGGGACGAACATCGTCTCCGTGGGGTCGTTGCACGATTTCGGAGGATAATTTACGATGCTCCGGCGTTTCAGTCGCGACGGGACCGGCATAAACAACCTTGCGTCTCCCTTCTCTTTTTCCTCCCTTTTCTTTCCTCCCTTCCTATTTTCCGTACGCTTCACGGCCACCCTCTATCCCACGAGAACGCATTGGAAAGGGAAGAAAAGAGATCAATACCAAAGAACGGCGCGTTTTCATTTGTTTTTCCTTTTTCTTTCGCGATCATTCGAAAACAATCTTCCTTTAATCAAGCACGTTCTCCGTTTCTCTCTATACACCGTTCTCAGGAAGAGACGCTTTCAACCCCGAGAACTGGCGCCAGAGCGATGCCACTTGCCCCCGGTAAGTTCCATCGGATATCGCAACTTTCCGGATCGGTCAAACACGCGAGAAACTTTTAATTCGAAATTTCGCGCAACGCTTCTCCACCGTGTTTTTCCAGCGTGGCGCGAAACGTCAATTTTTCTCTCCTACTTTCCCCTCTTCGTTCACTCTCCCTGAGAGTTTTTTTTTTTTTACTCTCGATGCTCGAGTTCTTTGACACCCCCACTCGGCTCGCGCCACGTTTTTCCTTCCACCCTATATACCACGAATCCCTCTTCACGGGTGCTCGATGATGCGTACGATGCACACGACCAGTCCCACCGGAGCTTTACATTCGACTTTTTATAGCGGAAAACCCCGTAAACCGACGACCGTTCTTCGGTTAAATGGTAGCTTTGATCGAGGGGGTCGAAATTCGCCGCTGCCTTCCGATAATATTAGCCGAGCTTCTCTTGGGAGAAATATTACGAGAAATATTACGAGAAATATGACAAAATGGAGTAGGTGAGAAGGTTCGACCCTAATCTAGTATTCCAGTCGTTGTTCCGATCGCACCGGAATAAAGATGATATATTTTTTCACGCCCCTGTTCTTTCTTCCGTGTTGGTCAAATCGACGTGCTGTTCAACACGAGAGTCGTTTCGTCGATTCGTGGGGGGTTGGAATTACGAACGGAGACGTTGAAGGGGAACTGGACCAAGCTCTTGCATCTTTTTTACGGAATAATCGAACAGCTATCGCCAACTAAAGGCATCGACAGATTTCCTTTACATTTTACCGCCTATCATGAATATTAAAATATTTAGATTTATTTCAAATATTCTATCTTTTTCAATCGTGTTTCACCGCAGCATCCAACTTTTGTCTTTTCTGTTTTCTTAGTGGGTGAAACGAGATCGTGCTTAATTTCCGTTTCTTTGGTTCAGTAAAGATACGAATTTGCATACACATCCAGAGCGATCTCATTCGCCGGGTGCTTTATCTGAAATTATACCACTTCATCGTCTCTGTTTCCACGTGTCATCTCTGTCATATCTTACAAAAAGTATATGAAACTCATAGCCACTAATGTTCCTCCGTTTTACGACATCCGATACACCTTTACGAGATTTTAAAAATGCAGATGTCTTTAGAATAAATTTCCTCGAAGATTCAACGACGATGAAATAACAACCGATCGCGTTCGTGTCGCAGAAGTCGAGTCGAATGGCGGTCAATTTCTTAGCTCGCAAAGTGGTGAAGTGGGGACAGCTGGTATACGCAGACGCCGGCACGATGGCACGTTAAATACTGTGCATCGGTGATTAGGATACGACAAGAGGCTCGTCTATTCGCTGTTTAAGTCAATGAACGAAGAAGAGGAGAGAACCGTCAGGGTCCCGGAGGGATCGAAGTCACCGTTGCCCGAAGACCTCTGACCGATCGTGTTTCCATTCTTTTTATATTTTGCCAACCATCGATCGAGGGGAACAGTCGGCTCGAGGACGATCGCGCCTCGTCGTTTCATCCAATCTGCTGTGAAACGGGGACCGTTGGTACCACGGGCAGCAACCAGCATCCCGAACGCGTCTCTCTGTCCGATAATTACGTTTCTGCCAGCCTTTGTTGCTTTCGTTGCGAATTAACCCTTGGACGAGAGGCAGGAAGAAACGATTATGCTCTTATTAGATTTCTCTTATCCGGCTTTTCTTGTCGTCGTGGCCGTTGTGAAGTAACCCGGTGTACGTAAAGAAAATGAAAAAGTTGGATACAAGGTATGCAAGAAGGAGAAACGGAGGCGAATGAAAGTCCGCGCTCTTGGCAAGCAATGGAACGAGCTCTAGCGGAGGGCGCGCGACTCGACCGACACCCAGTATACACGACACAGTAGGTATTTTATAAACGACCGACTCGCGTAACAAGTTGTCCGTAAGCTATAATAAAAATGTAAGACCGATACGGAAGCGTTGCATCGAGAATTACGTCGATACCGCGATGTCAATGCACCCGGGCGGCACTCGGCCGTTCGAACCGTAGAAAAAGCCGAACGAACCGGAGTCTGAGTAATGTCGTACGTCCATTGGTCCAAGCACGTTGTGGCCGTTTCGGATGCGCCTTGGTCCCCGGTGCGTACGCACATTGCACCGGCCCACAGCAGTACAAAAACCCCGTGCAGGACAATAACCCTGAATAAATCACTGCCCCCGATGGCCATTCGGCCGCACGGTTCCTCTCTCGATTTTATACCGCTTCGTTGCCTAAACAAGATTAACACGACTACCGAAGACCCTGAAACAATTGGCAATGGCATGCCGACTAACCGCGTTGTTAAAAATTCCTATAATTTTTCACACGCCGAAAATTTATCTAGAATAGAGCGCGTAATTGAGTGAAATCCTGTTTCGTGCGTAGTATACATCGTGGTGTTACGTACATTTTTGCCGCTATATCGCGAGAACGTTTATTTCGCGTACGCAACGATTGAAATCTTTAAAGGAGAAAAGAATGTTTTTGGTAGCCTCCTGTTCGTTTTTACGTAAAGAAATTGCCAAGTGAGCGGAGAAATATGGGCGATGAGGTAGAATATGGATAGTATCTGCCTCGTGTAATTTTTTAAGGTTTCCTACCCCTTTGAAGTTTCACGTTTGCTCCAATAAATGCATCGAATAGGTGTACCAATATAAAACTTGTGATCCGCGGTATGTTCCTCTTTTGCTTCCTACGTTCCACAACGTTTTCCAACGAAAGCTCGATCTCGAGGAGCTGGGAACATCGCCAAGTCGATCGAGCTATTTTATTTACACGCGTCGCGAACATCGGTTTGTTTGAATAACCCGAGAAACCATTTTTTCTTCTTCGTTATTTCCGACGAATAGTTTTCGTAAACCGCGTCCTCAGTTGTCGTAACAATTTTTCGCTATTTTCGCGTAACAATTACGACCGACGAGCGAGTAAGTCGGAGACATTCGAGCCCTTTAAATGCAAATTTCACGTGGAGAGCAAAGCGGAGAGACTTCTGCGACGTCGACGAAGTTGCCGTCCCTTTATGGAGCTGATTTCGCGAGCGGATCCGATACAAACTGCGCTTTAGAGCGCGTTAAACCGCAGTTAAATCCGAGCTCTCGGAGTTGTCCGAGCTCACCGTCTCGCGACATAAATCTTCGACCCTGGCGTAACAGCGTCCACGCACGACTCTCTATGTGGGCGTAGACGCCTAACTTTTAGGTTGTTCGGAGCTTCCGTGATTTTCCTGTCGAACCATCTGTCCCACGGTGAAACTATCGTCCTCGACGCTGGAGCGTCTATGGGCTTCTCTAATTCGAATTACCAATTAACGTTTGAATGTGCTTCGAAATTCGAGCGAAGTTTCCCACGCAGTTCCCTTGCCTCGTTTAACGTATTCTAGCTCGAGCAATGAAATAGTGCGTAACAGTAGCGTTAAAGCTACGTTGTTAAGAAACGTAAATATAGTAAATTATCTGTAGTTAAATTAAATACCAAAGTAAAATACGATTGTCGTTAAACGATCGTAGAGTTACAAAATTTAATTAGAATGGCAAATAGATCACGGAGATCGATCGGCCAAAGCGGGGCGGAGCTACAAGAAGAATTTAAATAATTTGGAAAAGACGTAGTTTTTACCATATACAACGTAGCTATTCCAATTTCTTTTATAGAATTATAGAATCTAGGATGATTCGATTTTAAGTACGAAAAGTCGTACGAAAAGTTTTTTTCGTATTATAAGAAAGTAATAGCATTTTCTATTTTACGTTATTTTATCGAATTACGTATGATACATTTTGTTCTATCAAAATAAAGATCACAACGTCCGACAGATTAGGTTTCACGTTTGTATAAAGACGCGTCGTTGTAAAAGACGTGTCTGTAAAAGAAAGACACTTTTCGGACAACCTAACATATATACCTGTTAGGCAATCACGGTATATCGCTTGTCCACATAAGGGAAAGAAGTTCACGGCGCGTTGGCACGCACGAAGTGTCGCTTAAAGCTTAAGAATAGGCAACTCGTTCGAATATCGACAAACTGCATTCCTCAGCCCAGTTTTCCCTGCTTGTTCTTTCGAACGGCAGCGAGAACGGCCTCGTAAAGTACTAGAGCCAGAGACTCTACGAACTTTCTGAAACTTTTCTGGAATCACTCGGGTGACTTCGTTTATAAGATCAAAACGAAAGTGTATAACTTGCGGTCTTCCGTATCCAAAATTTGTTTGAACAAGGTTGAGAGACGAACCAGAACGATCGATGTGGTTTTGATACGACGACTGAAGACGCGATAATAGTAGCGAAAATTGCAAACAAAAATGTCCTAATAACTCAATTATTTGACTGGAAAATATATTCGAAAATATATATCTTGTATCAAAGAATATACAGTGTATCGTAAGATAATCTCTGCGTGGCATTCAAATTGCCGAATTTAAATTGCACAAAGAAAGAAGGAGAATATCGTAGAATTTTACGATTCGAGAAACAGGAGCATCGTCAAGATGCGAAATCGTTCGCGAATGATTCATTTCGTAAAGGATAAGAGACAATGTTACTCGTAGACGTTCATACGTTGGAAAACGAGAATCGAATGGACGAGTCGTTATTTTCAAAAGAAATAATACGTAACAGGGGCTCTGGGACAAACCGAAATTACGTCCATTAAAATCAACAAAGTTGTCACGACGAACGAGACGAGAGCCTTGATGTTTCGGTGGTGTATCGTTTGGTTCAGCCTTGGAGAAAAATGCGACGGACGGAAAATCTCGTTCGTTAGGAGCACCGCGTGTCACCGACATCGATTTCCATTAATCACCGGTGACGTTGGTATTCTGTGGATGAACACCAGTCAGAAAATACCTTATCGCTGATATCGAGGACCCAGAAGGTAGACAACGGCGGCAGCTTTGCTTTTGTACCTGGATTTCAACTATGACGTAGTCGAAGAAAGGAAGACGTCGAATCACACGGTGTCTGGGTGTCTAATTTGCGTTTCATCGATCGACGAAGGTCTTCGAACGACGGGATGCGACGCGCAGTGTATTAACAAATTAATTGATTTTTTAATTACCTGATTTCTATTTTTTACTGCTACGTTTATTCCGTTATGCCATTGCTCAAAGGTTTGAAAAACTTGCCAAGAGTCGTTTTTGTCACGAGTCTCTCAATTGACCGGCCGAGGAACTGCATTTTCATCGGCAATGAAGAGAAACGAAAAATATATTTCTCGTTAATTTTCTGGTCGAATCTGGTAAATTCGAGGGATAAATACGCGTGTCTTTTGAAAATAAATGATCAATCAACGATATTAGTTCCACTCGACTGACGCTGGTCTGCGTAATTTATTTTCTCGATAGTTTTAAAATATTCGGAAGAGCGACAAAAACGCATGGTTGTTTCCAAAAAAAAAAAAAACGACAGTTGTGACATGCGGCTGGCTAACGATATTGAACTTCAAGATTGCTCTTCTATAAAAGACAGGGAAATGTAACTCATCGTACATTTTTCAGCCGTGGCCTTCGTATAAAATAATCAATATGTTGACTTTGTGGCGATCAGACAACCGTTTTAAAACACTGTCGTCACGAGGCAACGGAAAGGAACTGGACGAGCCGGGCGTCCGGATCGCGTCGGCGCGGACTAGAAAACGCCTCATCAGTAACGCCGTTTCGCCTTCGGTACGTGTCGTAACAATGTCGCTCGTAATTAGAATATTTTCATTTCTATCCGTGTCCGGCAAACTCGGCCTCTTTGCGAGCAACCCTTGCGAGCGTAGGTGGGACCGGTTTTAAGTCGCGTTCACGCGTGCGACACACAGCCCTCGGTGTATGTAGGACTCTCTGTACGTACGTTCCGCGGAACTAGTTGGTTCTAGGCAAACCGTCCAGCCGATCGGTGGAAAGGAGAAAGATTCAGGTTCTCCCCTTTCCCTCTCGCGGTCGTTCGTCGAGCGCATTTGCCTTTCACGGCTCGCGCTCCAACTCCATTGAAACTGCTCCAGCCTTCGTCCGCTCTGTTGCTGCTGCTGTTGCTGCTGTATTCTTGTTATTGCTTCATTTTTTTTCTGTTTTCAACCGCGCGACATATACTCTTTGGAAATGAATTCTCCGTTGCACCGGTCTTTGTGCTTTTACAATGAAGCGACCTAAAAATTCGAATCGTCTGACGCGACTCGCTGAAACGTCGAGTATTAGCGTTTATCTCGATGAAAAGTCGCGTCCATCTCGTCCAACCCTCGATCGAACGTATAACGTTCAAACGACTTTTCTATAAATCTTCGAATATTGCACATGTGTAGGCTTTGTTATTTTTTGTTGAAAAATTTGTATATATGTTGCAATGACGGCTGGTCGATCCTCTGCTGGGTTCGCTCAACCAAAACGAACAATGGAGAAGAGCGTGCATCTGTACGCAAGAGGAAAGGCAAAGAGTAACGCGAATTTCGATAAAATCCTCTTAACGCGCTGGGCTGCCTTTTCGAACGTGCACGCAGACGAATACGCGCGTATCGTACGAGCGCATCCGTATTTGCGAGCGTGCATGCGCTACACGTAAACCACATCATGGAATGGTCCCGCCGGCAGATTATGTTAATTAAACGTAATGCAGGAAGCCGAGGGAAATTAATCGCGCCTCGTCGCCGCCTCGATCGTTCGTTAACGGCGGCGCCACCTTTACCGTGCTCTTCCTTTTTTATTGCTGTTCGTCCAGCGCCTCGTTGGTCCATACAGATCTGCTCTTCTTAAATAAAATGCTCTTCTTTTTCTACCTCTGGCGAAGGAAATATGGACAGGTATCATCAGCGTCTTTTTTTTTATTTTCGTACAAGTCAAAATTTAATTCCAGCTCCAATTTTGTTGAAAAGTGACTTTGTGGCTAATTTCGACCTCGAGACAGGCAGGATGTAGTTTGTGGCCTGTGCGGCAAGCAGTTTTCGAGCGGCATAAAGGGATGAAAAATGGCTTTAATATACTGGGTGCTTTAAATACCAACGTGAGCTGTATATACGACGACTCTTGAAACAAAGAAGTTTTTCGGCGATTTTTCCACGTAACCTTACACTTTGTTCTATGCTTTATTTTGTCCGAATAAAATTATTTTTATAATCCAAAGTATAAATAAAAAATTATCTATGCGCACAAAAGTTAACTGCAATTAAAGGGAACGAAATTAGGATTTTCTTTCTATCAGCGAAAAACACACCTCGTTCTTTTATTTTTGCTTTTATCCACACATATGAATATCAATGAGAAAGTTATCTGCAAAGCTGGATAACTTCGTACAAATTTTGTTCGATGTAAGAAGCAAAAAGAAACTCGAGGAGAAGGGTATTCCAGTCAACCTGTTTCTTTCAAATCGCTCGCTCTCCCGCCTTCTTTTCATCGAGCGTTATTAATTGTCATCTAACGTCGTTATTAATTGTCATCCAGCGTGGTGAGTCGGCTTAACGAGCAAACGTTGGCTGGGATATTTTTTCCACGTGGCATTGTATCGTCCGTGAAAAGGGAGAAACCGGAGGACCGGGTCTTTGGCGGAGAACAATCGCGGTCTCGATCATCGATCCTGCTGGATTCCATTCTACTGTCAGCCGGTCGCATTCTTGCTGGTTCGCTAACCTTCGAAAACGAAGCCCTTCCACGAAAGCGGCCGCAGAGTTTCGGAAGAGTCTCGGAAGAGTCTCGGATGCATTATCCTTTCGTCTCATTTTTCACCTTCTCCCTGACCACACTTGCCATCATCCTCTCTTCCCGCGCTCTACTCACTTTCGTTGCTGCTCGTTAACCTAAAATTTTCTCTTGGATGCGCTGATAGCGCTCCTGAACCATCTCTTCGCGCTCTAGGTTTTGCTTGTTTCGCTTACTTGCATTCTTGCGCCTCCGCGGTTCGTTCTTTTTCGAATCTCGGCAAATTCTACAGTCGTGGGAGTGTACGTTGGATTCTCAGCTCGGCGCGAAAGGTTTAGGCAAAAACAGACGAGCGCTACGTTGTCTTGCAACCCTGGGATACCGCTAAACGCCCGTCTCCAGCCAAAAAACCTCTCGACGACTTCCTCTACGGTTATTACCGGTGAACGCGAAACGCCGGAATAAATTGACGTTTTTTCGTGGTGCACCGTGACAATGGTCGGGTAACCAAGCGTTCGCGGAACGCGGATACACAGTTCGGCAGGTTCCCTCGACTTGCTTAACGTTGATTTATCGCCCCGAAGAACTGCCAAATTGGCAGTGCTCGTCGTCGAAACTCGTTAACCAGCCAATCGCCGCACCAGGATTCTCCACAGTCAGAATTTTCGATAATTCCAGTTGGAATACGTGAGATCCTACATTCACTCTTGCCCTCCTCTGTTCTTCTTTATTTCCCGGTTCTTCCTTATTTTTTGCCGATGTTTGTCTCGCTTCAGAGATTCGACCTGGACAAAATCGGAACGAAATTCGGCTCGGTCGCGGAACACACCGTTTACTTTTTATACCGCCGACCGGTAAAAGGATCGTCTTGTTTTCGTTTTCTTTTTATCGGAAGAAATTGCTGGGAATCGTCTGTTTCGATAGTTGAAGAGATACGTGGCGGGTTTTCGTTGGACGACGCGACTCGTGCAGCCTCGCGGTGACGCAACTACGAGTTACAGCTTCCGCGACAATGTACCCTATAGATTCGCTTAACAGCACCGGAAGCTGTAATAATTCCGATGATGATGCGCGCTCCCTCGTTCATCGAGCCGCGCTGCGCTCAATTGTAAGACGTAAACGAGATCGCTCGGAAACACGCGACAGATAAAAACTTTCCAGCGAGAATAATAATAATAAATGGCACTATCTGCTTAATAATGATAAAAATAAATGACGCTAAGTGTCGGATTCTGTTTCGACCGGACGAGAACGGAATTCGTATTCCGTCGATGAAACGTGAACTTTGGCGGCTCGGCGTGCGTATTTCTAAATCTGAAAATTCATCCTAAAAAGAATTAATTCGTACCTTAAATAAAATTTCATGTAAACGCCGAATTCAACGATGTTTGGATAAAATCGAGATCGATACTGGACCGGCGAGCGTTTAATTAGCAGAACAATAAACAGAGCAGGAATTTGTTGGGCGACCCACGATAACACGCAATTATTCTTTTTGTTCGCTAATGAGACTTCGTCTCGTTTATTAAATAAATACACTAATTACGAACGTGAATCATTTGACAAAATATATGTTCGGCCATACGCAACACGATCGATGATTCGTATAATTCTGCGAATTAATTTGCTTACGTAAGCAACCATAATCGTTTCTTACGTAATTTTCGATCGCACGGACAACAATCGTTCGTTCCGTTGTGTTTCGATAATTAATACGAAACGAACGTGAACGAGATCTTTCGATTAGCTTAATTACGAACGAGCATCTATATGATATTTTCGATAAAACGAACCGTGACTCTGTTCGTTTTCATCACGGGATACCTGCACGTAGCGCTGTTCTCCAAGGTTAAAACGACCTCTCCAGTCATTGGATTTTCACAAAAGGCGAGTCGCATAAATTATCGCGTTCCATTTATCTTAGGCAAGCAATTAACTCCAGAGCCTGGAAGAATCTGAACGAAGGAAACGGTCCGATCATCAGAAGGCGTAGTCGGCATCTACGAGTAACAGCCCGCTCGTTCCGTCAAATCTATTTAATGCACATTTTACCCATCCATTGGGCTGCGCTATAATTTAATCCTATCTCTTCCTGCTACTTTAACCGTGCGTGACAACGACGTACATCTCTCTTTATAACTATCAGCACACCTACGAAGGTTTAAGTAAATTTGAGAAATTATCGGCTTGGCCAATTCTTTAAATTATTATTTCACGTGAAATGTCAGAGTGTAAGGGATTCGTATATGCCGTTTATTATTTATTACGTGTAATCCTTGCTTTCCAGCTTCGAATGGTTACCGATTTTATTAATTCTACGCACACAATTCGAAAGAACGTACCGCTAAATTAAAACACATTTGTCAATGAAACGTGTATATTATCAAAGGATATATTAAAATTTAATAGCCTCTTCTTGACGCTTTAAACGAAGCAGTAGGTGTCGCGATACTTCTCAACTGGCGTGTGTACGTTATAAACACCATCACGTTCATTCACCACTTTGGCCAGAGCGAAAGGCACCACGTAGATGCGATAAATGCGTGCACGCATCCGTCCGTCCATTCCGTCATTATGCTATCAGACGATGCAATTGCCAATTGGCTGTGTCGTTGGTGAACTTTCTCGACGCGGCACTCGTCAACAAACGTACTCTGGTATATACACGGTCGACGCTTCGATGCGATCGTCGAATAGAAACTAGAAGTCAACACGATACAATTGTATCTAGTACACGAATTCGAACTTTGGAGCCTGAAACGACGAGAGTTCGTGGCAATACGAAACCTCGTTGGTCTTCGAGTCAACGTCGTGACTATCGATCGATTAAGAATAAAAATATTGCACTTGGATATATTATTGCGATATTCATACTATTTGCCGGTATCGTCGCTTTCGTCAATATCCGATCTCAGTTGTTGAACATCGCGTTATATACTCGACGATACTCGTTGACGATATTCGCAACGTTATTGATCGCGTGCGTTCACCTTAATACGCGGTTCGCGTGTCCCGCGCACACGTATATATATATTAATAATACACGTTGAGAACCGTGATCTCCAGGAGAAACCTCTGCCTTTGTCGTTCGACCTATTTTCAATCAGGACATTTCCGTCTTTCACGTAAATTACAAATGGGCGAGGAAATGTGGCACACGGGAGAATTGACTCGTTCCGAGGTAGACTCACGGGAAATTGGAAAACTGGTTCCGAGGTAAACGTCGAATCTCACGCGGCCAACGCGAGGCAGAAACGGAAAACGCTATTATGACTTTTGAGCTTTCGGTCCGACAGCACCGTCGGGCATCGACAGCCACCGTTTGCGCTCCCTTCTCCCGCTTCGATCCTCGCGCAGGGTAAAACTCGCACACGCGCCCCTGGAAACACAATTACTGGCGTGCACCTATTGTGCAGTGCATAGAGTCTGGCACACGAATATCCAGTTGCAAACAGAGACCTCTTGCTACGACTGAGTTTGAAGTGGCAGTCAGGTGAATCGAAGAGGATGAAACGAGGATAGAGAAACGAAAAAGAGCGCGTATCAACGGAGCCAGGGAGCGCGTGGTACAAAGCTCATTTATCGACTGGCTTTTCCTTCCACTAAATACGAGTTAGCTAGTCCACCGTTGTATTTTCCGACATCATCTTTCGTTTCGCAATTTCGCTGTTATTTTGCTAGGATACGTTCGATTCAACTTCGACGAATGTAAATAGAAGTAGTTTGTACAGTACAGATTGCTATATAGTGGAATATGCATTTAGCTTAAAATGCTAGCCGAAATTGAAATCTTCAAACTCGTTTGTTCATTCAGCGTGGAAAACGAATCGACTCGTCGTTCGGCTTGTTAATCTCTTGGACATAGTAATTTCTTCACTCAGGGATCCTTCCCTTTAACGCGACGTTTTATGTAAAAGTAAATTATATCGGCGGGTTTGACCGATCTGCTAGAGCCAGTTAATCGCTTAGACCTAAAAGTTCTCACCAAATAGCTGCTCGCTAATCGGCAACAATTTTTCGTCCGCTGCAAATTACAACATTTTTATTCCTGAGAATTCTTCTTCCTTTTAGAGAAAACTATTTCCTTCTTTCGCTCGAGCTGCATTTACACGAAACGTCTCTTTTAAAATCGAAATTCTACCATTGCTGCTGCAAAGTACCGTAAAAAGACTTAAAACGATTAGTACTGCACTTCCCTTAAATTTTCCAAATTAATTGCAACGAGCTGTTCTGTTCTTTGCTACTCAGCCAATTACAGCCTCGCATCGGAATTCCTGAAAGTCGAACGCCAGAATTGCAAAAAGTCGCGAGCAATTGCTCGCAGAGACCGTTATCCGCGCGAAGACGCTTAGGCGACGGGTATTTATGTAAGTTTGCTATTTTGCCGCGAAACGAGCAAAAAGGCGATTGGTCGGTTGGACGAAATGAGCTGTATTCGCGGCGTAATTTTGCAAGCACGTGTAATCGAACGACGACGACGACGGGGCACCAGAATCTCGAGGCTGTGGCGAGGCCACGAAACCCGACACTCTGCATTCTCGATCGAGCCCGGTAGTTTTGTCTAATGTCTATGAGAGCCGTCACCGCGAATTTTGGTCCACGGCCAAACGATCTAAATGTAACGCCGGTGGAAAAAAAGACAAAAAGCAACGTGCCACTTGTCCGATCTTCGTTTACCACTTCTTCGTTTTAATAATTCTACTTTATTCGTTTTCCCACCTTTGTGTTGATATATTAATTTTCTCACCTGAGTAGCTAAAAGGAAGTATCTGCATATTTTGATACGAAATAGTCGAAGAATAGACTTGGAGATACATACAGACCTTGTGAAATTATAGAAAACGATAAATCAACGATGTTTCATAAGAAACGATCGATGTTGGATCTTAGCTTTTTACGCAAATTTTACTCGATTATTTTGCATAATATCGTTAATATCGTTTAACCGTTCAAAAAGGTTGATAACCCGCAACTAGCGATATATCGAATTTTAAAATTGTCTTTCTATAAAAAGTCGAGAAACGTGATTTACCAATGTTTTTTACCTCATCGTGAAATGTAACATTGGTAAAAGAAAAGAAATCGCAGAACACCGTACTAATAGTCTCATCCTCGCTCTTCTTCTTTCGCCAAGTCTTTGATCGTGATTTTCTCGCAGAACTTGCAGAATAATGCTGTCTTTGCGATCCTCTGCATCCCTCTCAATCAAAGATCACCCGTTGAAATGTTCGATAGACCGAAAACTTGCGTCTCCATCGGTAACAAGAGTCGCTCGATCGGCGCGTTTCATTACACCAGATTCATAGCTTTTTGTTTTAACCGACCGTTTCTTTTTTTGTGGCGAGCGATTCGGTTTTACGAGTTTTCCGAGTGCCACAATTACCCATCAATTTCCAGTCAAACTGGACAAAGGGAGCTTTCGCACAAAGGATTAATGGACTCGCGTAAACGTGTTTGTCACCGATTTCTTTGCGCGTCATAAAAATCATCCGCAACCTTTCGACAAGCTACGTATTATGTGCCTCGTTTAGAGGTCGCATCGATAATGTCCCTCAGTCGAAACGTAGAAAAGCGGCAAAGTTTCGATAAATAAATTTATGGAAGTGAGTGATACGTTTTTCCCAGGATCGAACATTAATGGGGTTACGCGATGAAATTGAGAAACTCAAAGGAGTCGATCGCTCTGATTTCCGCGAGGCTCGTATCGTACGCTCTGGTCGAATCTCTTTATCGTTCCAAACAAGATTTCGCGATCCCATAACCGGCAACGGTTTCGCGTTGATCACGGCTTTCGTGTCAAAGTCGGTCGCGCGAAACGTCTTCGCGAGCTTCGGAATTTTCATCTCTGGAAGAGCTTTGCGAGGCTGCAACTCGTGAAATATTTTCGGCTCGTCCCAGTTGCATGACAAGACCGAGTGGAAGCAGCAGGGTTAGAGAAACGACGGGAGAGCACAGGCAATAATTAATGTCGCGGAGGCTGCACGATCGGAGCGCGCTGCGTCAAGGATCGTGCTAATTGCAGGAGGTCGAGCAAGTTCACGGTAGCACGGTACGAGAAGGTTACTGTTACTTTTCCTGGTCGACATCTTGGAACCCCTTGCCCCGTGTAATTCCCTCTCTTGCTCGCCGCGACGGAATGAACTCTCTCGTTGCACACTGTCGAGTCCGAGGGAAAAAGAGAGGAAAATAAGAAGAAGGCAAAAGGGCGAAAGATAGATGGAAAGAGAGAGAACGGAGAGGAAAGGAGCCACGGACGGATGATTGGCTCGTTTCTCGAGATAGCCGCGAACCTGGTCGCGAGCATCTTAGTGGTCGGTAACAGAAGAAACAGCGGCAGCAGAAGCATCTACTCTTCTGGGTTGCAGAAGTTGCGGTACTGGTCTAAAGGAATTACCGTTAGAAGAGCTGCACTCGTCTTACGTGCTTCCTAGGCTCCATGTTATACATATATACGTATAGGTGCACGCTTCTTTCCGTGGTCTGCGTGCATCGGCGCGGTGCACGGCCGCGCTCTCTGTGACGACGCGACTCCACGCTCCGTGCACGATATACAAGGTGTCTGTTGCGACTTTCAACCTGGTCGTTCTTAAACTTGAGAACTCTTACGAGTCCTTCGTTTCGTTTGCGCGGTAGATGGAAACGATTTCGCGCTGAGATCTGGTAGCATCGAAGGGGTCGTAACGAAAATGACGCTCGACCATATCTGTTTCTTCGAGCATCTTTAGTTTTTCTTGGATCGTCCCAGTCTCCTTTTTAAGAAAACAGTCGTGGTATTATATCGTTGTGAATGCATCGTAAAAGAACTGCGTTTAATTTAATCCTGAATCACCCACGGCATACAAGAATCATGTTTTTGATTAAATCGTAGAACCGTTCAAGCTATTTAATTAAGTTGTTCGTTGGAGCTCGATGAAGGTTAGTTTAGCAGTGTCGTTTAATTTTCCCATTGTAACATGTTGCGAAGCCTCATTTTTAGCTGTTGAAACCCGCATTGCTATCTAAAAGTTGTAGAAATTTGAGAAGAATGGCTTTTACTACGAGCCCTTCGATCTCTTTCGCCTTCTTTCGGATTCGAACGAGAAGTCGATCGGTTATTTGGTAAATCCGGTTGATAAAAAAATTCGATTTAGGACGCGTAGGAGGATGTCGTCTAGGGGGAATGTCGGGAAGATTCCGTATCACGGCGGAAAATTAATTCGCGCGAGTTAAGACGAAATAGGGTGCAGGATTGCCGCAGATAAACTGGTTACGGTCGTTACTTAACGAGGGTGGATCTCGAGGCTTAGGCGAACGGTATGAAATTAGATTTTGAGCGCCGATAGAAACAGCTCCGTCGACTCGCGATCGAAGTCCAGAGGCGTGGAATTTTGACAAACGTACACTACCATCCATACGTATCCAGACAGCCGATGGAATTCTATCGACAAGTTGATGTTTTCTTATGCTTTGAAAGTTACGATCAAAGAATGTTTCTCAACTACGGAAATCTCGGAAAATCGATAAAATTATAGTTATCGCGTACTTCTTCCGCGAGTTTCCTATAATTTGCAATAATTTGAAAGTGTCCAAACGTCTAATACAAACGACGGCGTCTAATGCAAAGAAACGTTTGACCTCGTAGATCAGCCAGCCATTTTTGCGCGATCTATCAAACTCACGTCCGATAGGAAAGAACCGTATTTCTAGAATACGAAGTATGGCGCGCCAAATATGACGAATAAGTTGGAAAGCATTAAGGATAGTGGTGGGTGACGTTAATGTTGCTCGACTACGGAATGAAGGGAGGAAAAAGAGCGCGTGTGCCCGTTGAAATTGGAATTTGTTCCGTACCGTTGCAATTTCGGTCAATTACGTCGAAGTTTTCTCATTTTTTTTTTCGAAAGATTGCAGCACGGAAAATGCGCGTATCGCGCGTTCCGATCGATGAAAAATTCTAAACGTGGCCGTTAAAACGACTGCCCGTTATAATGGTCCCCGACTTCGCTGCTCGATAACCACGATGCCGTTAATTAACGCGAAAACAAATTCCGCGGCGTGTAACGGTGATCGATCTAGAAGAGTTCAAGGTGATCAATTTATCGGACCAAGTTCGATAATACGCTGTCTAGAGCGGAAGAAAAATTGATCTTTGTGATTATAACGCTTCCATCGCCTGTGCTCGGTTCCCTCGACCATCGAACATTTTATGTCTCGGCCTTGCTTTCGCTTCAACTTACGAATAAAAGAGGACTTTTGATGGTTTAAAAAATATTTATCTCGAAGCTGAAACGATGATCCTTTTTCTTGAAACTTAAGAAATCGCCTAACGACAGAGAAATATGTTCGGTGGATTCGGTGGAGGATGATCGATCAAAGGATGCAAAAGGTTTAACGAAATCTTCTTTTTGAGAAACAAGTTGTGACTGTGCAAATACATTCTGCTATGTACGAAAGAGAAAACGTGTGTGGTACAACGACGAACGCATGCATAAACAGCGGACACAAAAAAAATCTCGAAGCGCAACTTTGTTCGTGTGGATTAAACGGAACCTGTTCGCCGATGAAATAAAGTTGCAAGAACCTGATGGTAAAAGGGAAATCGGCGGAAAGAGAAAACATTGGTTAAGAAAATGGAGAAAGAAAGAGAAGAAAAGGGGAAAGAAGAGAAAGGAATAAAAAATTTCTTCCTTCTGTTAATAAGCAGAGATATACCATTTGCCACTATGTAAACACCAAGGACATTTGGTACACAGTTTACTTTTTACAAGTATTGATTATTGCAATTTCCTGAGTGATCAGCGTGGGCAATTTTCAAGTGAGAATTGCTATGTACTCTCCTTTTATTTATTATTTTTTTGAATCCACGCAAGATCGATAGCGTTTAGTTTTCTTTCTGACTCGTCGTGGAACCTTAGCACGTAAGTACATAGCGTTCGTATTACTTCATCTAGGTGGTTTACATTTTCACGCTATATTTCCTTTTGCTACCGTTGAAATATTAACATTTTTCCTTAGTTGTTCATTTCTAACATAATAGGGTGCGTTAAGTACCTATAGTCTTGAACCCTTCGATTCCCATAACTCGGATTATCATGCAATATGAGAAATTTCTCATAATTTTACATTCGTACATAACTATATACGTAACCGCATAAAGTACGTTTTATTATTTTATAACAAACAGGAGCATACAGGTTCGAGGTTGTTATACAAACGAACTAAAGATCCTGACATCGGTATTGTGAATTAACATATTGAAACACATACTAAACTAACTAGTGGTAATGGAATCCATTAGAACCTATAAACTGTCGATTTACCTATGTTATAGAATATGTAAATGGGAAATGATACCCGTAGGTGACCAAAGGAGCCGAAAGACTAAGAAAGCGTATTATAACGTCTCTGATTTGCAATTTGCAGATGTGTGACTTGGTAGCTATATTATCGTAGTCGTAAACGTAGGACAATAAAAACTGAAATTGAAAGTATACGCGATGATCAGCGTACTGGCCGATGTTCACGCGGATTTGTTAGTTAGTTCTTAGGCTACGTTCGGTGTACGTGGTCTGCTGTGTTTCTTTCCTTTACTCTTCGCGCCCCTGACCCTCACACTTAGCCACTCGGTCATTGTGAGCCGAACAATGAACCGTTTCGATATACCTTGGCTCGTCGGAGCGCGTGAGTACTCTCGGCCGCGCTCACCTACGAGCTTCGTGCGCTTCCCCTTTCGAACTGTGTGCGCTTCGTCTTATGTGCCCGTCTCTCTATTACGCTCCGTACGTCGCCGCTTTAATTAGTACCGGGACCTCTACAAGCAGGACGAAACTACCAATTGCGATGCGTCCTCGATTCTCCTCGCGAACATATCCTCTACCGTGTATCGCAGATGGATTTCTGTTTGCTTGTCGACTGTTCCACCGTGGATAAAACGAAGAATAAATATAATAAATAACCCGAGCGGAGATACATGGTTCCACGCGAGTGGACAGAATGGAACGGTGTGCCACGATGGCGAGAAGATAATCCTTGTACATCGTACGTACATCGTGGACCTCAATTCTTGACGCATCCGAAGTCAGTTCTACCGCTCAAAATAAGACGAGAATCGAGAATAACAGAATTGCGTTGGAAGCTTCATCTTTCAGGGAATCGACAGTGATAATTTATATATTCTTCTACAGAGAAGATCGTCGTACAAGCAAAAATAAGTCGAAAATGAATCTTACGAATTGTTCCGTTCGATCCATACACGTACGCGCTCGTATCGTACAAGTATAAACTCGATTTTCTCAATCCGCGATGTACGTTGCAAAGGTCTTAAAATCATCAAAACATCGCGACGTTAATATCAAAGGACTTTTTATTTCATCGATCACCACTGCCAATTGTCTTTAAACCGAACCAAGGTCCATTCGATTAATAAACGTCCGATTGAACGGAGATCGCAACAAACCGTCCTCGATCGTAATTTTGGTTATGCCAACTCTGCACCGCATACTGGCGTCATCCTGTCGATTTAGCGCCAATGGTCGTTAATAGATTCCTACGTTTGCAGAACCTTCGTCTGTCCACTGATTTCGATTACGTCCTGTTTACATACATAGCGAGCAGCCAGGAAGCTCGACGTGTTCAGAGTACTTAAGCGACTATGTGCATTAAGAATGTAGCGAAGAAGCAAAGCTGAGATATATTGGTTGTCTTCTGCATAATAAATTATACCCCAGTTCACGTTAATTAGGATATCTGTATCTTCTTGCATAGATGCAACTGATACAACTAATGAAATTTTATAAGCCGGAAAATTTTAAGTTACCAATATTGCATGGTCTGCTGAAAGAAGTTTGATAACAAGTGAAATTGTACAAATTACACGCGATTATTTAAAAAAAGTGATGAAATCATAAGGAGGAATCTGTAACTTGTAACTTATAATATATCGATTCGCTAATATCATCAAGTGATAAATTATTATTGAATAGGTGCTCGTTTAATTTCGTGCAAAACGCGATAATCGAAGCACATCGAGGCAATGATTAATTGCGCGAAATTGTGTACGCGTGCAAGATAGCGATCCAGAATATGTAGAAAAAATTAGTAAGAGTCATTTGCAGAAGTTATAGGAGAATAATGAATCAGCAATTAATATATTGATATTCACAGTCCTTTAATTACACCTCATTCGGAATATCTTAGAACTCGATCGGAAATGTAAAGAAGTCTAATAAAGATCTGGATTTGGTTCGTGGAGTCATTCGTGAAATGCATAGAACTAGAACATAAGAGACACAGCAGAAAATTTAATAACGTAAATGCTAAAATCCCTGAATAATGCAAACAGAAAAATCACAGAATTCCAAGCAGAAATAACGATCATGAAAGTTTTAATAAATTCCGGATGATTTTTTTCAACTTATCTTATTTTCCTTAAGTATCCTAAACAAAGGTGTGTTTTTATCGAGGCAACATAGCGGAACAAAGCAGCTGGACGAGAAAATTGATAGGAATCGAGGGTAAATATATTTCACAGAGACTCGTCAGAGCGTTTGCTGATTTTTATCGTTAATCGTTCTCTTGCGATATCGTCGGACCAGGTCACGATTAAACGAACGCAAGATCCAACACATTATTCCTGTTCTACGTCGATTCTCGAGCAATGCGCCGTTATTTATGCGCCGTTGCACGTGCTACGGTTCTTTCCTCTTATTTCAACCTCGATATTCGATTGACCCATGACTCGGTCGTTTATCCTGATAAACTTTTAATCCCTCCCCGGAAACTGGTGGATATCCTTTTGCGGTCGCTTCTCTCTATTAAGCGAATCGTTCACGGCGCCCGGTGGTCATTTTTTTCTCGGTTTTTTTCTCGACTGTTCAACCGTGACGAAGGGCAACCCGTAAGGATGCACGAGAGTAAATTGTATCCGCGTGGATAAGTTATCCCGGTCACGATGCACAGCAATAATTTGCCTGCGAACTGACACGGACGACCGACTCGATCGAATTCCCTCCATCGAAATCGATCAAATTCGTGCCATCTGAATCACATGGAGATCCCGGGGTTTCGTTGATCGAGCGATAAGACGAATCAACGAGCGGTAAACGAGGGTCGATTTTCGAAGCATAGTTCTGAAGTTGCCGTTTCCCACAGAAAAGAATTATAATTGTTCGGATTACCGTGAAACTACAATGGATGCAATATCGATACTTATACCGATAATTATAATACCGATAATTACATTCCGATAACTGCTTCCAATGTACATATACATATGTATAGGTATGTATTTTATATCATCCCTATTTTTAAACCAATTACCATTAAGTTATTTGATTCCAAACTTCACTGTCGATGGATCAGATGACTTCTTCGTTAATTACTTCGAGAATGATCATTATCGTATTCGCAAGTTTGGATTCGTTTTTAACAATTTTCCTATCGTTTTTCGGAAGGATGAAGCGGACAGCTTTTGTTCCTGGAGAGACACTAGTTAGATACGTTGCATGAATTCTTCAACTCGGGCCGATGTCAAGAATGACCATTTCTTAGCGCCGTCCTTTCAAAATGTTTCGAGTAACAGGCGTAATACGCATAATTCGTAAAACGTTTCTACAAATATTGGAACATTTTCGTGAGCTATCGCGTGTGACTATGCCGCGTTCTTTCCTTTTTTTTTTTCCTAAAGAAACGATTTGTGCATGGAAGTCGAATTAATTGGCGTATCGTGTTAATTATCACGCTGACGACCGTTCGCTCGATCAGCGTGAAAGCGTTCACTCGGCCATCGCTAACTTTTCAATCGACAAACCTTTCCCGAGTTAGTTTCTTTTTCTTATTTTAATTAACTTTCTTGTCCCGTTTCGCTCGTCTGATTTTCTCCGAACAACACAGTTTTTTTCGTATTATCGAAAGTCTATTATCGCGAGATGGAAGAAAGGGAAAAAGCAGACATCGGACGGAGCGTAGAACGAATAGTCACGCGTTCGTTACGCGAGCTTCATAACCCGATTGCAGACAGAGAGATGGCTTACAGCCGTAAAGCTTCTTAATAGGGCTACGAGGGAGTAGAAACGCTGTACCGAGCTCATGTACCTCGTTTGTAATTAGCGCTGAGCCGTACGTACGCACCGCGGCGTGCAGTAATTCCTAGGTATGATACTTAGTTGCGTGCTACGCGATACCACCGTGCGTGGAAAATTTGCTCTGTTACAAACGAGGTTTCAGTTTCTCTCCAAATTAACTGTCACTCGTCGAGTTCTTATTCACGCAACTTTGTATTTGACTTCTGTCGCATCGATCTCGTAAATGCGGTTCGAGATCGGCCACGTTTATCCCTTTGCGATCGTGTGTCTGCTCTTAACCATCATTAAAGGAACCGTTCTAATTATACATCGTACTGAATCAACACGCAGATTCAGAGGAGATACATAGGATTGTTGACTTTGAAATCGAAAGTAATAACACAAAATTTCATAACGCGCGCGCGCGCACACACACACACACATACACGTTCCGACTCTTTGAATACTTCCTTTGATCATATTACAAAAGCGTTTACTTAGAACTCTGTTTGTATGAATCTGTCGGCGAACAAGTAGGTTCATATAATTACGTCGTTCGCGTAATAGAAGTTCGCCTAATTCTCGCCAAATCTATGTTTTCTTCGGTCAATGAATTCCTATAAGCCAGGGATGGCCAACTTCATTATACGCGATATACGATCGACTATATTTCTTAAAAACGTGTAACGATCTACCTATTAAAATCTTGACATTTAACACATACAAACATGTGTCTATATGTATTAGTAGTAGGTGACAAGAGGGGAGGACGTATTAAACCAACGTGATATTTTATTAATAATACGATCGATCAAACATCGCTTTGCGATCGACCGATCGATCGCGGTCGACTCGTTGGCCATTCCTGTTATAAGCTATTGGATTCCATTTGAATCTCATGAATTCCAATGGATTCGCATCGAGCGTTTGCTTATATATACGTAATAGCGTTTCAAATCTTAGGATTTTGGAAACGTACACGTATGGGTTACATTTATTCGAGAACTCCAGCAAATATTTTGCTTAATATTTTACGTTACAAAACGTACACTAGTATGTTGCGAACGAAATAACCGATTTATAATAAAATAGCTTGAAAGTAGAAACGGCGAATAGCATTGAATTTATATTAAAAATCAGCAGGTACCCTGATACTTGTGGTAGGCAACGTAATTCTTTAATTATTCGGTTGGCAACTAAGTGGTTGCGAATTTTGTCAATAACACCTAATGACAAAATTCGCGATCACTTAATTGCCAATGCGTCGACGTGTTCGTAAGTAGATTTTCGAAAATTGCGAGTACTCGTTCAGAGGTTGGAAAACAGCTTGTGAAGATTGTGAATACTTCGCTAACATATGATAAACGAACTTGCGAAGCTAATAAATGTAACGAACAGGTAGATATTGGGTTGGCAACTAAGTGATTGCGGATTTTGTTATTAGGTGGTATTGACCCAACCCAATACAAGAGGACCGATTTTGTAACATTACTTCTCTAATGAAACATCTGTGACAGACGTGATCAGAGTGTGTCAGGAGAGATTCATAATCGCATAATTCTCGGCAAAGGGAATTGAAAACGCTCGGTTATCGCGTAAGTTACGCTTGCAAGGGCTCGTAATGCGGTAGTCCTGGAACATAGATTGGGGCGGGCAGCGACGCGTGTATCTCGTTCGTAATTAGTGGACCGCAATATGCGTGTGCCGGGCCACACCGCGACTACCGCCGCTTTTGCGTACACGTTCACGAGGATACGTTTACGCGCTGCGACGCAATTAAACGACCGCGCGATGCTCCTCGTTCTCACGCGTCTCCTCGTCGCTTCCTCCTATCGAGAACACGCAATATCGAAGCCGCACTACTAGAAGAACGATGCGTAGAATAAACTCGGGGGGAAGATTACTTTATCGTATAAAAAGCATTAAGTCTTCGATTGCCATAACCAATTACGTGTACCACCTTTTATTTATTCTGTAATTAGAGTGTGGATGGTTATGTAAAATGTTTTTACGGACACGGGTGAAGTAGTGAAAACGAAATAAAGATTTGCTTCAATTAGATATAATTATTATCATCAGAGCGTATTAAATATCGTACGAGCATTTTACTTTGCATATTTTATTTATTTTTTGCGTGTTATGTGTATCCTTTATGTTTCTGTTTTTTGCTTTCCTTTTTAATATTCCACTGGATATATAAATATTTGCATATCTATAGGACAAGGATAATTCAGTATTTAAATTGAGTTTGTTGAAAAATGATACGAAATACAGTGCGCGCGGGGGAAGAGAAAACACGGTACAAATAAAAAGTTGCTTTCGAATAAATTACGTTAATTGTCTTTAATGAAATCTTTGTTGGATCTTTATTCGTTTAAACATTTTTTAATCCCACATGTACGTGTTCTGATTTAAAGCAATAATTCACGAATGAACTAGCTTTTATTCGTCTCTAACAATAGCCGTATTCGCTTGCTTGAAACTGAAATTAAATTGCTTTTATCTCTTGAAACATTTTGGCTGTCATATTCATAATCCAGCGATAGAAATGCTCTGCGTAGCATGAAATACTTTCAGTGATTCTAAAGTTCGATTAGTCTCGACGACGACTCCCGTAATTAATCGTTCAAATTCCGCTTTCACTAGATTCTCAAATAATTTTTTATAATGCATCAAAAGCGTACAAAAAAAAATTCCAAGTGAAAATTTTTAAAAAGCCGCCGTACATTTCAACGTTCACGAAACATCGAAACGAACGACAACGCGCTAACAGAGACGCTATCGAAACCCGAATAACTACAAACACTCCAACCCGTAAAAAGCTTGAACATCTTGCTAAATGTACGTTAAGTGTACGCCAATATTAACTTCGCGTTTCCATTGTTTCCCCAGTTTGCGGTAACTGTCGTTGTTAGTATCTGGAACCCGAGGGGGACTCTACTCTGCACTTTATTACGATGGAACTACATAGTGTTCTTTTATTGCATCGAATACTACTCGTGCAAATACGATTCGGTATCAGGTTCCGTTTATCCAATGATTTTCGACGTTGGAAAAATCGACGCTCGACATAACATCCCCTTAATCAACGGAAATTTGTTTTTCGAGCGTTTAATCGAGGAGGGTGGCAAATTTGCTGGTAAATATTTGCAGCGAATCGATCCCCTTGAATGGCGCGAACATCGGTTGATCGGCGCGGCGCTTCTCGTCGCAGGACATTCCTTTTTCCTTTTTCGTGTTGGGAAGGCACGTAGTTTATTGTTTCACTTCGATCGCGTTGGCAGGGTGGTTATGCGTGCGCATCGATTCCCTTTCATCTCGTTTTCGTTCGTTCTACCGCGTCGGTTAAATAAACACTCGGCCGCCAGCCAATGTACGCATGGAACTGCGTGGAATTTAATCGAACGATCGCGTTTCTCGGCAACGAATTTTTACTTCCGATTCGATATTGTGTTTTCTCGATCGTTGATCAGGTACACTGCCGAATACATATACAGTGAAATCGGATCGCTTTCGCGGCTGCACGCAGAAATATATTCGCATTTTCGTATTTTTCTATTGTTCGATCTTTGAAAATTGATTTTCTATAATTGACCTGCGAACGCTCTTTGAAGATTCCTCGTAGAATTACGTAAGGTTATAGTCTACCACCTACTTATTAACGTTGAGTTTTAACGTGTTTACAATCGTAATGGATTGGAGCGAACGCACCGCCACGGATCGTATCTCATTTATTATATTTTTATACGATATTTAACGATATCACATACTTTTATTACAGTAATACGTTTAGGACTGTTCGACTATTCGTTGTTGTACATAATTGTCCAAGATCTTTCTTTCTTTTTAATCAAACACCTCGGTTACATATACGTTTACTTCACAGTAAAATTAAATCTGAATTAATCTTCAAATATTATCAAAGTATTAAATATAGGTTTCCGTTCGTAATTGTTCGAAGGATATCTAAACGATCCGTAAACATTGTTTCAATGATTTATATTTCATGCACCGATAATTCCCAATAAATAATGCCATCTAAACAGTGTTTATTGGTTCAATAAACGTCTATTTAATAATAGTAAGAGATCTTTCCTATCGCGTCTGCTACGTATCTGTTCCTTTTATACACTGCTGACACATTTTTCTTCCTTCTGCTTATACATAGATACGTAATTTCTTTCCTTGTCGTATCGCCAGGATAAACATATAAGAACTCAGCGGATAAGAACTCTCGGGGATGGAAGAATAATATCGGGTTGCCGGATTCGTTCTGGTACTTGTAACGTTTTCTCCTGCCTTCTTCGGCTTCGTTTTACGTTTATGCATACCAATACGTTTCGCTAGTAGGTCTGTTGAAGCTCGTAGATAAGATGGGCTTACCGCGAGCTCTTATCGTAACTCCAACGACGCTGACGATGCTTGAGAACGAGTCTCGACGAATCAAACCGTCGCGTCGATGTTAACGTGTTGGTGATTTGAAATCGAAGACGGTTCCGAGGAACGGTCCAACGTAAGCGAAAATTGTTCATCGCGTACGTCTACTAGAAGTACTAGGGCTTCAGTTCTTCTCTTTGCTTCGAACCGAGCGGATCTTCGCACCACGCGTCATTCTATCCACTTCTTTTGGATCTTCGTGCTTGATTTCCGTTTCACACGTCTTGTCTACGATTTAGTGACCGATTACCACTCGGACAGCGGAAGCTAAGTTACATTTACGCGTTACCATGTTCCGTCAAACTATACAATTTTAACTTTTAACTAACTTTTAACTAACTTAACTTTTGCCTAGATTCCAGTTGTTAAATTATTCGGTTGTAACGTAAGTCCCGTTAAACTCCCGATATCTTCCTTTATTTCACCGAATCTGTTTAGCTTGCGATCCAATATGTACGAGAAAAATATCCGTAGTTCAGCGATAATTACGAGCACAAGCTTCCGCTATTCGAGGGTTAATTACCAAAGATCGAAAGAGAATGCCGAGGATGGGTGGATTTGATTGGCTCTATTCGGACTGTGACGGGAAGTATCAACAAACGACGTTATTAAACTAGTAGCAGCTAAGATCTGACAAATTGTGTGGCTCTTGCAGTCGTGATCGTGGAAACGAGAGTGGGTCGCAGGTTTTTCCAATGGGCGGATGGAATTTCTCTGGAGAATAGACGACTGACGGTCGACGAAGTTATTTCACGAACGGAACTGGGCAAACGGAATCTATCAATGGAATCTAATAAACCAAGACGTTTTTCTATGGATTACCGGTATATTAATAATTATCGCGGCACAGCCCCGTGATATCGTAATTACTTATCTCCAACTTAACATCTTTTTTTCCTTCTTTTCGATATTTCTACTTGTCTGTCGATCTATCTGCAATTGTACATAGAATGCATTCATACGCGCTTAAAGGATCTTTCAAAAACGTAGATGCTTTTTCTTGCGCTTCTGTTTTTTCAATCTTTTCGTGGTTTGCTTCGTTGCAATCCGCTATCTTCCATTTCTATGGCTATCATCATCAGCAACGAATCAATAATTTCCACTACCGATTAACTGAATCGCGCTATTTATACACCACTCGAGATGGTTGCGTCAGATGTTGATTTTGTACAAAGAGTCATGTTTCGTATCGCGGTTCATGAAGTCTGTTATATGCGTGCTAAGAATGAACGGCTATCTAAAGGATTGCGAGGCACAAAGCAATTGTAACCGCGTCCTGTTCACGGAAGCCTTACTCGCTTCTTGGTGCGAAAGGCGCGCGCACCTGTGGCTAATGACGAATATTTTTAGAAGGAACAAATACCACGTTCGAGGCCTAGAAACGACGGTCGTAAAATTTATCGCAACGATACTCGTGCAAAGAATCGTCGAACACGGCCAGTAGTAGGTTTCCCCGTAGAAAACTTGCGAAACAAATCTTGAAGATTCTGAAACGTACTCTCTGATTCTCTAGAAATATTAGGTGGGCGCAAAAGTTTTGTTGCTTTTCTTCTTCTCTTATTCGTCTGCATATCTCGAAATATATAACAAGTGATTTCTTAATGTTTCTGTTTCTCTTATTCCACCTATTTCTCAGGTGATTAATACTCCTTTCGAAGAATTGTTAGTTCACAAAGTCTATGAGATCATCGGTAGCTCGTTTGACTTGTTCCTCGTACGTTCAGTTATTTAACTGTAATTGGTCTTGGAGCGAAATATCCTAGAACAAAACAAACTTCCTGCTTGTACCGTAGAGCTACCAAACTCGTTTAACACGAGTACAATAACGCGTATGAACTTCAACTCTACACGAGCGAAAGCATGCTTTCGCATCTTTCGCGAGTAACCTGGCTCGTTTATATCAATACCTATATTTCTCATGGTTTTACGTTTTCAAAGATCTAGACAAATTCCAAAATACTTATTGAAATTTTTACTTAAAAAAAAAAAAAAGAAGAAACAAGACGATACAAGTAGATGATACGCAGAAACCGATGGAACTTTTGCATCCTTTTATCTACCGTCTCCGTTCGCCTACGGTTTCTTAGATACGCAGAATTCGATGTATCTCGCGATTAATCGCAAACGCACGATTGGTAATCAGTAATCGAGCTTCTTTCCGTTGCTCGAGCTCGGAATCGCCAGCTTACAACGTGACACCGTGCTTGATATCGATAAGAAAAAGCGTAGAAGCAATCGTCACAATTCGCTGATGCGTTCCGTCCGAACGTTTAAAGCGACTCGATACGCCATATTTAATGGCGATAACGGCTCCGCTAACGACCGATCGACCATCTAGCGATCTCATTTCCTCCAGGCGATATCGCGCAATGATCCATAGATCGGCTCATCATCTATTCTCAAACGATCTCTTGTGAAATTCCACCATTTCCACTACAACTTTCACAACCGATTTTTGCACCTTCCGGCGATCTGTTCTCTCCGATAAACATGAAATAATTGACAGCCGTATCTTCGTAGAGACATAGCAAATGATTCTGTTTTGTTCCGTCGTGGTCGTTCGTGTCGAATCGCAAACCGAATTCGAACGTGTCGCGATTTTCCATTATACCGACGGGAGTTAGGAAGAAATGGAAAAGCGCGCGTGTGTCGGTGCTCGAATGCTCGGGATGTCTCCAGATCAACGGTACTTGCTTTTTGCATTTAAAGCGATTCGAAGGCTCGTGTCTCCTCTGTGTTTCTTGTCTCGTAAACTCATTGGAGAAATGTTCTTTCAGAAACAGACAGCAACTGATAGGATCGGATGGTTTCTAGGAAAGAAAACAATTTATTGGCGATGCGGTAAAAAAGTTTGGTTTTTCGATCTACGCTTTTTACCATGCAAGCTCGTAGCGTCTTTGAGATTGAAAGATGATTGCTTACTTATACGAACTTGTGTGGAATAAGAAAATGAATTCGAACAAATGCGTCTAATTGGTCATTAAATGCAACGATTCGCCTGGAAAATTCTAAATTGGTAAATAGTCGAAACAATTAACTTGTCAAGTATGAATTTTCTTTAGACCGTGAGAAAAATCCTTTTTTATCGTTCAACTACGGTAGAAGCGTACCTTTCCGGATGGTTCTGCAAGGAAGGCGCAGCGCGTTAAAATTTCAAATCAGTTTTTTCGAAAACAGATACATTTATTATCGTCTAGTTAATTAATAACACAGATAAATCGTTGCCTATATTCTTATTGCATCAAGCACAAAGGAGTTAATTTTTACGTTCAATGACCACGTATCTGAGAAAAATAAGGAGCAATTATCTTGCTCTGGCCTCGATAAACCTATTGCTCAAGAAGTTACGAACTTGTTGAACATGCAACACATAAAGAAGAAACAACGTGAACTTCCTCTATTTGAAAACATAAATTCGTATTAAGAAATTGGATGTGGCATATCTAAAAATGCCTGGCATGTTTCTCCATACGTACACGCGGCAAACCGATAGCAAAGGGCGCTTATCTTCGTTGCATTCCGTGTTCCGAAGAAATGGCCAAGAATTTTTCGAGACGGTTCGAAACGCGTCGTTGGATGTTCATTTTCACGGTGGCAAGCGGTCGAAACTCTATTTCGTTAATCGAGGGCGACCGAGACTCTTTGGCTCGTTAAAGCGCAACCTGTCCGTTAAAATTACGGCCGGTATACGCGTTGCGAAGTTCGAAGGAGAAACTTTTCGCATAGTTGCTCGACCAGTCGCAAATTTACGATTCAACCAGCCTTTTTCATGCGTTTCGAGAAATCGGGTTAACGCGCGTGTTCAACCGGCGCAACGCGGCGTTTCGTTCAACGGAATTGTCTTATAATTACACTCGAAACTTTGTTGCACGCGTGATTTCCATCAGGAGGAAAGTTTTGCATCCTTTTTATCGATATCGGAAGCGCCAGTGATCCTTTCTCCGCGAGTAAAAAGATTATTATCGAATCTAGATAAAAGCCTCTTTTCCTCTGCTCTCGATTCTTCGAGATAAAATCGCGCGGCGCTCGATTTCCTGCGCGAATGGTCGATCCCGTTAAAACGCGATTTTTCTTCGGTTTATTGGAAAAAGAATGCGTTTGACTCGATTTTTTGTGACACAAATAAATAAAAGAAAAAGGATATCGACCCTCGAGAGCTGTCATGGTTGAAATTTCAACCCACGCGAATTTGTTTCAGTATCACCATCCGCAGTGTCATTATTTGCAACTATTTTCTATTCTGCGTTTAAAACACTTAATCGCACCAGTTCCAATCTATTAACTTTTTAATCGAAGAAAGATTCGCTGCTGGTGAACTTTCACCTACGATAGCCTTCGGGTTCTTTTTCAATTACGAGTATTAAAAATAGGACGCGATAATGGACATTGCAAGCGCAATTTTACATTAACGCAGAACTGCTTGTTAATGCATTAAGCAGAAATAGAACGCCACTGCGCTCGAAACCCATTGCGGATCCACTTGCAGGAAATTCGTTTGTCGTTAATGCCTCGTCTGAATTTTTTCCGCATTCAGCCGGTCGATTCAATGGAGACAAGCTCCTTGATGATCGTTTCTAGACTCGTACAATCATTAGAAACGTATTCGTGGATCGTCGGAGAGGTTTGCGATCTGGCGAATGTCGGACTCCGTAGGCGTTCACGTGTAGCGCGTTCGCATACCAGCACAAGCGCACCAGTTGCGCTTATTACCGGCGAGATTGTACGTTAGCTCTCGTTTACATCTTACGTGGCCGCGAAAGAAACGCCAGCTCGGCCATAGCTAGCGCGTATCTCGGAGTACGCCCGCAAATCTAATTAGCCGCGCTTTCGAATTCTCTCGATTATGCATTTTCTCGCGGTTGTTCGATCCTCCTCTCTCGTCGCCGGCCACGCAAAGTTTCATTCGAACCGTTTACTCGTTTTTCCTTCGCGGGACCAAAGAAGCATCGTTCTTGGTCGCGTTTCTCTGTTTTATCCCTTGACGTCGAGATTCTCGTATTCAATATCGAATTACACTTACGAATTACAATATTCGTTACTTCGAATCTCGTATTCTCGATATTGAAATATGTAACCAAACTCACTAACACTATAAATTACTTACCCACAATACTTCAACTTATTATATGTTTTAGATAGTTCATAAGTACCTATACTTGAGCATATAAGATATACAGGGTGGTTGGTAACTGGTGGTACAAGCGGAAAGGGGGTGATTCTACGCGAAAAAAGAAGTCGAAAATATAGAATAAAAAAATTTTTTTTTTTTAATTTTTCCATCGAAACAACGATCTACAGTGAGATCCGTTATAACGTACCGCACGCGTACCGAGCGAAAATTCAAAGTCGATTTTCTCGAAAACGAAGCCTCAAACGAAAAATTGTTATTCTATATTTTCGACTTCTTTTTTCGCGTAGAATCACCCCCTTTCCGCTTGTACCACCAGTTACCAACCACCCTGCATATTTGTAGCGGCACATGAGTTAGAGGTCAATTCAAATCAAGTTGCTGTTTTGCCTCGGAGCATCAAGATCGTTAGAATACACGTAATGTAAGAATAAATAAACTCTGAGCAAAACAATGTCACCGCTACATGCAACCGTCGAACAAAGACGAATTTGAATTTTCCGACTCTCCCCCGAGCAGTATAAGTAAGCGGACGCGATCGCAAGGAAATGAGTTACAGTCAGTTGTCGATCAGTTATCAGCGAATTATCAGCGATCTAATTAACGATTCGATAGCGATCCTATTTTACGACTTATACACTGTCTCAGCGAATCAGTTAGTACCAGCGTCTCGTCCATTAAACCTCACCGACCAACCACCCTCTACATATAAACCTCTACAAATTTGAGATTACGAATAACATATTTCAATATCGAGAAACCAGATAATTTGCTTTGTAATTCTCTAAATTCGATTGTAAACAATTTTTAAGCGGATTATTCGATTCCTTATTAGTAGCGTTACGAACAGCGAAATATATGGCGCTTACACTGGCAGCTCGATGGTCATAAATCTCTACAATGTTACTTGTGCTCGTAAAAAGGAAAGAAGTTGATTCTATTAATGTTAATGTTCTCGGCTAATTGTCAGTTAATTATCAGTTTCTCACTGAATTATCATAATGCAATAGCGTATCGTATGTATATTACTTGGTTTCTACAAGTTGTTTTGTTATTCATTCCATTCGTTCGTATAATATCCCCTCAATGACTCAAATAACCCTATCATTGGGTTCTGCCGATCATTTTCTCATTTTTCATATTTTTCCCTGTTGGATCCTCTGGTACACCGTATCGTCTCGTTCGTTCGTTAGATATTACATTAAAAACTAATGGTGTCTCATAACGTGCAACAAGTTCGTTGATCCTGTGCACAGATCGACATTGAATTTCAGAATGTTGACGCTTAGGTGAATCAATATTCTGCATGCCTGAAACATTAAGAAAATTGAAAGACTGTCAGGATATGGTGTGTATTCCTTCAGTCCGTCGAACGATTCTGAAACAAGCGGTGTCAGAGTAGAAATTCAAATTACCGACCTCGTGGAAATTGCACAGGTACGATCGCGCATCCAGAGAATTGCGCATAACGCGTAAATAGTAGCCTCTCCGATCGAATTATTTATGCGAATTGCCGTTCTCGATGCTCGAAAAACCGTGTCGAGCACACGTTTACCCGTTCGTAAAAGCATCGGGATGCATACAAAATTCTTAAGATTTACCATACAGCGGAGCACATTATTTTTGTATCTGTCTTCTTTATCTTCTTATTCCACGTTCCTTCGTGGCGCCGCTATCGATTACGTTTAACTTAAAATCTTTACATCCATCGTGCCTCTCTTGCGCAACTATTTACTAATTATATAATTATACGTTATAGAGTTCGGTTGCACAATTTCGCTATCTCGCGTAGAATAGCACGGCTGACCGGTAATTTACGAAACGATGTTATAGAGCTTTGCTATTTTCTATTTCTCTATCAAACTCTTGTTAGCGCTAGGTAGGAAAATTTATTAGCATTAATAGCTCGTAACTCGTCAGATTTCACCTATAACGTTAGTTCGATCGTGTAAAAGGAACTGTTCCAGAATTAAACGAACAGACGTCTGCTTTCGCGTCCGCGTTTTATTCATTTTTTCCCGTTTAAAGACGCGCGCTCGCTTTCGTGCCGTATATCCATTTCGTATCGGTTGCACCTTGTAATCAATGAGCCGTGAATACGCACTGTATCGATCGTTGTATATACTTCGATAGCGTGACGTTGCTCTTCATCGGCTTTTTGAATTTTAATAAAAGTTTACTTGACAATAAGGCTATGGACGTTAACACTCGTCTCTCGCTTCTATCTTCAGCTTTCTTTTCCTTCTTTTTCTTCTCTTTCTCTCTTATCTATCGGTATCCTCCGCATGTTGCGTCAGAACGATCGCACGCAGGAAAAAAGGACGTTCGAGCAACAACCTGTCTGGCCGGCGCGACGTCCGCCCTTATCCTTCGTTTTCTTCCATTCGAGATAATTTCCAGTTTGTCCCTGCTCGGGGCGAGCTGGACTTTTCATCAAATTATAGCCGAACGCGCCGCGGATTTTCTGACGCGCGAGTAATATAACTCTTTTGCTCGGTCGCGCGAATTCTTCGAAACTAACCTCTGTTTCGTCAGCTCGAAAACTCTCGAAACGATCCGCCGTCACTGCCTTTCCTTCTGGTATTCGCGCACGACGCAATTAAATTCTTTTCGCTTCTTTCCTCTCCTCTTCTCTTTCCTCTCGCTTCTTTTTTTTCTTTTTGTTTTTTCTCTTCTATACAATTTTCGCAAGAATACTTCCGCAATCTCCTTTCCCTTTGCTCGCCTTTCATCTCGCTACGCGCTATCGCTCGACCAACGCTGCTCCTCTTCACGCGTATCCTCTTCTTCCTCGCTTTGCTTTCCACCTCTTTTTACTCTTTTTTCGCCCGATTTTTCATTCCTCTTTTTTTTTCTTTCTCCCTCTCCCACGATAGGCTGGATATTCTCAGAGATCATCAAGGCAGGTTCTCGGTTTTTTTCATCCCCAAATGTGCAGTATGTCGCCCGCGAAGATTACATCGGTTCGTTCGTCCCAGGGAACGCCATTACCTCACAGAATCACCGATTTTTAGATGGCTGGAATCTCGCGAACGACGTTCTCCGATCGAAGTTTGTCTCTTTCTTCGACGGGATCGTCGTCACGAGGTTCCCGCTCGGCGTGATGTGACGTAATGGTTTTCTCCGCGACGTCTTTCCATCGCTCGTGCTTTGGGAAGATTCCTTGCTCGTCTAATTTCAAAGGACCCAAGGAAAACACGAGGAGTACCTTCTGTTCCACATCTCGAGAGAACTCGAAGATTTTTCATCGAAGTTCTGTCAGAAAGAAAGAGTCGTGATCGTGCCATTTTGTTAGAAAGCGCCGTAAATAGTACACGGTTATCGTTGCGTTACCATTTTTCACGGATCGAGCTCGCGCGGTATTTTATTTCGGATCAGATGAAAAAAAGGACTTTCTAACGACGACACGCCTTGCTCGTATTCGCGAGGAAAGTAACGGGTCGCAATTAACGAGAAATGGTGCGCGTACCTCTGGTAATTGCGAATCGGAAAATTCTTCGTCTCCCGTAAGTTGCGCGCGTTACTTTCGTCGAACTCGTGCAAAGACTTGGCAAGTCGAAACTGTGCGGTGTATTATCGTTAACGTTATCGATAGACTGTGGATTTCTCGGTGTTTATCGACGCAACGTGCAAAGGTATACGATTCTATTTAGTTCGTAAGTACGCACAAACATATAAATTTACATCAAAATTGATAACCTAACTTTTCTATGAAGGAACTGTACCGTGAAAAAATAATAAAAAATGTATACGTATAATAAACCATTCCCGCCGATACGTAAAGTTTAGAGAAAGAATCGGTACTAGAACTACTTTGCAAGTAACTAGTATCAGTCTAAACAGCGTTTCGACGACAGTATTTAACGATAATGATTATGATTTGAATCGTTTTACAAGAGAATTCAATAACAAATCGTCCATTTAATTTACGCAGAATATCGTAGAAAGGTCTATGATTTCTTCGAACATGTTTCTTACTGTACGCGTGTCGCTTGATAATCGACTGTAGTCTAATTTTTATCCGACCTGATTGTTCGCCTGGTTCTCACCGATCCGTCCGCTGTTCTCCACTTTTCTCGCCGAGGAATCTCAGTGACAGTCAAATCTCGACGCGATTCGAGTGCTCGTGCAGAAAACGGACGAACGGGCGTTAGCTGTAATGGAATAAGCGCGCGTTCGATGTAAGGTATGCGTGGTAACCGATCCAGCGGGAATGGTTGAAAAATTGTGCGGAGAAACGCGAGGAAGCTATATTTAAATAAACTAGTCGCGCTGTGCGCATCGTTTATATCCAGTTTGGTCGGAAGTGTGCGCGCCGGTTGTTTATTTTCTGTGTAGCGAGCACGTAACTTGCATCACTTCCGGCGCGTGTGCCCGATCGTGTAATCCGTGAACGATAATTAACACACGCTCGCTACGCCTCCCTTGGAGCGGTTCGTGCGCGTGTCTGCCTCCGTTCGAACGGTTTAATTTGTAATAAATTATTCGGTCGCTTTTCCCACCGCCGTACCGAGGCGATTTTCGATCGACCCTCGCATTGTTAAATTCATAACTCGCCGCGCCTTTAATTAAGACCAACGGGAGCGTTGCAGGTAGGTCAATAGCAGGTAATATCGTGCTTTGCTAATTTCTAGAGCGATCGGTCGCGGAACGGTCGATTTTTCGAGCCGCTCTCAACTCCGTTAGCTTCTCTCGGTGCTGAACCGGTGATTTTAGAGAAGCTTAATACCGCGTTCTTTTATTGGTGAAATCTCCTTAGAAATCCTGTAATCGCAACAGAACTTGAATCTTACATGGCGATACGAATATTGTCAATTTTCTAAAGCGTAACTAGTCTATTGGAACGTAACAGCGCTTTCACGTAAAGATACGTACAAAGATATCGCGATGATAGTTTATACGTCGATTTTCAAAAAATCCGAGTCTCTTTATATCGCGATACTGTGCATCCTGGGCTCATCGACGATTTTAGCTCATCGAAGTGTATGCAGACGAAACATAGCAGTTAATTGTTCCATTCGCACGAGAGGTACAGTGTATAAGCGCGGTTCTTTCATTTTTAAGTCTCTCTCTTGGTTCCTCAACCCTTCGTGTCCTGAGCCGTGCCATTTATAATTATTGTCGCTATCTTCTTTCTAAATATTTCTAGATGTTTCGAAATGATATATATGTCGGAGATGAAAGAACATCGAGATTCCCGTCCGGAATGTTCGGAAGGACCCCAATACCCTGGTCCAGACTTTTACTATAGCTGCACTTGGGTAATAGAAATAAGAAATAGTTTTAATGTTCCAATCTGACTTTATGACGATGGGTTCGGGCTCGAAGTGACATAGTAGGTCACCGGACGTAGCCACGGTCACGGGAGAGACGTGTACCTGACAGAGGTATGGAATGATTATATGACTCTCCTTAAAAACAAAGATTGACCCGAGAAGTGGGGACAGGAATATATAAGGGCAGTTTAATTTGGATTACAAGTTAGTTAGTTAGTTAGTTAGTCGTTGGACGAATTGCTGATTGAGTTATCGAGAAAGTTACCCGAATCGTGTATTACGTTGATACTCGTCATCCCGTGGACCGTGGATTCGTTATCGAACCTGAATTCGTTGTCACCATCATCTCGACCATCCTATCGCCGCTATTACTCATAGCCTCTTGTAGTGTCCACATTTGTACCGATAAACATTAGCTACATCCGCGATGGTAAAGTAAGTAAAGGTTTATCGAACGTCCCCAAAATTCCAACCTGACTCCGACATATATATGCTACGTATGTATAAGTAAGCATGTAACGCTTTTTGTAATTATTAAATGCATATGCATACATAAATACGTATGTATATAGAACCTCGATGAAAGTACCTTTAAGAATTATCAGCCCTCTAAGTGTATTTGATTTCTTAATCTTAATGAAAATGTTACGTGTTTCGAAGTATTGTCAGAACATAAAGGGTTGACTAAGAAATATGATCGGTACTTTATCGCTCCCTTTATTTTTTTCTTCTTTTTATCGCGATATACGTGTGAGATTCGCATCCAGGAATAGAACGTATGGAAATACTCGTGCGATACATTATCTACGTAAGTGTGTGCTACATGAGGTCGTCGAATGCGAATAGCGTGTCGAGGTACGTAAGTGTAACGTTTTGACGAACACGAAGGTCCGCCAAACCGCAATTTTACGCCATAACACTCGACTTGCTTGTTGCGACCGGGTAACCGCGAATACGCGACACACAAACAGTTTACGTGGTCTTAACGGAATCACCGAGTAGCGGTGGAAAATGACATCGGCGGAAAAACGCGATTCTGATATTCATGAACGTATTCGTCGTTTGTATTAATGGCTCGCGAACGTATTTGGGTAGTTGCTATAAAAATCCTTCGTGTGTATGTTACGTGCTGCGTTATTTATATGTAAACCAACTTGAAATTCCATTAATATTACAACGAGACACCGCTGTCACGATCGTATCGGTCAAATTTCAAACAAATCTGAAAACGAACAAGTTGTAAGACATTCGTGGCGAACGTAAACTTGGTAAAAAATTAACATACGATGCGAATAATTGTTTTAAACGTACAATTGTGTAATGTACAATACTGATAATGTACAATTGTAATGGAAACCAGATTGGTTCCAAACTTTATCTTATAACCGTGACGGTCGATTTTCATTACGATGCTAATGAAATTTGGAAATGTATCCTACAACAGAGATAATACGTTCGTATAAAGTTTCTGTAAGTGTTTAGATACTTTCGTATGCAGTTGCTGTATGTCGCGTTTCACGACCTTCCCTCGAGTCCCTTCCTTCGGATCGATTCGTAGGATCTTCTAGTTTAACTTTCACGCGTATCCGTTGTTCTCACCGAGAACGCTCGTTTCTCTGAGAGAGTTAATTGTATGGTTCAGGAGCGAGTGAACGGAATACGCGTATCGTTAGCGATATCGAAGACATTAATCGTTTATCCGGTTATACCGTTGCGTTGCGTTTATTGTATAATGCGTGGTTCTGTGTAATTGATTGGAAAGTGGCTCGGTGCTCGTGCGAGGTAATTAACTTTGAAAAGATAATTACGAGCGAAACGAATGTACAGAAGTTTGTAAACAAATTTGTATTTATCTTTTTAATAGCGTTGATAAGCAAGTTTGTAAGTATCGTGCCAATACGTCGTCTTCGACGGAAACCAAATAAAAAAGATATGCGTTCAGTGATTCGCAGGTGCTTTCCATTTTCACCCCATCATTTATTCCGCGCTACTGCCAGCGTTGTATGACGGCCAACTAGCTCCAACCTAGATATCCACCCTGTCAGTATAAACACAGCTCACGTCCACGCAGAAGTCGTCCCACTGGCATTAGAAATTTAGGCCTCTCGAAAACTCGAGAACTCGAAGTCCCAGCTGTTTGCAGAAGCGCTGTAACGTCCCAAATATGAGAATCCTCGAACGAGAATCTCTCCAACGATTAAAGTAAAAGTCTCTTACGATTATTCCCTGCGTCGAGTCTGTGAAACCGAACAAATACGACGAATATTCGTGGAGAATCGGAGAACTCGCGAAACGTGTAGTCGAAGCAGGTGGAAATCTGAGCGGAAGGGGAGGGTTCATTATCGGGTACCTTGTTCTCTAGGTTCACGCGTCTCATTCCAAGTGAAAATATACTCTCCGCTATCCCCCGATTTATCGCGTCCCCACTCTAGCAAGGATCATGCGTTGAAAGTGTAAAGAGCGTAAAGACAGCGTGGGTAGTCCCTCTTTTTCCACCTTTTCCATAGGCCCCCGATGACCATAAATCCAGACCGTTCGATTAACACGTCCCACCGTTATTCCCTTTTCGCTTTGCATACGCGTCGTCCACCCCTTCTTCGAGCAAACGCGACCTAGGCGCTTAGTCGTTACCGCCAACACGCTTATCAGAAACTCGTTGATAAGCCACCTCTAATTTATTCGTTTCCTTAGGGATAACTATCGGCCGCTGTCTGCTACGTTGCTTTCCATTCCACGTGTCCCTCGCCTCCTCGTTACGTGCTACGATATAGGCGCCGGTATTTAATTAGATTCTCGATAGGATTCGTTTATCGTCCTCAGATACTGACGCTTATCGTGGTTTTCTTGCCATTTCCGTCCCTTTGCTACCATGAAATTTGACTGCCGTTTCAGTTAACTACGAAGGAGAATTCGGGTGGATTGTACTGGTTTTTGCAAACGGTTTGCGTGCAACGCCAGCTATCAACGAGGTAGTATCCAAATGGGAAGAGAAGGGGACGCTGGTTTACGACCAAGTTTTCAGGAAAGGTAACGTAATTGTGGTGATTTTTAGTCTGCGATGTATAATGCCCGTATTACATTGCGACGCCTATTAAATATAAAGTAAAACTAGAAATTTGCCGAATTTAAGGCGTCGATGACGATCGCGCGTCACAACCGTAAACAATTGTTCAACGAGAAATTAAATAGGATCTAAAGATTGCACGGATTAAGGATACATTTTAATAATGCTATAAAACGTTCAGCTTCGGATTAGGAATCTTTAGTTGAGCTTCCATTATCAGTGCCATGATCGAGCGTAAGCTGAAACATACGAGTTGGCATCTTTGTAGCGAGCGTACGTAATCGTTCGTTTGTCTTCTTAATATATCGAATAAATTTCACGTGTCAAAGTAAAAACCGTTGGACGCGATCTATAGAAACAATTTGTAATTCGACGCATTTGTGATTTTTCGAGTTTCGATCGTATTTTTATCAGCACGTCGCGCCTCGTTCCGACGCATCGTGGAACATTCTAGGACGTTTTCTCGGGAAGAAAAACCATTTACGCGCTCTCTGTTACACGACGTTTCAATCCTAGCTTCACTTATACAACACCTTAGCGAGGGGCAACCTGTATACCCTCGATTCTTTCCACGACTGCACGCGCGTATGCACGCGTCAGGGGTAAAAAAGGCCGCGAATGTTTGCTCGCACGCATAGGGTGACTCGGTGATTTACGAGCAGCGATTTCTTGTGGCCAGACCCTTCTCGCTAGCACTGTCGATCTCTGCGCGATAGATTCGACGATCGGTGTGGCGCGCTCGACGAACACGCGGTGCCACTCAATTTTCGCGGCCGAGAACTCGCTGCGCCTTTACTTTTCTTTCTTTTCTTCCGTCTCCTTCGTCCCTGCCCCGGCTTCGCGAAATTAATAGCAGCAGTCGAATTTGACTTACTCGCGGCATTAATAAATTTCCATGAATAATAGCCGTATCCTGGCTGGCCGTCCATGGCACGTTAAGTTGGTGGAAGGGAAAAAAAGATGGCCGATGTCGGTAACAAATTGCCGCGAGTACGGTGATGATGTAAACGTTCCGTCAAGCTGCATCGGACACGGACGGAGGATTCGGTTTTTGAACGAAGAGAATTCAGCACGAAGGGAAAGCTGTGTAGTAAAAGAGCCGAAAAGACCATTAGGCAATGGAGCGCGAGTCTGGTTAGCTACTTCTGATAGGCTCGGTACAATCACAGCCGTCTCGCTGATCCTGTCTTTTCAACTTCCCACTAACGCACTTCCGAAAGACGCCTATGATCGTTCAAGACGAAATTTCCTACGAGCTACTGTAGAGAATACTCGTCGGATAGAGCAAGAGCTACGTCAATTTTCAGGGCAATCATACAAACAACAATACGATAATACCACTCGCAAGTGTAAATGAGGTGTATAGTTGAAGAATGCGTATACGTGTACATACATACAGTTAACTTCGGAAACAGTTAACGAGCAGAGAAAGAGTAACATCGATACTAGTTTGAATAGTATCTGATAGTATCTTTAGAATACACAAACTGTGTCCAACTTAATATTCGATATTTCGCATTCGTCGTTTCTTTCCCGTAATGCGCACAAAATCTCACGTTGATCTTGCTCGACCACTCGGAAGGATATCCGCAGGAAATCTCGAAGAAATTTCTCTGTCTTTCTCGGTACAAGACGAGAAATGGTGGCGAGTAAAACGAGCCGCATGGTCGATGCGATTCTCGGCTCGTAAAGCGTCATGCAGAATAGAGCTGCTCCGTCCCAGAACACCACGTATCTGTCCCCTGTGGCTCGGCCGAGCAAGAGCCGAGCTTTTATTCGCCAAGCACAGGACACACGGGTTTACGTTGTTCGATAGGAAACGCGAAAACGCGTCTCGATTTTCTCCCCTGGTCGAGACAACCGGATCGTTATCGTATTATCTTTATCGCAACCGTTGCGGCGATTGTCATTACCGTGATTATTATTTAAGGCTGGTTTAGCGAGGGGAAATCCCGGGCAAACTGGTCGATCGACGCGCTTCTTCTCGCGGAAGGAAAATCTCCGCGAAATCGTAAAGAGTGGAAGATACGGCTTTGCATTCCTTCCATATCTGTCCATGCAGCTGGCTCTCTTCGTTTCTCAGCCGCGGGCTTCTCCATCGTTTTTCCATCGTTTCCCGCTTAGTTTGCGAACTCGTCTCGACTCGGTGGGTGGAAGCACGAACGTTGTATATCCCTCGTGCGTTCCTTCAAGAAAGAAGAACCGTGTTTTATTCGATCCGCGAGTGGTCAGGGTCGTTTCGCGTATTACTCGCGGCGCGGAATCTCTTTTAATCGACCACGACTGGCTCGATCGTTCTCCTGCTCGGTGAATCTGCGAATTTGCCTTGTATTCGTCGCGGATTCCACGCAGCGCGATGCCCTCGCGAGCTGACGAAGCTCCGCGTCGATAAAAACAGACTTTTATATCTTTCTGGGTTATCGCTGTCGTTCGTTATTGCGCACAGTCGGCAAACTCCAGACAGTCCGCTGCTCGTTGCCCGAATCGGCTACAGCGATTTAACGGCTGCTCGAAAGCGCGCTACTAGAAAGCTGTCGCGCGCTTCCGTTCGCGAATAAATCGAATATTGTACACGGTCCTCGTCCGGCTCCGCGTGGTCTCGCTTTTCGTCTAGCCGGATCCAATCGCGTTGTAACGAGAAAGCGACACACCTACGCTAAGAGGATTTTACATCAACGCGAACGTATTAGATTATCTTGAAGGTCTCGGCAGTTTTAATACTTTCGCTCTTCTCTCCGGGAATATTTCTCGTATTCGAACAAACCAGTTGTTAAAGATCAATATATTTTATGGCTATCATCGTACAAGAACACAGTGTTCTTCCTTAAGCGCGAAGACGAACGCAACAGCTGAAAAACTAGTTATTTTTATCGTTTAGCACCGGCAGAGTAAGAAATTGTAGAAATTTTCAGGATGACCTGATATCTCGCCTAATGTCCAGGTAGCCTTGGACGATTATTTAGAATTATATATTCGTTCTTTGATTCCCGTGTCGACTTTGCCTGCTCGTGCCCTCGGGCTGAATACGAAAGGGATAGTCTATCCGTGATAGATGACGTACGATCGTGTGCGTTATTAATTCTGCTCCGAATAAATCTTCGTCCCACTTTGCGTGCGCACTGCAAACCATAAAAGGCGTCCACTCCTTTAAATGCTAATTCCGCGCGGCTCGGTATCGATTAATTCCCCGCTTGGGCCAATTCGCCTTGGTAATCTCTCATTTTCCACGAAATTCCGTTGACAAATATTTAATCGAGAATCCAAAACGATGCATAATCCGCCGTCTCTGCCTGAAAGCGACGCTTTTTACGAGTACGGTGAAACTCCAACGAGATAAATCAGCCTGAGGCGTTCAAAAATAAGTAAAGTTTGGGAATTTTTTCAGTAAGCTGTTACAAAGTGAAAAGTTGTAACTTTCTCCAACGATAATAATACAGCTTTTATCTTTGCCTTCGAACCTTTTTACGGAGAAAATATTACGAAGCAGCGTGGCTATGTTAAAAACGCGAAATCGTTTTCGAGTTGAAGTCTAATAGCGAAAAGAGTAGCGTAGAATTTTGACGGTCGTAGAAATGGTATCAGTTTGGAGAAAACGTATATGTACTTTTTATCAAAAACGTCGGTTTTTATCGTAACTTTGTTGCTAGCAAGAAAGTCGTTCGTTTAGACGTGTTATCAATTTTTCCAAACGTACGTGTTTCCCGTAATTACGTTATCGCTTTCGTGAGTTTCTCGCGTTTTTCCTTCGCAATGAAACACGGTTGGCAATATTTGTTACGTCATCGAGTGGGAATGAATGAACGAAGAAGGCCAGGCTCGACCTGGCTACGAGTGACTCTGTTAATCCGGAGTGCGTAGTACGCGTGATCTAAAAGGTCGACCGGTAAAGACAAGTAGTGGAAGGTATCTGTTTCAAGACAATTTCTGGTTTTAAAAGGTCGTTTTATCGTTTAGTGTCGTTTACCGTCACGATTAATAGGACACGAAATTACGCGAGTCGACTTGCTAATGATAACTACGATTAAAAATAATTGACGCTACAGATATTTGTGTATTTTGGGAAAACTTAAATGGCTGCGAGGTACGCAGAAGTACGTATACAGGTAAAATTAATATAATAAATTTTACATTTAGATATAACATTTATTACGTCGTATTTTTCATAGTAAAGTAAAATCACGTTAATGAAGTAGTGGAGCAACTATATAGCACTTAAGGAACGAAACAAATTTCTATTTAAGTTTCGTTTATTTAATTACGTTTATAAAGAGACAGAATTGCGCAAACATTCGTAATTTAATAATAGCCAGAGAAATATTTTCACGTTTCGACAAAGCTAACGCCGTAGCGAATTAGCTTTCTCCGTTGTTTTTTCAACATTGTATCGCTCCCCGGGGCAGTTTTGCGTAACAAGCGCTTTGTATCGATACCATTCGTTTTCGAAATACGTCAAAGCGGTATAACGACAAAATCTAGAATCTATTTCTGTTCACGGTCGTGCGAGGTAGGACCAAAAAAAATCTGTAAAAACGAGCGCTTTAGAGACGCCGTGTTGTCAAGTAGAAAATATTTTTTGCTCGATATTCGTTGTTCAAGAATAATCCGAGCGGTAATCGCGAATTCCAGGATCCGGCGGAAGAACGTCTGTTCCAGAAAGAAAGATACGTTCATCCAATTACGCGAGAAAAGCTTTGACGACCAAAGCTCGCAGGATGAACCATGCATTGAAACGCGTGTAGAAAATTTTTATCGTATTATATCACCGACGGGTGAAAAAGTAGAGATATGCGAAACAGTTGCAACATCAAAGTAATTAGATTAGATACGCATATGTAATGAAATGTACATGCGACGATTAGATTTCTATCCATCTTTCGCTGTTAGAATTTGGAATTTTATTTTCAACGAATAGTAATCAAAAATCAACTCAAACGCGCGACTTCCTCTGTTTCTATTTTATAATCTCGTTTATTCGCTTCGCTAATAAATTATCCAGTAATTCTCGTTATTCTTAAAACATATTCGACCGAGCATATCCTAAATTTTGGTTAGTCGTGTAATCTTCTTTCACACTCGGTCACGCAATTTTATTCGCATCCCAATATCGTTCATTGTTACGGAAACCGGAATTTATGGCAACTCTTGATAGCAAAAATCTTTCCAGTCTAAGCTCTAGCGAATTTTTTAACTTTTTTATCGTCCGAAATGCAGTCACTCGTAATAAACGATTCCTGAAACGTGCGTTTCTACCCGAGTGTATCGTGGAAACGCAAGTGTAGGTCAAGGTGGTCGATTAATTGCGGTGTTTAAATCTCCCGCTCGGTTGCTCGCTCTATCGCTTTTGTCCTCAGCCAGCGTTCTTTATCACGCTGTGCCATTACTCCGGTTAGTTGATAGAGCAGGGAGAACGACTGAGTGCATTTAGCATGCGGATACAAATGACCTTATCACGTACCGCAAGCTGGAGGGGTGTACATTAGCAACACTGATTATGAGTAACATTTGCAGGTATGAGTTTGTACATTTTTAGCGGTATTTTTACGCTTTTTACAAGATATTCGAGGACAAAACAAGGATGATACGTTGGAAAAAGGATGAGAACGAAAATGGTCATGAGAAAATTATTCGAATAATATCCACGGAATATGTATTAGGTCGTCCGAAAAGTTTCTTTCGTTTTATAAGGAAATAATAAACGCGCAGTGTTTTTTGTTTTATATTAGTTTATTGAATTATGCACGAACATAATAATAAAAATAGAACGAAATGGATCATACCTAATTCGATAAAATAATATAAAACAGAAATTGTTGTCCATCTACTATCACCTTATGAAACGAAAGAAACTTTTCGGACAACCTAATACGTTTCTGTGAATCGAACACGCAAAAGAGATCCGATTCGTTGTTTGTAATACGTACCAAGATTCTATCAAGATTCCACTTGAAAAAGACAATTAGTAACATACGATGGAAAATACATATGAAAAATGGATATATCGAAGAATAGATAATTAACGTGAAATATAACGAACCAAAGTGCAATAACAATAAATGTATTTAACCGTCATCCGTTTCTCGTTTTCGCAATTTAATGTCCCTTGTGTATCAAACTGACGCAATGGTTAAACATCAATGAAATGGAAAGATAAATAATTAATTTCCCTGTATGTCGCACACGTGCGTTCGCACTAATTATCCTTCAGAGATATCGGATTTCATTCGTTATAGGTAACTGAATAACGTAACCTTTTATCGGAAAAGCGTATCAAATTGACACGAGGGACGGACGAGGATTAAAATAAACGGTGTAATTTAGTCTTACAGTCTTACAAATATCACAACAATTTGCGAATGTTCTTCCAATTTACTGTTTGGTGGCCGTGCGAACGCGCGAGAAGCCGGAAAAGTTGTCGAATTGGAAGCAAATCGCGGCATATTAAATTCTTCGCGCTTAGATTCTCGTTTCGATGACATGATCCTGATACGATGAGAAAAACAGAGTCATCCAGTTGGATTTCAATTCGTGAAAAGCAAACTGAGTAATGGGCAATGTAATTGGTACTATCCATGGCCGATATCGCGCGACGATGATCCATACGACGTATCCCCGCGAGGGTTGCGATCGTAGATCATCGGATCGCTCGGGCCAGCGGTCATTAGGCTAATGCAGCCTCGCTTATTTCCATGCAATCGATCCTCGTTGATTGCGTCGGTGCCCTCTCCTCGTCGTTCTGCGTCCGTAAATATCGCAGCCAGCAACGAGACGAGCATAACAGAAAGAAAAACGTGCGCGCGATCGAAAATGTTGTTTTTGCTTATAGCACGCGTGCACATCCATCGAACGCGACTAATTAGTCCGTAACATCGTTAGGCCGAGCTATCAACAGGATGCAATTCGATAAGGAAAACTGTTGATTTCGCAAATATACTGGTATACCAGTGGAAAGGAAAAGGTTGACGCATCGATAAGCGAACGACATCGATCGACAAACGAGCACCAGAGGAGAGACATATCCGGAGGAAATGGTTAGAGCACGGCATACGAGCGTCGATTCAACGGATGTTGCGACGCATGTCTAAGAATAATCTCTTCTGTTTTTCCAATGTAGATATCTTTCTTTAAGTATATCTATAAGTATAATATGTTTAAGAAGCGTTTACATTGGTAAAATAAATGGGCTTCCTTTGTTAAGTAAAATAAAACTGGGTTTTTTCTTGTCTAGCATGACATCGCCTTGCTACTTTACTTTGGTAAACCATCAGAGACAACAATTATGGTTTTAGGTAGTCGGAACCGAAGGGATAAAGTCGAACAACGTACGACGATTTGCCGTCAAGAATCGAAGAAAATGTTTTATCCTAAGTCTAACGTTGTATAATATTCACACGATTCTTAGAGTTCTTAAACCGTCCGATGAATATATCCAACGTCATTCGAATGACATCAGATGGGATTTTCCCGTTCGTTGTTAGATTAGCGCGACGAAGATTATATGGTGATATTACTCGTCTCGTCGACGGTATCTACGACGTATAAAGAATATCAGGACGTCCTAATAAATGACGAACCGCCGTAGGGACATTAATGATTAAAGATGTGGGTAAGTATACGGACGCGTCCAGTGGGATAGTGCGTGGTTGAAACCGACATCGACTAGGATCTACTCGACAGTACCTACCTAAATTCAATAGCGTAGACGCGGCGACGAGCTCTGAAAATACATTATGTACTTCCCATGCACTCTGTCTAATGAATATTTTGTGGGCAACATCCTTCCTTCAGACACGGCGTAAATATTTATGTAAGGCGAGAACTATAGCTAGTTACGTAGTATACAAGCTGTTTGCACAATATTTTGTAGTAACGTTGGTAAATTGACAAGAGACCATAACTATGGATTACATACTTGTAACACGTTGAATTCAACTATCGCTGTCTTATAAGAAACGAAAAATGTCACTTCTCGCTGTTTTTCTCCCGTGATCTTCGAATAAAGGGACACGGAATTCAAGCACGATCGGAGCAAGAAGAAATGGTTATCTGTGCTAAAATCCGACTCAGAAATAGCCTCTTGTCTTCGAACGAGTGCTTGTGGTAGGAATTATCCGAGAAAATCCTCACGCTTCTGCTCCTTCGCACAAAACGCTCCCTGTGAACGTCTTCGATATCGCGAGATGTCGAGAATTTCTGCCTACGCCATTGATCCCTAGAGAGTCCTGCACGGTGTCGAAAGAAGCTCCTGCGTACACAGGGTGCGCTAAACGGTATCGCAGGAATCCGCGGAATTCCAAGGTTCTGCACACACGGGATACTAGCTTCGATGCCGTGGTATCGATCGATCGATTCTTCGACGAGCTTCCCAATTACGCAGCACGGGGCGATTGGTGGGAAGAAAGGGAAAACTAAGACGCGATCTTCGATCACCTTTCGAATGGATATCTTGGAGCACGCGTTGCGTGAACTTATTATTTTCTTTTGCCATAGAAAAGAGGAAGAGTAGATAGCACGTGAAAATTTCACGAGTATCGATATACAGGGTGGTTGGTAACTGGTGGTACAAGAAGTCGAAAATATAGAATAAAAAATTTTTTAAAATTTTTTTTTTAATTTTTCCATCGAGACAACGATCTACAGTGAGATCCGTTATAACGAGACGCGATAAAGTGCACGCGTACCGAGCGAAAATTCAAAGTCGATTTTCTCGAAAACAAAGCCTCAAACGAAAAACTTTTATTCTATATTTTCGACTTCTTTTTTCTCGTAGAATCACACCCTTTCCGCTTGTACCACCAGTTACCAACCACCCTGTATAACCTCAGCGTTTGTTGTGAATTTGTATAGAATTAACTAATTACACGCTGGTACGTTTGCTATGGTACGATCGACGATGCTTTTCTTCCTTTTCCGAGCGTTAGATAGCAAACACATGGTAAGAGCGATAAATATTGGTTTGGCAACTAAGTGGTTGCGGATTTTGTCATTGCCACCTAATGACAACATCCGCAATCATTTAGTTGCCAAACCAATAATATGGAGGAAGAATTAGAAACCCGAATAATCGTCATTGAGAAATTATTTCAATTTTCAAGAATTGTTATCTGGTATGTTGCGTATCAATGTCATCCAATTATGCGCGATTAAATTGTATTTCCTTATATTAATTTTGTTGAGAATTTTGGATCTTAATAGCCGAAATAATGGTATAGGAACACTAAATTTACACTTGGAATTTATATTAGAACAGTTATATATTTATTTGATAAACGATTTCAAAGATATTCTATTAACCGACTGTTAACCGACGGAACAGTTTACATTCATTTGTTTCCGAGATGCCGCGCACACGCGTACTTCCACACACTGATATTCACATACAAGTATTACTACTACTCGTCTAACCTAGTCTAGCACATAAAATTATACATATTTGAATAAATTTCAAACAATTTCGGCGTGCACCCGAATTAATAATTTTTCTATGTGAAGATCACAGGAAAATAATATTCAAATACAGATACATTATTCGAACATAAACATTAAAACCCATTAGATATAAGATCGTGTATATTTCGTATTGAGAGAGACGGTCCAAGAGACACGCATAAATCCATTGGTCGTGGTTTTCCTTCGACAGCGATAGTAGAGAACGTCGGCTGCGCAGAATCGAGAGCGAACACAAGGAGATGTACCTCCAGGCGAAATTTCACCTTACGCAATTAACCCAGCGCGTCGACTCGGCAGTCGCTTACATCAACGCTGTTACGCGTTGATCTTGCGCGCACCTGATCTTGCTGGTTACCAGTAACGCGACGATTCGTACTTGAAATCTACACACTCTCGATTCTACGCTAGGACTTTGATCAACCGAATTAGTTACAGAAAAACCGGATAATCGAACGGTTAAAATCGCCTGCGTTTGATTGCGTTTCTCGCGCATTCTTGCGCATGTGTGTCTGAATAATTTTTCTCTTGGTCTTGCACCCTGTCTTTCCAATACTTTTGGAGCGACGAGTAACAAGTTTTTTTTTTAAATTAGCAGTTCCACGGAATTATTTCTCTTTCGTGATTCGTCGCTGATTTCGCTATTGTTAAATTCCCCTTTAATTCTCCCATTAATTTCCTCATCGCTTACGTCTCTAACGATTAATTGGAAATGATAACCCGATGGAAGAATGTACAAAGAGTAGGATTCAATTAAGAACGTATAGTCTAAAGTACGTGAAGGAATACTCCAGGATACGAAGACTCGAACGATATATATCAACTTTTAAACACACGACCAGATTTTATAACTTCACTGTATCTTTTCTATCGAGAAAACGTTTACGTGTATCCTTTCCTCTTAAGATTTTGACTAAATCGTTTTTAAATAACCCAGCCTGCCGTTTCAAGTTTTATCATCACGCTTTGGATCGCGGGGATTACACGAGATAGAAAAGTTGCAATGAATTTCAACATGTAACTTGCCTCGCTGGAAGAAAGCGATCTCGTTGGAAAGCGACTCGATCGAATCATGGCAATCGGAAAACGCTTGCTCGATGAGGCAGCGACGAAGAATAGAAATCGACTATTCCAGATCGCGCGCACCTACCTACTCACCCACTCACCCACCTACCGTTCCACCTCTTTCCTCGCGAAGGCTAAACTCGACTCTCGCGAGCCAGCCTGCTGTATTATGTAAAAGTTGCGCTCGTGTGTACGAGCCACGCCGCTATAATGCCGCACAACAGACTCTGTAATGCTCGTTCAACCGATTTTTTCCTCTCTTTCGCTCCCTTCCGTTCTCTCGATCGGTTGATCGCCACTTTTCGCCGCAACGTTCGCAGTCTGTTTGCCATTGCTCCCGTTGCTTGTTTCTTGGAATTTATTTCTCAATGAATCTGACTCTGGGAAGAATTTAATTCTTCTTTTTTTTCTTTTTTTATTTTTATTCTCCATTTGCCACGAAATCTTGAGAAATTACAGATCGATGTTACTTCACGACGCGAACCCCGGAATTCTTATCAGCGATCATGTATATTGTAGAAACTGTGGTTAGTCGATCGTATTGGCATTCTCACCGTCGAAAACTCCGAAACTTGTATCGTAAAAAGGTGCGAATCGTTCAGAGTTGACAATTGGAGCAGGATGATTAAAATCATAATCGAATTGCATAAAAATTAAACGTACGAGTACGCATATGCGACAGCATCCCCCGAGAGGATAATATATTTTATGCAGCTTTGATCGGATCGACGCAACGATTGAACTTAAATTCACAACGGAAAATAACTTGAATTTTGCGTGTATTTATCGTCGATAGGAAAATTTCACACGAATTTCCAATACTATTTCGAACGAGCAATACACGAAATAAAACAGTATAAATCTAATATCAGATACATGATACATTTCTTAATACAGTTTAGAAAAGAATCTGAAACGTTCAAACGTTCCGCAATATATCGCCACCTAATACGTCTTTATCCGGAGTTCCATCGACGATGTCAAAACAAATCGATGGAACGAAAAGACGGAGCACGTAATCCGGCAGGAAGCCCGCGCACTTCGATTCGTTCGTCGCTATACTCCTCCGGACAAAGGGAAGAAATCGTCGAACTGCACACGCCGTCAGAATCTGTCGCAGTCGAGTTGAAAAATATTTGAACGATGGAATTGGTTTTGGGCGTTCGGCACGGCGCCATTGTCGCTGCAAACGTTCGACTTAATCGCAGATTCGAGAAAATTCAATGGAAGATGCCACTTTGTACCTCCGATCGATCGTTTCGTCGCGGGATATTCGTTTTGCCGGTGAGAAACGCGATTTGTCAGAGGAACAACGAACCGGAGGCGGCAGTTTCTATGGACTTTGAAAGACGAATGGAGGACAGAAATAATTTTATTCGCATTGGAACGGATCTCTGGCTTCTGGGACGGTTGCTCGGGGCGCGTTATCGCACAACGCTTTATAATCCGCGCGCAAAAGTATTTTCTGACGGAGTATGCGAGCAGGAAATCGCGTACTAATGAGATTCCTCCGGAGAGATCGGCTGTTCCGGCGATAATTGCACGATGGCGCGCGACAGCTTCGCCCGACCCCGTTATCGATTGCTTAATAACACGATCCGTGTCCCAGCGGCTCATTGATTTCTCTTCCGCCCCAGTTAAGGTTACGAATTGCCAGTCTGGATATCTCACGGTTCGTTAAATATTGATCTAGCATAGGGAAACGAAAAAAATAATTCGACCCAAAAAGCCGGTCCCCCGTGCTCCAGAGAAAATTGATTTCAGGCCCCGGCATGAATCCGGACAGCCGCGATTGAGAAATTGCCGCTCGTGCGGCCGTACTTGGTCAACCGATAAATCGTATGCACGTATCGCATGTCGTCAACTATCGATAGAATTCTCCTTCTCGATATCTATTATCGTTAGATAATAACGTTTTAACGTATACGTATATACCGTGACACAGAAACGTACGTATAAACGGACTTAAAAAATCGTATGTTTGACAACTTACAACGCAAATGAATATACAATCTTTCAGTTTATAGTCTGTGAGATATCGTAGTGCTTGCATCCGATGAAAAATCACGTTCCATAAAAAGAATCGTATGAAAATATCGAACGGATTTACATTACATGCATAGGAGATATAAAACTGTAATTAATTAAAGGAAGCATATTGTTACACGAATAAGAAACAGTTGCACACTGAGAAAAGGGAATTGGTGACGTTGTATCGATTAGATGGAAAAAACGTGTTTGGGAGGTCGAAGATCAAAGTAATTCTGTGAGGTTGTCCGAAAAGTGTCTTTCTTCTACAGACACGTTTTCTACAACAACGCATCTTTATACAAACATGAAACCTAATCTGTCAAAAGGTGTGATCTTTATCTTGATAAAATAAAATGGATCACACGGAATTCGATAAAATGATATAGTGCATCCATTATTTCCTTATAAAATGAAAGAAACTTTTTGGTCGACCTAATATAATTCAGGCCAGAGAATCAAGTCCGCTCATAACGTAACGTTTACACGTCTTCCGAGTTGAATTAACGATCGAGCGAACGTTTGGCGATTTCGTGGTGGACAGATTCATTAGGTTGCCGAGAGCGTAGCGAGCCGTTAACGCGCTCGATCTTTACTTACGAGACGCTCGGAAAACGGGTCTCGACGCGTTAAATAATGCGGTCGCGTTGAAAGCTCGCGTCCAGCGTATCAGTCACGGCCTCGGGAAACGCGAATCATGACCGAACGATAATCACACGCGACAACATACGAGGGCGTAATATCGAATAATCTTCAACGATGCGACAACTCGCTAGCACGTTCGCGCAGTTCCGATATCGTACGGAGAACAAACGATATCAACAAGAGGTTTTATCGTTTGGCTAATACGAAACTTGTCATGACGTCGACGCATACTATGCGAAATGCGAAAACCTCGAACGTGGATGTTTATTAATTTCAGAGTCAAGGTCTGAAAACGAACTTGGTTTACACGGAGTCAGGATTAGGTTTGAACTCTGAAAAATCTTAAATTCTATTTATTCCAACGTATGCTATAACGAAGAAAAATCTAGGATCAAGCAGTTCGTTATCTTGGTATAACAGAAATAACTGTATTGAATGACGCGCGTTGCTTGATTGACTTGATTCGTAGATTAACCTGTTAATTACTCGTTATCCAGGAACACCTATAATCGCGTAATTAAAAGTTAACGAAGCTAAATCAACTTCGCTTGGCTCGGTTTTAATCCTCGCAGATATCAATAGAATGTCATCTGTGGCGCTACTCGACAACAAAATACCGCCACTCGACACTAACTTCTACCGGACGACGGTAGCGCAGTGCTTAGCGCCTTAGGTTACGAATGTTCTGAAGCCGGGTTCGAATCTCGGCGACCCTAGTCTCCTATTTTTCTTCTACGCATCTAAATTAGAAGAAAAATAGCAGTACCCCAGCAGGTGACATCTACAGCCCCAGCATCTACAAGTATCACGGACAACACAACACTTACAGCTCACATCTATTTCTAAGAGAAAGAAAATGACGCGTAAAAAAATAATAGGCGATCTATAAATAAAGGAATCGTTGTATCCAAGAGATTTTCAATTCCAGGGCCGAGTTAACTAACTCGCCTCCGACTGTCCACTGGTGGGTTGTTAAAAGATATCCGGTGTCCTTTATCCACTCTTCAACGTCCTTCCTCGACTTATATTCCAATAGATATTGGATTTAGACACGCAAATTCGAAGGCGGAAGATCTGAAATGGTGGAAAGTATGAGGCTGTCTCGAAAGTATTATGAGAACGCGGTTCCTTAATTTCCCGGGCGAAACAATGATTGCACAGAAGCCAGAGGGAGAGCGCCATTGCATAAGAAGCGGATCGTAACGAGGAAACGTTTCTTCCTCCTTTTCCTGCTTTTGAGAACCGCAGAGGCCGAGTCGCACGCCATCCTCCAATCTGTGTAGCGGACCAACATTCTAGATCGGTTTCCCGTGAATCTAGTGTCCTACACGGACTCTAATAGCGCCGGATAATTCAACATTCAACCCTCGTAGCGACCTTCCGCGGTAAATCGAAGAACGCGAGAAATCGCAATTTGCGAAAGCCACGTGCCACGCTTTACTCTCGCTTTACCGAGTGCTCTCCGCTTTTCCTTGTGATTCGTTTCAACATATCTCAATTGTATGTATTAACACGTAATAAATTGGGAAGATTCGAACGTTTTCGTACAAATAGATACAGTCACGAAGGATTAGGACAATTGGCACAGTTCCACTCTGAACCATTTTTTAATTAATCGTGTTCTTTTTTATCGTCAACGATATTCCGTGTAGTGTAATTGATCAACATTATTCTAGCGTTATTCGTTTGCTTTTGCTTAATAAACTATTAAATCGAAGTTCAGTTGGAGGAACATCTTGCGTTGGTAATTTAACGCGAGATCTCGGAAGGGCGCGATCATCGATGTCCTCCAGGAGAAACTTCCGTGTTGGTGGCACGCGATTGGAATTAATTAAAATTACGAGGGAGCAATTAGCGATCGTTACGCGGCGGTATTATTCGGTGAAAGTGTTGAGAACCGCGTCCTACCTCTTTCTACCTTTCTCTTTCTCTCTTCCTCTCTCTCTCTTTCTCTCAGTGTACACGTACGTATCTTGTCTTCGACTTGTCCATTAATCCCTCAGCTCATTCTTCTTTTTGTACGCGTTGCGAAGCTTATCTAGCAGAAATCTGACTTCCGATATTGTATCTAATAATCCACGTGCGTCACTACATAACTACCGATGGATATTTGAATCCGCCTCCTTTCTCTCTCAGTCCAGTCACGCGCGAATTGAAGCAATTTTGGTCGCGTAATCTCGTAAGCCCTTCATCGCGCTAACTAACGTCAATCTCCTCTTGCGTAAGCAGGAAGTGCTTCTAGACGCTTGGAAGCGTTTACCGCAGAAGGATATCAGTGGGTGATTATTTATTTAGCCTTGGATCTTGGATTATCGAGTTTGCTTCGCAGAAAGTCGCCCGAGAGTCGGAAATATCTTACGAATGCAAAGTAGCGATACGTAAAGCTTGGATCGACGAAACTTTGGAGCTCAACCTTAAGGACCATGCTTCCCAGACTGTTATCACGCGGATATAAGCTTCCGAAGCTTTACAGATTGAAGCTTTAAGGCTCGATCCTTCAAACTCTGGAGGATCAGAAGCAAATTAACGGTAATTCCACGATATATGTGTGTACGTTGTATCCATCTTTTAAAAAGAATAACTGTGGATTCGAGCATCGAATCGTTGAATAAGTTAGCCTCTTCTTTTCCTTCTGCCATCAAGTTGCCAACTTCTAGTTCTGTAAGTAGAGAGTCTGCGGTGAAATAATCAGAATTCCAAAAGGTCGATAAACTGCGTAGTTATCACCCTTGTCTCTTCTATTTGTACTTAATCTTTAGCAGATACTCTTCCGACAAATAAAGCGTAACACGCGAACTGAATTTCGTCATTTGAATTTCGTCACCACGCGTATTCTTCGAGTATCGTCGCATTGGCGTTTACTGTATACGTATGCGAATAATATTAACAACTCGTTGAAACGCCCAGGCGTTAAGAACTCCAACTTGCAGCTGAATCTCCAACAAGCTGAAAATCCGAAGTCAAAGAGAGTTTCAACATTTATCCACGACTCGAGCTTTCAGACTTCGGAGTTCATTGTAACGCCGACGCAAAGCCAGTCGGACGAAATTTATCTCGTTGACCGGATAACGCGAGGAAAGTTTGTCACCGCGAGGAGAGAGCAGCCGAGAGTCTGGTGAAATTTCGGCGTCGAAGAAACATTGCCGTCGCTTCGTAATCCAGCGCTTTTATCAGTTCGACGCGTGGTCCCTGCGACCGTTAGGAACGGCTTACGCCAGGATATTTTAATCAGCTTTCCTTCACCGGAGTACGACAAATTATCGCGATCGTAAATTACATCGACAAACAGTTCCGACTGAATCACGGTCGCTTGATTTACGATGGCTCACAAGAGTATTTGTACGCTTACAGAAACTTTTTATCAATATATTGTGCGTGTTATACGAAACTTTCTGAAATTTTGCCTTCCATTATCTACTCGATATCGGTAAACGATGAAATCGTCCTGAAAATGTATGTAAAAGTAAAAACACGTTTATTGCGATCGTACGTTATTTGCCCTACTAGTAATTAACGATATTTATTATTATTATTATAATTATTATTATTTACTTTATTTAAGGTCAAACATTCGCAAACCATTTTCAATGGTCATTAGCGATCGCAATTAACAAAATGCATAACAAAATAAATAAAATATAACAGGACAAGTTACAAACTTAAATAACGGCATCTGTACATTTTCAGCATACGTACATCGTATAGAGTACAATTACAGTACAATATCGTAAATAAACGTAGATCATCGCTAAACTTGAACGTCGTAATGGCTGATACAAATTAATATCTTTGAGAAAATGATTCTTATGATTTTAAACATGTCCGAATCTCATTCTAAAGATCAAATTTAATTTTCAATTTCTACAGACGGAATGCAGTTACAGATGATTGCGCTTATTTCGTTCAGTTTTATTTATCGGACGAGAGCGTGAAGTTTAGCGTGTCCAACCCTAAGTCTAGTAAGAATAACTTTTTCATTTCTGTTAAGAAGAAACGTCGGACTTTTGTCAAATATATTTGCACGTATCCTATCACGATATTTAACAAGACCGTCTTGAACATTCGTTGTATTTTTATGTTGTGTAGCAATTCGTGGGCTAATTTCTCAGTACGTGTTTATGCGCGATAAATGTCTCGTAACTCTTTTATACATTTTCAAATTGGTTTCATGTTTTACCAGCGTAATCACGACAGCCGTGTCCCATTACACGGTGGTAACAAATTTTCAGACAAGTTTTTAGAACGCACGTAATATATCGATAACAATTTTACACGACACAGAGTTGGGACACTTTCGCGTGTCACTGTATAGTGGCAAATCGCATAACACGGCTACGGCACACACCGGCGAAACATTCTCGATACGTGCACGTAAACACGCGAGCAGTTATTCGAGAGCAAGGATAATCAGCGGAATCGCAGGATGCGTCTGGTCGGCCGACATGAAGACATTTTCGCGTTTAATTTTACAATCGATTAAACGTCTTGCCGTCTTATTTCGAAAGTAATAGGTTCCGGTGTTTAACGGCGCGCGTCACGGTAATTTCAAGGTAATTAGGATATTCGTGGGAACCTCTTCATTAAAGAAGCATTAAAGATGCGTCGGTCTTGCCGGCCTCTCGAACGCGTTGGCAGAAACCGGTCTCAACTACGAGACGAGATATCTCGCCGTTTCTCCGGATTAAAGGCAAATAACGTACTTGAATTCCTATTTATAGCCAGTTTCAGCTACGTTCGTGACCGCACGCGTGAATGCGGCTTTACTCGCGAATTCGTCTCCAGAAATTTCAATGAACGATCGTTTTCCACCGACTTGTCAGATCCGCAAGATCGTTTATCGTCCAGCGATCTCACGAAACCAGCGAAATTGCTATTATATTTAACCTGATATTAAACCTAAACTAAAAGAAAGTTATCTATTAAATTTCTACAACTTCGTCGCGAATAAAGAAAAAGTACAGCCGATTAATTCGAAGTTTGAAAGTGTCGTTATATGAATTGATGACGTTGATGGCGTTAAGAGGTCGAAATTTGTCCGACAATTGAACGAAATCGAAACGAGTTGCTGTAGATCTTCGATCTACGCTAATTCTGTCTCACGTAACGCGAATAACTCGACACGAATGTCACGGACCGCCGTTACATCGTTAGCTTTCGGTTTTATGGTCGACTGTTCGTTAACGGCGAGCACGTCGAGTCACGTTGCTTCTATCGGTTCTCCATTAAGACGCAATAAAAGCAACATCACGCGGCGAAATCGGTTACATAGATTCGCCTACGAAGGAGAAGACGATACCGACTCCGAATGCCGCATGCTGGTTGCGTAAGCGTCGCGTTGAAATTGATGCGCCGCGAGCGCACGCGAATTTCCCTTTCGCGCGCGAAACGGTGTCGCCAGGGAATCGAATGCGACCTACTGCAAGTTCGTGCCGGCTTTCGCGGCGAAAGCATTCGAGGGTCAAGTGGAAATCAATCTCCCGTTTATCTTGGTATCTCAGTGAGTGGAACAATGACGTGGAATTACTGCACCAAGTCGAGCAATATATTTAAATGAAATATTATATTATTTATACTATTATTTATATATGTAATATTGCAATTGGATCGTGAATGTTTATGCGTTTATTGAAAATATGCAGATTCGAAGATGCACGTAATGTGTAGAAAAATATTTTAATATTCTTCTCTTTTCTTCGATCTTTCCAGTTCGATCAAATTCCAGTTTCTTCGTCGTATCCGTAAGAATATGAATTTGCACAAATATCCGCAGTCTAATTACAATATGTGCATGGTTCGACCAACCTGTTCGAGTAACAAGAGATTCAAATATTAGGACATTTGAGTAACGCGAGTGTACCGTGTTGCCTTTTGTATTCGCAAACGTTTTCCTTCTTACTGTTTCTACTTTTCTAACTTATCTCTCGTCGATCGATTCGCCAATACGAAAATTTCACTAATCTCGTCGAACGATCGGTAGAAACATCGGCTCAACCATCGGCTCCGATTCCAGCGAGATGCAGGTTCAGATGGTATCTGGCAATCAGTCGGATTTGAATCTAGTTTAGGCAGGAATCGTCCGGTCGGGTGAGATCAAGGTGCACGAAATCCATGTATAAACGTCTTTACGAACATAAAGGAATTAATTCAGCGAAGCCAGGGATCGGACGGTGTCTGGAACGTGACCGTGGCTCGACTCTGCTCGGTTCCGCTTGGTGCTCGAGTGCTACGCGAACAAGGTGGATTGACACGTGCCGCTGACACCGACATTGGCGTAGCTTGCAAAATGTCAAGTGCACGCGCGCGATCAGACGTTTCTCTTCTCGACTCGTATCGATCCACCGACGTCTTGTTGAAATACCTTGGACGAGGGAACAGGTCTCGTTTCCGAGACAATGGGCCCGCGATGGACGTCGCTCGGCTCTTCCGTCCACGGGCTCTGTAGTTTCTTATAAATGGGACGGTTCAAGGTTTTAACAGGATCTATTATTTTATCCTGTCGGATGTCAAATCGAACAATTCCCAGTTTCTGTAAGCTCGTTAATTTCGTTGTTCAATTAGTATGTATCAGCGTGTAATTAGTATTCCCAACGGCGAAAATCAAAAGACTTATTTTTATTTTACTAGGAAGACGGCGATAAATTTTGAATCGTAACGTAATCGTTATCGTTCCTTTGCATTGCAATTTATGATCGGTCAGCGTAGCTTCCGAATGACCGATACGTTGTATTACAACTGTTCCAACTTGGAAACTTGGTTTATAGCGTAATAAGGTCACGTATCATGGCAACACACGAACAGTTAGCTTATGAATATTAAATTAACTACCGCCTTCGCTAAACGACCAGATAACTGAAATTAACCATTCGAGGCACGTAACGCAAAATGAAATTGCTCACAAGTTGACAAATGCAGCTCGAACCACGTTTTTCTACGTGATCTTTCGTCGATAGTTTAATATCTAGAATCGACATCGATCTATGAATATACGCTACACATGTCGAAAGGTATCGTGCAACTTGCAATGAACACGAGTAAATGTACTTTGGAACAACTAGGAATTCTCGCATCGGTCCAAGAACATCGTTGTTGCAACATGTACTTATTCTCTACTCGCTCGCAGTTTCAAAGATGATGGAAAGAAAGCTTTGCGGTCGATGTAAAGGAAACAAAGATCGTGTAAAAGATTTGTGCTGTATACGCGGATGACACGGACCATCTGGGAGGAAAAAGGAAAGGAGTAGTCGCAGCCTGTGAAAAGCAGACGACATTGTCCCGAACGCGGTTGCCGTACGAGAAGCTACAATAGCTCGTTCACCTACGAACGGATGAAATTCATAAAGTATCGCGATGTTTTACGATGCAGTAAAGTGACGTAGGCTGAGGACGACAGCGCCGCGAACAGCATTTCTCATTTATTCGTTCTTGTAAATTTATATCGTAGCCGACATTCGCGGGGGTTTAAACACGCGCGGTAAACGTCGGGGATGTCGTTGCTTGTACTTCACGGCTGCAAACGCCAGGCAAGATTAAACGAGCGGCGATTTCGTAGGAGAAAAGCTCACCGTCACCTTAACCTTCCTGGCGAAGCACGCGAAGATCGTTCGACGACCTTCGAGACAGCAAACGACTGACAATGATTAAACGTTCATGGCTATGCACGACGCTCTGCCATTGTTGCGACGTCATATCGTTACGCGAGGATCGCTCGTTATGGTAAATTCCCCTTGACGTTCGATGTCTCGTGGATCGTGCGAACCTCGTGAAAATTTTGCTTTCGATGGCTGTCCATCGATTTCTGATTTCACCAGGAACGATCGTACGAATGAAATTCGTAAGAGAGACGTGGTTAAGCTGACAAAGAGAGACAATGGCGAGATAAAATATCATATAGATTAACGTCGTTGTCGATCGCACACTAATCCACGATTAATTCTTTATGCTTCGATGGTATTTTAAAAGATCAGTTTTATGAAAATGGTACCAGCAGCCAAATATATTTGCAAGTTTTATGGTACGTACTCGTGCTACGTATTATTTATAATCGATAAGGATATTATATATTGGAACACGCGATATATGGATACTTTGTTTAGCAAGATCTTGAAGAAAGAAACAAATTAATAGTCTCTCTGTATAAACATTTTAATATAAGTGTTTAAAAAAGTAAGACATTAATAACGAAGAAAAATAAAATAACCGAGGCGATAAATGGTTAAAGTTATTGCAAGTTAGCGCAGTTGTCGAGATTAAGCGTTTCTCGTCTCCGACAGTCTATTGTTATTCACCGTGACGGTATCGCGAACCGCAATAATAACAACAGCGATAATAATTCGTATTCGCGCGCAAGCAACCGGCAGCATCGCTTGCAACGCGCGTGCTTCTTCGACCTCTTTGCGGATTTTCCGTTAAGAGAGAAACGCGCCGTAGATGAATATTAAAGTCGACGAGTAAAACGTACAGCTACTACAGCGCTATACGACGAAAATGAATTCGAAGCGTGATACGACCGGTTCTCGTCTTTTTTGTTTTTTGACAGCTAACTTTTACATAATTAAGACAGGTTGCGTATACAACGTATACGCGGGTAGCAGCTGAATATATTTCTCCATATTTGAAGCGTAATGAACTGTTTCTTCGTAACGTAGTCATCTTATTTCCATCTCGCCTACCTTAGTCTTCTTATAAGAGCGAAAAAGAGATTCGGGACGTCAGTGACAAACGAATGGAACTAGCGCGACGGTAGCGCGAAGCCATTACATTTGATATCGCAACAGGCTGGAAATCGCGCGGTTTCTCGTTATGCGTCTCTAATTTCGCGGCGCGAAAGCGTCGTCCGCGTCGAAATTCTTTGGAGCGACCGGCGTCGGTTCTCACCGCGCATTCCTCGTTCCTCGCTCTGTAATCCGATCCAATTTAGCCAGGAACGCGATATGAAAACTCGACGCCCGGGATGCCTCGTGCTCTAGCCCTTATCTGCTTATCAGTGGACGATGCAAAGCGTGCAGTCCTCCGTTTCTACGTCTTTATCTCGAGACCCGGTTACAGTGCTACGAAGCTTTAATTTCTCTCGAAATTCTGTTACAACTGTTGAAAAAACAGCGAACAGCATGAACATCGGCTAAGTAGACACGATACCTGCGTATACGAAATGTTTTAATATGTCTTTTTCTTATGCAACGATCGAATTTATCGATAAAAGAAAGCTATCAATCGCGATGTACTTATATGGTAGAAAATTGACAATCTCATAGGCAAGGTAGGAAAATCTTCGAGCGAAGGACATCTCGAGTTTCTTACGCGCAATTTACACGCGATCGCGAATAAACGAAGAGAGCAGTTTCCCTAGCTCGAGCTAGGAAGTCCAAGGAAACGGTTACGTTCCTCGTCGCGGTTGCAGCTCGGAAGTCGCGCTCCGACTTTACGACTGTATTAAATTCGACACCGGATGCTCGGTCCCGTCCCGTTCCTCGAACAAAGGATTTCCAGGAAGGTGCTTCAAACAGTTGTACGCCGGTGTTGCAGAAAATTCGTAAATCGTCGAAAGACCAAGGAAATTCCGCAAAGTGTAAGAAACTGATTGTTCGTACTTTAAATTTGTCTTGATGTCTATCGTTATCGGAAGACAAACCACTAGAAGCGAGACAAAATAATATTTGTGTCCGTAGATGGAAATTCTCGGAAACCTGTATCTTGATATTAAGCTCGATTATCGATAGCTATTTTATCGACAAACATATACCGTATTTGACTTTACCATTTTTTCACGTTCGCCGATTTAGAATTAATGTATTCGTGCTTAAAAGATCGAAGGATTAAAATCTAAGGGGAGGAACAGAGCGACGGACTAACCGATCGTTATCCAGCAAGTTAATCCGAGGTGGTTACTCGGTTCCCTAATTACACTCGCTCTTTCACGGTGCCAAGTTGCCGCTTACCCACGGCCAGATCCGCTTAAACTGTGCGTTAAATTCGGCCAAGTAACTTGCACCGTTCAGACACCATCTACTCCTCGTTTTCTGAAACACCACCGTCTGCCGAAACATTTTCTCAGCCTGTTACTCGGAGCGTTTTCGAAATCGCGGATGGAACGCACGATTTTCTGCACGATCTCTACGAATCGTTCCTGGAAATTAGTCCGGCCGGGGTGGTCCAGTCTCGTCACGCCACGTCTCGGTCCATGCCGATTGAAAGCGAACGCGTGGTTCTCGTTTAAAAAAGCCGAATTACCGGCGGTTTCTTTCTCGGTTTTCAGCGGATAATTAATAGTCGCGTGAGCGAGCCGGAATCACGACGACTATTCGTTTTTTCGGCGGTGTTTTTGCAGTTCCAACGTGGGTAGCGCGTGCAATGCAATTCGCTTTGGTTCGTCGGTTTACGCGTTCACCGCTACGCGAATTTTATAGATTTTTCCCTGCCAGCGGAGATAATAAAGGGACATAATTGTTTACCGAACTGGACGTGTTAGCGATAGCGATGGCGACTGAGCGGAGTCGATTTCCGAGAGACGGAGATATAAACATTCAAACGAGAGCTCTTGGTCGATGACGAATCGAAGGAGGGGACGAAAGGATTTTGCAGCACCTGCTTCTTTCCATCTCAATTGATTCATTTATACCGTGTCGTAATTATAGAGATAACTAAGCGTTTTTTAAATGAAATTTCTAAAACAGATCGAGATATACTTTGTACGCCATAATATTTAATTTTTCCAAACCATCGTATCGCCTTTGTTATCTAAGACATTCGCGTGGTCGAAAACTTTTTAGTCGTCGGAACTTATCGTGTTTTAATCGCTGGAGAAAATTGAGTAACGCGGCTCTCACCGATGATCACTCGATGCCACTTAACGTGATAAGAAAAAGAACCAAGGAAATACGAGTTTACGACTGTGAGCATAAGAAAGTAAACACACTCGATTAAAAATCAGATTTCATACAGAGAATTAGATCTTCTTATGTACTCGTGGCTTTATCTTATCCGCGTTCTTTATCGTCGCTGTTTGATAACCCTATAGTTCTCGTTCGCTGATACAGTTGTTAAACAGACGCAAAGAACGAGCGTAGTAAAGAAATTTCGAGACCGTTTACGCATCGAACAGGAACAGCGATAAAGGGGAATGCCGAGGAGCAAAGGATGGTGCTAGAAATTGAATCGAAATAGCAGGGAAGGTGCGTTATTCATGACGAGGAAGAGAATTGGCGAATCGGTAGTGCAGGAGGTAGCGATACCTCGAAACGCCTTTTCCCTGTTAGGTTTCCGAGGAAATGGAATTCTTTGTCGCGTTTGCTTTGGTTACGGCATCGATCGTTTCTGCTTTGAACGTCGAAGCTTCTCGGAGTACGAGCGTTTATTCTGGAGAAGCTGCGAGCTGTTCGCGTACGACCAAGTCAACCACGCGTTTGCTAATCAGCTTATCGGTAATCTGTAAACAGATTACCCTGGAAAACAAGCTGTTGGCATTGTGTAACGTTGATTTATCGCCAGTACGAGCGAGCTTGCCCGTCGATCCCTTCCCTCCTAATAACTTTCCATTTTCTCCATTCATCTTGAATCTTGTGATAATCGATATTTGACGTTAAAGCCCAACGATCGATATCTGCCTACCTTGCTTCGGATATCTTGTTTGCTATTTCGAAACCGAAGGAAACTAAAGTTCTATCATTTTCCTTCTGTCATCCCGTTTTTCTTCGGTTTAAAACATATCGTCGTTATCTCGTAAAAGCTTGCCTAGCATAGCTTGAAATATTAACTTTAAATATAAACTTTGAATATTGAAAAATATCTTAAGAAACGAATAAACGCAGAATATTTTTATTAAAGTAGGACAGAATTACACATCGGGAACGATTCTCTGGAAGAGACACGAAATATGTACCAGATATGATCCTCGAAAGGATCGTCGTCCATCGAACGATTTCTTTCTTTTTTTTTCTCCTTTTTTTCGCTAACGGCGAACGAGGCAGACGCGAGTAGGAAGTTTCATTGTGAGCGAGATATAACGGTGAATTAGCTGCTAAAAGAATGGCTTGTGTTTCGTTGCAGATGCTGCTCTTGCCATACCTTCTTCGTCCATATCTGGTCGGCGAGATTGCGCTCCGATTATGGTGAGTAAGTACCCCCTTCTCTCTGTTTGCTATCAATTATTTATGATGCTGCGGCACACAGTTCCATGTTTCGATACGCGCAAGGACAACAACTTCCAATAGAGAAGGGATATTTTGACCGAATTTTCATTTGAACGATGGTCGCTCCTCTGGTGCCAAGTCGGAACGATTCGAAAACCGCTAGTTAGCCGAACGCTCGAGGATCTTTTGATCTCGAGACAAAAGCTACCACTCGAACGAAAGCGCTAAAAGCATGCCGTTGCTTAGCGACCCGGGGAACAACGCTAAAACGAACCGCGTTGCCGCGACGTTCCCCGTTAACCTTTTCATTCTCCATCCGCCACTATTTCTTCTTCGTTCTTCCGCTTTTCCCTGCTATTCGCGATCGAGCGAGTTACACAGCCCCGAAGACTTTTTCGATTAAACTTGCCCTCGACGATTCGCAAATTGTTCCATCCGCGCGACGAAAGAATCGAGAATTGAATTTCCATCGAATTTCCATCGAATTCCCGCGCTCGATCGCCCACGACAACCGATTTTTCTTCTCGCTCTCGAAGGATGCATGTGTCGGTGTATAAAGCGTGGCTTAAGGTGAGTTTAAACCGAGCGAACGCCCTCTCTTTTCCCATTTTGCAGGAATTTGGTAAAATGACGGCGTAAACGAACGTCGATTCGACGTCTGACAATTGATCTAGAACGCTGCAAAAAAAGCTTGCTCGATTCTTTGAAGTTTTTCGTTCGATCGCTACGAACGTTCGATTTCTAATTCGGCGTTAACACATTTCGTTCGGAAATTTGAATAAAGCGAGAGAAAAGCGAGCGTTCGTTCGCTCGGTCTAAACGCACCACTGTAGATTACGGAACATACCCGTACTCAGTTGGACGTGTTTTGTTATTTGCGCATCGTGCGAACGATGATATCGCCACGATCTTCAGTTGTCGGAAACTAGGACGCAGGCTAGCGGCGCGCGTTACGCCGCTGAACTTTGTATCGAGCCGCAATTCCGCTTCGCGAGTGATCGTTCACTAGGTTGCACGCACGGTATTATTAATATTAACCCTCGAGGAGCTGACTGAAACGAGTAACGCGGTAAAAAAGTAGCGCATTATCGTTCGTTCGACTTACAACGATAAGACCGAATCGTGCGAATAACAGACGTTCCAAGCTTCTCCGCTATACTCGATACACGGACTAAACGTAACTCGAACAAACACGTACTTTGGTAACCTGGTATCGATTAATCGGTTCTAGTAATCTAGGCGCCATGGAACAGCACGTTCCAGCGTAACGAACGTATGGACTGGAGATCGTTGCCGTGGTCAAAGGTTTGCTCAAAGATTAACGCGTTAAACCGTACGAGAACAGACAGGTGTCGATCGAAAAACTGTGTGCGATCGTTCGTTTTTCCACGCATCAGATCGCGAATTGAAAAAACGAATAAACGAACATATTGGTTAGCAGCAATAGCTGGATCATTGGCGTGGGCTATGTTTATATTCGAACGTAACTGTTTTATTGGCCGAAGCTTTTAGGAAATTTGAACAAATTCCAGAAGTAAAATGATCGTATTTAAAGATGGACCTTACGACTGTAATGGTAACGGAATTCAGAAGGCGAAGCGTGTTGCAACGTTTTCGACGACGGTATACTTACGTACGCATAAATGTACGTTACTTTACCGCTGTATATACATCGCTTTGTATTCAGAGACGCTGCAGCACTCCGTTACGATACCGTGCGAGAAAAATTCGCTAGCCTAAAACGATGCTAGGCGTCGCCCGAAGGCGATCGACGTTCGATCGGAAGAGAAGGATCTTGAGAGAAGGGCGTACAGGTATACGCATAGGTAACACGGTGAATCTGTACCGTAGTAGATCGTAATCGAAATGGTTGCAGCAACCTGGCGTTTTGTTCCTCGGTGCTTGTCCGCGCTCTTGATTTACCGTTACCACTTCTTCGCTGCTAGCCGAAGAACAGAGTCCAGCCTCTAATCTCGCGAGCACCGTCGTCTAATTAAAAGCTTCGAGAAAAAATTGCTATTTGCCTCGAACGGTAGATTCGCCGATAGCACAAGCTGCACCTTGACGCCGCGGCGTGCATCCTGTCGCGAACTCGAGCGCACTCCGACACGAGCCGCTAGTACGCGTGGTATTTGTACGCACGGTACAGTTAGGATCCGCGTTTAACCGTCAGACTTGTTCGAACCGAGACTTCCTGCTTTCGTAATACGATGGAATACCGTACAGCTGCGAAAATCTGCGATAACGCGCGTTCGCTGTTTCATTTGTCGGCGTTGGTGATTTTTCGCCTGACTAAATTGGGCATTAATCGCGATCGAGACGAATCGATGATCGTAGAAGTTTGAACGAGCGTGATAAAATAGCAGCAATTAGACGCGCGGTCATCGATCGCGACGACGTTACGACGATAGGTCGCGTAGCTGACATATTTCTTCGGATATATTGATTCCGCTCATTGAACACGTGTCCGACTCTGCATCTAATTGAACGAAGAGACCACTCGAATTATTAACCCATTAACCCTGCAACTCCCATAGCCCAGATTGTGATACATTGTGAGAAATTCTCCGTCGACGATGGAACGATAGCTTTCAATAATTTATTTTGAAACAGATGCGAAATATATATCTTCGTTCTTCTTATTTTCATTACAAATTACAAATCCTTTTTATCGTGTTTCATCGAACGACGATCAAATAATACGTTTTACGCTTGCAAGACGCGGCGTACAGATGTCGAACGAGAAACTAGCAGTTTTCCTGTGAACATAGGGACATTGAGAATAAATTGCAAACGACAACTAAGCTAACTACGAACATCGATCGACGACGAAACGATTCCATGGCAAGTACGTTCGAATCACGTTGGTGAAATCTGTTGAAGTGGTCACCACTTCTAAGAAAACTCTACATCTGGTCTTTTTTAGTTTTCTCAAGCACCGAAGCCATCGACAGCGTATAGACAAAAGACTACGACGAAGATAGACCATAAACAGTAGACAGGTGACGTTGGCTTCGGGGTTTTTCAGTTATTGGGTAACACAGCTAGCGTGCGGATCTGGACCAGCTCAAATTGTATTCTTACTTATAATTACGCTTCTATTTAAATGTATTTTCTACAATTACAATTTATCCACGAGTTTCTCTGTTTACACATCGAATAACCTCAACAAAATCAATTCGTGCAGTCGAGAAGAAGCTTAACGAAGGAGTCTGGTTTCGTCGGGTTTTTTTTTTTTTTGGTCCAGGTAGATTATTGGCCCGTGCAGTACAAAAGGACCGATCCGAGCTCGTTTGCATTGTACAATCGTGCATTGTGTACAGAACCACGTCACAGGCTGGCCCACTTTCTTTACCCTCTTATTTCTTCCGTCGCACCCTAAAGCCCCCGGCTGTCGAGCTTCAAAATTAATAAGACCATTGCTCGACACATCCTGACCTTGGCCTTTTGTTCACCGTATCTGCGTCATTCCGCGAATACCCGCCTCTACTACAATCGATACGACCACCTTCTTCGAGTTCCAATCGCAGCGCGGCGTCGCGAAGAAAATCGTAAACTCGTTTGTCGCGTTCGTTCGAAAGCGTCTGGCGTTTTCATTTATCGATAGACGTGAAAGGATAGGCGCGGCTGGAAAACCCACAACGTCGAAAAGATCGCCCGAACCTCTTTCTCTTTCCGGCGAAACTCGACGAATCGCATTCGAGGCACGTGCTCGCGAACACGCGTCGATCGTGCTAATTCGAGCGGTGCACCATCCGCCTCCCATATAATCGACACAACGATCATTTTTTTCTTGTACGGTTTGGACAACGACGAGACGTTCGATACACCGGGACTCAGCTTGCTGGGACTCCTTGCACGATCGAATTAACGTTATTAGCGAAATTTTACGAGTCGGGAGTTGCTAGGACGTTCAGCCAGCAAGTTTGACAATAAGAGAAACGAAACTCTACAAGTTTCGCTAATCGTAGATCGTTTGATTATTCTCTTGGACGCGTGGTTACAAAATCGCAAAAGAGAAGCCTAGGATTTATAATTCCTAATCTATTTATAATCTGATCTCTCGTTGGCTGTTTTTCATATTCTAAAAGTGCAAGATTAGTTATCGATCGAGCTCTTTACTTAATTGCTTATTTATTACGCATTTATCGGTTATTTGATCCTTCTTTCCGCTCGAAAGATATTCGATTACGAGCGAACCATTCATGTTCCCCGTTGAGAAGATTCATAACTGACGAAGTGCTTCCCATTTATCGAATAAAATTCCACAAACGATTAGTTTTGCCACGATACTGGAGCAAGTTCAATGAAACGTAAAGAAAAACGAGAATCGTGCAGAGAGAGAGAGAGAGAGAGAGAGAAAGAGAGAAGAAATTGAACTTCCAGCGAAATAATTCGATCTGCAATTCGATTGGGCAACTCGATCATTCCACGGAGTTAGTGCCGTGCATGATCGACAGATTCGCGGCTACGGGAATCGCTGATCGCCTCCGCGGATTATCGATAACGATCGAACATCGGCGTGATTCTAATCGCCACTTTGGCAACCACTTTATACGATAGATCGAGTTTGTACTCAAGCAGTCCAGGCGAAAGAACGCCGCTCTATAAAATTACTCGCCAACTTTGTAATCGAACTTACAACGCGAAATTCCTTCGTTCGTTCTAATTCGAAATCGATCGATCCGTAAATTTCAACGACTCGTGGAGACAGTGATTTCATTGCTACGTTATTATGGAAATTCTTACGTCACTCTAACGCCGTGTAAAAATTCCAAACGCTAGATATACATCACGGGTCACGAAAGTAGTCGAATTCTTATCGCAGAAAATTTTTAGCTCGCCGTAACTGGATCCTGATTATATCGGTAAAATTTGTTGACGAGACGTTTATCACAAAATCTATTAGATACGATTGAAAATGTGACCCGAAAAGAAGATTAGATACATCTTAACACGATCGGCACGTTAATCCGGTTTATTGCTTAACTTAGTTACGATCTTTGCTGTCTTATCATTACGATTGCGCGAGATTGTTGAAACGAATATCTTTGGAACAAAATTGTAAATCAATATCTCATCGCCAAAGATTTCTAGTTAGAACGATGATAGTTGCGCGTATTAATTGTAGTCTTTACGACTTCAACTTCGATACCAAATCGGAACGATAGAAGTAGAATCGATCGAAGTGGTCGGGCAATCGGGCCGCGTTCTCGTGTGACTCAGCTGGCTGGAATTTCGCGACACGCGATACCGGGCTCGAGCGGCGGTTTATTAACGCGGCACGGGTAATTCTGACCACGATCGAGCATTAGAAATGCCCGTAGCCTCCCGAGAGCACGCATACACTAGACCGTGAAAGGATTCCGATCGCAACGCGTACGTTTGGCCAGGGAATCTCGTCTGGCCGAGCTAACGACACCTCTCTTCATTTTTGTTCATTTCGTACCACTTTTATTTATATCGCTTTTTAAGAAGCTCGTAGCTGATAACTCGAAATATTAGCTTTCACCAGACACGTTCTTCATTCGCAATTCTGCGCTTCTCAAGTATCATACTGGACCAATGGAATAAATCAAAGTGAAGTAAATCGATGAATTTAATAAGCAGTTAACTGAATATCGCGTGTTAAAATTTTTGTTCAAAATTCTGTAACTCTTCTCATACTTGTTCATTTATTTGTTTATTATCAGACGTAACTTCTTTCGAAATGAGGATTTTTATGAGTTTTAAAAGTATTCGTACCCTGGGAATTATTGAATTCCAAATAATTAATAATCTTTAACGATAAACGTGGACGTTTACGGCAAGGAATATAGAAATAATAATTCACCGCAATATGACTGTGAATTACAAGAGATGGCCGCGATATTATCGACGCAATTATTAAATGGCGATTAATGGTAGAAATGTCAAAGAACATCGCATCCTGAACTGCGATCAAATTTTTCACCAAAGCATGCTGCTTGAAAATTACATTAAATAACAGAAAATTAACGATAACGTTGCACTCGTACGTGACGCTCTCAGCCGTTTTAATTTGTCGCCGAATCTTTTTATTAACTGTACGGTTCTCTCTGCTGATGCCTTTCGATTCTACCCAAAAAACATGAAAAATGTCGAAAGTTTTGTCCGGTCCTAACTCGGTGTCCAGAGATCGCGTTGCTCAACTTTCTCTCTACAGAACGCTATGCGGGAAAATCACAGTCGAAAAGGTTCTTTGGCCAAGAGAAATGCGTCGTTACGGTAGGTTACGAGACAAGGTGAACGAGGTGTGGAGGTTTTGCAACGCCACCGCGACTCGTTGCACATTTGTTTCCGCGAGCATCGCGGGATATTTTTATATAGAATGAGTTTGTTCGATCTCGATGGGAATGTACCGTGTGCCAGAGAGCACGGAAAAGTTGAACGTCGATTACGTGCAAACGGGAGAACGGCGAGAGCGTACACCGTATGTATACCATAGGTGTACACGCCAGAGAAAACCGGTCCTTTATAATTACAGGGTCCACCGCGGACAGGCCGTCCACCGATATACAAGGGTACGCACCCTGAATAAACGTCCGGCGAGCCACGCTAGTGATTTCGGTCTTTCCTTTTCGCCAGCGATCTCTAATCGTTCGCTCGTTTCAGCGCGTGTGTCTGAATGCGGCGGAATTTTTAGACGCCGTGTACGTGGTCGAGGTTGGCGAATTTTTACAGAAACTGAAATAAGATAGTAAAAGTAGATTTTGCGTTGTGTATAATCGATGGATGTACAGTCCTGCTCGCAAGTATTAGAACGTCCGTTAATCTCGCACGAAACGTGGTCGATCGATCGAGATACCTAAGGAAACGATTAATTATATATATATTCGCTTAATTAGAAGCGAATGTTAAATTAATAGGGCAGAATTATACGTACGATTTATGTGGCATTTTTTTCTAAGATTCTAGACGAGATAATAATCTCGAGGCTGTGAGCTTATTTTATTAACTTAAAGGGCTGTAAAAAGCGATAATTCCACTCATGCACGCTGATCGAGTATTTTAACGTTTCCTTTCATCAACCTAGTATTTAGAAACAGATTTCACGAATAAAGATGTACCATTATTTATCATTATTTGAATTCGCTATAATTAACAAATACCACGTAATCGATGTAATCTACGTAAACGATAGATCGTTTCATGGATAACGTGTTTTATCGATGTACCGTGTATACATTTCTTATTTTAAAACGCAATATCTACCGAACGTTTGATAAGTTTCTCGGAGATTTCTCGTTTTATCTGGTATCCCTCGACTACCCCAATATTTATGAACGGGGTTGTACGTATAAACGGCCGGGCAGTTTGATCGATCAGAGCTGGCGCTACTATGGAAAACCACCTGCCATCTTCTGTAAGCTTCGTGTCAATTTTTCACTCGGCGAAGTTGAAGATAATCTTACAGCCACGGTGGGTGGTAGGAGTTTCTCTCGCCGAAGATTTTACACGGCACGGATTAAAAGGTAAAGGCACGCTATCGAGAATGAAGTTTAAAAAGAGCAACTGGGAGGAGGCTATCGCGAGGACCATGACAGGGATGTAGTTCGTGCACGACTCGGATCGGCAACCGTTCGAGCTGCGAAAAGAACGCTATCGTGACCCGTCAACTTTGCATGTTGATGTTCAAGGTAGACGCGACGGTTGTGTGCGTTTTACGTTTCTTTGGTGGCACGCAGAACTAGACACGACCATGTGTCGTACAAAAGCATAGGAGGAGAATCGAACGTGCACACGAATCTGTCTAGCTGCGGGCTAAAATAAAAAGCAAGTGCTCTGATCGATAATATATTCGCTTGCTTTGTTTCGTTTTTACGACAGCTATGCAACCATTTTGAAAGCTACCGTGGATTTTGCCGCGTCTGACTTTGCTCTTTCGATACAACTGTTGAGTTGGCAACTAAGTGATTGCGGATTTTGTCAATACCACCTAATGACAGAATCCGCAATCACTTAGTTGCCAACCCAATAGTTATCTATCGACACGATAGATATTAAGGTAAGGAATTCATAATGATTAGCGTATCGTCGTAACTATTCGTATAGTTGTATCAGGTTGTCCGAAAACTTTCTTCCGTTTTATGAGGAAATAATAAGCGTACAACGTTATTTTGTCGAATTACGTACGATTCATTTTGTTCTGTTGAGATAAACACCGCGACATTTCACAGACATTTCACTTGGTTTCACGTTTGTACGAAGGTACATCGTTGTAAAAGACACGTTTGCGAAAGAAAGACACTTTCCGGACAACCTTTCTTCGCGTACTCGTGCGATGTACCGACTCCACGACGAAAGGACCAATTTCTTCGAGAGTGAATTTTTCAAAATTAACCATCGATAATTCGTACGTGTATCTCAAGCGCGAAGTATTAAATGGAATTATAATTTGTTGAATAATAACGATAACATTTCCATAAGGTGTAGGAAAGCTTCCGTGGATCACTGTACGTACGCGTTGTACGAAGCTGTTGCGATAAAAGTATACATCGGGTATTACGAAATTTATTTTCGACAAAAACGTACAATCTCGATAGCCTTGTATTCTTTCAAAGCGAACGATATAAAACAACGGCGACTTTGACGGTGAGCCAATATCGAGTCAGCATGACCGTACACACTCGCGCGGCACGCTTCCTACGCAGTTGCCGCTTCGAATCGATTCTTTTAAATGGAAAATCCCAAACGACGTCGTGGTAGTCGACGCGGTAATCGAACGACGCGGCACGATATTAATTCACGAGCAATTAATCCAATCAATTTGCATAAACTGAATTACCGATAATTGCCACCACAATCGGTGAAACAATGCAGGTTACGGAGTTGATCTAAAATGTAAATAAATTTAACGGTCGATTCAGACGGGGTAAAAAACGATGTTCCTCTCGCCAACAGGCTTTTTGCCCTTATACCGCAGGAGGTGTCGAAATCAATGATAGGGGTGAGGGGGTTGGCCTGGTTGGAATAATAAAAAGAGCCGCGATACACGCGTCGAGAACACGATGGGTGTGGTCGATATATTCGGCCAGCGTTTTTCTCGCTCCCTTTTTCAGCCTTATCCCTTTTTATCCGGGCTCGCGAGATGGCTGCGCCGCGCCGGGCACTAATTCTAACGTCGCGGATCAAAGAGCCACGTCCCGCCTAGCTCATTAGTCATAATGACGCCTCGATGCCTGGAATTAACGCCGATAGACGACCGCGCCACGGCCAGATTCCCCGCCAGTTAGTTGATCGACCAGAATTTCGCGCCGCGCGTTAGGTATAAAGAGTAGCCCGGAGCAGAGTGAGAAAAAAGAAATAGGAAGATTCGCTGTCGGCCCTTTGGTCTGAAAGGCGAAAATTCTCTCACGCTGCCTTCTCGCCGACGACCGGAGAAAGTGGATGGACTATCGATCGACTGTCCGACGCCGCGGTGCTTCCGAGGAAATTGAAAATAAAAATAGCAGGTATACGGAGACGAGTAACGGCTGTAACGAGCGTGAACTCTATAGAAACGCGGCAATAGGGCGATTAACCCCTTCCCAACATAGCGGTCTGCGATGGAAGAATATGTTTACATTGCAATACGAATAATTTACACACGATACGGTACGATGTAAGTTTTCGTCAACGATAATGATCGCGGACAATTTTGTTCGTTCGATGAGGGGAAAATGAAATGCGTTGGTTTGCAGTTTATCGTGGAATAGATTGTAAAATAGATAGTGTCTTCGAAGATGGCGTTACCAATGAAGCTACTATTTGTCGTGGATTATTTAAATTTCCTAGCGATATCATCTTCGAGAATGAGAATGTATCTACGAGGTATTTATAAAACTGGAAGCGACGACATTTTTCGAAAATAACGTTAGAAAAACGTCGTATCTCGATGTGAAAACTGTGACCAGTCCAACGACGTAATATACTTGCAAGTAACTAAATTAATAATGTTACTCCGCTGAAAAGCGAATACGCAGATATTTATTTTAGCGAAGCAAACGTTTCACGCGTTACGATCTCGTACTTATATAGCTCGTGATACGATCTACACGAAAATGGTACATGGAAAATATAAACACAATATGTTTTACTCCGTTAATTAAAATTTTTATCCTCGCGCAACAGACGTCGCATAGATCCTAACGCCATTGAATTCCATTCCACTCTATGGCAAACAAGTAGATAAAACGAAGAAGCGTGGTAATAAGAGAGAAGAGAGGAAAAAGTGGAAGTACGATGCGGGAGGTATGCCCGGCAGCGGCGCCAGCGGCGTCCCGTGTTTCGCATTTAATTAGCCACCATATGCGGCAATTAATTAAGAATTTCTCGCGGTATCGATGGTTTTGTCAACGCTACGCGTTCACCGTCCCAGATCATTTTCAAACAAAGAACACGATCAGTGACAATCCTGCTTATAGATTCTCCTCCTTCCCTTTTTCCTTCCAAGAACCAGACATGTACATAGAATTACAATTCATCCTGTGGAAAGAACGTACTTCCGATCGTAGTCTGAAAATTCGACTCACGGTGTTTAATTCGAGGTAGTGTGGAAGGTAGGCGAGCGCTACTTGCATCGGCGCGATCACGTTCGCGCTCAAAGCAGAATTCCACTGCGAACGAACGCTGCGCGTACCGTTGGCGTGGCGCGCGATAACCGGTAATAGCCTGGACGGTAACAGTAACAGTGTAACTGACCTACAGACTGCTCCACACCTGGATGCATCTCGAAAGCTGTGAGAACGGCGGCGCGTGCGCTCGCGGACTGTTCTTCCGCGTGCTGTTCGATCATTCCGATCGTTCTCGTTCCTCGCGAAGCTAAATTATTCCGATAACAACGTTGCCCGTTATAACAAGACGGATTTTTTTTATCGTAGAGGAGAATTTTCGTCGGAGGAAAAGTAGCACGGTCCGTTAACGAGGTACGGAAGGAAGGTCTTCCCAAACGAGGTAATTAAGAAGAGGAACTACACGCTGATGAATCGTTCGACGAGGATGACGTTGCGCGTGGTCGATGCGAGTTTTCCACCGTCCGTATCGGGGCCCTGTCTAGCCCCTGGAAATTCTAATTAACCGCTCGACCGTGTCGAAACCTTTCGATCCGTCGGTTCTCACACTGCTCCTCGAAACGCACGAGCGACGCGAGATTCCCAGAAGGTTGCAGGGAAATGCAATCGAGTGCGTTCACGCGCGCTCGCCGTGCCCCGGCTGAATAGAAAGGGATTGCGAGACGCGAGAAAATCTTACGAATCGGGCCGTTCGATCGGGAAAAATCCCCGAAGGCTGATCGAACGCCGAGAGTTCAGAGTCTCTTCGATGCAAAGTACAAGGCGCCGAAAATTTGATATTCCTTTTGGAATTTCCTTGGTACGAGCGATCACCTTTTAGTACGATCCTGACCAATCGAATTCGAATCGATAAGATGGCGAAAATTGCTGAAGGAAGAACCTGTAGGTTTATGGTAAATACGTATAGATGTTATTTTCTAGCGAAAGATCGAATTGTTATAAAATCATCGTAAGATTCTGAAAATACGAAATTCCTTTGAACGAAGGTACAATACAACCGCAGATTCTACCACGATCCTGGCAAATTGAATTCGGCTCGAAGCAATCGAGAAGCTGGCGACGAGAACTACTTTTGTCAAATTTTTCGACCTTTTAGATGATAACGTAAATTACCAATTCAAACGTATCTAATATTAGAAAAACTGGAACTGAAACCTCCCGCACAGTTTACTCGATTCACCGTTCTGTCGTGTGGACCTTCTTCTCAAAGGAAGCGCTTCGATTACGCAAAGGAGTTACAGCTGCGAGGGAAAAAGCTCGGTATAAGTGCAAACAGTTAGATGGAAAATGTTTAAGAGACTGAAGAGTGAGTTAATGGATCGATAGGAAGGAGATTCTTCCGGTGGGAAAGATCGTCGTGAAATGGCAATCGAGCGAACCATTGCGTTCTTTATATACGTACGATGTACACTCTTGTATACTCTGCTCTCAGCGGTTGATCGGAAGAAAACCGGCGATTTAGTCAACTGGCAAGCGTGTTTTGCTCGATGCACTTTCCAGGAAGCGTCGATCGAATTAATGTCTCGGCGTAGCGCGACCAAACGCGCGTCTGATGTTACATCGGCCGTTACATGTAGGGGATGATAACACGTTTCATTAATCATCCGTCGAAAGGGGCAAAGCCCTCGGTCTTACCGGTGTTAATTATTCCCACGTGGAGAATCGAACCGGCGAACCTTCGGGGACGAGTTAAAATAAACGCGCATCAACTGCATCTCGAAGCGTTCCTCCTTTGGTTCTGCTCGACTATGTACTCTTGGTGGAAAGAATATAGTCAGGTATAGCTATAACATAACCGATATAACTACGAATCAAAGCGTATTAAACGTATCAAGTGGACGTGTCGTTGATCTAGTCGCAGCTAGAACCATACAGACACACTCGTCAGTTGGAAATGACGCCAAAGCGAAAGCATCTTGAATTTCAGATTGCAAACGTGATTTATGAATTAAACGTCAACGTATCTAACGTTGTAAGATTATAAGATTGCAAGTTAACGTCTTACTGAAAAAGCTCGAGAACCATATTTTTTTTTTGTTAATATTCGTTCAAAAATTTCTGTTTTAGCAATCGAAACCGGTGTATGTGCTTTGAAGCTTGATCAATTTTACAAATTTTTACAATTTTACCATTAGCTTATATAGAAGACGAAGATGTAGAAAAGTTCGCACGATATTGTAATTCTCTGAATAATCGTCTTGGCACGATGGTTGCGAACAAGTCGCTCCGATAACGCCGAGGAATACCGTGAGAGTGATCGGTACGCGGCTGCAAACGTGGTCACCGTGCTTCCTGGTTTCTCGCGATTTTCATTCATTGTGGTGCCCGGTTCGCGTTTCCTTTCGATTCAAATCGACTGCTGAATGAATCTCTCGCTCTTAGGTGGCTGCTGCGGTTTAGTCAGTGGTAGACCTAACCTACCCACAAACAAGTTCCTTTAACATCGCGGCCAATATACGTTTCCCGCTGTATAATTTCTTTTATTAAACCGCATTTGATAAAATTATCGGCCTGCGTGTAGGATTCTTTCGTGTTTCACTTACTTTACGAACGTGGCTGTGTAAGCTGAATTGAAAACGTTCATACGTTTAAATAATACGGTAAAAATTAGCTTCTTTTCGTTAACTTGCGTGTTGCTTAAATTCACTCGCGTAATTCGCCATTAAATTTAAACTAAGAATAAAGCAGAATTTCCACGTGTTAGAAAAATAAAGAAAAATATCTTATACATATACTGGATCCATTTACACAAATTTTCCGCAATTAAAGTATAATTAGCCACGTTTCTACGCGTTTCATCTTCCACCGTATCGTATCGTACACATGCATATCACGTAGAACGTGCTATACAAGAGAACCACGCGACCCAAAACCTATCGATTATTCGTGTCTATCATAATCTATTACGTAACAAAGTAGATATAACTATAACTACACGAGAACTCGAACCATCGTATCTTCTCGCTATACTATTCGATAGTTGCGGTGTAGAACGAATGTGCATTTTGTCAGCGGAGAATCCCTCGCGTCTCGATTAGAGAAAATAACGATGGCGCGTTTAAACGGAATCGGTGGCGGCTCATCTGCTTTCAGGGTGCGTCAGAGATCGCGTTGATCGGTCTGTGTGGGTCCGCGCGTTCCATCGAAGCCCGAGGGATCGACGACTTCCTCTTTCTCACGTTTGGCTCCGCGGTTTCGTCGCGACGCGACGCGACACGACGGTGAGAACACTGGTTGGTAGGAGCTGGAGCTCGATGTTCGTGAAGCCACGGCAGACACGGGGCAGAGGAGCGTTTTTCTTTGTATGCATTCCACGCGTCCCGGTACGTGACATAATCGGCACGACACGCGTGTACAACGGTGCCATTATTCGCGAACAATGGGACAAGCCGCGTACAGAAGGCTCGGCTTGAAAATAGCGCGTTAACCGGCCGGATGTTGCCCCCGAATCCTATCTTACTTGTTAGATTCTAAACGCCAGATCTAATCTGTCCTTGGTGAAATTTTCTATCGAAGCTACTGTACAGTTCCATTCGTTCGAACCTGTCGATAGACAGATAGTTGCTGTACGTACCTAAGTATACTACTGGCTAGTAAGTACTAGGATATCTACTCGTCACGTTTGTTGGAAAATTTCAACAAATTTTAGATTGTTTTGTATTTTACATGACGAAACACGTATGGTAGAGATGAAATAGACTTCTTAGGGTAAAGTAACTGGAAAGTAAAAGCAGTAGGAAAGACTCAATTTGCGGTAAATATTAGCAGGAGTATGTCCTGTACATACATAAGTATACTACTGGGTAGTAAGTACAATACTAGGATATTTAGTCGTTACGTTTATTGGAAAATTCCAACAAATTTTTGTAATATCAAAAAAAGGAGGTATACGCTTGGTCTATTATCTATTTAAGTTCGAATTTTCTCGGAATAGTATAAGTTGTAAATTTAAGGTATAAACTAAGAATCGTAAGAGTGCCGGGGGAGAGAGAAAGAGAGAGAGAGAGAGTGTATGCCTTGGTGACGTCAAAGCTAAATAAGTAAAAGAGTGGGAGAAGGGTGCGAGGGTTGAAGGTCAGCATTTTTTGACCTGGGAAGATAGACACGTGAGCCGAGTGTGAGAATAAGACGTACGACGATATTGTAGTCAGTTTTTGCATTGGGTATTGCTTGTTAAAATAAAACTAAACTTCACTTCAAATAGAACATCCTTTCTTGTCCTTACTCTAGACTATTTAGATACTACATTTTAGATTGTTTTGTATTTTACATGACAAAACACGTATGGTAACAATGAAATAGACTTCTTAGGGTAAAGTAACTGGGAAATAAAAGCAGTAGGAAGGATTGAATTTGCTGTAAATATTGGCAGCTGTGTGTCCTCGTTCGCAGGTATCGAGGCGCTTACAAGAAATGGAATATACCTGAAAAATTATTCGAGTCTCTGAGAATTATTTTCTATGGAACCTCGTTCGTTAGACCATTCTGAGTTTATAAATTCCTCGATATTATTAGATCATTCGTTGTATTAGACTTTAACGCCACGTGGATGTTTCAAGCATTGTATGTACATATAGATACGGTTGAACGTACCTGTTGTACATTTTATTTCGTGTTCAGTAAATAAAGCTGTGATAAATGAACGGCCTACTGTACTCGACGTTCGCTTTTTCCCCTTCTTCATCTGAAATTCACGGATTACTCAATTGTAGGAGCAAATGACGGATATTCTGACCTCCCTAGAGAGATTTTTCTTGAACAGCAGACAGGAGATATGCGATCGCGTAAATTGCAGAAATAAGAATCGTTCGTGCGACCCTTTTTACAGCTGAATTTTGCGCAACTATACGGGAACGTTGGAAACTGCACGGCTCGCTGTTTCTCCAAGGGGAACAAAAGCCCACTTATCTACCAGCGGGCAGGTCTCGATCTTAATACTCGAGACCCTAAGGTTTCGCTGAGATTAGGTGTTGCTTCGGTCACGACGTAGCCTATCGACCGTCTCGATAGTAAATGAAAATACGTGTGGAACGAGAAACACGAGTATGTATAGCGCCAGTCGCTCCTCGAAAGTATGGTCCTGCAAGCAGATGACTTTCATATGGTACACAGTGGTCCAGGAAAGTGTTCGTAGACACGTTTCACGAATATATTACGCGCGTGAAACATTTTTAAAATTTCATTCAAGATCCGCTGTAACAAGATCCGGCCGCCTTGATTAACTTGATTAATCGTGATTGTTAACAAAGTATCAAGTATAGTAAATATTAGGTTGTTTGAACAGTTGCTTTCGTTTTATAAGGAAATAATAGACGCACAATGTTTTTTTCTTTTATATTAGTTTATTGAATTATGCACGAACATAATAATAGAAATAGAACGAAATGGATCATAGCTAATTCAATGAAACAATATAAAACGGAAATTGTTGTTTATCTATTGTCACTTTATGAAAGGAAAGAAACTTTTCGGACAACCTAATATCTCTCGAAAGCCAACTGATCAACTCCATTTCGAGCCAACGATGTAATTAATATTCGACATCTCGAAAAACATTTAAAAGCTTAATGAACATGTTTCACGAACTTTGTCATTGTCGTGTAGTCGTCGCAAAGAGATGGCCTTTTATTATCGCAAATTTCGAGGTAAATTTTAGAAAATAGTATTCGCACAAACGAAAAATCGTTAGAAAAAGCTGGCAATTCGTAGTTGCTCCGGCTCACGCGATATTGGTACACGAGGACACCGTGTTGGCGTTCTCGTTCGATTCGTAGCTGTCGCTATTCATCGTCCATGGTCAATCCCTCGACTGCTCCCTCGACGAGCAATCGATCGCACCCTTTTCGGACTGATGAATTTCTTTTCGTCGGAGATCTCCCTGGAGTGAAGTGGTCCGATGACCTAGATACGTCATCCGCGATAGCCGGGAATCGGCCAAAAGACGATTTGTCCTTTCTGTCAACGATTTGGTGCAATTACGGTGAAATCCTTCGGCGCACGGATTCCTCGAGCGAGATGCTCCGAGTATCGGTGGAATATTGGCAACTCGACTTTCCTTTCCCTTGAGAATATGAAGCTGCTCGAACCACGTTGAATTGGTCGGACCAACGTCTCTAGCCTCTCCACATCTTCGTCAAGATTGCCGTGCCTCTGCTGGAAACGACGCCACGCTCTTCGAGAATTAATATTCGTTCAAGCGATAGAAAAAAGTTTTCCGAGAAATCTCTGGGATTACGAGGTCTGCAGGATTAAGAGAGCGAGTCTGTGGCACGTTGTCGCGGAGGAAAAGTAAATCGGAATTTACGCGGTCGCCGGAGAATCGTCGGTGATTACGTTAGCCAGCGTCGGTTTCTCGTGCATCGGTGTCGGATCGGCTTCGGGCGACGATCGTTTCGTACCGACGACTATAAGTTGGAATAGAGTGGAATAAGAAAGAGACGAAAGCATCGATACGTCGTAGTAAGAAGGAGAAGAAAGTGGAAGCAAAGGGAGACGGAGACACGAGGGAACGTGGCGTGACACGTCGTGATCGCTAGAAAGAATCTCGTTCTGCAACCCGGAAACGCCGTGACTAACAACTCGGTATCACGAAGGTGGAAGAAAAGGCTCGCGAACCCTTCGGGGTGGATATCTCCTCTGGGGTCCAGGAGGGTCATCAACCATCGACCGCCATGCCGGCCGGGATCGAGCATTATTATGACCAGATCTAATTGAAACTCCATGGTTCGAGCTGCCTCAACTTTGGTTTGCTCGACCAGCGTGATACAACACATCGAGTTGCCTGCAAGTTGTTCCGTGCAGTGCACGTCGCATAGCGATACTACACATTTGCTACGTACACTATACGCTACCGGGCTAAGTATCGCGATGTCTATCGATATTTGATACAAATCGAATGCTCTAATTTTTTAACTATTTCATCGTAAATCTGTTATCTCATTCGCGATGTACGCGTCTCGAAATATTAAACGAAATAATTGTTAACGTTTTCCAATAAATGTAACCGGCAGATGATCTAACGCTTTCATGGCCGGTAGTTTAGTGTTCCGTCCTTAGAGTAAAACGTATGTTTCCCGAATCAAGCGCTAACGGCGGCAAGGTGACGACAGTCCGGGCCCGAGCAGAACAATAGCAAGACACAAACTTAATTTCGCGAGTCTGGAAGATGTCGTAGCCAAGAACTTTCCAACTTCTCGCATAATCGTGTGGGACGAATCGTTCTTCCTTCGTAGACTCTGGCAAACATACGCGACAAGCTGGACGTCAGGCTGAGAAAGGGTGACCCAAAGAACCACCCGATCAACTCCTGCAAAGTTTTTGAAAAATTCCACGACTGGTACTATTTCGCCGGTTGACACAGCGTCGCGAAGGTTTGTGATCTTCTTGGCTCCAAGTTCCTCCGCGGTTGCGTGGTGTCACGGCGTCGCGAGACCCGGGACCACCGCAGGGAGATCGGCCGGGTCTGCCAAGGAAAAGCACGCTCGCTCGAATCTCTTTTGACATGTACCGTCGTCCTGGACTGCGAGGGTCTGTCAGCGCCGATCCTTTCCACTCTAACGAGCTAAAACGCCGGATACGACGGTCCGACGACAACGTACACATACCTTTTCCTCCCCTTTTCCTTCTATTCTCGCCGACCCGAGAGTTTTATCCCCCTTCGCGATCCAAGACCTTCTCTGTTCAAATTCGATCGATAACAAATTTCACAAAATTTTGACGTATCAGCGATTCCGGCCGCCCAACGTTCGAAATAAATCCCGAAAACTATGTCGTGTTGGATTAATGGCTCGCGTTGGAAAACACACTTTTCCCGTCACGAGTCATGAATCGTAGATCGACCGGCCAAAATTGGAGATAAATCAAAATTCCGTGTCACACTGGATCGATGAGTCACGTTGGAAAACGCATCCTTGCGTCACGAGCCCCTCTCGATGGTTCGAAGCAGGTGCCGCTTGCGTTTCGAGAGCCAACCAATGCGCTTCTCCGATCTACGAGCTGCCTCGTTTTCATCTACGACTCGCCATCATTCGAAAACAACGCGTGTTCGCGCTAGATAGACCTCTCGAGGTTTTGGCACCTCGCAAATATACCGCACCAGAGAACGTCGCTAAATTTACGCGACTATCTAAACTTCGCAACGAGTTAATAACGCAGGCCAGCGTAGCCCTCGCTCCTTGCTCGCTCTCTGTTGCTCCCTCTCTCTCTCCTCGATATTGTCTCTCTCTTTCTGTCTCTCTCTGTTTCCCTTGGTAAGATCGATAGCTTGAACCGAAACAGGGCCGTCCGCGAAAGGGGCGCGTGTACCCGGAACGTCAATTACCAATTTCCCTATCGAGGCAACGTTGATGAAACTAACATGGAAAAATATCTGGAAACCGAAGTCGCCGACAATCGAACAACTCCTCGGTCTTGTCTCTAGACGTACAGATAATATCGAGTTTAACGAGCTGAAAGACATCTTTGACCCGCGTACAATTTATTGGCAAACTTCCGTGGCACGCTAATATTTCATTCAAGTAAACGAAGTTTCACTGTAGAATCCACTCACCTGAATGTGAACTTCTACTGCACGGTAGAATTCCTATTATAAAATCCACTCTGCTGAATATGAACTTGCAATATGAGCTGCAGTTCTATGAACTGTTTATTTCATCACGGATTCAGACAAATGGAATTCTTGTAGCGTGTCATTCTACTTACTCCAGCTACTAACTCCTGAAATTGTCTCTCTGTTGTCTCCCTGGATCTTGCATTTCTCAGAAATTTTATTCTCTTTAGAGATTTTGCGATTATAATTTTACATAAGCAAGCTGATATTAAAAAGAAAAACTGTATTTAACATACTCTTCATTTCAGGATCAAATAAACGAATCGTTAAATCAAATTCACTTGCAGATTCTTGTAGGATTTTATTCCAGTTACAACATCGTAAACTGTGTTAATTTACCGACTGGGGATCGAATTACGAGTATGATACAGATACCAATAAGAACAACTTCTATCCTGAAGTTTTCCAATAATTTGCTTCTAAAGGAAATTGTTCGATAAACCTGTCGTCGTCGAACTCTACGATAATAGACGTGGCGATGCTATCAAGCCACGACATCTACCCAGGTGTAGACGTCTATTTACGCGTAAATTCGCGTTGATTAACGTAAATAAGCCGGTCGATTCTCAGCCTCGTATTCAGAAACTGTTAGTCGAGCGTTTACGAAATAAACAGCGACAGTTATTAACAGCAAAGTCGTATAATTCGGATGTTTTGCGGAGAGAGGCTTAATTTTATGTGCCATGTATGTAACGCGGTCGTTGCGACATCATGTTCGTCAGGCGCGTTTACGGCCGAACAAAGTCATCAAACGCGTTTTTAATTTCTTCAGCCCCAGTCGTTATACCAGCGTCTTCTTTCCCTTGCAAATACGCCTCGTAAAAATACGAGTCGCGACGACGCGACGACGCATCTCATTTTTGTTTTTCTCGCGCTTTGTCTCGAGCGAAGTTTCTTCGGAGACAGAAACTTTTCGGCCGCCCCTCGTGAAAAATTCCACGCCCTTCCCCCGTCCCCTGTTCGTGTCACCCCAACACCAACATGAACTACCGGAACGACTTAGCCCGCGGCTTCCGCTCCGACTTTCTACGAGCTTCCGGTTCGCCCTCCGCGTTGCAGCTACCACTACGCAAGCTGTTTCCCTCGTTGGCGTTTATTTAAGGAACTCGTATTTCTGACGACAAACTCACGCTTCAACATTAATTTTCTTTTATAGTATCGCATCGCTGTATGAGTTTTAACCCCTTAAATATGCAGAGGCTGATATGGTGTTGAGATCGCGTGACGTATCGCCGAGCTCGGTATCGTTACGGGCTGATTTGCCAAGCTTGTCGAACATTCAACTTTCAGTAATTTTCGTTTCATCGAAATTTGCTTTAGTAATTTCGCCAATTATTATAACGAATACTCTAATTCGGATATTTTAGATATTGCTGCATATTATACGCAATCTGTACGTTTTTGCACCTGCAAATTTCCCTACCTTCCCAATATCTCTGTATCCCAAATATAACGTAGAAATCCACGGCCTGTTAATTACTCTGATCGCTATATCGAATTTGTAATAGTTTCGACTAACGAGAAACGGCGACGGAAAAAATCTGAAAAACATCGTAATTGGTAACGCTAGACAGAATGCTGCAAACATGCCAATGTCCTGATTCGAAAATAACCACTTCACTTCAAACAGTCGTGTTACGAAATTACTTACGAAAATTCACAATCTCGTTCTTTCGCGCGAAATATCTACCGATATTCAGGGATCGTGTTTTCGCTGGAAAAAATATATGGTTGTAGCATCGTGGAAAAAAGGCCTGTGGTGGCACTCGACAGCAGACACCACCACTTGACACTTACTAGTGTCGGACGATGGCAGCGCAGTGGTTAGCGCCTTAGGTTACGAACGTTCGGAACCCGGGTTCGAATCCCGGCGACCGGAGTCCGATTTTTCTTCCACGATTCCAAATTGAGAAGAAAAGCGGCCGTACCCAGTAGCGACATCTTCTACACCCTAAGCTATATAAGCTACATGGTGAATATTCTCCGAACTTTAATTACTATACATGCAAAATCTGATCTATAAAAGAATCTCGTAATTTCTCAGAGAAAGAATTTCGAAAAAATGCATACTCTGAAAAGTAGTGTTCTAAACCAGGATACTCTCGTAACTCATAACTGTACGATCAGGTACACGGATGAATCATCGTCGGAGCCGGCACTTTCGGTTTCTAAAATCCATTAACCAACCGCTTCATCGATCACCGCGAGCCGCAGCTAAACCGAACAAAGACCAACGACTGGGATACCGCAAAGTTCGCTGGAAACCAAGAGATCGCACCGCCAATGGCACTCACCTTTCAGCGTGTTTATTGCGCGATGACAACGTTAAACTCGAACGAAACCGAGACGCGGTTAAGCCTGTAGAGCCTGTGTTTTATAAGGAGATTCGCGGGGATCGCGGCGTGGTTTTCCGAGACCGGCTCCGCAAACGTGCTGTCGTCGCTCGGGACGATCAAGCAGGCCGCGATATCGGTTCGTTATATCCGGCGAAGAATGTACTTGCATTGTGGCAGCGGCACTCGTTTTCCATTAAAGCCACCGCTAAATGACAGGTGAGCTGCGGTGGCGAGGCCAGAGACGGCCGAGCTGGCCAGCACGTGTTGTAACATCGCGATCCTCCGCACTGCGGATCCACGGACACTCGGAGAAAATGCAGTCGGAGTCGGTGTTCTCATCGAACGTGAACACGTGCCAAAAATAAGCAAGTCGATAAACACGAGATAGGTGTTTAGATACGCGTACAGTACGGAGGAACAGAGATCGGTAAATATATAAATCGGAGCAAACTTGACCTTTTAAAAATCTCCTGCACTGGCCATCCAAATAAACCGAGCGTCTGACCTTTGCTTCTATTTTACCATCTTTCTTCGTCTGCTTGGAGTTTTCTTGTATCTCGCAGTTTTGTCTTTTCCAGTTTCAGTTTCTTTCGTTATAAATTGCCAGCCTGATATTCGATTACGTGTCCTGAATTTTGACTGAACCTACGATCGCGCGACGTAGTTTGTGTGTCGTAATAAGACGCAAGGCGAGAAGAATTACTGTCAGTTCAGTTAATTATAACGTTTACGTTGGAAATCTCGAGTATCGAATTACGACCAGGCTAAATATGCCGAACTTTTTACCAACTTTAATAACAAAGCTCGGATATTAATTATCGGAGCGTTGTACATGTACTTGTTTTCAACTTTTTCTAATTTATGTTCCTCTCCGCTACCTTGATTATATCTCCATTGTATCTTCCTGGTAGATATCCGTAAAAATTACTTCTCTAAAAGCGAATCTGTTTTCGTAAGTTTTCGTAGTTTACGTAATAGAAATATATCGTTTTATTTAGAGACGTGCGCATCGATTCGAAGACAAAGGGAGATCCGCAGTGCGGATTCCGATTCGAGTGTCGCGTGTCGATGTAGGCAAATACGTGCCAGAAATAAATAGATTCGACCCGTGACACTTCTCACGATCGATCGAACACGCGATCTCGTCTTCTCCATTCTTCTGCATTTTTACTCTCCAGCGTGTTCGTCGGCTTTCCTGAAACGTTTTTCGCTTACCGGTGCAGCGAGTGTATAAAAGTCGACGATGCGTTTCGTCTTTGTCGTTCCGTGAAATCTAATATCGAAATGGCCACGGTAAAGTTTGCTCGCGACGAACCGAAGACAAATCGTTAGACTTCGTCGAAGCCGATAGAAGAAGGAAGAAAATTCATTTTTAGAAAACGTCGGGGATTTAGTGAAACTATGGAGTCGTTAAAGTGAACCGAGTGCTTGGAAATTGCATCGTCGATGAGTGGATATTAAGGAAAATAATAAGAGGGGGAAGCAAGATTTTTACAACGTGGGAGGGAAGTCTGTTCGAGGGGACCCGGCTGTCGTTAAAGGTTTATCGGTGACTCGTACGATCGTCGAAAGCTCGTTTGCCCGCTTAATTAAAAAGGGGGCTTCGAAATTGTGCCTTCTCGCCTGTTCCGTATCGTCTTTCTTTTCTCCGGCGTTCTCCCTCGTGCCCTTCGAGGGCAAAGGTTCGAAGGCTTGGCTGATCGTAGCTGATGGGATTTGAAAGAATTAACGCGCTGGGGGAAAGAGTTGTCCGTAATCTGTCGAAAATCCTGCGGCAAAGAGAGCAACGAAATTACCATGGTAAAACGTTCGGGATTAATAAAGGAGAAAGAAGCGGCAGCTGAATAAAAGCCGACAGAAATTCGCGGGTTGAGTGGCTTTTCGCGGAGCGAGCGCGAGATATCGAGACGAGAGAAATCGATGTGTATAGAAGGAAGAGCCAGTGGATAGAAGCTAGTGGAGACGAAGAAGAGGAGAAAAAAACGGGGAGAGCTAAGGCGAAAACGAGCGAGGTACAAAAACTCTGAAAGTGGAACGTGGATGTCTGGCATTGGAGATCCTTCAAGGAGGAAAAAAAGCGAGCAAGATGAAAAGAAGAAGCGTGGAGGAGCGGATCGAGAGAGGGGGGGAAAAAAGGAGTCGAAGCAAGATGAACGACAGTCGCGAAATGAAACGACGGAGATTAAAAGGCTCGGGGGAGGAAGACGAAGGATGAAAGAGACGGGAGGTACGAAACGAAGAAGGAGCCAGGAAAATCCTTGAGGAGTTGAGGAGGAAGAGAAGGAGGGATGACACAATAAAAGGATCGAAAAGTGGAAGGTGGTAGATTGAAACAGGTGGAGGATAAAGTCCTGGAGAATCGGCAAGTAAAACGAGAGAAGTTAAAAAGAGCCGACCGAGGGAGGGATGTTAAAAAAAAGAAGAAATAAAGCAGTCGGACACCGCAAAAGGTTTGAAAAAATAAAGCGAAAAAGCGCACGCTCGAGAAAGACTGGCAGGATATGCCGCGAAGGGAAGCTGCCACGTCCTAAAACAGACACGAGGGGGAAGAAGATAACGTCGGATACGTTTGCGTGCCAGTGTATCAGTGGGTCTTAACCTACCCTCTTCTTCGTAAGATGCTGTTCGCTGCGGGATCATTAGATCGATTCAACTCTGTTTCCTTTTTCCCCTCTTTGGTGCAACGGAGCAACCTGTCGAGAGATGATACAGATGGTCGACAAATCTCCAAGGGTTTCGAATCTTATTTATCCTTGTTTTTTATACTCTGCCTAATAGAGTTTCTACTTTGACGGTTTAATAAAGTCTACTTTATCACGGGTGTTGCTGGCGATCGTCAAGTAATTCCACGTAATACGTAATAATTAAAGAGAGAACGGTATATACTTGTCAGATTTTCCGTCGACAAATCGCAACACAGAACTACTATTACAGATCATAATTAATAACGACGAACAAATTTAGCCTGGAATCTCTTGAATTTCAGATATCTACCGCTGACCCGTTTTACCCGTTCCAGTTGATTAATGGCTCTGTCCGTTGTCTGCAACTCCTAGAGAGCCGATTAACTTTTATGCCTCTATGAGGCCGTTTATATTTTTGCAACCTTTGCTCTCTCAAATCGCTGCAATTTTAAATACGTCGTCCTCCATTCCGATTATATCTTCTTCGCGCTAACGTAACACGAATAGAAGTAGAATACATCAATGGAGATTTATCTACGTGTTACATAGCTAACTAAATAAAATAAAGTTCTGTCCTGTTTACACGCGTACTCCGTACACGCGTTCCAGCACAGATGGGACAGAAACTTGACGCGCGTTTCTCCGAGTACTATGCTCTCGACGATCGAGCTATCTCCCTCGTATTCTTTGAGGGACAAGTGCCAGCTTGGAAGTTACGAAACGACCGCCGTTGGAAAAGTTTCGTCATGATAAACAGATTCTTCAGTTCGACGACAGCCAAGAAGAGAGGAAGGCTCGTCTTGAAACTCTCGGTGGTAGGAGGCCTTCTGGTTACTGGGTGAATCTCGTTAAACGCGCGTTACACGGTATGCATCCTCATTGGCGTGATGGATCGTGCGTAACGACGACAGCTGAAATTTCCGGCCAAACCACTCTCCCCTTCTTACGCGAGGCTGGCTTCCAAATTTCAAGGTCGCTGGACCTACCGAGAGTCTGGTTCAACTCGCGTAATCTCGTTATCGCATATTGCTCGCGTGCACGCAAAGAAAATAAGAACAGAGGTCTCTTCGAGGCACCGAAACTTACGTAAACCGTATCGTTTCGACGTTTTACTTGTTTCACCGTAGACGTCTCAAGGATAGTGACAATCGGTGGCTTCGTACGTAAGGCGTGTACGTAAGAGCTGCATGTATCTTTATCGAGGGGACGATAATTTCAGGTAACCCGCGGAGGCTCGTATGCGAATTTAATGGAACCAGACTCCGGTGAAATGGAAGCCCATTAAGTTCTGCCCCCCCCGACGAACAGTACTCACGAACCTGCGCTCTTTCCGAATAAAAAGGCTCGCGCTCGCTGCTTTCGCGCGTATTCTACATCGTGCACGCGCGTACTCGCGGACACTCGTGCATAATGCAGTCTTATTTCCCCCCCCTTTTCTCTCTTTTAACCTTTTTCACCGTCTTGAACCAGTTTCTTAGATGGTTCTTTCGTCGCTTTAGAGTCATTCTTTCGATCTTTTTCAACAAAGAATTATCGTTTATTTATCCATTGGTATATTATACTGTTACTATTAATTGTTATATCGTTATATTGTTACGTATAATTGTATATTATACTACGATATACAATTTATTCAACTGTATTCAATTAAATGTTTAATCGTCAGTTCTCCACTTTTCTCAATTCGATCGTTTCGAGATTGGCGGTACGATACGTCGTAAGTAACTTTCAGCAGAATGATCGGTAACGAACGATCGTAGTTAGCCTGCGAAATTTTTACGCAAAACCGTATTTTTATGATCGCGCTTAATGGAACTTAATTGCCACGCGGGTTATTTTTATATTCCGGGACGATCGATCATCGGGGCGTGAAGCGGGTTATTTGCGATTTTTGGGGTAAAAAAACTCTGGCGCGTGTGTATTCCAGCCTGTGGTTAGTTAGTTCGCGTTTCCAGATGGAGCAACGAAGACGGGGACGCGCGGTCAACGTTCGACGCTCGCCGACAACGAGGTCGTTTTAACCCTGAGGTTCGGACTTTTGGGTCATCGAGGGTCAGAGGAGACCGGTCCATTGTGGCGGCGCAGCGCGCGCGGCCAGCTCTTCTAACTCGGTGCAGTGAACTCAGGGCCGTATCGATTCGGCTGGCATTTTCGCGCGCGGCGTGGGTTCCACGCTCCGCTTCCCGGTATCGTTTATCGATACACGAGCCGATGTAGCGCGCGGAAGGCCGTCGTAATCCAACGATCCCTCGACTCCCGCCGCCACGCAGCGTATACCTCGTCGTATAAAATAGAGCGACGGGTGTTGCGTGCCTGTTAAATTGCCGTTCGTAGTTCCGCCCCCGCGAGCACCGCGCTAGTTAGACACACAGTGCGCGCCAGAGGATCCCGGAACACCGTCGGGCTTCGCTCGACGACTCTCCAGCTCGCAACTTTAAAGTTGCTCGAGATATGCACCCGACGAGCCTTTTAAATTTATGAGCTTCGCGCTGGAAAATGCGATCGAGAGTCGTTTTTCGCCGCCACCGAAAGTGATGTATCAGCGAGAGAGAGAGAGAGAGAGAGAGAAGTCTTGCAATCTGGCTGAGTGGAATATTTGAAACCGACAATACAGAGCGTTGCCTGCTTGCTCGTTTTGACGAGTACGAAGTTTGACTCCAACTTTTTCAAACATTTTCTATATTTGACGAATAGAGGGTAACGCGGCTCTTAGTTACAAGATGACCAACTTTTCTCTCGATTTAATTTTTGAAAAGAAACGACGACCAATGTATTCGAGTACATCGACTCGACCGTGTTTATCTGTTGAGAAATTAACGAACTGATAGTGAAACGCGTTTGTGAATTGCATAATCAACCTCAAGTTCATCTTAGCTTCTATTAGACTCAACTATATTCTCGCTTAAAGCGGAAGAGATTCATCGTTACAAGATCAACTATCTTGAATTTTGAGAGAAAAGGACGGCCAATCTATTTGGTCGTAGCAACTCGATCGTGTTTGCGAGTTAGCGAATCGACGAATCGGTCGTCCAGCGGAAAGAGCGAGGAGTCTCGAGACGAAGTTTTTCGAAGCCGATCCAGACTCGGTGTGTAACCCCTCGTTGGCTTCTAGGCATCTCGAAAGATGGTCGATTTATTAAAGGTTCGGCGAAGGGAGCTCGAAACGCTGCGAGGCGTCTAAGCAAAGCCAGGTGCATCCTCTCTGGACGTCAGGGGTCGGCGATGCATCCAGCGAAAAGATTCGTTGAAACGGTCGATACGTGGCCGATCGAAGCCAGCAGAAGCAACAACGGCAGCAACGCGCGATAGGTTCAACGACAACGACGACGACGATCCGCAAGTGCAAAAGCAGCAACCGCCGCAATAACAGCCCTCCCTCTTTCTTTCTCTCCCTCGTCTCCTTCTCTTCTTCGGCAGCGTTGTTTCACCGGAGCGCAGCTACGCCGCATCGGGCACCCCGCTGCCACACTGACTCTGATATACTCGCGAGATATCCGGCCAAGATTTAGTGCATCCTTTTGCTAGCTGCCCCGCAGAAAATCTGCGCCGGGAATCGCCCTTACAACCGATCGAAATGTTTCTCCTGTCCTTGAAATGAATACCACCGCTGGAAAAACAAGGTGATCCCCGTGCTTTAACGATACAGGCCCTACCTTCCTCCCACTTTTCTTTTCGTGCCTCTCTCTGTTTCTTCTCCTCTTCTCTTTTCTTCTCCTCTTCGTTTCCTTTCTTTCGTCGTTTTCTCCTCGCCACGCGGCGAAGAATCGCGTATATAGCGAACTCGAAGCACCATTGCAACAACTTGGAAGATCGCTCGCGATTTCTGCGCTTGGAAAAATTGAACGGACGAACGGAGGGTTAGTTCGCCGAGTGGAATCCGAGAACACGATCCACGCTCGCGAGGGATGTTTCAGATACGAACTGTTCGCGAACTGTATCGATCAGCTGCAGAAATCGGAAAGTACGGAAGAGCGTGCCGAGTGCTACAGGTTTTCGAGAATTTCCTTGGAATCGACGATTAAATAAACATCGTAGAGTTGTCTAAAAGCGAGTATACACTCGTTTATGTTTCTCTTTCTCCGTGTACTTTATATCTTTTCGATTAATCTTCAAATTATACGCGCACGTAAGAGTTTTCGTATAATTTTCCTACCTTCATAGCGTATACTCGACATTGATCCTCAGTGTATCTTTAGATCCATCGCGTTATTCCGTTCTTCGGCTTCTTCGTATTAGAATACTTCTCCCAGGTCACCAGGTGATAGAAAATTAGCAAAAATCAACTTACATCTTTCAAATATTAAATATATCTCTCTCGCAATTGGCCAGCCGGCTACGGTTAAAACTAACATTACGTTTATGGTCCACGTGGACCTACCACCGTAACAGACTTTGCCAAAAGCAGCAAGAATTACATCCGACGTGTCCTCTGTCAGATCTCGAAGACCAGACTGGCGCCATTGACCTCGGCGCACTAGACGCTGGAATTTGCCTCTAATTAAATTGCGGCTGGTGATTTCATTTGCCAAGGGAAGTAACCGAACCGAAGGAAGGAAGAAGAAATAATTGTCGTAAGAAGATAGAGTGGTGTTTTTTTCGGTGGGAAGGAAAAAAGGTTGCGGAGGAGGTCGGCGGACAGCGGGGCGTCTCAGGGCGCTACAAAGAGCAAGAGAACGGGGTTGCAGGGCTGTGAAAGGATCTCGAGGAGAAGGGAGAAGGGGAGAGTTCCGGTATATGGCGAATATAACACTGGCTCGCCGACGCGACGTTTTACAACCAAGAAGAGGGGCCCACGCAGGATTTATTGGCTAGAGAGTGGAGAATTTATGCGAAGAATCGCGCTGGCAGGTGGTTTTACCCGCGATGAAAAACCGAAATTTCTCTCTTTCTCTGACGACCTTGCGTCCTACGCTCGTCCTTCTTTCGATTCGAGGTATCCCCGTTGCTTCGCGGTCCCGCGAACAGATCCGCCACGAAATTGGAGATTCCTGTCTAGGTTGCTAGGAGATACGTGGCTAAACAGCTTACCAGACGAAGCTGCGAAAGAAGTTGCGCCTTCGGGATGAAGCTTCGTGGCAACGAAATCGATTTGCGAGATTCAATTTCGGTGGAATTCGTTGCTACGTCGTGAGAATCGCGGCCCACCGAGGACAGCGTTCGTAAGCGATAACAAGCGGATGGTTTCGTTGATAGTATACATTTCGACGAATATCGACTTCTTTGTATAGAAATTATCGTAGTATCGTGGACGAAAGGCCTAAGAGATACCGGGCGAACCATAAACAATGTCGCGAGAAAGCCTAAGTGTCGACAGTCCCAACAATGTATCGTCGCTTCTTCGATCGAACAGTCACGCGGAAAAGGCCTGCGTGACCCTGGTCGCGAGCGGTTGCAGAACACGTACGTGGTGGGGCTAAGACAAAAGACAAAAGACAAAGGGATGCTAAGGGAGAAAGACGAATTAACAGTCAGTGTTAGTTGAGAAGTCAGAGAGTGTGAGTCGAGAAGTTAGAGAGTGCGAATTGCGTTGTCGAGAGAGTGTGGTCCGCGTGAGAGGAACCGTGGTGACGAGAGTTGCAAATTAACTATTTAGTTGTCCTAACTATAGTACGTTATTGTATTTAGTTCACGTTAAACAATCATCGTTTCGTATTTAACCAACATCTGTTTAATTCATTTTGAATAAATTAATTGTAGTAAGATCCTACATTATCGACTGGACCACGTAGCTGTGAAATCAGAGCTTTGCATATTTCGTAAATCGTCTGTCAGCGGTGTTCGCGTTACGTGGTTTCAATTCGCTGCTTATCCTCTTACGTGAAAAGATAATCAATTTGTAAACGATCAAAAATTCGATTAATTTGGTTTTCGCTGGTCGAGGCCGGTCCCAAGGACAAAACCTTTTTATCCCCGAGAAAAGAAGATCTTTCAACATCGGGAACAAAAACGAAGACACACGAGAAACGTCAAGATGACAAATAACGTTTTCGTCAAAAGATCGTTCGAATATACGAAGCTCGTTCGTTCTTTATTGAAACACACTGGAAATCGTAAAGCGTTGCGTTCGAAACCGAAATCGGCTGGAACGACAGTTTGCTTCGTGCGTGGGCTCGAAGATCAAACTGGACCATGCTCCGATACGATACGATCCATACGGTTCGCCAGAGAGAAAGGATGGTCCACCGTTGTTCTCCGGCGAACATCGACCGATCCTTTCGACCGGCGTCGCTTTCTTTTTACCTGGTCGACTACCATCCTCCTATCCCGACGCGTCTGAGCTCGTCAAATCGCGCGCTGCTTGCCTCTTTTTATTTTCGTGCCCTCGGCCGTGGTTTTAAATGCAAATTTCGGCCCCGGCGAACGACCGATTCGAAAAACTCCGAGCGTTGAACTGCGCTCCCTTCTCCTGCGTCTGGCGAGGAAGTTTCCTTCTTAACAGGCATATCTTAAAGAGCAATTTTTGCGTTCTTTTGTTAAATATACGCGTTATACGTCTATTATATGCACACTGTACACTTCCAAGAAGAAACGTCGATTAGACAGAATTGTCTATGCTGCTATGACATGCTGTCTCGCAAAAGTATTTGAACACTTAGCGTAGAAACCTGGTGCTCGTACTTTATATTTTATATAAAACTTTTCGAAATTTCATTGGCACTGCAACGGTACGCCAGTGTCGTGATTATTATTTACGATATCATTGTATGCAACTTTAAATTGCTCGTTAAAGGCACACGAATAAAGGGGATATAGACATATATTTTAATATGCGATAGCTAAATATTTGCATATGCGATAAATAATATTTGTATGCATCAATCTGATCAAAATCGAACTGCATAGGGCGTTAAACGAAATTGATGTGTGAAAATACAGTATGTCTGGATCGTCGTTGGTTTTGTTGTAATAACGTAATTTTTATATATTTTTCTATGCTTCTCCTTCTCTTCTGCGCGTACATAAGACTTTCATCCGTGAGAAATAAACGAACGAATAAATAAATAAACAAATAAATATAAATCGAAGATCGATCGGAACGAAATAATGAAGGGGGGTGTTTGTTATCGATGACGAGGCTGAAATCAGGAACTTGGAATGAAAACGAACGTGATGCACCGGTGTCCCCTTCGATGAATTACGCTCCGAGGGTTTCATCAGGTTCGTTGCTTTTTTTGCGGTCGTCTCTTCGGACCCGTGACAAAAGTGCCGATGTAATTATCGAGAACCTGTCGGCGCCTCGTTAACAAACGCCGCCGTAAAGTTGGACGACCCCGTACGAGCAAGCGCGAAAGTGTCGGAACCAGCGTGCTCGGTCGTTTACAGGCAAACCAAGTTCGTTTCAACTCTGCAACAACATCGATGTCGTGTAATTTTCCAAATAAAAGTTGCGTAAAGTTTTACGATTCGAGAAGTTCCGAATTTGCATTTCGATCGATTAATGTAAAAGAGAACAACGAAGAGAAACAACGTATTTAACGCGGTAAAAGGGAAGTACAACGACGCGACAACTTTACTTTCTATATAATTTTTCCCTTTGAAACTGTACAACCCGCGCGAATCTCAAATCTGTATTTTTCTCTTTTAAACGCGAAAAAGAGAAGAAGAGGAATGGCACGACGCTTAGCTTGCAAATTGCAGCAAAAATGAAAACCCCTGGGGTTTCGTAGGGGCGCCATTTTACCGATCGAGTAATTTTGGTAAACGGTTTCGATAATTTTCTAACGATAGAAAAATATTAAGTCGTCAGAAATGTTTCTTTCGTTTTATAAGGAAATAATAGACGCACGATGTTTTTTCTTTTATATTAGTTTATTGAATTATGCACGAACATAGCGATAGAAATAGAACGAAATCGATCATATCTAATTCAATAAAATAATATAAAACAGAAATTGTTGCTCGTCTATTATCAGCTGATACGATTAGCCCGAAAACGAACCACAGAATACAGCCGGCTTAGACACGGACGGACTGTATCGATGAAGGTTGACGTTAAGGTGTTTCAGAAAACCATAGAAACTAGCGGATGGCTGAGGCCGCAGACTGTCGCAACACCTGTTCCCAAACAGGGGTTATAAAGTATAGTGGCGAGTTCCGGGGTGGTCCGAACGGTGCGGTTCTCCTGCGCCGAAAAAGGCTCGGCGGATCGAGCTGCAAGAAAAAAAGAAAGAGAGAGACGAAACGAGAAGGAAGGGTAGGAAGGAGGAAAGGGACGTGTGGCAAAAGGAGCACGCGAACACCACACAGACTCCGAGCGAGAGTGTGTGCCTCGTATGCAGAGGCTCGTGTCGAGCCGTGTCGCGAAAAGGAGACGGCGTGGCAGGAGAGTTCGGCAAAAGGGACTCGAATCGCGGGCCGAGACGGGTGGACGCGAAGGCCAACGGAGAGAGGAGTTCTCTGGTTAAAGGAAGAGACGATAGGAAAGGAGAAAGAGAGAGAAATGGACGGAGGGAGAGTGGGCTGAAAGCGAGCCGCCGACACCGTGGAATGATGAATGCGTTTGGGAAAGGAGCCGCATAAATCGTCGAGGATAATGCGGCTCGCACTTTTCGGTCGATCCTCCCTTTGAATCCGCGCGGGTTTTGCTCCTTTTCGCGCGGCTGCTATCGGACGGGCTCGCGGGTTTTAGATAAACAAGCAAACGGTCCGAAGAAGATTTATCGTTTTGCCGATAGTTCGTTAGAAGGGTCCGTTAATTATTTACCCGGGATTAACGTAACCGAACTTACCGTCGCTGGCGATGCAGGCTACGTCAGGTAAAATGGGAAACGCGGAAGCTATAGATTATCCCGATTGAGCTTTCCGTCTCGTTGAATGCAACGTTCGTCAGGTAAAATGGGAAACGCGGAAGTCTATGGTCCAGTCGTTGCGACAGCCAAAGTCGATACAGAGATACAGCGAAGAATTTGGATAAATATCATGGAAAATTTGTAGATTATTCGTGTTACATGGAAGATTTTGAAATTTCATTAGCGCTGTAACGAGACGCGACTGTCGCAATTATTCATAATTAGAAGTCACACTGACCAACTCGGCAATGTAAAAAGTACAGGAAAGCGATGGTGTTGCAAACACGGTTTTCTTCGATTTACTTTAAAATTTATTACGTTTCGTTTGCTTACCACGAACATTTTTCTCGGGGCTACCAATAACCATCGTACACGTTGAAAATATTTTTTGGTCATTGGTAATTTGGTTACGCCAGTTGCTTCTAATCAAAATCGGTTAAACTCGGATATGAATTCTTATGCCATCACCTGTTTGGTTTGATTTTGTTTTCATTCGCAATCGTCATGATCCCTGATAAATTCATGAGTATTAACTCCGATCGTCCTGAGTGTACATAGCAGCGTGATTAGCGTACTGTTGCAAACAAGTCGAGTGTAGCAAAACGTTACCATGATCGGACACTGGTTGGCGAGACGCGCAAGACTAAAATTTGCGGGAGTGGTCAAGCAAAGGCACACGGAGAGCGGCGTATACTCGCGGAAAGGCGTGGGAAGCCACGACGAAGGGTTATGGTTATTGCGGAAATATTTCATCGTCTTAGGCGGCCGTGCCGATCCTCGTATAGGGCATTTATCATGATAAGTAGCAACGCGGCGCTCGGTCATCGTGAATTAGCTTGCATCCACCTAGTCAGCAACACCATCTTCTGCCGCGTGGGATTATTATCGTTATTGTTTGCGTTATTATTATTAAACGCGAGCCTGCAACCCCTTGGCGTGGGCGGAAAATCTCTGGGAAAGCCAACGGTCAACCCACTGGCGATTTGTCTTCCCTAAAATCGAGCCACGTTTATTCTTCGATCGTGTAACATCGTGTAAACGTTTGCGACAGTACCTCTCCGATAAAATTCTTTTTTATTTCTCCGAAATACCATATCGAATTAATCTGGAGATTTTGATTTCCACAACTTCCTGGTACACGACTTTTTGGCACATTGCTGTGACAAATTTTCAAGCTCGATTCTCTAGGAGAGAAAATGTCGCGTGAAAATATTTCATCCTGTACTTCTATTTACGCTGGTATTTTCGCGTGAAATCACTCTGAGCGTCAACGTCGATGACACCGTGTAATTTAATTGACACGTCGATAAAACCAACGATACTTTCTTACTAATTCAATAGCCGATTAAACAATTGCAACACAACTAAGATCTCTACATGTGAAAAAGGAACACACACGATCGCTCAAACGATCGAACGTCTTTGTACCTACTGGACGAGTATGTCTTCGCATTTATAATTGAACGAATGTACGTCGAAAGGTCAAATGGAAACGCTAAAGACGATGTTTCATCATCGCCCACACGCGGATATAACCGAGGAAGGAATTTCGGCGAAGCGATTTCGCTAGCCAACTCGTTGCAGGACTCGAGACGGATGGCCGACATTTAAAGGGTCCTTATACCTCGGTTACAGATATCTGGGAGGACTTGGTCGGACGCCAGCTACGTGACAGGAATAAGGTTAAAACCTCCCTCGCGACGAACTTGCTCCCACCTCCGGATAGCCTGGTTGCCAAAAAGCTGCGCGGATCGAACTTCGTCTCGCTCTGCCCGGAATTAGATCAATCACAGACCCGGTGTCTTCCTCTGGGATAAAATTTACCTCGTCGCTTCTTCCCGTAGCCTCCGGCTGGATAAAATTTCCGCGAAATCAGTGCGCCGTCGTGAGACGTGCAAACGAAGTCACCAAAGTCGAACGTTCGCGACAAAGAGGTTCCATGTTTCGCGTATTTTCTCGCGCTTTCTTTCGTATCAAAGTTCTACGCTCGTTACGTCGCCATCTATCTCGAGGGTTCGCGATCGCTTGGCCTCGTAATCCTCAAAGTCCGCGATCAGACTTTTTACGACGGATTCGTGGAGCTTTTTACGAGTAGCCAGCTTTACTCCGGACTTTGTAATTTACAACGAGGCTGCCGCGTCCGCGTCGAGCTCGATCGCCTTTCGAAACTTCCAGGTATTAATCGTCGCCGTGAAAATTTAGTTATTCGCCGTTTCCGCGTAACGTTATGGTCGCCGTAAATAACAACGCGAAAAGAACAGGCTGGACCCTGTATCTCGGGGTTCGCAGACCGTTTCTCGAGAGAAAGTGCCGCGCCCCATCGCGCCACGATTTCTGCCGGCCGAGGCGAGCTTCGAATCGCCTCTGAGCCGATTCTCGCCGATGACGCAACCCAGCCAAGCCGTGTGTCGCAAGCGGAGAGCCTATTCCTCCGACACGCGCTCGTAAATTCGGCCACAACTCGACCTGACCAAGGTGGGCCAACTGTACTCCATCTCTCTCTTTCTCTGTCTCTGTTCTCACACACGAAATCACGAAAACTGACTCGAGGCGAGTTCTGAGCTTGATCGACGTCAAACGCTAAAGCACCGGCTGTCGCGACCAATTTCCTCCGCCATCTGTGCCAAAGTTTGACCGCGCGAATCTTTCCTAGAGCAGTGGCTACGAGCGGTGTTGCTTCGGTTTCGCTTCGGTGAGAGCAGCTGGTTGGCGATTATTTCGAGACGTAGATTAGGATAAAGCGATAGGAAACATCGGGTAGAGTCTCGAGGATGGTTTAATCACGAGGCGAGCCAGTGGTTGTTTCGCGAGGAGAATCCTATATATGGTGTTCCACAAAATTGAAGCCAAAGTTCAGGAACATGCAGTGGTTACCGAAACAAGTAGGAAGATCTTGGTAAACTGGTTCGAACATCGTTACTTTCGTAAAATTTATTACGCGTCTTATATGTAACGTTTGTAAATTTCATCAGCCCTGTAACGAGACCCGACTGTCTCCATTTCATCGGTAAAGTTTGAAGCTAAGAATATTCTCGCGTTGCGTGTTCCAAAACGTTTCCAGCGAGCGACAACTTTTAGAAACGCTTGGCCCGTACCGAAGACACGTTCGGCGACGGTTTCAAGAAACAGGAACAGCGATGGTGGAAACGAGGCTCGACGCAACTTTCTGAAACACCCTATAGCACGACGAGCCTATTCTTCGGTTAAAATCATCGTAACGCTTCGATTTATTATATTTTATCCTTAGCCTAGGCGCGGCGCGAGCAACGCCGAGATGAGACATAAGACGATATACCATACCGGACGTGCCTCCCTGGTGCGCGAGGTAGGCAGCAACGATGCGGTATTTACAGTCCCGGCTTACCTACATCTACAACACAGTTTACTCGTTCGTCCTCCCCCTTTTGCCGCCCACACGCAAACAGGACGAGGCAAACAGACGCGTAAACGGGCAAGACTCGTCTACCAAGCATCCGCAGCTGCTCCCTCGACATCCTCGTGGTCGTCTTAGGGAACTCCGTCGGGATTTCAGGAGCCGCTTTTCGCTCGAGGAATTCCATAAATTGAATATACGTAGCGGAGTGTAAATCAGCGTTACCGAATTTTCAAATCGCCTGTTGTCCGTTCGTCTTTGTCATTGCGAGCTGTTGCACGATGTTCGCTGAATCTCGTATAGTTATACGTATCTGGTTTCGTACTGGTTTCGAAGCGATGCTCCATCGTGGAAACGCCTTAACAGCGGTTACGCCAGAGGACACGCCATTTAATATCGTTTCGTTTATCGTCCCGGAGTTTCTTTAAGTTATTTGGTACGAGTTGAAGTTCCATGAAGTTTTGGGATGTGCGTTGAAGGGACTGGACGAAGCAGACTGCCTGAGATTTCGGAAATTCGATAAGAGAAAGTTGGACGTTGGTAGCTTATTGATCTTGGTACGTGCTTGGCAAAATCACTTTTGGCGAAATATAACGTGCTCTGTATCGAGAAATTCTTTTCGTGGAATCGTATTATGAAAATATAGATTGTTCTACGGAAAGTTGGTATCGTTGGAGTATCTTGTCGTAAAAATCGTCGCGTTGCGATCGATTTTTCAACGATGCGAGACGCGTTGTTTGTATTTCGAAGAATGAAAGCTCGTGTTGGAGTAACCCATTTACGTTATTATTAAGAAACACGCCGCCGATGCCAATGCGAAAGAATTTTCAACAGATTGTTTTCTCTCGCGTTCACATTTACACCCTGTTTAGCCAACACGAAGCCGTAACCTGCTACATTTACGACGATATCGCTGACAAGGTTGATCCACGAAGATCCTATCTCCTTAATTCAACATTCTTTCCCACAGTTTAGCGCCCACGTACAAAAAAATCTCGTTGCACAGACAGGAGGCTCGTAAACGTCATCGAACGCCCCAACGTTGTGCACTTTGGCTCAAATTCCCTGGTGCTAGGGCAGAGAGTTGGCTATAATTTCGAAGCATTGTTTGAAGAAGGTGTGTAACAGAACTCGCGCGTCGAGAACCAGCACGTTATACCGCGTTATCACGAACCATTACGTAGGTAGTAATTGTTGCCCGTGAACGCTAATCTCCGCGTGGAGCAAACGTTCGTCTCTATACACGGTTGCTCGTAAACGCGGCACGTTTCCATCGGTCGACGATATTCGTGGCGTCTGACGTCGAGAAATCGAAAGTTTAGCGATTTCTCGCGCCTTTTCCAGCTCGGATATCGCGATACGGGGATTCGCGTTGAAACGGAAGGCGTCCCCCTACGCGAAGCCTCCACCTCCGCTCGTGGAGGACGTTAACAATGCCGGTTGCCTACCTTCGGTCCGGCTTCGCCAGATAACAACGAGATGTAGTAGGTGGGAAGGTGTAGGTAGTAGGTGACTAGACCGATTCTATAGTTAGATCGTTCCGACAGTGGTCGAAACGCACGACCTGTGCCCCTTAGATGAAATTTTATAACTCGCTGCCACCGATAAATCCTCTTACGTAACAGGAACAAGGTTGATAATAAAATAACTGACCAATTACTACGTGTCACTACCATGAACAGGAAAAGCAAGTTTACGATGTCTCGATTAAGGACTATGTATATGTATAAATTTTATTAATTTCTATCGTCGGATAGAAACACAAAATAGAGATAAATCGTAGCAACGTTTACGTCCGACTAAGTTCACAATTACTTTGTAACTTCCGTCGCAGCCATTTAGATGAAACGAAACGAACCTGGATTTCACGGGATAATAACTTCGATTTGTCGCAAATGTGTCATCTAAGTTATCGCGAAAGCTCCGAATCCAAAGATTCAGTTAATCGTTACAATTTTTTATCTCGTTGTACGAAATCTTTTTCTTCGTTCGTTCACCACTGCCTACCACGACGATTGTTACCACGACGTTACGTCTTCTTACGTTAGTTTCTTTGCTCTTTTCTCGCAGGATATCCTTCCTGTCTCGCGCCGCTTCCTGTCTCCCTCGGCCCGGCCGCCAGACTCTCCGGCGAGAGAGTCTGGCAAAAGTGTGCGACAACCGCGTCGTGAATTACGATCGACCGACGAGATCCTCGGCATTGTCTCTTGGAAAGGGAAAAGTTTGTCTCTGGCACACGAACGATGAAAGTTCTCCGCTGCAAAGATATACGCTCGAGTACGATAACTTTTCTCCTCGGTCTCGTCTCGTTCTTTCGTTCGTTGCTCTCCGCTCCCATTCACTGTCCCACGTAAGATACATGGACGCTCTCACTGAATTCTCCGAGTAATCTGTTAACGCGTTACAGAGGTTCAGATCGTACGAGATCAAATTAATTATAAGTGGTAAACGGTGCATTAAAACGGCGGAAGAGGAGATTTCGTAATCACCATTCTGGAACGGACGGTTCCACGAAGAGGGATCCGGAGAATCGACCGTATCGTGGGAGAATCGCCTCTTTGTATCCTAATTTCGCGAGCGTGATCCCAACGAAGGTAATTACTATACCAATGCAAAATTACTATAACCTGTATGCAAATGTCACATAGCATTTGCACGGTATATGCCATATACCGTTATACGCAATTTTATATTTTTATAAATATACCTAGGGAAATCGAACTTAAAGAAAAGTTTCTTTCATCTTCTGAATATCGCAAGGAGCGTTTTACTTTGGCTGTTTCGTACGCCAAAATTCCTTGTAGAACCGTCTATATCGTTAATCGACGAAACTATTTACCATGGGATTCTTCGATTTCTTAGTCGTAAAAATAAGAAGGGTCGTTTAAACTGATGGAGAAACTTCTAACGATGATACTACCAGCGACGTTTCAATAAAAATAGGGTTAAACTACCCTATCGAGTTGATACTGTACCGTGCGAGTAGCTTCTTTTATTTTGTTCCTCGATGCGTACCCTCGCTTCGAACTAGTCTAATAACGCTAAAGAAAAATACGATGAAAGATGAAACGAGGTGTTTCGATGTATGAAAGCCGTGTACGAAGATGTCAAGACGGAGGGGTTCGCCAGGGCGAGAAAAAAGTCTCGTGATGGAGCTATAAACGCAGAAGGACGGTTCGATGATAGGCTGCCGCGGAGAAAATTCAAGGGTTTGCCGGCGTGGGCGGAGGTCTCGCGATCAATCGATCAAACGTCAAATATACGTCGGATCTACGAGTATGCTCCGGCTGAACCTCGGCTCCCGGGGCACGTCGTCCTTTGCCTCGGCAAATTAATGGGCTGGTCGACGGATCGAAAGGGGAAGCGTGAAATTCGCTTTGATTCTTCGGCCCTGTCTCCATTAACGTCTTAATTAAGTCAGCGACTGGGCGCTTCGCGATACGCCGATCGATACCCGGCAATCGTTACCCTTCCTCGAGATGGCCAACGCACGACGAACACGAAGCGAACACGAAGGGAGCACCAGGAGAGATCACGGTGGAGGTATCGTGCGAACGAACCGAGCTTCGAAGGAAGCGACTCGTTTGATCGCGCACGATTGCAAAAATGGTCTGTCTTCGTAGGAGGCGATTGCCTCTAAAAATAATATCGTCATCGGATATGGAGCGTAGGTGGTTGAAAAAACAGAAAGGAAGGGAGTTACGATGCCCTCGATGGTAAATGGTTCCCGTTTAGCCGAGCAAAGGGGATCGAGTACGAGAGTGTCACATCCTGCGCGAATTGAAAGCCGGAGGGCGTCTCTGTGACGGCTGGAAATCGAGGTCAAACCTCCAGAGGCAACTAAATTGAGCTCGATCTAATCTGGAAGGACCTTGCGCCTACTTTCCTCCTCTCCGTCGTTCGTCAGATAAAAAAGGAAGCAAATTGGTTCCGATCGATTTGGGTGCATCCTGTGGAACATGTACAAAACCTACGGTATTCTGGTATTCTGAGCAGAGAGACCTTGAACTCTTCCTTCTTTAAAACGGTTTCTCAACGCCGTAGAAATATAGAAGGAGATCGGCAGACATCGCTTAGATACGGTTTATCCTCGTCAACCGCTAACAGCTGCAACGATGGCCATGGCATCGTCGAGTCTTCCATTACCGTGTCTTTATTATGAAACGCAGTCTCGTTTGTCCCATTCATGGGACGCTCGTTCGCGCCAATGGCATCTCTCGGAATCGAGTTGCTCTCGATTCGTGTGCTCGCGACGACGCTACGCGATGAACGCCGTTCGTCGAGGACGATGAAAAATTAAGCGCGAAGGTCGTCGCTCGTGCACGCGCTCGGCTACCTTCGAAAGCTCGGCGAGCAATCTCACGACGTGCATGCCTGCCTCCGTATAAAGGCGACCTTTCCCTCTCTTTCTCCTTCTTTGTACACCTACAGTGGCTCGTGAAAGTATTCGAACATTTATCACGGAAAATCTCTATGTATATATCGTGTTATATAAAAGTAAGAATTATCACCTCGTTCGAAATCTTAGATCAAGGTAGATGGAGATTGTACGATTTTAGATAACTAATCATATTCGTCTTGTAACTCGTAAATACAAATTTACATATTCTTCGGTTATTACGCTGTATGCAAACTTATCTTGTGTATCTTGTAACGCAAAATTCTAGCGGATCGATCGGTTCCCTTTCCTGTTCATGCGTCGCATCTTCTATAAAGGTAAGATAATATGTCGAAGTAACTACTTCAAGAAACATTCTACATCTCTATTTATGTATATCCGTGACCTGGAGACTGCTATTACGCAGAGATATTCTAAATAAGGAGCGGTGCATATTATTGTTCCCTTGAATATACATTATGTTTTGGGTTGCAAGGTCTAGGAACAAAGGAACTAATAAACAGATTTCTATAAATGTTGCCTGTAACCTCTAACCAAAACTATAAGCTTTTAAACTTTTTTGGTAATTTCCTTTTGCTGTAAATATATGAACGCGCTTCCTATTGATTCTATTGGTATTGTAACACTATGAGAGTGAGGATCTGAATCAGCATAAACTTATACATTATACTTATATTTATACTTTTAATTATTTCAAAATACTTTTCTATTACAAATTCATCCACTCGTTCTTCAATCAGTCAACCTGAACCTCAACATAATACATTCGAATACTTATGGCTTGGCTGTAATTGAAGCTTCAAGATACGTATGTAGAGTAAACGTATATTTCGAAAAGATGACGAAGCTTTGTACAGTCAGTTGTTCATTTTCAATATTAACCCTTTGCACTGCGAATTTTATTTCAATTTCGTTACCAGCAGCTCCCAGTGCTTTCAAGTGTTTTATTTGAAATTTACTTTAACCAAAAAATAAGACAATTTAAATAAATAAAGGAAGAAACAAATTCACTTAAATACCAGTTTTATTCACACTGTTGTTGTATTTAGTAATTTTTAAGTGTATGATATATCTTGAAACAATTTCCAGGATACAATCCTGGTTTTCTTTCGCACGTTTCACAAAAAAAAAGGTGGCACTGAAGGAATGTCGAGTGGGACTCGACAAAGGAGCTCCTGAGATAAAAACTGATGTCGAGTCACACTCGACATAGCAGTGCAAGGGGTTAGCATATACAATTTCAGATTTAACAAGTGTAGTCACAATAGCCGTGTCTCGTTACAGTGCTAATGAAATTTCAAAGCGTTTCGTTATAACGTACGTAACATGTTCGTAAAAGCTTCTACAGATGTTCGAGTACTTTCGCGAACCGCTGTATCTCTGTGTGCTTCTTTCTGGAGTATGCGAACGCACGTAACGTACGGTTGCTTCGCTCCCGAAGGAATCGGACGTTAAATCGTCGAAGCAACGTGCAACCGTGAGCACCACGCCTCGCCCATCTTGACGCAAGCCTGCTGCTTGTTTACGAGCTTCCAGCGGTGTGTATCGGGATCGATGAAAGCTCCAGTCTCGCAGCACCGGTTTACTCCTCGCGCATTCGCAACGCTCGCGTTAATGCAGCATTGTTATGAAAGCTAACGCGACGCGTTTACTCGATTCTACCGAGGTAAGCACTAGAGTTCACTAGGTCCTTGGTGTTTTCCTAGTATCGGCCAACGGAGCAAGGTCATTCGGTTCGCGCAGTCCTTTCGAATCGAGAAAATTTACCACGGCAGAGAGTAAAGTTACAACTTAATCAATTAGGAGACGCTACTTGTAAAAGTGGAAACTCGTGACTAAGTTGAAATCTTCAGAATCTTCGTTTACGTCACGATGATTTTCAGCTGGACATTTGTAGAAGTTAGAAGATGAACACGATAGGTTGAGCGTTACATCGTTACACGTTGTCTCTCTAAGTCGCTTATATCTCATCGATAAACGATAAAAGATTTGACCTCGCTATCGTGAAGATAAACTTTTTATTGTAAAACTAAATATCTTTTATCCGTTTAAAACTCCATAATCTTTATCTATCTTGATGAAAAGTTTCAAACGAGATAATAATCCTTAAAGGTGTTAATAATTTTCAGACAGTAACTGACTTTCTGTAAGTTTTTTAATAGTTACGAACGAAGCGTGCATAGCTGGACGTTGAAAAGCTAATTATAGAAGAACCGACGGCCATTTCTGACACTTCGAAACATCGACTTTTCGTTCGTGCTGCGTTTGCAGCGAGGTCGATCGGAGGTAGCAGTCTGGTCCTGTTCGAAGATGGGATCGCGCGTGCTGGCAATATTTCAGCACTGCCGAGCACGAACCAGGCGGACAGATATTGCGCTTTGTACGAGATCGCGGGATTTAGTGAGCTTTTCGTTCCCCTGCGATCTACCGCCGAAGTAAATTTCTCGATAAGCGCGCATTAGCGATAGACAGATTCTTCGTCAGACCGATTCCCTCCTTTCTACTCGCTAATGTACCCTCTATCGACAAATTGTCGAGAAAACAGTTGCCTATTGCGATCCGAATTCTCAATCTCGCTGCTGTCTCGACGAGTAATACAACTTTCGATATCTCCAGCGAAACTTTGGAATAAAATTGAAATAACAGATCGTACGTATCGATCGTTTATAAAAAATGAACATCAAATGAAAATTCTCAGTTCTACCAAAACTTTCGTCACGAGGTGCGCAACTTCGTAATTGCGTTGTATACGATTCTTCCGCAGTACGCTCATAGAAATTATATAATATATTAAATGCTTATTTTTATATATAAAACTAAAAAAAGCTAAAGCTAATTGCGTGCATATCGGAACACACATTCGTTTGCTTGCCTGGAGAAAGACAAATACGTACAAGGGTTGTTTTCGTTAGCAGCCCTCCGACTAGCGATCCAGCTTTTATTCCGCGACATTGCCATATCGCTATCATTCTACCATACACGTCAAGCTCTCTAACATATTCGGAAGATTACGCGTACAAAACAGCAGGAGAAGGCACGTTACGGCGCACGCGCTACGCCAATTGCAGCGTACGCTTTCTAGAAGGAATCCTCGCGCGGTTCCCTTTCCGACGAGGGTCCTGGCTTGTAATTCCTTGCGTGGCTGAAGGGGTCGAAGGCACTCGAAGGCGAAAGAATCTCAACCCCTGCGCTTCTCGACAAAAGGACTCGCGTGACGCGGCCCGTGGCTTTGCCGTTTCTCACCCCCGGCGTGTGCCACTCCTGGTACACGAAGGGTGCCACTACGACCCTCCCTTCCTTCAGCCACTCTGCCGACCTTCCTCGGAATCAGAAGTATCGTCTTTCGCGGACTAACGAGCAACGCGTGCTCGCAACATCCCGCTCGATCCTTTGTTCCGATAAAAATGTACACGTTCCGTGAAATTGTACAAGCGGCTCGTCGATCCAGGATCAACGATGCTATTCGTCTTTTCCCTCTTCTCGGTCGGACGTTCTTTTGCTTCTCTTTCTTCTTCGCATCGAGAGTTCGTTGTGATCGCGTTCTCATAACGTGGATCTGCTCGGTCCCCTCGTCGACTTGTTTATCCCCGTTCGATTGCATCCAGTTCTCCTACAGTCGTTTTCCGCGAGTACTTTGCATCCGAGAATACGAGGTCGTTTGAAAGCCTCGACATATCGAAGGCGAAGCGACCGACAAATAGACGCCTATTATCGCGCACCCTCTTCGATCCTCCGTAGAGCGAATCTACCAGTGTCGTCGAATTTCTCTTTAGCTTCCTTCTTTCTTTCCTTTTTGGCTGGATTGGACGATAGCGGTGAACGAATGGTACGGAGAATTAAAATAAAATTTATTCATGAAACGATAGGAGAAAGAAATTACGAGGAAGAAAAATCGTTGGATTTGATTGCTCGTTAACCCTTCTATGAATAAAACTGATCATTCATTAATTTATTTATTGTTTCATTACGTGCAGATTAATACGCGTACACGACATCGTAGTTTGCGAATTATTAATTTATTCAATTATTAACGCGAGATAATTTACAATTTTATATTCGTTCGTGTTGAATAAATTAGATTAATTATATGGCCGAAATATGTTAGCCGCGTAACAAGTGTATTATTATTATAATATTACGAATTATTAAACGATAAGTGTATTTGTTCGCGACGAAATCAGCTTCAAGTTTTAGTGCATTACGTGCGCGTTATAAACGTACGAGAAAAGTTATGCTTTTATTATTAATAATTGGTAACAAGCATTTTCTCTCAAAGTCTAAAAAAAGGCTGGGTCGTGAATGGGTTGGGAAACAATTCTGGCTCGCGATAAAGTATTTAAAATTAAAATAACTTGACAAAAAACCGAAGTGGATTACCTGGATAAATATAATGCTGATTGATCGATTAACGCACAGTGACTGACTTTCCCTTCTCCTACTACAAGCCCGATTGGGTTCGCAGGTCAAAAAGTGGCCATTGTTTATGTATGTCCCTCACGCGCCATGCTTCAACACGCCTCTTCAACGATATATGAATTTTCAAGAAAAACTAACGCAAGGATACTGACGTTTATCGATATAATCGATGATCGATGAATACAATACGAAATAATAAATATATAAGGAAATACGTTATACTCGTACTAAATATCTTGTAATTTCTACATACAATTCTCAGATTAGTTTCTATCAATGATTCTATCAATGTGATCAATAACAGTCGTGTCTCGTTACAGTATCGGTGAAACTCGATATATTCATGAAAAGTTTGTAGAACTGTTGGAATAGCTTCGCGAACTACTCTATATCGAACGATAAAATGTCAAACAACGAAATCTTAATAGAAAACCTTTTAGCTTAACAACGACTTGTAGTCGATCGACTCGTTCGGCGAATCAAAAGTTGACCGACGTAGACGCGATTTTAATCGACTCGATCGTACGCTATCTTATTGAAGAATCGATTTACGGTCTGGACAGGCGTGTAACTTGGTACCGTGGAACCACGTGTAACCATGTTGTGGAAAACTCGTTTCGTTTATCGATAAAACGCGAGTGTGACGTAACGGACCAATGAATTTATAATCGCGGGCCAGAGCACGGAGACTGGAAAAGTTTGATGGATGAGTAGGAAGAAAGCGACTGCGTGCAGTCAGGGCCATAGGGAAACTATTATTCCTCGCTGGTGGACTGGGGCGAGGGCTAAATGAAATCCACTCCGGTGGCTCCGCTAAATGGTACGCGGACTGATATTTGCATATTTATGCGTTTTATCCAGGCAGAATGGATAAACCGCTCCGAATGCTTCTTCCCGTCGTTGAGTTACAACGTGTCGGCTCTCACGGACACATGTCACGACTTTTCCCTCACGGCATTTTGGAAAACCTGCTCCTGTTTTCGCGCCAACATCTTGCTCAGGGCAAAATTGCGAGTTCTGTGCCCGCTGGACATAGTTCAAGGTTGCATCAAGAATTCATCTTGCAGCGGTTCGCCATGGTATTTGAACATTTACGGAAACGTTTTATGAATATCGCGTGTGTTGTACGAAACATTCTTCGGACACAACGTACTCGGACAAAATTGACCCTTGAAACAAATCAGAAAATGTATACCCTCGTTAAATAAGAGTTGCGCATCTGCGGAGAATGAGATAAACTCGAGATATTATTAGCAAGTCGTTAAAAGAAGAAGCAGTACGTCGTGCGAAATTTTAAAAATTAAGGTGAATAGAAATTGTATGATCTTAGATGGACGAAGAATCCTCGCATTTAACGTTACAATAAAAATATTTTTGAGCGTTGTATATAACGCACATGATATACGCGTGCAAGTTGCCTATACTGTTCGACTGCCCAAGTGTTTCGCGAGTCACAGTACTCTCCTAATCGTCAGGATTCCAACCTGTCGGAATTATTTCTATTATTCGTCCCTGAAATCCATTAAACGCTGTCTAATTGCAGTTTGCCCTGCAAATAGAGTGACAATAGCGAATGGCGCGGATAGTGAAAACTCGATCCTTGAGACATTGCAAATTGTTCTCTCCTTGGTCATAGAACAACACGATGACGAATCACGTTGTGACGACTTTTAAGGTAGCCGCTCGATTCTGATGGATTTTCTGCTATAAAAGGTGAGAAACGATTTCTAAGAAGAAATGGGATCGCCTCTCGAACGATCGAAGGACTGGTTGTTCGTCCTACGCAGAAAATATAGAAAGCTCAGTGTTCTGGAAATCGAAAAGAGCGACGACGAGAGTTCGTAGGTAGAAGAAAACACGAGGTTCTCGCATGGATGATCGCTATTGTCGGAGGATGGATCGATGAAAGAAGCAGTTCATTATGACATTTAACCACGAAGGGAATATCTGACGAGAAGCTAATCAGGTCAATCAGTCCTTAATTAATGTTTAACGAGGAACACCGAAAAGTTCTTAGTTCGGGATCTTCGTTAGCAGACGTATTTCGTCCCTCGTTAATGGGTCCGGAGTTATTCTCGCAATTTCAAATTATCTGAACCCTTGAAACAGGATCCTTTAAGCTGAAAATGGAGGAAATAAAATTTCTCTGTATACTTTATAATTATTTTAATATTTTAATTAACTGGCCAAGACTTTTCGATGAAAACGATGCCAAACGTGACTAACGACAAATCAGAATGAATTTTCAGCTTCCACGATGATCGATGGATGTCGTGCTTTTGGTTTTTCGGTACACAACGCGAGCTTCGACTCTGTTAGAATTATCCCTTTTCGTAAAATTACCGCGTGTTTTCGTACCTCGTATTCTACTATTCTTCGCTATTCTTCTATTGGGTTGGCAACTAAATGATTGCGGATTTTGCTATTAGGTCGTAATAACAAAATTTTTAATAACAATAACAAAGTCCGCAATCACTTAGTTGCCAACTCAATACTATTGTTTTATATCCAAATTTCTGATCGATCTATTGTTTACTGGTAACGCTGTTCGTACGAAACGAGGAGCTCCAATCTTTCTTTCTGACTCTCTGTCTGACTCTCATCTCCGATATAGTAGCGTAAAAGCGATCTAATCGAGAAGAGGCAACAATCGACAATACTTAGAACACTGCCTTGCATCTGTCGCTAATAATTTTCCCTTAACAAGGACGCGTATCGGACAAAAATTTCGAGAACGACGACGGTCGAGTGCTCGTCTAAGTTCGGAACTCTCGTAGCTCGATCGTTCACCGAAAACGACAAAAAATTCGATTTCCAAAGTTTCCTTAGTGACGACCACTTTCGACGACTTGGCCGTGGAAAAGCAGTAATTAGGGAGAATCTCGGAGAAACGAAGTCAGCAAAAACTTGGCCGACACTCCGAAGCGAAAGATAATCTTTCTCGACGATCTTCCGTTAAACGGAAACAGACCGCGGAATTAATTAGATCGCGGCAACTCGAGGCGCAAAGCTAAAAGATCCAATGGCGATTTAAATACCGTTGGAACTTATTACCGCGAGTCGATGATGGAAACGCGGCAAAAGTGTCCGTGAGATTACGAACGAAAGGGAAAACGAGAAAAACGTTGGCTCGCGATTGCGATCTATCCACGGGCATCGGTTCGTTCTTTCCGAATCGACGATCATCATTCATTAGCCGGGCAGCCCGTTGTTCTCCCACTCATAAATCTTCGAGTTCCCATCTATCACCGTGATAGATCCCCCTTGCGTCCCCGATGCTCTCTCCACTCTAGACGGTACGCGTCCACTAATCGTTTTTCGACGAAGGTCTCGATACAAAAACGGCGAGAGGCGGTTCGCGGTAACGTAACATCGCAACCATCGGAGAAACGATTTAATCGTCGTTGGAAAATTTACGGTCGTATCGCGTTTAGAGGTTCGAAGAAAAAAGTATTCCCTCGATCGGGTGATGATTTCTCGAATCGAAGCATCGTCTTCTTAGAGTTTTTGGTAAACGAGCGATAGCGGAACTAATCGGACTGGTTCCATAGGTTCGCCGAGGTATCGCCTCGGAATCGAAGGCACACTGGACGGTAGCTGGTTCGTAAATAGAGGAGAAAAACGGATAGTTTCGGCAAGAGCATCGGTAACCGCCGTAGGGGTATCATTCCCATTGCTGGGAAAGATCGCGAGAGGGTGGTGGCCGAGCGTGTGTACGTAAAGAAGAGAGACGGAGAAACAAGATGGGATGAGGAGACTGCAATACGAAGGGATGGGGCGAGAGACGGAGAGACGAAGAAAGAGAAAGAGGGAGGTGAGAGCAAGTTAGTGAGAGCAAGCTAGCGAGAGCGGATAGAGCAGTGGTAGCGCGAGAGGCGATGGCGGGAGGGCGAAGGGCGGTTAGCACACTCGGTCGATCTCTCGTGGTTGCCAAGCGACGAACATCCACCACCAGGGTTCCCAACTACCCCTGGAACATCCTGAAAACCGGCTGGCTGCGCTGGCGCCACCTGGCTCGCCGGAATACGCGCCACCCCCGTCCCCGCCCGCGGGCTGACAGTCGCGCGATGCACTCCACGCTGGCTGGATCTCGCTTCGGAGCTGCCGGTCCTCCTATTCGCGCCGCCGATGCGCTTTTCGCCAGCGAAATCGCTCGTCTGGCCGCGAACCAGTCGCACGGACGCGAACCGCCGCTTCCGCTACCCTTCGACCACCTCCCTCCTAGAGGATTCTTTCGGGAGGAGAGGACCACCATCGTCATCGGCTGGCCGCCATCTTGCTAGTGCATCTTGCTGCGGGCAACCCCGAATAGTAGCGGCAACGCGCGTACGAACGTTCGCCGGGCACGAGAACACGGAACGACACCGAACGTCGATCGGCAGCAGGGGATGGGGGAGCGGGCAGTTTCCGGTCTTGTTTTCGGCAACGGCCGGCACCGCTGGTGAGACGGTGCGATAACCCGCCGGCCAGACCACGGGGTTTATCGTCGTTCGCGCTCTTACAGCCCAGGGGTCGTTGAACGTGGGGTAAGTGTCGGCAAGCAGCGACGTTCGCGTTCACCGGCACGTGCTTTCCCAGCGTTGCGCGATCGAGTACCGTTGCTCCTCCCGTCGTTTCCATCGCCACCCTGTTTTCCCAAACCTTCGCTACTTTCTCGCCTCTCCCTTTTCGCATTCTCGCACCATTCCTCCGCCTCCTTTTATTCGCGCCCGCTCTCTCGTGACTTGTTTTGAACCAAGAGGGTGCACCGGCAACCCGCCCTCTCGGGCCACCCTTCCACACCCTACCCTCTCACGCTTTCGGCCTGCAGATTTATTTGTTTGGAAAGCGTCGCACTCGTTGTACGCAGTTACGAAGGAGAATGGCTGCACGACCGAGGACGACGAACTTTCCGCGATCCCGCTTCGCTTATGGCTATTGTCGCGCACGTAACTTCCATCGGAATTCCTCGGTCGGAGAATTTCCGCTATTTCTCATCGACCTCGAAGATCATTGCCGCGAAATAGCGCACGTGCGTCTCCCTTGGGAAACTTGAAATCGCGAAACCGCGTTCTCCTTTTCCATCGGACTCTCCAAGTAACTCTGAATAAGGGGATCGATGCGAAACTCGGAGAACTCGAGAAACTCCGCATTCCTCGCCGAAGACCAAGCTTGTCACGATCTAACCGTTCATGTTATACGCGTTTGTTAGCTTCTTTCGCGGAATGTGGGCCACGATGTTGCACGAATACGTTTATCGGATCTGGCTGCGTGTTCAACGTGTATTAACGCGTCCGTAACGCGCCCCGATAGCGAGTAACGAGCTCTACATTTCTCCATTTAATGCTGCGACGCGTCGTCCGGTTACCAGTGTCCCACGAGTTCGCCCCGTTACGAGAGGGAAACGAATATTGCGCAGTACGAGCTTACCGCCAGCGGAGAATAGATTGCTCGTCGTCTCGATATCCCGACCGTTAGAGAAACGGCTATTTATAAATTTTGTGAATGGACGTCGCGCGATCTTGTCGACTCCCGATACTTGCCGACCTTCGACTTTCGACCTTGCCTCCCCTTTAACCTTTCGAAAGGTCTGATTCGATTATTTAGCGCTATTCTTCGCACCCCTGTGCTTCACCACCACTCGTTACGTAGCTTCTATAGAAATCGTTTCGCGGTCTACCGATGGCGTTCGATCCTGTAACATCTCACAGGTCGAAAAACCAATCCTTTTAACCGATATTGTCTCTTTTATCGTGGCAGTGATATATTGAAAGTGTTACACACCTGACCCCATTTTGCGTTCTCCTGTTACTTTAATTTTCATGGTCCGCGATCTGGCATATAGGTATTATTGCCTGGATGCTGTCGAACATGTTTGTGCAATTTCATCGGGAACAAGAGTAGTTTTCAAGAGTTGCTGTACTCTGTACTGATATTTATAAATACGTGTATTAACAATGAATGAACGTTGTTAAAATATACGAACTAACGAGAAGAAAATAATCAAAAACGACGCTTACGATCTTTTCGCGGAATCAACGGATATGTACCGTATGAAATGTAAATTGTTTATTTACAATCTTCTAAACAGTACATTAAAATTAAATACACGATTCGTCGAGATGACAACAGCTTTTGAATATTATTCCTACAATTAATCGCGATTAACAGTTCGTATAAACTATTAATCTCCACGATTATCCTTCGTCCTATTTCATTCGTCGCTCTTTCATTTATACGGACCGTCGTTTACATAGACATTCACTAATCGTGTACGATTGCCTCGGATAAGAGCAGAAACTACAATTAGTCTAAGGAATTTTACTCGACATATATTCCATGTATTTGTAACAACGTAGAAATATCCAAACGCTTAAGAACTTCAGCGTACATCGATACTCGCGTTGAAGTAACAAGAACCATCTTTCGCGAACAGTCTCCAACCGGTTAACAAGTTAAAAAAGTATGGAGTCGAACTAAAAACGTTCTCTCGTCAAAGTTCCCAAAATTCGATCGCAAAACGAATCGAACTTTATTCTCGGTGGAGCGTTGGTTTATCGAAGATCATTGTGTCGCGGGTTCCACGAAGAGACAAGTTCGATGCTTGGAGGCGACTCGGGACGAGGAAGCTTTCGAAAAGTCATGTGCATCTAACCGAAGGAACAGCCCGAAACGACGAGTTCCCTGAAGGGCTGATGCGCTCCCTTGAAGGAAAGTTGCCGGCGGTCCGAAACGAAAGACGGCACCCAGGGATAGGGTGGTACGTGTTATTCTTCCGCCCGCCCCCCTTTCGTAACGTCGTCGCCAACGATGCGGAGCTTCTTTTTTGCTTCGAACGTTCTTCCCTTCTGGTGTCACCCCTCGGCGTTCACACGACGTCGGCGATCGTTACACGTGTGTTACACTCGTCGTCGTCGTATCAAGACTCTCTTCCTCCCTCTCTCTCTCTCTCTCTCTGTCTGTCTGTCTTTGCGGCTCTTCACCGAGGGAACTTCCTCTTTATATACCTTGTGTACCTTGCATCCATTCCCGTACTGACACGACGCCTCCTGTTTTATTTTTCTCTGGTTCGCCGGAAGCGGGCCGGTCCGTTTTCATCAGCGAAATCATTTTGATAGCCGACGCTGATCGAACGCGATGAACGCGGGAACCAGCTGGTAATTGTTTGATTGAACGATCGAGGGGATCGGACGGCACCGCTTGATCCTGTTTCGCGAGCAATTTTTATCGGTATATCGGTTCGAGGGGAAACGCGGACTCCCTGTCGAATTATATTAGGGTGCTGCGTAAGTTCTATCCAGAGTACATTTACAAATTCGATTTCCAACCTTCGTCTATCATCGCCTGTGAGAATATTCGAACATTTATTGCAAAGACTTTTTATTATACTGTCGCCGTTATTATTCTTTCTCTCTCTCTCTCTCTCTTACTGTCTCTTTGCTTTTCTCGAGACGTTTTCGTATTTATGGTAAATACGGGAATTTATCATCAAGTTCGTGGGTTTCCTTTTTCTATCGTACGTTTAGAAAGATTCGTACCAGTGACCATTTGCGCAAAATTATCGTTTCTCGTACGATGATGTACGTCTATGATAGTATCTCTATTATGCGTAGGTTGTTACGTAGATTCTATTTTTATTGTTATTTAATATCATACCGTGTCTGTTGTACAAAACTTTTTAAAGAGATTTCTGATAAGTCTATGACAAATATATTGCCGTTCGGAAGTATCCGAACGCTTGCTTATCTTTGATGGGACATAATTCAATAACCAATAAAGAGTACATGAAAGTAATTTACGTACAGAGCAACGTCATCCTTGGTAGACCGATCCTTTGGTATTTCGAGCCGCGTCGAGCGGTTACGCTATCGGTTGCTTCATTGTTTCCGTAATTATAGAGAATGATTTACATCTGGCACGATCGATACAACTGGGACGAACAACAAAACGCTTGGAACAATGCAACGCTGGCTGGTCTACGAGCGTAATGTTTTATACACGTCGGTAATTGCAACCCAGCCAGTGATGTTACGTACACGCAGCATATGTCATCATTATTGTTCTCCGGATATACACTACCGTTCGAAAGTATCCGAACATTTACCAACATGCATTTTAACTGAGAATTTCCGACCAAGTCGAACTGCAGTGATTTTGTTCTTTATAATCGTCGTAGATACGTAGCTACGCCTTCGTTCGTATGTTAGGACACTACCAAATATGAGATAAATTCTAACGCCTGTAATAGTTATACATATACGTAGGACGTGAATGTTTATGCGTTTATAGAGAACTTAAAAATACGAAAATGTATAAAATAAATAAAATGTGTAAGCAGCGATATTTAGATGGTAAATGCTAAAGGTAGTAATACACATATCATATATAGTAAACAGTGAAGCATATGACTGGTATATCTGTTAATAGGTAATTTAAATGTAGAGTCTTCTAAATTCATAGCAAGCTAACAAGCGCTGTTTGTATTTATTAATGGGTCATTAATATGTGTATATATACACTTTGGTCATATGTAAATATATGTTCAATATAGTAGAAATATGTACCACAAATCAATTAGGTAATGGATGTAGTTACGGAAAAAACCGTGCTTCGATTAATATTAATTAATTATCGAATATAAGAAGGGCCGTCGTTATTCGTACGTTTTAATTAAATTCAGTTTTGTTGCTACAAATTGATCAAATTATTCAGATCCTTGTGAAGTTTATACGTATAATAAAACCTCGAATTGCATATTTTTCTGTACACTCCACTGCTCCTATATTTCATCAGATAGCCTTTTCGATTCACGTTCGTCAAAAATATTTCCCCAAGTTATTCTATAAAAATGCATGAATTTAATTGCGCTGCGATCCTCGAATTTTCGTATTTCAATCTTGTTTCCGTTTTAACAAACAAGATAGATCTATATAACACGCTAGGAAGATTTGACGTATTAAAACGAGAAATCACGAATGCAAGAATTTTTTATTATTTTACTCGATCTCCTGAGGTACTTTTTGACGTTGGAAAATATAATTAAACCCGCTCGTCGTTCCATTCTTCAGATTTTCAGAAAGGCAACGAAAGCAGGTCTTACGCTTTTCCAGCATTATCCACAAACCGCAGCTGCCAGGATATTCAAAGAACGTAGCTGTGGAACCCTTCTCTAGTAGAATAGAAATTTGGAGATTGGAGGGTCGAACCATCTGAGAAGACGCGTGGCGCCGAGAAATTCGTTTATTCCGCGTCCGTGCATACACATGACCATGGAGCTTGGCTCCGACGAGATTGACTCCGAGACGAGATACCAGAAGCTCCGTCGTAGCTGTTCTTTCGACTTTGACTCTCGCTTTTCCGTGATCTGCATATTTTGTCTCTTACCAGTGTCTCGTGCGGTATTTCGCCAAGCTCTCTCATCCTAACGAGATTTTTCTTATTCCTATCATGGCGGGGATAAAAACTCGTGACATCTGGAGATATCGACGTACCAAATGATAGATTTTTCTAGTCGTGCCGGGACTACTCCTTCCTCGATTTCAACGGATGTTCGAGACTTGAATTTCCAAGTTAGAAACGGCCTGTTTATCAGAGTACCGATCATAGGGGAGATCGTAGTCGACATTACGTGGAAATATTCGTACGTGTTACGAATATACGCGATAGAAATTTTGTTAGAAGCCGCCCGTATATCGTAAAAATCGAAGTACGCTTCATTAACATTATGGATAACTATCGATAACGGGATACTGATGCCATACGAGGGTCAACCTACCGACGCACGATACACAAAAGGTGTTCATAAAACGTTGCATTTATTGTAGCTAGCCTACGATTATTTATGTAAACTCATATTTTTATAGACTCAATTAAAAAAAAATGGGACGAATAAAAAATCGCTTCTATTTAATATTGTAAAGAACAATATACTTTATTCGTGTATTTTTACATCTTCAAGTTACACAAATAAATGAAAAAAAAATTCCTACTCGTAATTATGATCAGTCGTGTTTAGAACGTTAGCTTCTGAATATTTTTAGAACGCGTTACTTTCATGTAATCTGTTGTTATGTAAAGTTAATCTGTTGCGCAACGGGATTATTCGACTTTTAAACGGTTAAGAATCCAACATTTTCTCGAGCGATCGCACAGAGGAGGAACGCTGGTCGGGGGTTAGAGAGTCGGAGGTGCACGGTCGCGACCAGGAGAATGTCATGGTCGTACTTTAACTCCTGGCCGTCCTTCGGAGTTCCTCCCCTTCGTAGTCGGATATGGTTCCATAGGTAACCTTGGATTTTTTTAATTATCATTGAATCACCGTTAAACACGACACTGTTAGGTGACTCTGAAATTAAGGTACGGCCACTTAAAAGCAAACCCGTAAAGCGACGCCCACGCAGCGGGTACCTGCTATATGCACTTACGCGCGTGCAGGGGCGGATCGAGCGATGTTCGTTCGAACTTTAAAGTCGACGTATTACGAATTTCTCTCTTTTGTCTCTGAACGTCGCGTCGTTCCAATACCCTTTAAACACTCGAAGCATCAAGGTGAAAAAAATGTTCTTTTTCTAAAGATATACTCTCTAAATAGAAAGCCTGGAGGGAAAAATCAAAAGGCTTCGGTTCTCGCAGCTGCTCCCATTTACCTTTCATGGGCGTTTATCCCCTTCCTCTTCTTCTTCTTCTTCTTCATCGAATGGGTTCAAACTTCCGATAGTCGGTTCAATGGCGAACACGTCGAGCGCTAATTGTTGCCCCCAGCGTCACGAAAGTCGCCGGTATTTCGCGTGCCGCTTCTCCATCCTCTTTGGTCGATTGGAAGGAAGAAAAGGTCGATCGGCTCGTCGTCTGGCGGAGAGGAGATACGGCCCTGAATGCGCTGCACACAGGGTGGCCAGACAGAAAAATGGCAAAAGCACTCCCCACCGATGACTGCCACGAATAAGGGCCACATAAAGACGGGTCGTAAAACTATGATTTACGGCTTGTCATTGATGCGTTTGCTGTCCGTCCATCCGTACGATCCTTCTCCCTCGGTTCATCATCGTCTCCCTTCGTGTTCCCTCTTATTATTTTTCTTGTATCTCGTCGTTCCTTTTGTTCCTCGACCGCGTCTCCTGCGAGAGGATAGCCCGTTCGAGAGGCGATAATCGATTAGCCGGTTGGAAAAAGCGGTAGCGTATCAGTATCGTTCTGACCAGCGTACGATATATGTAATAAAATATCACTAGAGGAGGGGAAAAATGAAAGGGAAAAGCTGTGTGTATTGTGGGAAAGCAGGAATTATCGTAGCAACGTATTGCCTTTGTATAGTCTTCTTAAAATATACACCGGGGTTCATAAGTCACGGACCATTTATTAATCTATCAATCTTAAACGTAACTCTTGTTTAAATAGATCAAATCTTCCATTTCTTTCTTTTTATTTCTTCTTCTCCCTTCTATCTTTTTTTTCTTTTTCTTGCAGGAAAGCATTTTAAAATTTTAAAATTCGACGCGTTGTTAATCGATCTCGTATTAGCGAAATCACCGTTAAGCGCTTGAAAACGTCATTGTAAATCAGAGTAACGATTTAAATATCCCATGACTTGTGAACAATAGCGTGGATCAAGACGTTCGTTCCTTCCTCTTTGTACTCGCATCTCTTATTCCCCGTAATAATTCTTGCAGAAACAAATCGTCATATTTTACATTTGTCTTATTGCAAACCATATCAACGTAATTATTAACCCTGAGGATCACGTGACATTAGCAAGAAACGAAGCGGATTTACGTCCCCCTCTTAGGTATTCGTTCTTTTTCGTACCGTTGGCTGTCCGCAGCCTCGGCACTTTCGAGTGGGGGAGAACCAGGAGACTGGAAGAAGAAAATCCCTTCGTCAGTGGAATATTAACGCCTAAGGATGAGTGTTTTTCTGGTCGGGCGCGAAGGATGCGACCTTGCGGCGTTTCCACTTCGTCTTGGCTTCGTTGGCTATTGTCCTCGAAGCGTAAGCATTGTGTATACGATGCGGTCAGTGGGTTATTTAAAGTTTTAACGCAGCCCAGCCTGCCGGCAACATGCTTACGTTTAATGGCGTCTGCGGTTTCCCATCAAACTTCTCCCCCGTACCACCTGACATATTGCGCTCGCTCTCTTTGCAATTCGCAAACACCGTACTGTCGCCTATCTTGGAACTCCACCGTTCTTACGAAAATTTGTCGTCGTTTGAACGGAAGAAGACAGGGATCGCTAAGTCCTAATGAAGTTCTTCAACGAATTCAACGATTAAAAAATATTAACTGTTAAATGTTCCGATTACAAATAACTATGATAAACGATGAACGTTTGTTTGGTTATTGATAACCAGTATCAGCGCCGGAAACCGTATTTGTTTACCGCAATAATCATTATCGATGAGGGGATTTTTTTCGATCGTGAATTTCCATTATCGATGATAACATCTTTTTCTTTTGTTTCCGATAATTCCGTCATCGATAACGATTATCGGAAAGCAACAAAATGTTGATCATTTATAACGGTTATTCCGTATCAAAATCATTTAAACCGGCCCACTAATTCTTCTACTATAATCTTATTAATTAGTATCATAATGTAACTTTCGAAGAATTACCGGTGCTAAACTGATACTCGTGAAACAAGCACGCGAGAAATTGGCAAATCGAATAATAGCAGTCGCGTGGAACGATCGGTTACCGGCGAAACAGCCAGCCACGAGTGTTAATCTTGTTCGCGGGAGGTTGACGATGATACACGCAACGGCTATACCTGGACGTTTATGCTTGTTGGAAAGTTCGAAGTGAAAGTGGCCGAGCCGCGTTGCTCGTTAGCGCGTAAGTTATTAGCTGACCGATAGTTAACCCCCGAGATCGAAGGTCGAATTGTAAAACGGCCAGCCGTGTTATCGCGTCGATGCCGAAGAAACGCGTGAAAACGCGCGAGCAACGCGAACGCCCATCCTTTCTGCGTAATCGATTCGACGCGTGTATCCCGTCGAATCTCTTTAATAAAGAATTCTGCCGAGCTTCGCAAGATTCTTCGTCGAGGATCGAGGAAATGAAATTTCCGCAAAAATGTTACGGAGTCGACCGAGCGAACGAGCAGAGTATCAACGGCCACGGATCGCGAGATATAAAAGGCTTTTACGATGTTTAAAAAATCGTCGCGGCATCTCGGCGCCGTTTCTTTATTTCTATCGCAGTAATCTTATCCGCCTTTACCGTTACTCGATGTAGTCATAAAGAACGGACCCTCGCCGTTTTAATTTCTTCATCTGCTTTTTCCTTATTTCTACCTGCCTCTCTTGCTGCTTCCTTGAGATGTCTCTTCGATTAAACGGACGACATGGTGATTTCGCGATATCCCACGGTAACGGCACAATCGGGTCGATTAATGCTGGAAAAGAAGCAAAAAGAAAAACTGGTCGCAGTAAAGAACGAGGTAGTGAACTCGAGTCTTTTTTTTCTGTTTCAGATGTGAACCTGTGAAGGTGGAATCCTCGAGAAGCGCGAGGTCCTCGCAATGGAGGCGGGACCGAAGCAACAGCAACAACAGCAGCAGTCGCAACAGCAGCAACAACAACAGCAGCAGCAACAGCAACAGCAAAATTCGTCAGCTGCTGGCACGGGACAAACGTCGAGCCAGGCCACGAGTCCGCAAGGCAGCCAGGCTCAAGGCCAAACTCAAGGTCAACAGAATCAAGATGCGGCTGCAGTCGCAGCTGCCACTGCGGAGGCCGGTCCGGTGGAGGAGGGAGTGCTCCTCGCCAGGGTGCACGTCCCGGAACTTTACGTCAGCAAGTGTCTTCAGTTCCCGAGGGATCAGCTCGTCTGGGACGTGAAGCAGCAATGCCTGGCATCCTTGCCCAAGGTAAGACGATATTCTCTGCCTCCGCGTTGTCCGATTCTCTCTTCCGAGTGACTGACTACCTCTCTCACGCGAGAATCCATTAGCGAAGATCCTTGAAGACGAACTGGAAGAGTCGGGACCCCGACGGATATCGTGTAGCTTTCTGCGATTCGTTCGCGTCGATCGGTCAATTAACGGTCTCAAATTGCATTATCCTCGCCACTCATGGCGCCAAGGCATTAATCGCGAGTCATCAGGAGCCGTTGGCGTTCCGTTAAAAATCATAATCGTCCTTGTACTTGTCGATGATCGTGGGGTTGAACGCGTTTACCATCCATTACCGTCGATCTCTATCGAGCGCGGCTCGTTGTATCGTACGGCGTTGAATCGTCGGTTGTACGTGAGATCGCGAGCTCCCCCGCTCTATCAAGAACTCGGTGTCGGGTGGTTTTTCTTGAAAAAAAAAAAAAAAAGAAAAAAAGAAAAGAAAGTACGCACTGCGTTACGGACCGCAGGCTGCTACTTTGTATGTTGATCTCGGTAAATTGCAGGGGACTCTCGAACGGTCGCGTCTTGGTGTATTCGAGCGAGAGTTCTTCGGGCAAGACTGGACCGGGCTTCCTGACTCTTCTCTCTCTTTTTTCATTGGTAGTCGTAGCCGGAGCCCTCGGAAAGTCACGAAGCACACGCAGGATTAAGAGATCTCGAGGGGATCGCTACCGTGCGCCCCTCGAACGTCTCACTTTATTTATCGAGATATTCGTTGCTCGGGAACGAGTAACGATGCACCAGCCGGGCAAATGCAAATCGGCGCCGTACCTGCGCTGTGTTTCGCGGCGATGTCCGGCTCCGAAGAATTTCGCGATCGCACAAAAGAGGTACTACATAAGTTACTAGCCGCACCGCCACTGACAAGAAACAGACACGAACACGTGCCGCTACTCCTAAACAAAATAGGAGCTAGAAAATACCGATCTCTGTGTGGCTTCTTCTGCTTCGTGTGTCAAACCATCACGCTCTTTCATACCGTGTCTCTTCCCTTCCCACTTTCTCTTCTCTCCTTGCATTCTGTCCATTTTTGTAGCCGTGTTTTTCCCTCGGCCGTCTCCTCGTACGTCGCGCAAGGAATTTTCACACGTGTAGTCTTTCTATCCTGCCTTCCGCGACGGAGGCGCGGCGTGACAACTCCCATCTTTACGCGACTCTCGTTACGCGACTTCCATCTTTCACCTATCCTCGGAAAACTTGTCTCTCTTTGTTTGTCTTTTCGTTTCTCTCTCCCTCGCTGCGAACGTTCGCTGCATAAAGTCGCAGTCCCAGACCAAGACAATTGGTTCGTCGATGTGTAAAACTGTACGCGTTAAAGTTACTCGTCGAGACCCACCTTCGACTAACGTTCCAACTTTGTCCGCTTAACGAATCACTTGCCACCCCCTGGACATCCTGTGCTCGATCTTCCGCTTCGGACCAGCCCATAGCAGACCTTGTTTCTCGGAACGAGTTCGATGACGAATATTCATAAGACGAAAATGAGGGGGGAGGGGAATATTCGCATTATTCGTACGGGAATAAACGCGTACTCCCATAGCGAACGTGCACGTATCGCTGCAATGGATACGTTCACCTGCATTCCACGCGGAGTTTCGCTTTTATTGATAATTGGCTATCTTGTTAATGGACCAATGCTCGACTCGATCGACCACCGTCTATTACCTTCGCTTCTCGCGACGTACCAAGAGAGAAAATGTACCGTTTGCGAGCGTAGCGTATTGTTCGAATTTTTCAGGCCGATCTATCCGTGGATTTATGGAGCGCGGTGGAAACGTTAATAGTCATCGAACGTGTTCCGAAGGATTCTCGCGGCAGGACCACACGAATATATACACATACACGTACCACAGATATACTGTGCGCATTGTACTTTCAAGATACACGCAATGGATACGCGAATAATATACATATATGTATATCATGTATGGGAGTAAAATATAATACGTATATTATATTTTATGAGATGTGGTTTATTAAATATACAAATATATATATATATAAGGTGTCCCAGATATCCTTGATCAAACTCCTTCAGTATATTCTGTTAACGTGAGTAGGAAAAAGAAAATGAATAGGTCAACACAAAAAAAAGATCGAAGAAAGCTTCTTAAGACAATAAATTTGATCTCTTACCACTGTGAAAGTCCTCTACGTATTGTCAGAAATGGTAAATTTTTTGAAATACCGTTCACCCACCTAATGATCACACTGATTACAAAACAATGCATTTATATCTACAATTTCTTTCTTATTTGTACTTGTGCAGAACGTACTAATAGCGTTTGTCTGGGAAAACTTGGAACACCGTGTATCTTACGTTTTATATGTAAATAAAGAGGGACATATATATATATATATATATATATATATATGTATGTAAGTATGTATGTACGTACGTATGTATGTATGTATGTAAGTATGTATATATAGTTATTACTAATTAGTAATTATGCACAGCGACACGCGAGTGTCCATCGATTAATCGTGTATATTTTTCTGACCTGTGGCGTTGTTGTTGTTGTTGTTGTTTTTGCTTTTGCCTCACTTGCACGGGGCGTGCGAATACACTACACCCGCCACCACCGAACCACCACCGAACCACCACCAACCACCACTTCACCTGTGCTATCGTCTTGTTGGGGCCCGCCTCTTCGAACGCACCCCCGTACGCGAATCGACCGACAATATCGAAAATATACAAAAATCGCGCCCTCGGGCCCGACCTTCACCCTCCACCTCCGGTGTGTTGCGTCGCGGATATACCACCGCTTCTCCACCCCTTTCGAGCGCCTCGCAGGTGGCCACTTGGTACAGGGTACGTCTTCACTATTACTAATAGCATGCATCCAACCCCCTATGCAACTACTTATACCAAACACCCCGATAAAACCCGCCGCCTCTTCTTTATACCGATTTGTCGTCCCGTTTCTTCTTTCGTTGTTTCAGTTTTCTTCGCCGTGGTGAAAAAGAAAAGAAAGAAAAGAAAGAAAAGAACGAACAGAAAGAGAAGCGAACCTTTCACATTCAGACTTTCGTGCATGGCGAAACGAAACACGGTTCGACGAACTATCCCCGTTAGGTTTGGCGTGTTCCTCGGAACCCCACGTTTTAAAAACATATTGTAAATTTTACGGAGTCGATTTATATTTCCGGCTATCCTCTCGAGTGAGAACGAAAAAAACGGCGAGTTTCTTTACGACGAGAAAGACGAGAAAAGTTTACAGATGCATACGTAAGTGCATCCTTTGTCTCTGCGCTCTGCCTTTGGAACTCAGTCTCGCGTTCTACAAAATTTGGCGGTTCGTAAAAAGTTAATTTATAAAGCTCATGGCATTTGCATATCTGTGTGCTCTTTCTGTAGAAAGCGAAGTAGTACAATTTCTTGGGGTCAATTTCACGTTAAGGACTGTCCGGTAAAAAGAATTTATCGTTAATGAGAATTTTTTAACGATTTTGCAACGCGGCCCTCTGATAGTTCTCGGCACCCTGACTCCGGTTTCAGAGAGGAAACGTGGCATCGCGTCACTTGCCACCCCAAGTCTCGTTAACGTAGGATCACCCCTCGTTGTACGCGACTTTTCTCTCGTTCCTTTGCGTCGCGAGCTCGCTACGCGCACCGACCAGACGAAGAAGAACGATGCTTGGAAGAGCAGGCAAGGGGTGGAGGGTAGTCTCGAGATAGTCTCGGGCTCGATTCGCTTTTCGCTACCTTTCCTTCTTCGATCGCCACGTATAGAAGATCCGAGGGGAAGTTTCGTCGAGTCAAATTTCGTCGATTCGATGGAAAAGCGAATTCGCTGTATTTTCATTCGGAAGACTCTCATTGAAAGAACTTTTATTTGAAAAACCTTTATGCGATAGACATCCTTCGATACCGCGGCGTATCGTACAGTATAAACGTATTGGCTGATTAAAGGATCGAGAAACGTTTGCAAACAGACGTATAGCGTGTAGAGCAAAATGCACGAAGAGAGATACGTGTCGTTTTACGACGAGAGGGACGCGCGAGCTACGCGATCGATCGATTCGCGAGGAACGAGGACGAACGCTTTAATTAACCGTGGAGACCCGCTCGAATCGATGATTCCGTCCTTACGACGCGCGACCGTAGACCACGAGCTAGAGTTATTTCGAGCTCGATTTGCATGTACTTATAGCAGCTCCTGCCTTTCAGCGCTAAAGTATCATAGAATGTAAGTGCATGTATCGGTTAAGCGTACATAGCTCTTTACTGTTACTGACCCGTGGTTCACGTTCAAGGATGATGCGATACAGTCTCAAGGTCGTGCATTTGTACCTACGCAGTTACCTTTCAGCGGGCTTATCCATTTATCGTCGATTTATTGTCGTTATGACTGTTTCTTTCAAATCCCTCGCGCAATTTCGACCTCGGAGAATTTGGACTCGTCATCGGAACGAACCTCTTTGTTTCGAGATAACGAAAACGAGTGAACGATAACGTAACTTGCTTTCGAATGCTCTTCGACTTCCTTTACTCCGTGGAAAGTATTCAACGGTCGATAAGCTCGAAGGAAGCGACTCATCGTGACTTTTCAGGGAAAAAATGTCGATTTCGTAGAACGGTTGAACGCCAAGAAGATTTCGTGCTTCGTCGAAAGCATGACGCCACGCTGGACGATGACTTTCGTTTTCACCTAAGCGTCTCGGAAGAGATCGTTCGGCTCACGGATCGTGTGTCGCGCGACGAATCGATCTCTGCCTGGGCAATTTGCGATTTTCCGACAGAGATCGACGACTAGATCCGTTTGCTGGCGTATCCAGATGGTTGCATGGAGCTTTCTTTACCCGAGACGCAGGCGTTACGCGAGATTACGCAACGCGAGTCGAGTTCTCGCGAGGGAAAGCGGCACGCCGCTTGTCTTCGAGGATTAAATATCAAAAGTCATCGAACGTTATAGAGAAACGAAGCTTATCGGATCCGATTTGTCTCCCTCGAATCCTCGCCGCGACGGAAACGAGTTTCGCGAGCCTACGACGTATCATTGCGGTGTTTCTCGCGTCTTTTCGCGTTTGATCTAATCTGCTCTCGAATGAGATCACCTTCCGACCATCCCGTTGTATCATACGTATGTTTGTCTTACGCTTATCGACGAAATAATCCAGTGCGAAGAAAGAAAGAAATTGCAATTCACGACTGCACTACCTGCTATAAGTATGAAATCAAACTGAGCAACGAGTTTAGATTGTCCTGCTTCCGCAAAATTAAACGATGATTTTGACTAGTAATATACGATATGAAATTATAGAGTTATAGCAAAGCAACAAGAGAATAAAGCAGTGGAAAGTATCGAATATCTGTATCAAATGGCACATTTCGTCCAAGTGCCATAAAGTATTTGTGCCTCTCGGAAGATCAACCGATCAACTGCAAATTTCTGGAAACTCCCAATTCGTAATTCAAGTACGTACTTTAGTATCTATACAAAATTAGTATTCAACGTATCAGAGAGCAAGCGACTGATCTTCGAATATCTATTTATCAGAAGATCATAATCGCAAATTTGAAGGTAAATTTAAAGAAAACAATACTGTGATCGTCAAGTTTCCTCGCATTACAATTTACGAACTCGATGCACATGGCCTCCAAGCGGGAAATTACGCCTGTTTCGTACAACCTTGCCGAAAAGATTGATTTAATCGGGGGAACAGGTGACACACGATTTTCATTCCGTGTCACTGGATGGCAGATGGCAGATAGCATTGAAAAATCAGTCGCTCGAACCGATTCGCTGAAAACACGAACGCGTGAAAAATGATCGACGCTAACAAGTGGAAATGGACGAGTGCGATCATGGGTAACTCGGTGTTATCGATGACAAGCGTACGAGCGACTAAAGGTGCGAACAGAACGCCTACAGGTGATTCACTTTCGTAGCCCCGTGAATTTTCACCAACGCGTCCTAGTGATTAGCGGCGTCGACGACGACTAATCGATTTTTCCCGCTGGAACGCGGAAAAAGAGGCGCGTCAGCTTCTGGGAACAACGAACGCCGCGCCGCAAGAAATTCCGTGAAATCTCTCCGTGGTATTTTTCCCTAACCTACCGTGAACGTACGTTAATTGACAGAGAAAAAGCTCATTTGCATAAAGCTGTAGAGTCGACAGACTGTTTCAATAGAACGAATGAACAGAAAGACGTAATCAGATTTTACCCATGTACGTGATGTTAACGCAACATTTCATTTACAATTTTCTTCGATCAATCGAAGAATTTGCGTCATCGAATTCTGTTTTTCAGCCTCGTAACCACGAAAGACAGTTTCGAGGATTCGTTGAATATTTCTCACGACGCTGTTTCTTCCATCCAGATTTTACGATCTTACGAAATTTCAAGAAACTGATGTATTTATAACGTTACGACGAACCATTGCTTGCTCCTTAATGCGAGTTAATTAGCAACGCGTGATAAGAGTTCGCTGAATACTTTTGTCACCCTGTTATCTTTTCCGTCTAGATCTCGCAAAATTTAAAGAAATTTAAAGAAATTGGTATTATACGTTCATAACTTATAACGTTATGACGAACAATTGCTTGGTCCTTAACGAGATAATTAGTCAGCACGCGACAATGGTTATAACGAGATATCGTCCTTCTATTGTCTGGATATCGATGTCACGGTGTCCTTATCGTCGCGGAGTGCCATGTGGAGGGATCGATCGCTCGATTGTGACCAAGTATCGAGATAACACCGTACCGGAACCGGTGACCGCACATTACGGGCTGTATCGATGCGGCGACGTATGTACCGCAGGTATCCGACGTGGGGATCTCGCCTCGGATAAATTCATCGCAACGCTACGGGTTCCGCGGTCCTCCGGGGCCACGGATACATCCTCGTGGGCGTTAGATCATTGTGATTCGCGATCCAAGACCTGGATCATCCTTCACTTCCGATAGGATCGTCCCTTCCCTCTGTTTCTCGCGCGGTTCCCTCTGGGCTATTTCTTTCTCGCTCTCCACGCTTCTTCTCCTTACGTACGCTATCGTCCGCAAGTATTTAGACGCCTGATGCAATTGCGATGAAAAAGTTGATAGTTTTATTATACCTCTGTCATTACGATTGGAAAAAGTTTCTCTGTCTGTTGCTATAAGCGCGATCAAATGCCTCGCTAAATTGAAATTGAAATTGAGGATATACAACTGCTTCGCTTAAGAGTTTCGTGTTTATTTCTAAAGATCAGCTGACAGTTTTTAAAGTCTGTATATCAGGATAGGATTATTCGAATCGCCTAAGCTTCGACGTTTAAAAATGAAATCTCCAACTTTGAACAAAGCGATCGTACTCGTCGCAGGCGTGTGTTCGATATTTTTATTATAAATCTTTTTAACTTCGAACACGCGTGACCTGTAGCGAATTTCTCCCTTTTCCCTGTGGTTGACGAGGCAACAGAACAATACAAATTTCGAAAAAGCGACGTTTCATACGCATCGACCAAATGCAAACAACTGTACTTAGAAACCTTATAAACGCGTACGCGAACAACGTGTGTGGTAATACGTGATAAATAGCGAGAATGGAAGCGGAGATTTTCGAAACGAAGAGCAATTTTGCGGGCAGCAGAAACGGCGTAGATCTCTCGATCTTTCGATCCTCCGGCTCGAGAAAAATGGTGTATCAGATCGCGATATCTTTCAGCGCACGAGGATCGAGCGAGATGCGATCAGACGTATCGTAAGTTTTCGTACGCGGCTCCGTGTAATTGAATGAAGGGCACGGTGGATCGTGACCGGTCCGTGAGATAACTCGAAGACCAGTGACCTCGAAACCACGACGAGAACTCGAATGTTACGAAAGTAACAACGCTAAAGACTCTCGTCAATGTCGAACACCTCTTTCGATTTCTTCGAATCGTTAAATCGCCAAAATTACTCCAGCTGCAACCTCGAACCAAAGAAACAACCGTGCGACCGGAGAAACCGTTCATCGACTCGGCGAATTACGCAACGATTCGATCGAACGACCCGAAATGAGGAAGAGAACAAAAAATGAGAGAGAAAGAAGAAAGAACGGTCGGTGAATACACGCGGCGATCGGTGTTCCCGTTCGAGAAACGTTTCCCGATCGATTTGCAGCAATGAATACCATCTAGTCCGGCAAGTGGTTTATCGAACGATTCCGCGAACGAGATCGAAGCGCGATCGGTACGCGGCTCGCACGTGCGTGTACTTGCATGCGTGGAAAACGATGATGACACGAGACGAAAGACAGTCCCGTCGTGGCGAACGAGGGTTAGGACTCGTGTCCACGGCGCGTCGACCAGAAAAGAAAAGCGAAAAAGACAGAGGGAAAGAGAGAAAGGGAAGAAGAAACGGGCGCCTCGTGACTTGGATGTCAGAGGATCAACAAATCCTGCCGCCGTAGACGCGGAACAAATACACGCGAGTTGTTGATCGCGTACGATCGAGTCGAGCTATTTATACCGAGGCTCGTCCACTCGTCCAAGGGAGTAGATCGAATGGAGATCGATGGGCTAGCTTTTCAGAAGTGGAAGACAACTGCGCGCTGTGGCGTGCACGGTGCCCGCGAATCGAACAACAGACACGTCGGCCAACTCGATCCTCCTCCTCTTCCTCCTCGTGGCGTTCTTGCGAAACAAACGCCAACAACGAACGAAACTTGCCTTTCGAGAGAAACGAGAAGGAATTCCGGAGGCACGCGAATCCCGCCAGGAAATTGCTTGAAATATTTAATCGGTACCATTGTTAGCCTAGATACACGTAGGTTGTTTCCTCGAGGGCTGGTTCTTCAGCCTCGTCGCGTATCCCCTCGAAATCTATCTACTCGTTCTCTCGCTTCTCGTAGCTGCGTTTAAGGGCAATCGTGGAACGAACGTAGCCGGATATTAATCTAACGTTTTAAGCCAGTAATTACGTTCGGGAAGCTGCGCTGTTCTGATTCCACGTTTCTTCGTTCGGAAGTAATGCGATGAAAGAGTTGCCGCAGCCGGGTATTGTCTTAACTGAAACGCAAGTGGAGGAACTCCGGCTCGGAGACGTTTTTGCGGTGTCGTTGTCTTTAGAGAAAATCTGTGTAGGTGGGAGCTATTGTACGCGCGGATCGTAGATATAACATGGTCGTAAAATTGGCAGAAAAGTAACTAGAATCTTGGCGTTTCTAGTGTGGAATACTCGAAGGAGAAAAGAATTCCAATCTTTTTAGATATAACGTCAACTTGGAATTGTTTCGCCCAAGGGAAATTATTGTTGTCTTTCCCAAGAGAAATTATTATTATTTCACCGACTTACTAACTTGCAGCGAATTTGAATACGCATGAACTTTGAATACATCGCAAGAAAATAATCGCAGATGACTATATACGTACGCCTCGACTGCCTGCAATTTATAGGAATTCTCAAATCAAATTACAAACCATAGAAGCAAAATCCGGCGGCAAAACCGTCCACTTGATACAACTAACTTTCTCAGTCGGAGATCTAAATTGCTTCGAAACTTACACAATCCTAGGTGCGGCAACCTCGATGAATCTCCTCCTAAAGCTCCAATTTACCACTCTATATCGTTTCTACTCAGTACACACGCTTTTATTCTATGCACGAGGAAAAACGGTCTCCGCTGCCACTATTTAAATACCAACATCTACCCTCAGCGTGCATGCATATACATATACAAGAGAGCAGGGCCTGTGTCGAGTCGAGTCGAGTCAACTGGAGAGATCGGCTCGAAGCAGAAGGAGCATCTTTACAAATGGTTTCGGAGATAGGAGTTTTTTCAGTGAGCCAGTTCGGACCGTGCACGTAAGTTCGTCCACTTTACTCGTTGGGACGCGAGCGTGGAGCAGTAGCCAGCAACTGCAGCAGCCTTTTACCCGGGGCTCTCCAAGTGCAATCTCGTATTCATGAATTCCTTGTACGTAGCCCCTCTACCTTCTTCCACCTCCGCCTTCTTTCTCCGCCCGCGCTCCTTGCCTCTTCTTGCCCCTCTGCACCCTTTGCCATGTCTTCTCTGTTCTCTTCTCTCTTCCTTTCTCTCTCTCTCTCTCTCTCTCTCTCTCCTTCTCTCTCAATGTCTTGCCCTTCCGCCTCTCTAACAATCCCATACGCGTCGCTCTCCAGAGCCGAGGGACTAAGAAAATCGTTGGACGCTCCGCGCTCCTTCCTGCCAGAGACTGAAAAACAGACGCAAGATAGCAACCAGCGTGGAAATCGTTTCCGCTGGAAAGTCGCAAGCACAGCCACGAATTTACGAGGTCTTTACGCGGCTTGTATTAGAGCCGGCGTGTCGAGAATTTGTCAGGCTTGTTGTTTCGTACAATTGGATAGCTATAGATAAAGCTGTTAGGCTTTGTTTCTTTGCTCAGGTATATACAGGTTCGTAAGAGTATTCGAACATCCGTAGACTTTTTATGAACCTTTCACGAACATATTACGCGTCTCGTACGGAACAGTTTAAATTTTTATTGGCGCTATTGCGAGACCCGTGGTCGTATTGGTAGAGCTTGAAGTCTGGAAATACGTACAACAGTGGGAGACAAAAGCGAAGATACGAAATTTTCTCGCTCTTACGCGTACGTTGTATAAATTAACAATTTATTCAGAACGTGCACAGTATATAGGGGAATATAAATTAACATTAAAAAGATATAGGTAAATCTAGGTAGATAAGTCAATATTATAGGAATCTCATTTTTGTAAGGTGTATGATTTTTGGTACTCGCTGTATTGAGAACAATACTACGAGATATTTGGTAGAAGCGTATACTTCGCAGAGATCACAAAGATATTTAAACGATCCGTTATCCATAGTTGGACACTTGTTTCGCTTAAAAAATTCATTTTAGAGTTATTTTTCCACTTTTGCCTGTAATGAAAAACTATCATCTCGAATCTTTCATCAAACAGAACAGTTTCACTCTCGATGAGAGCCACTGTCGCCCGTGTTCCTCGTTTATCTGAACACGATGGTGACCGTAAACGTCTATGCTGTTCAAGATTCGCGACCATAACAATAATTCCGCTGTTTAACCCCATCGAGTGTTCGACGCGTTCCTCTGTCCTTTTGCTTCTATGATTCTGCCCTTTCCTTGTGTCCCGTGTGTATCTTGGCCGATCTTCGCGTGAAAACCGAACCGCTCACTGCTATTTATCAGCTTTGTCAATTATCGTTAAACGTTCGCAGGAACGCGGAAAGCCAAGCCGAGAGCTTCTCGGACGATCGAACGTTTCTCGTCGTTGCAGATTGCTACTTGCAGATACCGATAAATTCGATCTCGAGATCATCGTACAGCTGCTTTAATCATTCAAAGCAATTAATACGATAACGACTTGTGAAATATTGTAGCTGTCCGACTGTTTTTCGTAGTAAGTTCATACGTTGAGCCTACGCTGCGCTATTCTGGCGAGTGAACCGTTCTGCTGAACTCAGCGTTAACCTCTACAATTCTCGTAGCTTAAATTACGATGCAACGTGAAGAATTTCGCTAATTCCTGTCTCTGTTACTACAAAACGCCGTGTTCTATTAATCCTCCAGCCTTGGACGATTTTCATATTTTTTGTACAAAATCGTGGACAAAATTTGTATCTTCTGAAGATTTATCATAAAGATCGCACGATAATGGCGTGGTCTGCAGGAATTAGGAGAACGTGATTTCGGCGTGGCAGTAGGGATAAACCTGAAACTGAGAATTCCCCCGGGGGAGTAAACTGGAATGTTCATAAACAAAAACGTCGGAACAAAATGCAACACGGTATTAAAAGCGCGGTCGAAGAAAAATTTAATTAAATTATAAAATATCTCATCTATTCATCGTGAACGTTTGAAAACTGAAACGTTTGAGAAAAGCTCAGCTCAGCTATTTTCTTCGTAAATCGGAATGAAAAAAATTTCACGAAGAAGATAGCGACGTGACGCGAGTCTTTAATTGTTCGAAATTAGATAAGAGACTCTAAACTGGATACAAAATTCGGAGTCAGCGAAGAGGCAATTCGATAGATTCCATTTGAAAGATCGCCGAGCCCATCTTTCGTAAAAGCTCCGTGAAAATACGGGAAGCTGGAAGCTCGTTGTATAAAATTAATTACTCGGCTCTTTGATCTTCGTCTGCTGCTATTCACGGTTTTTTAACCTTTTCATTCAACGACCGAGAGAGCTCCGCTTTGGAATCGAGCGAGAATCTACTCGTCCGGTTTTTCACCCGCGTCGAACGTTCGCGGATTTTCTCGCCGCGAGACGAGGAGCGAATGAACGAGCTGTAGATAGTCCACGTGACACATAATCGATACTATTAATTAGGAAGTCTATAAATATCATCGTTGGAGAGGGAATGAATGGAGGAGAGCAGGTTTCTCATCCGGGTCACGGATCTCGATGTCGATTCGTTAAAATGACGAGAAAATGAGAACTATAGTCAGGTCACACACATGGTGAACTTAAATTCTTGGTACAAGCGATGTCAGGTAGATCACACGAGCGTAGGTGAAAGGGAAATTAAAAGCAATAAAATTGCGTCGAAATCTTCGTTCATAAGAAAACCGAATCTGAAAATGTGACAAAACAAATTTGGAAATTTGTTGAGTATCTGTATACCTGATTATTAACTATCTAACTTTGTTTTCTCCAAAAGGAGGCCTTGTACGAACAAATAGACCAACAGAATCAGTCTGATTTCACCTGTACCGCAAATTTTTACTGTAAATATGTCATCGAACTGTTTATCGATACGCGACCACGCGAGCAAAAGGCGTGCAAACGTGAAAGTTGAAACGGAGAAACTTAGCGAAAAACGCGGAAGAGTAGAGAAAGAAACGAGTGGAGCGGGGAAAAGGTAGTTTTCGTGCGGTTAGCCGTCCGGAAAAAAGGCTCGAGTGGCACTTTTTCTAAAAACCTACTCGTCGATTTAGTGACACGTGGCATCTCGAGCAGCTGCTGTACATTGCCGCGCATCTCCGACCCATTTTCGCGAAATAAACTCGGCCGGCGTCTCGTGACAAACTTCTCTTTTCCCTAGCTTGTTTATTCTCAACGAAAAAATGTCGCGACGATCGTTCGCTAGTTCAATACCGGGAAAAAATCCAATAACGAGCGATTTTCTCGTATCGACGATGGAACCGGCCCGGTATTGTATACCAACTGACCGTTCGTGAAAATCCACCGACGAAATGTTTCGAATCGACTGGCAATATCCGGCAATTTACAGGCGCGGAGCCGGCTTTCCACGCGCGCGACGAGACACGCCGGTGCCACGGTTCATCGGTGTAATTTCCACTTCGATTAGCGAACGCTTCGATGTCACGGACAGACTTTAGGATCGAAACGAGACTGCGAATTGCCGGCAACGACGCAGCTAACCTGGCTTGTTTAAAATCGACGAGGAGGCCACGCTGCTCCATTTCCGGACCAGCCAGGCTTCTGAAATTTCCTCCTGGTCATTTCAGACGACACGACGTTCGATTCGGCATCCGTATTTTTAGACGCGGGGCAACGTAACGCGTTTCAGGCACGCTGCTCGCCGACCGTTTCGAACGCTTGACATTTAGATTCCCATTAAGCGATCGCTACTTTAACCCTCGGCCATCGGACCTGCATCGCTTTCAGACGATGCTGGTGTAGCGGTTTATGCACAGGCGGTGCTCGAATCCCTTCGGCTCCCACCCTCCAGACTCGTACTTTATCCGCATATATTATTTTCTCTTCTATTTCCTCTGTTCTTCTATACAAATTAGTGACTATTGTTATTCGTGTTACTTGCACGAGTAAAGGAAATGAATCGCCTTGAACAAGACAGAAATTATTTGCAGCCAAACGAACTCGGGCACCACCGCCTGATGTTCGGTTCGTCGTTCGAATGTTAAATACGCATCTTGCGTTTGATTCTTATTGTATCAGTGTAAATCATCATACTGCGTGAAGTATCGTTTGAAAACGTTATTCGATAGGAAAAGTGATTATATGCTGTTATTCTGAATTTTCATTCAATCGTTCGTTCTTGGAACGCGGAGTTTTATGCAAATTCACATTTCCGAGGATATAATTAGAAAAGTGGAAACTCGGTAGAAAATTATAGAAAGCTCTACGCTTTGGACATTTTATCCTTTCGTATTATGTGCGCTCTGTACGACTTTGTACTTTCACGTTTCCTGTAGACGCATACGAAATCCGGGGACTATTTATCATAAAGGTAGTCCTTTGACACGATCGTTGATGTACCCACAGCGATGAACCGGTTCGAAAACGGAACGAAAATCCAGATGGAAGGAAGGTTACCCCTCGTGCAAAGGTGAAATGCACGGGATCGAGGGATCGATCGAGGACTACCGGCGCCACGTGAGGCAGCCGATCATTCCCGGAATTGATTGGCAATTACCGGCAAGAGAAGCGACGGCGCGCTCGATTCTCCGATCCAGAAAATTGAGTTAGCCGACGAAACTCGATTCGCGAGGAGAAACGCGAGGAGGAATCGACCCGCCACGAAAATTCGATATTACCTTAATCAGACTTTAAATTGCGCGTCCGCGAAGTAAGAGAGCGTACGCGGGATGTAGACTGGGTCCGACCAATGACGACGAGCGAACGAAACCCAACTCGTCTCGAAATTCGAATTTTCCACGTGGGAAACCGATTAATTATGTCGAATTTGCCTTAAACGGACGAAATTACCTGTGTCCAACGCAACCCGGATAAGCCATGGCTCTGAAATGTTGAAAGATAGAAAATTTTAATTAGACAAAGTTAAACGATAGCGTAAAATGTACGATCCAACGTGAATGTACGCTTGGGAAATTTTCATTTCTTCGAACAGAGATATAAAATTCTTGTACGTCGATCGATGGATTTCCGTATTCTTTATAAAAAGATATTAAGACGCTTAAGTGTCTTCTTACCTTTGTCTGATTAACGTTTATTAGCTTCGAGGATATTGGAGAATAGCTTTTATGAATATATCTTGCAAGAACGATAACGAAATTGAACAGATTCCTGGAATTGCTTTCTTGCAGTCGCGGTATGAATTCATTAGAATTCCGTAATATGAATTGCGACTAGAAGAAAATTACAAAGAAAACGTTACGTCAACGCGACGTTGGTGCTTAATGATTTAAAGAGAAAGAGAGCCCGATGTTACGTGATAATAAAATAACACGAGCAATCGCGCCAATTACCTGAGAGGGTAATTAAAGAATATGACTCACAGTGGAACCGACACGCGTTGAATGTTTTATGATCATCGTAAATCGAAATATTCGAGAGTGAAGTACGAGATGCTCTTTCTTCAGAGAGAACGAAATAATTTCGTTTGTGTCGATGAGTGACTATAAGAACGTTCTATGTAAAAGCAATTTTCGAGATTACGAAGATAACTACAGTGACGATCGTAATTTTTGATTCCTATTTTTGTGTCCATATGTTGGACACTGGGATCGCGATTAACAGCACACGTTTTAATTTAAATTGAATCGTTCAACTCATTCGCGTAACACTTCTATAAACATACGCTATGAACAACATACGCTAAGTAAATAAATTAAAAATTGAAACTATCATCGTCGCTGTCGTTTCGATCTTCGAAATACCCTCGTATCTCGTATTTTTATATTCATCATTTCAATTTTAATCGGTCTAATAATTACCTTGTTCCTAGTGTTTCGTGTGCGTCGACGTCGTAAAATCGGATAATTGCTCGTCTAGATGCGTCTGTTTATAAACTGGGCCCATTACTAACCCATTGGGGACGTAGAAATTATCGCTGGAAATTAAGCCAGTGCCAGTGAGGTAGTCGATGATGGATGTAACATGGTTGGACACCGAGCGAGTGGCGAATAAGGGTGAAAAAAGTGGTTGACTTATAGCGTTCTGTATATCAGTCAGAAGGATAACTGGAGCTGCAAGGAAAAAGATGTGGTTCTGTAAGCGAACAACCGCGAGGCGACTTCTTTCGTTGTCGTTTCGTCATCGACGAGAGTCCACTACACTGCAGGACAAGTGACGTCGATTTGCGGTTAATTGTCGACCAGAGGAACGATTCCGGACAGGTGGAAAAATGAGAGAGAAGAAGATGGTACGAACGTTGCCCGAATGGAACGTCTCAATTCAACGTTACTTTGCACCTTCTCGCTGGCGATTTTTGCACGATTAAGGAAATCAGTCTTCCTTTTTTCTAACCGATTCGTTGGAAGAGAACTCGGTAATCGTGGGTAAACGGACCGACCACAAGTCTCGGAAACCGGATGACAAAGGCGGAACCAGTTCTAATAACCTGTCTCGAAGCAGACAAAAACCGGAGACCAGTTTAAGAAACGATAGACTCTAAACGATCATCGCTCGCTGCGCGATCGTCGATCTTCCTGGAAGAATCGATACTCTTTTCCCTGTACTTCCACTAAACGCTTTAATTCGCCACGTTTTTCAATTCCATCCAACTCTAATCCGGAATATCGAGCGGAGAATATCGCGAGCTAAAGACGAGCTTAACATACGGTTACCATGGAGCGATCAAAGTGCCGGGATATCGAAGCTGCGGTGTAAATTCTTTGTAAGATAAAATTTCGCACGAGGTAACAATTCTTAAAGGTTTCAATAATTTCCTAGTAATCTATGGTAATAGTATACGAATTTGTATCAAAGTGTACAAATTAATGGTGAGAAGCAACAGCTACCACGTTTCCTAAGGAGACATCGGTCTATAAATCTAAAGTAGGTACTTGTTAGAAACATAACGACGCTGTATCTTACTATTATATACTTTGCTACATACGTTTACTACGTAAATATCACTGCTTATATCAACCCCGTTACAATCCTATTTTTCTAACGTTAAAAAGAATCTTCACACGATTTCGACAAAATACGAGAATTTTATCGACATGCGCGATTCCTCCGTATCAAACATCTTCCTCTTCGAACGTTCCGAGCATTACGTTCGGACCTTACGACTTTTCTTTGTTCGTTCAAGGCGAGAGCAATATAAAATCGGAATATAAAAGTTGGAGAACTGTAGCGCGGTCGAAATTAAAATTGTGAAAATCCAAAGTGTTGCTATCGGTTTAGGACACGCTTTGCAGTCTAACTTTTTTCAGTGTCGATATCGTCTCATATCCGGCGTGACGCGTCACGAAACTTTGTTGCTCCTGCAGGTTCCGCGTGAATCCACCTTCTTGGCGTTCATCAGCGTTCCGTGAAACGACGCGTAAACGATACTCGACGTGTTCTTCCGGTGCAGCGCGGACGGAACTGGATCCCGTGGCAGGGCAGAAAAGTCTCGTCCGGGACGAATGTGTAAACCGGAACCAGTCGCGGAGGATGGCCGAGAGACTCGCAGGCAAAAGTAAAACGGCGAATGGCCGCCCGCGGCCGTTTCCGAAGCCGGATTATCCCGGTGCCGCGGAAACCCATAATTCCTGTAATAAGGTCATTATCGTGTGACCCGGGACTGAACACCGGGACCAAGCCACGAACACACACCGGCGGCTCGCTTGCATAAATACAGATTTCCATTTATACCTCGCCGCGCTCGCGCCACGGTATTCCCTGTGCGCGAGTACACGTGCACGCGAGTACCGTGTATACGCGTATTATACGAACTCGCGGCTCATGCCTTGGACAGTGGCGTAACTTCGAATCCGGGTCACTTTGTTCCTCGCAGACAAGTGTACTCGACGATGGCTCGATTTTTGCCGATTCCAGTTTAAATTTGGAGTTGAACGTACAATGCATTTGTGGATGTATGTGCTTCTCGTGGAGTTTCGAAGCTCCACTTTCAACATCGTTGAGCGATGACATTAGGTGATAGATTTTTGATGACCTTTTCGTGCAGTTTGAAAGCTTTACTTTCGGCTACATTGGGTAGCGTCGAGTGGCGCCAATCTTGTTATTAGATTTCTATGTATTTATGGGAAGTTTAAAGAGGCAAAAGCGCGCAGAGGCAAGAGGCAAAAGCCAAATATCTGTTTCAATTCCTTTGATTCTGGTCATAAAAATCTGCATAAAAAATAATGTAGCTGTTACGCTGAGTTCACAGTTTTGTCCATATCAAAGGTCATAAATAATTCACGGATAGAATACGAGGAATGGGTCAATTGTTGTAATAAGCTTTGATTTGTATAGTCCAGGTCAGGATATAGCAAGATGAACTATTGTATTAGAAGTGGTATCGATTAATACCGCAGCGATATTCCGTTGATTCCGTTTCTTTACGTCCGTAAAGATGTCGTAAGTTATTATCTCGTTGATCGAAAACTTTCTGTTTTCGTGTTCGGTTAATTTCACGACTTCGTTATATAAACGACTCAGAAGTCAAACTGATCAACTAAATCGGGATTAATCGTTGGATTTCCGAAGAACCAGAGGCTAATCGTGTATTGTGACGCTAAATGTAAGAAATTTTGTGAATGAACGAGCGATTCGTGCCATGATCCGCGTTATATCATCTCCTGAACGAACAGTGTTCGGTATTCGCTGTCGAGTTGCCTGCTAACTGCTCGTAAAAGTCTAAAAGTAAATCTACCGACGAACGTAAGTTTCCGAACCATTCACCAACAGCGATGTAGACACAGCATTAAACTGCACGAAGAAGAACTCTATCCCTGATGAACAACGTTCGACTTAACTACCATGTTTTCGCGACATCGGAAAACTTACGACTAAATGCAAACGCGACAATGAATCGGTCATCGACTCTTCGAAGAACGTGATCTCCAAACGCTCCAATTTAGCTCGAGCTCTCCTTCCTTTTCGCCAACTTGGTTCAAGTTCTAGGGCTCTCCCCTCCTTTTACTCGAGATTTACCAGAGATGGTTACGCCACTGCGAGCCGAACAGGCCGGTGTATAAATGCCTAGATGCACACAGTTGTGAGAGCGTAGGTACACGCGAGAGGGGCCTGGCATACCATCGACTGTCCATAGCCACCTAAGCAGATTCTGTCCCCAAGGTACGAGCGGCGAGGATTCGTAGCGTTCAATTTGCATTCTAAAGTCCTGGCGATGCGGAGAAAGAAGAGGAGTCTCTCGGCCACTCGGCGCTAGCCTGCGCGCCACGCCGGATCTCCTCGCATTTCCACGCTGCTCGCTACTTTCCATTTGTCGCTTTATCGCTTATACGATCAGAACGAAGTCAAATCTCAGAAGCCAGCGAACCCATCGTCGTAAATTCGACGAAGCTGACATTGAAGATCGCAAACGTGCAACCATGAACTACTGCTCATAAGTATCTGGACATTTCGGTCCGTACTAACAGTACGTGAACTTCGCCAAAGTGTACAAATTAATGGGAAATTAATAGTTAGAAACAGCACATGCTACGCTTTCCATGCAGTCGTTAAACTATAAATCTAAAGTACCTGTTAAACATGTAGCAATAACACGTTTCACGGTTTATCGCGTATACCGCGACATACGTTCGCTATGGAAACATCGCGCTGGTTGTATTAGCGTCAGAGAGGTGACGACAACTACGTATCTCGTTTAGAACACAAGTTAGAGAGCTAACTTACTTATTGACTGACCTGTGCATTACTCGCGTACCCCGTGTTTATTCAGTCCTAGCAAATACTCGTCCGAACCTAGGGCCGAGGATGGCAAAAAGCAGTTCTACGATAGCAAAGTATCGCAGAAAGGTAGAAAGGAAATCGGTTCTTAGGTCTGAGAGAGTCGTTTAACGTTTGTTTGCTCAAGAAAGAGGGCGGCGTAGGGGTAGTCAGGGTTGGTACCATCGAGGAGTAAAGTAAAGGAATTGACTGTCTCTGCTGTCGACTCGTCCTACGATTATCCTTCCGTAGAACGAACAATAACACGATCGACCGTCATTTTCCGTGCAATTTGTAACCAGTTCTCGGGCGGTTGATCCTCGTGGTTTTTCTGACGCGTAAGAAATAGAAATAGCCGGGGTTAACGAGCCAGAAATAATCGTATTTCTGTAAATTCGTTAATCCATGCCGAAATATGTTCGTAGGAGGGCTGATTCGTGGGCGTAAACGCGACGTTATCCGGCTCGTTCGATTACGTGCATTCGATGGTAATAAAAGCTTCGATTTAGTTGCATCAGAGGATTCCTGAAAATCGACGACGGTTATCGAGGCTCGGCAGTTTTGAATAAAACATTTCCCCTGGCGTAACGTGCTAAGGCACAGTGACGCAACCGATGGTGCAACGAGGTTGTATTTTGCATTCTGCGAGGACACGATGCAGGATAATTTCCGAACTCGCTTTCATTGCCATCGTATAAGCTTCCGAGCGACCGAGCGCCGAGCCAAGAGCGATCTTCGCTGCTTAGGGAGAAAAGAAATCGATTAAACGTCTCATCTAGGTCACGTGGACTACTGCAGTTAGAAGACACGTCGATCGACTACCCCAATTGAAAAGTGCAGAAATAATTATTTTAATAGTTTAATAATCGAAATTTACAAGAGGACATGGTCAGATTTTTATAGAAAAGCAGATATATTTACACGTAATTATCATCAAATCCCAGCAACGGCATTGCAAAGCTTATAAAAAGCGGAGTGAATCGTTTTAACCTCTGAGGCGCTTGCTTAATTTTTACTTATTTAATCAACACGCGACGAACCTAAATCTGTCGCGATAGTCGTTTGTTTTCACGTTGTTGTCTATCTTATCAAACATAAGCTTAATTTCAGACGGGTAAAATCTTTGTAGATATATACGAATGTTACAATCCAAGGCACAACAAGGCCATTTTGCCGGAAAGTAGTTCGTAATAAATATTTGTCCAAGATATAGTCGATGCGTGTAATTTAAGCTATTAACTAGCAAGGACGAGTTAAGTCGTCACTCGAGTTATCAATCTTTTGGACAAAATATCGAGAGGTTCGATGAATTCGTAGTAAAATTGAAGAATTTAAAGGCAAAATATATCTGCATAGAATTAACCTTATATATCGAATGATATATGGTCCGTTTCTTTCGATCATTTGCTGTTACAAATCGAGTGATTTACTTTTTCGAAAACCTATTCATTTTTTATCGTTAAACTTCGTCGAATTTAATTTTTTACTTACTGTAGGGTGTTCGATCGACCAGGATTCGGAGATAGTTTGAAACGTCTAGACAAATAAATTTCTTCCATGAAAAGCTTACAACGATTTTCAAAAAGATTATACTAAAACTCGAAACATCGAACAATATTTATGGGAAACCCTTTCGTGACGCTTCCGAGCGACGTCAGCCAGATGTCCAAAGAGTTTGTCGGTCAAACGATCACCGATGGTCTTTTTATTTTTCGGATGTGTCGGCAATTCGATTTCGTATTCCGTCCGTCCCTCCCTCACCGCGTGCATCGAAGGTTTATGGCTCGTATTTCCTCTTTAACGCCAAAGTTGCTTCGACCGCGGCTGATTCCACTCGCTTTTGTGCTCCCTTCGCTGATTCTCCGAACTTCGCTTCGTCCTGTGGCCTACGTTCGCCGGAGGACGAATCGTATCCTGCTTCGTCCTCAAGATGGACATCGAGGATGATCGCCCGTTACGTTCCAATGATACGTCGTGTTTTACGAATTCTTGGCTTTCGTAATCGTCGCATCGACGTGTCCACGTTTACAGTCACGAATCGTTTCGTAATACGCTTCCACGTCGTTTCTTTCTCCTCCATTTAACCGTGACTGACTGTAAACAGTTTACGAAGTTCACTGCTCGTTTCTTTAATTAACACGTTCATTGTGAATTAAACGATAACACCTAAAACGTATAATTGCACCTCTTTTCACGAGAAACGTCTTTGTCTGAAATATTAGGTCGCTATTTAAATCCTGTGCTAAATTAAATCTTCTATTTGTATATATTATTCGGTTTATGATGTCCATCCATGTTGCGTTACGTCTCTTTTATAAAGATCAACATTATTTTAATCTTCGTCCTCCAAACTATTTTTCCTCTGAAGAGACGAAAATCTTTCGACAACAGTTCTGTTATTGGTGAATTCTTTCTAGATATCACGTTAGCACATTAACTGAAATATCTTACTTCTGTCTTCTGTCGTATTTTCTCCGGAATGTTTTAAAGCAGAAAAATATGTATCGCAGTTATACGCGACACAAACTTCTCAGTCTAATAAAAAATATCCGCGCTTACGTGTGACGCTTATAGGAAAGCCCACCTTTACTCGTTCCCTCGACTACGTTTCGAGCCGTGTTTCCGTTTCTCTGTTCGATGGTGGGCCACCTTTCGCGGAACTTCCTAATTGACGAACGTCGTTGGCCAACCAAATTCGCGTATTTGTTCTAGCAATTTGTAGGGTCTCACGATGCGCGCTAATTAAACGTGCCGCGCGACGTTCGGGTAAAAATACATGCTCAAGGGTGACGACCTTTATGTCGAGAGACTACAGACCTCTGGAAGCTGTCCGACGAATAAGGAAAAAAAAAAGAAAAAAATGGTCTGCGAGAAGAGAAAGAAGGGCTGATCTTTGGTCTGTGGCGTCGAATTCGCTCGTCAACGAAGTCGCGAGTTGCAAAAACTCGTTTCGTGGTTCGTTGCGAAGGTTAAAACCGTAACGCTTCTATCTGGGTTGTACGGTGTTCGCCGCGGACGCACACGAGCTGGCCGAGCTTAACATCGGCGAGGCCCCTTGCCAGACCGCAATTACATCCCATAAAGCACGATTGAGACACGGTTCGGCCATTATTCTCCCATACAGGGCCGTACAAAAGGGTCTCGCCGTTTAACGCGCCCCCATACGAGCTCCTTGCTTTCGGAATTTATCTACCTACACGCGTGCGTACACGCATGCCTCTTTCTCTCTATCTTTCTTCGTCCATCGGACGAAACCGAGGGAAATTGTTGGAGACCTCGGCGTCCAGCCATCCAGAATCGCCGTTTCCTTCGTAATTGTGCACGACATCGTCCTGTTCGTTGTTGCTCGTCTCGATGCGATAGCGTGGAGGCAAGCGAAGGTACTCTTTTTCGAGAGAATCTCCTCGAATATTCCGTTGATTCTCCTGGAAAAATCCAAGGACATAGATGGAACGAGGCTCTGCGCGCTCGAATGCAAATCGCAGCCGGCTCTCGCGTCCATTTCCCTAATCCCGAACGGCGGTGACACGTTCATGCATTTATGCATTCTTTCTTCGATTCATCTCGCGTAATCGTCGTCGTGGAAAACGACGGGAAACTTCTAATTCGATCGGGCTGGATGTCTCTAAATCGAGCGAGAATACTGTGCATCGAAGAACCTGAAGAAGGTGAATCAGGAAAGGAAATGGGGCAGCAGGAGACGAACTCGATAAGAACAGGGGTTGAGATCGCGTCTGTCGACGATGAATATGGGCAGGTCGAAGAGGACAGCGATCGAAGAAGTCGATCGGGGGGGCAAAAAAAGAAGTGAAACTGGCGAGACCGACTTTCACTCCAAAGACGTAAGTTACGATCTTTCTGGACGCTGGTGTATTTGTTGATATTCGAGGGACAGAGAGAAAAAATGATGCAATCGCTTCATTGAGTAACCGCGTAAGATAAATTACCGCCGCGTATGCTACTCGGTCAGCGTGATCGCCCACCTTTTGCCAGTCGAACGTGCCGAATAGCCAGAGGATGGGGTCGTCTCGAAGATAATATTGTCCTTCGACCGGTCCCTTCCACGCTTTTTCTCCCTTTTTTCTTCCTTTCTTTTAGTTTCTTGTTCTGATTCCTGGTCGCGCTTAATCGACGAAACTCGAGGCACGTCTCGACGTCGCGCGCGATTGTGTGGCTTCTTAAGACTTTACGAAGCAATTACCGCGCCGCTAATTAGAGTACAAGCGTCGGTATCCGTGGGCAGTCCGATTTTTGCCTACGAGGAGCGCGCGATCCTTCGCGTAATTGCAATTTCGATTGCCGTCGACGATTTTATTCTTCGCCGCGTTCCATTCTGCCTGTGTTTTCCGGCTGGTAAGCCTCGTGACTTAACGCCGCGCGAACGATAAAGTAAAGCGGATCTGAGCGTAAAGAAAAAACGAAGAGGAGAAGAATGGAGTGATTTAGACGGGGGAGGATTTGGTCAGACCCCACCGGTGGATTTCGGGCGATTTATAAAGCTAACGATTACTAACTGGCTAGCAAGTCACGCGTGTCGAAGCGTTTCAGCCCAAGGTATTAATTATCTGGACTCTCTTGTACGATCGAACCATTGGAAATAGTTGATATAGGGGCTTGCATTTATTATGTATTTAATGGCTAATAAAAGGAACAGAGGGAAAACGACGACGACGCCGACCGAACCACGCGCGTATTTCAAAGCAAACGTAAAAGAAGAAAGTTAAATGCACAGATATATAGATACTACGAAGCACAATGCGCATAAATGAAAAGAACGAGCGACGTTTCTTTATATGAATCAATATTACGTGAAATTTTATCGTACGATTAAATATATACCAGCTTTGAAATGATCGATATCGATAAATTTATGTAATGTGTGCGAGAACAAATTTGCTATAAGACAAATCGTCGACTCGCTGAGATCGTCGATTTTGATATCCGCGAAACTTCAATTAATCTTTGGAAATGTATCTTTGCATAGTCTGCACATTTTTACACATTTCAATTTCTCGTGAATACGTAAGAATCCAATTATTATACAAAAGGACGTTGCAATCCTCGTCGATCGAAAGTCTGCTTGTCGATCAAATATACGAATAAGGCTGAGTAGTCCGGGTTGTCCTCCATCAGGATTCAAGAGAGAGAACGGCCGGGACACGGAGATTTAGGTGCGTCGTTAAATGTCCCGGGCAAGATCAACATTTGCCTTTCTTCTTCCGCGTGTTCTCTTGCTTCCCTGCAGAGAGAAGGCCATTCGTTCTTTCGTTTCCTTTCGCTAGGACTGCTTCAGAAAATTTTTCTTTCCCCGGGGTGGAAAAGAAGTTGCAAGGCGACCCTCGCGCGTCGATCCGCCGTATTTACACAGGCTCGACAGTCGAGAACGAGTTCTCGCTAACGAAGACGAAATTTAACGAACATCCAGACCTTCTGCTCCCTTTTTTTCTTCCGAACGGATGATCGAGCTTGCTAACGACCACGAGCTGCTTCCAAGCCGAAGAAATCCTTTCGACGAACCCATCGACGAGCCTTCGATGCTCGCCTGGAACCATGTTGGCGTGACTGATAATTCTCCGCGAAAATGGTACGCGTTGGCAACCTGCCACCAGCTGGGACGATGTTCAGCGAAATCTTCGCTGTTAAATACCCGGCGATGAAATCTTCGAGTCATTCTCTCGAAGCGGTTTAACCTTCCACTGACTTGCAATGATTACCGAAGCAACCGTTTCACGCGTTACCGAGAAATTTCACGAAGAAACCTTTCTTGCGTACGCTCTTGATCTGTTGACCGGGTCATTCGTTAATCCGAAGCTGCTGTTATATCATAGAATCGAAAAGTATGATAACAAAGACAAATGCGTTCCTGTTAGATTGGTTTTGGTTCGTGGGAATGTAAGTACTTCTTGCACGGAATATAATTTATTTTTAGAAGAAACGAAACAAAATGTAACAAAATAGAGGGTCGCTATATGTAAAAACTATTACATACAAAAGAGATACCTTTCAGTTATAAACCATTAACTGTTTCAACGTTTCTGCTGTAATAAGTTCTTTAAGAGCTCTAATTTCAATATAAAATAATTGAAAACAGCATGTTCAGTTCGAAGATGTAAGTCTGTTAAAACTATCCAATAAGTTGAAGTTTCGCGAAATTTAGGAAACCAGAGTTGCAATTATTATTAACGAACGATATTTTCGCTTCCTGTAAAAAATAGGAAATTTATCGTACCGCGTTTTCCCCGCGTAGTCGTCTTTTTACGTATATGTTAATCCGATGACAATAATCTGATGAAACGGGATAATGTGGAATTCAATTCAGCGTTGCGCCTAAAGAGTCCCATAGAGAACAGCAAAAGCATTTAGTTTGTGAACGAACCTCCCTCGGAACCAGCCAAAAGAATTCAATCCACGGATTATGGTATCCACTTTATCAAGACCAGGCTCGTGTGCAAATTGGTAGAACGCGAAAAAACCGTGCGGCAAAGCTGGAACATACTTGGAAGGCTCGAGACGGCTGGCCATGCATCAACCAGTCAGATCGTTCGCTTTGTCCCTCTGTGGCTCGGCCGTTTTTCTCCCTTTCGGTGGCTTTTTTCAGGGCTGATTCTCAGCCACACCCCCGTACGTCAGAGACGTTTTAAACGGGGACCAGACACGCTCGCGCAACTCGGTACTTTGGTCCGAGGCCTTTAATTTGGCACGTGTTCCACTCTTGGCTATTGTTGCCATGATTGTTGGGTGGATCACTCTTTCCTCTCGCTCTGTCTGTGCCCGTCTTCCGCCCCCTCTTTCGCCGCTGGTTTTTGCGGTAAACGGCGGATGCTGGTAATGCACCGGCCCGCGTCTGTAGCCCAGTGCATGCCCGGCACGTGTTTCGTTTCTTCGTGGCCGTTTTTCGCGCTGCGGGCGACTTTCCATCGGAACGAAACGTTTCCGACAAGTTGAACGCGTCTCTCCTGCTCGCGATACTCCGAGCATCCGTGGAGCAGCACAGCACGCGAGTTCACCACCGTCGGGGATTCGAAATCGAGAGATCGTTGAACGTTAACCCGCGTTTGGGTCACTGAGTGTTTGGGTAGCTACAGTGTACAGACCACAAACAATAGTACTGACACGTACTCTTATTTTATAACGAAGCATTTTTCTTATCAGGTTCTATATAGATGTTCCACCTTCATTGTATCAGATTTTTGTAGGCTTTTATGCAAAATTCGAAGGTACAAAAATTGATAAAATATATCTAGTATAGCGTATATTTAATAATCAAATTTTTCTATTCGTACGACCGTATGAAAGTAAAATTATCTCTAAAATGTATAAGATACCCGGGTATTTTAATCGTTCAACAGTCGCGAAGATTTTAGTTGAGTGTACAAAAATTGAACAAATTGTTGATTTACTTTAATTGAATTCTCTCAAGGAATCGAGACGATGGTCGAACTTTGTTGCTCGAAGTTTCTTCCTCCGTGTCGTATAGTGGATAATAAATTACAGAACGCCTTTTAATTTAGCGCGCGAATCCTTCACGGAGAAGCATTTGACCCTCGTTGCCCTGTCGGATGCATTCTACTCCAAATCATTCATCGACCCAGCGAGGAATTGCCCAGCCGCTTGACGAATAGCGTGCAGACGATCGAAGTCGAGAGTGGTTCACATTCGACTCGTTTTCGAACCGTGCGACCGAAACTGGGCCACTCATTTACCTTAATAATGCTTGGCTGTTGGTCGACTTTCGTTTTTCACAGCGACTGGTTTTTCGCGACCTTGCTCGCGATTTCGTACGATTAACGGTTTGTGCATCGTTTAGTAATCGAGGTAAAGAAGCCCCTAAATGTTCAATCAACGAAGCCCCCAGAACGAGCGGCCAAAAAGCAACGTCGATGGAATTTAATTTTTAAAGATTCTGTCGATGTTTAGATTTTATTATTGCTTTATCTATTCTTTCATTTTAAGTTGCCCTATTTACGTAATCAAGAGAATTTCATATCTTTATTGTTTAAGAGCAAACTAAAATGTATACTATTCTCCGTTACATAGAAAGAAAAGCTGATTCTAACTTTTACGCTCTGGGTATAACACGATATTCGTATAACGCGTAACAAATTTCCCATATTGCAGAGTTCCATTATTTGTGTGACGCTTGCGACGACAACGATCCAGTCTCCCTTAAACTCTAATGAACAATTATCAATGCGTTGACTGCAACGATAATCGTCGATGATCAATCTGTTATTAAAATTTTTAGAACGAATAAAATGAGAGAAATTTCGTGTATTAAAAAATTCTCAACGAATTGAACGACTCGGATACGTCTATGTGACGCGTATTGTCAGAGAAAAAGTGCGCGAACACGATACAATATCTCGCGAAAATGAAATATTATGTCACGATGTATCTCAATCTATCGCAATATACGTAAAATTCGCGTGACAGTCAACGCGTTTATTAATCATTATACGAACGTGTCTTTAATTCCTATGGTTGCAAACTGGGACGAGGAATGAAACCGTACGAAAGAAGCCTCGCTCCGCGGATGCGACCCACGAAGAGAACGTACGAGGCCTGTCGGCCAGCAAGATAAAGAGTGGCGCGTATACAAAGAAAACCTGCTGGCACGCAGCGCGTGAGGAAGAACGATGGCGAAATTCCCCGCGAACAGTCTGTAAATTCCAGGCTTTACTGCCTGTCGTCGGTGAAATCGAAGCATATTATTTTAGCGCCGGATGATCCTCAACTCCCGCGCAAGACACATGCAAGAGGGCCTAGGGAACGAAGACGACGTCTTTCGTTGCGCCTAGAATAACGTTCGCCGCGAGAGGAATTCCCTTCGAGGAGGAAAGCGATTGAAATGCGTTTTACGAACGACCACGCGGCGAAATATCGACGTGGATAACGTGGACGATGGAAAACGTTTCAGGTCGGATTTCTCGATCGTCTTTACTACTTCCGAAACTACCAGAAACCGCGTTCCCCTGGAACATTCTTCGATTTAAGGCTTCGGTGGATGCGTTTTCTGACGAACAAAGCATCGAGCTATATCGGTTCTTACGAAAGAAAATACTATTTTCCAGATGTTTCACCAATTCGTCCGAATATCTGGTCGTGCAATATCTGATCTGAGCAATTCTCGATGTGGCGATTGTAAAGAGCAATAACGGCGGCAGCAATTGAGACAAACGAATTCTTACAAATACATATAGAGTGCATATGCTTGTAGGGATTCGTTCGCTGGATGAAATTCGTCAGAACGTATTCATCGTTCGAGCAAGTTTGATTGGCCTCGTCGATCGAATTGGAATAAAATGGGTGTGGGAAAACGAATTTCTTCGATGCACGAAAATAAGCATTGATGAGATCTGGAAGGGAAGATCGCAGTGAGAACGACAGCGCGTCAAAACGCGCATTCGCTGTAATCATAGCCTTATTCGATAGCGATAAAACGGTAAGGGGAATAAAATCGAATAAAATCTGGCAGAGAGGATTCCCATCGCCATGTCTTAGCGCGTTAATCGGTTCAAAGCGGGAAACCTTTACAACGAAGTGGTTTCGATTTGGTTCGAAGCGTTCACTCCACCCTGGGTCTCTGCCCTTGTTGCATGAAAATAGAGTGTGTTTAGTAGAACGGGGGTGGCGGGCCGTTTTTCCAGCGGGATGGGTTTTCGATTAATTCAGGCTGTGTGCTGGTTTGCAGGAGCTGAAGGAAAGCTTCAATTACGGCTTGTTCTGCCCGCCCGTGAATGGAAAAGCCGGAAAATTCTTGGACGAGGAACGTCGCCTCGGCGATTATCCCTTCAATGGACCCGTCGGCTACTTGGAGGTAAGACACCTTTCTTTACCTTAGTTCTGCTCGCGACAGCGCAGCGTGTTCTTCGCCGACTATTGCTGGCTTAAAGGACAACGACCATATCAAACAGCTGCACGATTTATAAAAGTATTCCAAAACATACTGTAGAAAAATTTTAAGTATATATTACGTACGTTATATAAAAAAACATTTTGCAACTCCATTTATTAATTTAAAATATTACAGTATGACAGTATTTGTAACGAGACACGACCGTCATCGTCGTGATTATATTGGTATTTGAAAATAATCTGAAAATGTACGTAAAAGTTGTAAGACATTTACTGCAAACCTATTTAGTAAAAAGATTGGTATACAGCACGAAGAACCGTGTTGAATTTTAAAGATGATTTCATCGGATATCGAGGCTTGTTAATATAATGAATTAGCTTTATCAAGGTCTTAAAGCTTCGAGCTTAGCAGGTTCTTTCATTTTCAACTATGTCGTATTAAAATACTCCTTTGTAATTATAAAATGACATTAAAACCAAAAAGTCAATAACGCCGTACTTGCCAAGTCTCTCTTCCGTGATCTTCAAACTTTGTACAATCTGTATCTATTATAATATAATCATTATTAAAAGAAAAATCCTTCGTGAATGGGTTAAAATATCACTATTTGGTCGAAAATTTTCCCATCTTGTAATACGTACAGCACGAATGAAATAACCAGAAAATAAAATCCACTGAAAAACGTGCAATTTGCGTACTAAATATCAACGGTAAATGTTAATAAGAACGTAATATTTATATCGAGGAGTACGTAAGGAAGAGCCTGAGCTAAATGCAGTTGAAAGCGACGTAGGATCGCGAAAGGTTGGCGGTCGATTCCGGGGAAGGCCGGACGCTAATAGGTTAATTTGAATTTTCATCCCTGACCTCGGTATTATTCTCGTCGAGGAATAATCGCTGCGAGGGCGGCTGAATGCGAGGCTTAAACGGGCTGGTTCAGGCGCATTGACGCGGTCGAAAAGGTTTCTTCAGCTACGAGATTGGCCGGGTCCATTGACGTCCGGTGCCCGTCAAAGAAAACAAGCAACGAAAGAATGACGAAAGAGGTTTGCTCGGTTACGAAGAACTGCGACTCTTCAATATCAAGGGGTTTGCTCGGGAACCTGGCGATCCGCTATCATCCGTTCTCTCCCTCTATCTTGCGCGCGCGCATGTTTCTCCGCGTCCCTCGGGTCAAGGAGGGACCGCGTGGCTATTTTTTCCCCGTAAGCCTACTTCCTTTTTCACCTGCGAGGTGAGAAACGATCCGCGAGAAAGTAGAAAACATCGGTGGCGACCGGTCGTCAACGACGTCGTCCTCGACAACGAGCAAGAGCGAAAGGTTGCAGTGTGACCGTGAAAAGAAAAGGCGCCACACGCCGTTACGAATTCGTTCCGAGTGCCGGTGTTTCTCGGTTTTTCAACGGGACGATTATTCATACACCATCGATCATGCTCTCGATGAAAAGCCCCACTCGACAGCCATGCGATTACGCGTGTTTTTTCGAAGACCCTGGGACGCGATCCGAAGAGGAACGAAACCCGAAGGTACGACAGAAGAAACGCAGTGAATCTCGGAGTTAGATCGACTGGAGAAAAAGTGGTATTTCAATTCGAATGCGAACGGGTAAGCCGTGGAGAGATGGACTACCTTTTTTAACGTCAATTTTTTATGCCTAGAATCGGTAGAATAAATGCACACATTTTTCCTTGTAATACTATATATCGAATACATTTTTAGTAATTTTATCATGCTTTAGAAATACGCATATAAAAGACGATAATAATATCCCAGACAATCCACGGTATAAGTTAGTCGAACTACTACATAGATGATGAAACGTGTTTTCGCGTTTATTGGAACAGTTCGACGTTTCTGTCGATTAACCGTGGCGATTTTCACGCTTCGTGCGGCTCAAATCCTATATCATAGAAAAAGGTACAGATACAGTTTTTCGCGATACGATTAGTGGAATTTTGCAGTAGACGTTTCCATCAAACGGAGCCATCTTAGGGCTTCCTCGCATGTTCCATCTTTCCCCGTCTCACCTTCGTTTCATTCGACGAAGAACGGAATAAAATTTCCAGCGCGTCGCACGAGATTTCGTAGTCCTTCGACAGATGGTAAAGACTCGACTTGCATCCAGGAGTCGATGCACCAGGACGGTGACTGTTGAAACGGGGTTTTGCGAAAAACAAATAATCCCGTGGTCGGTTAACGAGATCTGGATCTTGCCCGCGGTTTTCTTGCGTAACCGGATCTAGTTCTCATCTCGGTATTCCTCTTCTTCTTCTTCTTCTTCTTCTTCTTCGTAACTCGTCTCCGTTAACGCGATCGGCTCCAGTGCCGATAGCACGGTTGGTCTCGCCGCGGGGATTCACTTTCTAGGGTAGGTTGGTTGACTCGCGTAACTTCGTCGGCTACTTCTCGAACCTTGCACAAGTTACAAATTACCGAACCGTTCCTCGACCACGATCTCGAAAACTCATTCGACGAATACCTTCGTCTCCGTCTCCGCGTTCCCCCTTTTTACACTACTGTGCATAAATATTCGGACATTTCTAAATTATTACGAATACAGTGGCTCGCGAAAGTGTTTGAACATTTTTAGAGACTTTTTACGAATACATCAGGTGTGTTATAGGAAACATTCAAAGATTTCATTGGCACCATTAGGAAATTCGATTACCATAATTATATCGATCAAGTTTGAAACAAAGGAGCATGTATATTGAAGCTACAAGATTTTCAGTGCGAGTACCGTATATCTCACCGAAATCATAGGAATATTTAAACAGTCAGTTAGTCATTATTTCGTTATAACTTTTAAAAAGATAGAGAAAATCTTTTGATCGAATTGCACCAGGTGTTCAAATACTTGTACATGAGAACGTATGTACTTACGCGTATTCACGTCTGGCTCGTGAATTTCTCATAGAAAATTCGTACTACGTAGCGGTATCGCCTTTGTAGTATCGCGGCAAAGGAACACGGGTTCAAACTGTACGCGAGCCGAGTGTACTTTTGATTGTTGCATAATTAATGCGCTCTATCCGAGGTTAATTAAACGGTAAGAGTTTTTCGTCGGGCGAAAAAAGATTCCACCTGGCTTCGAGATCTTTTTCCACCGAGCGACCTTGAGCCAGTCGGACAGCAGGGATTTTCAGCTCGTCCATTTCGCGAAATATTTCAACGTCGAGGTGGATGATGTAGATAAAGTGCGAACGTCCGAAGATGGTACGCGCCGGCTTGTTTTACTTTTTCTGCTTGCCGTTGGCTTAAGTTGCGCGCAATAATGCGGCCGCCATATAGGACCTGGATAGAAATAAATACGCGGGGTTAGACAGACCCATAGATCACCTGTATTCGGTACCATCGGTGTTCGCCACGATGTTCCTTTTTATTTTTTTCCTTTTTTCTTTTTCTTTTACGCGTGTGTTCCTTGCACTCGTCGATCGCACGAACCGAACGAGCGAACGTACGCTCGATCTCGTCACGCGAGATTCACTTTCAGAAACGAGCTGGCTTACAAACGAGCTGCAACTACCTGCGTCTCGCGAGAAAAACTTAGCCGTGACTATTAATTTTCACGCCTCGCTGTTTCCTCGAGGACGATTCAATTTTCGAAATCGCTGCGCTTCGTTAGCAGCGAATCTTGGCGAATCCGAGCATTGTTTTCCAACGACGAATCTCCTTCGTCGTGATATTACAGCGAGGCAATTAACGAGACCTTCGTCCGTTGCTTTCTTCGGCGAAGTACGCGATTACACGCGTATCGAGCCAAGAAGCAAGATGCGATAGCACGTCGCGTAATTAGACGCGCGCCAAAAAGGCTCGTAATAAAACTGTTGCCTGCGTAATAACGTGATTAACCGTCATCGAGTAAGCAGACCGAGTGACGGTGCAATTCAACGCACGGAAAGGAGGAAAAGTCGCGGGCAAGGTAGCCGACGTTGGATACGCACGTAACCCTAGTTGAAGGAACGCGACCATTAAATACGCCAAGGATGTCTTTGCATCCGAATGCAATCGTTTACCACACGATTGGTAGCACCTTGCTTGCTTGGTTCGTAGCTCAAAGTTCACCGACAGGCTTTTCCCTCCGCTATACGCGCAAAGACGTAGAGATAGATAATCGTTAATCGTACAGTAACGTCTAATTTGTAAAAAGTTGCACGACAGGAAGTAAAAAATTCGTTGATCAAAGGCGGTTGGGCTTTTGTAATATGACGGTACATTCGTTATTTTCGTAGCGGCCTATCTCTAATTTACATTGCAACTCCGGTTCCCTGGATAATCATAATTGCTGCTAACGGTAGTCATTAACGCGGTCGTAGCTGCGATATTGCCTATCCGTCAGTAATCTAACGCTGTGAAGCACGACGCCTCCGATAATTACAAAGAAGCTGTAACCACCAGGAAGCGACAGGGTGAATCCCCCATTAAGCCGAGATAATTTTATACGTTTTGTCCTCGGTATTTTCCGGCTAAGTCTATCCTCGAGGAAAAACTAACGTGCGTATTTCGCGACCATCGAGCAAGATCGGTGTTGAAAAAACGCCTAAAACACCTGTGGACGTGCGACAGCTGATTAAGCAGGATGGTATAATCGCTATATGCGCTTGATAATTAATTATATTTTCTGACCGATTTAAATCTATGGCCAGCTACAATATTACTTAAGATTTAACTTAGAATTTTGTAATTCGCAGCTCAAGTACAAGAGACGAGTATACAAGATGCTGCATCTCGACGAGAAACAGCTGAAGGCGATGCACACGAGAACGAACTTGCGAAGGTTACTGGAATACGTGGCAAACAGCCAGGTCGAGAAGATCGCCAAGATGTGCAGCAAGGGTCTGGATCCTAATTTCCACTGCCAGGAAACCGGAGGTAAAACCGATTACGAGTTTCTTTCTCGGTTGAATTTGTGGCACTGATCCGGCAAACGTTCTACCGTAGTTGCCGAAAAAGCTCGATTTCATTTAGATAAAAGCTTCGTGGCGAGCTAATTCATGCAAGGAGGAAAAGTTCTCGCTGAAACGTCGGATATAACTGTATTCCACTATGTAGCCAGCTATTTCTCGTTTGGCTAATCACAAACTCGCAACCACGCGTTTGCCTTCTGTCGCCTCGAGACAACGTGCCGACCTTGAGGCCGCGTCAGTGGTCATCGGATTTCCTCGTGTCCATCAGAATCTTCCACGCGTTAGGAATCCACGTCGATGTACCGCGAGTGATCTCACGCGAAAATTTGCCTGCTTTTGCAGAAACTCCGTTGACCTTGGCCACGACCCTGAAAAAGCCTTCGAAGGTCATAATAGCGCTGGTGAACGGCGGCGCGCTGTTGGATTATCGAACGAAAGAGGGTCTGACGGCAATGCATCGCGCCGTCGAACGAAACAGCTTGGAGGCGGTGAAGACGCTGCTCGAGCTTGGCGCCAGCCCCAATTACAAGGACACCAAAGGATTGACGCCGCTCTATTACAGCGTCATATACAAGACCGACCCGATGCTCTGCGAAACGCTGCTTCATGACCACGCGACGATCGGCGCCCAGGATTTGCAGGGGTGGCAGGAAGTGCACCAGGTCTCGCAACAATTTTTTCTTTTTCTTTTGTACCATTTCCTAAAGCACTGTCCGTTTAAGCTGCGTCCTCGTCTAAGCAACAACGGGAAACTCATTATTGTCTGTCGTTGTTGCATGTTTGAAACGATAATCAACACATATCGACTTACAGAAACATTTCTCATACCGAACGAGGGATATCTGGTGTTTGCTTCGGTTTCAAAATGGTCGTTTTTCCTAGCAAAAAAAATTATCCACGCACGGTTTCGTTGGGAAACGTTTGTTTCCACCAGAATGTGTTTTGTTTTACTCTGATCTTTACCGCCCTGATTGGAAACAAACAACAAGCGACTTCTGTTACGAAAAACAGTAGCACGAAAAATGGTAGAAAAACATTGGACAGTAAACCGGTAACTTTTTCAAAATACACGAAACATCGACCGAAAGTTGTTGGTTGTTGCTTGGAGTAAGGACGCAGCTTTAGACTAGACGTATCTATCTCGAGCAACACGTGGTAAGGTTTGAAGGACAAGTTAAGGGAAGGTAGGAAAAGTACGGTTTAATTATAATCGCGTCCCCTTCGATAATCGATACTTGGTGTGGTGTTCGCAGGCCTGCCGCAACAACCTGGTCCAACACCTGGATCACTTGCTTTTTTACGGCGCCGACATGAACGCGCGTAACGCATCTGGTAATACACCGTTGCACGTTTGCGCAGTGAACAACACGGACTCCTCTTGCATACGCCAGTTGCTGTTCAGAGGCGCGCAGAAGGACAGTTTGAATTACGCGAACCAGACGCCTTACCAGGTCGCCGTGATCGCCGGGAACATGGAGCTGGCCGAGGTCATTAAGAACTATCAGCCGGAGGAAGTTGGTGAGTGCGAATCACACTGACAGATAGGCGAACCTCGTCGAAGATTCGACGTGATTAGGGGAAGGAGGAACTGTTGGCGAGACAATCTTCCTTTTGTCGTTCTTTCAAGCAACAGAGAAAAGATGAAACCAAACCTCCCCTCCACGCGACCGCTGGTCGATCAGTTGATCGATTAATTTTCTACGTTTTGATCGAGCCATGCGATAGCCGATGCTTAATAGGTAGACAACATTCAGGCAATCGACAGCGATCACGAAAAACTCGTGATTCGGAGAATTCGATGAGCGTGTTTCGCAATCCTTTTTGAATCGTTCGACGACATCGTTTCGCACTCGAGATTACGGACAACTCGAGTTGTACAACGTATACACGACGTAACACGTCCGTTGACAGACGAAGAGTAGCTACGCGAAACGCTTATCTGATAAAGCGCGGACTTCGCATCGACCGTCCGGGAATTTTTGAAACATAGAGCACGTCACGAATTTAGCCTGGCATGTGCATGTACGTAGAACGCTTCACCTTTTTTCTTTACCTGTCTACTAAGAGACGAACACGCTTCAGCGCTTGCTCGTAGCGTAGCGAAGAGTAGCTAGTGAACCATAGACTAGTCTAACGATGTAAATATATAACATACAAATATATATTTACGTATATATAATTGTGCGTGTATCTGTGTCTGTGCTGTATGACAAAAGTACATGAAATTGTAACAGTCTAATGGGATCTTTGGTGGTGATGGTCTTGTAAGACGTCGAGTATGTTTGTAACGATATAACGAGAAGTAACGACTAAAGTTTGATTGCTTTTGAGTAATTACTAACGATGCCGTATCTTTTGGTCTCGTCGTAGAGCGACTTCGCTGTTGTCGGATCTAACGAGATTGTTTTTGAAAATCGTACAGATACGGAGAAATCGAACTCCGCTGCTGACAAAACGGATATCGAACGTTCGATTGACAAGCCCGGCAATGGCGAAGTCGTGAAAACAAGTTGACTAGTAATGTTTGGTAGTTTCGACGTACTTTGTGAGTATACGTACGTGTGTCGTCGTGGGCCATTGGAATTCCCTTGGAGTAAAATGGAAAAAGCGAAGCTGTTTCCAGTCGATGCTTCCGAGGAGTCCGGTGGCCCGTTGACGGCAACCTCGAAATCACCGGTGCACATGTGCTGTGTCTGTCTAACAAAAAAAAAAAAAAGAAAAAAAAAAGAGAGAAAAGGAAGTACGAAAGTACGATGCGGATATATCTCAGTGACACCTTTACAACCTCGGGCACATTGTATCGTACAAAACAGATACAAGCAACCGCGTCGAATGCGTGACTCTTGCGTGTGCTTTTCACCGCTTTCTTGTATACAGAGACTAACGATGATAACGTTATTCGATCGTCGTTGTTCCTTATAACACGTGACATAACGTGAATCACATGCCGTCGAGCAATGCCGAGTATTTAACAAATTGTGTAGGTGCGCGTGTGTGCGTGCGTGTGTGCCGTCGGCAGCTTGTAAGTCCGCTTGAAAATTCTGTGAAAACGAAACGCGCGCGGCGAAAGGTCGCGGACGTCCAATCGAATCGCTCGTTTGTTTGAAAAACATGGTACGATGCACGGGAAACGCATCGTAGCAAAAAGCACGCTCGAAACGAGAGAGAAAGCATTTCGTGAGATCTAAAGAAATACTGTTTGCCAGGGATTCGGGATTCGGGGAAATCGTGTTTAGAAAGGGACACGCGCGTGTCAGATCACACACACACACATTGGACTCGTGAGCGAGAACACAGAAAGATGATAATATCGGGAGAGAAAAAGTGACAAAGAGACGATCTCGCTCCAAAGGAAGACGAATACCTTCGGAGAGCGGCGTCTACTTGTAAGGCTAAGTAATCCTTTCTTTACTTAACCTTGCAACCCTCGATTTTCCAGTACCGTTTAAAGGGCCGCCACGCTACAACCCGAAACGACGGTCGGTGGCCTTCGGCGGCACGTCGACGATGACCACGAGCTGCTCGGCCAGTAACTTGGGCACCCTGACCAGGATACCTTCCGCGGAACAACAGCACGGATCTGGTGGAAGTTTGACCGGTTCCGGAGGAGGTAGCCTCACCAGAACGATCTCAGTGGAGCAGTACACGGCGAGCGTCAACGCGGTCACGAGAGTACCGTCCGCCGAGCAATACGCGACCGGCAACCTGACCAGAGTACCGTCCACGGAACAACAGTATCCATCCACCGGCACCCTGAACAGAGTACCGTCCTCGGAACAATATGCCAGCCCTATCGCGACCGCGACCGGTACCACCACCGTAACCAGGATGTCTTCCGGAGAGCAATACTCCGCGACCGCCGGTACGCTCACCAGAGTACCGTCCACAGAGCAATATCCAACCGGTACGCTCACCAGAGTACCGTCCGCCGAGCAGTACGCGAACAGTATCGCGAGGACGGCGGACACCCATCACGCCGCCCTCGCCAGAGTACCGTCCATCGAAGCAACCAGAAACGAGCTACAGAGAATACCGTCCGAGCAGCACGTTGCCGCTAGATCCGCCGAGCAGAACGGTCATCGGATTACCTCGGACTACCAGAGCCCCAATTCGCTGAGGGATCCTAACGCGAGGTAAGCATAAACTGTCTTTGCGATCTCTCTTGCGAACTCGGCTGCTCTCGAAATCGGGATTTCCTCGTTACTCCTCTTGTCCCTTCTTATCCTCCGTGCTGTTCACTCAAATCTCCAACATCTCTTCTCTTTGATTAATCCGATCGATCAAGGTCGAGATTTCTTGCCGCGTTCTTTACGAAACCAGGGCGTCTGCTCTTATCTTTGATTCGATATCGATATAACTTCACACGTGTTTCCAACAGGCTATTTTCCGATACTAACCTTCGCGACCAATTCAATCGATCGTACGTTGTTCGGGTGGCGGGTAACCCGCGTGTTCATCCGCGCGTTCGGGAATTAACCGATCGCGCGTTAAAGCAAAGACAATTTACGCTAATCTCGTGAGATTTAATCGAACATAAGGTCGAACGTAGTTACGTTCGACTCCTATACGAGTTCCGCCTCCATTTCAAGAGTACCAGCCACCGCGGAGAACTATCAGAACGTAAGAATGGAGGGACTGACGAGGCTGCAAGAACACCGGCTCGAGCTTCAACACCGTCTTGACATGCACAGAACGATGGAGATGCCGCCGTCGCCGTCACCGAGCAGCAGGAGTCTAGCTCCTTTCAGCTCGGCTAGCTCGAGCCTCTCCGAAGGCAGCAATCAACCGTCCGGCGAAGATTCCGCCAGCATCGTCACAGGTATACACACACAGGTTTATTTTCCTCGACTTTTGCCTCTCTCGGTCGCGACCAGAGCGACGAGAATGCGGTTCTACGGAAGCTCGCGTGCTCGCAACCTTCATCGTTCAAGAGATTTCGTGAGATGTAGCCTCCGTATATGCGTTTGGGACACGACACGTGATCCCCTGATGCGACACGGAGAGAAAGGTACAGAGAGAAAGAGAGGGAGAGAGAAAAAAGAGAAAGCGAGAAACACGATCAAGTGTATTTGTATATTTGGCGTGACTCGAACGTCGAACCATCACCATCAGAAATGGTACGCGATGCCAGACAGGCTAACTTTGCCGAGTCTGTTCCACGCGATACTATGACGTTTCTCGAGACGATGACGAAACAACACGCGAGATACGACTATCTGTGTCTCGATGGATGTAACATCGGCGATCTAGACATTCCACGTCACGAAACTCTCTCTACGTACACACGTATTTACTAGTTAGGAAATTTCAAAAGAGCGGATATACTGTTTTAGCGTTAAGCTGGCGCTTTCTACTTTCCGTTAACAAATCTAGCGTTGCATGACGTTCAAGCCGGTCTAAGAATCCGATCGAGCCAATGGAACGATGAAAAGCTCAAACGACCATGCTTGTTTTCGTAAATTTTTTAGACAAGAGTCTCGGCGATACAGCCTCCGACGTGATTAGCGACAGTTCCGGGGTCGGAACCTCACAGTCGGACACTACCAATTCCCTCTCGATCCCAGGTACCACGGTCGTTTGCGTCGAGAGCTACAACAGCGGAATTCTAGGCCATCTGAATATCAATCAGGGAGATATCTTGGAAGGTACAGACTATAATTATCTTCTCTATCGCTCTTTATTTATTTGATCAAGGCTCGCGTTTATCGCGTTTCCGATAACGGAACGAACGCTGTTCGTTGATTTTTATTTCGTAAGTATGCACATTTTTTGTTTACGAGTTTGTGGACTTTGGTAGATTCGTATTTCTTTTTTTCGTTATAATAGTTGATTGTGGGATTACTTTCGACACGGCGACTGATTCTACGAATCTAGATTAAGCGAATTTTAATTTTAATAATTTAGTTATAGTCGTTTGTAAATGATGTGTCGTACTCTATATACGTTTTGTAATATGACGTTACGTTTTATATGTTTTTCTTATAAGCTGGGAAAAAGTAAAATTGCCCGAACAACAGTCGCATGGTGGTGGAAATATCCTGGACCTTTGTTAATTGTTTCTTCTCAAATATCTCATCGATGGTGCATTCAAATGAAATACACCGATTCATCGAATAATCAACCAGTTATATATCTTTTCTGATGGTATTCTTGCAAGGGAGATATAACACGCTAAAATTTCAAGCCAATCTCGTCGAAACCAAATACCTTTATTACTTAGTCGATAATTTCTAAAATTAGAAGGTTAAAATACGCCGGTAGTGAGTTGTATTTTTTATTTTTTTATTTTTAACAGTCACCGGAGCGACCGACTGTGGTCTTCTCGAAGGAGTGCTTCGGGGACAGGGCACGGGTCTGTTTCCGGCGCACTGCGTACAAGAAGTCAGGCTCCGTCACACGAACATTCCACTGGGTCCTCAACCTGCCAGGGATGGCCGGAACAGAGTATTGGGCCGTAGAGAATCTCAACATAAGTATTTCGCTACTGCTCCTAGACTGAAGAAACCGTGAGTCACTTACATATATTACTTTATATTACATCTTACATTATCATCTTACATTATCATGCATCCTACACAGACGTATAATAATAACATCGGTTAGATCGGACATTTTTACAAGCTAGAGAGGCGTCCGTTAGAGCGAATATCTTCGAATATCCTCGAGCCTGTCGTAGCCTTGAGTGCTAACGGAAACGACGCTGGTTTAATCCACCGAGTAACCGTTATTCAATTCGTTGATCTTCAGAGTTACGTCTGAACCTCGTACCGTGGTACTGCATCGCTCGAGAAAAGGTTTCGGCTTCGTATTACGGGGCGCCAAGGCAACCTCGCCTCTAATGGAACTGACGCCGTCGGCCAGGTATCCCGCCTTGCAGTACTTGGACGACGTCGATCAAGGAGGAGTGGCCGACCTAGCTGGCCTCCGAAAAGGAGACTACCTTATCCAAGTAAGTAACAAGTAGAGAAGCAGTTCGAATCGCTTCGTACTGTATACGAAAAATTCGAATTTTACCTACTTGAAACGTGATTTGAAACTTGGAAACATAGAAAGCTTCGAATGGATATTAGAACAACCGTTGCTAATCGCAGTTTCGTTTTTATTTTCTAACTTTGGTTTATCAATTTGTTCAACTTCTATTCTATCGATGCCTGATACTTTTTCGTAGATCAACGGCGAAGATGTGACGACGGCGTCGCACGAACACGTAGTCGACCTGATCCGAAAATCCGGGGAACTGGTCAGAATGACGGTAGTTTCCCCGATGATCAGCCTTCCGAATTCGCAATCGGCAGCCCTTTTGCCAACTAGTCAACCTATTCAGAGACAGTACGCAACCCTTCCGCGTAAAGGTAACAACAACGTGGTGATTGGCGGTACGCTTGGCAGATCACCGGCTCCCATGCCACCCCGAAGAGACCCGAAAACCACTCTGAGCGTTGGTCGCGCTCGAGCAAGATCGATGGTCGCGGGATTAGGTAAACTTTTGATGATAAAAGTAAAAAATACAGTAATGCCGGCTTGAATTCCAATAGAAATGAATTGTTTCGCCTAAATTACGATGACCTAGTCCTATCCGCTCTCCGCTACTGTTCTCAACAATTTCGTTCATGTATATAAATATGTGTATAATCGCCGCTCGACATTAGTTTCTTCTCCTATATATGTAATTACCAAGTATACTGTACAAATTTACTATGTTTTCTCGTGACATGCAGAAGGTGGTGGTGAGAGAGACGATCGCGACGAAATAACGTCGACGGGAGCCAAATCGAGTAGCGCGGAATCGATTCATCTTCCTCAGCAACCATCGACCGGACCCAATACCGGACAGAACACACCGGTGCAGCCGCGAACGGCCAGTATTCGATCGAGACCTACCTCCAGTAGGATCACTGCCGCGGAACTGGAGGTACGTATGAAAAATCACGAAGCATATACCGTTGCTCGATCACGAACGATGCGCTTCTTGTTCTCCTCGAATGGCACTGCACGAACGAACTGAGGCTTCAGCTTTGTCCTTCCTTTCTTCCAGGAACTATTTCAGCGGCAGCAAGGTAGTACCAGTGGTCAGTACAGCTCGTCCATGATGAGCTCTCACTTTCAAACTGGTCAAGCTACCAAGTCGCATCCTTCCTCACCTGCTAAGACCGGCAGGGTATACGCGAGCGTAGCGGAAATGAAACGCAAAGGCAAAGTAAGGATACTTTCCCTCGAAAGTTAATCGTATATACTCTTTTCGATCTGCCTCTGTAGTGGGTCGTTTTATTATACTCTGTCGCGTGATACTTTGCTCGATGGTTACGAACGTGATAGAGTTTGCGGTGTTTGACAGCTGTAGAAACTAAGCAAACCGCTAAACTGTCTATTCTAAGGATTCTATCTGGCAAATATAAAGGAGAGTCGTTTCAACAGCGAGTTAACTTGTTTCTTTCTTTAGATCATTAATCAATTAAACGATAAACGTATTGACCTTCGGTAAAACTGATTTTACATTTTAGTGCATTTATAGAAATGTATATTTTTATAAAGATAATTGGAAAAATGAAACTTGGATGAGAAATTGTTTCGCGTAGTAAGTATTATATATCCGGGAAGGGTTAACGATTCGACTGTAAAATTTCTGGTCAGAGGAATCCCTGGAAGCGGCAAGCTTTGTTTAACTCCGATCGACTTAATTTCCCGTAACTTGGATAAATTGTTTGCCGTTACAGTAGATCCGTGTTGTTGGTGACCCGTTGGTGACCCGAGTATTTCTGGTCATTTAATTAGTCGCTGTGCCTCCCCACTCTTTGTTTAACCATTATCGATATTCTGGTTCTCGGCGAGAGTATCGAAAGTATTTTTCAGAGTGGCTAGTGCTCCTCGATGCATGCTACCCAGGTGGTGATGGTGGCTGTTTTTACGCATGTGTGTTGTAGTTTTCTCGCAAGCCAGCACGAGTGTACAGCAAGGGGCGCTCCTGGTACGAGAGAGACAACGGGGACGACTTATATTACTGATCGAAAATACTTTGTTTCTAGCGCGTCCGTGACTTGCATGATTCCAGGTGACTAAGCCATTTGCTAATGAAAATCCGATGCTCGAAAGGGTATCGGATATCACTTTCAGCTTTATGAACACGCCTCGCAGAACTAACGATGTATATCCATGAAACGAACATTTTAATTACTTTGCTTACACTTTTTGCATGATCGTGCATTCTTCCCCCGTGTGCCATACATAATCGGCCGTTACACGTTTAAATAACATCCAACTTTCTCAGAATTGCGAACCATCTTAAATTCCCGCGAGTCGCCAAATAATCTCAAAGTCACTCGACATCTCAAAATGTATAAATCTTATTAAACAAGGAGAAAATGGAACTTGATAAATTTGTAAATATAAGTAGATGCAAATTAAGACGATAATGGTATTAACCAATTAATGAGCACATGTACGTGACCATAACCGATTATTTTGTAGCTACTGATCTTTGTAAATTGGAACTACGGTACCTTATGCGAAAATATGTTTATAAAATGTGTATTATACACCTATTTTCATTATTAGTTATTATTAGTTGCTTCTTAAACATTTGATTTTGAAGACAGAGATTTAGTCATTCTCGTTAATAAAGGAGAAAAATTTGCGCGTTAAGGGAATATAAATTGCTTTTTATCGGTGCTTCTCCAAGTTCGTATAATTCTCGGATATTGCGTTACTTGTGACAGTAGTACGAGCTATGTATGTGCGACCAGCTATTGTTTTTTGTGAACGCTATCCCCTCGAAATCGCCGGATCGTGGGTCCCAATAGGATTTTGTCGGTTTGTTCACAGCTGAACTCAAGAGTGCGATTCTTCGGTGGATTGGGCGGTGGTTCCGATCTTCACCGAGACTTTCACAGTACACCGGACTTAAACGTGCAGGTTCAGTCGTCTATTTTGGCTCCGAAAGGGCATAGAAGCCAGGAGGACGTAAACGCGTTGAATGGCAGAAACGGGCTTCCACCACCGAACCATCCGCCACCTCCACCACCGGTCGGTCAAGTCGTCAAAGTGAACGTGGGCGCGAACGTGCCGGACGTAGTCACGCCGGCTTCTGTGTACGATAATATGGCTCATATACAGCAAGTCAAAGGTACCGTATATCGTCAGGATATTTCAACGCGTTACGGTTCAGTCACGTGTTATTTCGTGATAAATTTCACGGTGGCTGCTTGTCAGCCTCCGCTCCTATTGTACTGGAAGCTGGAAAGAAAGGCGAGTGGAATAGATATAAATCCGATTATACCCATCTCGATCGTACACGCGTTTCTTACCGTTTTCTTTTACTCATCGTACCCTTATACCTGATATTAGTTTTAAAATTCTTTTAGATATAGTTTTTCGAATATGAAGCGAAAGATCCACCTGGTTAGAAACTTCCCTACGCTATTTACATAGCGTTTGAAATTTTACAAACATACGGAGAAATATGAATTTGCATAAAACTGCACGATACTATGATCGGTCGAAATGGTCACATCTGCCAATCGTGTCGTTTAATGAACGAATCGAGCAGAATGCTCCTCTCGCTGCTGTACCATTCCGCTAGTCTCTTTCCAACACCGCGTTGTAGAAATTATTCCCACACAAGATAACTATATTCTTCCTGTTCTATGCAGAACTGGCAGCCGCGACAGCAGACGGAGGTTATGGCGTGATGTCGAGCTTCCGACCATCGAATAGCGCCAAGTTATACGCCTCACCGGAAGATATGAAGACGGTAGGATATCGTTCTCGCAGCCTACCAACTCATACGACCCGTTGTCACGTGAGGAAATCGCACAGTCTGCGCACCACCAACAACACGACCTTCAAGCCGTTAAACAACCAACAAAACGTGAACAACACCGTCAGTAACAACAACCAGGTGAACAACAATCAGTCGGCCAACAACCAGTACGCGCAACCTCTGAAGACCAACAGAAGTCACAGTACGGCTGGTGTCAGGGAAAGAAAGAAGAAGGCCATCGGTACCAGTTCCTCGATCACGAATCTCTCGTCAGTGGCGAACAACAATGCTGGAAATACGGTGACTAACGCAGCTCCGCCGATCCCAGAACCGGATTACAGCCTGTCGGAATCGGACAACGACGAGGGAGAGGAAGAGACGGACGATGATGGAGAATCAGAGATCGCGAAGGAACTCGAGAAAGCGGCTGCAAGGGAGAAATTGGAATCCACTCGAGAAACATCGGGCAACTCGAACACCTCGGGTTCGAGTTCATCCGGTAGCAGTTCGTTACCACATTCGTTCAGCGTTGAAGAAATTCAGAAGGTCAGAACGCAATTGAAGTCTTCGAAGAGCCACCCGAACGACTTTTTGTTGCAACAAACTCAGCAATCCCTCGTCGAGGACGGCGATAACAGCTCGAGTGGTGTGAGTTCCGACCAAGACGTGCCAGTGGGTCCACCAACAGGTTTCGATGATACGACCGTTAGAAATCTTGCCAACGAAGCCGCGCAACATCCGACCACGGTGCTCTCCGTCACCAATGTAGAGAAGGAGACGAATCCGAAAAGAACGAGCTACGGTGGTAGCGGATTACTGACGCGACACGCGGTTAGCCTAGCCCAGTTGCCGCCACCGATCGAGGCGGATGCCGAGGAACAAAGCAACGATCTGTTCGTTCCACCACCGCCTGAGTTCAACGCTGGACCTTCCGCGGGCAGCGGCGACGAACTGGTATTCGCTCCTCCGCCTCAATTCTGCGACAACAAGCAGCAACCGCAACAACAACAGCAACAGAATCGCGTGAAGATCATCGGAGCGATACCGAAGGTTACCAACAATCAAGTAAAAGCTTCCGGTGGGCGGTTGCATAACCAGTGAGAAAGAATCGTTGCGAAGGATCGCCGATGAACGGACGGTTCGAGTCGCGTGATCGCGGGTCACGATTTACCAGAGTCAATTTAATCTTTCCCTATTAACCTTTCTCCTCCCGAGATAATTATGTACGCACATAGTGTTGCGCGTGATCCCTAAATATCACCTGTTCCGTCACTGGACCAACGATCGAACGCAAACTCGTTCGACCATTGGGAATAACATACGATGCGATTGGCTGCAATAAAATTTTTCATCGATCAACGTTCCCCGCGCCGGAGGAGTTTTGTAAGGAACGAACGCGCGCGTCTTCTCTATCGCTAAAGTATCCGTACTTGAATAGGGCGCCGTTTAGGTCGCTCCGTCAAAAGGGTCTGTAGTAGTGAACAAGGTATTCAGTGAGTTTTTACCGTAAAACCTAGAATATGTATGAGTCGTACGAACCGCAGATACGTTAGACTTATAAAAGAAACGTGCGCGCGATGCTTTCTACACACAAAGCGGTGTGACGCAACGTTCGTGAATGTCAAAATTCCATAGCCGTCTCGTGGAATGGCCTAAAGAGGTGAACGAGGAAAACAAAAAAGGAAGGATCTATAAATCGTACTGTAGCTCGTAATTAGAGAGAAGAGAGAAATGAGCGAGCAAAAGAAAAAGAAAAGAATAAAGAAAGAATAATTCTATACGATGCACGCTCGTGTGTGTGTATTATGTATGTGTGCGTGTAAGAAACGTAGAGAACGAATGCGTAGCGTATATCGGTTTGTTTTTCATATTTCTATCGAAGTACGACGCGTGTTTAATACTTTTACATGTAACAACCTCTATCTGTAAACGTCATCAACTTCTCCCATTCCACCGCGAAACAAGCAGAAAAGAACGAAGGCACTTTCGAGGAAGAACGCATCGAAATGTAAAATCGTGCTAAGACACGAATCGGTGCTGCTAATCGTAATTCGTTTGATATCTTTTTAGTATTGGAGTGGCGCGAATTCGATGCGGAGAAGAAAGAATCGAAGGTGCCGAATCAATGGATTAGCTAGTAAAGCGCGCGCGCGGTTGAGTTCGATTCCGTTTCTCTCGTGTTTAGACACTGCTCAAGAGCCTAATTACAAAGTTCTACTCACAAAGTCATTAGAGATTGTTTCTAGTTTGTAATAACGAGTAATAGCGTTACGACGAGTATGAATTTATCTCTAAGCTCGTAATCGCGTTAATAGAGGCGCACTGTACTACGTTAACGCACCAACATTATTCAGCTTGTAAGATAGATCGTATTCCTTCCATTTGAATCAGGCTCCTGAGAGCCGCGAGGTGTTAGCATAACTTTGACGATCTTTCCCTCACCGAAAATGATGTTTGTTCGCTAAAAAAAAAAAATGCACGATTATCTCTGGTCCCTCATCGAAGTGTTTCACGTCGAAGATAATCAAAAGTCGATCCTTTTCTTGTAATGGAATAACCCTCGTTGATTTATCCTTTGTATATAGTATATAATCGATCGGCAGTGGAGAAATAAAGGAGAAAGATCTCGCGACTCTCGGCGACACTGCTACATACTGTATATATATACCGAACAACATTGCTACGTATTGAATATCTATAACGATGGAACGATTATTATCATCACTTTTATGATCACACCGCGATAGATTTAAGCGATATCCATGAAAGCAACGTCCTTCCTAATTATTGTTTCTATGCCTTTTCAAGTTAAATCATATTCATATACAAAACAGTGAAGTATGATGTTAAGTCAAGTGCATGCTTGTTGAAGCATGAATGAAACAGTTTTCGAGTCGAAGGAAATCATATTAAAGATAAGTATTAAATGTTCCTTAAATATTTTATTGTTTGTTTCCGATCGGTAAAAAAGAACGAAAGATCACTGATGCGTGTATATCGTTTCAAAAACTTGATCGACTGGTTGATTCGGGTCAGTAAAGCAATATTGTATGCATTACAACGGCTCGTGTAATAATAAACCGTTTCAAGAATAGAATTTTATCTTTGTTTGCGGTCTTGAACAAACGGTATTGTCGATTACGCTAATTTCCTCGTATACGTGCCCGCGCAAACTTTGTTAAAAAACAGATACATAAAGGTTGAAAGATATACGAAATGAAGAAGGTATATCCTATACGTTGGATTATTCTTTTCAAAGATCACGCAGTTTTTAACCATTATTCGCTTAAAAGAATATAATTCCGTTGAAGGTTGGCCGACATACTCTCCTTGAAGTTATCAAAAAGTTCAAGGTCACGGCCGCTCGAAGTTACTCGATGGTTCAAGATCACTCCAAGGACATTTCAACGTTCCTGTATGATATTTTCAAAGTTAAAGATCTAAGATTGTTTCAAAGTAAAGCTATATTGATCTTAAAGCTCCTTTAAAAATGAAAAAAAAAGGAAGAGAATATCGAATTTCAGCGAAGTTATGTTTTTAGAAACTAAATAGTTCACGAACCGAAGAAATTTTTGCGATGACCCATTTACGACATTCCTGCCAAAATTAATTATAATAGTGTGTAATATATCGAAATTTATGAAAAAGAGTTGACATTACACCCATTTTTGGACAAATGACCCTTATATACTGTCCGTAATATTGTACTTTCGAATCTATCTGTTCTCGTTCATTATCGAACATTATCGCATTATCGAACTGTTTCAATAGTATGATAACACTTTAAAATGCTTCAAGCTCGCGCGAGATTATTCGAAAGATAGATCACCTGATTATCCGTGTCCTTAGAATTTGTTACTAAACGGCTTTTACCTCGCTTTACGAGGCGGTAGGAAGTTTTGTAGCTTATTCCAAAAAAAAAAAAAAAAAATCACGCGTAGAAGTCGCTCGCATATATGTATAATTATTTCTTCCTAAATGAAGACAGTACACGCTCGCCATTAACGGTGACGAAATATAGACACTTTAAAAAATATTGAAGGGAAGTAAACAAATTTATAAAGCGACAACCTGGATAGCTAATTAAACGTTTGTTATCCAGATACAACGAATATATTGCAACAATTTCAATTTATTTATTAACGATAATAAATCTGAAAATTTAAGCATTCGATATAATCACCATCGACACATAATGTTTCCGTGGATCTTGCCGATGCAGCATTATTGACATGCATAACTATACATAACCAGATGCATGTATTTACAGAACAAAAATTGCGTTAGTGTCAGATTAGACGTGAAAAACGCAACACGAATTGAATTTTAAAAGCTTTCTGTTGAACCTTTATTGCATACATCTATTTTATTCGTTCATCCACACTTGATACATTTCTCTTTAATATTAATTATCATCCTGCGAATACTATTAGTACTTTTTGCACTATAATTACTGTATTACGAGTTGCAAGATACGTGCAATTTTCCGATGATAAATAATAATCGATCATGTTCAAATAACGACAGCATACTTTAATGAACCTCACATTTATCTGTCTAACCGTTTCTTTAATAGTTTTGTTTCCACTTTGTCAATTAATTTAAAGCTATTGAAAACTCGAATAGAAAGAAACAAAGTGAATTATAAAATACAGCGCTATCTATCACGATCCATGGCAACAATCACATACACAATTTGAAATTGATCGAGGCCTATCGAAACATAAACAACATGGCGAATAAAAGAAATATAACGTTACATGTAAAATATGTCTCATTTAATAAATTAATATTTTAACTATGCGCCACCATAACATTTTTATACATTGCTAGGCAATTAGCCTTCTTGACTATAACGCTAAAAACTTTGGCCTCAAAAAATGTCGATTGATAAGGTAGGTTATACATTTACAAATTTCTTAAGAAAACTATACAATATCCTTGCTTACTTGTTATTTAAGATTTAAATTATGACAAAGAACATTTACAAACGTTATTTAAGAAGATGCTTATCCATTCAAACTATTTAAGAATACATCAACATTTATTTGGACCATGCATATGGTTTATCCGTCAAATGTTTTGATACAGGTCCTTTATCAATTGTATCAACCCCATGGTACTGGTACTGTTTTCATTTCATGGCGCCCTGGTAATAGTACTCATCTAGCAACTACTGGTTATGATTCCTCAGTTGCTATTTTTGATAGACAAGGTGAATTACAAGAACGTATTCAAATTGCTGGTTTATGTACTGGTTTTGGATGGGATTCTGATGGAGATCTATTAGCTATTATATCACAAAGTTCTTCTACTATCACGTTATGGGATGCAACAACTGGAAAAAAAACACAAATAGATGCTGGTGTAAGAGATGGATTAACATGTATGATATGGGCAAAAAGAGCTTGTTTATTAGCAGTAGGAACACAGAAAGGAAATTTAGTACTTTATGACCATATAAATGCCAAGTATGATGTATCATAGTATTTTTATAGAGAATACTTTTACATATTGTTATATTATATAATCCTACATTAAATCATAAATTAATATATAGACGAATACCAATTTTGGGAAAGCACAAAAAAAGGATAACTTGTGGCGCTTGGTCTTATGAGGGACTTCTTGCGTTAGTCAGTGAAGATAAGGTTTTAACTATCAGTACAAGTGATGGGGATACAAGGCGCGAAATACCTCTTCAAGGTGATGCATCTGATATTCAGTTTAATGAGATGAAAATGGATCACAGAGTTGGGGGTGAAAATACAGTATGATTTCTTTATATAGCAGTGATATATAAAATACATGTGTGTTTGTATATCTAAAGTATTAATTTTCTCATTATTTGCCAGGTATCTCTTATTATTAGCAAGACCACTTTATTTCTATACAATATTTTGGATCCAGAGAATCCTATTGAATTAGCTTTTCAAAAACGCTATGGACCTATTGTTACTTATAAATGGTAAAAAGGTTTAGATCATTAAAAAATCACTTAAATTTAATCACTTTTGTTTTCACTATATGTCCTACTTTAGGTATGGGGATGGATATATTTTAGTTGGTTTTCAAACTGGATATTTTACTGCAATATCTACACATATTAAAGAAGTTGGCCAAGAATTATTTCAAGTTAAGAATCATAAAGATTCCTTGACTGACTTGGCCATAAGTCAAACAATAGGAAAAATCGCTACATGTGGGGATAATGTCATAAAAATACATAGTTTGCAAAATTTAGAAGAAACTGAAAAATTAATTACAGTAAACGGTGAAACTGGAATTAATACAGTAGAATGGTCAATGGACGGTACAATGATAGCAACTGTGACACACAGTGGCAATGTTTTAGTCTATTTAATACAAATTCCTAAATTATCTAGCGTTTGTGGAAATAGGATTGCACTCCTTACCAGTTTAACAGAAGTTACAGTCCATCTGTATACGCTAGATAAAGTAAATCTAAATACATGGCATAAAATCAAAACTGCATAAAACTGTATATAAATATATATAATTAAATTTTAGGAGAAACCAGAGCCAATAATAATTAATACTATAATAGAACCGTCGGTATTAACAATAGGTCCAATACATGCAGCAGTAGGGTTGAATAACAGAGCATTGTTCTGGGATATATCCGGAAGGGATTACAATACTACAATACATTTTGAAAGAGATTATTTAGCAACAATAGATAGTATAAGATTGAATGAAACTTATGCATCTGTTTTATTTGATGGCAAATTACAGTTGCACTCGGTAACAAGTATATTAAAACACATATAAATTTACGTTACATTAGTGTATTAGTAAATCAACTATGTGTTAACCTATTATCCTTGTAGATTAAAATGGATCAAACACTATCGAAAGAAGGGAAGGATACAAAAATGTTTCCAGGCTTAGGTGTTTCAGATTTTAAAATAACGTGCCATGCTCTTAGTAGCAACTTCTTAATCTATGGCAGTGATGTAAGTTATTTCTATAAACGTATGGAATTCTAAATAAATACTGAAAGAACTAACTTACATTTATGATATATTTAGATGGGCCACATAATCTATTTTAGTTTAGAAGTCTTTAATCAATGTACTGAACATATACACGATAATGGCATAAAGGAAATCTATTTAGATACAAATGGAACACAATTATGTTTTATAGATAACAAGTTCGACGCTTATATGTATAATCCTGTGCAAGAAACTGTTTTACAAATTCCTGATTGTCTAGGTTGCATTGAAGGTGTAATTTGGGATCAAAATATTTTGGAACGTAATATATTTACTGTTTACAATAAAACTCTCATTACTACATACATATTTGTAAAATACTTTATCGAAGGTAAGTTAAAACTTGAAAATTATACAATATATATAAAACAAATATATTACGTATATTTTGGAAACAGGTACAAAAATTATAAAGATAAATACAACAAAGCTGCCATCTGAAACTTTACCACTATTGATGTATTCTGGAGAATTGACATTAAGTTCAACAGCTAACAAATTAATGCAAATTACATTGTCTTCTCATGAAGATATAGGAAATATTGTGGAATATACAAAAATGAAAGAAATATTAGAAAATCAGATTCTTTGCAGGAGGTAAACGTCTTATTTATTTCTTTATTTGTTGACTATAGGATATTTATTCTATTAAATATTTCAGATATCAACAGGCATGGGAGACGTGTGAGAGAATTAATGAAAAAGACTCATGGTTAAAGTTAGGAGAAATTGCAATTGCAAATTTAAATATTGATTTTGGTATTTGCTATTGTTGTTGTTGTTGTTGTTGTTGTTGTTGTTGTTGTTACTATAAGAAACGTATAAATATATTATTTACAAATAATCATTTTTCATCACAGCAATTCGAATTTACCGCTACTTAGAAGATGCTGCGATGGTTTGGGCACTACAAACTATGGAAACCTTAGATGAATTACCATTATTATGTGGACATGCTTGTATTTTACTTGGTAATTATAATGAGGCAGAACAATTTTTTTTACAATCATCTCAACCAGTACAAGCTTTGTATTTAAGAAGAGACCTAATGCAATGGGAACAAGCATTAAATTTAGCCCAAAAATTGAAAGCTGATGAAATTCCTTATATTGCTAGAGAATATGCTCAACAGTTGGAATTTACGTAAGAATACAACATTAAATGCGTAAATTATTTATGTGTTCGTATTTAAATTTTGAATTTTTTTTCTAGGGGTAATTATCCAAAAGCGTTAACAAATTATGAACGTGGATTGGTAGATTCAAATAATATATCTAATACAACTACACATAATCCGCAACATCGAAATCTATGTCTTGCTGGAATTGCGAGAATGTCTATCAGATGTGGGGATAGTAGAAGGGGTGTAAACATAGCTATGGACAATGAAAGTTCAAGACAATTGCGAAAAGAATGTGCAGAAATATTAGAATCAATGAAGGTGTGTAAGTACTATAACCGTATAAATATGTTCTATAAGTATTACAATTGGGTTATTATTATAGCAATTTAATGAAGCTGCATTACTATATGAAAAAGCTGAATATTTTGATAAAGCTGCTTCTGCATATATAAAATTAAAAAATTGGCAGAAAGTGGGGCAACTCCTACCACAAATCTCATCTGCCAAACTTAATATACAATATGCTAAAGCCAAAGAAGCTGAAGGCAAATATGAAGAAGCAGCAAAGGCATATGAAACTGCAAAAGATTATGAAAACATAATTAGGATTAATTTGGAATATTTAAACAATCCTGGTAATATAATTAATATTAAAATATCTTATATCTAATTTATTAGCTATTAAACTTCATCTAAAATGTACATACATATATGGCTTACTAATTGTAGCTCGAAGTGTTGAAGTAGTACAACAAACTAAAAGTATAGAAGGAGCTAAAATGGTCGCAAAATATTTTCAAAAAATGAATGATTATAATTCAGCAATTAAGTTCTTAATTTTATCAAATTGTCACGAAGAAGCATTCCAATTAGCTAATCAACATGGAAAAATGGAATTATATGGAGAAATTCTAATAAATACGATTGATGACAGCAATGCGCGAAAAGAAGATTTTAAAAGCCTTGCGATGCATTTTGAATCTCAGAAAAATAACTTTTTAGCTGGAAAATATTACTTCTATGCCAAGGAATATCAAAAAGCATTACGACATTTATTAAAAGCTGCACAATTAGTAACAGATGAAAATGAAGTCCTGTCATTAGCCATTGATACAGTTGCTTCTTCAAAAGATGACAAGTTAGCAAATCAGTTAATTGATTTTTTATTAGGTGGTGATGGATTACCAAAGGTATTGGTATCTGATTTAATAGAGATATCGGTATTGATACTTGATTGACTTGATGTTCAACTAATCATACTCATTACAGGATCCTAAATATCTGTTCAGATTATATATGGCTAGAAAACAGTACAAAGAAGCTGCAAAGACAGCAATTATAATTGCTAATGAAGAACAAATTAACGGTATGTTTGTTGTATTTATATAACCAATGTTAAAAGAATTGTGTTAGTGATGATTTGTTCTACAGGAAATTATAGAAGCGCTCATGATGTTTTATTTGGCATGTATCAAGAATTAAAAAAGAATAAAATCAATATACCTTCAGAGATGCAAAACAATTTAAGACTTTTGCATTCATATATCCTTGTGAGACTTCATGTAAAAAAGAACGATCATTTACGTGGTGCTCGTATGTTAATAAGAGTAGCCAATAACATATCGAAATTTCCATCACGTTAGTAAAATATATATAAATATGTATAATTAAATATCGAAATAATACGAATAATGTTTAGTGTACATATTCTTTTTCCTTTAGATATTGTTCCGATTTTGACCTCCACTGTAATAGAATGTCAAAGAGCTGGATTAAAATATGCTGCTTTTAATTATGCTGCTATGTTGATGCGTCCGGAATACAGAAGCCAAATTGATGCTAAGTATAGTAAAAAAATTGAGGCAATTGTAAGAAAGCCACCAAAATCAAAAGATAATGAAATTGAAGAGGAACCTTTAACTCCATGTCCATATTGCAAGAGCAAACTTACAGAGACAGAGATTACTTGCGACAAGTGCAAAAATACAATACCTTTTTGTATAGCTACAGTTAGTGTTTCTGAAGCATGCATTTATTTTGAAATTTAATACATATATTGTGTTTTAATAAGACAACATTTCTTAGGGCCGACATATCATTGAAGATGATTTCACGGTATGTCCACAATGTGATTTTCCTTGCATAAGAAGTGAATTCTTAAGGTATGTATGACATCTTATTTTAAAGATAATACATATAATTATTTGCTGTTATACTAGGATTATTGAATCTGAAAATACATGTCCAATGTGCTCGGAAAAAGTAGATGTTAACATGATTTCATCTACTCTTAACATCCGTTCCTATCTCGATTTTCAAGAAGGAAAATCACCAGTGAGAACTTAAACAGTTTTAGTTATAATTTAATAGGAGTTGAAAAATATACAAATATTATTACTCCTATCAAACGGTGCCGTCCAATATGAGTACAACATAGACAAGTACAAGTAGCTTATATAAATTCATAGATTATTTATAAAATTTGTGCACAAATCAAATAATGACCATGCATGGAAGTATCAACAGTATATAGATATTATTGTCAATAAACTAGTCTCCAAGCAATTGTAATTGATTCAGTTCCCCCACTATTATTCTATCCAGATTAAACAATTTACTATCGTCAATATATACGTATATGTATACACACACATACGCACGCGCCACATACACACACAGAAAGGCACATATACATGTATAATATATATCTAAAATAAACAATTGCTTGTACGAATATTTTGTAAGCATTGATAAGATATAATGAGTAATAAAAGCGACATCTAACGGGTTTCCGTCAATTAAACTCCGACTTATCAAGATTCCTTCGCATAAATAGAAAGAAACATGCACATACAACGAGAAAAATGACAACATGGCATGACTTTGAAAAATTAAACTCAATAATAACAATGAATGTCTTAATATACTAATAAAGTCTGTAAGGCATATGTTTATATCTTGATTACGTTAAGTTAATTGAAATAAAATACATTAAAAATAGGAATTTATAATAATCTTATTGTTATATTTATTTTGAAAAAACTACCATTTTTATAAAACGCAATACAATATATAGGAAAAGTTGAACTATATTTCGAAAAAATTAAAAATGTTTTCATATTTTTATTAAAATAGGAGATGACTTTAATTCTGTATTGTATCATTTTTATTATTTATTCGTATATTTTTAATAAAAAGATATAATTTATTATGAGATTTTTTTATACTTAAAATTTAAAAAAGCAACATATTTGTACCAAATATGCAATTCAAATTTATATATATTGCGTTACAAATATTGTATCATTTTCAATCAAGTGTATGTATCATCGGTAGTAGTATTAAAATGCTGAAGACTCCGTTTTTATTGAAATAGCAATAATAAATGATAAAATATATTTAAAGTTATAGGTATTTACAATGATATATCTTTTCTTAAATAACGCAATTATTATAAAATAAACGGTAATTGTTAAAAATGTAGTTTTTAAGTTAGCAGATCCTATTATTTTGGCTTATATTAAACAAATAAAAAGTTTTCTATGTAGTTCTTCTGTGCATGCAGATTAGTAGTGGGGCAGTATATGTTAAAGAACATAATCACATCAGTATAGGTGCTAGTTTAGCCAGCACCGGTATGTTAGCAGTACGCGATTGAGGTTGTACACGATACAGTTTAAGCAGTACATTTGACAGATACTGATTCATATTTTTCGAAAGATCATTTAAAATTTCTTCAAAACTATTTAATACGTATGTAACGTGAAATTAATCAATAGTAAGCAAAAAATATCATTTTATTCTCCTATCATCCAAGAACTGGTGGTCAAAATGGCGGAAAAGAATGACTCGCCGGGTTCCACCTCGACTTCTACAGGGCACGAAAGTCAACAACTACTTTCAGGTTTCATAGCTGAAATCGTAAAGAGTCCAATAAATCTCCTTTTAGTAGGCGTGATCGCCTTTTTGGTTTACAAAATAGTTAAAAGCAAGACGAAGGTTGAAGAACCCGTAAAAGAGATAAAGAAACTGCCAAAAATACGACGTGATTTTACACTCGAAGAGTTAAAGAAATATAATGGTACGGGACCAGATGGACGAATATTAATTGCTATAAATGGTAGTGTTTACGACTGTACTCGTGGTGCCCACTTTTATGGTCCTGGTAAGTATTCAACTACTTCTGATAATTTATTTTACATGATAGTTGACGAATCTGCGTCGTACATGAAATTGCTATGTAATCGCAATTTTATGTTACGTACCTTAATTTTCCAGTGTTATTAATTAGCGCATAAATAAGTTCCATCGTCCATTGGTTATTATCAGTCTCGGCTTGTGTAAAAATCAATTTGCGAACATCATGAGACCGTGATAATTGAGAAAGCTATGAAATAATAACTTGTGAATGATTAACATTTCGTTCATTATTAAAATGCAACATTCACACACAATTTATGAAAAGATTTCAACCAACATATATCAATGATTATGTTGAAAAAATAATTATGATAATATTTAATATAACAAAACAATAATTGTTATATTTTCAGAATTATATTGCTTTATAGGACTATGATTTTTTATTAATTTTATTATAGGTGCTCCATATGAAGTATTTGGTGGGAAGGATATTAGCAGAGCCTTAGCAAAATTTTCATTGGAAACATCACAGGAATATGATGACTTAAGCGATTTGAAAACTGCAGAAATGGAGTCTATAAACGAGTGGAATGAACAATTTAAAGGTAATAGCTTTGTAAAATATTTTTTGAGAACAGAATAGAGAATTAAAGATAGCAAATTATAAGTAAGTATTGAAAACTTGGTACAAATACTTGTACTGGGATAGCTTAATAAATCTTTATATAATGAATTTTAATATCTATAATTTAAAATCAAAATTCAATATTTTCTATACAGGGTATCGCACAATAAGTGCCGTTTGATATAACTATCAAATAATAGATGATAGGACAAAAATATAAGGGGACTTTTATTATTATTTTTTATGTACGTCACTATGAAAAAAAATGTCTACCTTTAATTCTTCAAGGTTATACTAAGGTCGTCTCGTGTTTTTTTAAATAAAACTGTATATATGTAAAAATGTATTTTTAAATACATTGTTCAATGCATTTTTTAACTCTCCACAAAAAAGTAATAAATACTTGGATCTAAAAATGATTAGTTTAGAAAATATTTTAACTTTAATATCGTAGAACTTATCATACCAAAGATTAGGAAAACATAAAAAAAAGGACTAAAAAATATTGAATGGTGTATAAAAAATTTATGGTTTTATCTAAAAAAAACACCTTAGTATGATTTTGGAAAATTAAAGGTAAACATTCTTTTTTTCACAATGACATTCTACATAAGAAATGATAATAAAAGTTTCTTTATATGTTTGTCCTATCATCCATTGTTCAATAGTTATATGAAACTGCTCTTATCATGGTATACACCCTGCATATATATAATACCTTTATAAAAGGTACAGTAATTAGAATACGTATTATTACTATATAGACATTATTTTCACATTTTTCCTTATTTTAGAAAAATATGATTATGTGGGAAAATTGTTGAAACCTGGTGAAGCACCTACAAATTATTCAGATGAGGAAGATGAAGGTAGTCAACTAGAGAATGAAGCAAAATCCAAAAATGATTGACTGCTTGATTGTACATCAAATGCCAAACAGTCTCAAAAGGATATTGCGCACACTCCATTAAAGAAATTCTTAAAATCGTGACTCATGAATATATTTATGAACATTTATCTGGATATTTTACTACGTCATAATGATATTAAAATAAAAACTAAAATGGTATCTTTTGACCGAGTTGGAAACATATAATTGTTCAAAACTGATGTTATGTGTGAAGATTTTTTTTTAGTATCCAATTTTTCAATCAATAAGGATACTTCAATAGTATAATGTTTTTATATGTGTACAAAAAGTTTCTTACACATCCTTAAAACTGGCACTAGATATAAGACAGAAATCTTTTGTGCTATATTCCATTAAATATCTTTGTTTATATTATCATTCACGTTTGCCACATAGCATTTGGTACATATATTATATGTATTTGGTATCTGTAAACTTTAATAAAATGATGTTATATTTGACATGCATTTGAGATTTAATATTAAGTTGATGCAATACATTGCATAGATATGAGAATAGAAAATATTTTCTTAACATAAAAACATTATGCTCTTTCTAAAAACAAAATGATACCATCTTGAAGTACAGAATAATTTCAGTCATTCATAGCTAAATCTATTCTGCAAAGAATAAATTGTAACTTAAATATCAAAATCTCAAGTCCAAACATTTTTGTATAAAAGGCAGCATTAAAAATCTATTTGGGAGTTTGTAAAAAGTGATACACGTTTACTAGTCTTTTTTATATGAAAAAAATGAGAGTACGTATGAATCTCATTATAAATTCGAATACATTATGTAAATTGTTATTGTTTGGAAATTGGGATTTCTTAAAAGTTGTTAGCATTTACGATACTGTTCATATAGTGAAAAATTTTTTATTGTCGTGGAATTATTTATCAACTATGTTTTTCTCTTTTTTTTTTATAAATCTCCTTCATTCATGCACCGATCTTAAGAGAAAATAATCTCACATCCATGAAAATATGTACATGTATTAAGTACTTTTAAAAGATATGCATTTTCTCAATTATTTGTGCAATTAATTTTATTATAGAACTGATACCATTTCTGTAATAAATATATATATATATATATATTAATTGAAGTAAATTATAAATTTGAATTTTCAATCTGCGCTGTTATAGGAAAGAACATTTATTGATTGTATAATAAAAACGTTGTTAATATAAGCAACTACATATAATTTAATGAAATTTGTTTTGTTTATATGTATGAAGAAGACTACATCAAGTTTTCATTAACCTACGATTTATTGTAAAAAAGGAGAAGCATTTTATTATAATTTATATAAAAATTTGTGTATAATTTTTTAAAAAATAACATACGAATGATACTCTATTATACATATGTATATGCTGCAGTGTTTTCAGTGTAAATAAGACAATTCTGTATCATTCCTACAAAGCAAAAATATTTATGAAGATTTTATAATTGTAACGTATCGCAAATATTTCGTATTTATAAGCAACCTTGATTTGTATCTTAAAAAGCAATATTATTGGAAAAACTATATTTTTGACTGTACTTTCTGTAATGATCATATTCACACAATCTTTGATACAGTCATCATGTAATAAGAGACTGAGTATCGTGTGAAATTTATAAAAGCAATGCGTATTATATATACTTATTCCAATTTGTACAAAAACAAGTTTGCTCAGATTAAAAATTTAATCAAGTACTTGACCAAATTAAACATACTTTACTTTATATTTACATATATTATTCTCTTATATATTATATATGTGATTTTATTCTTAATATAGTTTCAATATAATTTATTAGAAAAGTTATTTCATATCTATACATGTTGTTGTACTTTTTCTGTTAAATGGAATGTATGTTTGTATGTTAATTATTCCAATAATTATTATACCGACCAGTTAGAATTTTATGTAAGATTATTTATAGAGAATGTTATGAATCAATATTAAAATGTACTTTCTGTTATTATTAAAAACGGAGTGGTTAGCTTGTAAGGTGCAGATTTAAGTACTCTACTATTACATACAATACAGGTCATATCAATTCTTGTTTATATTAAAAGCAGTAATTTCTTTCAAACAAGTTCCTAATTTTGACTTTGTACCTCCCATTTACGTGATTTAGTTTCCTCGTCTTTCCACTTAGTTGCCAACCCAATAGTTTCATTGTGAGTGAGGAATGCGTAGAAAAGTGAAACACATAACGATTTCAATTCTATATATGTTATTAAAAGTTGTTTTTATTACAAAATCCAATTTTGTTTTATTAACTTAGTACTGTGACATGTTTCTATTAAGAGTGCATTTTCAATCACATGTTACCTGTATATTACGAATATATACACAAAAATTTATTCGTGTATGATTAAATTATAGGAGAGCATTATTAAATTATACAAATAATGTTAAACATGTAACTCGAAACTTTTAATATTCGTTTTTGTGCGTAATATGTATATACATATATCATATTACACATATATTAATTTATTTTTTAAAATCGCACTTATTTTTTAAAATTACTTTATACTTTACACTCTTTTCGTTATTTATAACATTTTAAATATCTAATTTTTTCGATTTAAGAAGTAAAAATAAACACCAAGAAATGAATTAATTTTTTATAAAGATTTGATAATTCATATGGATTATATTGTATATATTTTTTATCATATTAGATATTTTAATAAAAATAATAAAAGATAAAGATTATAGTTATTTAAAGATCGTGTTTTTCCACGGTCAGATTACATTGGTTCCGTTAAGCGGCATGTGAAATCAAGGTTTCAATACTTATGTGTAAAACATGTTCCCTTACATCGTAAAGAAAAAAGATATTCTCGAAGTATCCTGAAAAATCAAGCCGAATATATAAGCTAGGATCATCTTTCATATACGATCGATTTCAGCGTGAACTTAAAGATTTATCTGTTCTAGTCTGATAATAATCTTTTTAGAATGAATGATATTGGAATGATTTGAACATAATTAACCTTGCTTTTCTAATCTGTATGGATTATTGAGTTCTTCTCTCGACAACACAATGCCATGAAATACTCGTAGAAAATATATTTTATTTAGTTTTTTATTGTTATCCTTCATTATTATGACAATGCTCTACATTGTAAACTTCTTTCTTAAAATATATCTAACAAGACATATGAAGTGTAACAGCATCGAAATCTAAAAAATGACCTTGCTTCTTTAACCCATTACAATTATTTTATTACACAAATACACAATTAATAGATTGACATTAAATAGTCAGAATCTTTACGTTAAACTATCTCAAAATGAAGCATACTTCTCCGTTCTTTAACGTAAAATTGCTGTTTCTAATATATAATTTATTCATATTAGAGTGGGTAGTTCATAATTATTACAAATGACATAGGATGAAATTATATCGTATCGACGTTAAGATTACGAAAACTGAGTCCGTTATCATGGTAGATATAATGACGATATCAGTGAGTCAAAGCTTGCATGAAAATATCTCATTTGATTTGTAATAATCGAAATGCAATACTAACTAATTAATCCTTATTGTTCCTTTTGAATCGATTGTTTAGTACATTAATATATTGATACATATGTATCTTTATTCCTATTCCGTCGTACAAAAATATATGAACTATACGCAGTTAAATAGTGTATCATAATCTCATAGTCACTGGTTACTTTTTTGCATTATAAAATATAATTTAAAGAAATAACTTTAAAATATTAATCATTAATGGGTCAGATTAAACACTTATTGTGATATTTTGATATAATGATATTTTTAAAGAAATAATCTGATAGAATAGTGCTGTTAACTACAGAATTTTGTCTTCTGAATAGTTATGTAACATTCGAATAACGATTATCAACAGACACTTGTGACTTTTTTCGATCTATTGTACTGTGCATATTGTCTCTGTATGTAGTACTCCTTCGGAGAATAATCTGAGAATAATATTTAATTCAAAAGTAAATGAAATGTTTAAAAGAATCTTAATAAATCATTAATAATATACATATGTAAATATTTATTTAAAATATTAGACATAGGTGACTCTGAGTACCAGCCGTATTAAATATGGCAACCATAATCTATAAACAGATTTCGACACTCGCTAGGGGAACAGTTCAAAAATTGAATTGTGTCACTTGTGAAAGGTCAACAAAGTCTGTATTCTTACGAGACAGTTAAATACCACTAATGTCTGCTAAGACATTCATAGCATGTCATGCATACGCACAACGAGAACCTTCTTGTCTTCCATGTTGATTTTTTACTAGATTTTTTGGATGATGTTACCTAGGCTTCGATATATGAGTGTTGAGAGACTTTGTTTGAGACTTGTTTGTATGATCGTGATGACAACAGTGCGAGAGTTTGATTTCGATGCATAATCACCTCAATATTAACATAACTTAACCTAATAACCTATTCTGTACGAAGCTGGAAAGGAATCTCGCTGGATGGCACAAGACAAAGGAGATAATACTCTCATCGTTCACCGTCACGAGTTGCTATATTGTTTTATTTGTATATGTGATACTTTTGACCATAGAATGCTTTCGATCAACGCGCGTGCTTATCTCTATGATTGTATTGAGTTTATCAGAAATAACCAATCGAACCACGTTCTTTCCAGAAGACTTCTTCTCAGCTCCTGTTTATAGTCAGTATGGCTCCCCACGCTTTTATGAAATGTTTATTTGTGTAGAATAGAGATGAGAAATTGGTTAGTGGAAAGAGACAGAAGCAAGAGAGGTAGTACTATCTATCGCTTACCGTCATGCGTGTTATATTATTTTATTTGTATATGTGACACTTTCAGCCAATACACGTGCTTATCTTAATGATTGTATTGGGTCTACCAGAAATAAGCAATCAGATACGTGTTCTTATGCCTAATTCACGGTCATATAAGTGCTTTTTGAGAGACGCTAGGAAAAACCGTCCGAAAATTAAGTCATGATAGTCGTAAAAAATCAACATGGACGGTCAACAAAGTCCGCATTCGTGCGACACAAGACAAGAATGAGTAAAATGTCTCTACCTCTGTCTAAGATATTCACAGCATGTCACATATGCGCAGAATTTCTTATTCACGTTAGTTAATTGATTTCTATTATGGTATGATTAAGTTAACAACTTAATGTTCCAAATGAAAATGGGTTAGCTGACCTATCTGGATCCCAATCAAGTAATACAGATGACTGTGATACAAAATAGTACAGTTAGAGGAACCACAGGTTCCATTGACTCCACTGGCTCTACAAATGTTATGAGTGGTCAAGAAGGTGGTATGGCACAACAAACTCAACCACCTGTTCCAAGTCAAGCTCAACCTTAGTCTGGTGCACTAAGTGGAGGTCAACCTGGATCACAACAAGCTACTCAGGATTAAATAACTGGTATTGATACTTCAATCGGTAATTATTGGTTTTTGTATCTAAATAAATTTACTTCACTAACAAAATTTAACTAAGCAATATTTATATGTTACTGAGTGCTACAAAATCAATTGCAGATCCAAAAAAACACAAATTTATTCAGCAATAACTAGTTCTTCTACTTTATGCACATAAGTATTAACAATGCGCAAGTCAAGCAAACTGTGAAGTTTGGTCATGTTCATTGCCAGATTGTAAAACTATGAAAAATTTATTGACTGATATGACTGCTTGTCAAGCAGAAAAAAGCAGTACAATGTCAAACTGTAGATCTTCGAGGCAAATTATTAGTCATTGGAAACATTGCAATCATAACGTTTCTCATGTATATTTACCTCCGAAGTAATCAAACAAAAATAAAACTAATAAAATTCAAATCCCTGAATCTGAAATAAGAAGAACATATCATGTGTTGTCCATGTCCTACTACAACAGCTAGTTTAGTAGCTGCACAATGTATTATTGAAGGAATGCCAACACCAAGCATATAAGGAGCACCTGGTGCAATAGGAAATGCTAAATTATCCCAACTTACTTCAAATATGTCTTTTTCTCTAAATTGTGATCCTAATACATTTACAGTTGTTGGTAATCCAGCAATACCTACCAGTCCCATGTTTGCTGTTGTAACGACTGCCATTAATATACAACAGTCTGTTAATATACAGCAACTATTTGATTTGAATGATTCAGAACAACTTAGTGCTTTAAATGAAAATAGGTTAGCTAACCTTCAGCTTCCAGCTGGAATTCAACCAGGTCAAGTACAAGCAACATTAATATAGGAATGAAACGATTGGCGTTAAACTGCAACAGATCTTAGAAATCATTTTGTTTATAAATTGGTTCAAGCAGTATTGGTTCAACCATCTCACAATCCATGATCTATGTTCAAGAAAAGAATCCACAATCTTGTTCCATATGCAAGGAAAGTTGAAGATTACATGTAAGGAATGGAGAATTCCATATATTTACTTACTGAAAAAATACATACAATTCAAGAAGTATTGTAGAAAAGAAAAAAACGGAAAGAACAACAACAGTTACAAGTCCAGCATCAGCAACATCCACAATCTTTGAGAACTGATTTTCTCATACTGACTTATATACATAATAGTATTGGCAGCTGTTCTACATTAAAAGTTGATATATTAATAATGCTATGATGTTGTTGTGTTTTCAATTGTATAATTGTGTATCTAACTATATCCAATGATTGTGAAAAAATGGAGAATTAGTATTAATTAAAAATTTCTTTCGTTTATTTTTCTCAATTTACCACCTAATTTTTCAAAGCTGTTATAAAATAAAAATTTTGAAGAACATACACAACATTCATTCAGAATCATGAAAATTTGATTAAAAAATTTGAATATTTAGATTCGATTACAAATTTTCTAGATTTAATAAATAGATGTGAAAAAAATTTTGTAATTTAAGTATGTTGGAACATTAAGTGAACAAGTTTCAAAATCTATTTTTATAAGCCTGATTATAGTAAATAAAATTATGATTAATGAACAAGTAAATCATGTTTTTCATGGCAGTAAAGAAATTTGTTTCAATTATCAGAAGTACTGCCTGCTGGATGAAAATCGCCTAGGTGGTTCTATATGTAAGTTATTATGTCTAGTGAGAACGATACAGATTTCAACCCTAAACTAAGGAACGATAATAAATACTTGACATCGTAAAAACTCTTATCAAAAAAAAGCATTTACGTATTACTAAGAGACTATCAAAGGGACTGTAATATTATATAGTCAACAGAAATAAAGCGATGTAAGCGACTAGCAACACTCCACAAAGAGTAAAGAGTCGCTGTCACTGAGATGGGTGGCTAGGTGGCTGCTGCCACGGCGTCATCCAGTTCCCGTCCCATTTCCAATTCTCCCTCTCTTCTCGCGTTCACCTCTTTCTTTACACAATTCTCTGTATCTGACACTATCGCGCGCGCGCGCGTGACCACACAACAAACACACGAATGAAAGAGCGAAAAGGAACAGAGCAGGAAAAGGAAGATGGAAGCAAGTTCACGCACAATATATGCGTGCAGCTAGTCGCGTGCCGTTCGCACCTATTCACGAGTCAGATTCTCTTTCTCGAAGAGAGGACGTTCTGCGCAACGCAATCTCCCGTCTCCCCACCTTGTATACATTCTTCCTTTTAACCTGTCGATCGAGAAATCCCTGGCCATCTTGTAACGATATCCCTTTGACACTCTCAGCTTTGTAAACGCATTAACAAAGTCGATTTTTTATTTTCTCAATGTTGACGACATACGGCATATAAATCTTTGTCAGGATACGATATTGCACAGCATAGGTTGTTTGTTATGAACATAACCGCGCAAATATTTTAGTCTTGTAATTATAAAAGAGAAAGTGATTATTAGTACAAATGAATATATATATATATATATATATATATATCAATCAATTAATGAATCAGATGAAAAGATATTTGAAGAGTACAATTTTCGGACAAATCTAAATTCTCATTATTTCGTAAACCAACTAGTAATTTTCTAAAAAGGAGATGATTTGTTTACTATGAAAAAGAAACATACACAGTATATTTATGTATCGAATGATTTCGTTATTTGTATTATATAATATGTACTCGCAAAAATTCTGGAGGTTATGTCCAGTGGACATACTTATAGTCGTACAATTAAATATATTGTAGATATATTATGAAAATATTTTATTTCAACAAAGACGTTGCATATACGTAGGGTTTACGTTTACAAACGTTTTACTTATAGTACACTATAATGAATGTTGAAAGATTATTACTTTATATATGTAGAAATAAAATGAAATAACGTTTGCAACGTATATACAGAAAATAGTAAATTGCGAAAGGCTGAATGAATGTGTCTCCTCCAAAACTCGAATCGTATGAATCACTGTCTCAATGTTTTCCGGCAACAAGGAATAATTAGGCTAGGGCTTCTTTTCAAGTTCGTGAAGCCGTGAACACCACTAGAGCGGAGAATAGCGTGATTAGTTATTAAGTTATTTGTTTCGTTAAATTTGGCCAGGAACGTATTCTGTGCCAATAATGAATCTAATTCAAAGAGCATCTTACAACCACTATGCGAGACCGGCCTTTATCAAATGGCGGCAGAGGAATAAACGAAATTCTCGCGGCTGTTAGACCGGCGGCGTGAACGTAATCGCAGCGTTCGTGGCCTCGCAGCAGTTTGACCAATAATAGGGAACGATCATGTCACGTGATCACAGGGACCAATCAGGTGGCTGGACTAGCGTCACGGCGACTATACGGAACCAGTCGGACATTTTCTGACAAGCGTAGAAAAACTTCTCGTCAACAGCAGCCGCCATTTTACGTTAGCCGATACTCGTGCGGTGCGGAACTCTCGCGATCGCTTTTCCCGAGCGAATTTCTGTGGCGCGCGGTGGCCGCCCCGGAACCGACTCATTTCATCGTCTTCGCCTCCTGGCGTCCGTGATTGCCTCGAATGTGTGGGGAAAGCGAGCTGCGTCCGCGGTGATCATTCGCGCGCCCCGTGTCGCAGTGTGCCAAGGCGAGAGAAGAGGAGAGAAAGATGGTGCCAGCGGGCCTCGAGAGCGATATCGTTGCTGCGAGCTAGCGCCGTGCGCGCAGCCAGTTCGCCACACTCGAGTGTTTGACGAGTCGTGTGCGACCGACTAAACCGAATATAACGTGAGAACTCGTTTGGTAGTGGTGTGCATTTAAGTCGAAGTGGTGATCTTCAATATTGTGATACCGATAGTCTAGCTAACTTCTCGGCCTGTCCCGTCGTCGTGCGAGTGGCCTGTGCGCCCATTGAAAAATTTACTGTGTGTGTGGGCTTTGAGCGCGGGGTTCGACGTACCCCCGACGATGCCCAATGGTTGATCGTGTACCAAAGCGTGCTCGGGGACGCTCCACGCGCCGCGGTTTTCATTGTTATTGTCATGCTTGTGAATACGCTAAGAGCTTGGTGAATTTTCGCGGCTTCGCCGAAGAGGAGGAAGCAGCAATAGCATCAGCAGCAGCAGTAATAGCATCATCAGCACTAGTACCGATCTTCTAGTGGCGTAGTGCAGCGTTTCGTTCGTGTGTGTATACCCGTGTATACGTGCCTGCGTGCGTGCCTGGCTGCGTGCGTGCGTGCGTGCGTGCGTGCGGTCGTCCTGACTTGCTGCCGCCGCCGCTTACTTGCTACCAGGAGTAAACAGCCTGAAACACAAGAAATAATTAACCCTGAAAAGAAACCATGGCCGACCACCTGGTGGACGGGCCACCGAATAAGCGGCCGAAGCTCGGAGATCCTTTCCAGGGGACTTCGGATTCCGCGGGTAAGTTCTTTCATTTTCATCACGGTGAACTTTCTTCGCAATAGAGTCGCTATCGCGACTAACCTTTCGGGGATGAAATGTCGCAAGTGGCACATACGCCGTTTTTCTAATTACATGATACCACACGCATATATCTTTCTTATTATATTAAGAAATATATGCTCTTCGATTTATCAGAGGCATACTGTCAATTCGTTGACGGATGCAACCTTTGAGCAAAATTGCCCACATGTCTCGATGCCTTCGTTTTTCAAGAAATGCACCCTTTTGTTATTGTCTTCGTATCATTTACCTTTATCGAAAACAATGTGTCTGATAGATAGTCTCTCTCTCTCTCTTTCTCTCTCTTTCTTTTTTTCTTTCCACAATATTTTTGTATAGGTTTTGAACTTTCAGGAAAGTGCTGTGGTTGTAGCTGGTTATTATCGTTTCATGTTACAAGTGTTACATTATTACTCTTTGACAGGACCCTCTATTCGGATTATTCTAAAATTGTGTAATTTTTTTTTGTTTTGTCGTCGTATGTAACGATCAAAATCTCTATTTTGTTATTAGTTAACTGTTTGTAAACTAACCTAAATTATTCAAGAAATGCTATTGCGGAAATTGATTACTTTATCAATTGTCTAACGTGTTATTATTGATTCGATAAATTATTTTAAATTGTTCTACGAAATTGTATTTATTCGTATGAATTTATATGGTAACTCATCTCAGGAAACAGAGATATTTAAGAAATATTTTCAATTGTTACAGTATTGGCATTAATGAATGTTTTGGGTTGAGTTTTTATCTTACAATGTTTTTACATATTTTGATATTAATAAATCATTATATATAGTTATTCTTAATAAAAAATAAATTATTAGAAAGTTTCAAATTATTGGTTGTTGGAAGTTCGGGCAATTTGGATACAGTGTATAAATTTTGCTCAGAGGTTATAGAAATATTCCGTGTTTAAAAAAAAATTGTTTGTACTAAATAATCTGTAACTTCTGTCTTGTTGCACGTTCTTTCTATTATTTAAATTTAACCTAAACAAAATAATAGTATATTGTAAATTTTTTAGTTGTCTTTAAATTTAGTTCTCATTTTATTTTTGTAGTGCATGGCAAATGCATGGAAGTTTGAATAATTATTAAAAAAAGACATGCTGGCATGATTGATGCGCTAACCATCTCTTGATTCTTATTTTCTTTAAGTGCTACCTGATCACCTTAACAGTTTCTGAACTCAATAATATTTCATATAATCCCATATCGATTTGGTGATGACTGTGTCACTTAAATACTTGATGTATCAATCACGAGATTTAGTCAGGTTACACAAAGTGGCAGACATAGTCTTTCTTTTTTCAGGATTATAGATATTAATTCATCTATACTAATTAGTTGCATTTGAAGGAAAATTTAGACTATTTCTGCTGCTTAAAAACTGTGATCCAGAAAGCATAGACAGTTTTTCCACAGTCTGAAATAAAAACTGTGATATATGTAGTGGGTATGGCGCCTCTAATGATGCACCATGCTTATACAAACTACGGGGGAGGTGGCAGTGGTAACATGCAACAAATGCAGGGCCCGCCACAACAGCAGCTTCATCTGCAACAGCATCAGCTGCAGCCACATTGGAACAACCATACCATCCAGAAAAGAAGTAAATATTATTACAAAACCCAGCAAAAAGTTCAAAAACATTAAGTCCAGCACTACAGAATTTGTTTATCTGTCCATTCATCTCATTTATTAGTATCATAAAGTTGTAAAATCATTTAATTACTTCCAATTTATGTCATAATTTATTGCCAAAATAATTCGTAATTTTTATATTATAAAAGAAATGTATATAGTTTTGGCATATTGTCACTATGGTTCAATAAAGTTGATTTATTGTCGTTATTTGTAAAACCCACAATGAACATGAGGATTATATTGTTTTACTTATATGATAGAATATAAGAACAAATAAATGTAATATATTGCCTTATAATTGAGAAAGATTTGTTTCTTTTATATGATACTGGAGAAAAATTGGATCACTCTAAGTACTATAGGAAAAAATGTTTTAATTTAATATATAATAAAAAAAATATAAATAGATATGCTGTGAGCTTCAAGCATTGAGTGGTAATGTAATATGGACATGCGACACACATGTACAGAGCTCTAAAACTTTATATTAGGATGAAACTGTATTAAATATTGTGTATAAATTTTTAAATAAAATGCGATTATATCTTCAATGAGATAAAGTTGAACTAGGTTGTTAGGTAGGTAACTATGATGTTTTGTACATAATCGTTTTTATACTTTGTAGGTAATTGATATCATAATTGAAATAAACTGATTTATATTATTTGTAAGAGTTTCAGAAACTTTTTTTTAATGTTACAACATTAAAAAACATTCCGTTTACAAACAGTTGTAAATATTCTTTAGAGTGACTATGATTTCTTCGCATGACTGTCTACTCTAAAGTTTGCCATCAGTAGCTTTGCTGCTTTTGTAGTTTAGCACGTCTTTATTGTGAAGAAATTTTTATTCTGCTGTAGTATAAACTCCTTTAAGTTATGCTCACACAGTGTATGTCTCATGTCTTATTTATTTATGTATTTGTTTGTTTATATTTACAGTAGTTTGTGTAGAATCTTTTTGTTTTATTTTCTTTTTCTATTTTTCGTTTAAATTTGCATTTGACCCCTTTTTTCTCCGTTGTTGTATGGTCAATCATGGATAGTCAAGTAAGTTAAAGAGATATTTTTATATGACAAATGTATTTTTCAAACACTGTAGGCTAGTATAATTTGAACAAATACAAGCTTCTGCAATTTAAAATGTGATATGTACATAAATGTCATAAAATGTATTCATGTATGCATATATGTGCATGTATACTTACATGCAGGTATATTATACAACAAGCAACTACATTATATGGTAGTACGAAGATTTTACTATTAAATCTTTAGATAGAAGCTATGGTGACGGTGCTGAATCTTATCTTTATATCATTTACTAATGGTTTTTTGGTCTCTATGGTATATGTTACATTTAATATCATAATCTGACAATAATTTTCTAAACTGGTTATCTAGAGAAGTAATTATTCAGTTGTGATATCGAACTCTTCTATGAATTCTGTAGCCTAAAGAAAATCTTCAGTTTTGATGTACAACATGCTTGATATCATGGTTCAGTGGCTACACTTAGATATATTACTTTTGTAGTAACCAGTATCTTTTACAGCAACATACATACCATAATGCTGTTACTAATGCAAATTTTTATTCTCAGATTATATAACAAACACAGATATGTTTGATCTTGAAAATGATCTACCTGATGATCTGTTGTCATCGGGATCTTGGGGTTCTGCAACTGAAAGTGCTAAGCCACCAGCAACAGGTCCAGGCCCAGGGCAGCAAAATGGTGCGCTTGATTCAGAACTTAGACAACATGTACAGCAACAACAACTTTCACATCATCTAATACAACAACAAGTTCGTATATATAAATTATGTTATGAATATTATGTATATATACACAAGAAACACTGCTTAATTTTGATCTTTCTTGAAACAGGGCAATAAAAATTTGGTTGCAAATTCTCTAGCAATGGCTGCTGGAACTTTGGGTAATAAAAGTCCAAATATGCAATCTCCACCAAATGTTTCTGTCTCTAAAGTAGTTGATCCACAAATGGTCGTGAGTCTGGGAAATTTACCAAGTAGTATAGCCAGTTCCTTGGCAAATAATCAAATGTCCATTGCAAATTCGATGGGAGGCCTTCAATCGTCAATGAGCATGGCTGGAAGTAATCCTACCATGTCAATGCCAGGTGGAATAAATTCTGCTCTTGTTATGACCAGTAGTGCCAGTGGAAATAACAATATGGGTGGAATGGCAGGTGGAAGTTTAATTGTAACCAACAGCTTGAATAAGCAACCTTTAAACACTGTGAGTTATAGTGAGATCAATATATATATGGAAACAGTATATCATATAGAATATACAATCTAAACATTCTATGGTTTAGGTAACTATGATGGCCCCTAATACACAAGGAGGAATTCATCATCCTAGTGGGCCACATGGTGTTGCTCAAATGCAAAATGGACCTGGAATAATGAATACTAGAGCTGTAGCAATGCAACAACAGCAACAAGCTCATATGGTTGGACCAGCAAGGGGTCAAAGTCCACATCAACAAGTACATCAAGTTGGTATCGTAGGTCCTGGTCAGGGAGGTCCAAGAATCCAGGCACCCCCAAATATGACAAATATGCCAAATATGGGGCAAATAAGTGCATCAAGTCCTTATGGTTATGGTAATTATAGCAGTTGTATATGTAGTTGGTAAGTTTTAAGATATATTTAAATATACAATTCTTAATCAGGATCTCCAGCTAGTGGACAGGGGCCTGGTGTTACTGTATGTACTAACAATCCTGTTGGAGTTGTTACACCACAACCAAAAGGAGTGGGAACAAACATGACTGCCATGCAAGGTAGTAGATTTGGAGGAACCGCAGGTCCTATTGGCTCCACAAATGTTGTGGGTGGTCAAGAAGGTGGCATGGCGCAACAAGCTCAACCACCTGCTCCAAGTCCAGCTCAACCTCAGTCTGGTGCACCAAGTGGAGGTCAACCTGGACCACAACAAGCTACTCAGGGGCAAATACCCGGTACTGGTGCTCCCGCTGGTAATTATTCGTTTTTATTTTTAAGTAAATTTATTTCATTAACGAAATTTAACTATGTAATATTCATGTTACTAGGTGCTACAAAATCAACTGCTGATCCAGAAAAACGCAAACTTATTCAGCAACAACTAGTTCTTCTACTTCATGCGCATAAGTGTCAACGACGCGAAAGTCAAGCAAACGGTGAAGTTTGGCAATGTTCGTTGCCAGACTGTAAAACTATGAAAAATGTATTGACTCACATGACTGCTTGTCAAGCAGGGAAAAACTGTACAGTGCCACACTGCAGCTCTTCGAGACAAATTATTAGTCACTGGAAACACTGCAATCGAAACGATTGTCCTGTGTGTTTACCTTTAAAACAAGCAAACAAAAATAAAACAACAAATGCTGCTGCAGCATCTACGACACAACCAAATAGTCAACCAAATCCGAGTCAAACAGAAATGAGAAGAGCATATGATGCGTTGGGTATTCCATGTCCTACTACAACAACTGGTGGTTTGGTTGCTCAATGTGTAACTAGAAGAATGCCAACACCAAGCATGCAAGGAGCACCCGGCGCGATTGGAAACGTTAGATTAGCTCAACCTCCAACTCAGAATGCACCCGGTCAATCTGTAGTTGGCGCCGGGCAACAAGTTGTTGCTCCAAATGTTTCTCTCCCTTTAAATTCTGATCCTAATACAGTCGGAGTTGCTGGTAATCAAGCAGCACCTACCAGTGGTCCCACGCCTGCTGCTGCAGCGACTGCCGCTAATATACAACAATCTGTTAATATGCAGCAACTGTTTGGTTTGAATGATTCAGGACAACTTAGTGTTCCAAGTGAAAATAGGTTAGCTAATCTTCAGCTTCCAGCTGGACTTCAACCAAGTCAAGTAACAGCAACATCGGTGCAGGAATCAAAGGATTGGCATCAAACTGTAACACCAGATCTTAGAAATCATCTCGTTCATAAATTGGTTCAAGCAATATTTCCAACTCCCGATCCACAAGCTATGCTCGATAAAAGAATGCATAATCTTGTTGCATATGCAAGGAAAGTTGAAGGCGACATGTATGAAATGGCCAATTCAAGATCAGAATATTATCATTTGCTTGCCGAAAAAATATACAAAATTCAAAAAGAATTAGAGGAAAAACGACAAAAGCGGAAAGAACAACAACAACAACAGTTACAAGCTCAGCAGCAACAACAACCACAACCTGCAGGAACATCTGGCTCAGGTTTAAGGCCATGTGCTCCCCCAGGTGTTGGTACCGTTCCACCATCACGACCAGTTGGAACAGTTACTCCTAGTTTGCGTAGTCATTCGCCAAGTATGACGCTTGGAAATTTACCTGCAATGGGTATTCCGCACAATAGAATGCAGTTTCCGCAACAACAACAAACGCAACAAGTACAGGTTCAGTCCCAAACGAATGTTCAAGCTCAGGCTCAAGCACAGGCCCAGGCTCAGGCTCAGGCTCAAGCTCAAGCTCAGGCTCAAGTTCAAGTTCAGCAACAAATGCAACAGCAGCAGCAGCAACAACAGCAGCAGCAGCAGTCAGGAATTTTGGTTGGCCCACCTGGTCCTAGTCCAAATGGACAATCAACTTCTAATCCCAACGTCGTTTCAAATCCTGGTCTCAGTCCTTTTGGACAACCACAAATGTCACAATCAAGTTTAACAACAACTACTACGTCTGCAACAACTAGTCAATTCCCAACCTCAAATGGTACTTCCGGTTTACCTAACAGTTCGCCTGTACAGAATCAACATCAATATTCTGATATTATGAAAGTTAGATTAGCGCAAGCTCAAGCAGCAATTGCGCACCAACATCAGCAGCAGCAACAGCAGCAGCCGCCATCACAACCTCAGCCTCAACAACAATCAAGTCAGTCGCAGCCGCAACAACCAACAAGTACTTCGAATCAAAACGCTACGACAACCTCAATGCCGCAAACGCCATCACCATTTAGCAGTATGCAACAACAAAACAATCAACAGCAAAATCAATTCAACAATAGTCGGCCTCTTTCGGTTTCAACACCTAACGATAATGGCATCAGTACATCAACTCCACAAACGATACCACCTCCTGCTTCTAGTGGTCCTAGTCCCAGCCCAGCAACGACGACAAATGGACCTCAATCTACAACTTCCACACCTAATACGCCACTAGTTCCTTCATTAATGACTCCAAATCAGACAGTTTCTTCCGCCAACCAAACACCACCTCATCCTGCTACTACACCATCTCCTGCTGGCCTTGCAAGTCTTGGAAAAGGCATGACATCTCAGGAGAGGGCTGCATTAAATGCACCGAGAACTTCGTCCATGTCTTCGCAAATGGCAGCTATTACAGCCGCTTTAGATCGTGATAATTCTCCTAGTCCACCAATGAATAACAATAAGGGAAAATTGGATTCTATTAAGGAAGAAAGTATGAAAATGGAAATTAAAACAGAAGATGGTTCTGAGAATCACAGAATGGATGGAGGTAAAAGTGTCAATAATGAGGTGTCTATTAAAACTGAAATCAAAACAGAACCAATGGAGGAAGGATCCAGCGAGAGTATTGTAAAAGAAGAACCTATTAGTATTAAGGAAGAACCTGTAACACCAATATCCAGTCAAGACACAACAACGCCAGATATTAAACCATTAGTTCCTGAACCGATACAACCAAGCGGAACGTCAACTGATAAGAAACGGTTGTGTTTATTCAAACCAGATGAGTTGCGGCAAGCATTAATGCCAACATTAGAAAAACTTTATCGCCAAGATCCAGAGTCTATACCATTTAGACAACCCGTCGATCCTCAAGCATTGGGAATTCCTGATTACTTTGATATTGTTAAAAAGCCGATGGATCTTTCAACGATCAAAAGAAAATTAGATACAGGGCAATACAGTGATCCGTGGGAATATGTGGATGACGTATGGATGATGTTTGATAATGCATGGCTTTACAATCGTAAAACATCACGTGTTTACAGATATTGTACAAAGGTATGTTTATTTCTGAATCACCCAATCAGTGTGTACTGATATCAATAATGACTTTCAAATTACAAATTTTTTCATTGATTTTAGCTTTCTGAAGTCTTTGAGCAAGAAATAGATCCTGTAATGCAAGCCTTGGGATATTGCTGTGGAAGAAAATACACATTCAATCCACAAGTACTATGTTGCTATGGAAAGCAGCTTTGTACAATACCAAGAGATGCAAAGTACTACTCCTATCAAAATAGGTCAGTAATATGGAAAAGTTTTAGTCAAATAACTATGTAAAACAAGAAAATTCATTTGATAATTGAAAAAATAGTCTCTCTCTGCATGAAGGGAATATGTTAGTAGGTTTTATCTCCATCTTGCCCTTTAGTAATTTCTTTACTTAGATAATTAGATATCTTGTTAATGACTTCTGTTGCTCCCAGCTGTCTTCAAAGATTACTGACATTAGCTATACCTGTTAAGTTTTCGAAGTTCAAGTTGCCTTTAGGCGCATTCGACTTTCATGGTACATTTTTATTTATAGAAAAATGTTCTATAATCGGATACGCCAGATTAACTTGGCAGGCCAATTAACCTGTTTCGGTTATATCAGTCGATACAGGCCAGTCTCCTGACCAACACGTTTCTTTTTTTATGTTTTTTATTACAATTATGAAACATTTGTCAATGAATGCATTGTTTCGTAACGTTCGCACATATGAAGTTGAAATTTTATTACGCATATACTTAAGGGATATAAAGCTTTCTATAGTCATCCTTAAAATTAGATGCTTTTTAAATATATATTTTGCTTTATAAATAATATAAAATGTACAAAGGAATTTTTAACTGAAGGAAGTCATTTGTTAAATACTCTTCAGTATATGCAACTAAGTAATTTATGTATATATTATATGGTGTCTAACTATGGCACTCTTCTCTTCTTTGTATGTTACCTTCGCTCTACCCATGGGTTGCGCACGCACACACAAATCCTTGTTTGCTGCTTGCTTCTTGTGTTGCCCGCGCCCCTTGCTTCTTTCTGACTCTACTACTTCATGCCACGAAAATTGATACTTGGAAATTGGACGATTGAAATTGGATACCTGACATTTAAAATGAAAACATAAATAAATGTAAAACAAATTGTATTTGTGATAAATGAAAAATAATGAAAAAAATATGTTCATTAAATGAAATGATGACTTCCTACAATTTAAAAATATAATGAAATGGATCCAAACATATTACAATTGGCAAAACACTACTTGCATGTGTATAATTGCAAATACAAATACAAATATTTATCAAAATTGGATACTCGACATTTGGATACATCGATTGGGGCGTGAAAAAATTGATCTTCGTATGATGCACGCATGACATTGACGAATTGAAATTTGGATCTAAACACTATTGGTTGGAACAGTAGTCTAAAGGCATATGGTCTTGTTTCCGACAGATACACCTTCTGTCAGAAATGTTTCAACGACATTCCTGGTGATACTGTGACGTTAGGAGATGATCCAACGCAACCACAAACGTAAGTTTTGAAATAAATATATCATCAATATTTGTTATATATATATATATATATATATATATGTCGGGTTTACATTAGAATTAGGGTTAGGGGCGTGAAGCGAATCTTCGTTTGGATTACACGTCGTCGTTATGCAATAGAGAAGACATTAGCTAGTGCAAGTACGATTACCATAGAACCGGACAAGTAACCGTGGTAATTAGATACTCGAGAAACTAATGACAATGATCCTAGGTTCAATAACGAATTCGCGGACAACGGGACGGTAGTCGTACGCACTCACAAAAATCTAAGTCGGATTCTGTGTTAATATTCGCTGACCGTAAGGCGTTAATCTTTTTGTCGATGAGACCGCAAGTGAGACGCTTACTGCGGAGACGCGTCGGCATCTGGTAAACATCCTGCCCGGAGAATAGGACCTGCGTGTGGCGAGCTACGGGACAGAAACTGTTGGAATGTTTACTGTCACGTGTCGCTACAAATCTTTCTTTTAAGGAGAGCTATAGGGTTACTCAATGCCTTTGTTAGATGGAGAGTTCGTCCCGTTGATCGCGGCCACGTTTGGCGACTAATTGTCGCCTTGAGCCCAAGCTCATTGTCACAAGTCTCAAACAAATACAATTGGGTAGAATGACGGTAAATCGTTTAATTACAATGTTTTTATGGATTTTCCCGAGGTTTCAGAGGGAAGGCACCGGTGTCCTCTTATCTCCGACATATATATACATATATAATACATATCTGTATTATATATACATACATAAAATTAAATTATTATATTTTATTACAGTGCCATTAAAAAGGAACAGTTCCAGGAAATGAAGAACGATCATTTGGAATTGGAGCCTTTTGTTGTATGTACAGATTGCGGTAGAAAGGTACATCAGATATGTGTGCTTCACATGGAATCAATTTGGCCTTTAGGGTAAGTAAAACGTTTTCTTATGAAATAAATATAAATAGTGTAGTTCTTATAACTAGACTTTTTCTTGTAGATTTACTTGTGATAATTGCTTGAAGAAAAAAGGTCAAAAACGTAAAGAAAATAAATTTAATGCTAAACGTTTACCAGTTACTAAATTAGGTACCTATATCGAAACACGTGTGAACAACTTCTTAAAGAAAAAAGAAGCTGGTGCTGGAGAAGTTGCAATTAGAGTTGTAGCATCCAGTGATAAAGTTGTCGAAGTGAAGCCAGGAATGAGAAGTCGATTTGTGGAAAATGGTGAAATGCCTGGAGAATTTCCGTATAGAGCAAAAGCTTTGTTTGCATTTGAAGAAGTTGACGGAACTGATGTATGTTTCTTTGGCATGCATGTGCAAGAATATGGTAGTGAATGTACACCACCTAATACTCGAAGAGTTTATATTGCGTATTTGGATTCTGTACACTTTTTCCGGCCTAGACAGTTCCGAACAGCAGTATATCACGAAATTCTCCTTGGATACTTGGATTATGCAAAACAATTAGGGTAAATTGAACTTTGTTCATTGAAATTGAAATTTGCAGTATTAATACGTTTATTACAAACTTTTTTTTTTGTATAGATATACAATGGCTCATATTTGGGCTTGTCCTCCTTCTGAAGGTGATGATTACATTTTCCACTGCCACCCGCAAGAACAAAAGATTCCAAAGCCTAAAAGATTACAAGAATGGTATAAGAAAATGCTAGACAAAGGCATGGTTGAAAGGATCGTGCTCGATTACAAAGTTAGTATTAACACATAACTAATCTGAACACATCTTATACAGTCTTACGTGTTTCCTGAGAATTAATTGTCATTCTTGGGTGTCAGAAGAGACTAAAATTAATGTCTGCAGAAGCTAATGTTTACATTGAATGTTAAATTATAAATTTAAACATAGGATTAGCAGACTACAATTAGAGTCAAATGTTTCTGTTTACAATTTAAAAATGATAAAAATTGGAGGTTAATTTTTTTTATTTATTAATTTCAGGACATTTTAAAACAAGCGATGGAAGATAAACTTACATCTGCAGCTGACTTACCGTATTTTGAAGGTGATTTCTGGCCGAATGTTTTAGAAGAAAGTATCAAAGAATTAGATCAAGAAGAAGAAGAGAAACGTAAACAAGCGGAAGCTGCGGAAGCTGCCGCTGCTAATGCAGTAAGTACAGTTTAGTGATGTATTATTGGAGATAGTAGATAACAAAGAACTAATCATGGTCTATACAACTTTTTGTTACAGATTTTCTCATTGTCAGAGGATTCTGAAACAGGGCCAGACGGCAAAAAGAAAGGGCAAAAGAAAGCTAAGAAATCCAATAAATCTAAGGCAAATCAAAGAAAAAATAGTAAAAAATCTAATACCCCACAAACAGGAAATGATCTTTCAGCGAAAATTTTTGCCACTATGGAGAAACATAAAGAAGTATTCTTTGTTATTAGGTTGCATAGTGCTCAAAGTGCAGCCAGTTTAGCAGTAAGTATTTAGGATTAATTTATATTTATTATTTTTTTTTAATAATCGAATAGTATTCTTATGTTCGAAAATAATGCACGTTTCAGCCTATTCAAGATCCCGATCCAGTTATTAATTGTGACCTTATGGATGGCCGCGATGCTTTTCTTACAATGGCTAGAGAAAGACATTATGAATTCTCTTCCTTAAGGCGCGCGAAATTTAGTTCTATGTCTATGCTATACGAATTGCATAACCAAGGCCAAGACAAGTTTGTTTATACTTGCAATAATTGTAAGAGCCATGTAGAAACAAGATATCATTGTACGGTTTGTGATGTAAGTATTAAAACAATCATCTGTAAATATGTTTCGTCCTATTTTTAAACAATCTAATGTTATTATTTATTATGCTAGGATTTTGATCTGTGTATAAGCTGTAAAGAAAAAGACGGCCATCCTCATCATATGGAAAAACTTGGTTTAGATTTGGATGATGGTTCATCGCCGGCCGATGCTAAACAAGCTAATCCACAGGTAAAAATATATTTTTATTAACTGAATATATCAATAATTTTGCTATGAATATTTATAATAAATACTTTTATTTTATAATAGGAAGCGCGTAAACTTTCAATTCAAAGATGTATTCAATCGTTGGTGCACGCGTGTCAATGTAGAGATGCTAACTGTCGTTTAACAAGTTGTCAAAAGATGAAGAGAGTAGTAACGCATACTAAAGTTTGCAAACGAAAGACGAACGGTGGCTGTCCAATCTGTAAACAATTGATAGCGTTGTGCTGTTATCATGCTAAACACTGCCAAGAGACTAAATGTCTTGTTCCATTCTGTTCGAACATCAAACATAAGCTGAAACAACAACAGCTTCAACAGCGGCTACAACAAGCGCAGTTGTTAAGGTAAATACCTCAGTAGTAGTAGTAGTAGTAGTAGCAGCAGCAGCAGCAGCAGTAGCAGTAGCAATAATAATAATAATAATAATAATAATAATAACAACAACAACAACAACAACAACGTTAGAGTAATAATTTCCAAAGATAACTAGGTGTTTATCTTTCTTTTTAATCTGTTTCAGGAGACGAATGGCTGCGATGAATAGCAGACCCACAGGTCCAGTGGGAGCGATGCAATCCGGACAACAGAGTTCAAATGTTACTATGACCACAGGTGTTGCTATGAAACCAGGTGTCAGTCCTACCAATTTACCTTCGCCACATCAACCTGGAATAGGATTGAAACCTGGAACTCAAACACCACCTGCTCACGTTCTCCAAGTTGTTAAGCAAGTACAGGAAGAAGCTGCACGGCAACAAGTACCGCATGGTTATGGTAAAGTAACGCCAGGTGGTGGAGTTGGTGCTGGAGTTGGCGTTGGAGGACAAACGGGTGGCGTAATGCCACCACCTCCAATGCAACGGCCAATGCCTGTACAAATGCCAAATCCTGGCGGTACGCATCTTATTCCAATGGATCAATGGACAGCAAGGTGAGCTATTGAATATAATAATTAAAATACCGTACACAGATATGTATCATAAAAAGAGGTATTAAAGCTACACCTTTATTTACAGTAGGTATCAGCCAAGTGCACTGATGCAACAGAATCCTGGTTTGAGACAGCAAACGCCGCAACAGTTAATGCAACAGCAGCAACAACATCAAGGGCAGCCAGCAATAGCTATGGGAGGACAGATGCCTAGACAAGCTGGAGTTCTTGGTGGTCCTGTTAATCAAGTTGGTCCTCAAACTCAAAGCAACATGCACAAGCATGTATTGCAACAACTTATGCAAACTCTTAAGAATCCCCATACTCCTGAACAGCAAAACCAAATACTTCAAATACTCAAAAGCAATCCACCGATTATGGCTGCTTTTATCAAACAACGGGTATGACGATTAATTTCTTCTATATTATTTGTCTGCTGACATTTTTGATTTTAATAATTTCTATCACCATATAATTTTTTAAATTAATAGGCACTTGCTCTAAATCAACAACAAAGTGGTCAATATGGTGGAGGAGTGGGCGGACCTTTGGGTCCTAATCAGCCGCAGCAACAACCTGCTCTGCAACATATAATGTCTCAGCAGCAGCAGCAGCAGCAACAGCATCAGCAGCAGCAGCAGCACCAACAACAGCAACAACAGCAAGGCAGAATGCAAATACAGGCAATGCTAAATCAACAACAACAACAGCAGCAGCAGCAGCAACAACCTGTTCAACAGCAACCACCACAGTGGTATAAACAGCAAATGCTGGTATTGCAAAGGCACCAGCACCCGTCGCAGCAGCAACAACACCCACAGCAGCAACAGCAACAGCAGCAGCAACAACAACAACAATTTACACAACCACCAGCACCGCCTTATGGCCAACAGCGACCTATAAGGCCGCCCCTTCTCGGTAAGAATTATTTAATTCTGGAGAAAACGAGATTCGTCGAGCCGCTTGGTTCGTGGTCTAACGTTTGCCACGATTCCGCGTATTCTTCTCCAGGTTATGGTGGCTTTAGCGAACAAGGATACGGTCAACCTGGCTTAAAACCAACACCACCTCCGGTACCTTCTCCGCAAGGTGTGATGGGGCCTCCAGGGATTTCTGTACAGCAACAATTAATGCAGTCCGTTCGATCTCCACCGCCAATTCGTTCTCCTCAACCAAATCCTTCCCCACGACCGGTTCCCTCTCCACGTAATCAGCCAGTTCCTTCTCCTCGATCAGGACCGGTGCCATCACCCCATCATCATCCACCTCATGGTACACCAACACATTCACCGGCTCATGAACTCGGTGGGCCAAGTGAAATGATGCTTTCGCAGCTGAGTGGTGGAACTGGTGCACCGACTGGTCACCCGGGTACCATGCCGCATCATCCATCTCCAGCTCCACCGCCCACTAGTGGCACAGACTCGAGTGAAGTGACGCCCATGACGCCACAAGATCAACTTTCAAAATTTGTCGAAGGATTGTAGTGACTGTTAGTGAAGTCGGTTAACACATGTGACTATGTTAGTGGGCGAACAATGATCTTGCATCATATGTCAACCCTTTAGAAAGAACGGTCGCTGTTCCACCTCTCTGTCATGAGAACAGAGAGAGTAACTTCCATCCGTTCTGCGTTCCTAGCTTCGTGGAGATCAGGTACAACTACTTACGTCCGGTACACTGACCAAGTGCTGATGTTCAGAGACGGGTCAGAGTACCACTGGTGCGACCAAATTAATCCCGGATGACGCGTGTTTCTTTTTTCTATCTCCGAGTTAAGGTGCAGGAGCGATACAGCGTGTTGTGGTGCTGCTTAGATGCTCCGCGAAGATTCTACAGCTGGCTCAATGGACACTTGAACTTACGTTATTGTATTCTCGTATCTCAACCTCGGCTCCCCAATTGCGAACCAGTGGAACGACGAGAAACAATTAATTTGAAACTATACACACATGAAATCAAGAGAGACTATTAATACTTTCTCCCCGTAAATATACATACATATACAAAAGAAACACACACTATGTCCCTGCCCAAACTTTTATTCCCCTTACACATGACTTTTTCATCTATACCACCTTCCCTCGCTGCTGCTCATGCAGGCTGAGTGAAATCGTACAAATGTGTTGTGTATACTTAACGTTAATTGATAATTAATAGTTCAAATATTATTAGCGTAGCGATTATATGCAGTTATTATATACCACTATTATTATTATCGTGACAAGATGCAAAGTATATAACAAGAAAAAAAAAACGAACTGTATGAAAATGGAAAGATATCGAAAAAGAAATCAACAACATTGTATGTAAGGAAGGGAGAAAAGAATTTAGTGGAAAGTTAAGTAATGTTAACTTAGGTTAATTTGTTATTAAGAGATCGCAACGGTTGCCGAAGGTTGTGCCGAAACCTTAGCACCATTAAATTTTATGGATCATTCTGAAATTAACCTTCAAAATAATCTGCTAAATTGTCTATGGGAAAGAAACCTAATAACAGGACAGGCGAGACAACGCGGATTAACGGTGTCGCAACCAAAAAGTAGAAATTCACAAGCTTACTAATGGGAGGATTTATAAATCGTGTTAATTTTGACAACAAGAGTTTTTCAAACCGAGGGTCCAACATGTACAGTTCAATCAAAATATGTAGCTACGAAGCGTAAACGTAAAGGACCCTCGCATGAAAATCGTTCTGTACATACTATACTATTATTACGATAATAATAACGATTATTATTAATTTCCCTGTCTATTATGAATTTATTATTATTATTATTATTGCTATTATATATAATTATTATTGATTCTTAATTATTATCATTACTATTATTACTCTACTACTACTGCTATTATTATTAATAATATTATTTTTATTATTCTTCTTATTATTACCATTATTACTATTAATATTATTATGAAAGAAAAATTCAAAACACATAAGTATAGTGTTAATATTCGGGAAAAAAGCGAGAAAGGGATCCACACACACGCGTTATAATTATAATAAGATATCTCTGTGCACGATAAACCCGAGAAAAAGAAATACAAATACAGATACAAGTACACATACATACCGAAGTATGTGACTATGCCAGTGCTGTATCATAGTAAACTATAAGTGTAACTTTTCCTCTCTCTTTTTTCTTCGATACCTATTTAAATGACTAGCTGGTAACGAATGATGCGTGAAGGTGTACTTCGGAAGTCCGTATCGTCGGATATTTTTTAAATACACGGTGTACAATGTAGCCATCATGTAACCAAGCTATAACCGATTTAATCATAATCAGAATCATTAATGGCACATGCAACCGGTGTAAGATTCATATTTAAACGTGGCGTTTCCGTCGACGAAAGCGCGGTCCGATTCGAAACAAAAGGCCAGAGAAATCATGACCCGTTTGAGAGACACGTTACCTCTTGAAAAATGTATTTGACTCATTCTGATACATTTATCATCAGATATATCTACATACATATAACATCGTACATTTCCATTTGTCTTATATACATCGGTACCCTTTGAATTCGTTATAAAAGGAGGCAAAAAGCATTTTTCTTTTTTTTATAAAAATAAAGAAAAAATCTAACGAACGATTGGCGAATGTTCTTTGCCTTGAAAATTTTAATCGCAGGGTTGGACGGGGGTAAGTTTAACGAGAATAGTTCGTTTAAGACAACCGGTTTTCTTTCACTCAATTAAGCTCCAAGCTCGAAAGATCGCTTTTTGTTATTTTTAAACTATTTTAAATTCCTTTATAAATCGGTTAATGTGAATCGTCAATCGATTCCGAAACATTCCTTTTGTTATGTATTCTCTTTCTCGCCCTTTCCTCTATCCACCGGTTTTTCTCTACGTCCTTCGTCCCTCGGACTAGTTTTATAGAAAGAACGTCGTAGATTCGTCTTTCCAAGATCGTCGTATAAAAGGACAAAACGAAAGAGAAAAAAGATAATTATGTAGAATTATGTGATAGCAGTTGAATCGAGCGGGTCAACTATAAATCGGTTGAGAAACAAATCCTGTCGTGCATCTGAAATTTCTAAAAATGAGATGAAAACGAAAAGCAAAGATTAAGAAACAAAGTAACACAAAGAACAAAAAATAACAATCTACGAAATGCGGATGGTTATTAACTGTAGATTTAAGTAAACGATTTTACTAATAAAAAGAAGAGTAATAATAACGACGAAGACCCAAAAGTATTTGGCTTAGTATGGCTGTGTTTAGGGCAGTGTTGTAAATCTGAAAGTGGTATACCTTTTTTGGTAGTAAACTCTTTAAGAGCGGATAATCGAACGCTATCGTGTACCAATCCGACGATCGCGATCTACACGAGTCATTTTATCGTTTGATTTTATTAATAATTAATTACTAACGAAGATGACACAATTGATAAGAATCGGCGTTCATTTGCGAACGAATCGTAAAAATACGATATACGATGGGTGTGTGCGTGTGCACAGATATAAAGAAAAATGAGTTTTCTCTTTCTGGAGATAGTTCGAGCACATAATTGCGAGTGTAAAAATGGGTCTTAGTGTGTTCGAACATCGAGAAAGAGATTGGATTGTAGATTCGCGAAAAATTACTTCTGTAGATGATAAAAAAGAAAAAGAAAGAAACGAATGAAACGGAAGCGATTTGCACGTCGGATCTGTTGGTACGTCGGCGTTCGTGGACAATTTATTATTGTAACGAAAAGCGAACGATACAACACTATATATATATTATATATGTACTATATATATTATATATGTATTACATATATTATATATATACATTATATGTATTATATATATATAATATATATACTATATATGTATTATACGATTTGTTTTTCTTTTTATATTATCAAACACAATATAGGCCGCGGTTATATCATGATGGAGTAAACGTTAATTAATTAATTAATTATTCGATAGACGATAATTGCAAACAAAACTATGGAATATAATTATTATTATTACGCTATTATTATTGAAATACCAACTATAGAGTACTACTTTTTATTATGACATTTCGTAACTAGTGAATTGATTATCTAATTAAAGATTAATGAGACGCAAGTGTAACATTTATCCCCCTCGCTCCCCCCAGGTAAAAAAAGAAAGAGCTCACACCGTTCTTCATCCCAGTCTCTTTTTCTTTTCCCGAGGAAAAAAGTCTCGAGAGAGACAATGAGAATTTTCTCTCGATCCAGCCCCTCGAATCCTGATCCAACACTGCATCGGTCACGATAAATGTACAATATTTAATATAGTGCGCTTTCCTTTATTTATTTTTGTCGGTGGGATTCTCGTCGTTCTCGCTAAACGAGACAAACGGAAATGGAAAGAAAAGATACTGTCACCGTCGCCATTCAGATACCTTTTTGTATCCCCTGGTGTAAAGACCGTTCGCAGAGTGACTTAGGAAAAACTTTAGTTAACGTCTTGTTTGCCCCCGTGTTCGCTATTCATTTTGTAAACGCGTTTTGTAAAATATATATGTTCGGTTTAGATGTGTGAAAGTTAGCCTCACGATATCCACTCGGAGAGGGGAAAGTGAATTTAGGTTTTTGCTACAGTTTTGTACTCTTGGACGTAAAAAAGACTTCGTTTTTCTCTTAACGATTTGTAACGTAGATAAGAATACTGTATGTTGATGTTCATGAATATTTAACCGAATATTGTTATATTATTATTAAAAAAGAAGTTTTAAAAATACATTCCATTTTTATTTTTCTCTCAGCTCAGGTTATATATGTACATACGTGTATCGAAAGACCAAAATCCTTCTTAAGAAGTATTTCTTATCGATAGTATTTATATAATCGCGAAAGAGTTACTAAGAAAGAAACGAATTATTTTTATCTTATCTTCCGAACAGAGACGGATCTTCTTATCCGTATACATCGAAACACTTTGAATTCTTTGTCACATTGCGCGTGTATCCTTTAATAAAGTACATATTTCAATACTCACAATGTGAACAACTAAAGTTTTTCTGTTAACTCTGTTATATTTGCCGCTTTACTTGCTCTTACTTGCTACTACTCGTCCGTTCAGCAACTTCGCTTCGAACAATCGTCTTTAATGTTTGTATATTTATTTAAAATTATTCGTTTCTCACCACGTGCACGATATATGGTCTCTTTCTAACTTTTTTCGAAACTTAGCCTCTTCTTACGTATCATTCATATATTTTACACGATATTTGTACATGGAATTTCATTAACAAGATATAGCGTTCAAACGCGTATGTACCCTTGTCTCGACCTGTCGACAAGTTGTACGGATTCTCAATTAAACGAGGACTTATATTTTAGTTCCATCGGATGGCAGAAAAATAAAGAAAAAGGAAGAACCAAAGTACAGTGCGACCTTCTGGCTTTCAAGGACTCCTAGGTTCTCACTGTCTTAACTTAAAATGGGACTAAAGTATGCAACGAACGCAACGAGTGTTTTTCTTCTATTTTCTCACCCTATTTATTCTTCTTGCGTTCGCCGAATCTCCTTTCCTTAGGTTTAAGAACTAATCCGATTACAGCGCATAATGTAACAACGTAAACGAAACTGGCACGTAAGAATTATACATATACGTGTATATATTTATACATACTTACCATTAACACAATATGAAAAATCTGACGAAATAAAGTTTACGTATAATTATTTGAATACTGGACATTGTACCTGTGTGCTCTCAGACACCTTTCTCGCGATCATTTCACGTTTCAACTTCTGAATCCTGTCACGATCTGTGGATTCCCGTTCGAGCGCAGTCTTATTTATACATAACATGTCGTTCGTTTCGTTGTCCTTTGTGTACACAAACGTATTTAAATGTACATTTCTTGCAAAGAGTTGTTCACGAGGATTCGTCAATATTCCAAAAGTCAGTAACGAAGGCAGTATTGATGGTAACACATCGAATTAAATCAAATTGGAACACAGGTTTTTGTACGATTTCGTGAGAATTTCCGTTCCCTTCGTTCGACCGAAGTCCGAAGCGATTGCTGCCCGTCAGTTCTTCCGCCTTATCTGTCGTTTTCAGCGACGAATCCTTGTTGAACGATATCGTTGGACGGATAACAAAAGAAGGAAGTTCAGAGTCCCCATTCAGATCTATATGTACCAAGTTTACACGTACGATATGTTTATATTATCGCTTATATATAAACATATATAATATATATAAATATATATAATATATAAATATGTATGTGATATATATATATATTATATCATATTCTATATACATATTGTACACACATATACAGGTACACGTGATACACGTGTAACGATATTACAATATTACAGTGATTGCGGAGGAATCACGACTCTGTTAACGAAAGAAAGCTCAATGTATAGAGGTATATACATAGATTATCATAGAGAATAGGGCAGCTGTGAAGAAGATTTTCTAGGTGTTAAGAGAGATCGTATACATACTTAGATTTTGGAATCGCCACGTCGAGATCGAATGCGATGTGGAACATTTCGAGTACGCTAATCGGAGCAATTATTCGTCCAATGGAATAGATATAACGAAACCGAAACTCTATATAACGAAATCCATCTGTACACGAGTCTCCGTTTTATACCGTACTTACGTGTCAAATAAATGTACTTGTCTGTAAAATGTATCGCGACTCCTTTTGTACTGTATTGACGCGACTTTGATAGCGAAGCATTCCATGTGTAAACGTGTTTGTTATATTTATTGTAGAATGAACCCCTGATTTACGCTATTCGTTTTCATCTTTTTACGACCCCATGTACATGTTTCGTTTCAACAGCTGGTTTGCGACACCGATGTTACCATCGCGACGGAATTGTATAGAAAAAACAAAATATTTAATAAACGATTTATGGATTATTCGACTTCGGTTTCTCTTTGTAGAATGGCGAACGTGACCTCTTCAACAGAATATCGCTAATCAGAAATGAAAGCCAGGTTTAAATATCGATCGGCGTCTACCGCGTTAAGTACTGAATTGCAAATTAGCCGAACGATATACCTCGGCTTTGCTTGTTACTCGTTTATCTGCATACTAGTACTTATTAATCATTGTAATTGCTTAGAGTTGTTGAGTTTCGTGTGTCTAGTCGTTGTCGGTTTGCAATTAAATATGACAAGACGAGAATTTGTTCTATCATTCGTTATAATTCCGCTTGTAACCATTTACGCAAATAAGCTTAGTTAATTGTATCGATATGTTTCTTGTTTTGACGAACGTCAGTGTTTATTTAACCGCAAGAGTTCACGCGACTTAAAGTCGCGAATCGGTCGAAATTTCTGGAATGCAGAATGATTCCGCCCGTAATCTGAATACGTGTCGTGAATAGCAATTTGCGAGAAAGCAATAGTTTATAATACGGAATCGTATAGAACAATATTTATTATTACATAGATTTATTTAGTTATTTGTGTATAGATGGAATTTTGACACTTATATACAAACAAAAACATATACATGTATATGTATGTTGAGAGACAAGATCATGTTTAACGCCGATCTTGAAACTTCCTCGGTAATTCCTTTGTTCGCTTTGTTGAATTACAGTCAGAACTTTCAACTCGAACGCACCACTGCGCCATTCATTCAGGTCACGAGACGACGATGCGTCATGTAGCTCTGTTAATCAAATGAATCCAAACAAATTTTCATAACACGAGCAACAACTTGATTCTCCGAGTGATTCAGGATTCGATATAGACTGGAGCGTCTGATTTTGCCATTTACAGCTATATAGGCCGAGAAAAGCGTGTGTCATCTATGATGGTTGACATAGCTTGGCATGCGTGGCCAAGATGGTGGTGGTAATGGAGGCACCATGACGATAGTCGGATTTCTCTACGTATCATCGTCCCGCTTCGGTGTTCCTCTTTAATTCTTCTGTAGCTCCTCAGAGGGTGTTTATCGTTGATGATGCGCGTTTGTGGTGGAACGTTGTTGATGTGTTAGTTGTGCATCATCGAAGAGAGATCGCTAGATGGTCGGTATATCTGTGAGATTGCTGCTACGCCGTCCGAAAATAGATAAATGAACGACGAGCGTGCCATCCTTGTTGTCGGTGGTTCCACGCACTCTCTAACAATGCACAATTATTAAAAGGTTCATAGCCAACATCGGGGTGTAGGAATGGAGGTACTCAAAACCAGCCAGGAGATTGTGCACGAAGGGTGGCTCATTAAGTCGCCACCTACCAAACTTTGGCGAGCGGTTAGTATTTCATAGAACAATAACAAATTCGAAATTCTACTCGGTTCGTCAATTTTTTTATTGTTTACATTTTTAAATGCTTGTCAAATCGCTATGTCTACATTTGTTCGTTGAGCTTTTACGAATTCTAACCTCGTATGCTGAAAAATGTTTCATAAGTATGGAATGTTGTGATATTTTTATCCAAGAATGTTAATGTTCTAATTACTTTTTCGCTTATATCGCAGTGCAGACAATGTTTTATGCTGTGCACAGTAATTAAATTTAAATGACAACTTAAATATATAGAATTTATATATTCCTTTTTAAATATTTTCTACGATACGTTTGTTTATTTCCAGAGATGGAGGAAAAGGTGGTTTGCTCTTCGACATAGTGGAGAATTACCTGGACAATATTTTTTGGAGTATTATACAGACAGACGTTGTAGAAAATTAAAAGGTCGTATTGATCTTGATCAATGCGAACAGGTAGTTACCTATTTGGAGATCTTTATCCTGACTTACATAACTGAATTTGCTTATGTCTTAATATTCACTTTTATTTGCAAATAGGTGGATGCAGGCTTAAGATTTGAAAATCGCAAGCAAAAATATCAGTATATGTTCAATGTTAAAACACCAAAAAGAACTTATTATCTAGTAGCAGAAAGTGAAGCTGATATGAATAAGTGGGTGGATGCTGTATGTCAAGTTTGTGGTTTAAAGGCCTATACTCAAGATGAGGAGCAGCAATGTCAAAGTACATATTGTTATCATTTGAGATATCTGGAACTTAATAAGATTAATAATATATATCAGATATATATATATATATATATATATATATATATATAAGATAATAGGATTTTATACAATATTATTCATTCTTTTTATAGTGTTCCAATTTGAAACACAAGAATCCCCACCGATTTCACCTACTAGTACTATTTCGGGCCCATACATTCCTATTAGCGAATGTATTTCTGGTCGACGGTTAAATGATACTAGCTCCCTTAATTCGGCTTTGGGGCAAGGACCTGAACATTATGATGCCCCAAGACGATTGGCCCCATCCCCTTCTAGATCTCCTACAACAACGGATGCGGAAAGTGTTTTCACCGACGATGAATGGACTGCTCCGGTGCCTAGCGTGAACTGGGAAACTTTTCCTTCCTCGGGTAAATATAATCAATATATGTTTTTAATTGCACTACGTGAATAACATTATATTTTTATAATAGGCGAATCCAAACAACCGCATAGTTCGAGTGATGCCGAAATTGGTTCTTGGAGTGTTCGAAAACGATTTGGGAAATTAAGAATCGTTGACTCCATTGTACCACCTTCTGTAGAAAAGTTACCAGCACCTCCTAGGCCACCAAAACCTCCTCATATGTTACCTGAAAATCCTGGTCATAATTATTTAAATTTAGATGGTGCTACCGAAAGCTCAAAACCTACAACTCCAGCGACTCCTGCGCCATCGACTCCCGCAACTGCAATTGTAACAGACGAATCATATGATTTTCCAAGATCTCACCAACCTGGAGCACCCGAGTCAAACACTATAGATAAACATTTTTACTCCAATGCTGCTCCAAGTAATGTCGAAGATACACGCGTATTCCGCTACGACTTTCAGGAAGAGGAACCGTCGAGTCCACGCTCTGAGAGTTCAGCAACTGCTACGTATTCAAATTTACCAAGTCCACTTGTGCGAGATAATTCAACTTCAGTACCAACAACAGTGGCACCACCGCCGCCAGTTGTTTATCGGGAATTAAAACCAGGAAGAAAAACTAGCGATTCTACATCGGTCATTAGTAATGAAGCTTCTCCAGGACCGACAGTGTCAGTTTTGGAAATGAGTTCTGCCGAACACTCTCCTGCCGAGCCTCCGAGTATTAACAGGAAGCTTAAACCTCCATTGAATAAATCTCCCGTAGAAGGTATGATTATTTACATTTTCTTTTCCCAACCACCATATTTGAGAAAAGAAATTATTCATATTATAGGACCTTTGCAATTAGCTTCTCCACCTGGAAGAGGAAGAATTAGAGCGGCTCCTAGTCCTACACCTCCAACTCACGTTCATTCGAATCGACATCAATCGACGTCAGATGAAGATAATAATGCTTTCGATGATAAAGAAGAGGTATATAAAAATATATTTTATATACCTCTTCTTTATAAACATGATTGTATTTGACATAAATTTTTGTTTCAGATATACTATTATCAAGATCAAAACACGTTTATTCCTGCTTCGAATCGACGTCTTGTTGTTTTGCAATATCTAGATCTCGATTTGGAAGCAACAGAAAATTTCACTTCTTCGAGTTTGCCACCAACTCAGTCCCCTCCAAACACAACGGTGTATAAAACTGTGGATTTCCTGAAAACCGAAGCGTTTAATCGCACTCGTCAACGAGTCGAAGAGGAGAGAAAACAATGTACGGATGAACTGGCATAGCTTTGAACTTTGTTTTCTAGATCTTTCAGCGTAACGAACAGGAAGAATAGTAGGAACGTAACTTCTTTTTTGATAATATTGTTATCATTTAGTAATACTTCACGATATTACAAAATTGCGATTCCTACGCAGTATTTAGCGATTTTTCAAGCGCTTTTTAAATTTTTATGTTTGTTATTGAATCGAAGATTGTTTGAAATCTTCATTATTGCGCGATTATATATCATAGTTGGAAACCGAAGAGAGCAATATTCAATGGACCAAAAATGTAATATTAAAGTTAAGGCAGAACAATGAAGAAAGAAGAAAAATAGTAGTTTCGCGGAACTCGTATCAGAATTTGTTAAAGAATTTTTAATTAGAAGAGTAAGTATTATTACATTTAAATACGAACTGTTTTTACATAGATTTTACATATGTCTAAAATGAGAAAAAGGCATTTTAATCGTAAACTATACAATGAATTACGGATGTATGACATCGCTGAAAATTTTAGGATATCCTAATTTTAAGTATAAAACAAATAATATGTAATATATTTTCAAAGTGCCTGAAGTTATTGTTTTTCTTTTTTTGCTAAGGCGATGAGTTGTTTGTTATTGCATGAAAAGTGAAATATCATATTTATGGTTATAAATATGGTGTGAATGTATAAAAATCGTTTTACAACTATTTTCTAGGAAATAATATTTTGAAAATTTATGTTCTTTTTTGACATATATTCTTTTTTGATGTTTTTAGATGTTTTCTTTTTAAGTATAATTTTTATTATAATTATTAACAGTGTACTCACTGTACCTGCTGAAACAAATCTATAATGCGTGGTAATAGAAATCTTGGCCATAAAATTACAATGCTAAAAAGACATGCATATTTTTTAACAGCTACTAAACCACAAACTGTATGTTATGATTACATATGTTTACATATACATATATGTATTAAAAGTACGTGAAAAACTATATATTTTATGTATAAAACACACACACACACATACACACATGTTTTACTTTTATAATAGCTATCACTTATGGTATTTACTGTAATTTTTGTACCAATGACATTTTTATACTATTGACAAGTTGTTTGTCAGTATGACTAAAAAGAGATATATGTTTACCGGGGTTTCAATTACCTGTAGTGAAAGAAGGAAATTAATAGAGTATATTTAGAATGAAATTTTTAAGTTTGTGTAAATACACTTGGTTCTGAAACAAAAAATAATTTCCCACCAAATTTAAAGGCTATATTAACTCTTGTGCGATTCGTACCATCCAGAAGTAAATATCTATATTTATTTCCAAAGATTTGTATATTATTAAAAAAAGCTATCTATCTCACCATATACGACAAACAATTTTTCGATTATGAACGGTTAGCACAATTTATTTATAGTAACAAAACTATATCGTATATTTACGCGATTAAATAGAAGTTTTTTTATAAGTAATCAAATATAATAAGTATGTTTCTTTGATTTCTTTTTATGACATAGTTAAATTTGAATTTTTATTTATTTCAAATTCGAAAATTTACAAATGTGTTAAAAACAAAAACATGGAATAGTAAGAGAGTTCTGAATGAAGTATTCGCTGTGTGTACTTGCTATAACATTTTTTTTTATAACAATTCGTAATCGTTAATGCTGACAATACTTATGTCCGATGAAACACAAACTGAAAGTCATTAAGGATAACATTTATTAATAGTGCGGATTTTTATGCATCTATAGGAAATTTAAAATTGCAAAAATGCACATAATATGTAAAGATGTCCAAAATACAGTATTTATTATAATATTTAACAAAATATAAAAATACGAATTCGCATAAAACTCCGTATTCTATTTATTATAAGCAGAATAGACAAACCTTTCATATCTTTCGTTTGTATTATCGGTCGATAAGGTACGCTGCTATATCGACTCGGCACGGGAAGGTCGTGAAAACGTTCAGGGATATGCTGTCAGGTTATTGGCCTGGTTGGTGCTTGGTGGGACCGATGGAAAACAGAGCCTCATTCGCTCGCTAACCGCCGAGCGTGCGTTAGTTTTGTTTGTTTTCGGGCTCGTCACGTAAGTACATTGTTTTCTTCCCTCGTGAAACGAAATTGCATCGTGTAGTATCAGAGGCTTTACGCGTCGCGACTAACAATACTCGCCGGGGTGAATTTTCCTTCTTTGTGTTAAATTTGTGAAGCATCGAATCTGTTGTGTTTTTATCTTTTTGACTGTTTTTATCGAAAAGTGTGATCATCGACTTTGTGCGACCAGCCTGTTTTACTTTTGGAATCAAGGCGAATCCGACGAACTGGAAGCCACTGAAAACAATCATAGCGGAACTTCGAGTTTCATTTTCAAGGTAAGGACCCGCCAGTTTTGTATACATCGCAATGTATATATGATATATGTATGTCGTAACTCTAGTTCCACGTGATGATCGATCTGCTGCCACTTGTTGGCGATGAAAATGTCTATTGATTAACGTTAATGAGAGTTCAACATCGATGAAATTACACGTTGTTTTCTCACGTAGGAACATAATTTGATATGTTACAACGAGTATAATTCGTTAAAAGTAAAAATATATTTTTACGTAATCTTTTTATCCAAGAAAGGATCTTTCGAAAGTATCTAACCAAAACACGAGTGTTAAACTTCCTATGTTTCTTTATTGAATACAGGAAAACAGAACGAAAATATTTTCTCGGGTAATTATTAAGCTAAATTTCATAATTCTTCGAACAAATAAAGCGAATTCAAAGTCGAAGGTGGCTCGAGTATATGGCGTGTGTAGGTTTCTCGGCCACTTGTGGATTTTCCAGCTAACCAACTGAAACGATATACGTAATATGTAGTCGCTCGGATTACCGTTCCTGTGACCCTCTCGTCGTTGCAGCATGACACTCGTCATGAATATCCGGGTGGATATTTAACATTGTTAATATCTTATTTTCTCTGTATACGCACGTATTTAACATACATATCATCATCTCTAGATTTATTAGAAAAAACGAGAAGAACGTTAAAGCACGCGAGAAGGATTACCTTGAGGTGTTCGTTTGAAACCGCAGCCATTTTATTACTATACTAGTATTTTCTTTAATATAAAGAACCTGTCAACGAACATTTTTGCGCCCGTGCAATTAGTTTCTCAAGAGTAAATTTCAACTGTTTCGTCAGGCTAACAATGTTTATGGTTTCCCTTGTACATGCAACGCCAGCTCGTTATGCATGCACATTGTTGTTGCGTTATTGGCGGTTATTGCGAAGCGCGCCGGAGTAAGTGAGAAATTCTCATGCACAATAACGATCATTATCGGTAACGTTCTTCGGCCGAGCGTAATACAACGCGTGCATTCTTTTCTCGACTTTCGTAATACTATCCTAATGAAAAAGTCGAACTTGGGTACTTTTCAATGAAGCTTCGTTTTTATGTTTTATGTTATTTCGTTATTATGTAAATTTTCTCCTTTTTTCGAACAGATGGCGTTAGATAATGGTTTGAACAAAGTCGATCTTGGATAGTTTTCAGTACAGATTCATTCGTATCTTACGTTTCATAAATAACAAATCTTTCCTTTCTTCAGCCGGATGGCATAGAACGAGAGGTATGAAACAGTTTTGAGAAATCGAAATAGGATAATTTTCAATGAAGTTTCATTCACGCTTTTCATTCCATATTAAGTTTTCCGTTTTGCAAATGCGTGGCATCAAACGAGTAGCGTTAAACAGATTCGAAAAAATCGGTCTTGGATAACTTTCAACTACAGTTTCGCTCGCATCTCGCGTGCCACATTGAATTTTCCCTTTCTTCAAAGAGCTGGCGCCAAATAGATCTGCTTATCTCGAAAAGATGAGAGAAGATGAAAAGCACTTTGACTGGAATGATCGACCGAAAGATTACCAGCCGCCTTACGGAATGCTCTTTGAACTCGGTCGATCGGAGAACGAAAATGCATCATCGGAGATGAAGAAATCTCTGAAAATAGATGCGCTTCGATAGCCGTTGCTTTGAATCCCATTAGTAGTTTGATAACTCGTCGTCCGTTTGAAACGAAAAAAAGAAAAAAAAATAAAAAAACTAGCTTCGTTCGATATCGGTTTCCTTTTGGGGGTTCGTGGTGCCTCGTTATCCCGATATCTCGAGCGGAGCTGTTGCCTCGCCAGATTCTTTTGTCAACCGAATACAAAGTTCAGCGTTTTCCTTCTATATCTTGGCCAGAAGAATAAACTGCCAACACATTATTCCGGCTTTCTACCAATACGCCCCATCGAACTGGTCGCAGGAAAGATATTGAAAAGCTAGTCTCACAAAGGGGTTCCAGTTTATTAAAAGCTCACGGGCAAAGAATCGTTTTGAATCAAGCATTCGCTGTTCCCCTGCTTACGTACTTCTCTTTTTCTTCCCTTAGAAAAATAATCTTGCCTCGTGTAATTGGAAAATACACCGTTTGAAATGGTTCGTGACGAGTCGATTCGATCCTTTCCGGCTCTTTCGTTCGATTTTCTGACCGACTCGTTTCTAGGAATCGGAAGCTTTTTCGTTATATTCGATAGCTGTCCTATTATGTTTTCTTAGGACCGGTTTGTGCGTCTCTTACGAGGCTACAGGTATCTAACGTTGACCTGTGAAAACCACTACACACGCTAAAAACCAGGATTTACCTATGCGCATTCACTCGAGGATCGTTCGGTCTTAATTTTCTTCTTTCGGTTCTTAATTTTCACGCAGTACCGGACTAACCGAATTTTCGAGCTGAGAAGAACCGACGATGCTACTAAGAATACTTGTTTTGTCATTCGAGATGAAATGCACGTTCGCTGTCCGATGTCTCCTTTCGATTCTTGATTTCACCGCGAAATAAGCCTGCGGCTTCAAAGTAGTCTGACGAACACATTAGAATAATCAAACATACGACGATCAGACGAGAGAAAAAAGCGTGATAGTTACTTCTTGAGTTGAGATCTTTTGATTTTAACGTTGCTTTATGACTAAGGAAGAAGCTTAACGTGACACGATGAGAAATGAAAACGATCGGTTAGATCGAAATATGTAAGTCATTTGAAAATAGCTGATAAATTGAAGAATTTTGAATGAAAGCCAAGGATACGCAATAATTATTACAACGAGCAATATTTTAATATTACGATTTATAATATTTCAAAACTTTCGTTTAGTTCCAAAGCCAAACAAAACACAGTTTTGCTAACTTAACTGCTAAATTTTAAAACTGTTTTCCTGTAAAAAATAGGAAACGTAACTTATCGTATCCTTCTCCCATAGTCTTCGTACAAATTCTTACGAGATGCGCATCTCGGTATTTAAATTATTTCATTCGTCGGGAGGACAATTTGTCAGAATGTCGTAACCATATCCTAACACGTGGACGTAGGTAAAAAAACGTGGTCGCATGGCTGCAAGCACGTAACTTGTCGCAACGAGAAATAACGATTAATGAAGGCAATTAAGCGTCGTCATGTCCGTCGTCGGCTGTTGCGTTTCTACGTGGATCATTCGTCGCGATCATACGGTAATTCGTGTTATTTGCAGATCAACACGCGTTAGCGAATACTATTCGTTCTCCATGCATTATGCAACGAATTGTGTCTTCCGCGTAGTATGGCGCCTATCGGCTATAGTACAATACTATAGAAAGTATAGAATCATCCGTTACATTGTTTCGGATTTCTTCAGAAGGAAGTTCCGTACGGCACCTGAGCTTCCCGATTGTGAGAAATCTGTCGGCATTGAAGACTGGCGCTGAAAAAATGAGAGACGTTCCGGAAGAGCATCGTGCTATTATACTTTTCAATCGCGAGCGTTTTATTCTCGCGCAGAGAAATATTTACGCTGCTAGCTAGCATTATCGGCAAATTCTCGGTAATTTTCCTTCTCTTGGTATTTCACATTAGAAGAAATTACAGATTCGTAATTAAATAATTAAGAAATAAAAGCTACGAAAAACATTCGGTTCGTATTAAATACAATGCCTGACGAAATTTTTCAACATTTATTAAGAGAAAACTTTCATGTATATAACGTCGATATAACATACGTATCGATTATGACCACCCGTCTCTCTCTTTACAGCGTTAACGACGTTTCGAAATGTTTCACATGTAACGCGTGTAATTATGTACGTACATGAAAATTTTCTAAATAAATGTTCAGATAGTTTGGCGAGCCACCGTACGTTCATCAGCGTAGCTTACAATTCGTATAAACTGTGTGTTGCGAGTTATCAACTAAAGAGCAATCGGTCAGGTCAAACCGATTGGTCGATATCGCGTACCTCGAATGACTTAAGGCTCAAGGTGGAGGAGGTTTAATAGGTCGAGTGTTAGAGTAATCTAGCACTGTATTTGCGCTTGTTGTATAAAAATAAAGTCTGATGTTATGAACACGGCGGTGGTAAGATCTTGTTGGGGGTCAAGTATTTCACCCGCACGGTACGATGTCTGATGATGAACTTCCTAGTATGTTGCTGATTCTCTCCCCCAGCCGTTGGGTCTCGTCCGTCCCTCGTACCTTCCCGGCTGGAATTTTTCCCGGCGTTTTTTTATCTGACCCCGGAGTCATTAGGTTTATAGCTCGGGGAGGACATGTAATTCGGAATTTCCTAAAAAAAGGGATAGAGCCCGTCCGAGCCATAAACGGACGACCACTCAAAATTCCGAACACTGTGAGTGGATTAAACACTCGTCTGTATGGTTAAACAGAAATTCGATTTGCATCTTGTTCGGTGTTTTATTCGGACAATGAGTTGCACAATTCCGCCGCTGCAACGCATTAGCGCCTTCTCCCCTTTTTCCTTGTTTTTCACGGTGACCACGTCTAGCCCGATATTACGCATTACACGCCGCTGGCTGCTGCAACAGGCAGGAAACAAGTCAGTTAAATCCTATGTTCGATCGATTTCGAGTCACGCTATCGCGACACGTGAGAATTTCTTTTCATTTCGCGATCTTCCAGAGTGAGAATTCTTTATTCAATGGCATTACGTCCTCCTTTTATAAATAGCCGATCAAACTCCACATTCGGCAAACGACGGATACGCATTTTTTGAATTCTTAATATCCCGCCTACTTTAATCAGCGAAGGTTGAATCAACGCGACTCGACGACGTTCGAGCTATTCCGCATAAAGTGATCGATTGAGGAGATGGAGTGGAAAATGTAAGTACCAGGAGCAAAGGTTAAGTTTTTACTAATAAAAGACGTTTTCCCATTTTCTTGTAACTTTGTCGTTTACTACTCTTATTCAAATGAAATTCCACCAAACTTCACCGCGAAATAAATACATTCTACGTCAAGAGATTCAATTTAAGAGCTACTTTGAAAACAGAATAACGCGAATATAATTAAAACGGAATATTAACATAATTTGATATAATAAGACGAATAAGATTCTTTTCTTCTTATATACATTTCTGTGGAATAACAAATTACGCTATAAAATAGTTATTGATATTTCATACGTTCACGAATAAATATGCTGTTACACTTACGGGTTACGATATTTTATCATTTTTTTCAGCATATTCCACTAATAAAATCGATTCTTGATTTTTCTCAAGCCTACCTATCTAACTATCGTTTACCATCTGAATCCCTCGATCGAAGAACTTTCTATAAAATTCCGCGATCTTGTTTGCAAGAGGCGTTCGCGATGATTAAACGCGAACAGCTATAGTTGGTCAGGAATCATGCACGGATTCACCGTGTTGGTGGAACAAAATGCCGCATTTTCGTTCATTTCTCGCTGTTTCCGGCAGGCGTGTCCCGAGCCTGATATTACGTGTAGAGAACACGCGTACGGTTTATTGCGTTAGACAGGAAACCGAGAGAAGAGTTATATCGGGTCGACCTGGTTTAGGCGTGCCCTATAGGCGCCTCGGTTGTAGAGAAAGAGAGTGAAAGACGCTTTGAAAATGTCAGGGACTAAAAGTACGGAGAACGGATACACCGGTGACGCCACAACGAAATCATCGATTATTTGCGTTCGTTTCGAATTCACAGAGCTTATTCATTTGCAGCTTAGCCGCTTGTTTTTCCCGTCCACTCGATCGGTATATCATCTGTACAGCTAAAGCGTCCTTGGAATCGTATGCTTATCGGCTGTAGAAGACGGGATCATCTGGAAGTTAATGGTAGAATGGGTGGTCTTGCGGATGAAACTGTGACACGAGTTACCAGCGTGTACAATCTTGTTTGAAAGTATTTGGATATCTATTGGTTGCGTTCGAAGTTATTTATAATTGATTCTTCACTTATTTGTTTAAATTATAGCATAATTGTAGATTTATAAAAGGTATAGATACGTTATAGACAGATATAGAATGGTAAGAAACAAAGTAACGATAGATAGAAGAGGAAAAGTAGCGATATGAACGTGGAGATTCGTTGCGATAGTCGTCAAATGAAATCTAATTTAGTTGTACGTGATATAATCGAGGAGCTTCCTACTATAATGTTAAATATATAGGCTTCTTACAATTGACAAGATTTCAAACGAGATAATAATTTCGAAAGATTTACCAATTTCCTAATGATCTCCCGCAGAGTTGCTTAAGTTGCGATTTAATATATGTTAAGTTACGGTATCAAATATATGGGCTTCTTATAATGCAAGATTTCAAACGAGATAATAATTCTGAAAGGTGTGCTAGTTTCTTAACGATCTTGCACAGGTACTTCAGTTTTCGTCTAATATTTATGTGCGAACGAGGGGTGTGCGTCAGAATGAGTTTATCGCTCGTCGTTCAAATATTTGCGTACACGTGCGCGCCTCGGGAATGCCGACAGATACAAAGCCGATCGAGGAGCGAGAGAACGATTAAGGGCAGTCGCGTGCTGTTCGTCGTTTGAAAAATTTATCGCCACCCGACCCACGCCACGGGCACAGGTAGCGTCTCGTGGCGTATGAAGTTTCGAGTCCGGAGGCGACAAACGTTCCGGAATGTCGTTAATGATCGTGGCGCGCACCGTGTGTAGGTGTCTGCGAGGGTTTCGTTCCGTTTTTACCTTCTGTCACGAGGAAACTTTGTTGCTAGGTGAAACATTCGTTGGATAGCACCGCGAATTTTCAGTCGAAACTCGACCGATCGTTGAACGCCAGCGAACGGCTCGTTTGAGAAAGGTTGGTCAACTTTGCACGGCCCACGGCAAATTAGTTTTCGAAGTTAACCCTTAAAAGCTATCGTCAAAGGAAATCACGTTAATGGATGAAATTTCAGTTCGGTATATCTTCATTTATTCGTGGGATCGGTAAAGTCAAACGAACGCGATTCCATGTTCTATCGTTATTCGATGCGAGACGAAGAATAGAACAATTATTATTACTTGACGATAATAAAAATACAATTCTTAAGGCACAAATCTGTTAAATGAAACAAAGAATCTGTAGATATAACGGGTATCTAATATCTCGGATATGTCGGAATCAGTTGATCGAACGATACGAACCTATCGAACTTCTTAACACAAATCCGTAATAAGGCGACTAATCGATCGTTGGAAAGGCGTATTCGATCAGATCTTAAAAATTACTTTAACCGAGTATATGACGCTTCGATTTGCGATTAAAGTTTCACGTGGGAAAACGATTCCATCTGCATCGATCTAATACGAAAGAATACAGAACGAAAGCGTTTACCGCGCGACAGACACGTTCGTTACGAAATCTAGGAGGCAGGCGAACGCAGGCAGACGCGGAAAATGTTCGCGTAGTCGTATTCCCTAGTAAGGAAGACTCGGTGCGTTGCAACCGGTCGCCGTAGCTGCGGGCTGCGAGCAAAATAGAGCGTGGAACGCGCACGAGTTATCGCGGATCGTGGTCGAGCAGATTCGACGATCCGCGAGAGTCACGGAGAAGAAGGAAGGCCCTCTGTCGTGTATCCACGCGTGCAATAACCGGTGCACGCGAACGTTCGTCTCCGCGGCGAGTTTTCTTCGATCGAAACTGGTTCGCGGAGATAAGGTCTTTAACCTTCCTTATAGTCGTAGCGTTCGTAGTCAGGATCGGCCTAGGAAAGGAGGCAAAAAGAAGGGTCGGTAACGAAGCCGTTCACGGTGAAAAGCCGCGCTTTTGCAAGCTTCTTCTTCGTCCTCTTCGTCGCCGGTTCCGTTGTCGGTTTTTACGGCCGATCGTAAAACAATGTAACAACGTTCGCGCGCTGCTGTGCCATTCGCCGATTCTGAATATATACAGTACAGAACGCAGAACCTTGTTTTATCCGAACTAGTTCGAGGACAGAGACCAATTTAGACATCGAACAGTTTCAACGATACAACTTTGATACATGTCCCGTTCGTCTCTTCTTATTCAGCCAGACGATTCGATTATATTTCTTAGTGAAAAGATCTTGGCATCTTTTCGTTTTTCAGGATAGTTTCGATTCTAAGAGACTCTAAGACATCTTCGTCTATCGTAAATATCTCAACCTCGTTACTTACAGTTAGGTAACACGAGCGATGTTCAATTTTCAAGAAGCAGATGATTTGTTTTGTACGAGTTTATCCATCATATAGGAACGACATTGACGACGTTGAATCGAAAGGTAAATTTAAGAAAAATAGCGTTTGTAGCGTCGTTCCTATCATTTGTATCATCGATCGTTGACTCTACAAGAACATGATAATTATTGCCTTTGATCATTAATTTCTCTCTATTTTATACATTTCGCTGATAATCGTGTCATTGTTAATATAAATCTATCAAAGTGTTTCGATACCCTCGCGAGCGGTATTCGTTACAAGAATTCTCGATAATGCGTACTTTCGTTAATTTCTTATTATTCGTCGATTCTATAAAATGATTGGTATCGCTTTTGATGGTTAATCTCTCATTGATTTCTCGTTAATTTCTAAATTTCATCGATATTCGTGTATTGTTGTTATAAATCGATTAAAGTGCCTTGTACCAATAATCGGTAATGCATATTCGTCGTGTAACGGAAGTTACATGGTCGATCTTAATCGGTGTAAAAGAGGCACATGTATGAATTCGTACAGATGAATTGCGTACTAAACGAGATTGTAGCGTAAAGCCGCGAATCGACTGGCGTTGGAATAACCGCGCCCAGTCTCTCTCTCTTTTCAGCCTCCTTCTCCGTATTGAGTTTTCCATCGTGAACGGTCGAGTCCGAGGAAACGAGCTCGTTTCACGGTCAACTGACACGTTTCAGCGAGATGAGGACAATTTGATCACGAACTGGCAACGAAACATTTCTCGCTTACGTAGCGTATCGTACTACAATATAATTGAGCTACTGGTTTCGATGGAGGTTGTCACTGTTCGTGGACAAAGGAGTTTTTCAAAGCACTCGATCAGCCTCTGCTTCGACTTGACTGGCTTCTAACATCGCGTTCTATTAATACTTCGTCTTCGTTGAACGGTTGAGGAACTACGAGTTATTTAGTTGTCGTTGCTGGTTTATGCCGCAGTCCGAGTAGTCTAGAAAGGTGTTCCCGAGCGGGTCAGTAGCCTAGAACGATTCCTCCGGCGGCTGGATGGAGCGTTTGCGTTCGGAGAAAGTTTCGAAACGAAGGATAACAGTCGACCACGCCGGAAATGATACATACTGGCTGTTATTTCGTCCTCGGCGGATCAACCTCGGTTTTCACCATCACGGAAGATGTACCGTCGTATTTCTGATACTCTGGTCACGAACTCGCGTCTTTACGAAGAAATATAGCGAGCTAGGGTTATTTGAGTTACTTATGGTCCAACATCTTAACCCTTTGCGGCATATTTCTCTGGTGGCACTAGCAGCTAGTCGAAGCAATAAATATTTACTGCCCGCCACAGCGGCGCCGTCAGACTTTGAAGACAAATAAATTGCCACTGTGATGGCAAATTAAAAAGGAAATTCAATCTTGAACTTTGCGCGGAATAAACCGCCGAGCATATTTTTTATAGAAACTAACGTACTGGCCATAGAAGAATCTTACAGAATATATAGAAGAACTCTTTACCTTGTCAACAAACTGATAAGCGAAGTTACGTATCGATTTTAAAAGTTACGAGAAGTCGAACATCTTAACTTGTTTGTAATGTTACTTCGAGTTTCCCTAGTTTATTCTCGCCAAATCTTTTTTCGCGAGAAGCATCGTCGACGTCCGTAGTCGCTGGTCGTTGAAAACGTTGTCAGGCTAACAAGGCTTGGCCCAGTTTCCTCGGTTTGTGCTTCCGATTGTCGAGCCACGGGATTCCATTGAACAGCTACTGCGACTCGGTCGGTTACTTTCACGATGCTTCAATTGGTTTTGCTATTAATAGCGAACGCGAATATGTTGGAACAATGAAACACGGAAGGTGGAATGGTCTGGCTCGCCGTGCTAAATGCGACCCAGTGAATCGTGTTCTCGAGTTCTCCAGTTCTTTGTGCTGTGACAGGCGTTCGTTATTAAGGATGTTGCAACCAGATGATCGAGAGGACGTTGCTCGAAATCGTTGTGTTTAACGAGAATATTTCAGTGCACTTGCGAGCGAGCATGGTTCCGTGACGAGGCAACCGATCGGCCTAAATGATAATACACCGGGTGTTCCTTTTTTCCTCGACCGCTCGCGGCCCGGCGATCTATCATTGTAACGCAAGAGGGAAGCAGGCAAATGCACGCTGGATAAGATCGTTGATACTTGTTCAACGTGATTTATTATCGTACGCGTGCTCCAATTTATCAGTTGTGTCGTCAAAATGGAGCAGAGTCTAACGGGCACGCTCTGTTTCCATTGTTAAAAGCAAAACTGTGGCTCGATTAGAAATCGAATCAATCATCGCTCGAAACAATTGCGGAGGATCTAATTCGATATTTCGAATGCTCCATGTTTTCCATATTTAACCCATTAAAGACCAACCGTGGAAATAGTATACAGCTTGGGTGGTATGAAATACTGGAAATCGAAAATAACGCAATTCAAGCGTAGCCTGTGGATCTTCGTGTAAATTCATATCGTTGAGGATATAATTCAAAGCATAGAATCTTGGTAGAAAATTGTTTTATCTACCAAGCATTGTAGAAAGTATTATATTTTAGATGCTTTGTATATTTTGTCATGTTATGATGTACGTTTCGTGTAATTTTGCACTTTCAAATTTCCTGTAAGTGCGTAAAAATCCACGGTCTACTTATATATATATATCATTTTCAAGATACGAAACATACATTTTTCTTTAACCTTCGGAATTTCTTTTCGTAACTACAGCGTTAGAAATTATTAAAACAGAATCCAGATACTTTTGTCAGTCTGTGTATATAGACCGAGCAGTTCCAGAAAAAGCCTCGAATTTGAAATACACCGCGTGAAATTCCGTTACGCTTCCGCGATCGTTCATTATATGGTCACCGAGTAAGAGGATCGTTTGAGACAATGCACGAGGAACGTGTATGTACAGGTATCGTGTTTTCGTGGATACCTCGTGGCGCGATCGGTTCGGTTGGTTCGATCGCGTACGAACCATCGAGCCACATTGCTCAAACGTATTTCATTAGCGGATTTCATTAGGCTAATTAGGCCCTCTCGTTACCTACTCGTCCGTAATTACGGCCGCGGAAACGCTTCGCGGAATCCGTGTAAGACAGAAAATCTATGTAGACATTCTGATCTCGTTCCAATTTTTATTCACTTTTCTTCCATCGCGCGTTTTTTCCCCCGAGTTTCCGTCGCTCTCAACGTTTACGAGTATTTGGACTTTTCAAATCGTTGAAAATACAGTACAGTGGCTCGTGAAAGTATTCGAACACTCGTACGAGTCTTTAATCGAGAATTAAATTACGAGAATTTAAATATTTTGGAATTTCGTTAGTGTCGTTATGAGACTCGACTGTCGTTAATTATATTGGTAAATTTTGAAACAAAAGTGAGAATTTCTGAATATTTGATCTCAGTTAAGGGTTAAAGAATTACATCGGCGGTAAAACGTTCCTGGAGAAACGAGATCGTTTCTCTAACAGTGAAAATGTAACAGATATAACGAGTTACACCCGGTGTCCAAATACTCACGCACGCCAGTGTACGTCTATCGATGGTTCGTTAGCGCGAAGGTGCAAATTACAAACGACCCTGGATCTGCGCACTCGAGAGTGTTTCCACTCGATTCGATGAAGTAGGATGCGTCTCGTGGTTGAAATTATTTAATTACACTGCTATCGATTATCGGTACCCAGGGGCGGTTTTCCACACGTGACACGTTCAGGTGGCGCGCGCAGGTGTAACCTCGTCTCATGCGATTCGGCGGTTGGACAGGTGCAAAAAGAGCGCGTGTACCTGCGTACACCTTATAACCTCGATTCGTTCTTCTTTTTCCGACCATGGCGTTTTTCACCATAACTCTAGATTTCCCTCTCGCGGGCAAATAGGCTGTAAAGATAAGCGAGATACCGTGCGAAGATGGAACGCGGATCGCGTTACAGCGTTCAACGGGTTCCTCTATTCGCGCGGCCGACCGACCGGTAATTTTCGCAATTACCGGTGTAGTTAGCCGAACTGTTTAATTAACTGAAATTGCGCGGATCCGTTAGCAGATTCGACGAGGCCAGGGAGCGAGGATCGAACCAAGAGGAACGGCAGGCTGTTTGACTTCGGTTCGAAACGACGATGCGATCTCGTTGGCCGATGTTTAGAAAGCGATTCGCGTATCTCCGTTCATTTTCTCCGTGATCGTAAATCGCAGCAGAGAGCCTCTCCTCTGTATTCACCGAATATTCGAGCGCAGCGTTTCTCGCAGCCCGCGAAAATGCAGTTTCTATATAAATATCACTCGAACCCGTATACCGGATCGGTGAACTTCGCTTATCCAGCTACCGGCCAACGAATGAGCCTTCGTTTAACAGTAGCTGTTTACAGGTCGTTTGCTTGATAGAAATTTGTAAGAGTTAAGTAGATGCTTAAAAAAAGAAAATTTACATTGTGAAATTTAATTTACATTTAATGGAAGGGCTTACGATAAAAAGGAAATCGAAAGGATACTTGGATATCTTAAATTTCTGTTTGATACGTTTCAATTACAAAATTGTCATCATAGTCGCAGATTTACTGCAAGTAACGGTTCTATAATTTCACGATTAAACACAGTTTTTTCGACACGATATAATTACAGATACACCTAGAGTGACCGTGCAGTACGAGGAGTATTTTGTTTTAGAAAAATGAAACGTATTACACGGGAATTAATTCTCGATCGAGTTACATCAAGTTGTGATATTAAATTCATATTAAAGTAATATTTAATTCATATTGAGTCGATGCCATCGATGATCTCCATTACGTAAAATACAAAATACAAGTTAAAACGAAGTAGCTGTTGTAGAATCAAGTAACTCGATCCAAACGTTTGTGGTTCACCTACGATGCAACGATACCGATTGAAAGTTAAAAACTTTGAAGATTCTTTCGATTCTCCGAGAAAAGACGAACACGGATAAAAGTTGCTTCCATATAAATTCCGCAATTATCATTCGGTTATCTCACGATCTACGTTCAAAGCTAGTTCGTACAAATGGCAGTTGAAGCGTGTGTTTATCTGGTGAAACGTGGTCGTGTTTCGTCGCGTCTACTCTCGTCTACTGGTACGCGAACGTGCAGACCCGGAGAAGACTCATCGACGAGATCGCGGACACGAATGCAATGTGCACTGGCCCGCTCGGCCACGCTCTGCTTGTCCTTGCAAACGCGACTCGTTACGATGCGTCTCTCTCCTTCTTTCTTTCTTTCATTACCTGTTCCCCTACCCCTTCCTCTACCCCCTTTCCTTCGTTTGCCATTCTCCCACCCATTGCTATATCCCTACGTTTTTATTTTTTCTCCCTTGCCAGAGCGGTTCGGCCTTCTATCCAGATTGCGTGCGCGATTAAAATAACTCGTGTCGTCGACTGGTAACCTTATTTTACCAGTTTTTCTTTCGTTCCCGGCGATACGTTCGTCTGCCGCGGATCAATCGCGAACGACGAATATATTTGCATAAACGAGTTCCCTCCTAGACGAAGAGAACACCTTAAAACTCGTGGCTTGGCACTCGTCCACTGTACAGACTCTTTCGCAATGTTGCCTCGACGTACGCGTTTAACGAGTTCGAACGTAATACCCGGTAACCGATACTTTAGGAGAAACGAGTTCCTTATAGCCGGTGTTTGGAAAAAGAAAAGCTAGACAGCGAAGGAAAACTCGTTATCAAATGAGATAAACAAGATCATTCGTAAATGCTTATCTTTTCGACGTCCGCTGTTACGCTAACGGTAAGTAGTAATTTCGTTTAACTACCTGGTGTGGAAAGTGGCACGGCGCAGGGCAAGATCGCGAGCACCAGCCTGAATCTGGTACAAATATAAATATCCGAGAGGTGGCGAGGATTCTCGTAACCTGAAACCGCCCACATCCTTTCCACGGCGCACTACCGGTTCTCACGTGAGAAAAGCTTCGAAAGGGTTGTTCCTGGCAGCATAACTTAACCCTATCTATCGTTCGTTCCTCGTATTACACGCAGACAAATTCCCTCCTGTATTCCGAAATTCCTCTAAACGAGTAGTAATTTAAAATTGGTATGCGAGACGAACGTAAAATGAGTCGATAAGGAATGATGGACGTTTCACGTGTCACAATGTAGAGAGATTGCCGTCCAGTTTGTCAACGATCGTTGCATCCGCGAACTGGAGCACCGCTCTCGTCGATCACGATCCGCGGTTTCGAGGTTTACCGCAAATTCGATCTCCGGCAGATATCGTTTTTCACAAACGCGCGACGATGCGAGCAGGAAGGCGGTTGCGAAACCGCTCCGGTAAATTCGACGAGGCTCGCTGGCATCCTGTAAGGGACACCTTTCACCGTACGAATATCACGGTATCCGAGATTTTACGCTGCTTGTTGAATACCGTAGGTGAGAGGTTAAGCTTCGGGTCAAGATACGACAGCGAGCCATGCTACGAATTTACACCAGCGTTTCCCTTAGAGTTGTTCGGACGATTTTAACCGTTTTGATTCTAATACGACACGTATAAAATGGCTACGAGTCTACTTATTTAAATAATGGTTAAATGGTCACATCTTCGGTCGTTTTATCAAGCACAGAAGCATTTGAACAGCTATGAAGCTCATACTACTTGCGTATTAGCTTTGTTCAATTTAGCGTTGATAGAGATATATGTATAATATATGTTTCGAGTATTCGATAATACGTGTCATATCTTCAAAGAAACTATTGTTTCCCATATCATGTTACAATTCTTTTTAATCCTATATACATTCGAAACTTAGTTCAAAACTGTCCCATACTTATCTCTAGTTTACTATTATCAATAATCTGAAATTGAAAGAGGAATAAGGGCTGAAAGGGGAACGGTCAGATCAAAGGGCCAATCTCTGAGACTTCACATCGAACTGAACTTTTCGTTCCATTCTTTTTGCTATTAATATATAAAATCGATTATTCTGTACGGGTACTTAATTTAATACGTAGTAACGCATCAAAGTAGACACGTCATAATCGGTCAGAAGAATTTATGATTACGTCCGAAGTATAAAGGGAATCTTTGAACGCAACCTATCGAGTATGAACGATAAAATATAGAGAAGGGTTAAAGAAGATAATTTGAAAGTTTCGGAAGAAACAAGACAGAAGAAACTAGGGACGAACCTAGCCGATACGTTGTCTTCCTCCATCCATTAAAAGAGCCATGGATTTCTTTTTTGTGGCCCAAGCACAGTCTCGCGAACTTTATTGTCTTGCGGCTCATTTTGTCTCTGGCAAATACCAAGCAGAGCATGTTGTTTTTCTTCTTGGAAGTTGCTGAACAACTTGGTCGGATTTCCCTGGCGGATAAGCGCGTTGCTTGTAAAGTATAAGCGGTTGCAGGCGAAGTCGTTGTCCTAATGCAGTCAAACATACCCGACACTTCTTTTTATTTTCATTCGACTCGAGGCCCGCGTTTCCTTCGTTGCTACCCCTTCCTCACCTCTCTGACCCTTATAAATTCTGGCTCGTACACGATCGTTAAAGCGTAAGAAGAAACGGGTTTTGTTGGCCCGTAGGAGGAAGCCTGCTAGAGGCTTCCATTACCGTTGTAAGACTACGGGCTCAGGGCCGTATTACGCAAGAGGTCCGAAGAACTCGACCAAAATCATGTTATGTGTCCATCCCCCTCCTGTCGAATGGGATCCGGACGAACCCTTCTCTCTTTTCCTGCACGAGTGCGTTCTTCCGATCAGCTCGAAGGATATCGCCGCGTGCGAATCGCAACGTTTTGTAGGGCTTCCGGTGTTTTGCAACACTTTTGTCGAAGGGCGAATCCCCTCGCAGAAGGATCTTGCGAAGATTAACAAGGACGAGTTTGTAAAACGTAATTAACTGGGAAGGATGAGTTGCGGCGACGTACGAAGGAAAATTTAAAAGTGGCACTGTTATATTTTTGTAAGATTCCAAAACGGATGATCGTTAAATCGTTACCAACACTGTGAGAAAGCACGTGGTATTAGGTTGTCCGAAAAGTGTCTTTCTTTTACAAACACGTCTTTTACAACGACGCGTCTTTATACAAACATGAAACCTAATCTGTCGAACGTTGTAATCTTTATCTTGATAGAACAAAATGGATCATACGTAATTCGATAAAATAATACAAAACGGAAAATGTCGTGCATCCATTATTTCCTAATAAAACGAAAGAAACCTTTCGGGCGACCTAACGAAACATCGCTAATGATCATATAGAAGTTCCAGTTTGGAACTTTCTTTCTTGACCACAATTGTGTGTAAAAATGTTCGTTTGAAACATTGTTGTGTATATAGTATATATATGAGATTCCACGAGTCAGAAGGTTGCACAATGTCGATGCTGATATTAAATTGGTGCGTACGAAGATTCCACACGACCATCTTTTGGTAGTAAAAACGTAAGATGTAGCGTTGTAAAAAGAACGACTATATAGTCGAAACAAGATCGCGTTAAAGGAAATTGCGCGTTGCTGATCGGCTGGATCGAAGAATAGTTGTTTGTTAAGGGGTTAATCCGACTCTTGGATGTCATCGCCGGCTGCGTTCCATCCGATCGTATTAATCGCTGACGAGGGTGCGAGGTATCGCGACATAACTGGGCCACGATTAACGATGCCATTCGTTGGAACAATGGGCGGAAGATGCGCGCGATGCCGAAGCGCGAGGGGGCGAACAATCGCATTAAGGAAAAGCAAGATAGTCGGGGCGAGAAGAGCGAAAGCGAAGGAAACAAAAATGAGACGAGCGGTATATCAGTCGTTTCGTTTCCCGGACACTGTAGTTTGCATTTCCCTTTACATATCCAGACACTCTACGCCCACGTTCCATTCCGTCTCCCTGATCCTTTCGTCACTTTCCCTCTTCCTCTCTATCTCTCTCTCTTTCTCTCTCTCTCTCTCTCTTTCCCTTTTCTGTTAATGTTTGCCGAGTACTCGACGCGTGCTTTTCGTTGCCACGCGTGTGCAAAGGTTCGCCCACGAAAGGAAAAAGTAAAGAACAACGCGCGAACGACGCTAAGAGAATGTTAAACGCTCTTTGCACCGTTTAAACTTCAAACGCTGATTACCGCGTTCTAATTCGACGATCAATCGTCGTAAATTTTTCAAATAGTAATACTGTCAGATATAACGATGCAAAATGCAGGGTGAAACGTTGCGAAAGGTACCTAGTTTCTCTTCCTAGTTTCTCCAGATACATAGGTCGAAATGTTGCGAGTGTACAGGTTGTTAACGAAGTGAATATTTTTAAGTAACCGAAGAAAAGCAAAAATGACACCAAAGTTCTTATTTTACTTTACAACTACGACTGGGGTGGACGCGCGTGACTAGCGGGAAAAGAGTGCTGCAGGGAAACTCGAGGAGGATAAGGATGACTCGGTACGAAGATATCGATACCGACGAGGCAAATCTTCTACTCTTTTTCGTGTATTTCGAGCTTATTCGCTATGAATCTGCTAATCGCTTAGCACACATACGTGCTACAGGCTTTTAGCCAGTGCAGTATGTTTCTTCGTACTTGCCAACTTCGAGTATATTCAATCCTTAGGTGCTTTTGACTGTTTCGAGAGACAATGAGGAAGGTCTGGCACGCGATGTCTCTCGTGCCTTCGCATTTGTAAGCTATTGTTCGGAAGATTAGTAGCGTGGAAATTCGAGCGAGTTTCTAGTCTGTTTAGGGAGAGTAAACGGGGATTAGGAGAAGCAAATAGAGATAGAATTTTATCGACTATCGCAGAAGCGTTACTCCATTTCTAGATCTCATCTGTAGCGTGAAAGAGTTAATGGGCGATGTGGAGTAGTTGGTTTGGTAGTCGCGTTAGTTTCGAGAAGAGTAAGCCGCGCGTTATCGACTCGCGCGTACCTGGAAAGGACGACGACCTCAAAACATCGGAGTGTTGCCGGTGTTGAGAAACGATCGATAGTTGTCTCGGCGTTCTATCGCCTTCCAAACACCTGTATCCACGTATTTCCGCTATGGAATAGAAATCTTATCGTTGGCCATTGTTCCGGGCTACTTATCGCCTGCTCTCGCTCTTTTCCAATGCGATGGAATTTCATCGTTGAAATCCCTTTCGAATTCGAGCCGTACTCGTTCGTCACTCCACTCTCCATCGTTAATTCCATTCAGCTCTCATCCAGTTAATTACCTGCACCGATCTTTTGCTTTTCCGTTTACCGCGAAACCGTTACGATTGTTAACCGCGATTACCAGCCCGATGTAACGCGCTCAGGGTACCTTTTGTCTGGGTGCATGTATTGGAAACTCTAGGTGAAAGAAGTGGGTTAAAATTAAGCGCGAAGACGCCTTCCGAGAATCATCCGGCAGACGTCGACCGGGTCTTATAAAGTACGTGACTCGTCGTCGGCGACGACCCAGCCGAATGCAATGTGGAGCGAGCTGGAATACCCGGAACCGAACGGATTGTCTTGTTATTATCGAAAGCGTGCCTCGTTGATCTCCAACCGCGTGAAAAATTGTTACACCAAAGAAAAGGGTGTTGGATGGAACGGTCTTTTCCCATCTTTTTCTCTTTTTTTCCTTGTTACGGTTGAACCTCGGCTCTTAATTCGATTCTTAAGAGAAGAGCTAAAACATTGGAGTTACGGAGATTTTGCTTGATCGAGTTTTCCCAGTAAATGAGACCGACTTGAAAGAAGCTTCGTACAACAGTTAATTCTGCGCAGAGTTCGAGATTGAATTTTAAGACGTCGAACGTTAGGCGATTCGAATCATCATAATTTGTCTTACTCCAAAGTTATTTCAATCATTTTCTCGTTTTTCATATTTCTTGTTAGATCTGAAGTACAAGGTATTTCCTCGTTCTTTCGCTACTCTATGGAAGACTAATCTCGTAATACGCGAGTGTGATTATTCCGTGCAATAGAATCTTTAAATTAAAAAAAAAAAAGAAAAGCTACATGAAACAGCCCTACCTTGTCCTACTATAAAGGAGTATTTCAATCATTTTCTCGTTTTTCTGTCATTTCTTGCCCGACCTGAACTACACCATGTTTCCTTATTTATTCCTTGATGTATGAAAGACTAATGGTGTCTTGCAATATACAACTTTGATTACTCTGTGCGACGTTTAAAATTCAATTTTAAGATGTCGCATCTCGGCTGACTCGAATAACCTTTGCTTGCTACACCGACGTTCGTAGCCAACGAGGCGTCACAATTAAATTCGAAAAACGTCAGCCGGAAGCGAAACACGTAGCAAGAATCGCGGCAAGGACGTGTAGAGCAGCACCTAGTTGGAATGTCGTCCTTCGAGGTAGCCGCGAACGTGTTGTTGGTGTTCGCAGCTGGGTCGCCGCTGCAGCACGCTAACATCCTTCTGCAACGGTCCGAAGATAGCTGCCGCGATTCACCGTGGATTAATGACTTCCTTATGGCATTTGTGTTCGTGTGCTCCCCAGCTGTACACGTGCGCTTGGCTGCAGCCGCGCGAGAATCAAGAACGAGCGGAATTTAGAGTGAGAGTGCATCGCGCTACGGAGAAAGGTATTCGGATTAGATGCGACTTTTCGCGGTTATGGAGGCTGTCGTAACTCGGAGCTTGCCTCATCCGGTTTCCCATGGCGCGCCAGACGCAACGTCGAGCGATATCCTTGATGCCGGTGAAAGGACAAGGACTGATCGAAGGGAGATACAGACAGACGACGAGTATCGGTGCAGGGAGCTCATTGTCGACCGGACCCATTGTTGCCTCGAGCTCCATCCTCTTTGTGTATTTGCTCGATCGCGGGATCAACCCTCCACGCGATTAACAGCGATATCGTGGTATCTAGAATGAGCAGAAACTAGCTGGCAAATGGATGTTTGCGAGAGTTGTCTATAAGTTGGCAAGTTCAGTGGAGCTCTGCAACTACGTATTACTGCGTGTTATATCGCTGTTGATAGGTATATGGATATTTTGCTTGACTTAACGAATCAACGATGTATACCTAAGCAGAAACAGCATGCAGCTATGTCTTTGTAGAATCAGCAGACTATAAGGTTAAGTAAGTCGTTGAAAAATGTAACAGTAAGGCGTTTATTATGTACAGCGATGGACGTAATTTCATATACATATGAACCGTACGTTTCTAATCTGGTATTGTCGTACGGTGGAACGAAGTATACAAAACGTTGTGACGGGTATCGAAAGAATGCGCAGCGTTTTAAGCAACAACAGTACGAACAAAAGATAATTTCATATAAATTTAAATATCGCCGTCTGCATTAACGTTGAAAGTCCTTCTATTAATTTAGAAGGTTCTTCTCAATTTAACCTGTGATCAAAAGGTAAGAGAATTTGGAGATGAAAAGCTTGTCACTGATGAAATGGTTCTGCGAGTTTCATTGTCTGTTAATCGGCTGATTCAATCAGGTCGTTATACTCTGCTATACGTATCTCCTATGCTCGTATCGTGGCCAAGATCGTCGCAGTCTAATTGAAACGCGTCTTATCAAAAATTAGCAGACGTCCAGATACATTTGTCTCTGAATAATAATTTTCAAGATAATCGTAGTTTCGTTTCTCCAGCTGGACAGAGAAGTTTAACTTGTTAACCAGAAATTTATTTGTATCGAAGCGTCTCACTTACGATACGATCTCGGTAAACCAAACAAGAGCATCCTTCAACGACACCGACTATCACCCGCAATTTCTCAACTCGTATCGAAGCTGTGGCGGTGAAGCTCGCAAAGCTTTCCCGACCAGAACACAGGATCCGGTCCGAAGGGGAACAAGATGAACGGCTACTCGTGTCGATGCAATCGTTATCGTAGCTGGCTGAAGGTGTATCGGGTACACTGACAAGATAAAGAGGCTACGTAAACGCGGATTTGCGCTCGGGTTACGGTAGATGGAGGAGCGCGGGTGTGCGTGCGTTCTACTCTCAGAGTGGAGGTTACCGTTTTGCATGAAGAACCGTAATGATCGTAGCTCCGTGTTGCAGGGTGGATACGTCGAGAGGACGATAGCGAAACTCGTATTATCCAATCGTCGGCAATGTTCACGAATGGCGTTTATGGCGACCCTAAGTCGTGACCGATCCTTTGGTGGGAATCCGCCCTGAGATCGACTCTCATACGCCTCGAGAAGGAGTTTTCACGTCTTCCTTCTCCCCTCTCGTCCCTCTCTTTCTCTTTTCTTCTCCCTCTCTCCCTTTGGGAACACCTCGTCCTTTCTCTTCGATCTTCCTCCCGAGCTTTCTCGTCTCGATACACCGTCTCTTTTCCTCTTCTTTTCTCTCGATGCTTCTACGTCGGATCATTGGCTCAGCCGCCCCTCCCGTTTCGCGCAATCCGTGTGTCCTACTAATGGTTGGTAGGTGCGCGCAAACGATCCGACCGATCGGCTCGTGTCGCGGACTGCACGCGAGCGCAACAAGGAATTCGCTGTGCATATTTGGAACACTTGTCTTCAACGGTCGTTCGAGTACAGCTTGCTCGTTCGCTTTGAAGATAGGAATTTAAGAGATACGGTGTAGCGTGGCTGTAACTGTGGCTCTTCTCGTGCTTCCTTAACCGGTAAACGTATTTCTTCTAGTTTGTAATCGCTTTAAGACGAAGTCGCACTTTACAAATTAAATGGGCATCGCGGATGATTCATGTACGGTGAGAGGTGTAAAGATATTTCACCCGTGTTTCATTTCAGGTGACCAAAGCAAACAAAGTAGAGCCAGTCTCGGTACTTTGGACGCGCTGAATGGACGAGTTATGGCCAAAAACGATGTTCGACCAAAACCGTTTTTATCTCTTAACGAAGAGCGAGAAGAGGCGACGTATTTTCGACGGTAGCTGAGCCTCGTGTCGATGAAACGGCAGTCGGTCGACGTGTGTTACGCTTTGCACGAGAGAGGAATTTTCTATTCGCGTCGCTGGCCCTAATAGCACGTTTTCGCGCTGAGACGCCGGCACGTTACGCCAATTCTCCGTGGAATTTCGAAGCACAGTTCTCGGGGATCGTTCCATTCTCTGTCTCGTTGGCTTCCTCGAAATCCAAACGAACTCGAAAGTCGTTTCGGCGGATGGAACTTTCTTAAAATAACGTTGGGTCACTGGCGGGAAAAAGGCGGTGGAAATCGCGAGATCACGATGCTGAGATCCTCGCTCACGAATATTCCTCGCGTGGCGTCAACTTCGTTTAAATATTTAACGAACCGACGAGATGCTTGAAAGGCCTTTTCGACGACGCTGCATCGCCGGAAATAGACGAGACTCCGGGAACCATCGCGAGACTGTTATCAATTAAAGAGCCACTTGATAACTCTTTTCACGTTCTTTGTGGGCTGCTATGGTTTCCTGCGGGAAAATGATAACGCCCGTTGCAACACGCGGTTTCTCCTTTCCTTTTTTGCCATCTTCTCGCGAGTCCTCGTTGAAGGTTGTTCAACTCTCGTATCTCGGGAATTATAGAATTATATAAATTTGATCGATGAGGATCGAGTTATTTAATCTTGTAGCGATAAAACGAAAAGACAAATAATCACCTTTTCCCTGTATATGATAATGAACAAAATTAACTTGAAAAATAAGAACCGCGCGATCGAAAGTAAGCGTTCGAAGTGGAAGCTCACAGCTGTTTCTGTAGTTGCATAAAGGCTTGTCATCCTGGTAATCCTGCTCGTGTTACCTGCAACATTAGTCGATGACAGGTGGAGGAGCGCGGGTTGGTTCATGGTGGCGTTGAAGCTACATCGACGAGAGCAATTAACGTGCCAATTAGCCGAGCGAGGGACCAAGGCGTTTGTGGCAATTAATCCGAAATTGAACGCGTCGACGGCACCGGAAGTCACGTCGATAACCGCGCTTCGTTCCAACGACTCCACCTGATTCCATCTCTTCTCCGCTCCGGTGAAATGTATCGAAAGAGTTTAATCGTCCGTTATACGCGATCCATAAAACTTGTACGCACGTGTGCCACCAAAATTCAAATTCTCAATATCTTTGCCTACACACCACCGCGTGTATCGATGATTTTCGATTCGTCGATCGTTCTAAAAGTACCAGGTTCCTCGAGACGACGGAGAGGGACGAGATCGACGAAATTCAATTTGGAAAATTAATAAACTATCCTTGGCACCGCCTTCCACGGTGAAGAAGAATAAACTCAATAGCAATTATCTCATCCTCGCGTTCGAGACCTTTCCTGTTACAATCGACCTCCGGATGCTTACTCATCGCGAGAACCGTGAACGTCGCGATACCAAGATCGATTCGATTTTATATTTCTCTTTGTGCATTCGTTCGAACCTCGCTATTAACTCCTTTTGTTATCATTACAACGATGACGAGCAAGCTTGTCGATTTATTCGAATAGCTCGTGGGTGGTGCCGGCTCGGTTATATCGGTATAAATGGTATACAGCCGATATACCGGTCATCGATTATCGTCCTACCGGTTTTCTGGATGGTCGTAGCTACGTAACGGTTTAAACGGACGGTGCAGGCTCGCAAGGTTCGGTTAACAGGACCGGTTCGCTGTTTCTCTGCAACCCGTTCCTCGTTTCTTTATGGCACAAGGAGCAGGTGCGCCCTACGATTTTCACACTAAATTTTCTGTACCTAGTAACGCCCTGTCAACGGACCTGCAATTTAAATACGATCGGCCGGATCCTCCAACGCAGCGTTTCCCAACTTTTTCTTAATCGCGACCTCCTTTTACAACGATCGAATATGTAATTTACGATCCGCGTCTTTTATACGAAATTAATTTTTATAGAAGATCGCTGGAAGAGAACGGGATAAGTCACATATCTCGTATCTTGCATAGGAACAATGCTGAAATTCAACGTTATCGATCAATTTTATATTATACGGCAATTTTTTGACTTTGTTTGATTTTGACAGTAGATACACGTATTATATGTCTTCTTCGTCAGTTCGCCTTCTATGACTAGGTCATCGATATTTATACTAATTCGTATTTTCAGAAACGTAATTAAAAAATGTGGAAGCTGGGTAGAAAATTGTTCCACCTACTACGTATTATAACTCGTGCCACGTCTTGAACATTTTATATATCTTCGAATATTATGTGCGTCCTGTGCATTTTTCCACCTTCAGAAAAATCCTCACTGTACTTATCGTGTAATTGTCGACGTACAAAGACGTATAATACGATACATCGTATAAGAATCGAAGATTTTTGGATGATTAGACAGTGACAGGACGCGATGTATTTATATTAGAGAAATTTTACGACGTTCCAATCCTTCGTTAGAAACGGATATACGCATACCATAACCGCTTTCGTAGCTTCGTGGCACGGCTCTCGGAAAAACCGCATAAATACTTCACGGTGACCTAATAGAACGTCGGCGTACAGAGAAAGAGAGAGAGGAAGAGAGAGAGACTCGTTACGCAAATACGCGTGTTCTGACCAATAAGAGAGCGAAAGCTTTTCAAGCGAGCTGGCTGGTTCATCGATAAAGCGTAACTTTAACATAACACGGTGTCGTTGGACTGCAATTATAATACCTTGCGTGGGAGCGATTTTTTCGTATATTTTCCTCCCTTTCTTCCTGTACTCGCGCTTAGACTTCTTTTCTTCTTTTTTCATCACTCAGCGTACGTACGTACGTTCTAACGGGCGGAAATTAGAGAACGAGAGACGCGCGGCTTTGAGAATGTACACGAGAGGCCAGGTGCTTAACTGGAAAACCGCGAAACGGGAAAACGGTGCTTCTTTCTCGTTACCCGCGTCTAATTTGCGGAATGCGAGCCGCGGTATGACGTGGTTACGTGTAAGAAGATTCGCGTTATTTTCTTAGTTCCTGGTCCGCTAGACGATGGTTCACGATATCGTTTGAATATTTAGAAACTCTTTACGAGTGTACTATGTGTGCTACACGGAAGGTCTTGAAATTTCGTCGTAACGAGAACGACAATCATGATTATGTTAAGGAGATGTTCAACGTGTCTGATAATTTGATCTGGAAATTACGAGATACTTATCGCAAACGTACACTTCGCTAAGATCGTCAAAATATTTGAACAGTCGATTATCCGATATATCGGTATGCCACATTGTTCGTGCTGTGTACTAATATCTTTAATTAACTGTATATTCGCAATAAATACGTTGTAATCTTTATACGGTATAGTATAGTATATTTATTAATTTCAGCCGGTCGGCCTTGAAATGGACTTGGCTACATTGTTCTTTATCTCACTCATACGCCGTTCTTGCAACCTACGCCACGATGCGTTCTAGATTCTCCGACTTGGTTGCTCTTATTGCTAATTATCACTACTCTTATCGCAAACTCCTACTACATTGTGTTAGACGATCATTTCAATTTTAATAATCTCTCCATACATTTTCGGATGGATTTCAAATTGCACCAATAAAATCGTAACAGTCCTGTCTCATCTACAATGCAAACGAAATCTAAAAAATTCTTACGTAACGCGCATAATATTTTCGTGCGAATTTTCCATCGTATACTCGAATACTTTCACAAATTTTACAAATTTTCGCGTATAATTACCTTTAATCGATATAATTTCTCGCCTTTTTGTGCCCTTTTCTTTTGTTGCTATCGTTCTATCCTGAACGCCAACTACGTGATCGATTGGCGACAATAATCTCGCGACGCAAACAACAATGATCACGATACGGTATGATGATGGTACTCTGCAGATTTCACACCGATGGATATCACCTATTCAAGTCGATGCATCTTTAGTCGAACTTACTAGACAGTACTTTGGAAATGGTAAAAATACGAAAATGTCTCAACGTCTAATTTCGCGACGGAATCGAAAACTTGTCCGAGAATCGTGGAAAATAGGAGAAAATATTTCCAACGTTAATTTGCATTGCGTATATCACATATAAATAGAAGGAGATGGAAAAGAAGAGACTAGAACTTTTGCATACACCTGAATCCTTCCTTGAAACGAATATGAAAATTCGGAATGCTTTTTCATGAAGTTGTATCACAGGGAACCGAAGAACGTCGCGCAGGGGATTGCAAGGAATTTACGTTGCGAAGGCGGCTCGACCGAGAAACTTGGTAAGGAACGATATGCTGAACTTGGAAGCGGCCGCGAGAACGAAGCACTGGCCCGTGGAAAAACTTTCGAGGTCGGCGAGCATTTCGTTCGAAAGATATTGCTCGTTCAACCCACATTTTATACGATTAACTTTGCTCCTTAAGTATTCCGCCGTTCCCGATCGCTTGGAAAACTTCTTCGGGACAGTCTCCGACGATGTTCCTATCGTCGTCCTGTCGCTCGCTTCCAAACTTTTCTTTCAAAATAGTCGATAGACGTTGGAACCTGATCGAACGACAGATTCCTTATATATTTCTATGATACGTTGTATTATACCGACGTGACTCGTCGTATTAGTGCAAGAAAAATCTGCAAGAAGCTTCTCGGTTTGACTGTTTTATAAATTGACTATGAAAGAAAAATGTATTTAAACGCTCGGAGATTGGTTCAGGTTTATTGGCGAGGGGAAAAACGCGGTCTGGACGGAAACAGAAAAACGCGGAAAACTGTCAAACTCGCGAGCCAGGTAACCACAGTAGGAAATGGTTTTGTCGGCATGAACTGCCGGCATTCCTCGTTAAAGACGACAGACGGTCGATCGTTTGTGGCAAACGAGCATAGAAAAGCCATTCGCGAGGCACATCTTACGGACTAACCGTCGACAGAATAATTTCATGTATTATTTATCGCACATTGCGCGTGATTCTCCGTTTTTATACCGGGTGTCCTCGATAATGAAACTCTTGTGTGGGCTACGGATAGACGCGTGCATGCGAGTATGCGTGCGGTTTCTTGGAGTTTCCTATACAGGATTTAGATTAGAAATCTACAGGGGCCAAAGCAATTACGATAACTGACTGTATTACCGTAACTCTCTCAAATGGATCTAACAAATTTTTCCTCGTACACATCAAATTCTAAATAATCCGGAATAATTGGAATTGCATTTAAACTAGAAATCTGTGGAAGCCAATACATGATTATTACAAATGATTATTATACCGTAACTCTTTCAAGTGGATCTAACAAATTTTCGTACGCGTAAAATTCTAATTATTCAATCAGTTTCCTCCAGTTTCCTACGTTGGATTTACATTAAAAATCTATGCAGGTCAACATATAGTTCTTACGATCGACAAGTTCAACAAATTTTTGTCTCTTACGTATAAAATTCTGATCCATCAATTATTTTCTTCATACTTTAAATTAACTGTCACGTTTCGTACGAAGCCAATAGGTATCCTATCGTAGCTACGTATGGACTACAGTTACGGGAGTATAAAACGAGGGCTGACTGTAATAAAAGAGAAGGAAAAAAGATACAGACGTCGATAGACGATTTATTTTCAAAGAAGTTCGCTTGATTAGTGATTGATGTACCGAGGTCACCCGTTAGGTTCGCAGTGGTGAACCAGTCGTTTCCATCTCGCGTGGGAATATAAAGTTCTCAGTAGTCGTTGTCTAGGCCTAAGCCTCCGATTGCACCGACAATCCATTCCGATGCTTTTTGATGGCGAGCTGCAGCCAGAGAGACAGAAAAATCCACCGACAGCCGAGATCCTTCGCAATAAAATATTTTAACGGTACTTTGTGGGCCAGCGACGTCTTCGAAAGCCGGTCCGTACCCACGATCGATCTTCCTCCCGGTAAAAACGCTTTTCACAGTCATTTCTTTCTGTCGATAAACATTCTTCTCCGCTCGGCTTTCGAACCGCGTCAAACTACTCCACAACCGAGACTACTGCAACCACGTCAAAGTACATCGACGGTGACTTTCAGACGGGCGAGCACTTGTCGAATGCATCAGAGGTGCGAAGCCGAGTTAAAATCTCGAGTATGGCTGCGGTGTATAGCGGATTCTCTTGTGTGTTCTCTTGATCTGTCATTTCGACGAATAAAACGTCTAAAGATTTATATGCATGCCTATTATTCGTAAGAATCTATGTACCATATACATGCGAAATATCACTATCATCGATCATAAGTGTTAGGCCACTTACGAAAATTTCAGGAAACTCGAAAGTTATTAGGAAACTACGAGGACCTTTCAGAATTATCATTTCGTTCGAAACGTTGGATCGTAAAGGACCCATATCATGTTCGATATTATAAGAACAATGTCATTAATTTTTAACAAAATTAATTCTCTCCTTGTCTATCGTGTTATGTCTCGTCTTTTGATCGTCATTTCGATCAGTCGCGATATACATATCGTTGTTATTTTGGGTTGGCAACCAAGTGATTGTGGAATTTGTCAATACTGCCTAATGACAAAATCCGCAATCACTTAGTTGCCAACCCAATACTTCTTTGGTTCCTTGCACGCTATGAATGACTCGACGATGTACAATATCTTCGGATTTCGAGCAGACTTCGTAGAGTGTGCTATTTAATTCGTTTTTATCTTCTCCAAACAGAGTCTAGATTAAAAAACTGTCGAGCAGGAGTCTATTACGTTATGCATGTACATATTTCAGTGCTTTGACACAATGACAGTTAGCGCGAATACGCATTCACCGTGACCGTAGCCTAACACCTAAGACGAGACAGCGACATTTATGAATATTTTTCACGCGCCTTCTTACAGAAGATTTTCATTTTGCGCGTGCTAACGACGAACGAGCAAAACGTGTCCTCGGTGTCCCTTTAACGAGTGTCATTGACCCGGTGGAAAGGTCAGGAAACACGAGAGACGACGTTTTAGCGTAACGCGTCGCACGAGTCGTACCGCACCGATCTCTCGGCTTTTCCGCTTTCAATTTTCTCAGTTGCGCGCGACTTATCGACTCGTGATAGATTCTCGTCGTTTGACGTGTCTTCGTCCATTTACCCGTCACCCATATCGCCTTAAGCTGCGTCCTCACCGAAGCAACAACGGAGGAACGTTGTGATTTCTTGTGTGTCTTGAAAACTTTGCTGCTTGTTTAATGTTTCCCCGTGTTTCTTCCCGTTTCTGTCCTAACGAATGTTGCTGCTCGTTGCTCGTCGCTGTTCGGAGCAGCAAAGTCTACCAGTGAGGTGATTTGGTGTAGAACGTGTAGGGTGTCAAAGAAATACTCAGCGGTGTTTAACAATATATTTATTAACAATTCTCGCTTTCGACTCTTTACATGTAACTCTCGATTGTAACCGACGATTCTCACTTATTGGTTACAACTCAACTGTTTTCTTCATCCGATCCGTTTCTTTTTCTCGCCCCTCAATATCCCCACTACGCACGTATTCGTTAAGCGTATGCGACCGTTGCCACGTACGTCCTTTTCCAAATATTCAGCGGAAGGACCGTAGGGATATGGCTGACTCGTTAGGCCTATCGGCACTTACGCTTCGGTGATATATTTGTATCGACGAAACCGTTGGAAAGTTTTATTGTCGAGTGCCGTTACAACAGAAAAATAAGAAACACGCAGCGAGAGGAACGAATGTCTGCGGTGTATAGTTTATTGCGAGGGAAAAATGTCGCTTTAAAATCGAAAGGAAACAAGGGATATAGAAATATTCCTCCGACTACGTTGCTTCAGAAACGCAAAAAGTGCCTCTGTATTTATATTAAAAATTAGTCGTTGTTGGTTCAGTGAAGAGACAATTTAAAATAGACGATGTTTTCTTTCGTTATTGGAATAAAGATTAATGGCGCCGCATAATACGTACGCTTGCAACAAGCTCGATTATTCTGTGCAAAATTTAAGATGGAATTTTAATACTTTTTTTTTTTTTAAATAACGTTTATTAGACCAAGATACATTTTAATACATTTGGGTATTCACAATAAACCATGAATTTTGATAAGATGTGTTAGGCAAAAGTACCGATACGCGACGGTACGACGTAGCTATACTATGTTATGTGTTTACATTTTTTGTGTTTTAATATATTCTTCGGATTTAAGCCGCTGGGGAGCGGAGCTTTTATGTGATTTTGTTCTTTAGTTGTTTTTTCTGTCCTGAAAACTTGGTCGCAAAACAGGACGTGGAATTTTAACACGTTGAAGCTTAGGTGACTCGAACTACCGTTGCAAAACTGTTACTAAGACCTAGAGCGACAACAGACAGCGAATAGTCGCTCGTTGTTCGTACAGTGAGGACGCAGCTTTAAGGAAACGCGAACCTCTCCCACCTTTTCTCTTTCTTTGTCCGGTCGATCGAACGATTCCGTTCATTTAAATACCGTTATACCGGAGGCGGTATACGTTTCTTCGTCTGGTCCGACCGTTAGAGGCACTTTCGCTGGAACATCTCTCGCGTCGTTTTTGTATCCGCACGAGAGCGTCGTTCATGATCGACGATAAATCGTGCAGACTTTCCTCGCTCGAGAACGACCAATCTCGCACAGCCTCGTTTTCCATTTTCATTTATGTAGTTTCTGTTTGTCTCGCTGACTCGCGATTCGTCGCGCAACGTCGACACGCGTTCCGTTTTATAACGCAGTCTCATCGTATGGATGGACTCCTATAAAGAAGCGTTCTACGAGCACTGGAAGGAGACGAGCAACGCGCAGGCCAATGACGTGTTTAGCCCGAAGGAAACGAACAAATTTCCACTCCATTATAGATTTCTAAAAGGAGCGGGTAATTAGCGCGCTCGTTAAAGAATCTACGCGACTTTCCTTTTAACGGTCCCCTCGTTTGGCAAACATACGGGCCCGATATCAACGTTTTCTTTCGCGTTGTTAAAACATATTTGTTAATCTTATCGAGAGGGAGAAGTTGTCTCGTTCGTCTTTTTCGTCTGTTCGAATATTATATGGAAACGAACGCTATGTATTATATAGCGACTAGCGAAAGTAGTTGAACGTTCATTATAGTAAGTATGTCTTTTTTATATGCAAAACGTTTTGAAACTTCTTTGCTATTTTAACGAGACGATAGGAGTATAATGCCGGACAGTTTCGTGACGTTGTTCGTGTTTCCAGTAATCACAACAGGGAAGCAAGTTGGAGAAGAGCGATAGACGATAAATTGCTTCAAAGGACAGTGTATTAGGTTGTCCGAAAAGTGTCTTTCTTTCGCAAACGTGTTTTTTAACAACGGTGCACCTTCATACAAACGCGAAACCAAGTCTGTGAAATGTCGCGGTGTTTATCTCTATGGTACGAAACGAAGGAGACGATAATCTTGTGATTCGATAAATATTGAAATTCGTAATTTTAACGAAATTGGTCCTCTCGATAGAATCCGGTATTTCTAAAATTCTGAAGCTATTTTCTGTATCACCCTGTATATCGACGATATTACGAAAACGTGGAAATACAAATGTACGCGTGAAATCTACTTGGACACAAAATCCCGTGAACAAAGATCGCAATTCGACTCTGCTGGAAATAAACGTTTCGTCGTACGTCGTGGTCGTTATGATCGTCGTAATTGAGTCGTTTCGAAAGGCGAAGGATAAAACAAAAGAAACGTTTGACGAGGGTGCGTTTCCGCGAGCAAATCTCCGTCGTCCTCTTGGTTACACGACGTGGGTCACCGTGAATTCATTGCCCGACGAGCCATCTACGAGGAAACAATTTCGCGTCATCCTACTCTCGACCACGACGATCCAATTTCCGCCACCATTTTGTCATTAAGTCGAGAAAGGCTGCGCCTCTTTTATATCGGCGACGCCGAGGCGGGAAGGAGAATCTAATTTTCGTTGATTGATACAAAGGATGGTACCCAGCCGCGATAACTCGAGGCGGTCTCGATAGACGACCGGGTTACGCGCGCAAAGTGACACCAGTGACACGGTGTCGGTGAGTCATCCAGTGTGTCGAGTCAACGAAAATTCCGTACGCACTGGCTGATCTTTCTCGAGAGCCGGGCTTCCACTAGCTCGCTAGCTTAACGACCATGGTGACGCCTCTCGTCGAATCGAAGATTATTTTTGGAGCGCGAATTAGTCATTAAGAAAGCATGTTTTCGAATATTTCATCTAGAGAAACTTGCATAAAACCGGATGCCAGGGTGATCTGAGTAACTAATAAATAAAAAAAGCCACTATTTGACAATTATTTTCACCGTATTAAGGCGTTTGTCGATAGAAATCTATTCCAAAAAGTACGTCTATGCACTATGTTGAATTATTACGTTTCTTGTGTCCTTAACCGTTTGAGTCCCAGGAGTCTTTGAAAAAACAGCATCGAAAAATCCCGAAATTGTCTTAATCGATTGTGAAGAGAAACAAACGGCGCAATAATGTTCGTCGTATTTGTTATTTTATGAAATACATCTGTAGCATTATATATGCGTACTATTAGCCTATAAATATTTCAAGTTTAGTTCAATAAAAATTATTGAGAAGATAACAATGAAACACAAAATATCGTCAGTCGTTCGTAGCGTTCAAATGTATCGGAACTCTTCGATACAAAATCTAAACAGCGCGATCGCGCTGTTTGACATCCAAACGGTTAAGTGCCCTGACCTTATTTTCGTTAGTTTTCGAAGGTATGTTACCGCGTTTTGGTCGCCAGGAAATAAGCTAACATCCCAAAATTGATCGCACTGAATTATCATATCTATCGCGATTTCGGAATCTGCGTTATAATAACCTATAAGAAACTGTAAATGCAAAAAACGTGCAAAGCAGCGTATTTTCTCCCCGCGTTAAACCCACCAAAAACTGTTTAGTTTCTATGAGAAGTTTCCTCTCCAAATATTAATGCAAGCAGCACGTTTGCAGAACGTGTGTAACGTTTGCACAAGTGGTTGTTCATTTCCTTTACGGACAACGAAAAGCCGGGGAGCCGTTAATTCAAACGGAGAAAGGCGTCGTGGGTTGCTAAACGATGAACAATAAACGTGACTCACGGGCCGACTGGCCGTTTCCTTTATTCGCGAGTGAACCGTTCCAGAAGCGAACTCTCTCCCTCGACTCGGCCTGCAACTTTTAATTAGTTTGACCTCTGATACGGTCGATACGGGATCTTTAAGAAGACGCTCAATTTCTAAGAAAGTTCCAACGATCTTATCGATTCGATTCGAACATTGCACGACGATTTAGACAAACTTATCAGTTTCGGAATCGGAAAATTCTTCAAACGCGGTATAAAATAATCTCTATGTAGTGATAAATGAAATTTAGGTGAACTCGATGATGTAAAGCGTGAAAAGATAATTTTAATAACGATGACGTTGATCGATACCCAACGTACTACCGACCTTTAAAATTGCTTTTTCCGTAAGATGTAGAAAATATGATTTATCACGTACATATTCTTCGCCTGTAGTCTTTATTCGTTTAGATTTCAAAAGACGGTGCCTCGAGCTCTCGTTGAATCTGTCGGGATTCGTTGGATCGTGGGTGGCGTAGCGATTTACATAAAATCGTGGTCCTCGAGACTGGTACGTGGGCGGTCCATCGAATGCTTGAATTCGATTTGAAAAGAGACCATCGCGTCAGACTTTTGAGTCGTGTCTAGCATCTCTAAAGACGCGATCATCCAGATACTAGCGTTTCCGGTACCTACACTCCAGCGATAAATTTCGATTATCCGATTCGGTGTCTCCCTCTATTATCTAACCGTTCGTCGATGGAACGTTCTTCGAATTTCTGACAGGTCAAATTTATTTCGACTTCGCAGCGGGCTACGCTGCGTTACTCGTTTCGTTTGCCGGGAATAATCCGAAGATAATTCTTGGCCGCGTGTTATTCGATCGGAGGTCAACGTACCTCGAGTTAAGAGGTATTAACGATACTCAAACAATTCGACATCTACTTGTAAGTATGGTCGAACCTCGAATCTCAAGGGAAGATCTAAGACCTTTGAATTGTGAGATCGAAAGATAAATGGATGCTTTGTTCAAAGATTAGTATTTTTCGTATTGTAACGAGTCGAAGGAAGACAAACACAATTTTTACAGGTCAGCTGTTTATCCATAAAAATAAATAACGTTTGTAAAAATAAATAAGAGCGAGGAGTATGGTGGATGCAGATTGAAATACGATTCTTCGTTGCAAGGTGTAGATATGCACGTACATGTTACTTCGAGTTTTAGAGGCAGGTGGTCAGACTTGAACTACAGACGTGAATTTCGATCACACAGCTTGGCCTTCTTTAAATTCGAGCACAAAATCCGTGGCGACTAATTATCGAGATTAGTTTCTTCGTATAATAACAAAATAATTTCAATCCTCGTCTAAATCGTTAAAAGATATTGCCAATGGATTATTAGGAAAAACGTTGTAGCTAATAATTTAGCTTCTTTGTGCAATGATAAAATAATTTCAGCCAAGTTTATATCTCGACGTATACAGATTCTGATAGTGGAGCGAAGAGAAGAAGAGTTTTGGCAGATTCACACAGTATTTTACAAAGAAATTTAACCTGAGCCAATATGGACTGAAAATTCGTAAGCTGGTTCGATGCTGGTATCGGTCGCAACACTGCGATAGACCGGTCTCTAATTTAATTTGCTGTTATCACGAGTACGCCCTTCCTCGTTTCTCCCTAGAGATCGTCTTACTTATCGATCTGTCGGTCAATTTCCTAAATGACTCTTTCTTTCCAAGATGCGTGTGCACGCTGCATCGAGGCGGTGACTCACGTTCGTCCGAATCGACGCCATGCGTTTCTGTAAATCTCTGAAAACGTCCAAGCAAGCTGGAGTGGAAGAAGGGGCGTGAGCGCCCTCGTGAAATATCGTTGAACGCGAACGAACAGTTAGGGTTTCGCGGTAAATGAACCTGATATTGTTAGAACTAGCAGAGTGGTCAAAGTGACCGGTTTATAATTCTTCTTGGAAATTTCGTAGATTCACTACGATGTATTTTTAAGAATTTTTTTAAATGATCTTTTACGAGGTATATGAACAAAGACTCGTTTTCATTTTCTTTATATTATACATATTCTTTTTAGCATATTGTTCATTTTAATCTCTCCGGCACGTGTTTTATACTTCAGTCGTCAATTAGTAAGTGGTTTTTCAACTTCGATTTAATATTTGTATTTCTGAGTCACACGGCTCTCGATGCACGTCCGTGTAATAATTACTTTCTTTTTTTTTCGTTCTGCATCAGTTTCTCTAAGAGAATGAACGTTTTATAAAATAATGAACATGCTATAGCTATATTACTATATTTTCATACACACATATATATACATATAAAATAAATACCCGAGAATATCAGAAGTTGAATTATAAATACACGCACTAGCGATGCCAAGTACATATAATACGCGATGTCTCTTTTATTGCAAGCGATCGATACATCACATTATCTTTTATCGTTTTCTATAAATCAGCCTCGACAAATCCACTTTAAAATAAAACAAAGCGCAACAAGTTCGTTCCTTTGCTTTCCAATTTGCCTCGGACAGAGATGAACTATTTTAGAGCGTCACGAATGGCATGAAAACTGTTCTCGGTGAACGATGGGGTACACGTGATCGTTGTCTTAATTCGTTTCGCTGTGAAAACGGACAGACGGCTGGGTGTTACGCAATTAAAGTCGCGTTTCAAACGAGCGTTGTCGCGTGCATCGGCAAAGTGCGTCCAGACAATGACAGCGTGTGGTTGATGGCGGCGTTGGTAATGACTGGCGTTGCTAGGCCAAAGGAATAGAAGAAGAATGGAGGAGAAACGTCGGCTAGGCTTCTCTTCTCGTCTCTGTGTACCGCTAAAAGAAATATGTCAACCGTTCTAGCGCAACAAGAGGAACGATGCACAGGTACGGAGAAACGAATGGCACACGGGCCTTGTGCCATGGCGCATCATCCGCCGGTATTGCCTCTTCTTTTGTTCCTTTCCACCGAATAATCACGAATACCATGAAAAACCAGTCGCAATTGCTTCCTCTCCCGACTTTTCTCATTTCCCGATGCGCCTTTCTTTCCACTGAAACGGGATTAACGTTGGGCGTCGGCTTTCAAATTCTTCTCCTCTCCGTCTCTTCGCTTTCGCCAATTATTATTACTTGCGGCCATGTTGTTCCCTCTTGACGTTGTTGTCAACTGGATACGTTAATTCTGTCCGTTTGAAAGTGGTCGCTACTCGAAAACGTCGTTACGTAGAGGGACGATGAAATATCACGTTAAAGAAGATTCTTGTTCGCTATGTAACTCGCTTCTTGTTGAGGATCCGGAAATCCATACTGTAACCAGTAGCGGATATAATCGTTTGGGTGCCTGTTGCTAATAATCACTCGTTCCTGGCTGAAAGAAACAGAAAGATCGCTATAAATCGCAACTATTAGGTTGTCCAGAAAGCGTCTTTCTTTTACAGACACGTCTTTTACAACGATGCATCTTTATACAAACATGAAACCTAATCTGTCGAACATTGTAATCTTTATCTTGATAGAACAAAATGGATCATACGTAATTCGATAAAATCATATAAAACGGAAAATGTTTTGTATCCTATGTTTGTAACTTTCCTAATAGTTGGTTGCACAGCTATGCACGAATCAATATCCGGAGTATCTGTTATAATATTTAATAAGTAAAACGAATTTCTACTTAGGTTATATTACAATTATGTTGGTAAAAATATAAATTTGTATAAAAATCTGTGTAACTATCATCTGGTAAAGTTATCTGAGCTAAGATGACGAAAGGTGATTTTATCGAAGGCAACTGGATCGTGTGCTCCTCCAAGTTTCATGCTGTATGTTATCGTATTTCTTGCGATATGGAATTACGCACGGGTGGTATACAGCGGCATATAACAAATTCGATAACTCGTGAAAAGGATTCTGCTTTATTTCCAGTAGAATCGTCTACTTGGAAGACGAGGCAGGAAATGTCGATTCGACGAAAGAAAGATAGATCCTTTGGTTTGAATTATGAAACGAAGGCAGGGAACGAGTCGATAGGTGGAAAAAAAAAAGGAAAAGAAAAAATAGAGGAGTTGCATCGGTCGGACGGTATCTCCGATCGAGAGGTTCTTTAAGCGTAGAAGAACCACGACCACAACTATTTTCTACCACGCTTTCATACCGAGGGACGAAAATACACCCGATGGTACTCGTTTCAGAGCAGACGTTTCTTAAATAAGCAACTGCACGGGAAAGTCCCTTCGAAAGGAAGAAATGCACGCTCCTTCTCTCCACTTCCGGGCGAAACGACTTCGTTTTGGAACAATCGTCCCTCGCACGAATTTAGAACGGCTGACGAAAGCATTTCGAACGCTTACCATAGGAAACTTTTACGTATATATCGTGCGCGTTGTCTACGATATTTTAAAATTTCATTCTTGTCGTAACGAAACACGGAAATCATGATCATATTGGTGAAATTTGAAGCCAATGCGAAAATGTATATAGGAATTGCGAAATATTCATCGCAAACAAGTAAACGAGAATGCCACTGAAATCGGTAGAAGCTTGCAAATAAGAGAAAAGGAACTTATTGGGCGATTTAATAGCAACGACTGTTGGTCAAACACAGATTATGGAGATACCCCTTAAAGAAGAATGAAATAGCGTTCAATCGTTCGAACGCGAATTAGCGTGCACATCTTTTTGCCAACGTGTTCCAGCGAGCGGTTTCCTCGTTTGTCGCAATTTCGTCGACGAAGAACAAAGCTGTTTACGAGCGTAAAAACTACGGGACGTTAAAAAATTGCATTTCGTCGCGAACAGTTCCTTCCAACGTCGACTTGTTTTATTTTTTGCTCTGTTTGCAGAAGAGCGATGCACGCCGTGGATATTTATAGCCAGCCACAAATATGAGAGGCACGGAACACGAATTATGTCGGTGATCCCTTTTTTCCCTCTCTTTTCTCCTTTTTTCATTTTTTCCCTACCTTTTTTGCTCCTCTTTGCTCCATCCCAGAATTAACCGGATCAGCACAATGTGCACGCATATCGCACGTTTACGCTCGCGTTCTGACCCGATGTGTTTTAACGTTGCCCGGTACCATGCCGTTCGTTCACTCTTTATAAATAGACGCTTTAAATTCTGTCGCGTCCGGGCGTGGCAGCCCGAGATCTACGAGGATCCTAGACGCGGAATAGATCACTCGTCGCGATCCATTCATTAGACGTTAACAGCCTGTTTCCCCCTGTTTTTCTTTCTCCAACACTCACCATTTACCTCGTTTTCCAAACATTTTTCCGAATTACGATCCTACGTTGAAAACGATTCACTTTCGCACCAGTTTCTGCTTCGTAAAACGATCGTTTCTTTTATTTTAATATTTTTAGAATTTTCGTAAAATTTGGTAGTTTAACGTGTTATTTACCCACATATTATTTTTACTTTTACGATTAAAATCGTTGTATGATTTGTAATATTTACATTTAACGCGCAGTGAGTTACTTACTTTTTTAAATTACGTTTGTACTCGTTTAGATTCGTTTTCATGTAAAAGTGTCGTTATACCCGGACAGTTTTCGTAGCTTGGAAATTTGAAAGGAACTAGGCGCTGAAACGACCTGGTTTCGTAGCAATTTCAGCTTCGCCAAAGTCAATTTGGTACCTCGCTTGACATTTTCCAGATTCTCCTGAAATCGAGAATAATTGGACTGTTTATTTAAAAATGTAGTCGCGCCTAGACCAGCCGAGTTTTCCCAGCCGTTTGAAATTTTCAATGAAACTAGGCGTGAATTGTCGCGGAGACTTCCTGCCCTATCGCGATGTTACGTAAATCAGACGGGATTCTCGGCGCGACTACACTGTGCAATTTACATGGAGCCGCGCACCGGTGCAGCACCGTTTCTAGATCCGATGTATTTTATCATCGTGGAATTCGTGTCGGTTTTCAGGCAAACAAGATTCAGGGTACTTTAGTTTTCTGAGATTACTTAGAATTAAAGCTATCTATATACATACGTAGTCAGTGTACTTCTCTATTTATTTGTCATGTTGATTTTTGGCGTTCTTTTTGCAGATATTCGGGGCACGGCAACACGAACCGTACCTGCCATGTCGGTTCCTATTTAAGGTAAGCACCGATCATTATTTTTTGTATGTTTTAAAACGGAGCTTTAAACACACATTAAACATTTCCGGCCACACTGGACTGATAGACTGCGCAAAACAATTGGGGAATCGTTATTACGACTGGTTCTATCGTATCAATTAAACGAACAGAAGTAAAAGAGTCTTGTGGCCTTGATAGGTTGACATGATATTCGTGTATACAACAAACGTCCATCATGTCACGCGTCTGTTATAATAAAAATTGACTTTAAGACAACCGTTAAAAGAAACGTGCAGCTACGAATAACGAGTAGCTTGTGGATATTTATGGAAGTTTGTATTTTTACGAGCACGATCAAAGAAATAGAACTGAAGTGGTTCTTTTACGTTTATCAACTATTATAACCAGTAATTTACTTTGCATATTTTGTTTTATCTGTATTTCCGTGTTACGAATATTCCCTACATTTTCTCGTTTTTCGTATTTCTCATAAAAATATAAATGTCCACGATCTATCGATAGCTGTAAGAAGGAAGGCGACGAAACGAAAATCGACCCCTTGGTTGCCTTGCGCGGTGCATTATTTAAATTTTATTCCTAGTCTTCGAAAATCCACTAACGTTTAATGCTACCTATCTCTGAATGTTTGAATCGAACGAACGATAAGATCGCTGCATCACGGTGGATAAAAGCAGTAATCGGATAAAGGCGAAATCCGAAGACCGTTTGAAAAATTCCGAAAACCTTGGACTCTATTCAAATCACTCCGGGAATGTACGTATATTTCCCAAGCGATATCGTCCGAATTTTCCAAGCTTCCAGCCACGATCGTGGGAAGTCGTCGCGCGTAACCACGCGCATTCGCTGTCTCGTTCGCCATAAAATTTATACAACGTAATCTGGCTACAGGCGATAACGCTTATCGTCGTTCTGATCTTAATTACGGATTACGTCAGCGGACAAATTGGTTTGCGGTGAACGCAGAATCCATCGAATATCAGTTCCGTGTTTAGCGTAGTGTACCGCGTCGTGACAACGCTCGACGTAATTTCTCGTCGAGAATGAAGAAACAAAAGGACGAAACGTGAAGTGACGGAAAGGAGAAAACGCGCTACGATGGGTATATTGTTCTCGACGACCGTAAAAGGCATCCGAGGAGGATGGCGCTTCGCATCGGCTCATCGTGGCTGGATACTTGAACGATGAGGGAATCGATGCTCGTTATATATGGTTGTGAGTTTGTGATTGTTCGACAGAACCGGAAGAGTGCAATTACACGAACGTTCGGCGTAAAAGTGACTCGAACGAATACCTTCCTGAAATGGATGCGCAAATCTTGCGTAATTCCATCGTCGTTGATGCACGATATACTTGCAGGGATAGGCACGTAACCGTAATCATTTCGATTACTCCAAAGAATGGATTCGGTCGAAATGACGGGTTTCGGATGTCCTCTTTTCTTTTCGTTATTAAAAACATACGGTACTTTGGAAGATATTAAGGTCGGCTTGTATCGAGATATAAACGATCGTATTTCATTATCGAGATCGACAAGAATGCAACGAGTACTTGTTCCTAATGACGAGTCTGAAGCAATATGTTCGTGGATGAATGCTGTGAATCAGATTTGAAGAAAAAGATGTATTCTAGGAGGATTATGTACAGCAAGCTGATATCTTATATTTCATAATCAAAGATGTCTGTTAGAGGTAAGAGTTTTTTCCAAAGTAGAAGAAAGAAAGAAAATAGGTAAGAGAAAGTTATAAAGGTAAGAGTAAATTTGAAGATTTCACTTTTTGGCGTTTGACAACGCAATTAAGTCTTGGCGAATTGTAAGTCAGATTTCCTGCTTTCTCTTCGAATGCGAAGGACTTCTTCCACGGCGCATGGTTAATTACCCTCAGCTTGTACAGCCTCCGAATGTCCCCGAAAACTGTAATTACGAGCGACGTTGTAACGAACGGTTCGACGCGAGTTACTCGGCGAGACGTAGGAGGCGAATCGAAAGTCTGTGTCAAGGTTAATTAATAAAGAATTAATAACGAAAAATTCCTTGACGGCGATCGCCGTGCCAGCCTCGAGAAACTTTTGTTTCTACGATCGCTCGAAAACTTTCGTGGCTCGTATTTGGAAAAAATGTATCGTCATTAGGGCGTGTAAATGGTTGACTGAGTCAGACACGAACGAAAGTATCGTTTTATCGGAGGAAACTGTGGTTTTCGTTTTTTTCAAATAAGAAAGTTAACGGCTTGTCAAACTAGTTAAATCGGTTAAAAATATCCAATGCGTGCTAAACTTACACCATAGAAGATAGGAACAAACGTGAGTGTATTAACCTTCTGAACTCTTATAGCTTAGATCATGGTGCAATAGGAGGATTTTAATTTCTATTCCTCTTCGTGCAGAACAGGTTTCAAGAGATTGGTTTGGAATATATATATATGTCGGAGATGAAAGGACACCGGAGTCTCCCCTCTGGAACTTCGGGAAAATCTATAAAATTGTAATTAAAGTCTACAGCTGTAATTAAACAATTTGCCGTCATTCTACCCAATTGTATTTATTTGAGATTTGTGACAATGAGCTTGGGCTCAAGGCGACAATCAGTCGCCGAACGTAGCCGCGCTCCGTCTAACAAAAGTATGGAATAATAATATAGCTCTCATTAAAAGAAATACCCGTAGAGGTACTCGACGGTAAACATTCCAACGGTTCCTTCGGGCAAAATGATTACCAGATGTCGATGCAGCTACACAGCACAAGTTCAGCTAGCCTGAGGACCCGTTGTAAACCTTAGGATTTTGTTAATTAAGGTTCTTCAAACGGACAAGCAGTCTTTGTCCCAAATTGATCAATTAACAGCAGCGTCAATTTCCCTCGCTTCCCGAATGAAGACATCTCTCCACGAATCCGAGGATTTCGTGTTCTTAGACACACCCCATCATAGTTTTCCTCGACAGCGTCACCGTGACGGAAGGTCACTCTCGTTGGTGTACGAGCTCTTGGACTAGTTAACTAACGTCTTGCTATCTCCACGCTAGGTATCAATTCCAACTTAGACTTCGACGAAGGAATAAGCCTACTAACCCGTTGACCGCGGATTCGTTGTTGGACCTAGGATCATTGTCATTAGCTTCTCGAATGTCTGATTACCGCGGTTACTTGTCAAATTCTGTAGTAGTCGTGTTTGCACTAGTCAATGTCTTCTCCATTGCATAGCAACCATGTGTAGTTCAAATGAGGATTCGTTTCACGCCCCTAACCCTAATCATAATGAAAACTCGACATATATATATATAAAATATTTTATTACGAATTACAAATATTCTCTCTTTCTCTCGTTTCTTCTTTTCTTTTCTTTTACTCTATTCCACGTTACCTCACACTCTTCTATAAATTGTGCTAATATTATAATACGTACCACTGGTTACTTTTGTTATTATTTTACTATAATTATCAATTTTTGTTGCCACTAGTGCATATTATTATCAAAATTATTATTATTATTATTCTGATTTCGTTCGTTGTTTGTATCATCATGTTACTCCGCGTAATTATCCTGCTCCTCGTTTAATTTTACTCACGTTACGTATATTGTTTCACTTGCGTGACTACCATTCGTAATATTTGTATGAAAGGGTCCATTCCATTAACCAAAGCAAATAAATTAAATTTAATTATATTATAGTACCGAAATTGCTTAAACATTTCGGTATTTTAATGTGATGACAACAAGTATCAGATATACATTTAAAAAATAAATTAAGTAATACTAATAGCGCTATACTAGAATCACACTGTTAGTATTTTGTTCGTGAAATACCCAAAGGTGTCTATCGATGCGTCAAATTCCAAGAAATTAGTATTAGAGTAACGAGTTAATTCATTGTCCTCGGTCAACAGGTTAAGGAAAAGGAAGATCGTTGACTCTTCACGGCTAGCGTATAAGTGAATTTGAGAGAGTATGAGTATGAGAGAGAAAGAGAGAGAGAGAGGACGGAACAATTCCGGGCAGCCCCGAATCTTGGTGTGGGTTGCGCTTTAATCAAAGCGGGTGACGCTAATACCAAGTGTTAAAGTCGTTGCATCGGCGACATAGTTCATGGCAGCTATGTCAAGGTCGTGGCAATCTCCCGGCTTTATCTAACGAATCTAGCTCGATTAACGTTTGCAAGCCTTTGCTGCTCTTTCATTGTAAACGCTTGCATAAAAGCGTCGACACTTTCACCTCATCAGCTATCCATAGACTCGTAACAATGTGAACGAGTCAATCTGAGTATAAATTTCAATGTGGATGTTTCATCGAAGCTAATTCGGAGGCGAAAAAGAAGTTAAAAATACAAGATCGATCCAGTGAAATTTTAAACGTCATCCTTTGTGGAAAACGATGGTTGGACGACAAAGAGCGCTTAGCCTTTAACCTTTATCAGCTGCTCTGCAAACAAATCATGTTTCAACGGACGTGCGCTATTCCGCAGGCAAAACTGACGATTTACAAAAGCTCAAAGGCAGCTCGGTAAACATATCCACCCTTCGTTGCCTTAGGAAGATCAGATACCGTGCAAAGGTTTAATCCCTTAAAGCCTACGTTTCTCTCGTCCTGCGTGAAGAAACGAAAATCACTGAAGGAAAACACAAAGAACAAAATTTTCGTTGTTTTTCAGATTCTAATATCGCTTTGTGAATAAACAAGAAAATTTCAATATGACGTGAATGGAAATGAGAACAGTTTATCAGGTTCACGGAAGTCTTTTAAACATAGTCGATAAGTTGACAGAATTTCACGGAATTCAAAGATGAGCAAAATTTTAATATCTCCGATGTTGCATCATTACGAGGAATATTTCGAAATTTTTAAAGAAGGCCAACATCACACGAGAAAAATACGTTGTGCCATTTCGAATTCTAAATCTTTAGCTGGCAGTATATAAAAGAGATATAAACAATAGAAAGCATAAAATATCCAAGACATGGTTCTACTCAGAATACTACACGTATATCGTTTACTCCAACAGTTAGAATAATCAAGTCACTGTCAGAAACATATCAGTTACTGTCTCCGTGAAACAACACGACCTTAAGGTAACACGTGGAAACCGTCACCGTGTCATCAATGCCGCGCCTATTTCCGGGTCACCGTGACATTACCATCGTCCTCGCGGTCAGGCTCGACCCACGGCCGAAGCGGAGAAGGATACCAGAAGCGAAGAGAAGAGAAACGCGGATGCAGCGGTCCGCGCTGGGGGATTTAAAAGGCCCACCGTAAAAGGTGTAACGCAAGCCTGTAACGATACCTTAACGAGAACCGGCAACGATAATTTCGCCCGACAACCTTGCACATCCCGCGGCGCTGCACGCGGATCCGACGTGGTCGTCAGCTGTGCGAAGGTCAGGGTCATCCGGCAGCCGAGGGTGCAATCGATGCACGATACCGCCGCCCCTGCACCCCTCGCTGGCTGCAGTTACCATGGAGACCATCTCCTGACCCATTGCTACCGAAAGAGAGAGAGAGGGGGGGAGAGAAAGAGTGTCGTTCTGTCGACACGCAGAGGCTGCATCGGCTATTCGTCTCTCCGTGAGAGTGTACCGCGCAGACAAGGAACCTAAGCCTACATCGACACGTACCAAGAAACACGAGGAAGAGGAAAGAGGGATCACCACGATGTGACAGTGACGAGCGTGCGACGCTTCCATGACCCGTCTTCGCTTCTCACCCTTTACTTGCCCGCCGTGAACGGAAAATCGGTCAGGAAGCTGAGTACCCCATCCTCGAAGTTCGTCAACGAGCTTCGTCTGGATTCTTCAAAGCGTTCAACCGGCCTCTCGTTGGCAATTTTGGTTTTGACAAGCTCGGTGGAGGCACGACCTGTGACCTTGTATCGTGAAACACGAAGACGAGCCGTGACAGAGGAAAGTGAAACGCAGTGGACGCAGTGACATAATAGTGTGTCGTAGGGCGGATCGTTAGGTTGACGTTCGAGACGATGTAACGACGTTGGTAGTTACGAAACGACCGAACGAACGTATCCGAGTTCACACGAACTGTTTCTTTCAATTCTTCACGCCTAGGGTTAGGTTAACGTTGGTTCGTTTTCGTTTATGGTAGAGCGGGATAATATTACGCGGATGAAAAAGAGAAGAGACGCGTGCTCGGTGGTTGAGCAACGAATTCGAAACTTGTACGTTCCCAGGGGAACCGGTCGCCGGGTAGAGCGCGTGGATATGGTAACGAAGCATTGTGCAAGGTCGGTATGAACGGAGACTAAGGTCAGCTGGTACAGATCGATATCCCGAAATTGTCTCGGCATAGTTGCCTCGTACGCGCGCCGCTTGTGAGATCAGTGGTGCTTCGGGGGGCGGCGGAAATAGTGCGGGAGCGTGTTCGAGCGAGAAAAAATTCGGCCGATCGTGGAAAACGAAAGACGGGAGGATGGATGGCTGGAAGAGCTGGAAAAGGGCGGAGAATTCGTTTCTCACAGCATGGTATCAACGTGTCACAGAGTCTTACGTGGCGACATGGTTCTTCGGGGTGTTTCAGACCAGCAGGATGTCGACGAGCACCGCCACCGGAGGTGGAGGCGGCGGCGGGGGAGGAGGAGGTAGTGGTGGCGGCGGGGGAGGGGTCGGAGGTGCCCTGACATTGATGGGCTGCGTCAGGGAAGCGTCGCCCCCGCCGCAGAATCATCAGAATCAACATCATCGAACGCACGGCCTCGGCGAGTACTCGGCACAAAACAGCGTCGATCCGCTACCAAAAGGTTCGTTTGCATTACTAATTCTATTTATTTAGTGACTAGAGTTAGTTTAAATCGGTTTAAATATTAGTTTGGTGCATATGGAAATTTTATCTCGGTTTGTAAATAAAATTTTAGCCGCGTGTAGCTTTCTTCAAACGTCGTATATTTAATCGATGTAATTTTTACACGTTTTAATACACTTCCAATGAGTAATTGCTGTAGCTCCGTTTCAAAACTGAAAAATTCGTGGAACAAAATTGTCCGGTTATTTTCTGGATACATTTAATTAAAGTAATTTCTGCGTAATTTAATCCACTTCTCCAGGTAGTAACTCTATATGTATAGTTTCACTATTTCAAATTTATAGAAATTGTCAGCTTTAGAATGGAAAAATTCACGCAACAGAGCTGTTTGATTATTTCTCAGTGGAAAGGTGAAAATAAACTTCCATAGGACTTTCAAAATTTGTTGACTAGGTATCATACGGTAGGTGATACCGAAAATTGAAAACTCTCGATCGATCGAAGCATTGCGACGAATGTTTGGTAGGATAAATTAAGGTAAAATTGCGTGCTCACGGCTACGGTCTAGACGGTAGCATTCGGAAAACGACGTTCCACTCGAAGATCGTATTTTCAAGGTCTCAGACGCGGATTACAACGTCGCGTCGCGGCGAAACGAGCCGTGCTATGAAAAACGGATTTACGTAAACGATACATTCTCTGCGGTCCCGCTCGACTGTCCTATCGATTTCACAATTTTGTCCGCGATCTATCAGAGGAACGTAACGTTTATTCCATCGTACATCGACAAATATTGTACATTTTCATTATCATCCATAAATCACACGACACCTTCAAGTAGTACGCTTGAAATAAGCATATTGTAGGCAATGCTCGATTTCATTTAAGCGAGTAATTGGATTGGATTGGAAGCAAAAATTGTCTAAAAAGTTGTAGTTCTTTTAATGTTATGCTTGAATCGATAACTATAATGATCCTTAAACGATTCGTTTCTTTCTATATTGCCAAAACAACGAAAAGTTGTATAAAATAATTAAACCGTTCAACTAGAAGATAAACTCGATATCCACATACATCGTCGCACAAAAATATACAGACAATTTGAGTTCCATGAAACTTCATCGCGGAAGTAAAGATTGGATTCGATATTCGGCGAAAATAGAAACGAACGCGAGTTAAACGAAAAGCGTATTGAATCGCGAGGCGGAAACGGTAAAAGCGAGGCAGGCCCGCAGCGTTTCGAAAACGCAGTTTAAGTTAATCGCTAATCACGCGGCCGATTGAGATATTAACTTACGAGTTAATCTACCCCGGAGCCTCGTAATCTACCGGAGGCTAATGAAAATAAAGAGGTCGTTGGACCCACTCGGAAACGCAACGTCCCGAGTAACGGCAACGAAGTCACGTTCCTCCAACGACAATGAATAAAGGGCACTCTGCTGGATTACCCTTTAATAACTCGTTGCGACCGTGTCCATTATTCTCATTCTCGGAGCACGCTCAGCCGTTCAACGGAACCAGAAATCTCTTACCGGAAACTTTCACCTTAATCCCACCATCTTTCTGCTCCAACAGAAACTTTTCGCGTGTTTTCTAAATCCCGCCCGAGATGGCTTGCACGCGATCGATCATCGTCGTGTATCGTAATACCATGAGTACTGGAGGGAATTTCTTTTTAAACGCGACTTCCGCCCATGAGTCGCGAGACACTTGCTGGTATTGAACGCAAACCTCGGTAAGATACATCTTTAATGAAACCTTCAGAACGTTGTATAATTTAGTTTTCCTTGTGATACGCGCGATTAATTAATATTCATTTCATTTTGAAATTGAAAAACTTCCTGGAGAAGGTTCTGTAGATTTATGGTAAACATGTAGTTGCGAATTGCGTCGATTAATACGTTGAAAATTGTGCTTCCGTTGAAAGAAATATATTATACGATGGTTCTATACGATCACCTGCAGAGAAGATAATTACACCACAATTCGTGTTCCATTTCTCCATACAGCAAGCACCGTAGTTTTCGAGTGTATTTTGTAATCGAATAGTTCTATTATTACAAAATTTTTCTCTGTTTTATAGATATAAAAAGAGCAAGATTTTTTAATCCATTACGATTATCAATTCAAACATAGAAAATATTAAAAAAGACTAGAACTCGACTATCCAACGCGATTCGTTTAATTGTCTCTTGTACCTATCTTGTCCAAAGGAATTCCTCCATTCTTGCAACTCGAAGTCTTTCGCATTTGGAATCAAACGAGTTTTACCTGTCCAAAGCTGAAATATAGGCGCACGATGACTGTAAAGTGATTGACGAGTCGGTGAAACGAGATCAGCGGACTCGTGCAACGTATAAAACGCCTGCGGATTATCCGGTCGATTCGAAGTCGAAATTAGGCAAACCGTGGTTACGTAAACGGCCGTGGTACACCGTTGCTTCGGTTCTATCCGGAGAACGTAGAAAACAGCTGTTTTTATTGGCTACAGACACAGGCTACGTCGTGCGATTCGCGCGTGACGCTATTTTTCACGGTTGAGCGATGTCGTAGTAGCTGATGCGTGAAGAATATACTCGCAGAGAGTGTCAAGTACATGCGAAACAGCCGGCCGTTTTTTTTTTTTTTTTTGCTATCAACGTTCCCTTTTGATCGTTCGGCAATTTTTCATAGAATTATTGACAACCGAAAAATTTTCAGCAATAAGAAGGCACCTTTGATATTTCAAGCGTATTTGAGTTGCTCAGAAGTCACGTTGATCAACTCCGTACATTGTAACATTGACAAATATAACGATCGCAAATTTCAACGAATCTTGGAATGGAATCGTTACGATTTCTTTTTTCCAGGTACAGTAAAAAAATATTCAGATGGAGCAGAGGATATCTTGATTCTCTCTTAAAATTTGACTTATCGAGTTTCAACTTCAACCAAATATCACATATACGTTAAACTGATACGTCGTTCAATAAAATACAAAAAGTACATTTTCCTCGGACTTTTGCTTAAACTTCGCCACCAATACGTCGTGCCTCGTACCCTCGAGTGTTATTCGACGTGGAGGATATCTGATCCGTGGAACGACAACGTGCACCTATTAACAGAAAAGTATCGAGTTTCCTTGCAACCTTACTTTTTAAACTTTGTTCGGGTAGAAGTTGTTGTCGAGTGTAATCGAGACGTTGAATCGAGTGGGAAATTTGGTAAAGGAAGGTGGTGGCCAGTCGATATTGTGCAAGAACACGCACACGGTTATTTACAGAATCGGCGTAACTAGGCCATGGCCAATCGTGGAATGAATGGCCACTCGAACGCGCGTATTAAGTTACTCCGTGGCGCGGAGCTTACCCAAGAATTATAGGATTTCCAATTATGCGCAGATACTATCCGCGACTTTCGTGCTCGTTTACCAGTCTGCTGGAATAGATTAAAACGGTCACGCGCGCGTGAAAGCGCACAAAAAAGGTGACAGCTTGGGATCGAAGCGTCGCGTAATTGCCGAGTGAAATTCTCGCGGAGATGCGGTCGTCCCGAGACGACACGCGCTGATAACGTTCGATGGAGTCGTTATACAGTTCATGAAAGTATTTGAATACTTATCATAGAAAACCTGATTGTACTATCGCGTTACATACAGGCGGTGACCGTGTATCTGTACAAGATGCTTTTTCGTTAAACATAGAATTGCTTTTCGAATATTTAACGTATTACTCATATTATTGATTACACACTCGAAGAGCTAATGGGCCACACTTTCACGATACGCGTGTATCGACGTAGCCCACAACTCTAAAAATTAAATGTCACGGCTTATGAGATAAAACAAAGGACACGAGAGAAACGTGTTAGATCGCTGAACGAAAAATAAATAATTTCTTCAACATGGATCTGGAAAAACGCGATTATCAGTTTATTTCTACCTTATAAGGACTAGTAGATAGGATATCATATGGCAGAAGCGTATCTTATCGATGGTTACCTTGGTTCTATGTTATCGAATTGTCAAGTTAGTAAGGTTTATACCGTTATGCGCGATTGACAAAACCGTGGAAAATTTATCTGGATGCAATTCTACGAGGATTTTGCAGACTTCTTTGGTAACTTGCATGTTGCCTATATTCAGGAACACATAACTGTAACCATTTCGATTCTTTTGTAAGTAACGATTTTAGTTAGAAATGTTTGAAATAGAAGTTGCATAGCTTTATAGAGGAACGTAATTTGACGTAATTAGTTTTCTCTGAAGATCAATACGTAAATGACACATAAAGATCAAACACTGTTTTATTTCTTCTTTAACGGGAAATCATATGTTTTTTATTGTGGTAAACGACGCAACAATTCCCATAAGAAAAAGTGTTAATATATCGGTTTAGAAGATATTTCAATTTCAATGTAACATTTATTTAAAGCAATGTAATTTACACATCCTAAACTAGTGATATTTTTATGTAAACAAACTGATACATTTTTATAGAGAACGACGAGCTATGGATTTACACTGTAAAAGATAAATAATACTATCAAAAAATAAACAAGCTTGATTTTCGTGTGTCTTCTGTACGTCCACAGAAAAAGATTAATCATATCAGATTATGCCCTCTACGAAACCATTCAACATACGTTTCAAATATTTTTCACTAAAATCATTCTTTACAGAGAACTTCATTTACTTGAATTCGTCGGAAAAGAAAAAGTTCATATAACAGAAGTTCATTGATTCACTACATATGGCTTTTCGTTCATGTAACTCGAATTCACGTTCAGATAACTGATTCATTCATCAAGAGTATATTTAACCGCGCATTAATTAAGATTTCTTTGCAATAAAAGTGAAGTTTAGATAAGTAGAGTGATCGAAGTTGTTCCAGTTATATGCTCCGGCAATGTTATCTTGTTCTTGCTAATCGTGTCATCCTATATATCGTTATGAAAATATCAATAAAATACTTCGCAATCAGCAAAATATTGAAGATATTTGTGGACCTAGATTCGTGCCACGAGTAAAGTCAGATAAGATAAATAGATCAATTTCCGCAATAATAAACGTTAAAACTAATTGTTTATTATAAAACCCATAGCTTCTATCTATTGAGATTATCGCTTAAAAAAAATTGTAAAATTCAATAACTTCGTCTTTTTTTTTTTATTTTCGTTCTATTTCGAACTTTGGAATCTTAATCTTTAAATCAGCCTTCCTTTCTACGACGAATTTACGCTCACATACATACATATGCACACGCGTAACGCCTACATTCGTGCCAATTCGCCGTGATTTCGCGATCGCGAATTTAGAGGGTGCGTATCGCAGGGAAATTGCGTGTCTAGAGGGACGTGCGGTTGTCGAGTGGATTTGTCGAAAAGAAAAAAGCAGCAACCCTTTGTCGAAACGACTTTGGTGAGACTCGGGTCTCGAGAGGAAAGACATAGCCAGGCAGTTTCCGTGCGTTGCGTGTGGTTTTTAATCGTGGAGGACTGAGGACGAACAGAGGGTGTCGCGGTTAACCCTCTGAATCGCACCCTCCACTTCTGATCCTATTCTTCGTGCCTTTTCGACGATTCAAAACGTGGTCTCGCTTTGCGCCGCTACAGTCCTCGTCCCCCGGACTTTTTTCCCCTTTCACCTTGCCTTCGCCTCTTTGTCGCGACCCTTTCTTCCGATACTCCGCAATTAAAAGGCATCCGTGCGTTAACGAGTGCCACACGGTTCTCAAGGACTCGTATTATTTGCTTATCCAGCATCCCGTTGTCGCTACCCGATAACCTGTCGTCGTCGTCTTCGAGTGTCAGTGTTGCAGAAGAAAATTCTCGATCCCTTCGTCTCGAAAGAATAATACGCTCTCGAAAGAACGAATATATTTTATTATACCGTACTTTTTATTTGATTTTTCTATATTATATATATGCCAGCGACCTAGTCCACGAAATTATTCGAATACTTGTAGAAAACTTTTACGAGTACGTTATGTGTGCTACACATACGAAAAATTTTGAAATTTTACTGATATCATTGATATCGTAACGAGACACCAGAGTCGTAATTGTATTGATAAAATATGAAATAAATCTAAAAATGTATATCACGTATCAATTGATCTTATATGAAACGTGATAATTAGTTTTTGATTGTCAAGTACACGATTAATCTATTACAATGTTGTGTAGCAGTGCAAGGTTCAGATACACGTACGTATAAAGAATTTATCATTTTTTAATAATTATGTCTTAGCATCTACCATTTGGTTATGTGAGTATACATACGTACGTGCAATATACCCGTGACTTTTCATTAATTATCAAGATTGACGGGTAAAGATCTTTTAGAGCACAAAGAAAAAAATACAATCAAAGGGAAACATTGCAGGATACTAAAAATAGAGATAACTTTCGATCTGAAATTAGCATGTGAACAAAAAAGATTAAGAAACCTGTACAAAATTATCGACGTTAATAAATTGTACGATTAAAGCAGTTAAACCGACCATGAAAAGTCCTGTGCTGTTTCTCACGTAGTAAGCATTCGTGTCTTAAAACTGATCAAAATGTGATTAGTTCAAGTCCAAAGGAAGAAACAATTTTAGGACGAATAACAGGATCATTGTACGCGTTGTCTTCAAGCGAACGATAGATCAAACATAGAACGACGACGCTCAAGAGACAGTTTAGAGACGTTTAAGACGAGTTTATCGTTGTATAACTAAAACACATAAAAGTTTTCTATGATAAACGTTGGAATAGTTTAGGAAGCGTTAGAATGGGTCACCCACGTCGAGTCAGGAAACGTTCCGTGGAAATCCGATTTTCTTTGCCCGCCGGCACGTAGCGTGAAAATTGTCGCGAGGTTAACGTAAAGTAGGGCACACGGGGAAATACGGTTCCCTTTCAACGTGATTCATCCGTTGGTGACATTAAAGACCGATGTTCTGCTTTTAATAGGGGGATTATCTGCGAGATAGACAGCGATCCACAAAGCTTCGATCGATAAGCTCTTGTACGTACATAGGAACGCAGTCTCGGTGTGATTATCTGTTTGCTTTTAGTCGAACTCGCTTGTTGTCGGATTTTCTTCGATTCACCACTAGATTTTGAATATTTGTGTATTTATGTGATACTTAAATGCGCAGAAATACAGAGAATTGTATACTTTACGGGAGATCGATCAGATTATAAATTAAAACTTTTACTTTACGTAGATACGAGGTGAATCGGATCAAAACAAGAATTCAGTTCATTTTTGTTATATCGCCATCGTTTTAAGTCGTTGATCCGATTCGCTCTGTGATCCGATTCGCCTCGGTCTATCCTACTGGTTGCCATGGTATCTTGTAGAAGTTACACATATCGGAAACCTCGAATATTTAAAATAATTTAACTGAAAATTATAGCATTCACTCTGTTCTGTAATCTTGGTACCGACAATCTTTAATTTGTTTTAGTCACCGCAAAATACTATATATAGAGAAAGAGAGAGTACAAAATTTAGCAGAATAACGAATCTGAAAGTGACAGAGAAATAAATCTTAAATAATGTGTAATATCCGAAAAGAAAAACTTTTTATCCGAATGTGCCTTTTCGAGGACATTTTGAGTCGCTAATACCGAAAATGAGGTTTGTTTCTCGCGGAAGTAAACGATTTTGGAAATTCGGGCTTATAAACATTTGGCCATAACTGTAAAAATAAGCGTATGACCATACGTGATCATACAGAGCGGTAAACGGCAAAACAAGCGATGGAGCAGCCAATGCCAATGCTCCAGGTGCCAATTTTACCGCTTACCGCTCACCGCTCTCTGGAAAATAAAAAATTCCACAAAACTAATCCGACACTCACGATTCAAATGCGTATAGAACAAGCCATATATTATGTTAAAAGTGCCATATCTTAAAAAAGATTTCGTCAAATTCCACCAGGATGCCAGGCATTAACAGGTTGACCGAAATTTGTTACGCTTTGTTTCCGTGAAAAACGACCCTTGTTTTCGTCTTCAGTGACCTTGAGAACCCCTAAAAAGTATCGTTCTAGGTGAATATCTCGCAGTCCGGATATTATACTAGAGACTAGATCTCTAAACGATTATTCTAATCATCGTAAAAATATGAATCTTGAGAAACATCCGCGGTCTATTCATCACAAGTGCTCGAACGAATTATCCGCTAATCCAGAGGCAATTTCATCGAAGGGGGCAAAAAATAAAAGCAATCAGAAAAATGACCGGGAACAGTGGTTTCTAATCGAGAGAAACTTGCACGCGACGAGGGGTTCGTTTCTCTCGATCGAGCTGCCAGGTTTTCACTTCCCATTGATAACAGGTTCGCTCGAATCCGCTCGAGCCTGAGCGCAAACATCGCGACGCGACGCTTGTTACGCAATCGCCAAAGAGAAAGTTCATGCGAGATCGGCCCGGCTAATTGGCTGGTTCTTTACGATTTTGTACGATGATCGCGCGTGTAATGTTTCCACCATGAAGATTGTAATGTGTAAGTACTAGGTGAAAACGATATAGCGCGATCATAAAATCAGCGATGAACATGGAAGCACGTACTTTGAACATGTAATATGTGAATCTTGTGACAAAACGTTCCGATGATTCTAATACGAAATAACTTCCGTAGTCGAAGATTGAAATTGCTTCTTCTGTGTACGATTCTGAATGCGAGTAAGCATCGATGGATGTTCCTTCTTAAAGCTTTAATTTACGGCTGCAATATATCATCTCTACCCATGCAATACAAAGCAGTAGGAAAACAGCAGTAGGATAACAAGAAAACGTAGGGAAGTATTACTTTGCGTCTTTCCTTTCAAAATATTTCTTAAACCAATTGTTTCCTTGGACACGAGAAGGTTCAAACCTTATTGTACAAAGCCACAAAAAAAGAAAAAAGAAAATAAATACATCGATTAATGTGTACGAAGTATATGATTAATTGAATTTTTTATACACCTTCGTAGCACTTAAAATCATTAAATTGTTTAAAATGAAACCTCGCCTACTGTTTTAACATAAGATCAAGTAAATCATAAAAATATTTGGAAAGATTAAATAAAATTTAAGCAATTAATATACATATGATATATGTACGGATGAACGTGAATTAATTTTTTTGTGAACTAATCTCACTTTGTAGTTGGCAGGTAACAATTAATAAAGATCTGTCCATCTAGAAACGTCTTTGAATAAATTTTATTTTAAATTCATGGCTTCGCCCAGTCGCAAGAAATACATTTGCCGTATACGTACCTTTGGTCTCCACAGAGCCAAAGAAGCGCCGCTTCCATCCGCTTCGTGGCCTCAGGAGAATCTTTCGGCGTAAAAGTCGAGGACCTGCGGATGCTCGAGTGGTCGCCAGCCATGTTGATCGAGATGCGGAACTCGTACGACTTCCGAGGGAAGACATCACCGACAGACATCCTGCGGGACGTCCCGAAGAGGCTCGCAGCAGGAGCGCCAGCGAGCTACTCACGGACTCGTGCGATCGAGACAGGTGAGTTTTGCCACTTGTTGCCTAATTTCTTGTTGTTCTTTATTCTCATTCTGATCGTCGAGATACGCCGGTAGTTCGTGTTCTTTCGCGTTAGGTAATTGTTAATTCTTTGCGCTTGGAATTTCAGCTCAGTTGAATGGAATACGAAGTTTTGTTTGAACGATGCAAGTAGAAGTAGGTGCTTATATAACGTTACGGAGAGTTAGGTTTGGCAATTGAAAAATCAGCATTGAGAAAGATTTACTTAGCAAGAAAGGCTTACTGTAAATTTGGCGAACATCGACAGATCTTCTTAAATATTTCACCGCGTAAAAGTGAAAAACGTAATTATTTACGAAGCGGACGACCTCGCCGATTTCAACGACCTTGAAATATGTTGTCAAGGCGTACATTCTGAGCAACTTTTCCCTATGCGCGTTACCGTCGCTCGGCCTTAATTTCCGAGATATTCGCAAAAAACTTCAGTTCAATTCACGTTACGATTACACTTCACTTTGGCACAGAACTGGCATACTTTTGTATAATTTGATTATATTATAACCAAATCTAACTCACTTTCGATAATCATATTTAATTCACATAAGAAAGAAAAATCAATGGATTAGATTCAATCGGCTGGTTAGTTTCAGTTAGATAATTATTCACTATTATCGCTAAAATAAGTTAAGGTTTTAAATAGTAAGACAGATACAGTTCGTACTAAATTTTATACTATGTTATTGCTATTTGTAATGGGTGACACTTCAGTAAAGATATTGAAAATAGCGACTATTCGATCATCAAAATCGTACTGTCGTCGAAACGGGAACCTTTGCGAATATATGGGCAAGTAAAATCGAGTGATTGTAACATGTATAGGGAGAAGTTGTTCAGAATGCAGACCTTGGCACTAAATCTCAAGGTTATTAAAATCTACCAGATCGTCCGCTTTATAAATGTGTAATTATCATGAAAATATTTGTATTGAAAAATCTACTTTTATATTATTTTTATATTATTTCATACTATTTGTATCATATTGTTTTAGTAATCTGTTTCATATATTTTTTTTATAAAGACATAATTTTCTGTAGCCACTGTACGAGTTCTATGGCTACAGGTCGATTCGTAACAGTGTCAAAACGATCGTTTGTTTCCAAGTTATAGTTCAGGTTTCGATGGGCTCTATATTTCACAGAATAGCAATTCTACAAATTGCAGATGGCAAATAGATGCGAGATATAGCTGCGTTCGAATATCGACGAATAAGCTTCGAGTCGGTAGTCTAAGCGCAAAGGATTAATTACAGTCGTTTGTCTTTATTTAAAGGCAGCCGGAACGAAGATAGAGAAAATCGAGTTGTATCGCATTGTTACCATTTCAGCGGGCAAACCGCATCGAGAAGGTGCAGGTTAACGACATCCTCCAAGTCGCACCGCTCCTTCAAACAGTAAATATCATCGACAGAAAATTCCTTTTGAATCTCTTCGTTTAGTAGCTTCTTCTCTTTTGTCGTCGCTCCGCAGCTTTGCCGCTTGCCTGGCTCTTATCACCTTCGTAATTGGCTTGTTTGTTGTATAATCCTGTGCTGTTCTCTTCATTTATTCTTCGAGTTTTGGATCTCTTCAAGCCATGATGCTAACTCAGTCGACAAAAGCACTCGAGAATATTATATTTATGGATATTTAGATATTTCAGAAACGATCGCTAAAAACGATGAAGGAACGGTTACTATGAACGATATAATTACATCGGCCAAGCGAATACAAGTAAAGAAATTCTAAGAGATTGACACGTTATTCGTACAAATATTGCAATAGAAATTAACTTTCAAACAACCATCGAAGAAGAATGTGCAGACGCAAATAGTGGATGTAAAACAACGTAACAATCAAAACGACCCTCTAATTGTTCCAAGCTATAAAATAATTATTCCATATAAAATACATTATATCAAAGTGTTGAGTCTTGAAAAATACATATCTTTTTTTTAAATAAACTTATGACACGATATATTAAATACTTAGTATGATCAAATAGGCTCCATTGAAAACGATCATACTGCACACTGATCCACTGTAAACGATCATTCTCTTTCGAATTTAGAAACACTTTGTTCTTAAGAAATACATACAAAGTACCTGATGAAGTAGAACCTTAAACTAGAAATAACGAAAAGAAGAGTTTAGAAGTACTTAAGGTAAACTTCAAATACCTGGAATAATACAATTACAAACAATACAAAAACAATAATATTTAAAAATACAATACCTACCGAAGTATAATTTTTATTTCAATTTCAATCTTTATTTTACACATACGTATAGAACCAAGGAGAACAGCGGAATCAAAAGGGAAATATCACTGATGGCTCGTTCGGCGACGTTCGCCGAGCTGGTGGCGCTTGCGTTTCGCAACCGATTCGCGGACAGGAAGAAAAGTTAACCGCGAGTCAATATCCTTGGCCTGGTTCGAGCTGTGCTCGAGTTTTGCTTTTCTGTACGATTTAGCGGTACGGAAGATCGCGATGGTTCGCGTGTTAATTCGCAATACGCGTGCTTACACGCGCCGCGCGATACCTTGCTGACCTACTATCCTTTATTTTCGTAATTCGATTGCGACCATCCCGCGGATAACTCGATCAAAGTCACTTTAAACCAACACGCTGACTGTTATGCTATAACCTTCTCAATCTGAATCGTAACGATCCGCGAATGATTTCGCGTCAGATTGATTCGATCGATTCACGTTGTCGTATGATCGACCTTTTGATCCTCGAGTTTTATAATTGCGTGTACACGCGAGATCCGCGAAAAAGCAGTTGCCATTCGCTGCTTGCCGCTAGATTATCCGATAGACTGCGACTAGAAGACGCTAGCACGTGATTGAGAACCGAACGAATATTTATGCTAGATTATCGCTGGTTATATAGGAGCTACGTTAAAAACATGCGCATTGAAATTTGATCGCAATTACGTGATGAGATTATTTGTTACGCAGTATGACCGAGAAACGAGGGAATTTTGTGCAAATCGTTGAAGTGTTAAGAGCGAGAGTCAGAGTTAGAGAGAATCGAGTCGTGTCGAGCGAGAGTCACTGAAAAATTCAATTATCGTATCATTATAATTTGATTATCAGGTACAGTTCTCGTTATTTTGTTCTGTATTAAACGAGCAAAACGCAAGAACGTGTAATGTGCGGGATTTACGGTGCTTGGCGATCGAATTAGTAGTCAAGATTTCCAACGTATTTTAATTTTTCTTTTTGGTAAAATTCAGTAGAGTAAACGAAGTCTAACGTTTTATTAATTAATCATTAAGATGTTGTACACGTTGATAATTTCTATTTCTCCTCTGGCCTTAATGATACCTCGTACTCGGCTTTTTTTTTCTTCCGCGGTAATTATGGTAATACGTCGTTCTGGGATGAGTGCACAAGTGATTTCAGACATATTTAAGCGTTCATGCGAAATGAATTGCTTGGTAATAAGAGTGTCGAGGTATTCTTCGATTGGCGGAATTCTGTAATTTCGCTCCTTACCATGGTATAGTTAGAAATTAATTGTTACGTATAAATTATCATCTTATTTAGTAATAAGTTTCCTAACCGAGAATAATTTGGTTTGCTAATTTGATGGCCCCGGACTGTATAAAAATGCGGAATGAGTGGGACGCGAGAGAGACTTGAACGAACCATCGTTCTCAGTTCCAAGAGCTGAAAGAAAGTCAGAGTTCAAAGTTCAAAAGATCCAGTTGTATCGAACGAGAGTCATTCTAGAATGCAGTTATCGTTACATTTCATTTCTATTTTATCTCTAAACATAGTCTTTTTTCTTTTCTTTACTATTTTATGCTCCTGAGTAAAAAGCTGCCTGTAAATGAATATCCTTAATCTGTAATACCATGCTGCTTTTCTTTTAGCCCAAACGACGAGCAAGCCAATTTCCCATTCTCCGTTCAATGGCGTCTTTTTGCCTTTGTTTTTTTAGCGTGTTCCTCAGGAGGACAGGCATGGAGGATTCGTTTGTGAAACTGCGAGGAGGAGCCGTAAAATTGTCCGTTTCGCACGACAGCGTTTTCCCCGGAGAAGTTCCTCACACTCGACCTCTCTCGTCGCTGGCCAGCCTAGCTACCCTCGAGGTTAGTACCTTCTTTATTTACGAGCTACTGAATTCGAAAAAGAACGACGATCAGAGGAGCGAACGTTAAAAAAGAACGTTGAACAGCTTAACGCAAGCGTTTCGAATGCTACGAGCGTCTCGGAAGCCAAGTTGATCGACTCTCAGTTTCATTTCTCGAATAGTGAAAACTAGTGAAAACCTGCGGTGAAATTCCGCGTAGGTACAGATAGCAATCAAGTTTGCCGATCGTATTTAAAACGGGCGATATCAGAGGAAAAAATCTGTACTAGTCTCGTTGAGACGTAACACGTTCACCGTTTGAAAACAATCGCATCGGACTTGATTCACGGTGATTGTTGTAATTCTTCTGACTAGAGCGGAGAATGATAAACAGAGACGCGGAGGAGGCGTTATTCTCGTTATCCAATGAACATAATGCCAAGGCAGGCATTCTAGGCACGCGTGAATCGAGTTAAGGCGGTTACACATGTCCAGGATCGGCTCGTGACTCGTCTTCCAATTTCCTCGCCGCGTGCTCTCACGCTGTGACTAACGTTTCGTATCCTTAACCCCTTAACGTACAATTCTTTTCAACTTAGCCGATCAAAGATGCACAGTTGTCTTATTTTCGTCCCAGCGGGATTGTCTCTCGACTGCGTAATAATATTATATCTTTTGTAATTCCAAAATCATTTGTATATCGTACGTTTTTGATACAACAAGATGCAAAAGAAGAGGGAGCGAAGGGAAACAAACCTTTTTACAAACGAGAATTGTTTATTAGTAGAAAAAATTGGCTATACCTGTGGGGACATATCATCGACCAACCTGCTTCGATTTCCTGCGATCCTGCACCTTAATGCTGATTAACTTTTTCGTTCGATGCTCGCTAAACGAGGACAAAGCCGTTCGATGATTTCTCACGCGGATTTCGACGCGTTCGACCGTGAACTTCGGCGTCTAAATCGAGCACCGAAATACGAAAACGGCGCGTTGAATTATTTATGAAGGAATCGTGACACGGCGAGTGCAATGTGCCACGGAAAAACGAAAATCCTTGGTCAAGAATATACAGTGGCTCATGAAAGTATTTGGCTGTTTACCATAAAAGAACTTTCTTGTATGTTTTATGTACGTTGTATAAAACATTTCGAAATTTGATCAGCGTTGTAACGAGATACGACCGTCGTAGTTATATTTGTCAAAATTGAAAGCAATCTAAAAATGTATACATATAGCAAATTCATAATACGGATAAATGTGTCCAACGTGTTAGGTTGTCCGAAAAGTTTCTTTCGTTTTATGAGAAAATAATAGACGCACAACCTTTTTTTGTTTTATATTATTTTGTCGAATTACGTACGATCCATTTTGTTCTGTTGAGATAAACACCGCGACATTTCACAGACTTGATTTCACGTTTGTACGAAGACGCACTGTTGTAAAAAAACAAAAACTGTTTGTTTGCGAAAGAAAGACACTTTTCGGACAACCTAATATACGTTCGTAAAAAGTTTCTATAGGTGAAGAAATGCTTATGAGCCATACTTTGACCAGCCACTGTACAGAGACGTGGCTGTGTGTGCTTTCCATCGATGTATATTCTTTTTCTTGTTTTGCTATGCTTGCCGAGCGTAGGCGTGCTAGATCGCGCGACTCGCCGAACAAATAATTCATTATCGTCGTTGCGGCCCGGTGATCGACCGAGATTCCACGGCCGACGATTTATAACGCGTTGACTTGTGCTTTGTTTGCTAATTGTCGTCGCGTGCTTGCTTGTACGCGACTCACGAGATTCGCTCTTCCGCCCACAGCGAAGAATAGTTTCCAATCAATCGCTGTTCGAGCGTATTTTTTCCTCTTTATTGTTGCAAATGAATATATTCGTGCAATAAAATCCGCGTCTTAATACGTTCACAATGTGGAGTGAAAACGTGTTTCGCTCTCGTATATCCGGGAAAGTTTCTTCAACTCTGTTGTAGTAATTATCAGTTACACGCACAATTAACTCTTTGACTGTAATTTTGACGTTGGATAATGTAGCACGATCAGAATATAGAAACAACATTTTGTCCGTTTGTGTACATTTACGAATTGTTTATTTATTTTCGTGGCTTGTTTATCACCGTCACCGGTGTTTATTTACATTTGAAGATGTTTGTGTGCACAGTCTCATCATTCATTTATATTTTCCTTTGTTTATTTACCTTTTCCTTCGTGTACTGACAAGCATAAATATGAATTATAGCGCAGGTGGTATGAGAGTCATTGACGCTGATATCTTCGATTTGTAAATTACGCAACTAACGATAACCGATACGTCTTCAAACCACATTCTAGTCCGTACTTTAAAAAAATTGACACAAGGCTATCACGTAGAAACAAAGGTTCATTTATTAATTATTATTAATATATCACCTATTGTTCGTCATTATCCCTACCCATTCTTTAAAAAGTTATTAAACCTTGCAGTTTAAAAAATTGTTAAACAGTAAGGAGAACTTAAATAAAGAAGTTACATTTGTACCTCAAAACTATCTATTTACATTAAAAATTTATAAAAATCACTCGTTTATATTGTCGTCACGCGAGAATCTGCCCCTTAAACTAAATCGTCGCTGGTGTCTTTATGTAAAATTCGCTGTAACTCGAAGACAAAGACAAATAGAGCATACGTTTATACAAATCTTTTTTATTATTTCGGTGTGCTGAGGCCACCCGTAAAATATTTCTTGGAAATTAGCTCTTTGACGATCTCTGTACATCTGTGAATTTACAAACCGCGAGTAAAATTTCTATCTCGTTCGAAAGCGAGGAGCGAACGTTTTGCGCTCGGAAGCTCCTCAGGACCGAAGCGTAGAAACATCGAACAGATCCTTTCTACTCGCGTTCCACACGAAGAGAAAAAGCGGCGCCCGCGCTCGCGTTCCGTTCTGATACTCGAGGAAAGTCACGAATATTGTTTTCGCGTTCATGGAAAACTGTGTGACACGTGGAAGCAGCACAGCGTGTCGTGACCGTGGCGTTACATTTCTTTCTTTATTTTACAGCGGAGGCAAACGAGAAAGAGCAACGAGATCGAGCACAAGGAGTACAATCAACACGTCGTGCAGAGGCACAGGATATCTCTTCGGGTAATTTTTCTTACATTTTCTGACACGGACATTGAAATCCCACGAATGTCTCTTTTACGTGCGATTGATCGCCGCGTAAATTTCTACCGGTAAACGAATTCGAATGCAGATCGAAGGAAAATATGCAGATCGCGTGATAAAAAGGGATTTTTTTTAATATGAAAAAGGAAAAAACCCAGAATATTAGTTGTTGAAACTTACATTGTTTTAATATCTCCAATGTTTTAATGTTTCTCAATGCATATTTGAATATCATGATAAGCAATATTTTTTTTAATTACGCAAAAGTTAGACAAACACGAGACCGATTGGGAATATTCCGCTGAATTTTAAAACTGCTTTAAAAAAAAAAAAAAGAGAGAATGAAAAATGTGACTCATCGTGTCCTTCCCCTGCTGTTTTCAGTTATAAAAGAAAGTGAAAAAAGAAAGTATCATTCCAATACTTAATCGTGAAAATAAATTTCAGTGGAACACGTAACAAAACTGAACGAAAGAAAGAAAGGAGGATGAAAGTAGGAATATCTTTTAACCGAACGTTTGATCGTCGATAAATAAGTAAATGTTCGTTCCTGAAACGAAGAACGGGATGAGACGAAAAGAAACGAAAGAAAGAGAAAATTCCGTAAAAGCGTTAGTTAAAGCAGAAATGGTCGATTCGCGAAAGAGGTTCCTTTTTTCCCCCAACGTTTTAATAGAGACGTCAGCGTTGAAATCTAGGCCACGGGGTTTACAGAAACGATAATTACGGGTAGCATAGTGGATAATTACCGAGTGTGCATGCGGTTCCTTTGCAGGTGCTCGAGCAAATAAAGACGGTCATAGAGAACCGGAACCAGCTAGCCTCGGCGACCTCCTCGGATACCACGAGCACCATACACGTGAGTATCGAGACGTCATAACAGATCTGGTAAAGGAAAGGAAAAAGAACAAAGAGACCAAAATAAAAAAAAAAGAAAAGAAGATAATAAAAAAGAGGGTCGTAGGAGAGGGAAGGGTTGGAACTTTTACTCGTTCATCGACCTCGTCCGCGGCAGACACCAATTTTTCCGCGAGCTTTTATCTCGATATGAAAGTAAGACCGGAAAGAAAGTCGTTGCGGTAAAAGATGAGAACGAGGGCAACAAAAATTGATTAAGACCCTGAGCGATCCTTCGTACAACGAGATTTTATATATTTTTCAAATCCACCACAGCTTTTTCCCTACCGTTTGTGAATCTGCTTTTTCCAATTATGTTTTACTCTCGCGGATCTCTACCTATGATGAAACAATACGTAATTGTTTGCAACAATAGCGTGACGCGATAAACGGTATCCAATCGCAAGGCAGATAGTTGTAAGAAAGAATTCGCCGATACAACGAAGGATTAGATTCCGCGCGTACTGTTCCTTACCATTTGTCGTATCTCGTGTCACACTTGGTTTTTGCGTTTCAGGCTGTCGGTGAACGTTATCAGCAGGAAACCGCCGAGGTAAGATAGCAACGATGAACACTTTTCGTTCTGAGTATCGGTGTGATCGCGTAGCGCTTTAGCGGTTCGGTGATTAGTCGCGTACGCGATGTGCGCTTGTCAACTTGTGAGCGAGCTTCCTGTACTGCGAAGCGTTCGCGCAAGTCGTTATTTATACGACGGATCGCTTTCGCGATTTGTGTCGAGCAGGAAACGCTCGATTTCGCGATCCGTGTCAAATAAGAAACGATCGAATTCGTATCTCTTGAGATCTGTCGCAAGTATGAAAGTTTACCGGTGAAGTAACTCGCGTATGGAAAACTGACGGAATAACATGGCCGACGTGCATCGCAGATCGCTGAGGAAATTCCTGAACAAAATACGGTTGTTGAATTCGGTCGTCTCGAATTTTCGGAAACAAATAACAGCGGTAAGGAGGAAGTGCACGGCGAAGAACTTTCTCTGCTGAGAGTTTCAGAGATACGACACCGGTGACATTCGAGGCTCGTCATTATATACTTTCATTCGTTACGTCATTTTGATGTGTGACCACGACACCGGAATGTTTAGATAACATCGACGGAAATGTCGATTCGCTATTTTGCTAAGGAGAAAAAAAAAACAAAATAAAATAACGACACGTGTAATTGAATGCGCAGTTGATTTATTCGACTTTCGATCACACCGTCAGGACAATACTTGCGTTATTGGTCATAAATATTAGGACACCCGTTACATTACTTCGTTACATTAATCGGGAAATATTGACAAATCTTTTTTTTCTTTTTTTCGTAGAATTTTGCATTATAAAACATATATAGAGTGTCTCGTTTATATTCAATTCATTGCTATCTTATATTATATGTCAGGACAAAATTGATCAAGTTGTTGAAAACGAGTGACATGGAGACACAGGATTTTTTCCCTTGACGTTATCTTTTTCGAGCCTTCAAGCTTGTCGATATTTTTAAGCAAGAATATACGTTAAAAAATCACGTTAAGCTACTTGTTTAAAAGCTACTATAATTTTAATATTGTAAAATTTATCGTACGAATAGAGAAGCAGAATACCGTGCCTTTTGTTATCTTGTGTCCTGATATTTATTATTGATATTAGCGTAATCAATTGATTCGCTACGATCCTCTGTACTATATTTCCTGGGTGTGGCTATGACGTTAATTTCCGATTCTCTCGATTTCCAGAATCGTTTCATCGGCTTCGAGAAGCAGAATAAGAGCGGAGAAGAAAATCAAGCGAAGGTGAGTCTTCTTAATTCTGGGGATATCTCGATCGGTCCAGCCATTTGTTTTGGTGCGCCAACTGCGAAAGGCAGACGGGATATTCCATTAATAGTGGAATCGTAAATCAGTATCAAGCAGTAAATTTCAGCGGGCAACAGGTGGCGAATGGTGACCGATAGAGAACCGTTGATTTTCGTCGGTTTTTTTTCACGTAGCTTCGCGTTTTTCATCTTTACGGCGCCAACGACTTGGAAAAACGTTTTCGCCGACAGCGCGGAACGTTCCAAATGAACGACGAAACGAATCGAGGGCTGGAAAGAGAAACGTCGAAAGCAATTTTTCGCGTGCTACTGGGCAGCGTTCCATTAGGCAGATCTTTAAACAACGAAATTGTAAAGTAACCGACTGCACGGTTTTCGTTGGCGATAGGTCCGGGAACGTCGCAAACGCAGTAGCTCGCGAAGATATTTCGATACTCGTCATAGAAAACTTTCGTTACGTTCGTATGCGTTCCATTCTTACGCGTAAATCTTAGAACAGTTATACTTCTTGACATAACTGTGATATTTTTTGTAGATTGTGGACACTTAGCTAACATTAGTCAGCGCGCACATGACATAACTATAAAAAGATTCTATGAGTGAGTCAGTGGTAATTCGATTATTAAAGGGATCCGTACAAGTATGAAAATCGCCGGAAAAAGCCACGATATTACGTCTTTGTTGATATTTTTCATCGTCGTGTTACCTTGTAACTGCGAAGGAATATTTTAATATAAAATAGCTAAAAGTAATTTCAAAAAATAATTTCAAAGACACAGTCGACAAATTGCGATAGAAGCTATAGGTGTAAGTTACACGATATTTCTAAAATTACGAAGATGATGGAAAAACGTGTATTTAGTTGGAAAATCAATTAATTTGCAAACATTGGAGATTAATTGACAATGTACTACATATGACAATTAATTTTTTATAAAAAATAGAAAAGCGCGACTTTATCGCTTCGTTCATCTCCTGTAATAGTTACATCAAATTCAATCCCATCGCTGATATTCGCGTCTCTCTGTCGACGAAATAAAATCGTTTCTGCGAACGAAACCACAGAGCGCTCGCTGACAGAATGTTTTAAGTGCCTTTTACGGGAGTTCTCGTTGTTCCGCGCGTCTCTCACGTTGGACTTGCTCCGCTTCCCCGCGTGCCATACCGCTATTATTTCCGGCTGTTCCATCGCGAATCTCTGCTCTTATTGTCTAGCTCGCGACACACGACAAACCGTTAAAACAATGCCCGGTACCCGCATATAAATCGAACCCGACCGCCTCCACCGCGGAAAACGCTTCCAGGAACGTGTGCCGCGTTAAAAGAAGTGGGTTAGGTTTTATCCGATTCAGTCGTTTACTTTTAAGCGCATTTGCTCGCTCGTAGTGGCAGCCTACATATCTGCGAACCATTTAAAGCGCCGCTACGTGTTGCGTCTGACACGGTGAAAAAAGAAAAAGCAAAAAGAGAGCGAGGGAACGAAGAAAAGTTGTCTGAACGTGAATATTCGAAATTGAATATCCGAGGAGTGATTAGATTCTCGAGGCGTAAGCGTCGAATATGGATCACCCGAAGAATTTTTATTTTTACAATTCGTATTATCCCGTGAAATGAAGAGTTGAATTTTAGCAGCGAGATTTATTCATTACTAACGTGTCGTACATATTATTCGAAAAGTTTGCAGCGAGTTTTGTCAATCGATATATTCTGTGTAGGATTCGATGGAATTGGAACAAGATTGTTTGTTATAAGTTTCTGCCAACCAATGAAATAGGCATGAACAAATTTCGTTTATAATTATTTCAAAAGCATTGGAAGCGGTCGTATGTAGATCAAGATTCGTTAACGAAAAGGTTTTATCTTTCAATAAGATAAATCGATGCCTGTTCGTGTATCGATAAAGAACTGATTGCTGGACGTTAAACGTAATGTCCGACTTTTTGCTATCTCTCGCGTGTATCGTAATCTCATTAGCATTTACCATAGCCTTTATATTTGCTCGAAACTTCTGATATTCTAAAAGTCTTGCAAAGATATTCGAAGGAATTGATTAACGAAAAATTTCTCGAGTAAAAGTGAAGTATAAATAGAAAAAAGTTCTCGAACAAAATGACACGCGTCTTGTTCAGTATAGCGTGTATATGGGATATTGTAATTAAAGAATTGAAATTCTTGCATGTGTTCTCTAATTCGATGATCAGAGATCGTACTTGGGAATTACAAATAGTTGTTTAGAGAGAGAGAGAGAGAGAGAAAGAGAGAGAGAGAGAGATAAAAAAATATATACGTTCGAGAGTGAGCGCACTATGAATAGGACAATATATAAAAGCGACGCGATATGGCGTTTACCGTTACTTGGCCCGAACACTCGTTACAGCGAGGATCGAGCCGTCGAATGCTTCGAGTCTCCCCCAGCTAGTTCTCTTTCGGTTCATTGGGAAAACCGACAGAGAACGGTATTACGCCTCTGTCGCGAGTGGCAAAGTTGTTTTCATTCGGCCGCGCTCGCGATGACTAACTGCACTCGTTGCAACGCGTTGCCGATTTGCACTTCTATTCGCGACACGTCACACATGTAAATAGATTTTGTTGTCCGTATGAAATTCCAAGCACGACCTCGTTGTGCTAATCTCTTGCAAATTCAATCTTCGTCATGTAGAAGTCAAAGTTATTGCATGCAAGTTCAGAACATTGTACGATCGTTAGACTGCAGATTTTTATGCATGTATGGACAAATTTGAAGGTGAAAAAATGCACATAATATGCGAAAGTATATAAAATATCCAAAATATAGCGTCCTTTACAATGTTTTATAGATAAAACGATTTTTTATTCAAGTTTCAATTCTTTTATTGTAAATAATAAAAATATGAATTTGCATAAATATCTGCAGTCTAATGATCATCGTACCACGCGGCTTTGCAAGTTACTTGTTTTAAAAATTATTAGCGAATTGATGATGTTATAGAATTCTTTATTATTTCTGATGGCTTTCGTCAAGTTTTTAGCGCACGTTACATTATTTTCGTAAAGAATTGTGTAAATCACCGTATCTTTTCCTTATTATATACTAGAACAAGCTTTTCTCATTTGTTTTTAAATTTTTTCCAGCATTTGAAATTCGAATTTGGTGCTCACCGTCGAATGAGTACATTCGATATAATGTTTGAATGACATCTGGACTGTATTTACTTAGTTAGACGATGCGACGCTAAGTAGATACGGTCGGTAATACACTGCCAAGTAGAATCGTCTGTTACTAGTTACCAAGCGAGTGGTACGTTTGTACGTCGGTAAAACAAATGTGCAGCAGGTAGTACAGTTTACTGTTGAGTTATTTACAAGTAGTACTTGTAGTAGCGCGATACCATTGGAAATGTTTGATAATATTTAGTAACATTCTGTATCGTTGTAACGCGCAATTATTTGTCATAACCATCATCGTAACTTTTTTTTATTTATAAATAGAGTTTTATTGCTAAAAACGAGTCACTATACGTATTTTGTCGAGAGATAGAAAGAACGAGCGCTTAAAATTGCTTGACCGCTTTGTGAGGTGGAACTTTCTTTGTCCGTTACGTAAAAAGGCTCGTACTTTGGCTTCAATCGAACGAGAGAACGCTTGTGAAACTAGAAAATATCTCGGTTTTAGTTTTTTGTTGCCACTTGGGTAACTCGACCGCGTTATTTAGTTGGTATTATGATTTAATTCAGTATCCAACCATTGATGTTCTGTCCCTATTAAGGATAATACCTAACGTTGGTCATATCGCTCCCCGATGAACTTTCTTGTCTTTTTCTTAAGCAGAGAAGATGTGTTAACTGCCAGATCGCGAGGGACATAATAATTTCTTATTTAAAAATTCTCTATATTTTTACACGTTGGTTCCATCCTGTTAAATTCGCATATTTACATTTGCAAGGACTAAGATCGAATATAACTGAAATTTATTCGTCTTTGTAAATTCACTGATCTTTTAGTTCCACGATTATACAAATTTCCGATTGGGGGATAATTTCGTTAAGACGTTCGCTGCTATCGACGCGTACGTTGCGTCAATACAATTATCTAACAATTACAAGTGCAGCTGACGTAACTATACATTTTTATTCGGATGCCTTTCGTCAAAATGGCTTATGTAGGAAGTTGTAAAACAGCGATTGATGTATTAGAACGGTTATTTAATCTGTAAAGCGGTATCTTCGAGAAAATAGATACGATGTATTTTCCAAATTTAATTTTCTCGGAAATAGGAGGGTATAAAAAATGTTATCCTACATTTTCTTCATACATGCGATAATTATTATTCGTTCCTCTTTCGTTGAAAATCAGTCATTTTCGTGTATATTTGACAAATTTTCAAGTTCGATTTTCTCGAAAACGAAGCGTTAAACGAAGAAATCTTATTCGATCTTATGATTACCGGAACGCTCTCTAACGTTTGTAATATTTTTGGGTCGGTCCATCAGAATAACAAACGAAAGATTTATGAAACACTCTTTTTCCGTATCAGCGCACGGCTTTTGACATTTGCTCGTGAGCTTGGCAGAAGGTTCGTAAGTCAGTTTGGTATTTGCGTGGCATTTATTGCACTGCGTTGCTTTCGTCACGGAATGCCAGCAAGGCCGGCGAATCCTTACAAATCCTCGTGGTGAACTGCGGTACCGTTAGCTCGGTGAATAAAATCTCCGCCTCTGTTTATTCGATAAATTGGTACGACTGCTCGCGTACCGGCCCCGATCTCGAAACGAGAGGTCGCCGTCGAAAGCACGTGCCACTGCTCTTCCCTCGAATTTCTACTTTCCGCGATAGTTTCCCTCGAAAATTGTATTATCGTCGAAACGTTACGAAGGCATCGCACGACTCGTCATTGCGACAGGATATTCCGAAATTCTCGCTGGTTTCACCGACGCATCAGGATTACGGAATCGTAGACGATCGTAACCTTAAACTATAAGTAACTATACTGCGCTGAGCTGAAATATCAATCGAGATGGTACACGAGCAAAGGGAGTACTCTTTCTTCCTTCATTCATTGTCGCGCGATATTATTCACCTCGTTTCGTAATCGTAGAATTGACTCTGTAACTCGAAGGTCTTTTTCCTGCTATTTTTAAATTCGATATATCGTCGAGTCAATGTTCATATCAAATCTACTTATGCGTTTGATTTTCAGATTAAATTTTTTTTAACAATTTCAGCGTTTTCGTCATCCCTTTCGATTTATAGAAAACGTGGATGACATTAGCAGACCAACACGAATTCCGTTAAACCAGCAACGTAACAACTAAACTAATGTTATTCGTTTCTTCCACCTTATATAATCGAATTCGTCGGTACGCTTTTCAACTATCTGATATTAACATGCTTCGTTTTAACCGGCAAGTGGCATAATCACAGAGAACAGCAACTGGTCTACTCGTATATTTTAAACCTAAGAAGAACAGCATTCCGTCTGAAAAGAACTTCTTTCTGTTTGTACGAGGTACGTTCGTTCACGTGAGTTTCCCTGTCCAACGTCGGAAAAGGAATTTAGAAAAATGGGGGGAAAAAGAGAAAAGAAACGGTACAACGTGCTCTGAAGCACGGGTTTCCAGGTATTACGTCGCGCGACGGTTCACCGATCGATTATGAAAGGACCAAGGCGACGAGAAAGGAACGGTTACGATAGGTCAGTGACGACGAAGGGGAAGCAACGAGACACGAAGAAAGAAAATGCGACGGCGACATCCTGATCGAGCGTGAACGCGCTCACAGGAGCCGCTGTTTGCTTTCTAAACGCTGGCTTAGCGAAAAAACACCGAAGATTCTGCTACGTTTTCGCGGTGTCGAAACGTTTTGTCAGGGCGAAGTGAATGTCTAGGTAAGAGGACAGCGGCGAGAGCGCGTGACAGAAGTGGAGGGAACACGATGCGAGCTTTCGTGCCATGGTGCTCGAACGAACAGCTGGCAAGCAGCAAGATTGGTAGCACCGTTACCGCGCTTGCTTGTCCGATTCCTCGTAGATCAGTCTCCTCGATCGTGCATCGTCCCTCTTTTTCTCTTGTCGGGGGTCATTAGTCTTCAGTGACGTATCCGAATAGGATTTGCCTCACGTTCCACGCTATCCTAGCAAAAGCTCGATACCGTTCGTCCTTTCGACGTTATACAAATTTGTATCACGCTTGATTACCATGTACTTGACGTTCGAACGAGTCATCGTGCCCGGCCTTCTCGAAAATTTTTCAAATCGTACACACACGTAGGCGTTGTATAAAACATTTTGAAATGTCATTGGCACCGTGATCAGACACGATCGTCGCGATTAGATCGGTAAAGTTTAAAATGAATCTGGAAATGTACGTACTTGCTGCTCTTACATCGAACGTGATAATTAACCTAAATTATCAAGAGAACGCTTAGTCGGTCACAATGTCGTGCTTACGCTAGATTAAGATCTTAAGACGCGTGTGTGTACGTACGTAAAAGTCGAAACTATTTGCAAGAGTTACAGTAACATGATAAATTCTACTAATTATGTACGCAAGTGGAATACTATTTCGCGTATCGCTAATAATAAATACAATGCAATTTTCCACGATAAACATCTTAGCGGTCGACGCGGCGTTAAATGACAATAACGACAACTTTCGTTCGCCGCTATCGCCAGCGTTTTTTTCCTAAACCTGTACGCCGTCGTATCCCAGAAATTCGGTCGTCGGCTCGAGCTCCGTTACCGACCAGGTTTAACAGAATTATGGAAGCCCGAATGATTGCCGGTTTCCCGGATTCCGCTTGCGATTGTTTCGAATGGTAGTTGTGGCGCTCGACCGTGCGATTACGTCCCTGTCACCTGTGCTACCTCCACGACCGGCATTGCCACTTCTACCCGCGCCGAAAGTCAGCGAGCCGAAGAGGAAGAGTCGCCGCGAGCGGCCAGTACGACGACGCGTTTTCCGCGCGCGACACGCGTGTGTTTTACTCTCTTTCTCTGTCTCTCTGTCGTCTTTGTACGCGTTTTATATTTCCGCTTCGTTCTCTGCTGGCTTCGCGCGAAGGGCTTCGCTCGGTGGTTCCTCGCCGCCTACTTTACGATCGATCGTGCCGGACACGAAGGTCGAGGCGGTTCAGTTCGAAGGCAGCGTTTCCGTCGGACTGCACGCGGTTACTCGCCGTAGTAAACACTCGTGCGGATCGTTCCATGGTGTTCACACATCGGATTGAATCACGTTGTCCCGATCGGCAAGTCATTTTTGGTGGTGAAGAATGATAGTCCGTGTTGGTGGAAATCTCGCGATAAGTATCCGTCTCTTCGTGAAACATCGCGCGTATGGCGATCGAATAGCTTTAATTGCTACCGAGTGCATTTTTATGGTGTACTTTTTATTTCCGGAATTTTTTTTTTTTTCCTTGCTGCGAATGATCGTAGCGACGTCCCTTTTATCGTAAATGCTGCATTTTTTTTATTCGATTACGAGGCCCTTTGACGCTCGAATAGCTTCGATGATCGAATAGACGTATTTTTACGGCGTGCTCTCATTTTCTTACATTTGATTAGTGGAAGCGATCGTGACGTTCTTTAATCGAATATCCTATTGGATCGTACGACAAGTTGGCAGTACTCTTCGCTGTGTCGATATATTCTTTTGTGTATTTCTTGAGTTTGATAGATGACCGTTTCTTACAAAGTTCTGTCAGATAACGGGACACCGAATTGGAACGAGTATCGATTCTAAGTGGCACATTAAACGTTGCAATTACAAAGAAGAAATTGATCAACGGAATAATCAACAGATCAACAGATAATAGAGAAATACGTATTGTATCAGAGCTAAAAGTTTCGTTACGAACTTTCAGAATAACCCGATAGTTCTTTTATCTGATTAGAAGGACTTTATACGAGAGTGCTTCTAAGCATTTGTAAGGACGACCCACGGCGCTTCAAATTACAGATTTTTTAAATTTCAGGCACTCGTTACAATCGCTTTTTTCGCGATAAACCGGTATCTTATTGATAACGTGTTCGATAAATTTTCATACATGTAGCATTTAAAGCCATTTGCCTGTGATAAACAGCTTAGATACTTATCGCGATTAGATCCATCCATTACCGGCTCTTTTATCCACCAATGTGTACAAAATAATATTTATTGAAAAATCTATCGAGCGCATAATCCAGGGATGATAAGAATAGGAAACTACAATAGCAGAGATTCCATGAAGTGGGCAAACTTTCTTACGAATGGATTACGCGATTATTATGCAACAACTTACCTTTAAATGCCTTTCAAAATGTGATAGTATAAAAATACCGATTTGAAAAAATCGATTTATGTGGCAAAACAATAGAAAGATAATCTTAAAGATCCATTCCATTTTCTTTATATCTTCTTTTATATATTTTATATCTTCTTTTTCTTTCTTGGGATTTATCGTCGAATCGATCGTTTAAATAATTCCGTGCTTTTTGTGAAATGCTTTTGAAATTGTCTTTCAATGAAATGTCTTGTATCTTCTACGTATGTAGCGCAAACTTTACGTATCGCGTGTCATATAAAACGTTTCGTGTAACGCATATAAAATACGCAAATTAAGTTTCCACGAGTGTTCGAAAACTTTCGTCTACCTGTGTATATTTTAATGGCAACGAGCGCGCTAATTCGAAAATCGCTTTCCTAAATCTGACACCCGTGAATCGAACGGTACACGCGTTCCAATCCGTTTGAACGGTCGTTTAGAAAGCGGAATAGTTAGTTCGACGTCAAAATAGAGACAATTCGCGATTGTATTCCCGCGAAACGCAACGACGTTCGAGGATCGTTGCATCCTGCGGCACAGGAGCAGCGGGTGCAACGCGTTTGGCAATCAGACCGCATCGATCGGTCAATTCCAAGGCAGATAAACGACTCTCGGTGTCGGTACGAGCCGACGATGGAAATTAGCATGCTTCCTCCATTCCTCGTACTTCCTTTTCCTTCGCTTCAGTAAACGTACGCACTCGATGGAACGGCCGCCGCTCCATCTCTTCCTCCTCTTTTTTTCTTTTTTTAATTTTGTAACAGTTGTTCGGCGAATCTTTTTTTTCCGTTTTTCGTTTTATATCTTTCCATCTTCTACAAAGTGGCGAGAGAATGGTGAAAAAGAGTAATTGGAAAAGTTGGATAAAACAAAACGATTTTCAGAAGTTCCTGGCTTCTTAGTCGATTATCCTCGAAATTACCTTCTTTTTCCGCGTCGATGAAGCAACGAGATTGGTTGAGCCTCGAATTAACAATGGAGAAACTTTCTGGAAATTGGTGAATTAAATTATATCGGAAATTCCAACTTTATTTACGTTTCTATCGATAATTAAAATGCCACTTAAAAATGGCACTGTTCGGATATTTATAAAATAAGTATGAAAATAATAGTAATGTTATTATTTGATTTCAATTGTTTTGACTAGAGAGTACACTCGGTGTCTATGTATTCGAAGAGAGTACAGAGGAAAACGATCTTGATAGATTAAAAAGCGAAATTGAAATTTTAGTTTCGCGTGATAAAGCTTCGAGGAAGCTATTAGAGTGTAATAGAACACGTTGAGTGCTGCGCTGTTTTCGTGCAACCTTTAGCTCGAGTCACGTGCACCGTCAATAGTACGGTAATTAAAGCGTCAATAGATCGAACAGAAAGTGCAACGTGGCCCATATATCAAACTCTCGAAGGCTGAAACGATCGCTTGCGCATCTGAAAAATTACAAATTTAACAGCGGATTTCATGTGAACATTCAATATTCGTCAAAAGATTCGGAAATTTAACAAACTGTGTTATACGTTATATTAAACCTACATTGATATTAAAATCAGAAAGGTCATATATATACATATATATTGGAGAAAGTTTGTTTTTTAATCTCACACATCACGCGAAAAAGAAATTTCCATAAATAACGATAACGGCATCTTTGCCAAAACAAATTTCTTTCTTCGACCAACGGTCAACAAGTTTGTTCCTCAAATACTCAAAATTTGCCTTTTTACTCTTGGATCAATTATTTTTACTATTGCGATTCGTTTTTTCGTTGTTTCCTTCAGATAGTTCATTCGTTTGGCAAACAGGTTGGCGATGGTGACGTTGCTGCTGAAAGAGATCGACGAAACGATCGTTTTAGCCGTGTCGTTGACTTCACGGCGTGTTTACCGGGTTTTGTCGACTCCGTGTGCCTCGTTCAGCCGCGATTTAAATATTTATAAGACCGCGGAATACGGATTCGTCGTACGGACCATGTTCGTACGGGACGTGGTTCATCGTTGGCGCGATTTTCTCTCGCGAAACCATTGGAATCGCAAGAACCGTAAGAGGACCGTTGCTCAATCTACTGACATTATCCGTTTCAACGAAAAGAGAACTCATCGAGATTCGATGCCATCGATCATCGTCCATAGATTTGAAATATTTCGTGAAAGCACGCTCTAATCCTTTCAGACGATTCGCTCGTTAGCATCGATAAATTGAAAAGGTGAAAGTATAGGGTGTCAAAACGCAGAAAAGAATATCACTCTTAATGAGCCATGGATTGGAGAAAGAAATCACGAACAAATCGACGATCTCCAGTTTTTCTTCTCTATTTTCTTCCCTTTTTTTATGCCAGATTCGAGATTGTCATCGTACGGAATTATAGAAAGCTATTATTTATTAGGTCTTTACGAAAGCGATACGATTGTTCGTGCGATAGACGAAAATAAAATACCTGCACGATAATACATTAACGATAGTAATTAGACTGCGGATTTTCATGCGTTTGTAGAAAATTTACAGATACAAAATGTACAGAATACACATAATATGCAAAGATATACAGGGTAGTTGGTAACTGGTGGTACAAGCGGAAAGGGGGTGTGATTCTACGCGAAAAAAGAAGTCGAAAATATAAAATAAAAATTTTTCGTTTGTGACTTTGTTTTCGAGAAAATCGAACAATTTTTATTCTATATTTTCGACTTCTTCTTTCACGTAGAATCACCCCCTTTCCGCTTGTACCACCAGTTACCAACCACCCTGTATAAAACAGCCAAAGTGTAATAGTCTTGGAAATATTTAATAACTAAGACAAGTTTCTATCCAAGTACCGTTTCTTTAATTGTATTCATAGAAACATGAATTTGCATAAATATCCGCAGTCTACCAATAATATTAGCAAACCGGTAAGTTGAAGGTTTTAGATTATAGACCTGTTTTTTACAACATCGTAATTTATTTTGTAAGGGAGTCCTATTAGTAATTGATCGGCGATGTATTTTCCCTCGTCTTTTTCTCAACATTCTTTACCTTTTTCTATCAAATTTCCAATTGTGTACGATTTCGAAATTCTATTTACAAGATGACTCAGTACAATTCGATTCAAAACGAGTAAATATCTTGTACATTTTCAGATTGCTAAAATCGTGATAGTCGTGTTCCATTACGCTGCCAATGAAATTTCAAAATGTTTCGTATAATACAGGCGATGTATTCGTAAAAATCTTTCGTGATAGGCGTAAATATTTTAGTTAGTCAGAGCATGTGTATCCTTCTTTTCGCACGGTCTATAATCGTAGCAGAACTTGGACCAGCTACAGAAGGTCGGGAAATTTTTTCAAGCATCGTCGAAAGCGACTTTTGTATTCGTTTCACTAGGCGAAGTCGTTGGTGCGAGCCTGAAAAACGAGACGACCGCTGCTTAGGCCAGAGGTTGAAACATAAGACTAGTTATAAGATTTTTCATCCGGCGGAGCAACGACGTATCTCACGTTACTCTGTCGTTGTATCTTCGCGATCGATCCCTCTTTCTAGCTTTTCGTTTCGATTCACTTTCCCGTAACACGCACCGTTCAACTATACGCATCGCGCGAAAAAGAAGTTTCAAAATACACTGTGACTTCTTTGTCAGGTCATTCCGTGAGTGATACAGTTGTATATTGAATCAAAATGAAAAGTTATCCACCGACAGTGATATATTTTTCAGTACTTTTTCAGATAATTCTTTCAGAGTATCTGGAAAAGAATTTTAAAATACACGATAAATTCTTCTCGAAATAAATTTCGTTATCTTCGTACGATCGACAAAGTCTGACGGTATCTATATATTTCTTAGTGTAATAAATTCTTTCTGTTTTTATCGATATAAAATGGGTTTACGATAAACAGAAAATGCCCATATGTCACGCTATCAATGTACAAGGGATTATACGCGAAATCGATCGTTAGCTTTGATATTTAAAATTTAAGATCCTCCTCCGATAGGTGTTTGATAGGTGAAACGATCGAGCATATTCGCCTAATGGATGTCCTCGATATGTTCGTTCAATCGACCGTAAGAGTCGCTTTCTTTTGGGAGACACGTGGACGATCATTTAGCGTGAAGAAAGTCTTATAATTCGTCTTGTAATTAAAAGTAGGGTAATCTGAGGTAAAACGATGTTAAGGGGAAACAGCTACAAATTCTTTCTTTTCACATTTTGTACCTACTTACTAACACAATGCCTTATTTTTCAATCTAACAGTAAGCAAACGAAATACTTTTGAAGTACCTGGCAATTCTGCAATTTTCATTTTACCGGAAGCCTATCAGTTTCTCATCTTGTCGCAATTAAAACGACAAACGTGAATCGGAAAAATATATATCGTTTGACCATTGCATCTTAACAAATAATATTTAGTAAACGTTATCATCCGTTGGACCTTATCTCGTCTTATAATTTTTATTTTTATCACAATTTTTATCACAAAATTTGCACAGTACACAATGAAATTTCGCTTTTCCTTTTTATCAATGCCGTTTTCGACATTTTTTATTTCGTATTAATAATAATATAATAAAATATTACAATAGTTGCTTATGCTTAACTATTTTTATAATTCGCTGCAAAATTTGTCCCGAACAACATTTTAACGAAAAAATTGCTATTCCCTAATGCCTAAAAAATATTAATTAAAACAATTAACTATCTATATACTTCCATCGACGGTATTCGCATTAAATAGATCGACATTCGTAAAAATCTATATGATCGACAGCATCAATTACGAATATTCGATGAACAGATTACGAGTTGATCGATCGTTGATTTTGGCGCCTGGGCGCTACCACAGTTTCGTAGGATGCAAAGAGGGAGCGAGATTCCAGGGGCGCGTTGAGGAGGGAAAACGAAGCAAGAAGGGAAGGGGAAAAGGTGGAAAACAGGGTGTACAGCGGCAACGTTTGATCGTTGAAATAAAGGGTCGGCGCGCAATTAACCGGTCGGTATGACGAAATGGCACGGCTCGGCCCCGTGAGAACTAGGCGAGTCTTAAATCGTATTCCGCGTGCGTGTCACTACGCCAGGGCGAGTTCTCTTTCGCTCGGAACGAGTTCTTGAGGACGCGCTCGTGGCGTGACCGAGGTCGCAAGAAGAAAGAGAAGAAAACTACGGCGCGTTCGCGGCAATCGCTCGTGCTCGCGGATAAGTGGCCGTCGCTCGTGAATTCGACCCGGTTGTCCTCGCGTTTCTTTTCCTCATCTTCGCGATATCCCGTGAAACGACGTTTAGAATCGTTTCGGCTCGCGATTCTTTGTTTCCTTCGCGCCTTTTGTTCACGCTCGTTTCTCAATCCGTCCAATTACAGAGGAAAGAAAAGTGTCTGTTAAACAGCCAATTTGTCGCCGATTCGTGCCAGGTTGCACAGATTACCACGTTTACTACGTTTTATCTTTTGGAAAGTTTGGAAAGGTCGAGTTTTATTCAGAGAGATAAACATCATTGTACGGAAATGATCCTCTTGTAACACGAAGATCGATATCGCGGGGGGAAGTATCAGCGGAAAGCAAACGTGTTATTAGTTTCTCAAAAAGCGTTAATGAGACGTAAGAGCGTGATACGCGTATACGTGTGAAATTTAACATTTCGTTAAGGAATCGTACAAATAAAATTACATATATTAATAATGTTAGGAATTCAAAGAAAGGTAATTGCCATGTAAAAAATATCCTAAATTTGCTGTTCTTGATAAGAAGAAAGTTTTCATCGCGTTGATAAATTACGTAACAGAATCACACTTAAAACCCCCAAATTATCAGAAGATAATTTCGCCTGATCTAAAGTCTGTTATATAATTTTCCTACAATTTTTACACCCCGTTTTATCTAAACTATTATCCAACGGCGTTGATCGAAAAACCAACGTGACTAACATCGAACAAATTGCAAAGACTGTACATGCGAAGCAACGGAAACTTACTTGGAATTTTATTTTCCAAGCGTTCGAGTAATAAAAAATATCAAAAAATTGCGCGCGCTAACGTAGGAAGAATGCGAGATCGGTGCAAAGCGTGCAGTTATCTGTTATCGGTTTTCAGCGAACCGACACGATAAGTGCAGTATTGTAGAATGAACGCAAGAGGTTCCGCAGTGAAATCATCGAACGTCCACGCTCCTGATTCGTCGCGGTATGATGCATTTTCACGCGAGCCGTGGATCATTTTCGTGCTCCTTCCTCGACTAGTCTGCTCTCTTTCCGCGTATTTTTTTTTCTCTCTCTCTCTCCCTCGCCTCGCCCCTCTCTGCATCGCGCGACAATGGCACGGAAACGCGAGCACGTCGCTCGTAGCGTGGCGTGCCAGATTTCCAACATCCTGCCAACCTGCTTCAACATTCCCGATCGAACGGTCGGCCTTTGAATTTCAAAGTTTGAACGTACAACACGATTCTAATCTCGTATGGGCGTGCGTTTTCACTGTGAAATATGAAGACGTTGATTTGTAAAGGAAATTCCTGCGAAACGTTGAATCACCTGATAGAAAGCGAAATTGGTCGACCAGGGTTCGTTAATGAGACGTACGGTTGCAGAATCATCGCGCCGATACGATACGAGTTTCAGTGTCGAGAATCTACGGTTTCTTCAGTTTCTTCGATTTGCCTTACTTTCCATTTCCGTGAAAGCCGCGCTCGTTTTCCGCGGCATCGGACGGAGCCGATTACCTTCCAGCTCGAATCTTCGCGGATCACCGAGCGCATACGGATAAAAGAAAATTTCGTTAGGTGCAGTTTCTTATTAAAAGACGTCCACCGCCGGTTATACGCGTCAAGCTACTAATTTCTTATATTTGGAGTAACGCGATAAATTACATTTTCTATCTTCAAGCAAGGCAAGCAGTTTTATGATTCAATACGATGTCGATTGATCGTGCGTCGTGAAAATTGTCTCGTTATTCGGTTTTCAAATTAAACGTGTTTATTCGCATACTCTTGCAGACAGTTTTAAAATATCCTCGTTATATCAAAATATCGCTTGTCTTAAAATAGATTTCGTCGACTGATCAGCCATCTTCTACACACGTGGATATATCGTATCGAACTTCTCCTGTTTAGTCACGGAGTAACGTCAAAATCAAAAAACCAGCAAAAATACATTTGTCGCGATTTGCTCCCGTAATCTTCATTTATCGTAAAAGTCATTAATTTCTATCATCTGAAAAAATGCAATTCTCCTATAATCTCGTCCCCCCGTAAAAGATGATACCTTTCGTGATAAATTGTTTCCGCATGTACATCGAACCTAAACTCGATAAAGATCGATTTGAAATTTCCACTGGCGAAGGAGTCGAGGCACTTGAAAAAAAGCGAAAGATTTCGGTTAATCGCGAGGTGTTTGCTCGCGTGAGCAAAAGTAACGGTGCGCTCACGAGCGATAAAGCAAATTGAGAATGATGACACAATAAGATACGCGACTGGCCAACTGGCATGGAAGAAGGCAGCTCGTGGACCACTGAGATCGATCCTGGATCGGATCTTGGTAACGACGAGAAGATGTGGAGCGTCGATACATCCGACAACCGATCTAATCTCAGACTGCTGCAGCCCTGTTATCGTACTTTTATCGTTAGTTTCGCGTCAACGTCCAGCCAACGCGCAACGCTTGCCTCGTGCTAGTAATCTTTGATCGAGAAACGCGAGAAATTGCCCAAGAATAACAAGCAGCAACGTTTCACGTCTGTGACGGTTAATTTTCATCGGAATATATAGTGGCGGTTCAACTATTGAATCGTCCAGTGATAATAAATAATTGTGGATGTCAGTTTGGTCGATAATCTCCGTAGCAACGAATAGTAACGACAACGCTCGGGTAGTTCGATTCATCGTCTTCGTTCCCCTAACTAACTACGAAATCGTAGGCTTTCCCTTGATATTACGTCTTGTCACGTAACGTACATGTAGGGTATGCGACGTTTCTTTGAAAATAAACGAAGACCACAGGTGAAAGACACGATGAGTCATATTTTTCATGTTTTACGGAAGAGCAAGTTTTTACTTTCGATATACATCGTCGACCAATTTCTCGTCAAAACTGTCTTTCCATTCGATTCTGGCATTATGGGAGTACGTGTTTTCGTAGTTTCTCTGAATATTTACAAAGTATCGATCTCTCTATCGTGAGAAATGGACAAATATTGAATAAAGACATTTCGAGGAGCATAGTTTCATTATTCGATCTAACAAAACGTAGAAAAGATATTTAGCGAATTTCTATTATCGAAATTGTTCGGTCTTGCAAACTTATCTTATTCAGCGACTTGTCGGACAAACGAGAAACTACTGTACCTTTCTACAAATATATCGTAGCAGGTGGAAAGCGAATCGGGCGAAAACGTCGGATTTTCTACAACCACAACCAGTCTATTCGAATAGCTGCAACACCTTCGATCGGCCGTTATTGCAAAATCACCGGTGTTTCAGTGCTCGGTCACACCTCTACCACCTGCACGATCTGTCCGCTTACATTCCAACCGGATACGCGCGATGTTGGTGCGCCGCGGCGCCGCCGGGTCCGGCGGAAATTACGGAACGTAATAATTTTCCACGAGAGAAGAGAAAGTGACGTCGGGACACCGTGGCGAAAGAAAACTCGAACGACGTTGCGCAACCGTTTAATAAACGCACCGGTTCGCGACCTGCTCGAACTACCGATTTCCGCTCGAGCTAATAACAATCCGATTCTGCTTACTCGAACGGAAAATCACCGAGGAATTTAGTAGGATCAGAGTCCTACGGAAATGTGTGTCGCGGTTAGTAGGATGATCGGTGAATCAGCTGATAGAACGATCGCCGATAATCGTTTGGCGCGTTACCTTTTTCTCTCCGCTCGATCAATCAACCAGACATTTTTTGGTGGATACTCGGGCCGTGAATCGACAAGTTACGAATTGTAGACTTTGATTTTACAATTTGGAATTTTACATCAAACAGGATAACCGATTAGCTTGTGATTTGTGCGAGGGATAACTCGTAGCTTCTCGCTTTTAAAACTTCGCTAATAACATTGCCACTTCACTTGTAAGATATTTTGTAAATCCTGCAGGATCGAATTATTTTGCAAAAATCGCTAAAAAATTCCCGAATCTTGTTGTAGATTTAGACGTATCATGATTAAAAAGAATGATGTTATAGAAAGCATGGTCCTTCTAAAGACTATTCACAACTCGTACGAAAACGATGGGATGGAAAATTATGAGAACTGTGTTCGGTGTTCGTCGCAAAGTGATATACTTTTATAAAGCAAATCTAGATTTTTATAACTGGCTTTTATATATTATTTATGGTGTGGTATAAACGGAAACACGGTGCAGTGCATAAGGATGCGTTATAATCTTGCAATTCTTTACGAATCTTCTTCCCGTCTTTCCCAGTCTTTTACGAACACGCAACGCATTATCTGCAAGGATTTCCTGTGGTGTCAGTTGGTGGAATAAAATCAGGGATGTGTCGTCCAGTAAGCTTTATCGTAGCTGGGATACGAGGATTCCTAGTATCGCGTAAATTCAACCGATAAAGTAGGTCGTGTTAACACGGATACAGTTGTTAAGGGGCAAATCGATGAATACCAGAGTCTTTACGAATCGACGTGATATTTTGTAAGAAACGAACGATATCAGTTTCATAATAGTTTCATAATGAATTTAACTTAATTACTAGTGGTGTGCGTGTAACTCTGATGTAAAAATTGCCTGCGATTAGTTGGTTAGATAGCGATTCCGTAGTTTTCATTTCGAGGCCCATTCTGCAAGGCTGACCTAACTAAATGACGCAATCTTCGGAAAAAAAACTGTTCTTTCAAGTTTTTATACGTTCTCGCATGGTTATTGGGTTAAATTATTTGATCGAAGAGCGGCGGATGTGAGCTCGGCAAAATCCAGGCCAAAGATGTGCCCACGTCGGGCGCCCACGATGTTTACCCAACACCTTTTCTCGATGAAGAGGCGCGAACGTTGCTGTTGCCGCGAACTCTCTTGCATGAGATTGCGTATTCGATCTATCCATACGCGAAAAGCACGGCGAAGCAGCAAAATTCAAGTTCCATTCGAACGCGTCGATCGTCGTTTTTAGATATATTGGGTTGGCAACTAAGTGATTGCGGATTTTGTCAATACCACCTAATGACAAAATCCGCAATCACTTAGTTGCCAACCCAATAGTAGAACCTTTGTCCGTAACTTGTTTATAGGAACAAGTTGATCTTCAGCCTCAGATCTACGAACTCATAATCGAGCCTCTGTTATATCAGGCGAGATTGAGTATAACTTCAATTACACAAGCGCGTTATCTTATATTGACTATGTACGTTACATATAACTAATATACACTAGTTAACAACAGTTCTATTAATTTAATGAATTTGTAGCATCCGTATATGAAGATCAGCGAAACGTATAAATAAATGAGAAACTAATAATAAGAAGCTATCTATCTAACGAAACTAACGATATTCATTACGTTCTTGTAGAATCAATAAATAATCAGAGCGACAGTAGACAGGCTCAGGAAAGTGTTCGAACACTTTCGTACACATCTTTTATGAATATATGTATTATATGCGCTACGAAACATTTTGTAATTTCATCGGCGCTGTAACGATGCTCGTTTGAAACGAATCGAAATTAAACGAATGAGAAAGTCTATAGTTACAAGATATTTAATACGAGAAATCGTATGTAACACTTGATTATCTATTATGGTAATAAGTCTCGAATTCAGTGAGACTATCTTCAACACTTGTTACGAGTTTAAAATGGCTATTCATACGGCTGTTCGTATTAACTTTCTTCTAAACGTACGTTTACGGTACGTTTACGGTATCTCGTAACCTCTGTCTCATTGCCAATGAAACCATAAAATGTTTCCCATATAATCGAACAGTTAAAACAGGCGTGGAACGCTCACGCGACAAAACTCACTTTTCTACGTCGGATCTTAACGTTCGTCGAGTATAATCGACCACAATAATGAGACGGTGGTTATCTATTGTTTGCACGAAACAACGCAGGCAACAACTCAGAAAATGCGATATGACGTACCGTACCTACTACGCATTGTGCGTCCGTGACTTTTCCCCAAGCCGATTATCTACCTGACGCACGAATCGAAACGCGGCAAGTAATTTCGTGGTGATTCTGTCGAGAGGGATCGTATAGAAGGTCGCGTGAGAAACGGTCCCCCAGAACCCGAGAGTGGTCGGAGGAAAAGGAGGACGAGCTTGGAGGCGGTCGTGAAATCCTGAGAAAAGCGATACGCTAACCGCGAAAACTAGGTAGGCCGAGGAGTTCGTTAACGCAATTAGGAACAAGCGCGATTGTTCTGGCCTGGAGAACGTGTTCTCAAGCTTCGATGGTCGAGGGGGGAATGATCGGCGTTTAGCGGTCGAAATTGTTCTAGAGGAAGACCCCATCGCATTGATAAATCGTTTGGAAAGTTTGCCTTCTTCGCGAAAGTTTTTTTTTTTATAATAGGATATCGTAAAAGAAGATTGAGAAGCTTTTCGAAGAGAAAATCTATAGGTCTATGATAAACACGTTTATCTACGATAAACATATTTTCTAATCAGATACATAGTTGAATTATAACAAAATTCTCATTTATTTTATAAATGTCAGAAGATCGATTCAAAGTATACGTTTACGATTGTACGTATTAGGATACGATCAATATCAAAAAATCATTGACGTTTACAGATGAAGTATCGAGGAAACGATTAATCAAACAGAATTTTGTATCCGTGCAAGGTTGCCATCCGATATATACAAAGCCAAAATTTAAATCGTAATAATTATATCTGCTGCGATATTTTCTTCCGTCACAGTCTAAGTTATACCGAACAAATTTAAGACGAATCAAATAAGAAACACGAAGTCTCCTCGGAATCTGAATATCGACGTCAATCGCGAATACTTTCGTCCTTCGCTGTACGTACCATTCTGCTACGAAACTCCTGGATTTTCTCTTCGACAGAATCTCGATTTCCGTAATTCTCAGCATCCCAGGAACGTGGCTCGAAAAATCGTAGGACCCTCGTCTGAATTCCCAATGAAATTCCAGAAACTTCGCTATCGATAACTCGAGCACTCGGCTGTCCTATGACGTTGTTCTCGCGGCAATTCCGAGATCGTCGTAGCAGCGGGAGTTGGGCCGATCCTGGTCGTCTGAGGTCGCGCTAGGATCGACAAGTATTCGAGGATCGGGCAAACCAATCGCTGGAATCATGGTGGTGTCTCACCGCGAGGGCAGCATCTCGTCGAACATACGGGCGATAATCGAGCAGCTGAATCTGAATCCGGTAGAGACGAGACGGCTTATCGACCGGACGAAACAGGATGGCGCGCGATGCAAGGGTTACCAGGGAGTGCAACCGACGGCGAAGATCAGCATCGGCGTGTACGGGTGCAAGGAGAAGGTCGAGTACGAGATACCCGCCCCGATTAGGCGCGTGTGCAGGTTGGAAGATCGACCGAGACCGAAACAGGAAACCGGCCAGCGAAAGATCCTCTGCTCGATTAACAATGAGGCTGCCGAGAACGATGCGGTCGAGGTAATCGATCAGGAAAAACTAGCCTCGGTTCGAACGTGTCCTTTCGTTGTTTCCTACCACTGTGTTAGCGGATTCGTGGAACGAAACCTTTACGAAGCTGCATCTTTTTATTTCGACGATACCAATGTTAGTTCGGCGTCATCTCTAATTGCTAATTCCCGATTATTGCAATACTGTCTTTGATCTCGTTGATCTACAAAATAATACAATATAACAAGTGGATTGCGGATGTTTATGTAACTTCGTATTTTTATGAACATGGCTTGAAGCATATAACGTAAACGGGTATAATATTTAGCTACCAAGTACTTTGGATATCTTACATAGATATCGTGTATTTTGTTGCTTCTTGCATTTTTAAATTTCGCATAAATATCTGCAGTCTGACAACCAGTAACGTTGCGAATTCGTTGATTCTTTCGGAATTTTTGTTTCCAAATTTTTCTTGTGTCTATGTCGCGTGATTCTGTTGTGCACGGTGGCGAGTATATAAATAGAGAAAGTTTTCATACCAAGTTTAACTTAATTTAGTTATTATACTTATTATTCGGCATAAAAGCTCGCAAGCAGTACTATACTTATGATGCTTCGAGGTACAAGGAATATGTCTTTCCCGTCAAATTTTATTCCGTTTATTAGACAAGTGAATAATTTTCACGCGAACAATTGACGAGCTTCGCGAAACTCCACGAATCGACAAATCGCTCACACGATACATGCTAACTCCCTCGTAATGACTAGACTGCCAATGTCTAATTACAGACGTGAAAGCAAAGATTTGTTTCATTCGCTAAACGCTATAACGAATACTAATGCGAGATACAATATGTCCCACGTTTACGCTATTCTTTGCGAGTTTTATATGTTTCTGCATATAATACATGCGCCCTATCTAATTTTACAACTCCGAATCGCCCGCGAATGCATACACATCGTTAGTTTAGTAATAACGCGTTACGTAAATTTGGCTGCAAGGACAAGATCGAGGACAAGGAGTTCGGGTCGATAAGATCGGCGTGCAAAATCGAGGATCGGCCAAGACCAAAGCCAGAGAGCAGACGTACAATCCCTCAGGCGATGAAAGAGCAATCCGTTCGAGCTGAAGATACGATCGAGGTAATCGATCAGATCCCGTGATTTTCACGTTACTAGAGACACGTTGTATATTATTCGATATGTTGCTCGAACGATGTAGGATAAAGCGGAGGATGAGTCGACAGGATCTGTTAAATCTTCGTGCAGGATCGAGGATCGACCACGCTCGAAGCCGGAAACGAGACAGAGGATCCCGCCGATAATCAAAGACGCGAGTCCACGAATCGAGGAGACGATCGAGGTAATCGATCGGCCGTTAATTACGTCGATCTTCGGTTCGGCCAGATCCGATAAAAAAAAAAAAAAAAAAGAAAGAAAGAAAAATCCAATCAAACCTTTTCTCACAATGACGTGGCTAAGATTAGTTTAAGATTAATCTGTTAACCAGACCATCTTTCGATCAGAAATCTGTACAATCATGGAAGTAGAAGTTAACGAGGACAGATCAATTTTAATTGGATTGATATACGACGTAATTTGTTTTTAATCAAAAGATACGGAATACATAAGGAGGTATTTTAGATTGAGAATATCGTAGACCGCCTGGTGGTCTGTATAGAACATCACCTTTCAGACTTTAAGATTTTTCCTTTTTTCAAAGTAACTGTAAAACTTTTTAGTACCACTCGTTTATTTATGTTTTAAAATTAGTCGTCATGTTTTTCGAAGTAAATAAAATTGAAATTGATCGAGTTATAAGGTATTTAACGCGGTCCGTTAAAAGAAATGTATAATCTACTGGCTGACATTCTACTTATCTACATCGACAAAACTAAAGACATTCTTAATTGGCACGAACGTCATTACCACGTGAAACGAGATGAAAGAAAAGTATCACAAACGATATGAAAAATATTAACGATCTTTCTGTTTATCGAGAGAACAAGCAACTTTGACATATGATAATTCACGTAAAATAATATTACGAATATTGCGAAATTCTTTTGCAAGCGTAGTTGTTGCTTGTATCTATACTTCCGGACAATACAGAAGTAGAAAAGCAAATTTTATTTATAATGTTCTACGCTAGAATACCCTTTTGAATGAAGAAATTATCATATCCAAGAGGCAATTGATTCAAGTAACAAATTACTTATTGTCCGGCTAATAGGTTGAAGTGTGTCAGCGGTAGAGTTAGACCGGCGACGAACAAAGAAAAGAGAAATTCGAGTTTCGTTTTACGAAACGAGCGTAGATTCTCTGATCGACTTGTATACCAGCTGTTTGCCGCGCGATTACGCTCTCGACACGACGTGCCGCAAAACGAGGGGGGAACGGTAGCACGAACGAAAGGTTTTCCTGGTGAAGAAGTGTCTTTCGAGACGGCACCTGCAACCGGTTTCGAACGATCACGGTTAACTGGCCGCACTTGCTCGTCCCGATAGTGGTTAATACCGTTATACCCGGCGTTTTGCGAGCCCGCCTGCCGATGCACTCGGCTCAAAGGCCACTAACAGTGTCACGAATAATTCGTCTAGCCCGTCGTCGGTCTATTTTTATTAATTTTCTATTATTTTACGAATTTTTTAAATCCTCTGTAATCGGTCGTTGGCGTCGTATAATATTAATTCCGTATTTATTTTTTGATACAGAGTTTAACGACGATTAATTGAGTAAACGGTGTATTGAATTTATCTCTGAATTTTGTTTTCTAGGGCTCAAAATCGCCAAAGGACACGATCGATCATATTATACCTGTGGCCAAAGAAGATTTACGTAAGTGTCTAACTTAACGTTCTTATTCTTATTACGTAATTTCACAGATTGTCGGATTTCAATATAAATTTATATTTCTATGGACGCGAAGAGCAGTGAACTTAAATAGTATTATAACGCGTCTACCTAGGATTTTCAAGAGGATCGTGGTTGATCTTCAAGATTCAAATATTTCTTCGAAAGTTATCGAACTATTTCGTACTGTAATAAATAACGCGCAAAAATCCGCAGTCTGTTCGTAAAACGCGATTCGAACGACTAGGTAGATAAAGTCAAATTTATTTTATTTTAACAAAACTTTCCATTTGTCCACCAGCGCAACTGGAAAGCGCCAGTTTGAACCATACAGCGGCACATCACCGAATTGCGGTTCGACCCAAAAACCGGAGGCCTCCGAGGCGTACTGGCTCTCAAGCTGCCAACACATCCACGTCGACGATCACGACCATAGCGGAGGATTCGTTGGACAGCTTGGACCAGCAAACGGTCAGCGTGAACAGCAATGCGTCTTCACCGACTGAACCGAAGAACGTGTCTATCACGAGGAAATCTTCGAGTAGATTGTCGCGTACGTCGGACATTTTCGAGCAACTGGAAGCTAAACTTCCTAGAAAGCCACCTAGCGTGGCCTCTTTATCCCCGGATAGCCTGGACGCCGTGACTGCCTCGAGAGCGAGCGTCGAGGTGAACGACGACTTGGAGAAGCAGCCAGAAGTTCGATCGATCGTCAGGAAAGCGTCGAATCGAACACCAAAGAATACAGAGATGTTCGAAGAGCTGGAATCGAAGCTACCTCGAAGGAGATCCTCCAACAGATTGTCGAAATCGCCTGACAGTCTAGAAGTGGCTCCCAGTTGGTTCTCCAAATCTACGGAAGGCTTCGACAAATTAATGGAGTACGAACAAGCGAAACCCGTGACTCGAAGACTGCTAAACCCAATCTCGAAGTCGATCGATCGCGTATCCAAGTCTTCCGACAGCCTAGAAGCGATAGAGGCGTTAGCCAGCGACGAATCCATCGAACGTAGGAGGAGCAGCTTCGAGTTGCGCGCTCGCAGATCCTCCAAGAACATATCAAAGTCGTCGGAGAATTTCGAGGTTTTGGAGCAAACGCAGATTGGAACGGAGACTGTTCAAGAACTGCAGAAGAGGAGTAGCATTTCGGATATCAATCTGTCTCGGGGAAGAAGGTTATCAAAGAGTACGTCCAAGTCGTCGGAAGATTTCGAGAGGATCGAGATAAGCGAGTCGAAAGACGAGGGGGAAAATATCGGAGATAGTTTCGGGAAATGCTGCAGGAGATCCTCGAAACGTATGTCGTCCGAAAGCTCTGACAATTTGGAGTCGGATGACAGATTGGAAAACAGGAGAATCAGAAGAACACCAAAAAGAATACCGAGCACCAGTTACGTGGACATCGTCCCAACGGACGATGGAGAGGAAGAGAAAAGACCGATCACGGTTAGGAAACCAGCCAGGCTTCAGAAATCGTCTGAAAGCTCGGAGCTTGGCAGTACGGATACGTTGGATTCTGAGAGGAGGAATAAGTCGTCGGAGAGTACCGAAACTTTGGACAGTTTGGAGAGAGATTTGGATCAGGATAGAAAACACGAAGATCTCGCGGACGCTGTTGCGGATAGACGCGACAAAAATGTAAGTTTTTGAGAAAGTCGATTTTTGCTCGTATTAATTATTGATCGAGTAAAAAAAGAAATGTTTCTATTTTCAGGATCCTTGGACCAATAAACCTCTAATGACGTCGCATTCGGAACAAATTTCAATGGCGGACGGCACGGAGGACTCCAAATCCTTGATCTCACCGGACAAATTCTACTGGCGCCAATCATCGGAATCGAAGGAGAACATCGACATTCATCAATTATTAGCCATCACGATAGTTACCAGAATGGCCGACAACGGCAATAACCAACGAAGCTCTGTGATTTATCCTAAGAAGAAGCAACAGATCACCACGTCACAGCCTACCTCGCCAGTCGCTAAACAAGAAGATAACAAGATGATCTTCGACAATCTCCTCGTTAGTAAGAACGACGAAGATTTGCAAAACATGTTAAACGGCAATATATCCGAAGTATCCACGGACACGAAGAGTTTCAAGGAGAAACTAATCATGTTCGAGAAACTCGGCAAATGAACATTACACACATCTACACACGTAATTAATTAACAGGCACGCGTTTGATTGATTTCGCCTGTTTAATGGGAAAAAAAGGATACATAAGAAGAGAAACTGGTCGAGACTATGCAAAGCCTTTTTTTCCTATGTAAACTTTTTTATATCTGGATTTCATTTGTAGACTGAATAAGCTGAAGGAAACGAAATACGAACGAAGATGTTCGACTGGTTAAGACTATAAGATGGACAATAATGTAAATTATTTACTTCAAATTTTTATAATGTTTTTCATGAGGCGTATCTTCGTTTCTCACTCGCAAACACCAAAAAAAAAAAAAAAAAGAAACAAAGGAAAGTGGAAAGGTAATCAATATGTAAAAAGATTTTAAGTTGGTCCGTGGCGAGAAAGTTGTAAGGTCAACGTGTTTAAACATAATTACTGGCCGTAATTACTTGTAAATCGCGTGTTATTTAACTTGTTCCGTTGCAATCGTATTTTCTTCCTCCTTTTTTTCTACATGAAACAAAAATCGCATACATGATAAGATTACCGGTCATAGCCGAATGCAGTATTAGGTGGTGCGCGATACCGCGAATCAATATACTCGCGTGTCGTGCTTACAAATTCTTCTCGTGTTAGGAGCTTAGTGTTTCTTGTTGTACAGTAGCTTAGAGTCGCTAATAAATGTCGTGTTTCGTTCCACTGTGTAAATACAAAAAGGAAAAACCCCATTGCAAAATTAGGCACGAATAAAAGGTATACGAATAAAGAGAATATATAAAAGATAATATAGAAAATATAATAGTCAACATGATTTAAGGAGTGTTTAGTTCAATGGCCAAGACGAGTCATTAAGCGAACACAGGGTATGTTGTTAAACGAAAACATAGTTCAATTATATTTAGAGATGTTGTGGTAAAATCTTTGGGAAATGCTGCCTTTCCATATCAATCTAGTAGTTTCTACGTGTCGACGTCAAACCACGCGAAATTGACAGAGATTATATTCTGTACTATTAGATATCTGATCTACTCTTTCCAGATTTTGAAGAAGCGATAATGCTTTAAGTTGTTTTCTTTTTGTATGATTAATACGATAAACGAAATGTATCTTTTGATTTTAAATTGAAGATTGTACGTCTGAGAATTATAAATTCCACGTTGAGATCAAAATAATCTGTGTACGTTCAAAGGGAAACAGTGGATCATCGTGGGGTGAAGAAAAGACGTTAGAGCGTATCGTCTTCATCACGTAATACCGCGTGACAAGACAAGATACTTCTTTCCAGTCTTTTAAGTGCCTTAACGAAGTACCAAGGAATCGACTGGTTGCGGACATTGTTGGATAAATCGCGCAGAAACGTTTATCACTTTCCTCTCTATTGACCACCTCCCCTTTTAGTTTTCTAGTTAACTGTAAAAGTCTCAAACTCCAAAAGATACGCGTAGATTGTTAGGTTAATGAGACATAAATAGAGAATTGAATTAACCATCACTATAACGTATAAGAACTGGCATAATTGAAAGAAGAATATAAATAAATAAATATATATATATAAATAAATACGCGTATATATAAATATAAATATATGTATATATACAATTATTATATAAATATATAATATATATATATATTTATATTTGTATACATATTATAGTATATATAAATACACATAAATATATACAGGCATATAATACAGAAAGAGTAAAAGTCGCCCATTTTAATGTAAATAAAGCTGCCATCGTAATTACAGTTCGACAACAAAATTCTTTTCCTCTTTATTGAACCCGCATTCCGATGCGTCGATCACGTACGCATCTTTAGAAAATTACAAAATATCTCGATACATTAAATACAGTTTTCTACGTTACACGTAGCAATTTGGGAAAATTTTTCTTCTCGAAATTTTCTTACAGGGTGTATATATGTGCATGAGTGGTTGCTTCAGTTCATTTACTTCGGGCGAGAGTCTTGTAGACCTTGACGAAAATAGGTAGTCGCTCAACTGCGTGATGACCCAATGACGAGTGAAACAGCTTAGGTCGTTTTATTCGAACCAGTTCATAAAAATTCGTCTCGTACAAAAGGAGGAATGTATAACAGTAACACAATATTGGCAATTACCGTGTAACAACGACTTCTTATTCACTTATCACGAATATTAAAATGTCTCTCTACCTTTTAAGCAAACTGAGCTCGTTGATAACTCACGACCGCGTTATCGGCTACGAATTCTGTTTGTTTATGTATACAAGTACAACGACAAAGAGTTTCTAATGCAAGGACGAATAACCGATCACGATTTCGATACTCGATAAAATTACCATTACTTATCGTACAAGTTTTGACTAGGGTCTCTTACTATAGCTTATCAGTTTCCTTTATCTTCAATAGTAAAAAACTTTGTGCAAATTTGCGAATGTTGTAATAACTTTTTATTTAACGCGTTAAACGTTCAAGAAACAAACTTGAAAATAGGTGAATCGCGCGGTCGTTATTCACCCTTGCCATTTTTATGTACCTTACGTTTCAAAGTCATACAATCGCGTATTAAATCCTGCACGTTTATGCGATATGAAATTTATAATTCGTCATGTGTATTAGCGGATTCCAGATTCGCATTGCATACAACTGGCGTGGAAAATTCCATAGCGTACTCGCACCGGCTAGGTTCAGTCACTGAAACTAGTTTATTTTCTTTACCACAGCTGAGATTGACAATGGTAGAACGCGCAGGTCCGTTCCAACAACTGAGGCCAGAGTCGTATTTCATCTTCGAATACCTTTGACCTTCCGGTCCGCTCCAATCGTTCCAGTGACCTAAGTTAATGTCGCTACCGCCAGATTTCGATCTCTGCGTCGCTCTCGAAAACATGCACAAGGTGTAAACATATTCCAAATTGGTATAATCGAAACATTCGCCGTCTAGAGGTATGAATTCATTGTCAACGCCGAAGTCACGATCTAATTTTTCTTCAAACTCTCTGATTTCCGTTAACAGTTCATTCACGGATTTTTCCGCTTTTTCGAAATTCTCACGTGCAGCTGTTGCTTCATCTATGAGAGTTTGCGTTTCTTCGTCGTACTGCACTTGAGATTCCTCAGGTTTCAGCTGTTCTTTGCCTGCAACTTCATCTGCCTCTGTGCCATCAACTTCAACTTTTTCTTGCTCAGATATTTCACCCGCTGGCTCGTGAATCTCTCCTTCTTCATCTTCTTCGTCTTCTCCCTCCTCTTTCTGACTTGCTGGTTTAAACATCCCTGAAATAAGATATTAATACAATGCATAGTTCAAAATAGAAGTAAAAGAAATGTATCACCAACAGACAATCTCTTTATTAACCTTGTTCTAACATTATGAAGACCTTTGCATTTGGCCATACTGAATCAATAAAATCTTGAAGATTGACTTCCTTCTGATTATTTAAGAAATACATTGCCTCTTCTTCGGTTACAACTCCATTCCTGTCTTTGTCAAACGTCACCCTAGTTTGAAGCTCTGCAATTGTTACAGTACCACTATTATCGGAGTCTAGTAGTTTAAAATAATCCTCTGCATCTGACTCGTGTAATTCTTCATCCTCTTCTCCCTCTTGTGCTGCAGATTGTTCTGATTCAGCTGGCTTGTACTTTTCTAAAGCAGCTCTTTCGCGTTCCTCCGCTTGAGTCTTCAATAATTCCTTCTCCTTCTTTACAAGTTCTGCTTCTTCGTATTCTGAGCGTAATTTAACTAAGCGTGCTTGATAATCTGTCTTTAATTGTTTGCCTTTAGCAATCATTTCCATCCTTATCTTGTTACCTTCCCTTATCAACTCTTCTGCCTTTTGTTGCTCCAACCTGGCTTCCTTCCCAAGTTCATTACAATTATTTAAGCATTCCTTGCCCGAGCTATATTCGTCACTGGCATCGCAACAGTCGCAAACACCGTCGTTTACCCAGGTGGATGGTATATAGCGAGGTTTATGACCGGAATTTTCGCAGTAAAATGAGCCGTTTGTGCAGGCAGGCGTACCGGGCTCATCACTGCCATCCGCGCAATCACAATAATTATCATTTACATGTGAAAATGGTATTATTAGGCTTCCATCAAGGCACTGGAAGTCACGATCCGATGGATAAAGCGAACTTTTCGCGTTAGGTATCCCACGAATTTGCAACACCTTAGAACCGGCTACGTGGCCCAATAGAATCAACAGATTAACTGATAGAAAAAACATCAGGTGTATGCCGCAATTATTCATCGTGATAATATTCCTTTCGATTCTCTGTCCACTGTATGAAAATATTATCATCCACGGTAAACTGACAAACTTTTCCAGCAAAATCGACCAACTTTTTGAGGTTTAAAACGGACACGAGTACATAACACACACACTCGTGCACGCCTACTACATCGGCATGGTCGCGTCTCGCAACTTACGTTTAAGCAAGGTAGACGAACTACAATGTCGAAAAATGGTAACCTGTGGCGCTACAGTTTGCACGCGACTTAGTAAATCATGTTAAGGCGGCTTTTTCAGTTGCACAGTTTTCTGTAACCTTCCAAAAACACTCTCAATGAATAATGTTACATTGTCTACCGTTAGAAGATGTATAATTGCTTTTTAATAAAAAACAACGTAACGGAATATTAAGAAAAAGCAGGTGTTTATCTTTGGAACGATAATAATAATGAATCATAATGATTAATAACCCAAACCCCAAAAAAGTTAAAGTTAAAATGAAACAGCTATATGATTTTATATTGATAAAAATAAAAGAGAACGATGTAACTTGATAAAGGTCAATGATTAATTTTGGTGGTGTTTTCTATTAAATTATTCTACAAATGTGTTATACATATGTCATACTATATAAGTGGGCGGTACATGTGATGCGCAATGCTTGCTTTCAAGGTTAAATGCATTTCTAAGTAGCGACACGATATTATGTGATAAACGGTACGAATGAATTTCTTGTATTTCAAAATTGGTTACGTTATCGTGATCAGAATCAACTTGTCCATTGGTGGGCGGGAATGCAACTGCGTAAATAACAACAGTGTATCTCTTAATCCCTCGTTAATTAGACATGTGACCGATTTAGAGTTTCACGATGACTTCCGTGACGCAATAATAATAATTCGCTTCTTATTCTCTTTACTCTCCAACCAGTTACTTTCGAGATTGCGTGTTCTAGGTTATGTTGTGTTTGTATCAGCTTCTGTGCAGACAGATTCTTGGCCGTTTTCATACATTGTGGGTAGCCTTGTGAGATAGGGTTTAGTACGAATACAGTGGAACAAAATGTGAGATAGTATACGAACGGCTTGTGCATCGTAGTCCAATTAGAATACTATTTAACGATACTCTACCGCTACGCTCCACTTCACTAATTCGATATACGGGCCAAGGTTTGCACATTTTGAATAACGATATCCGATAGTGGCACATATACATACAAGTTCTTCGTATATATAATTCTATTTATATGTATAAATGTACATATATATACCGTCTGCTTTTTTAGTCACTTTTGATATTTCGTAATCATGAGGATTAAAATGCTTTCTCCTCGCTTTCTTTTCCTTTTAATTGTATTTATAATTAAATTTGTTATGTACATAACCATTCTATGTTTATTACCATACAAATGTCACCTTGTTCTATTTTTAAATACTAATATATACATGTATATTGTTGTGTAAAGCCATTTGACTGCTGCATTTTTGTAACTCTTAGTTGTATACTATATGATAACTCGCATACATTTTCTGTGATATCTTTTTATCACTTTTGTAATTGTAACGTCATTAATTTTAGATGAACTGCTACTTTGTAGGTGCAAGAAGATAGTGTAATGAACGTAGGACTGTCCACGTACGATGGTTTGGAGAAAGAGACAAGTTCTAATAATGCATTGGAAAATGGAGGAGGAACTACAAAGAAGCTAGCCAGAGGTATATCTCGAGCAACTGAAAATGCTGCCATTGTCTCTTATGCTCGTTCTCAATTAGCAACTATAGAATCTCTAGATACTCCGGAGTTTACATTTTCACTTCCTGATCTAACTGTATATCCAGGTATTTTACCTATGCTCTAGTATAACCAGTTACAATTACTTTCTCTATTGTGTCTTAATAATTGAATGATACATTACACTTAGATTCATTTCGACAATTTTTGGAAAGAGATCTAATAGAAGGTGGGTGCTTAACTTCTTTGGAAGCTGCTGGTCGTTTAAATTGGTGGTGTGGGGGATGTAAAAATGGAAGTAACAGAGTTTTATGGCCTTTGGCAACATCAGGAGATGGCAATTGTCTCCTACATGCAGCTTCTCTTGGCATGTGGGGCTTTCATGATAGACTTCTTACACTCAGAGAAGCTCTGTATAATACATTGGCTAAAGGAGAATATAGACATGCTTTGTTTAGAAGGTGGAAATGGCGCCAAATGGGCTTAAATGCAGCTTCAGGTTTATCTTATACAGAGGCAGAATGGTTAACAGAATGGCAAACTATCGTAGATATGGCTTCTCCTATTCTCAGGAACCAAACTGCTACTTCCTACCAAAGTCTTGAAGAAGTATGTAAGGTTTCCATACTTTTTTCTAATTTTTCTGCAGTTCCAGATTTACCACATACTTATGCAGTTGAAACTTTATAGGTACATATATTAGCTTTGGCTCATGCTTTAAAGCGGCCTATAATAGTTATAGCAGAGACTATGTTAAAAGATGCAGAAGGTGTAGCTTTAGCACCAATTCCATTTGGTGGAGTGTATTTACCATTAGAAGTATCTCCGACACGTTGTCATAGAACCCCATTGCTTTTAGCATATCATTCAGCTCATTTTTCCCCTCTCGTTACGGTGGATGGAGCGAGTGATTTTGGAGATGGTTGTAACGAAGGTGTTAGCATACCTCTTATAGATCCAGATACAGGTCAACTACTATCAGTTTTATTCGCGGTAGATCCAGGACCTGATTGGGATTGGGAAGAAGGTTCACGAGACTTGTTAATTTGTCAACAAGATACGGTAATTAATCTTATCGATGACATAAACTATAGTTACAACGTACATTAAAATATAATTACTCAATATTGGTATTTAGATGGAAATTTTATTGCGGCAATATTTAGACTGCGAATATCAAAATTTCACATCGGAAGATATTGAGAGATTGTCAGATACTGATGGTTCACTTTCTAAAACTGCGAAACAATTGCTTGGAGTTGCTAAACAATTCGGATCAATTGGAAAATCCGTTAGTAAAAGACTGTGGTCTATGACAAAGAGACCAAAGAGTTTACCAGTAACGGCCGGTGGACTTTCAACGGAAGGTTTGTTATGTGTAAGGATCAGAAGTAGACGTCATCAATATGTGGATCAGATGCTTCAGAATTACCTCCAATGTGCTCACGCAAGGTATAGCAATTTTATGTAGTTATGATAATTTCATTTTATAGATAGAATACGACTTCTAATCATTTTTATGTCATACAGATATCTCCAAGATCATAAAGTTGACGAGACTGGGAGCGAAATGAATTATGGTGCTGGCAAATCTAGGTTCTATACAGCCAGCGATCAAGACAGCCATGCAAGCGTCAGCAAATTGTTACCGACCAATCCGAATAAAGATCGTACACTTTATCTTTCAAGGTACTGAGATTAATATACCACTCTATGAATTATTCTATTAGTTTTTGTGTGTATCACATAAATTATTTTTTCCATAGATCTACTTTTTATAATGACCAACCGTCAGTTTATAAACAGAGGCCAGAGTCATGGAATGCCAATAGTTTAGAGGTAAGGATTTAAATATTCATTGTAATTACGAAACTTGAATAATTTGAGGTTTTTCTTAGGCTAATGTCAAACAATGTCGCAATGAAGACTGTCAATTTTTCGGTTCTGCAGAAAATGATTACTTCTGCTCACAATGTTGGGCAAACCAACTTTATCGTTGAGAAATTGCTGGTCTCAACGATACATGACAATAACTCTTTAATATTGCTCGAGTTAAATGACATATAATCGGAGTTAGGTATAACACTAGCCATTTTAAAAAGTTGCTTAAAAAAGGAAATTGTCTGGCCAGATTTTCTTCTTCCTGATATGTTAATTCATTCTATTTAGTTTTTTATTTAAAACTAGGCAACATACCAGTGATTCTCGTATATCGTGACAATAAAACGCTTTCTCTTTTAAGAGCGTATGCGCATGGTCTAATATTGCACTTGTCATTCAAATTTTGTTCACACATATTTATCGTTATCTTTCTTTATTTATTACTATTCATCTTTCTAAGAAGCATATCAGATATACAGGGTTTATCTGTTTCTGAAACATATATACATACATATATATACCACAGCTTAAAAGTCCATCACATAGCTTATAAGACCGAATCATATTAAATAAAAAAAGTATTATATTTTCGCAAATAACGATACGTCACTATTTTCATGACAAGTAAACAATTCCTAACTTTTTTGCACGTGCCTTCTATCTTGCATAATACAGAAACAAGTATACAAGCATAATGATAATACTCGATTTTCAACGCAATGATGAAAATGCCATTTTCTGTCGCAGCTATTTCTATCGCTTTAAATATACATAATGCTTTGTATAAATTGATGGCGCTTCACTTATTTACTCACTGCTTCAGTGTGTCTATCTAAGAGAGCGCGGGTTTGATATTTAATATTATAATATTAAATTGATATCAAATCATTCATTGTATTCAGTCTCGTTGCCTGTTGGCAATTATTTATGTAAAATTGTGTGAAAAATAAAACATATTTTTATATTTTGGACCTTTTTATATTTCCCTGGTATCTTATGAATTATATATATTTTGTATTATATATATTTGTATTATATATATTATATTATATTATATATATTTGTATTATATATTTGTATTATATATATTTTGAAATATGAATCGTTTAAAAAAAACTGAAGATCTTGTTATGTTTTTGACGGTCTGTATATGTACGTAGATTGCATTATATTTTTAATTTATAAAGCGAATAAATATAGACGTACTTCGCCTACAATAGTGAGAAATGCACATTTCCCCACTCGCTGCGTATATGCATATAACTCCCACTAAAAAAAAATGTATGTATAGTTCTGCTGTTTCACTGCCAGAGGTGGTAATTCATACAGCGTATTTTTGGCTGAATTTTTCCCATGTTCGTCGACGACAGCCTACTCATCTTTTGATCTATAACTACAGGTACAATTTCCTCTTTGGTGGCTACTGAAATAAGGGGCGACAATAGAACTCATGCTCGCATACCTCAGCAGTGATAAATACAAAAGTTGTTAGTGATAATATACCGACATCTTGCTGTTTTACCGATATAATTACTAACGAGTCGCCCGTGATGATTCCTATGTTCGCCGTAGGAAATTGCAGAGGGCGTAAGACACACTCTGTTTTTTTGACTGGCCGGTATTTCATACCTTGATACACGAAGTTCCTTTTAATGTCATGTCATTCTATCTTTAGCCAATGGTTTTGGCTTTATTTACGAAGGTTTCTCTAAAAATTTTATTTACTTCTCACATGAGTCACGTAAGCTGACCGAGAAAGCCGAAATTCATGACATAGTGTACCTCGAAATGATCGAGTTGTGCACAAAAAAGAGAATGTTAATTGGTATAACACTATTAGGAGGGTTAGTTTTCTTCTATAGTTCTTTGTCTGTCGCTGTGAATATTAACATACCGTTAGTATGGTTATTATAAACGTATTAATAACATTATATTTTTTATTCTAGATTAACAATACTGGTATTAATTGTTGAAAGCCATTGGACAGAAAATCCCAATAAACTTTATTTAGAAAATTTTGAAAATAATACAAGATGCATTTCTGGAGATGAATATGAAGTAACATCAGAATGTCATCCATGTTCTGCTTTTGAAATAGCAAGTAAAAGCATTGATGTATGTGTTTACGCCAGATACAAGGAAGTTCTGAAATGTAAAAGCGGAGAGGCTATAACAAGAAGGTAATTAATTTTCTATACCCTTGGTAGTTTTATGAAGAATTGCATAAATATTGTAGTAAACATAATACATATATGTAATTCAGTTGTGACAGGGTAGCTTGGTTAGAGGAAAGAGCATTTTGGAAGTTTGAGACAGTTATGTTCCTTTTGGCATTAACTTCCTGTATCAGTGTTTATTGGAGAGAAAATGTCCTGAGGCAAAGGATAATAAGAAAAGTAGCCAGGCAATTGAGGGCTAGTGCATAGTATAATAAATAACATTTTTTATTTCTTTTATTTGTGCTTTTATGATATATCAGGAAGTTTAAAAAAATGAATGAAGTTTATTTGGAAGTATATTCTTTGACAGAATTATGTCTAGTTCCAATAGAAACAATAATAACATTATTTACTGTAAAATACTGCAATTCTAAAATTAATATTAAGCTTGTACCAAGTGAACAAAAACCTCTTGAACGAGTATATACTATAAATATTTCCACTTTTGTTTATGAAGTTGTGGATATGAAGAAAATTCCATATCCGGTACTGTCATGTGATTTGCCAATCATCGTTATAAATAAAACTAGTTGCATCGCAGGGCTTTGTGCGATTCTGCGTGAAATAATCAAAGAAACCATGGCAGAATGTCCAACACATTACTGTCGAAAGTTATTAGGGTTCAAAGAATCCTGTTTAACTGCTTGTTCAGAATCAAGCGTTTGGACGAAATTTTGCGAGGTAGATTTGGTACTGACTGTAAAATTTCTACACATGGGTGATGCAAAACAAATCAAGTTACCTTCCAGCATGGCCAGATTTGAATATCACATGTCGCAACCAGCTAGGCTGCACAATCTGTATAAATATAAAAATATAATTTCACAAGATGGAACGCCAGAACATACATATGCTGAAGGTTCGTACATGACTCTAGTAGATATAATTATATTTGTTTGCACTCATATTTTATTGAGTGTATTTTCGAGCGAAACTACAATGCAGCTTTTTCCATTAACCGTTAAATGGTATAAAAGAATGATCAAAGATCAAATTATACTCGACTGCCTCGAGTGTTTGCCATTATTGAAGAGTCAAGATATGACTAAATTCAATTACATGTTTCCTGATGTACCAAATCAAAGTCTATATAAAAGTGATCCGAAAAGTCGCGTTTATACGAGACAAGAAAATGTGGAGTACTCGTTGCGATTGTTCAAAGCCTTAAACATACAAACCAAACTCGACTTGAAACCATTTGGTGCAGAATTGAATCTTGATTGGTCTTCGGTACCGTATGACGCTACCGCAGAAGGTGGTGCCTTACCACTTGCGCGCTTAAGACGGAAACACGAACAATTACAAAATATGTGTAAACCGGTGATAAAGTTGGCAAAAGCGGGAGATGTAATAGTGGACTTTTGTTCTGGTAGCGGTCACTTGGGTATCTTAGTCGCGTACTTTCTGCCATATTGTACCGTTATATTATTGGAGAATAAAGAAAAATCATTGAACAGAGCCAAGGAAAGAGTGAACAAGTTAAAATTAACGAACATAAAATTTTATCAATGTAATTTAGTCTATTTTAAAGGACACTTCGATATTGGTATGTCGTTGCATGCGTGTGGAGTTACAACTGATTTAGTCATACAACAATGCATCAAAGAAAAAGCTATTTTTGTGTGCTGTCCGTGTTGTTATGGATCATTACATAATTGTCATTATTTAACATACCCAAGGAGTAACATTTTTAAGAATGAAATAGATCAGGAAAGTTATATAATTCTTAGTCATGCTGCAGACCAAACACATGATGAGAAAAATGTTAAAACAAATCAGGGATACGAGTGCATGGCTATTATCGATACTGACAGAAAGTTATTGGCCGAACAATTTGACTATAGAGTGTATCTTTCGAAATTCATACCGAACACGTGTACACCTAAAAACCATATATTAGTAGGTATTCCTAAAAAATAAATTGTAAACGTCGAATGTGTAAGTTAATTAAGTTACATATTCATGACTTCTGCATTTTATAATGAGATGGGAAATGATGATCAATTTAGAAATTATTCGTGTTGGTCGAACGATTTTTAAATAAAAGCATATTTACTTACCTAAAAGATAAAGTGTTTTTTTGTCGGTATATTAATCATATCGGTCGATATAAGTACGAAATGAAGAATGTGTGTGAATCTGTGAATAAAAGTGTGAATTAGTTAAGTTACATCTTCATAATTTCTACATTTTATAATGAGATGAGTAATGATGATCAATTTAAAAATTATTCTTGTTGGACGAACGATTTTTAAATAAAAACATATTTACTTACCTAAAAAATAAAGTGTCTTTTTCTCAGTATGTTAATTATAACGCTCGATATAAGCACGAAATGAAAAATTATAATATTTAGCTTAAACTATTAACAAAGTGCGTTAATATTGTTGCGCTAGTTTTATTAAATTGTACGAAGAGATTTTATTGGTATGTACAAAAAAAGGAGGAAAGAATTATATAGTATATAAATTATCAGTGTTATGTCAGTGTCTTACACAGTTGTTTCATCTATTATTAAGTAGCTAAGGACTAGCTAAGGACATGAGAGAGACAGAAATGAAAAAGGTTTTACCTTTATGTAAATATGTTATAGGTATGTCAAGGAACTAGGGAATATTTACTTTTTGTTTGCTATATCACTACAAGCGCTGAGTATATGTTTCCTTTAGACAATATTGAAATTTAAATATTCTTTTGCTTTTATTTTACCGTTTAACATTTTTCAACACTTAATTTTGGTCTTTTAATAAAATGGCTAATGGAGAACGAAGATAGAAGTACCATTTACACATTTTATGTCTTTAAGATTGGGTTTCATGTACTATTTACAATTTCAGTCGTACGAGCACAGATACACTACCACAGAGTAGGTTAGCTGTATCTGGTATTCCTTTCACTTAAGTAGTAAGCTTATGTTTAATTAACTTCACCTACAAAGCTTCGTCCCCGTGTGAAAGATAATACTTAACATCAAGAGATCTTAATAATTGTTATAAGCTAAACTAACTTTGTGGATGTAGCGCAATGCACGTAGAAGTTTATAGACGTACTTCAGTACTTTTCTCAAAGGAATTTAATTATATTAATGAAAAATCATTGAAACTTAAGATATATCGTTCATAGAAAAAATTATATTCTATGTTTAGAAATCATGAATAAACAAGCTGTCCAAAGACCTGCCCTAAAACGTTACACTATTTCGCAAAAGACAATCCTCGTAGCTCCATTATAAACAAGAAATATAAATGTCTAACGTAATATTTAAACTTATATAAATCTGTGTGTATAAAAGAAGAAAAATGATTTGAATTAGTCGGTCGAATCGAAAAAAAGAACATTTAAGAAACTTTTTTCCAACAGTATACCTGTTTTAAATAAAATTTATGACTACGAAGAATGTTTAACAGGTCTTTTTTGGCAGTTTGCTTCTTTTCTCACACATCCGAATTTCTTACCAACTTTTGGCTTTATAGCATAAATAATCATACGAAACAGAGGAATTTCACTTTATTCAATGTAAATTTTTATCGAAGATTTAAAATGCAGGATCAATTGATATACCCATTGATAATTTCAAATACAACACATGGATAAAGAAGATTTGAACCAGCCCAATCATTGTACTTCTCATTTATGATTAATTTTATCGAACGCTGATCACCATAAGGTAAATCAATTGGTCCTTTTTACTTTTTACCTAGTTAAAAGATCGACGTGCCAACCACAACACAACAAGCACAGTGCTTCTAACAAAGTACTTATTTTCATACCGTATATTGCTTAAGTTAAAGAGCTTATAAACACGGCATTCTCAACAATTTAGCATACATAGAATTATTTCTTTTTTCGAGATTTTCCAAATTACATATCACTTCATAATGTGTATATTCTAATAAAATCTCGTTACATCTTCATGGCGTTATAACCGGTTTATAAATATTTTTATTAGTTGAATCGAAACCAAAATACATTGTAAAACTATTCAATCTTAGATTGAAATGATCACGATCAACAAAAATAATATAATGATAAATAACTAATCAACGAATTTTATGTCGATTTCGTCTAAGATATTGTGACGAAGAATAACATGATATTATCGACATCATCCTAAAATACGAGCCTACTTAAATACCTAACGACGAGTTAAGTTCTTTTTTAAACGCGTACTTGAATTTAAGGTGGCACGTCTGAAAAGAGAGAGCGTCCGGTTTAGAAGCCCGTTAATTTATTAATCTATACAGAACTGATAATAATTAGCGTTTTCGAGTTTTTTTTTTAATAGTTTGAGAAAATGGATCACGACTCTCCGTTGCCACTGTCGTCGCCGTCTTCGTAGTCACTGGCGCTCATTTGCTCATCATCGTCGTCGTCGTCCAGCTCGTACTCATCATCATAGAAATCCGTCATGTCTAGCTGTTGTTCAGCTGGCCTCGCATGAGTCTTAATGCAGTAATCTTCCAACGTTACTGGTACGACGATCCCCTCTTTCTCAGCTTCCATCTTTGCTGCTTGTGCTTGTTTTCTGTAATCAAGCAACCATTTCTTGGATGTACGTGCGTTGCTTTGCCTGATCTTCGTATCTTTTCTCCAAAAAGAATAATAACACGTGCGTTTTCCTCATTCTCTAACTTCCAACATTTTAAATTTACAAGGCTTTACGTCGCGATAAATTTGATATTACACTTCCACGTATGTGTGTTTGATCAGTATTCTATACGATAAGGTAGCACGAAGAGATAAAAGGGAAGTATTACGTGTAGGATAAATGGAAAAATCTGTAGGATGCGGAATAGATCAATATTATTGTACCTTATGATATTTTCATACTCTTTGTCTTTACCCTTGGAGTCGCGCCAGCGCCTATACATCACCGAGGCATCCACGTTGGCAGGGCTATATGTATTGGGCTCGTTCAGAAGCGAAATCACGGACAACAGGATCGTCCTATTTCAAAACGAGAGTTCATTTGTCGTTTCTCCGTGTTACTTCTTTACATTTACAGTAATCAACAGCAAGATTCATGGTATGTGTGTTTCAACATATGCCAAGAGTATTTAACATTCAGCTTTGGATCAGCTATTCCTACTTGTGATGCTCACCTGACATTCTGTGTCGGATTCCACCTCTCGCATGGCAGTTCTCCACTTTGTGGATCATCTACTGGTGGATGCAGGATTGATATGCATAGATCTCCATTCTGCAGAATATGAACAAAATTTAATTACCTAGATGATTCTTTCATATTCAGATAGAAAAGTACAAATAACGAAGAACGTTCTTTAAGCAATAAAGATATTCCATTACTTTCAGTGGTTAACGCATACACATCCAGATCTGGGAAACAAATTTTCAAGGACATAGATCGACTTTGGCAAGAAGAGAATTATTTGATCGTAGAAGGGGAAAGGAGGCGAGTTCCGCGTTAATCGTCCCTGGAGGCGCATTGCCCACAGGGGAAACAAGCCTCGTCCGGGTCGAAGGATAAAACCTCGTAGCGTCTTTCGCGAACCTGAAAATCCTTGCCCAGTCTCCTTTACGCGCCATATTCGGAGCTCCAACCACGAACATATACGCGTTTCCTCTTTGAAACGCGCGCAAACATGCGACGCCTCTGATTGCAGAAACTTCTTGCTGTTCCTTTTTCCCTTGATCGTGTAAGAAAACCAGACGACCAGAACGAATTCATAAACCGAGGTTCTCGTAATATATCAGTTAAACACAGGAAGGAAATGGTCGCCATTGGATGAAACCGTTTTCCATGGAATCGGTTAATTGATGAAAAGATTTGATGGTGCCAAATGATTAGTGTCGAGATCAACTTCAATATGTATTTTTAAATCCGAATTCAGCAAAATACATAAAGTTTACTTCATAGGGTTCTAACAACATTTGTGAATAACGATTATAGATATTTATGCAAAGTCATATTTTTACGAATGAACGTAAAAATATGGTATCTGAGCAGATACGAAGAAGGCGAGAAAACACGATAAGCGATTTAAAAAATAAATAATTAATTACATGTTGATGAAAACTGTTCTCTTATTTGGTTGTGAGACCAAAATATATATTTTTGCATCTTGTTGAACATTTCAATAAATCACATTTTATTAATTGTTCATGGGATCTTAAGAATTTCTCAGCTATTTTCAAGAAATTGATATTTATGGATCTAACGAGAAACTAACAAAAAAGAACTTGTCACGTTATCACGCGCCTTTTATACTTGTTTTACCGATTCAATATTGTAATCAATCGGGTGCTTTGGATATTTTATTCCTGTTTTTGTATATCGCTTTGCAGAGATAAAAAGGCTCATCATACTTGCTAATAAAACTAGAGAATGCTTAGAATATAAAACATAATATAAAACACACGATATATTCGCAATACATTTCTACAAGCGTTCGAATATTTTCGTAAGCAACTACGTTATCGTAGACTTCCAAAGTGCGATATATTTGATTCGTTTCGAGAAACTTGTCGTCGCAGGAACGATTTGATTTCAAAGAATCGTGATTGTACGCGTCTTTCGTCGAACTTACCGTTCGCCAACTACGCTTCCGCGGATTATTGGATGCAAATTTTCTGACGCAAGGAGATGTTTGCTCCGGAAAGTTGAGCAACAACGATTCCACGCTCTACGCTCGTCGCTCTTTCGATCGAGGTGGTTCACCGATTCAAGCAGACGCGGATATGATTGTATGCAAATCTGATTTACGTGTTATACATATATACAGGGTGAATTTATCTGCTAATGAAAGGCGTAATGGCCACGGAAACGTGACAGTTAATTAGATTTAATCGATAGGTTACGTACAGTCGTAACAATAGGTGAAATAACATGGCCATTGAGAGGAAGTCGTGTGCAGTTTCTCGTCTGTCAGCCGTTGCCAGCCGACCACTTCCGCATCCAGTCAGTCGAAACGTCTACTAATCTACTTGGTAATCTCGATTAGCATTTACACGGGCGACTTCAAGCGTCCTATGTCTTTGTGCAACTCTCGTCCCGGTTCACTGAAGCGTTTAAACCTGATCGATCGGCATAAGAAATGGCTACATATATCGAAGTCAACAGCGTGGCATTCTCGCGCTCTTGCCAATTAAGTGCCTGCGCGAGATTCGAGTACGTGTAAGTTCGCGCGTATTTTCCACGCTTTTCGTACAATTCGTCCGTAGATTCCTAACTTGTGAGTAAGTTGTGACTCTTAAAGAGTTCGCGAAGTGTTTTTTAGAAAGTTGCAGACAGTTTCAGTTGAGGATTTTTACTACCTATTTATTTTTGTTTACGATTAATTATGGCCTAATCGATAAAATAAATTTTTATAAAATATTGATTATTATCTAAGCTTGTCGAGGTCATCTAGTTAATTCCTTGGTACATGTGTTTTTCTCTAGTTTGTTGAAATATTTATGGGTAACGATTGCAAAAATTCCGCAATGCGTGGACTTGGGCGTGGGCATTTCTTTAAAGTAGAAATAATTTTTTATTTCAAATAAATTCACTTCGACGTGGTATAAATATCTGTATATACTTGATCGTTGATTGGAATTACAAATTTTTTGGCTTTCGATTATGCATAGTACTTGGAACGTTAGAACTACTTATTTTTTATGTATACCTATATACGTGTATTATATTTAAACGATTATAATTAAAGTGTTACGATAATAATAAAGTAGATATATATACGTAATCAGGTTTTGGTTTCAGGAAGAGGATTAGTTTCGTCAGAAGAATCAGATACGTTTCTGATAATTGTAGAAACAACGATTTAATCTGTTGCCTTTGAATTTTCTTGAGAACTACCTAAACCATTCAAATATTCTATGAAATTCGCATTAATCGAAACTAATTTTCACTCTATATCGGTAGAACTATATTTAGAATTCAAAGTAAACGTCATTGCAGATACAAAATATCTTCTTCAAGTTGAAATCGTAATTTTTACTACCAGTATGATTCAGACTACTTGATGATTTTATACGATCAGTAAAACGAGTAGTAAAAAAAGAAAATCTGTCAGTTTAATAAATTACTAGTGTTTACTAGTTCTGGTAGTAGTTACTAACGTTAAAGTCAAACACAAACCGTGAAGGTTTTCAGGATTATGTAATATCAGTAATATCTAAATAAAAGGAAAGTACAATAATATATGGAGGAACATGGCGAAGAGTCACAGCTTGAACACTGTAAAAGAGGATCGCGGTTCAATAAATGTTGGAAAACACTTTTTTAACACGGTGAATGTTTATGAAATAAATCGAACAATTCCACAAAACATTAAGACTTTCGAGGTATTGGATCGATCACGGATTAACCATCTCCTCCAAGTTCTTAGAAAGAGAGCCGCCTTCTTGCGATTAAACTTTCACTGTCGTCTGTTTTCCGCATCGTGGCGTCATTGTTTACTGTGTAAAACCGCACCATAGAGAACACCATCGTTTACCTTACGATAGACAGCGATTCTTTTACGCGCAAAGATAAGAAGATAGGTAACAGAAAGGGAGTAAAAATAGATTGCAGAGGAAAATTTACATGCTATCGAGTTGCGGATTTTACGAGCGCGAAAAGATGGAAGTAGGTCGTTCGACTTTCACGGAAATCGGAGCTTGCAAAATCTTCCGATTCGCGTTGAAGTTGCACGCTGTCAGCTCAAGATCCACCGTCACGCAGATAAGGGCTTAAATATTTCTTTTTTTTTTCCTTTCCCTACTTTCCATCGAGCACACGACTGTTCGAACGAGAACGAGGTAGAAGGATGCAAGAAGATATATTCGTGTGGTAAGCACGCTCTTTGTGGACAAAAGCATGGCATGCCGCAGTGCCGTTGGCGAATGGCCAGCACAGAGAAAGAGAGAAAGAGAGAGAGAGAGAGAGCCTTTCTGGTTCTCGGTCTCCTCTGATTCCTGAAAATTCGCGGCCACTACTGCATCCAGAAAATGTCTTTCGATATCATTTACGCAGCTGGTAAAATGATCCGAACTGATTTGTTAATCGCATAGTGCACATGCCTGTGGTATTTCAATTTCGTCAATTATTAAGAGTCGTTGGTCTTTATTCAGAAAAAATATTTTTTCCTAAGATTTTAAACTTACAAACACTGGTTTTATCGTTGCATATTGGCTTTTAAAAATCAATTTAACATTAATATCGACGTAATATTGTAACCATACGTAGCTATGATAACTGTCGGGCTGCAGATGTTTATGCACTTGTGGGAATATAAAATTTCCGACGTGAAATGAAGATCAAACGAAGCAAACGAGTGAAACAAATCGCTATTTATGATTCATTTCTCTATTTCTTTTTTATTTGCGTAAAAAGTCACAGTCTCGTAATTACAACGAATAAAAACTGTAGTCTGATTTATCTACGTTCGCCTAATTAAAATGTAGTTTGCGTCAAGTATGAGCAAACGTTCAGATATCATTGAACGATAGCGAGCTGCAACTTTGATCAACATTTTGCAGAAATACAAATCCAGACGTCGGAAGAAATATGTCAACTAGAAGGAACGATCTTTTTTGCAAACTGATCTTTTTTGATCGTGTTCGCGGAATAAATTTTTCTTAGAGTGCGTCACGGATGGAAGTTCGTGGCTGGCAATAACCTGGAGAAATCCAGTTGAAAGGAAAATAGAGCAGCGATACGTCAGGACGGATGCGCTTCATTTTCAACGGCGTGCAACAGGTCGCGAGATTTCTTGTCGGATTATGGTTCGAACATACGACAAACTTTTATCTCCGAACCGGCTCCTGTTCGTACGTTGTATTGGTTTGACGCTTATACGCTTCTACGAAGCGAAAATAAAGTCTCGCTTTTGATGCGCGTTGCCCGAAAATACTTGATTTAATTATACAGCGCGAATTTAGATATAATAAACGCGCACGCCTCTTTTTCGTCGGCTCTTGTTAGTATGCGGTTCAAGTTAGTATCGAGCTGTTTCGATGAGCGTCTATTGCCACTTACTTTTTGCTAATTAGTCGCGTACAGTTGGTACGTCAGCTACTGTACTTGTTATATATATTAATTAATTAGACACCTTGTGCAATTCGATCAAAAGGTTAACTTTTTTATTTTATTCTGAAAGCTGTGATAGAGAAACGTTTTTCTAACTATTAATTCTTCGCTTCTTGTCATAACAAAGACCAAATGCAGTGTTAAATTCAAACTGAAACGAGGAATATATGCGTGTTACTTAAGTTCTCTGTTTAATTGTATTGAATAGTTAACGTTTCATAAAATTTATATAAGCTTTTAGAACGTGGCTGGAGACACGTATGTTTCAAGACTTTAAGGCTTCGACATTGAGTAAACACACTTAACACATTCACTTCTATTAAAGATATAGCTCTTTACTTCTTTTTATCGAAGATCACATCAGATTAATTAACATTCGTCCAACTTCATAATTTGTTATTTCAGGGTCTATTAGCTACTTTAAATAATCAAAGCAACGTAATATATTCGATAGAGTAAGTTAAACATACCTGAAGTCACATGTGTTCGATCGATTAATATTTATCTACCTTTAATTATCGTTTTTTTATTTATATTAAGCAATATTAATTATTCATAAATATTTATTAATTGCGTATGCTTGACTAAGGTTAAAGGCCAACATTAGACTAAAGAGTTTCCTTTTAATGTATATTCTATGCATTTACAATAATTTGCAAGTATCCAAATATCTGTGTATAACAATATAGGATAATACATATGTCGGACAGTACGTGAGATAAGATAATGTGACTTCGATAGAGAAAAAATACTTGGAATATTGCGACGTTTTCAAGAGTAACCACGTCGCCGTTGCCGTCGTCAGCATTTCGTGCGAGCAAAATGCCGAAAGAGTAAATTTTTAAAATTAGCGATGCTGGCAGGAGAAGTAGAAAGAGGCAGAGAAGCGAAGAGTATCTCATCGAACGAGGTGAGAACCTTGCTGAGCACTGGTCAGCCTCGAAAATAGACGCCACGATCGGAACTATCACGAGAACTATGCAGAGGCTCATAGTTCTTCTACATTCTCGTAAATCGCGTGAAATTAGGTTTACCTTTATTTTATTTTGGTTCAAATCGATCACGGAAATCTAAAATACAACTCGATCATTGCCAATGTTACCGCTCTATTTTAATTTTAATCTAAGAAATTACGCGCGATATCTACGATATACGATGTTCAATTTAATCTAAAATGCGACGAACAGTGGAATTATTTTTGACGAGGTGACTGAACCACTTTCGCGCTTCCGATGACGGTGAATCACAGCGAGACATGTAGATGCGGAGGAGAAACTCTGTTGACCGATCCAAACAGGAAACCTCACAGACGATCAACGCTTCTAAATATCTTGACAGAACGCGTAGGCGTGCGTGCCATTTAACTCGACTGGTCCGCGTTTTCGAGATATTTCTCCGTTCCATTTCTCTACTTACGTACTCGAATAAATATTAATCCAGAAGAAAGAAGATAAGAAATGTATAAGAAATGTGAAGATAAGATACACTCATGTTCACAAACATGTATGAGTAAAGTACAAAAGCTTGTGTATACCGATTAAGCTTCCAGAAGAATTATCTCGAATTAAACGACCCTCGTAAGCTCTCCGCGCAACGACTGACTATTTTTTAAACGAACAATTACAATCATACAAGCACAAGAGCAAACTCCTTTAAGACAAGTAGCTGATTTTCGTGGTGTTTGGACGAAGCTGCGCGAGATTCTTGTCCCGTTAACTGTTGCGAATTGTTTACAACATTCGCGATATTTTATCTCAATTGATTCGCATCCAGTAAGTTACTTTTCGAAGATATTCACATATATTAAATAATATTAAATGTATTTGTATATTTCTGTAACTAATATCTACGTCGACATGTTTCTGTCAAATTACATTAGACTTAAGTAAAAGTTACAAAAATATATATTATTGTATAGTGACGAGATAATTCCGGGTAAAAATTCACAGAAACTCGCATAGCACGGATCATTTTTCTTTTGACATACATTTTAGAGAGTGCGTCTCTAAGCAACAACATACGCTTTGAATCTTGCGCCGGTCTCTTTTGATTCTTGAGACATGAGATTTTGTAAACCGTACTTATTGCGAAACTCGTAACGAAACTAAACGTTAAACCTGGTTTATTGACAGTAACGGAATATTAAGCAAATTTAAATACAAAATAAATGTTTACATTTCTTTGTAGTTACTTATAACTGTTTATTAGTCAGTATATTTTTGGAATAAAATCTCGTTATATCTCGAAATCGAGCTTGGCTTAGATTAGGTCAAAATCTTTTCCGGGAAGGGGCGCGGCATCCTTTACTTCGCGTTTACTTCAAAATCTTGAAAATATATGTCAAGGTTGAAATCGTAGAGACTAAATTTTCTTTTCTAGGAAGATTATTTTTATAATATTTCAAAATCGCTTGTCTAAAGAACCAAAAAAGACTGCCATGAAATTCAAAGCGTGTGTTACTTAGAAACGTACCCTTTACGATATATGTCAAAAGGAAAATAACTCGCGCTATATAAATTTTTCCTCACATTTACCCAATTTCGTTAAAAACGAAATTACGCATTTTGACCGATTAGTAAAAAAGAATTGAGGTAGCGATTTTCAATCTTTTCCATTTCATGACACGGGCAAACTGATTACTAAAATTCTGCGCCACATCGTCACGCACACATATATATATTATATTTGATTAAAAAGAGGGCATTCGCTCCGACTGGCTATCATTATTTTTATTTGACAATCTAAGAGAAAAGCGGTCGTCAGTGCTGTTAACCGAATAGTCAGGCATTGTGTGTTGTAAAAACTCGTGCGCCACTAGTCGAAAATTGTGGCGTTAAGGGATTAAATAGTAGATCGAAGTCCTAAGCGCGACCTTATCCCAGAGCGTTTCCACCTTACGGCCTTAGAGTCGCTCGTAAACGGCAGCACCTATACACGCGTAATTTCTGTCGATATACCAACCGCCGACACAGTCGAGTAAACCTGCGACACACGTATACACGCATCTCTCTTCTCATCTACAAAGGCGGAGAGCCAGATAGACGGAGAAGTAGCTGGCGTAAGCGCGGACAGGGAGCAACATGAGAGCGAGCGTGAATCTCTTCTCTCTCATTCTCTCTCGTGCTCTGTATGCTGGTGCACGTACAGCCGGTCAGACGTTTTACGGTTCGTCGAATCTTAAGGCGACGACCTCTCCGCGCCGAGGGCAAACGAGCCTACGGATTTTGTAATGATTCCACCTCAACGCCGTTCTTCGAACGGCGTATCTGACTTCCACTGCTCGAGGAAGAAGTGGGTGTACCAGGGTCAAGCCGTGCTTGTGAAGAGATGCGCCGCATCAGTCGTCATGTCACGGAATATCGAAGCGCTTCGGTTGATAACGAGGTGCATTCGATACAAAGTGGCACAGAAATAAACGTAGTGCACGCTGTCGCACGAAAGCCGGGCGTCTGCTTATTTTTAACAACATGTACGTGGCATATACATTATACATCATAACTGAATATGATCGTGACGCGATTAATATTGGTTTTCAAAAACTAAGATGCAATAACGAAACTGGTACTTGTAATCGACGAAGCTTATAGAACTATTTTGTTACTTGGCAAAACTTGACGGGTCTTCTAAACATATAGAAAGATTTTAGGTGTCGATACAGTCAGATTATATTTAAATGGTAAACACATGTAGTAGTATATGCATACAATAAATAGGAAAATATCCTATTGTTGCATTTTTAATAGGTACTTCAGATTTATAGATCGGTAACTCTATAGAAGACTGTCTAGAATTTTGTGGTCACTTGTATGTATATCTATGTGTTGCACGAGAAGAACGAAGGATGGTGACGCGAATAGATTCATCGAAGGCCTTCGATAACTAGACTATGTACGGAAAAGATCCGCGTAGCACTGATTTCTTTCGTTATCTTCGTTACCTTTTTATCCACCGGTGAAAAATTCAAAAAGAAAGCAATAGATCCGTATTCTCTTTGTTTTTCGAGAGAAATGGTATTATTTAGATTCCAGCGAAGAAGTCGTAACTTGTCATTCGACAAACAGTTTCGAGAGAACAATAGCATATCGCCGGTCGTAGCCGAGGAAAAATTCAAGCGAGACGACTATTATTGTCTGGCAGTGTCTCGTGTTTAGAGCGAGCTCGTAAGATCCCCCGCGGAGCAAGAAATCTCTCATGCACGTGACTCACGCGGACAAAGGGGTTTCGTGGAAAGTCATTCGATCGTCATTGAACGTGCCACGGTTACGTAGGATTCACTAAGTTCCGCTGGTCTGTCCTCCTTTTTACTTAAAATCTCTTATCCAGCAGTTTTCAATTTTCGCAGTGACTCACGGAATCATTCGAATGCTTGTAGAAACTTTTCACGACTATATATTATACGAAACATTTTGAAATTTCGTTTGCATGTTGAGCCGAAGTCACGAGCGTTCAGTGCGATCGAATATCTTTTTCTTAACGCGTGAAACGCTTGACGTCAACGCGGAGTCACTCGCCTCCAGGAGCGGCCACGATGAACCGTGAAACCACCATGGAGTATGGAGTCATCCGTATTTAACGTGTTAAGTAGCCAAGTCCTGTAGCGAAGTCTGAATTGACTATACCGATAAAATTTCAAACAGATCCGAAAACGTATACACCCGCTGCTCTCTTCTATGAAACGTGATAATTAACCCAGATTTCAATTATCAAGGGAACGATTAATCGATTACAAGGTTGTATTTATGCAAGATTGAGACGTGATGCGTATAAAAATTTATTGAAATTATTCGCAAGAGTTACTGGGAGGTAATAAATACTAGTAATTATGTGTTAGCCCTTACCGCGTGTATACTTATGTATGACAATTATATAAACTAATCAAATATTATAATTACATATTTTTAATTGATCGAAGAAGCAAAGATGATAAAAAATTATGAAATTTCGGTTTCGTCGAGTGTTTCAAAATGGTAGATACGAGATTCTAGCTAAGGACGGCAGTACTCAAATCGTATGTGACATACATAATGTAATCGTGCGATGTAACGAGAGTACTCTTCCCCCTTTTTACATCGGCGACGAGCGGTCTATCTCGTTGGAGAAACAAAGGCGAGACACGTTGAGTGTCAGTGAAAAAAGAAAAAGAAGAAAAAGAAGAAAAAAGACCGACGGGACGCGCAAATGCTTCGATTGACTGATAATCGTGGAGCACTGGTTATAGAGTTCACCGAGGTGACAGACAATCCTCGTGTTCACTCGGGCCACTCTATTATATACTCATTAAACAAATTACTTATATTCTTCTTCGTTGTCACGTTTTCGCGGAGGATTAATCTCGCGAAGGAAAAGGAAAAAAGAATAATGAAAAAAAAAAATATATAAGAATGGAAGAAAGCAAGAGGCGTTCGAGTTGATGGTATGTGGAAGTGCATTGGCCTCTGCGCGAGAGCATGGAAATACGTAACGTATGAAAAGTGTTCATTGCATGGAAAATAGCGTATGCGAAAGCGCAACTGTCGGCGATATTATTCGCACGATGTAACGGAACGAAACTTTCATCGTAAAAAAAATTGGCCGAACAACGATAGAGTTTCTTACTCTACGTCACCGTTTCTCACTTATCTTATAATCTATCTATCTAAGGCCCACAGTTATTGTAAGTAAAATCAGTCAGCTTTCATCTGTACGTTCGTTCGTTTCTAAAAATAAAATTCAAATGTACTAATCTTCATATGGTGCGTGTATATGGTATCGTGATGATCTAACTTGGTGCAACTATCGACCATTGTATAATTAATGCATGTTACTGGACGCGTGAGATTTACGTGCGTTTATTCCCGTTAGCCGCGGCGTGTTCGCCTAGTCCCATCCCTTCCAACAAGTGACTGGATACGGATGTCCAACGAGCTTTGGACGGTCGTTGACTCTTTGCTAGTCGCTGAAGGGTCACACGAAGAACCCGTCACAGATGCGCTCCAAGTTGATAAGGTATCTTCGATCGATGGCAATTTTCAGCTCTCGGTAGTACGAAACGTAGTTTTTCAGGAAGAGTCGCAATTATAAAAGCGAGATCCGATATCGACGATCGCGAATTGAAGGAGAAAAAATTGTTCTATTACAAGACGAGCGATCTTGCCTGTGACGATAGTAGAGCCGGCTGTCGAAATTACGACCGCTTGATATTTGAAGACTGGAAATATCGAGTACTTGCAGGCGCTGGATTTTCCAGCGAAACGACGCTACACTTCTGATTGCAGATTTCGCGAGTCCTTCGAGCAACGACGCGGGAGTTACAACATGCAGGGTAAGGGACAAAGAGGAAATCGGAGAAAACGAAAGGGGATGGTTGACTGTGGGAGAAAGATTCAGCCGAGAGAAGGGAGAGAACGAGGGAAAAAACAGCCGAGCCATACGGAAGGGGATGAAAAGAAGCACGCGAAGGATCGATAATTCCTGTATTTACTCACCTCGTATACGTTCGGGTGCCAAACTTTCGTCATAAACCGAATGCTGGGTGGACTGTACGGATAATCGGGCGGGAACTTCATGTGTGCCTGGAACAAAAAGAAAACAGGAGCGCAGGACGCGCGTTAAGACGATGCTACGTTACAACGGATCGATAATCGTTTATGTAAATTATCGCAAAGGCCCTTGTTCAGGGTTCCGAAAATTATTTACAAGTCATTTGCGAATTGCTCGACGCGTCCAGAAAAAATTGAACGAACGATAGGCGATACGCTGATGTGGTTCGAGCTCGAGGGAAACGTAATCGCGCAAGGGATGAATTTACCCGGAAAACACCCAAGAACCGAGGGCTCTATAAAATTCGATTTGTTCTACGTATCGAAGGGATACTCTTGTCGACTTGTAACTACTCGCTGAAACGTCACGGAAGCGAATCTGTTTGCTTTGTTTTGTTATCTGTTTGTTTTAATGGCAAATAGCGAATTGTGATCATTTCTTGGAAAGACAAAAACCCGCGGGACAAAGGCGATATCGTCGATAATGGACGCGTAATGAATACGTAGCTTTGTTTCGATAATAACCGATGGAATAACGACAAGGTATCAACAAATCGATGATCATCCGTGTATCGCAGTGAAACATGGCTGAGAGAAGGGACGCGTTCTTCCCTTTCACGGCGTGTTCCACGCACTTGCATTGGTATAGAATGAATCCATTTCGCATACAGGGCGTACATAAGGGTCGTCCCCGACTTTGTTGGCGGACTTTCGTCGATGGTTTGCCGACGGGACGCTATATTGATCGCAACCTGGTCATGGCCCAAATATCCACCTCGTCCTCCGGGATAGCGCGTCCTAGAATTAAGTTACTTTCCATCGAACGTTTGTTTACATTTCCGCGGTAGAATAATTTCTACCATACTGGGTCGTGTATTTAACTAATTACCCAGAGGTTCGAATTTCAAGTCTGGATCGTGATATTTCCTATTCAAAATCGCGCTTGTATCATGGTAATGATAACTTTAACAACTCTTTGACGATTTTCAACGACGCAGGATCGTTTGTGTTTTTAATTTTGGAGTTTTCAAGCCGAGAGTTTCTTCCTACACTCCAATTCATATAATGATACGTACTTGTGCACAGTACCGCATTATGAGGAGACTTAACGAATCAATTCACAGACGATAGCGTGAGATTCCGAGAACCTTCTATATGTCGTATATGATCTTGGATAAGGCTACACAAATTTGCAACACTTTAATCTCTAATTTCAATATGTAATCATGATAGTCGGATTCTATTACAGTGTTAATGAAATCTCAAAATGTTCCGTAAACGTATAATTAGAAAAGAATTCTACATGCTTCCAAATACTTTTATGAGCCACTGTACACATAATGACATTGCGAGTGAAGAGAAGGACAAAGATAAGGCACAATTACAAGTTAGTAATTGAATTGGAAATAGTTGCTATAGTATTCTAAGCAGCGATGATTTTGTTGCACTTTCCAACGTGACATGGGAACATTGATCGTGCTTATCAGTCAGTAATCTCACATGGCATCGACGAAAGGTATTCGCGGAATCGAGGACGAGATCGATTATTCATGCAATTACACGACCATTCTTATGTTTCCTGAAACAATGCAAAAATAACAGTACAAAAATCGAGATTTATATCGTTTCGATCGAGAACAAAAAATACGTGATACAATTGGAAAAACAAGTAAAGAAGAAACGATAACTCCGTTCGATTATATCAGATGGAACAAACAAGCATGTGCGTTGAGTTCTTTAAAAATGTAGTGCTCTTGACACGTGACAGGGACACATTACTTTAACAATAAAGTAATGAATGATAAAAAAAAAACATATGTGCGCAATATCAATAATCATTATAATGCATATACATATTCGAATAGTAGAGTTACTGGGAATCATTAAATAGAGAATTTACTGCGAATTTCTATACATTTATGGAGAATTTAAAGATACGAAATTACAATGCATATAATACATAATAACATAGCAAATACGTAAGGACCAATACTCGTTATGATATTAGATTCTCCTGTAATACTAGAATTTACTCTTTTTATTATTTTCATCCCATCAAAAATTTGCATCATGTCGCGATATTATTTTTTTACAGTATTAAAACAGCAATTAATTATATTTAAAAATAAAAGTTACAATTACAGTACCCGGAAAAATGCACGAAAAAATTTTATTTTATCCGAAAAACAAAGGAACCTCCGAACTTTCCAGCAGGACAACAACTCAATTTAAATGATTATTATAGTCCACAAACTAGAACCCAAAGATTATAATCAAATGATGATTGGAGTCAGTGCTTGGAACGACAAAGGTTAAGTAAGAAGGATTTAGAAAATAAGAATTCGATTGCGTAAAAGATATCTGGGAATAGAGCAAGTTGAAAGATGGCCCATTTTCCGTTGTCGCGATATTTCAAAGGGTCGTTTACTCGTCGCTTTTCCGCCCGTCGAGTCGACTGTATCGCGTGACCTATAAATTTTCTCGACCTATTTCTACGATAAGCACTTGACGGTCACCCCTTAGATGGCACTGCACGACATGGCTACCATCACTCCTTGAAAACTTCGCGCCGATTCAGAAGGATCAAGAAGTGACCCAAATCAGAAAGATAGGCATCGTGTTCCCTTGAAGAGGTACTTCGATCAACGAGGTCACTTAATATTGTTTATCGAAGGAATTTTTTTACTCGAACTATATTATAATTTATAATATTCCAATAAGCGAAGAACGCAGATAAGATAAGAAATACGATAAATCACACTCTTAAATGGAAGGACATTTTAAAAATTCCTCACATTGTCAACCAATTCCGCATCAAAGTTATCTTTCCATTTAATTTTCAGATTAAGTATTAGCCTGTTTTCTATTTGCCCCCGGAACTCCTAATAATGCAGATTAATATTAATTAAACTGAGCTAAACTAATATTACTCGTTCCTTATTAAAAAAATTCAATTATTCTATATGAAGACTAGTATGAAACATGTTTCATTCTTTACAGAGCAGCAGTTTCAAAATTCAATGTGTTGTCCATTAATTTTCTGCTATTCCTTCTTTTCTCAATACGAGAAACTTTAGTTGTCATCGCACCAAATATGCAATAACTTTTTCAGCTGACGATAATATTCGAATAGAAGAAAGAAAGGATTGTGGGTCCGTGGTATTACCGAACATGTATCACACGTGTCGCAGGTGAGAAGAGGAAATGCGTGGCAACAGGAGATCTGACGTTACATCGTGTCGAAATCCTTGCTGGGTTTCGTCGTCAAACGGAAGAAAGAACAGACGGTCTGTATGTGTATTACTACGTAACTTCATGATTTAATTCGTTACAATTCTCTTGCGATATAACTACAGATACACTCATATAAATTACGTAATGCTCAATATTTTGTTTAAAAACGTAAAAATATATTGAACAGAAATCAAATGGGCAAGGACCTCGATCGTTCTTCGCTTTCCAATCGGGAATTAGTCAAATACGTCTACTTCGCAAGCTTCCAAACTCAACTTTCTCAAAAACGAAACCTCCAACGCAGTTTCGTTATTCTTGCTTCTTGTCTTATTTTGTGCTGTAAAATCTCCTAAGCTTCGCTTGTGCCACGCATTTACGAGCTGTAACTCGAGAATGGGAAAATTAAGCAAACGACATGGAAGAATTGACGCGTCGAGTGATTCTGACGGTGTTTAAGGTTGCTGGCGGGAGTTGCATATCGATTTTACTAACAACAGTTTCACGTTGTCCATCTCTCACTGTTCTGAGGTGAAAGAATTAAATGGGCCAAAATCAGTGGGAGTGGTGCCGCCAATAGTTGAAAATAAAACTGGCAACACAAACGTATACATCGAGAAGACCCATTTATCGGGGTTCGCGGTGACCTGTTTGCGAGATACGACGCTTTTCCTCGGGGAGAAAAATCTGGCATGTTCATCTCAGTCGGAATGGGACTGGGTGAAAGTCGCTCAGGTGATTCGAGGGATGCCGGCCAAAGATAGACACAAGACAATGCTCGATGGCGTTTTATGTAACGTGGCAACACGCGTTACGGCTCGACTTCACTGGGTCGATCCGTAAATCCTTGAAAAAGAAGTGACGGTTTAACGTAAATCGTGAATTATTATTTCCGTTTGGTAAATGGAATTGTCCATGGCGATTGGCGACTGCGCGTAATTGTTCGGACTCAGCTACGATCAGAATTTAATTCGACGAACGAATCTGCGCTCCGTTATGTATTTACGCACATTCCGTGTCGATTAACTCGAGAGCGCAAGAAGAGCTCGATTCGATCGGAGAGGCTCGAGGAGAGCTGCATTTCTACGTGAAATACCTCGAGCTACATCGAAGCAATAATTGCGAACGTGTTAAAATATCGAGTCGTGTAATAATTTTTTATTTTAACTAGTCGACAAGATTTTTGTAACAGGAACGTCCCCGATTTATATATATATATATATATATATTACATATTATTGGGTTGTAACGTAAATTTATCCTTCTTTTGTTATATATTACATATACTGTAATACGTATTCATTATATAAATAACTAATAGTCTATTAAGTATTATAATGATAAATGCAACGATTATACAATTCTAATAATTCAAACAATGCAGTCAAGTGAAACAATTGAACGATTTACTTACAACTAGATATTTTTCACATGTCAATCAGACTGCATTAACTACTTCACACACATGGCACACATTCTTGCCACGTGCAGCCAAATTTCTACGTAGCACTACGTATCTCAGTCTAGTACATGTATATTTTCCCAGTTAATCCGCGCTTGTTCAATACCTTAAAATAAACGTTCATTTATTTCACTAATACTTCAAATAAATCTTTTATACGATTTCTTTATGATACATTCACTCAAAATTACAATATTATATACTGTGGCTCGCGGAAATATTCGGGCACTAATAGAAATTTTTAAGGAATATATTATGTACGTTACATAAAATATTCTGAAATTTCATTAGCCCTGTAATGAGATACGACTATCATGATTACCTTGGTAAAGTGTAAAACAAATCTGAAAATGTGTATGGAAGTTAGACGATATTTACTGCGAATATATATTTAATTAAAAATTAGTATGTAAATTAGAAAACATAGACTACAATATTTAAGATTTATTAATACATATTTAATGAAATGACCTTTACCACTAAGGACACGTTTGAGGCTACGAATTATATTAATTTTTTACTAACTATATGTTTGCAATAAACTTCTCATAATTTCTATATACATTGCCGTTCAAAATTCTTAGAACATCATTTATTTTTAACAATGTTTTAATATTTGATAAAGATTATGAATTTCTTAATAACGTTATTCATAGATCAGTATCATATATTTTCTTTAGCGTATAAAATACTAAGTCGAATAATATCTTTCAGCTGTTCATTAATTTTTCTTCAGTATCGGAACAAATATAAACTCACCAAGCTTTTGAGCCAAGATATACATTTTAAGATTGATCCTAAATTTCCCCAATATAATCACACTAATCGTGTCTCATTACACTGCTAATGGAATTAAAAAAGTGTTCGTATACATATTTATATTTTGCAAATTATATATTCATACAAATTTTCTGTGATATGTGTCTGAATACCTTCGTCAGACATTGTTCGTGTATTGGATAAACCGCGATAATCAGGCAACAACAAAGAACGTGTTACCGTGATAATAACGTGTAACGATACTGTTTACGACAGAGGCGCGTTACGATTATAAAGCGCGGGTTAGAATCTTGTGGAACAGGATTTGCGGCACCCACGTAGATGCTGATCACGTGTACGGTACGATACGATTCGCAAATAACGGTGTGTTGTCAGGTCTGTGCTCGTTGCGACCAGTTACATTGTGGGAAGATAGGTAACGCTCGCGTTACGTGAATAAGCGTTCGTAAATTCATAACGAAGCGGAGAGTGGTTTAGAAAGCGGACGCGAACTGTACAAAAAACCGTATAACCGTGCGGCAGCGGTAGAATTCGTTTTCTGCTCGCTAGAGACTAGATTGAAAGCGCAGAATGATAGCGCAACTATTTGTAGCAGCAGATTTAAAAAAAGAGAGAAAGAACACACCAGAAATTGGAGATTGTATTATTTGTATACCGTATATTAATGTATACTATAGCATATAATACAGTTTTCCAAATTGCATCTAAATTATATTGCATACGCGTACCGCATAATACATATATCGAGAACGGTAGTTGAAAAACATTTGTTTAATAAGAACAATGATACTGTGTCTCGAGGTGTATTATCAATCACGGGTTATATTACACGTGGAAAAATCCAGTATAAAAAGCACTATAGGAAGAAAAAATGAGCGTGGAACGCAATCGATCCGGCCGTATTGAGTAATCTTTAATTTTCAGGATTACTCAATGCTGCTTGAAAGTCGCCTTCTGACTTGTGCATGAAAACATTCATCGAATTGTAACGCGGATAGGAAAGACGAGCAAAACAGCGATAACCACTGCAACGCATATTATTATTGGGGAAATCAACGATCGGTCGCGGCAAAACTACTCACTCACGTTGTTACTTTTCTGGTCAAGGTAATCGTAATGTTTCATCGTGTCATCATTGAACAACCTTCACGTAGGAACGCTGATAGATGTTCATGTCTTTCAAATATATACATTAATCAATTAACGGAAACCGACTTATCATAAAAACAGTATTTTTAAACATACAAAGTTCAGACAAAAGGGAAATTAAGAAGTGTTACAAAATTACCAAAGCAAAATTTATATTACATATAGGACATTTATAACCATATTTGGCGATTGGAACAATCAAAATAATGCTTTCTGATGAAAAGATAAATATGCTTAAAACTCTATTGAAAGAGAAAGCAGAAACATAACCAACAAAATGAAAAGTATGCCCGACTGTAGTGTTTACATGTAAAAATGATAAAAAGAGTGGATTTTTTATCTCGGCCGAGTTTCCAAAGCGAATAAAAGCTACGAATAATTCTGATAATTACCTTGAAGTATCCTCCTTGGTAAAGCGTATCTGGGGGCCCGAAGATAGCTACTTCCCACTCAAACATGTTGTCCTCGTTAACGAGTTTCACGCGGAATCCCTCGACAGGTTCCTCTTGAAGACTTTTATATTCGAGGGCAAGTGCCCTTAGAGCGCTGCTCGTTGTTTGTGCCATATTTTTCTTCTGGAAGTAAAGTCTGCAGCCTGTTCCAGGAAGCGGAACGTCCTAAACCTCCTGAAGTGGTAGCACAGAACACTACAGTCGGACGGACGCCTTTGCGAACACTGCTCCTCGACAGAATCAATTTCCAGCGGGTACCAGATAGTGTGTAGCCGTTACTACGATTTCCTTTGTTGCTTCTCGACGCGTCGTGGTCTTTCACTCGCGGCAGGACGTTTTCTACGATAATAGTACGATTTTGCACATCAAATAAACAAAGAAATATGATCGGACCAACAAACTGCGAAGTGCCCCTCCAGTCAACAATATACTATTCCCGATGCACGCACCTCTAACAAAACAGCTGACGTACCTTCTGCGTCAGCGTTGCTTTTGGCGCAAGCGCACGATGATATTCCCTATTTTTCTTCCGTGTGTCGTCGACGATTTTCAAATAAAAATATATCCAAAATACACCAATCGTTGTATTTGAACTGATAGAAAAGATTTCTTTTGCGTTATTCTAATTCGTGATTAAAAACTTGGAGCAATTTAATAGACAATTTAATAAATTTCTAGACTTCCTGTTTCCTGATTGGAAAATACGTCCCCAATCACGTGACGCGTAAAGAAGCGATATATGTACATACGCTACTTATACATACTTATTTGTCGCTCAAATCCTTCGTGCTAAAGGCAGTGCTGACTATATATTTTTGTATTCGTAGTAACAGCAAGCACCAATCAGAGAGAACCATCGTGTAACGTATTCTCATTGGATAACGTTGGACAAGAATACAAAAATCCAGTGTATATGAAATCTATATACTACATGCTATATGACTAATGCATATATGAATAGTCAAATCACGTATTTGAATTTAATTGAAAAGTATAATACATATTACATAGCATAAGAAAGATACAGGACATATCTATGAATTGTTAATATTCAAATAAGAATAAATATGAAAACACATTTCAATAGATATTGTTATCGTTTCTCACTCGTATTAGTTTTGTAAAATCATCATGAAAAACATGTTTATACATGATGACATTAGCTTTTTTTTTATACGCATCCCCACTTTGCACATACATTTTAACATGTAACGCTAATACCATGAATAGTCTCATCAGAATCCTTGTACGTAGCATACGTTCTAACGCAATTCGCAAGACACAATTTATGCAACGTACTTTATCGAATTAATCTACACGGAATTATACATAATATCCGACATTTATAATGACCACCTTAAACACAAGTCTTGTAGACCCTGAACTTTTCAAAATTTTTGCATTTTGGGGAAGTGTACTTGCTTTAAAATTACTCGCGATGGCACCATTAACGGCACGATTCAGATTTAAGAATTTGGTACGTATACACTTCATTAACTTGCAATACAAAATTATCCATATTTATATCGTATGCGAAAACAGAAAATATAATTTTTATATCTATTTCAGGCATTTGCAAACATCGAGGATACAAAAACGTTAAAAGGATCAAAAGTTAATACCAATGATCCCGAAGTTGAACGTGTACGCAGAGCACATTTAAATGATTTGGAAAATATACTTATATGGTATATTGTTACATTCGCTTGGTTGACCACAGGACCTTCTACATGGTTAGCTTCAATGTTAATTAGGGCTTTTGTAATTGCTAGATTTGTTCACACAGTGGTATATGCTATTTTCCCAAAACAACCTCATAGAGCACTAGCCTTTTTTGTAGGTTTTGGCATTACTGCATATCAAGCATTTAGTACTCTGTTATACTATTTGTAATTTCAATGTTAAGATTTCATTTTTGTTTTGATATATTCTTTATTAAGAATAATATTTGATATTATTCTATATTGTTTATTAATGCTGTAGTTACTAATAAAATATATCAAGAAATTCTATTGATTAGATTATTTGATACTTTATCCATATCAAAAGAACCTATCTATTTCCTTCATTTTTTATTGTCACACTAACTTCAAAATAAATTGCAGATAACTAATATCATACATATCATAATGAAAAAGACTTTCATTTCATAGAATGATGATATATAACGCTTAATACTTTTGTAACATAGTTTGTCATTTTTGATTTATAAAACAGAATTATATTTTATGTATAATACATTGTTACAACAAATCTTATTAATATAGATGTTAGTCAATGGAAATATTTGAATAAAATTCTTGAGTGTTTAATAATTTGACAAGTTAAACAGGATATATCTAATTCTACAATATGTCCAGCTTGTTGAATATTTAGAAAAGATTAGTCTAATTTATTAAATGAAAATAATATGATTAAATACCATGATTATCTTTAGAATGTACCCTAAATGCACTGGATCTTTTATTTCTGGTTTGGATACATATTCTTCCAGTAGAGAAATATTCTTTAGAAATATAGGACGTATAGTATTTGAACACAGATTCTTTTAAGAACATTATAATATCAGGAGGTTAAATAGGTATGTTGATTTGTTCATGAATGTGTTATGATAAAGTATAGAAGGGAGAAGTAAGAGAAATATAATTATAATTTAATATACCGTGATCTTATTGATTTGTTTTTACAAGTAGAGCGAAAGAACAGTGACTTTTGTGAGTTCCAACAATTATATCCCATCGTTAGAAAACTATATCTTTTATTCTATATTATGATATAGCGTTATATTGCAAACTGAACATATGAACAAATGATAACACATGAAGTACTTAATATTATAAGTATAATACTTATAATCATTTGTGAAATTGCTCAAACTCAGTTTGAATCAGCTCAAAGTCAACTCAATTAATGTGTTGAATAAAAACTAAAAAATGTAGTATAAAAGTTAGTCAATATACAAAGCATAGATGAATATAATAAACATATAAATATTAGTTTAATATAAAGTTACTTATAGTGAAATCGACGATGTAAGTATTTAGTTATGTAGAAAATTTATATAAGGAAAAATCAAATGCTAGTGTTAATTTATTCCTTCTGCTTACCTATTTATAATATCTATATATGTAATGTATGCAATATGTAAATTTAAAAATCATAGAAATCCTACAGATCAAGATCAAACGTGGAATATTACTATGTTCCGTAAAGGAATCAGGAATTGTATTAGTAATACCTACTTATATATGTAAATATCAGCAACTTTATTGTAATTACTTCTTTCATTTTTTATATTATAAATAAGCTATTCTATCAAATTCATTCCAAATTATGTCTTTTATTGCTATTAAAAGAAAACAATCATACTTCTACTTGTGATAAAACAGACATATTGCACAAAATACAAAAAGAACAATTTTTATATTTTTTAATAGTATTGGTCCAAAATTTTAAAAGTTCATATTCTCTATTTTACTTTTTTCACAGGTTAAGTACATATATTTTTAATATAAATATACAGAAATGGATATAAAATTAAAGAATGTGATAATTTTTTCATTTATTAAACTGTAAAAATGATCAAGACGCACTTACCATGTTCTGTTTTTATTGGTTATATTTTATCAAAAATCATTTCTGGTCCGTATATTGCCGCGTTTATAATCTACGTAATAGAAACGATATGCGCATGGGCAAAGGTTGTTATGCGCGGTCGTCATGACGACGTTGTCTCGACGGCAATGGGCGCGGGAACGTCAGACGTCGCGATGTATCTGTGAGGTGCGAACCGCCGTCGGTGCAACGGCGTCCCGCCGTTACCGAATGTGTGCCAAACGTTCGTTCGGTTTCGTCGGAAAACAATGCGTTATCTCATTCCATACCTCCAGACGATTAGCACTACGACACCTCAATTGGACAGTGATCGAGGAACCACTGTCATCTTCCCTCAAGACGATGATCGATATGTTGTGTAGAAACGCTACTAGGAAAATATAACTGAAAGGTGAGTGTTAATTTAACTTTTCAAACTTATCGAAATTTTCTTATCAATATTTATCAATATTCTTATAATATTTTTAATGAAAATTATGTAGTTATTTGAAAATGGAAAGAAGATGAAAAATTATGAAGTGTCGTTTGAAAAGTTATATCGTTTATATTGGTTACATTTGAATACACGATATTTTAGATTCGTGAACAGCTTTTTATCTTAGAACATTTCAACTATTTAACTCGTATGCAAAATAGAAGAAAGATCGTACGTTAAGCGAAGAACATAAAGTAAATTCTTTTCTCCCTTTGATCCGATGTAATACAGATGCCTTTGTGCATGGCACATGAAATCGGACGTGGGTCGTCTTTGATCTGTCTTCCAGAAAGCGCAATTTCTACAGTCTTCTAGTTTCTTGAAATTTGATTCGTACAAAACTAGAAAATATCTTTACTTACATAATTACTCGTTCGGGCGTAATGAAAAATTACTATTTAACATTTGAAATTTAAATTTTGCACTGAGAGGTTATAAGACTTACACAACGCTAATGATGCTACCATACAGCCGACAGCGGTGTAATAACGGTTGCCGCTTTACAGGGGCTCTACACATGATCCGATTTCCTCATATATAAGAGTAGCATTTCCTTTGAAGACCTTAACGTGCACGAAAGCATCGATCAATTAACGCAATTAATTATTCTTCAAAAAAACAAAAGTGGAAATAGAAACGGAGTCATTCATATTTAAACGGTAATCTATCGTGCTTATACATATATCTTCTATTACATCGTGCCTCGAATATAAGGGTGCATTCATGCGACAATTGTGATCGATTTTCATCGCATTTACTTCTACCATTCGCATTCCGAGCGTATGTGGATCGCGATATGGTCTGTTCTTTCAGTACCGCGTTCATGTACTTTCTATTGTTTCATCAATACTCTCTCTCTGGTAACCGCATCTGCAACGCTAGAGAGATATACGAGTATATGTGTATCCGTCCGCGTGGATGCGTCCTTGTATAAGTACGATCCCCGTTGTTCCGTTGATCTCGATAAAACTCTATGCGAAGAAGATAGAGCTCGCGTGTGAGGGCACTCGAGCAATATGTAGGCTAGCAGGCCGATTCCTTGCAATGGCTTTCCGAAAAATGTTAATATTGGCGAGCGGTCAATATGATTATCCGTTTAAGCGTGCATGGTACGCGGCTGATTACAAAGCGGTGGCGTATTGACCCCGTAGTTTCTGTTCCCGAGATAAGGGGTCCCTTACGTGCGTGCCAATGCCGCCTGTGGTTTGCTCCGCGCGCGGTTATCGATAGCTCCCGACAGTTTTCCGTATCATATGGTCTCATCTTATGCCTGAACCATCGAACAAAATTACATCGTATCCGCTGTCATGCACCAATTCATCCCCTGACCATGATTCAATTCGTCGCAAAATTAATATCAAGATCGTAATTACATTTCTATTGATATCAACACCGTCGCAGGTGACTGTCACCTTTTGTGACAACGAAATCTGCCTTGATACATATTTCTGCAGCACAAAGGTATATTATTAATCAACGTCATGCACACTTTTCGATCAATTATGTACCGTGTTTACTATTTGCTTCTCACCGTGTTTGCATCAAGTGTCCTAATTCTGGGTTCCCTTTTCACTCGGCATGACAATGACGCTTTGAATTGGGTCTGGGCAGTCTGGTTTCTCAAGTACACGAAAAAGATGATTAATTGCGTCGCGTCGCGCGTATATGGTACGATCTTATTTGTAAATGCAGATTGACAACCACTGTATAAGTCTGTAATTTAGTGTCATGGTCGTATACAGAGAAACGCGATCTGTCGTCTACTTACGTACGCGTACGGCTGGCTACGTACTCGTATCTCCGTGGTTCTTACCAACACTCTCGAATATTTATCGCGGTATTAAGAATTGTCCGCGAAGAGACTTTACCCTTGCCATGAGTAAACCGAACGAAACAGTCCATGACATCATATGCATTCTGTATATGCATTCGTATCATCCCCCTACCATCTCATTCGAGACGAGATGTGAAATTGGTATGTCCGCTTATGGGCTGTTTGCCGTGAACGCAACGAGAGACGACGCCTCTTCTTGCCCCTTTTTTCGTTATGCTTCCGATGCCGCGGGACCATCAGCTTCCTTTAACGTAAATCAATGCGATACATGGATGTGTCCTCGTTTCGTGCATCCTTATTCATTATCGTGGGATTAAAGCGATCAGTGTGTTCGAGCGTACTCATTTTTATGGTCGGTTCGCTGATGAAATTACCATCAAATTTTTCATTATACGCTCGGAAACTGCTAGTTAAACCGCTTCACGATCTTTTCATTCGGTATAATGTAATTTCGTTTGGCTTCGTTGATCACATTATTACACGTTCTTCACGCTGCACTTTATTATTTATATCGAAACACTGTTCGCTATCATGTAATTGTTACTTCGATAAAACTGATCCTTTCAGAATAACCTGCTCTGCAGCTTCTAAAAGGGCCTGTCGCGCAATATGTTTTTTCATAACTGAACTAAAATTTGACATTGACGGTAATTTCACCGAGAATAGGAAATTTACTGAAAATTAAATATGAGAAAGTATCGTGTACACCGTGCAGGCATAGAATTTATACAACAATATGCGGCAATAGCTTTGGTGACTTCATGAGAGTGACGTATTTTACGTATTCAACGGTAACCATGCGTGACCGTGCATTCGTTTCGCTTTGTGCGATACTGATGAGAACAGGGTCAAAGTGCGTTATAAGAATAATGTTCCGGCCAAGAACTTTTGAATTGGTACGTTGTTAGAAACCATCATTATTTTCTGGAAAATATCCATTGTCCATTGAATTAGGACCATACATAGAAATGCTATTTCTGTAATGTCATACAAAACACACGAGAAACTAATATTAGACGCTGTAGTTATCTAAAAATTCAACGTGCCAATATATTCTCAATCCATAGACTCGTGATTATCATCTGAACTAGAATACTACAAAGATATCGAGAAATAAAAGGACTAGCAAAGAAGATTATGGTTTTCTTGTCCGTGAAAATATTTGCAAAATCCTAATTCAAACGATGCAGCAACATCTACTAATGCTTCATAAATTTCAAGTGTATTGAGCTTTTGGAAACTAGGAAGATCTCTTAAAGCAGACAGAAGACGAGATTTTCATTCGAGAAAAATTCGAAAGAGGTATTTTAATTATCCACGAATGCGTTATTTTCCGAGAGAGGGCCGATACGTCGAGATCTTGAGGACGATAGAATGGCGCGCAGGGGTCGTTGTAGAGTACATCGCTTCGTCTTAGAAGCGGAATTACAAAAGTTTCCCTTTTAACGTTAATTAATAAGAGAACGCGCTGTACCGTGCTTCATTATAGCGCTATCCATTATAAAAGGAGCCAGCCGGGGCCGTCTTTCAAGTTGGGCAAGCTTTCGATTCTCCCGAGAGGGACGTGGAAAAGGATAGCCTGATTTAAGCGAGGCGGTTGACTTTTTCTTCATATATACTTAACCCTGTTAACCATAAAGATCGACGGACGTCCGTGAGAAACGATCGATCTCGATCCATTACATGTAACATTGCGATACATTAGCAACTGAAAAGCGTTTCTGATCAAGGCGTCGCGGCATAACCGCGCCTTGGAATTCGATCGCGTCCTTCTTCTTAAGTAAATACGAATGGATCACGAGTGGATGCGAATTTACAAATAAATAGACCCCTTCGTTTTTGCAAAGTTTCACCTCGCTACCATATCAAGTATACTCATTCTTAACTCTTTCGACCCAATTTTTTTTCTATTCAGTTTTTATTCTTGCTTCTTTGAGAAAGTGGCAACGCTAAACTAGGGATGCTCGTAGGATAATTTTTTATGTTTGTCTAATGATTTTAACAATTAGAACACGCGAGTTTCGTAAATGCGTTTTATGTACAAATGATAATTTATAACAGTATATGTGATAACTAGTGAAATACGTTGTTATTAACGTTTTTTAACGATTAATTTAGGTTTATAGCCTGCTGGTTTTGTAAAGGTATAATATAAGTGTTATTTCTAATTACTAATTATCAATTCGTCACTAATTTGTACGTTCTACTAAAATTCACATAACATTACGACAAGTCGACCGAAGTGTCCAAACGTTTACAGCTTAATTATCACGGTCACTCAATTTCCATCGATATTAAAATGGAAAGAAACGACAACTATCATGCGTGAATAGCAAATGAGCAACGATTCAGAGAAATGACTCATAGTTCGATAGAAGTTCCAGGAATTCTCGTTTAGTCTGCCACTTCGAAGATGAAGACGAAGAATGCACGTATTGAAACAACATATACGTAAACGTAAACGTTTGTTCAATGGCGTTTCTATTCCGAATGTGGTAGTTCCTATGTAGTATACTTGTCGGTCTCCGGATGACGCGGTCGACCAGTTACTGGTTCGCCTACGGATTTCAACGCATTCACCAAATACGGAGCATCGAAGTTGGTTTCACGTAGCAGCGCTTGCACGGTTCCTACCCACGCCATGACCTGACGACACTTTTTACGGGAAACGCGTCGGGACGGGCGTGGTACTTTCGCTCCATAACCGAAATCGATCGTCGAGATCGAGATCAATCGTATGCACTTTGCGTCCTCGATTTTTTTCAGCAGCCCTATACCGGCCAGAAATCGATGATGGATTCGCGGGACGACCGCAAAATATTTCCTTATTAGGACTTTACGACTTTTCTCCGAACCAGCCGTGTGTCATCCCATTGTTTGATCCGTTAAGGATCGTGCAATGAAATAATTCGCGAAAGTTGCGAGAACGTACGAATGATATTGTAAAAGGCAAATAGAGTAACGTATTGTTTTATTCGGATAAAAAGCGTGTTAAAATAATAGTAGGTTGTTTGGGAAAATCGTAGCGAAAGTTAAGACACACTTTTAACAAGAATTAGATATTTGCTATTTATGATGATTTCACGAAATTTCTCTTGAAAAATGTTTCGCCCTTGTCGATAATGAATCCCTTCAAACAGCTCGTTCAAGCTTCGAAAATACATACCTCGTTTCTTGCCTACGTCTTTCGAAACAGTTTTGTAAAGATCGCAATAAATAATAAGGAAACTATAGTATTATTTGACGAATGAATAATATGTACATGGAACGTGTATAATCATAATGTTAAGCTTCGAAATTGTATTATACAGGGTGGTTGGTAACTGGTGGTACAAGCGGAAAGGGGGTAATTCTACGCGAAAAAAGAAGTCGAAAATATAGAATAAAAATTTTTCGTTTGAGGCTTTGTTTTCGAGAAAATCGACTTTGAATTTTCGCTCGGTACGCGCGCGGTACGTTATAACGGATCTCACTGTAGATCGTTGTCTCGATGGAAAAATTAAAAAAAAGAAAAAATTAAAAAAATAATTTTTATTCTATATTTTCGACTTCTTTTTTCGCGTAGAATCACCCCCTTTTCGCTTGTACCACCAGTTACCAACCACCCTGTATAATTTAAATGAATTGAAATCAATTACGAAGGGAATATGGCATTGGCGCAACGTTGGTGTTTAATGGGTTAAACAACTTGTAAAAATAGTTCTAATTCTTTGATCGATGTAAAATTGCTGTTTTCGCTAAACGTATCTCGACGTGTTGCGTACAGGCGCATATTAAATATGCATCCGAGCGAAAAGTCGAAGGAAAAGCGTTAAAGGCCATCAGACTAAAGAAAGAGCGTGCTTCCTCTATATCGTATGCGATACTACCTACGTAATGATTCAACGTCGATTTAGTGATCCTATCGAAGTAAAATATCGCGTGTCTCGGATTCGAAGGTCGTTGGATCGCGATCAATACGACATCAAAGTTACGCGTACATCTATCCTTTCGACGTTCCTGCTTAACGTCGCATTTCCTGTTGCATCATAGGGTTATTTATTTTAACCAAGGACAAACAGATTCTTACTCGGTTTGTGTAATACTTAATAACAAATCAGACAATGATGTCGCGTTTAAAGAAAGCTCATCGACGATGTAACGTCACTCTGAGGTACGTGGAAATTGTCTTTATGCAAGAGCGTTATTTATCCAATAACGGATAGTATGAAAAGGCTTTAGCGTACAAGAAGTTGGTCATAGTTGAAATCGTTATAGGAAGACAAAATAAAAAATATTAGTTTCTTTCTTTTTATAAGAAAATAATAGACGCACAATGTTTTTTGTTTTATACTAGTTATAAAATTTTGTTTTTATATTTATTTTTTATATTGTATTTATGAATTTTTGTTTTATATTAGTTATAGAATTAATAGTCAATAAAATAATATAAAACAGAAATTGTTGCTCATCTATTATCACCTTATGAGATGAAAGAAACTTTTCCTAATAGATTCCGGTAACCAGTGTTTCTAAATATTTCCAAATGATTAAAACAAGATATGAAATAAGATCGACTAAAAAGTGTTGAATAACGCGTAAATAATATTATAAAATAAAAGACTCGCTTTTATCGTGCTTCTATTACAACGTGATACTTTCTAAACTTTAAATATTATAATCCACAGGCGAAATATATAAATTTCAATCGTGTGACGATCAGAATGTTCATGAATTGAACTAACAAAACGAAATTCTTCAGGCAGCAGAGTACAGCATCTTAAAACGTTTATGCTAGTTAATAAATGATAAATTATAGGGAGTCAACGAGTTGGGGACGTTCAAAGGATAGTTTGGAGATTTCGAGTCTGGCGGAAACGCGGCATTGACATTGGCGATAAGTCTCCCAGGGCAGACCAATTCCGTGCGATAAATTTCAGTGTTACCGCACCTCCATTTGTATCACAGGGCAATCTAACAATAATTCCTTCAACTCTGCTAGCTCGTTAACGACATCGTCAGCGGTGCAATCAGCCACTATATCTGCGATAGTGCACGCGAAAATAATGGCCATTGCTGAACCAGTCCGACACCTCCAAGGGGAACGCCGCGATCGCGGCTCTCCACGGCCTACGTCATCGCCTGGTTTACATCGAGACATCACGAAGGACCGGTTTCTCCGAGCTATCCCCTTCTGCTCTGCCTCTCCTCCAGACACGTTCATTTCGTATTCGTGCTTATTCGCGACCGATCTTATTTCTTCAGAAAACGAACATATCGTATCGCGAACGATAATGCACATAATTTCTCTTTCGTCACTATCATCGTACGTAATTGCATTGCCGAGTGCGGAAAGTTCAAAGCTCGTTGACGAGGCGGTTTATCGAGAGAAACGTGCGCATCCAGATCGAATGAAGATGTAAACGTGGACGACATATTTGTCCGTTTCTTAATTATGGGTTATGGTAGTGTAATTAAATTTCACTTAGAGGGAAAGCTCGTTATCGTCGTGACATGAATGCGTTGAAGCGGTTAGAGAGCTTTAGAAAATGTAATTAGATAGTTACGTAGAGTTCGTAAGAATTAGAACACCTGCTGCTTTCATACGAAACGCGATGATTAGTATAAGGTATTATGGATGAATGAACGAACCTCGCGTTCATGCAAGTTTCAGTCCTAATATACGCTATCGCATACGAGCACCTGGACACTTTGGTCGATTTGTAGGGACAGTACACGAACGTTATATTAATAACAAACTAATAGCTAAAAGTAATATGGATCTCCTTAATGGAATCAACAAATAATAGGTTTTAATTATTTGTATAATCACTGACAAACTGTACGGTATAATTCGATACGTATCATAGAGATTTTTTAAATATTACTATAATACTTAAGCAAACGATCGTAGTCTTCTCTTATCTGATCCGTATCTTAGAAACTAAGTAGTCCAAGGGACAAAGAACCTACAGATACAGCTCGTGTAATCATCATACGAGTACAAATTTCTTTCTTCAACAACGGGCTTATTCAAAGTCGTAATCGCTATATGCTTATAAATAAGAACATCGTCGTCTCTTTCTCCCTGTCTGTGACACGTTGCTCGAAAGAACAGCTACAGATTCCCGTGTATACCGAATCGTAGTGGAAGAGGCGAACGTGTTCCGGTGAACACGCTCGGCAACGCGAGGGGGCGAAAATTGCATTTGTACCTGTAACGCGACGCGTGTACGTGGTATCGTCGTCGACGTAATCTCTTACGATGGAAAGCGAAAAGAGTAAATGTCGGCTACGCTTCGGTTGCAATATCTTTCGCCGTGAAAGAAGCTGAAGCCGTACACGCGCGGCCACACACGTGAATAAAGTCGCGTCCAAAGAGAGTTTTGTTCCTGTACGTGTTTCGCCTAATGCGCCACGTCAGCCTCCGAATGAAAGAGAAAACCGTACGTGCTTTTACAGCGAGCGAACGCGACGCGTAAAAATAGAGGGTGTGCGTTTACGGGCTTTATTCGCCGCGAACGAAACAGAGCGGCTGTTTCGGTCGACGGGCCTCCATAAAATTGTTGTAAGACGGTCCAGCGCTGGTAAATATCGTACGTACGTGTACAGACTGAACAGACTATGGAATTTAGCGATCGGAACGCGAAGACGTTCCATATTTATCATTCTATATGGAGAAAGTCCACAGAAAAGGTTTGGCTAGCTAGAGCTGTCGTTACACAATAGGATGAACTTGTAGCATGAACGAATCGACCAATGCATCGGTGCGCGTATTTGTGGCGCTAGATAAGTATGCGTATCGAATGACGAGAACACGGACAACTTCTTGCACCTGGATGCGAATTTTACGGCATTGGATTGTAAATGAAGTAGCGTGAGAGAAGCGGTGTGAGAGTTTATGTAATGATCAAGAACTTTTGTGATAGAATATCGGTAATCAGCGAGATACGGTTGATAGATGATTATCGAAGATTCGACGTACATAGCGTCACGTGGACGTTTAATGTATTAATTGGATCGTTCCTTAATTAGAAATTTTCTTAAATCACGAATCTAGAAGTATAATAAAAAAAAAAAGAATCTTAGATACGTCGGTTTTAGTAACTCGTAAATGTAAATATGATATGATTCATTTTAATTTAAATGTAAAAAGGATAGGCGATTTCTAAATAAAAACATCGTCATATCTAACAAATATGCAATCTGAGCGATGAGTCAGCTCGTCTTCCGTGGTTTACAAATTAAGAATGCGAGAATATTAACTTATGTACTTTTAATAAAAACATTTTTCTTCGACAACAACTATCCTTTTACGAGTCAACGTTCCTACGTTAACGTCGATAGGAGCTAGAACGAATTTTACGATCAGTCAAAGCAGACTCATAATTTGAAGTAGACAAATAACCGTAGAGCGTAACGAAACGTAGATAGACACGCTCGCGCTGCAGGCGGTTATACAATATTGTTGATACAGTATGTGTACTCTTCTAACGAATGCACATAAGCACGTGTATGTACGTGGTGTATTAGCAAAGTCGTTTTTAGTCGTCTGGCGACGTTGACAGAAACGGGAAACATTCTGCTTCTTGGTAAAAATGCCTCAGCAGAATGAACGATTCGAGGTGAGATTTTTCGCGCAGCGAAACGCAAAACGGAGGAAAAGACAGCGAGAGAGCGTTTGGAGGTGGATTATCCTTAAAGAGGATCGGGCAAAAGCGAAGCGGGCAAAGAAGAACGAGGACAAGACCCGGTTTGGGAAGAAGAAGAAGAGAGGAAGAGTTGTATCTCGCCAACTCACTCGAGAACGGTACACAATAAGAATCGGCTAGAAGGATCGTGTGCACGCACACGGACGCGAGACACGAGCGAATACGCGGTAACATCCCACGCCGGGCGACATACGAGAGAAAAGTAGGGAGGCCGGATCGGCGTTCTCCAGGCAAAAGAGTCGTGGTTCGCGTACGTCGTGGCAATGGTAGTGACGGAGAGCAACGGTGTATGGTGTGGTCACTAGGGCCAGCGAGCCATCGTCGATGCCACATCGACTCGCGGTACCGGACCGTGAACATCAAAACGAATCTTTTCTCCCGCGTTTACCATTCTAACGGCGCGTTCTGCACCGAGACACGCAGATTTAACACACGTATACGTTATACCGAGACACGCAGAGAACAAGAAACAAAGAGACACAGTGGAAAAGGCGAAGAGTGTGTATAATCGTTGATATACACGATATAATAGAGCGAGTGTTGAGGGACGAAGAGAAACGAGTTTGCAAACTGGGCCGGTCGTAGTGAAGCTTCAGTCCGGCTCGAGTGATCGCCGAGTCGCGTGTTTCCTATCGTGATAGAAAGTAAACATACGGATAGTTCTTGGTTTTTGTCTATTTTCCTACGGTTTCGGTGCGCGACGCGAGTTTGCCCTTTGTATCGTTACTTCGTGTTGTTGCACTCGCATGAAAGATTGGTATACGATTGTGAATAGAAGTGAGTTAAAATGACTATACACAAGAAGACGAGTGGAAAGAGCAAGGGGAGCTCGAAGGAAGTCGCCACGACTTCTTCCAGTTCCTCGGATATGACGACCGTTGAGACGGTCGAGATGGTATCGTCGACGAGCATGGTCGAGGAAGCGACACAGATTATGGAGAGCGAATCTAGGAGCAGCGTCGTCGAGGTAACCAGCGCGAGTCGCGAGGTTATCATGGATTCCAAGGGTAACGTAATTAAGGTGATCGAGTCTGCTCCTCAGACTGTTGGTCAAAGTACGTCTACATATAGAACGGGTAAGAGTTCTCAGGACTTTATAGCGCAAGAACAGATGCAGTCTGTTAAACAGGGAAAAACTGTTCGTGACAGTCCACAAAATGTTAAGGACGTCGAGGTACGTTCGGATGGACATCGAGGAGAAACGTTGGAGCAAGTTAGTAGATCGTCCGAGAGTCGTAGCGAGTCTCGAGCAGAAACTATTCAGAAATCTATATCCTCTTCGATGGTCGTAGAAACATCGTCTTCGATGGGAGATTATTACGATCAGCTATCAAAGACGACGTCTTCCAACGGTATCGTGAACGGTGATCACGCTCCCAGAATACATACGTCATCAAAATCGTACGAAAGCAAACAAGCCAGTAAAGAAACGTACGAAGAGACAACCAAGGATGGAAAAACGTTCGCGAATATCTCGAGAATCCACGAATCAGGCGAAAAACTCGATGACAACGGTAGAGTAACAGCCACTCAGAGTCGCATCATTGACAAGGAGACCACGGTCGTACCCTCGGACGTAGGTCGAGTTAAACATACGGATGATGTCAGAATTGCCAGTAACAAGGTCATCCTCGATTCTTCCTCCAACGCCACTGTTAGCGAAAGCACCGCGAAGAGCAGCGTAAAAGCGGACAAAATTAGCGACGTTGTCACGCGGTGCAACAAACCCGGCCAGTCTACGTGGGATGGCACGTTTATTAGCGAAAGTCCGGCTAAAGACAAGGACGTCTCGAGAAACGTCGATACGTCTCGAACAGACCGGGACAGTCTCGACAAGGCAAAAATAGATCGCTTGGTGTCCAAAGTTAACACCGATAATGTACAAGAGAGCATGTCGAGCATTGAAATCTCTGAGAGTTCGTTTATCGATCAGCGTTCATCGTCGACGGTAATACAGGACTCGAAAATTATCATCGACGAGGGTCGTTCTAGCTCGACTAACATCGAAAGTTTTGATCGAAACGTTAACTCGATCGGTCGCGACATTCACGAACATGTTTCTGAGGATACGATCGATTTTGCCGGAGGACAGAGGCAAGTTACGACGGAAGCACACTCGAAAGGTTCGACTCGATACACGAAACCTGGAGAGTCTACGTGGGACGGTACTTTTATGGTCGAAAAAACACCAGAACCGAGAAAAAGAAACGTGTCAGATGCTTCTGTCTTTCATCATACTGGTGGCGATAATGTTATAGAATCAACACAGAGAACGGATTTCAAGGAGAAAAGTTCTGACGGATCTTACGAAAAGAAATCTTCGAACGTTGTCCACGTGGTACAAGGCGGCACGGACTCTTCGAGGTTCATTTCGGAAGAACGCAAAGATGTCACAGAGGAAATTTACATCGATGGAAAACCTGTTAGTAAAACAGAGCTATTGAGAGACAGATCGTCGTCTAGTAGAGGAGAAAAAATTACGAGACCCGGTGATTCAACGTGGAACGGACAATTCGTATACGAAAAGCCACAGGATGGCGGTAAGAAATTATCGAGTGACAAAACTGTGGTCAGAACGAGCGCGAAAAGACACGATTCCGTGGATGTCCAAGACGTCACGGAGGAGCAGAATATCTCCAGTATGTCAGAGTCTGTTTCGTCTTCGTACGTCGTGGAATACGCTACATCCACCGACGAGAAGAAAAAAACTAGCGAAAAGGTGACCTCTGTTTCTGAAATAATTATAGAAGAAGATTCCGGAGATGGAGGTTCTCCTCGACGATCAACTCCAGAAAAATCAGTTACCCGTGACACTACTTCGCGATGTTACAAACCTGGTCAATCCACTTGGGATGGCAGTTTCGTTTACGAAAAGCCGCAAGTTCATGAACGTCGAAAGCTGGATAGCCGAAGGCCGACCGATTCCATCGTCATTCGCGACGTTACAGAGGACAATTCGATAAACGAGGCGGAAATTTCATCAACGGCTTACGTAGTCGAACATTCGTCGAGTCAACAGAGTTTCACCGATGTTAAAGATTCTAGTTTATCTTCCGTACACGAGACGATTGTTTACGATGTGCAACCTGTTCGTCAAGATCGTCCATCGAGCAGAACATCGAGTAGACCAGATACTCCCGACAAGACACCTAAAGGAAGAGATACCAGGCTTACCAAGCCTGGTTCGTCGACCTGGGATGGAACTTTCGTCATGGAGAAATCGCCAGAAACGAAAAGACCGTCTAGCAGAGAATCCGTTGATAGACCGGCAGATAAAATTCGACCTGAACCAAGAGAAAGTCCAATACCGAAATCGAGAAAGCACATCAGTGATACCACTTTGGATATTCGTGATACTTCTCAGCAAGTATCCACTAGTTCAGAAGTTTATAGCAATTCCATTGTATTGGAACAGTCTACCACACACGAGAGTTATACCGATTCGTCGAACGTGGATTACTCCACGAGTTCCGTAGAGACAGTAATTGTTCGTAATGGCGTCCCAACGACGATACAGAAATCTGTGACGATCGAAGATAGATCTAAGAGTCCCGAGAAGAAAGCGTTGGAACATAAAGGGTTGCAACCAGAAGACTCCAAGTCGCCTGACAAACGTCCTAAGAGCCCCAGTAAAACTGACAGTTCTTTTAGACCGTCCAAACCAGGTGCTTCAACGTGGGATGGTTCGTTTGTTTACGAAAAACCAGCAAAAAAGCCTACCGATAAGAAACCATCGACAGACGTTTCACGTCGTCCTACCGATGAACGAGCTCCCATTCGAACGTCGCCAGTAGATAATGGAAAATTGCCAGAAGATAAGAAACCGACTTATCTCACTGAAAAATCTATCACTTTATCGGACACTACAATGGAGACTTCTAAATTTGTCACGTCGACGACGCTTGAACGAACTCTGGCTTCAGATTCCGAAGTTCTTGATTCGTCCAAGGTCTCTACAACGATATTTCATGAAATCGACGATAAAAAACGCACTGCAGATACCGAAAGAGAACTTCGAAGAGAGGTTCCTCGATCACCATCTGGAAAACATCCTGAAGACGGGAGAAAGTCTCCTGAAAGACGTCCTAAGAGTCCTGAGAAAAGTCCGGTGGATAGATCTATGAGACCAACTAAACCAGGCGCGTCAACTTGGGATGGTTCGTTTGTGTATGAGAAACCACAAGACCAGAAGAAGAAACCGACTGACCAACAGAAGGAACCAGTAGACGAAAAAAAGAGACCAAGAGAATCTCCTACAAGAGACGAACCTAAAGACAGACCAAGTTCTGTCGTGCCGAAAGATGATACCACGAAAATTTCAGTCGTGAAACATGATGTGACGGACACCAGGAAGGATGTCATGGATATTGATATAGTTCAGAAATCTTCTTACGTAATCGATCAGTCGTCGTTCACCTCGGTGCAGGACGTTCGCAACGTGTTAGAGGAACGTGTCATCAGCGAATTTACAACAGACACGCGTAAAGATGTGGTGAGTAACGACGTGTAACTATTAGTCAATCCTTTGGTTTGTTAAGGAAGGAAATAGAATGGCGGAGATTGTTCTTCGAAAGATAATCGCGTTTCATTTAAACGATGCTTCCTTGTACTCTTATGAAATCAAGATCTTGCGTAAAACTTGGTTTAAATCATAGTACGTAAAGATGAAATAATGGTCATATAAGAGTACGATAAATCGTCGTAGAGTAGAACTTTGATTATCAGGACATTGATTAATGAATGAACGAATGATTGATTACCAGAGCATCGATACTGTGTAAATGTTTTCGGTCATTAACAATTATGATTTCATAATGGAAATTTACCATACTTTTAGCAAGTATTTCCATAGTTACAGATATCGTTAGATAGAAACGAATCTTTAGATATTCCCCCTTCATGGCGCTGTATTCGATAAAAATGAATTATCAAGACTGCTCATGTGTCGTGGTTACATAGTTTGGATAATTAAGATTCTACTGTAGTAGCAAGGTATGAGTAAATCAGAGAATCAAATAAGGAAGGATAACGGTAAGAAGGAGGATCTTTCGAGTTCTTTCAAGTACTGAAGTTCACGAATAGGAAAAGAATTTTATTGGCTGAGTTTTCTCTGTAAATAAATATCAGTAGAATGCGTGAGTTCAGCATAGTGTAGCCAATGATATAATCGAGTTACCGATCTTTCAAGGGAAATAAAATAAATACAAAGACAGTCGCGGAAGAAGTTCGTCGAGTACTTTCACTTCCAAACCAGGCGAAGGTCGTAGGTTCTCGCGCGTTATTCGGTTAAAAATAAAGTTGACGTAACCTAGCGATCCAGCAGAACCACCGAGAGAAACATGGAGAACGAGGAGAATGCTTGATACAGGGTCAATCTGCAATGCGAAAAAGTTGAAACTCTTTTTACAATTCCAATTGCCAAAATATCGCGATGCTTCGTATTCACGATGTTTCATAACGATTCTTCTTTCGTAAGACGATATGCGCTGGTTTACAGTAACGTGCTTGTTCCATTTTATGTTATCGATATTCCTCGACATACATGCAAAAGGCTGTTCTGTCTTGAAGGACAGTTGCAGTGTTAAAAAATATGGAAAAAAGAATTGTATCTATGTTTCATGCAGTGTCTCTCCTCAGTGACTAATTATAGTACCACGTTATACAGCGTCCTCTGCAATCACGGAACGCGTCGAAAACATTTACGTCTTTGCCGATAAATCTTGCTTGCGTTTCAATTAACACCAATAACAGCGTCGAACGACTTGCACGACGCGATATACGATTTACTTTATCTCACGACACGTAGTCCAACTCATTACTAAATAACATTTTCTAATGAAAATGAACAACTGTTTCGACGTTCCGACTAATCGTTTATTTCGTCATCTGGTTAATGTAGTATGTACTTGAACATATTCGAACACTTGGGTGAATTTATAGTACGTGAATTGCACCGAAGTGTCTAAACTAATGATCAATTTGTAGCTAGAAATAACGTTAACTATCTTTTTATAGAATTACTAAATTATAAATTTAAGTTATCTATTAAAAAACATGGCAATAATATATTTTACTATATACATGATATACCATGTAAAATTTTTACGAATATGTTATATGCGTTATACGAAACTTTCTGAAATTTTATTAAAGTCGTAATGACGCATGACCATCTTATGATATCGGTCAAATGTGAAATCAGCCTAATAATTTCTATAATTGTTAGAATACTTTCTGTCTGTCTTAAATGACGTAAATTTGAACGCTCAATCAATTTTACAGCCTCACTTCTTCCACCGACAGCACTTAATCGAAACACCGTGATTTCGTTTTCATTGCGACATTCGCGACACACCGTAAATATTTCCGTTCGCGGGCTGGTGAACGTTTAGCCTGATGCAGGAACCAGCCGCATAATGATTTTCTTGCTCGGAGCACTTTCAAGCGCTGCAATCCCCGAGGCGAGTTACGTTCACAACACGACAATTTCAAACTCCACGGCAGTAAACAGTTATTAACTCAATCGAGTAATACCGCGATGAAACGAGTATGAATATATCTGTTCGTGCATTTGGCTAATAAGAGGCAACGGAATACCAAGTGACGTATGCCGCGTGCACGCAATTGCAATCACCTGCTATCGACTTCAATCGAGCATATGTAAAGCGATAATAATTGGTATCGAACGTGGCCAAGTTTGGAAGTGATCTCATCTCGATTTTCGCTTCGTTTTAAACTCTGATCGACCGACCGAGTTCCACGTTTGCGAACCTCGATCTGTCCGTCAATTCGTCACGCTCGTCGTTTAACTGGTTTGCCAACCTTTGACCCGGTTCCTTCGTCTCGCGTTTCGTTCCTTTCCTCGAGCGCCTCCAACGAACAACACAGTTGTTACATGTTATGAAAACGATTGCGATTAATAATGGGACCAAGTTCAATACGAAGATGATAGTCTTCGCAGGGATGACATTTCTCGATTTTGTTTGTTTTTTATAGGGGAACTGTTTTAACATTCAATATATTGTCAATGGATCGTGTTTCTGAATTATTTGATGTTGAAACTGAACGTGTGTTTTTCCGCTTTCTTCGTAATGATCGAAGAATCCGAATACTTTTGAACGTTAATGTACATTATACATTGTGATCGCGTGTATCTTAATCACCTGCGATAGCCTTTGACGAACACACGCGATACGTAACAAACAATCACCGTGAAACACAATGACCAACTTTGGAAGTGATGTCATCGGCCGTTAAACGCGGAACCAATTGTATTTCACGCCACAATCATCTCGGTTCTTCTTACTTGCTTCTATATTGAATAGTCATGATCGCCTGTCACATGATTCAACATTTTACGCATAGACAGATAAGTAACGTATTCACCAGTGCTTAACAACATTCCTGTATAATCGAAGCAGAACATTTCGATTGCGTTGAATTATCAATGCCCAAACGTGAATGATGTCATCGTTTACGAGCTCTAGCCTGCGTATAACGAATGGAATTCCAAGAACATATCCCGTACCTGCTCGTGTAACCTTGCTTAGGTTGATAATGCCAGTTTTTCAGTAACACATTATCAAATGAGAATCTAGCTGTAAAATTTATGAGCATTCGCGCCACTAAATGCAAACATCGTGCACAGATCGTTAGATTTGCGAACGTCCATTTGCATCGTGTAACAGCACATAAAGATATCCGTTCAGGCATCAAGTAAAATCATGTTGTACTCTTCGATTATTTTTATGTTTTTCATTTATTTCACGTAATCGGTATTCACGCGTGCAGTAACATTCATTCGTGGAGAGAAATATATGATTTTTGTTTAAAAAGCCTAGATCTAATTTGCTTCGTGATGTACAGAAGCTGACGAAACTATTTTATCAATATGTTATGCATGTTATGTAAAATAATTTTTAATTTCATTAGTACTGAGATCCGAGTGTTATAATTATATTAACAAAGTTTAAAATAAATCGAATAGTTCAGTACCTGAAAACGTAAAATAAATGTTGAGATAAGAGAAACGAGAGTTACAAGATTAGATATTCGTTACTATAACATAGAGTCCGTAAAATTTACATACATACTTAAGTAAATTAACAGTTACATTAATTAACGTCGATGTATTTAATGAGACTACTTACAGCGTTAATTATATTTAATTATTTCGAGATAGATTTCAACTATGATGATGAGAGTAATAATATAATATTACGAACTATGATTATATTATATATATTATAATTGTATAATAACGTGCGTTATAAGAAACATTTTGAAATTCCACTCGCACTCTAACGAAACCCGATAATTATCACGAATACGATGAAGCTTGAGAGAAGTTTGAGAATATAGGTAGAAGCTACATTATATTTAGTACGTGCTTCGATATTCAGTGGGACCATTTTTAATACTTATTGTTACGTTTAAAATAGCCGTATACTAATTTTTTTCTTTCAATCTTGTAACTTGTAGCTGCTGCATTTATTTTCAGATTAATTTCGAATTTGATCCATATGATCGCGAAAGTCGTGTCTCGCTACAGTATTAATGAAATTTCAAAATATTTTATATAATACACACGATATGTACATGTAATTTCGTTATTCCTAATTTTCGTCTTATTTTGAGCCATGGAATTTCTCTCATTTCACTTATACCATACCGCCAATTTAAACTCACGGTGTATGAGTAATACACTATAATATAACGGTTGATCTTCGATTAGAAACACGCGTTAAAAGAAGAAAAAGGGAAACAAAAAGATTAGAAAGTATCGAAAATTAAAAAACGGCCTGTAGTTTGCATGCGATGCGAGAAATTCTCGCTACGAGAGAAAAAGCTGACGAAACTGATCTTGGCAAAGTGGATTGAAACTTTGTGAACGCGCAATCTCCAGTCTTCAGCAAGACGATAAAGAGAATCTTATTTTGGATCGTCTTATCGACCTGATTTTTCGTAAAACACCGTATTTTTCGATGAAATTTTTCGTGCGCCGTGCAGAAGAACGTTTAGAATGGTTTTCGGATTAAACGAAATATAACGATCCACGAAAGCAATTGAACGTCTTATTATAGAAAACTTTTATGGATACATTATGCGTATAGTACTAAACTTCTTGTAACTTCATTAGCAGATAATGACATGTGATTACTATGATTATACTGATAAAGTTGGATATCAAAACAGATGTGCTGCAAATAGACACAGGTCACGAAAATACCTTATATAACATAAATAAATAGTAGCGATCTCTGTCGTCTTTCAGTCATGATATCTCGTAATTTTTCCATCTTTCTAACGTTAAACCATATCTTAAGTTCGACGAAGATATAACAAAATTATTACCGTACGCATAAAATTTCTCTTCTCAATTTTGACGTAGAAACGTAGTAAATCTTTTCTTTATTTTTGCCAAAATGATAGCGAGATTGAGATATAAATGTTCGGGGATTGCAACCGGATTAAATTTTTCGAGATTGACAGGACGATATAGTCACAAGATAATCTTAAAAATATTGCTAGGTAATAATAATTTGTACAAGATCCTGTTACAAATGAATTTACAGATCCCATTTAATTTTTCAAATTAGTATTTATCTATTTACATAAAAATATTCTATGGGCGTTCAAATACTTCCGTCAGCCACACTGTATATCGCTTTATGGTTCATAGAATAATCGATATGGAAGTCTAGTTACGTGGAGATAGATTCTATCGATAGCGTTGATTCGTTTGGTAGCCGTGACATCGGTTTCGAGGTCTCGTGGTGGTCGATGAAATACTTGGCACTCGGTTCTCTCTTCACACACACACACATACATACACGCATATCCCTGTGAATATCAATTTCTTCCATCGTGGCGGCAAGCAGGGTAAATTCAACAGGTATACATACGCCGAGCGAAATTCAACCGCCGCTCACGGCGAACCTTTTATTTTCTTTTCCATCCAATTAACGTAACAATCGAAACCGGACTCTTTGAGCGTCTTTAACGAGAACACTGGAGTTAATTGCATGCACGCTCCGCTCTGACTCTGACCGATTTAATGACGCCAATTTCGAGCCTTCGGCTTTCTTTTTCATCATGGAACGATCCGCGTCGCTATAAATGGGCTTTTTCGGACCACCTAAGAAACTACATTAGAGCAACGATATTCTCTATCGTAGACCATGGTCATTCGATCTGTTAGGAAATTTACGCGACCACATGTCGAGGTATTATTAATAATACTTGCAGGATAGATTTGTCTGAGTCGATTATCTCTTGGTGTATTACAAATCAAGAATACCACACTCGAGCTACTGTAAACGACAGTAGAATTTTCGAAACCTTCTAACGGTGATCTGTTTTCTATTTCTTATCAAATTTGTTTGTTGTGTACGCCGTGACGAAAGATCTTAGCAAATAAATTGGCTCCGCAATAAGCAAAGAGCTTGTAGTCGAACAGTTTCATTGTATTCTTAACGTCTGGTATTAAGAACTGCTCCAACGTATTGTTGTTTTTCGTCTAATTTTGTCACTAGTTATGTTTCGTGCATGGAAGATTGCCATTTCACGATACAATTGGTAATGTTCGACGACGACTAGACTCGGTAATTGTAATAAGTAGACCGGCCGATTTTTGTGAAATGTCGCATTCTTATGAGCATACCTGAAGAAATCGGATCTACGTAGAAATTCGTTTCGTTCGTTGAAAATTATCGAGAGTATATTCTGAATATTTTACACGTAATCGCTGTATCTTGGCTCTGGAAATAACCTAGTGTTCATCTCAAACATGGTACAGAATTTCTCGTCGCGTGACGACAGGTGTCCTTCTGAAAGTAGGTGCAAGGAGCCCTGTTTTCGATTGTTCAACGTGCAAACAGCCGCTGACGGTGTGGTGTATTTTGCCTACATCCAGGCACGCTTTAGTTGGCGTATACACAAACTCGCATAATCGTGTTCCCTCGACTCGTGCTGTTGCTACGAGTTTGCTTCACGCTGTACTCGTTCGCTTAACACGTTACTATCTGGAAAGTTGCAAAGAGCTTTCGACAGGAAAACTCGTCACGAGCCTCCGAAAATCCAAACTGATTTAACTTCTGTTTTTGTTAATTTCTTAATTCCATCATATAGCTACACGATTAGCCAGTGTACGCGTTTGTTGTTCGTGTTTTATTTAATTACACGATCGTTCGTCACAATGATTAGAACGAATAGAATGATGACGATGATTATCGTGCGGGTCGTTCAGAGCTCCCCTATGAAAATCGTTGAAAATTGACTCGATAAACGACAAAAGTTCTTTTTGTTACGAACCTGCGGTCGAAAAGTGGCACACAGGGACCGCTTTACGTTATTAGCGAATGTTACTTGCCTTGTTATCGAATTACAACGTTAAGCCGAACGAACGTGCCTGCCAAGTACAATGATCAACGCTAACGAACCGAAAAGAGGTATACGTGAAGCTATTTCAAAGCTACAGAGGCTATCGGCTACGTATTTATATCTTCGACTATACAATAGTCACGCAATTAAGAAGAAAATGCTTGATTGTGGAAATCTGTCTTAGGGACAGAAAATTTCATACGAATGCAACACGTTCATACTTATCGTAAATATATCGTTTACTTCTCAACGAGGATTTTTCATTTTTCAGATAACTAGGTTGTCTTGTTTGTTAGGTTGAATCGTTTTCGATGGCATGGATGGTGAAAGGCGATAGCCATTCCCGTGAATTTCGCCGTACGCGCGATTGTTCGTTGCGTGGCATTAAATAATTCAACGAGTGATTTTGGCGAGCTTGTCGCGCGTCGTGCACACGGAGGTCGATACACGATCCTCCAGGTTATGTGTGACCTCCGTTGTGTCATCGAATAATGGCAGAATACCTCTAACGCTGTGGAATCGACGACAATTGGTTCGAGAACTAATTATACAGCATACCCTTGAACAATGCCGGCTTTCGTAACGCCGAGCGTTTGCTGAAAATTCGTGAACAATTTTTCGTTTCCAAGTAATTCTACCGTAAGACTGCTCTGTCGAAATTCGTTCTAACTTTTTCTTCGTGTTATTTAGACAGCGGCTATTTGTGGTAATTCTATTTGACTTTTTAGTTGAAACCTTAGTAACATAACCTTCCCTCAACTTTGCTTTTAATTTACTAAAAATTTTTTAATTTAATCTAACCCAAAGGATTGTCAGTTTCAACACGTGATTCTTAATTTATCACGTTCCTTCTACAACCCTCGCAACTAATTTTCACAAAATTATACATTTGTAGTTGTTTTTACAAAACATTCTCATTATCTCGTAGGAATGTAAAATTTTCATCGATTAATCGATTTCCTCTATGATTTTGACTGCTAAAACGTTAAACGATTTCAATACTGTAGTTTCGGTACTCTAATTTCCTCCAATATTTTCCAGGAAGAGATTTCGTCAAGAACGGAATCTCAGCGTGCAAATGCTTGAAACGTAAATCTGTTTTGGAGCATTTCACGCGCGCCTGGCTATTCAGCTGTTATAAGGACACCTTCGATGTCTATGAACGAGGAAACCGAATCCTCGAAGAAGTAGGTGCAGGGTACAAAAGTAGCTCGGGCTATGCGATACGATGCAGACGTGTGCATAAACGCCATCTGTTCCGTTCTCGCGTTACCTGAATTCCGTTTAGGTAAGCGTCGTCGCGTCGTCATTTTTAATCTAAGTACACAACTATGGTATTTTGCAGTTCGTTTAATGTCGGTATTTAACGAACAATGGAATAGAATACGAGCTGGCATTTCTATTATCGATTTCCGCCCAACCTACTGCGAAATCGCGTCATAAACCGTGACCGTCTGACTTTCAATTATCGCCTCTTCCTCTGCGATTTTCATCTTTCGTTCCCTCAAGCTGCCTCGTCTCTGAGGAAACGACCAGATACCATTTGTTATGTCGCAGTCGCTGCATGTTTCAAACAGTGTAGGGTCCACGATAAGATATAGTTATTTGAATAATCGAACTATCAACATTTTAAAACTCAATCTTAAACTTTGCATAGAATAATCAAATTTTGTGATATATTGCGAAACACCATTTGACGTAATAAGCAAAGAATGGAAAAATATTTACCTTAGGTGCAATAAGAAGAAATAAAAAAAAAAGGAAAAATGAGAAGATAAGTCGAATAATCCTATGATAAAGTTGTTTCGAATCAGGGAGAAGGTATTTATTATTTATTTATCTTGAGAAGAGAATTTTTACGATGAATTTACATCTATCGAAACACCGTAGGAAACTAGGCAACGTAAGTAGATCAGGATCTTTCACTCAATGGAAATGCAAACACATTGGTATTTCACGACAAAGGAAAATGGACTTACATCGCTTTTAGAATAAACGGCTCATAGGTATATGAACTAATAGAATGAACGGCGAAATAACTTGCTGAAATAAACTAGTACACGTATGCTACTGAATTGCGATAGTCACAACTGAGATTATTAACATTAGTTGAACAAACTTGTCTTTCGATGAATAGGAATTGCTCGTAGAAAGGGAAGGGTCGCTGAGCTGCCTGTTACAGGACATATTTCATCGTTTATCACGTCACTAATAACGAGTTAAATAGTCCTTTTACAAATGTAAATCGTTCAGAATTCCTCATAATCAAATTTGGCGATTTACAAATTACTTAGCCTACTTCAAATATTCTTTTAACTCGAATGACTCTATCTTTAGCCTATCCAACAAATATCATTCTGTGCAAACGTTTGGTCCACGCTGAAGCGAAAGAGAAAAAGAGATAGAAACGATAATTTACAAACTCGTTTCGTTAACGTCGTTAAAAGTCCTACAAAAAGATCGACAGCGTTCTGGTATAACATCGGTTTAAATCGCGATTCGTTTATTTAATCGGAAATGATCGGTGCGGGGCGGAAGTCAAACAAAAGGTTACGTTCCAGCGAATCCAAACGAACGTACTTCAGCTGCATAAATCGTAGATATCGGTCGAACAAGGCGCTCTTCGTGTCGTGAATCTTCAATCGTGATCAAATAACGTAGCGATTTTCCGTTACGTGTGAATTAATTGCTACCCTGTTAATTCTATCTTTGGTGCGTTAAGACTTCTACACGGTTCGCGAAGCCGGATATTTAACAAACGAATTAAATTTGTTAATACTTAATATGTGTAACGCTCGACTAGTACAGAGTTCTAAAGTTCTAGCGTTTCGTAGAGTTCTTAAAGTTCAAATATCTCAAAGTACAAAAGTTCTTGTTTAATTCCAAGTGCAAAGCCCGTGTCGTTTAATTTATAGTTTGAGAACTGTTGCTATGTGAAACGTTTATAGAAATGGAAAAGTTCGAAAGTCTAAAAAATTCAAGCAGTTTCGTATTTACCTTCGGTACTCTCAAGTCCAACAATTTTCTACTTCGTGCGTTCGTTCTGTCGTTGGTATCACGTCCAATCCTTAATCCTGAGGATAACATTATGATACCGTGCTATGTCCTGTTCTAAACATGCTGTGAAATTTCAATCAAAACAGCGATTAACATCAAGCGAATGTTCCTTTCGTTGTCATTACCGTGAATTCTCTGTGAAATGCTGTTGTGATGATCGTCGTAAAATAGTTAATGATTAAGCGAGATATTAGCGCGACAAAAGATAGCGCGAGAGAACAGTCGCTACGATCCATTTGGCGAATAACGCGGTTGCTTTGAGCCAGCCGTGAAAGTAGTTGTAATTAGTAAGGTGATAACCGTTTTGATTAGCGGAATCCTCCGGTAATTGTCTGCAGCGTCGGAGACGCGTGACGAAGGGCCGAGTTCCTTGACAAAGCGCAACGAAATTGCTCCGGGGAAATTTATTTAGCTTCCGAGGCTGTTCCAGGCTAAAAGCAACGGAACCGCTCAAGATTCATAAATGTTCGTACGCGTTTAAAAACATTATGCAATTTAACTTTAGGAGTTCGTGTATTCCGTTAAGTTTGAAATGGACTACCCATTAGATAGAGTGACACTCAGACTAATAACATTACGATACGCTCTAATTTACCTTCGCTTGGCGAACACAGGCAGACTAGGTGACTTCCTGGTATAATCTTCTCGCAGAGAGTCATCTATGGTTATATTAACTGCACACAGCCACTTGAATTAATTGAATTCAACGTCAGCTCTCGCTAATAACGTTTCTAACTTCATCGACCTTTCTCCGACGACGACACAGTGAGTACTCTTCTCGGTGAACCACGAAGACATATTCGAGGGACCGCGATTCTAAAACCAGCTGCGCGTGTTCTGCTGGATCTGTTGAACGCCTCTTCGGCATCCACTGAATCGTGTTTACGATGAAACTGTGTTATCATCTTGACCGGTGTAACAGTAAACAGAAAATATCGTTGCCGTATGTTTTGCCAGGTTGCTATAACGTGTACGCTTGATAAGAAACCTGCCATGGTTAAAACGTCGTCTGTGCATATTCATTTTCAGACTAGTTTGAAATTTTACTAATAGAATCGCGACGCTCGTGTCTCGTTACGACACTAACGAAACTCTAAAAGGTATCGTATGACGTACATAATATGTTCATAAAAGTTTTGCGTGAAACCGTTCGAGTACGTTTACGAGCCTGTGTATGAATAAAGAAGTTGTTGCATCCAAGAGATCATGTATCCAAGAGATGACGAGTTAACTCGTCTCGCGTTACGTTAAAGACTTAATCTCACGCGTTTCGTTTTGTAACCCTCTCTAACGTGATCCGTTCTAACGTGCTTGCAGAGAGATGTCACCAAGTCAACGACCGAATTCATCGACAACGAGCAGGTGACTAGTATGGTAGCGCGGGATGTCGTTGATGACACCAGGTTCGACAGATTCACCACCTCGACTCCCAAATCTCCAGCTGATACTCCGCAGAAAGGATCGCCGGAACGACCTGGTTATCCGCGAGGAATCCCTGGACTGCGGGAAGACGATCGACCAAAACCGATTCCAGCAGCTGGGAAGCCGAGCCGACCTCCGCAACGAGAACAGAGTCCCGGGGAAAGGTTGGTATATAGATTTAGAAGTTAGCTAGAAAATAGGTTATTCGAGCGTGTTGAAATTGCTTCGTCTTTTGAGGGTGCTGGGGCAGCATCGACTCGAAGCAGTCGATAGGCATAGAAAACGACGTTGGCTTGGCAAATATTGAAATTTCAAACTGATTTTAATTAAAGTCGAGCAGCGTAGAAGCTTCGAGTATTCTATAAATTGCCAGCTCGAGTGTATACTTGGCTGTTTTATAGGGAGCAGATCGGGAGAACTTGGCGCAAAACGACGAATTGCTCATAGGACACTTCCCAAAATCGATATTATACATATCGCTTGTTAGATTGCGTATAAACGAAGAAACGTATTTCTTTGAGCGTGATCGTTGAACTACGGACGTTTACGCAAATTCAGATTTTTATTCGTACCAGTGAAGAAATAGAAGCTAATGATAGAGACGTTTTTCATCGTTTAAATATTAAATGTAATACTTCACTTTCGTATATTTTTCTGTATTATATGCATTTTATACATTTTTCACATTTAAATTTTTCTTCCATTCAACTTCCACTATGTATTGCTTCTTTGATTAGAATTTTCTTTAAAGTCGATACAAAATATGACAATTTCGTAATCTCGCGGTCAACTCTTCTTTTCCAATTAAATTTGTCAAGAAAGAGACAAATGAAAGTTTGAAATTTCCTCGCAAAATAGCAAAGTGAAACTTGTTAAACTTTCCAAATATTTGGTTCCAGATATACTGGCGCCAGGCCACAGACTCCAGGAAAAGTTCGTGACTATGTATCCCCGACAAGAAAACCAGTGCCCGCGGCAGGGAAACCAAGTCGCCCCGAGGAAAGACCTGGCAAGGTACCACGTGCCGATGAAACGGTGCCAGGCGCCAGCAAACCGACGCAACCCGATGAGCAACCAAAGGGACCTGGGAAACCCGATGAAAGGCCAGCCGCTGGAAAACCGAGCCGACCGGAGGATAAACCGGAGAGATTTGATGACAAGCCGAAGAGAGGAGATCAGACGCCTGACTCCCTCGAGGAGGACGATGTTCAGCCCGGAAAACTACCCAACTACATACTGTCCAAGATCCCTCTGAAGGAGCAATGCATCTGCGAACTCTGCACCTGCGGGTGAGAATTTTTAATTTCAAAATTTCTACATTTGGATTTCTATCTTTTAGTCTCTAAATTTCAAGATTTTACATTTCCAAGTTGAGGCATGGTGGTATGGCGAATATTTTGTTTAAAAGCGTTGAATTCTATTAAACGAAATTAAAAGATGCTGCGGTGGTCGTTTGGTCTTCTGGAGAAAGACAAACGCGAATAAGCATCGTATTTCTTACGAACCTTTCAATTTTTAATTTTATATTTCGATCTTTGCATTTCATATGTCGGACGAAGATATTGAAATGCTTTGAAGAAGAAGTAGCAAAAATAGCAAAATTAGCAAAATGGCATTGAAGTCTCAATATCAAAGCACGACAGCGCTGAAACAAAGAACTCACGAATAAATTTATTTCGTCCGAGGAACGTTCGTTTCGGTTGAACATTGCGACGTGACCTAGTTTCAAGCCAAGTTAACGACATCGGAATACAAAACGTGACGAGGTTGAAGATGCAAATTAACGCGAACATTTGCAACGATTTGAATCTTTCCCGATGCTATTCGTCCGAGCGAGCTGTTTTTTCAGCGTTTTCAGCTTCTATAAATGAAGGCCAGGCACCGATAAAAACTCTAATTAACGTCGCGTCGTTGCACGTCGCAATTCAGCTTAGTCGTTTCGTTCAACTAACTATAAATTTTTGACGCAAAATCTCATCACATCCGCGTCACGCGAAGAAAGTTAAGACGGAAGAACATCCGATCTATTAGCATCATCTGCCATTTTTCCCAAATTAAAATCTACTTCGTGGAAGGTGGAATTGTTATTCGCGCGAATCGTTCAGCGAATTATTAGCCGTTTGCTCTATCGATCACGGCCGTTCTCGACTCTTTGCTCCGCGAAATCCATTGCCTTACATCGAGCTCTTATCATCGTCACCATGATCATCGTCAACATTTTTGGAGACATCCGAACGTATTGTATAACGTCTCGCTCATGCCGCAATGGATCCACACGACGTTTTAAAAAACGATTGTAAGAGTCGTTTCGTTCCTTCAATTCGAGCTTGCGTCCAAATTACTCGAATCATACGAACACGAGCTTAAATTTAAGTAACACGACTGGTCCAAATAACGTTTAACAAGCCCGAATTGGTCAAGAGTCATTCCGAATTGCTTGTAATTTTGCTTGACCGATATGAACAAATCTTAAACGCCTGTCACGACGATATTCCAACGGTATACGACAAAATTCGAATGGGACGTCAACGGTACCTTTGTTGCGGACGTTCTTTCGAATTCGATGATGATGATAATCTGGCGTGTTCCAGTACGTTATAACCTGGAGAACCTTGATCGTATTATGAAACAGCTCGTATGCATATGAAGGGAACAGGCGCGTGTACGCGCCGCTTAAAAGTGGGACAGCAGACAAGCCCTTCTATGGGAGCTTGTTTCTAGCCAATCGCGATCGGCTGTTCACTCTTCTTCCTTATTCGAAAAACGTGCCGCGTCCTCCCATAACAAGGTGATCGCGATACAAATTTAAGGTGATCAGCTTTGGAACAACTGGCGCGGTTCATCGCGATCCTCCAAGGATATCCATTGTTCAGCCAAAAATCAAGGATATCGATGCGCGTAGCCGATAAGTTACGTTTTACCATACATAGAATACGTGGAAGGTGATTGAAAACCGGATGACAATGACGTCGAAAGCAGTTTCTCGCGATCGAGTCGAACTTTAATCGAGTCAAGGACGATCAGAAATCACGCGGCAGAAAGACGGTACCAATTGGGTCAAGTCAGTTGCCTTCGTTTAGAATTATTCTCATAATAAATCAGTCAAAAAGCGAAGGATAGAGATAAAAAAAAGTGTATTCCTAAGTCATTTATCAAATGAATATTACGAACTTTCGGTGTTTAACGCGTTTACAGAGATATAAATGGTAAAATAAATGGTAATGGATAAGTATGGAATATATTAGAGATATTCACTTGTACGTTGTAAAATGTAGAGTAAATGGTAAACGATGTTTTGGAGTAGATCAATTTATTTAATTTATCACGTTATAATTTAATGTTTTTCGAGCACAGCTTAAGCGTTTTGCACGCGACCAGCTCGCACTATTTTTGCAATCCTGTTACTTTGCCGCTATGTTCTCTCGCAGAATTAAATTAATGTTATTAATAAAATTTCATGCAACGTTAACAAGTTCGCTAACGAATCAAACGAAATTTTCTAACGAATGTTTACGAATAACAAAGCATCCGTTGTCTCATTTGACGTAAATTTGACGTAAAAGAATAAGAAAGAGTATAAAAGAGAAGTCTATGATCCACAACTGTATGATATGCAATAGTAAACAAATATATTTTCCAGTCTTTAAATTATCTTTAAATTATTATCTCGTTTATTTTACAAACATAAAAAGATCAAAGTCGTTTAAAAACCATTACATCCATCAAATCAAACATGGTTAATATCCAAAGATTAGACTCAAAACTCGCAACATGATCTACTCGATTCATCGCCCTATCTAAACCTTTGCACTCCAAATTTTATTTCAATTTCGTTATCAGCAGCTCCCAACGCTATTAAGTGTTTTATTTGAAATTCACTTTAACCAAAAAATAAGACAATTTAAATAAATAAAGGAAGAAACAAATTCACTTATATACCAGTTTTATTCACACTGTCGTTGTATTTTGTAGTTTTTAAGTGTATGATATGTCTTGAAACAATTTCCAGGATGCAATCCTGGTTTTCTTGGTCGCACGTTTCACAAAAAAAGCGACTGAAAGAACGTCGAGAGGGACTCGACAAAGGAGCTCCTGAGATAGAAACTGATGTCGAGTCACACTCGATATAACAGTGCAAAGGGTTAATTCTTATTTCACGGGCCCTTTTTCCACCAACGTCGTTAGTTCTCGATCCTCTTGTATTTCTGAAAAACAATTTGCTTATTGCATGGCCAAACTCTCGCCAAAGTTTGGTGACGCGGCACGCTTTAATATTTGTTCTCCGTGAACGTAAACAAGATCGGTCTGGGCGTGCGGTAAATTGCACCCGATAAATGTAATCTTGGTTCTCGCTAGATCGAAACGCTTGACCCGGATCGAACCGAATGCAACCGCGAGATCGGGGAAAATTGGTTGAGCGCTTATGATCGAGAGAGTAGCTTCGATTGCTAGCCAGTGATAGTCTTCCGCAACGATGATTTCTTGTACCTGATATTGCCTGTGGAATATCGCGAATACCAACAGTATCTATTACACGTTCGATTCGTAATAATTAAGCCTTCAACCGCATTCTGACGGAAAAAGATTATCGTGTTAACTTCAATGGGCCATGATATCATCGTGTTTTTTTGTACTGTATTAAGAGTTTCCTGGTGACACACCTACACAAAGTACGAATTTCGGCCGTGGTTGCCCACAGAAAAATATGAAAATTGCTCTGCACAGTTAATAATGCAGATTGGCTTTTTCAAACGCTTCACTGCTATTGTCCCATTAAAATATTTATTTTTCAGGTATTTTATAATCGGTTGGTGTTTCATGTTCGGCGCGATGGAAATGATCGATGATCGTTATTATACGTATGACTGTTATTATACGTATGTTTTGATATTAAAAAGAAAATGAAATACCCAACGATATAGATCAAAGGCTAGTTAATAATATGACGCAGTAAGAAATGTTACAATTTTCATCCGCTGTTCGATGGTTTGAGATATTCCAGTCCTCGAATATTCATATTCGAATAATTTTCTTAAAGTTCTAGATGCGTAGAATATCGTCAAACATACGAAAACGATTTATTATTGTTATTAATAGAAACAGGAGTGTAGGCTGTACCAATTCAAAGTGATTGCGCGTCGAATCGATAAAATTAGCAAACGCGAACCGCGATTATCGACGATCCATTTTAATCGATATTCAATTTTATGCGGACTGTGTGGCGATTAGCGTGTGTGCACGCGCTCCAACTCATTAAAACAGAAAGCCGCGATGATTATTCGGTGCTCATTATTCTCCGAGGTGTTGTCAGGATTAATTGGAAGCTGGTTATATCGAATCGAATCCTGGCAAAAGAAATCCCGTTTGCGTGATTCTTTTATCTCATTGAGTAAGAAATTACGCGGCAATTGCATCTCTCTCTCTCTCTCTTTCTTTTCAAATCCAGCATCCTGTTACGATTAGTCAATTTACTTGAATTCTATTGTAGCAGTCTGAGATTAAATAATTTAACTTGGAAGGAAGTGGTTACGAATGAATGCTAAACGTTAATACTACGATTATAAATGTATTTCTATTCGTACTTCATTATAATAAAAATAACCGTTATATAATAATAATAAAAACCTGTTATATGTAGCGAATCGAAAATAACAGTTACTTCGAAAATTTGTCAGGGAACCAGTATCAATAAATACGAAACTATATATAATATAAATGTAAAAGAAATATAAAGCTGAGTAGTTGGAAGGACTTGAATTTCACTTGAAACTTGGAATTCATATTTCGAGCGAGCGAAATACGTAACAGGTTCACGCTGGACTAGTGGTTTCAAATTGCTCGAAGTTAACTAATTCGGCCGGAATGCAAAAGCAAATAAAATATTTCATCGAGTTTCCATACTCGGTCTTATTACTCAGGCCGTTTGATTTCAAGTCGTTCGAGTTCAAGCAATGAGACTGGTCTGAAGGAAACTTTAAAGGCACGATGCAACCTCGGATAAACCATCGTTTTGCATCGAAATTTGGCGCGCGCACGCGCGCCTCCTGTGTGTTCCTTCCATCTTTTTTCTGTTTTTCCTCCGCTTTTTTTATCTTTTGCAAAGCCGATGCATTCGAACGCATCGGATACGTGCGGTGAATCGCGAGCAGGATGCTTGCGAAATCTCTCTTTGACAGGTTTCCAATTTCCAAATGGCCTGCCGCGAAACTGAATAGATAAAGCCTTTGCACCGGCGTGTACTTACTTTAACACGTTAATAAAATGTTTTCAGTTCTAATTAACCTTAGCGTGTCCAATCTTGTGCACGCTTTTCTGCGTTTCTTTTAAAAGTTTCTGTATTTTGTAGCCAAAGCGTGGGAAAGCCGCTCCGAATTCTCATTTTATGTTATTTTTACGTGACGCGTATCATTCTGTATAATTAGTATTTTCCATGTTGAAGTTTATGCTAAAATTATCAATATCGAAGCTTCGAACTTACCTCTAAGCTTGTCGAATAACAGCAGCATTTTTGTTGCCCGTGTAGAAGTTGAAGATCGTACGGTGTTCTATGAAAATAGAAAGAATCTGGAGTAGAAGCATTTCGTACGATTAAACGTTAGCATTTTCGGAACGATCGCGCATCAAGGTGCATTTATGATGTTCAATGTTATACATTTTTAATAGTTGATTGTGTTACGCACCGCGTCAGTCTGTCATCGATATTAAACGCACGCCAGGGGGTTGGAAAGAGGAACGTGCGTTGGCATTTTGACAAGCTACGCCCGCCTTAATTGACATGGAGATTGCTGTATCGTTGCGCGAACGTCGAACGATGTCGATATTTCCTTCGCTCGTTAATTACCAAATACGGTGTTCTGAAACAATAAATATTATCGAATCATGTTCGGTTAGTTACATGAACTGGTGAAATTGGTCGAAAATCATGCGAAATTTCGCTAATAGGAAACATAATTTTCATTTGTTCCCCTTAAATGTATCGATTAATTACATTTACACATTCAATATCGTATGCCGTATGTTCATTTCGATGCACGATGTCTCGTTTCGATCTATTATTGCAATTGCAAACTACAATTTCGAAAAGTATTTACGCCGAGTAGACAAAAAATACATTGGTTACAGAAAATCGAAACGTACACGACATATTCGTATTATTCCTAAAATTTCTAATTCTCCGAACACAGGACTATTCAAAAAATTCGATTCTAAAAGGATCGAAATGCCACGTGTATCCCAATAAACAGAATAAAATTGTTTAAACGCGTTACATCGCATTTCCTATTTTACAATCGTCATTTCGATATTATTATTGTACGTTAACGTTTATAACGTACAGAGCAGTAGAAATTTTACGAACGGTATAAAAGTGTCACCGATGTGACGATTTAAACGGCGTCGTAGACTAATCTAATACGAATGACCTCCACGGTACTTAACGCATTGAGAAACTCGTCTGAGGACGTTGAACCAAACCAGCCGCGTCTTACAGCAATCCGCTATTAACACAACATGAATGTAATTAATCGGATGTGGACTTGTGTGTGGCGTGAGACTTGGACTGGTAAACACGCGTGTCTGAAACGGGACAGGATACAAAAGGTTCTATCAAGGTTGACATTTCCATAATGTTCGATTGATCGCATGGAACGATCGTACGTACAAGAGACAAAGCACGGTTCGATAATGGCACGGGGATTTATACATTTTTTTGCCGACCAACGGTGATGAACGAGTAATCTGATGGATAGGAACGTGGATTCGATTCGAAGCGTATTTCAATTACTTAGCCCGATGAACTATGTACACGGAATCTAACGAAGCGGTCGTGAACAAGAAACATGCAACTCGTGCTAGTACGACAATGATCACGTGCGTGACTACGGTGACGTTCACGACTGCAATACCAGCCAGTTTATCAATGGGCCAACGCTGGTAATCTAGCACGGCCGAGGTGCATGAATATTCGCGAGCCACGTTGAAATCAGGCTCGATGTCCAATTAGGATTCCCTACTGACGAGAGATTAGTCGTTACACTTGGCAAGGATTTCAGTTTCACGGGACAATTAATTATTTTTCTCTTTGTTCGTTAAAATTACGGGACATTCTATAAATATTTTCATTAAAAATTTTCCACGTAGATGTTTGCAAATCCTGCGCAGCAGACCTAAGTCACGTAGCAGCAATAAATCCGTAAGTCAACAGATGTAACGATCAGTTAAGATAATTCAATGGAAAGATACTCTGGTTTTTCAAACGGAATTTCTAAAAATTCACCGATTATAATTTATCGTTAGATAATATCTTTGCGCCATATGGGAGAATTATATCGAACAGACTTGGTCTATTTAGCCGTATCGAAATACATAATTCGACACACGTCCATTACAAATTCATATTTTATTATAGTAGCTAAATATGTTATTGGTTGCAAAGTCAAAGCACAGCCACCTGATTTGGTTGGGGCAAAATTAAAAAATGTCGAGTTACTGGTTTATCAATGAGCCAACGATCGTATCATGATATTTTCACCATATTCCATCGAGCTACGACGTGCAACGAATTCTTCTAACTTTTCTATATCATGGTCGATGTTGGAATTTTTCAGACGACATCGCTGTCCGCACAATCTGCCACAAGATCACCTTGAGATTCCTCGAGATGGCCCCGTCCACGCGGTGACTTCCTATCGCGAGGAATTCGATGAGAAACACGTCGACAGGCAGACCGTGTACCACCACGAAGACCATCTTCGGATAGAAGGAGAATTCATCGGAGAGAGGCGAACAGACTATGTGGTGACAAGGGGCGAGAGAGCACCTGTAAGGAAACCGCAGGATAACCTGAAACCGGAGGGTGAGTTCATCGGTAGACCCAGGGAGGAAGCTCCAACGAAAGGAGAGAAAGCTCCAGTGAAAAAGCCGCAGGATAACTTGAAGCCAGAAGGTGAATTCATTGGAAGACCGAAGGAAGAAGCCCCGAAATATGGAGATCGAACGCCTGTCAGGCGACCTCAGGATAATCTCAGACCGGAAGGAGACTTCGACAGTGAGCTTTTCGTTTCTAACAAATTTTTTAACTCGTGCGAGGTCGAATTTTTTGACGACTATAACGAAAATTTTTGGTTTATCAATTATGAATAATGGCTGTACATTTTTCCTGATTTTATAGAGAAAGATATGGCGCGAACTGAGATTTAGAACATCGATTTCATCAGTTTAAACCATTCCTTTTTAATAGAAACTTGCAATTTCTCCCGACATTGTATGAACATTGAAGATCACCTTTTCAAGACAAATCTGAAATTTCGAGAAACGTAATATTAAAGATACCATAAATATGTTCATTTGATCATTTGATCATTTGTCGTTCTATTTGTAGTTAGATCTTTTTACTATAATTAATTCGTATTGTCGTAACATTTAACTTGTATGTGCAGGTACAACCACCACGGAGCTGGTGTTCACCGGTACACCCGGTGAACGTCCCAGACCAGTACGTCGCAACACCTATACAAAGGTCGAGGGTGAATTCATCGACTCGACCACTACAAGATCCGAATACGTCGATCATCGAACGGTTCAACGTGCCGAGATCATCAAACGTACGGATAACCTCACAGTGGGAGAGGGTGAATTCACAGTAAGTAATTTTGGAAATTGGAAATTACGGATGACAATCTTTTATTTGTATATTAACTTTCGATGGAAAATTTAAACGCGTCATACTCTCTGACAGCTTCGATAAGAAATGAAATTGTAATTTTGTAATTAAAAAATATTGAAAAACTGGCAAATATTTATTAAAAATATGATTTATCTCGTCTCGTTCTAACTTTCCCTTTACTCCGTATTAAAACGATATTCAGAAAGCGAGTCCATTGTCCCAGTTACTCTTATCTCTACACTAATCGCTGATCTAGTACGAAATGTGCTTTAGGGTACCTCTCACCATAAAGAGGATTTCCACACGTACGACATAGTTGAGAGGACACCTCGACGACGACTCGACTACACCGACGAGGATGACCGCTTCTATGGCAAGACCGATATCGTGGAAAGCACCACAACGACTCAGGAACAGTATCAAAGTTTCGATCAAACCGACTATAGAAGCACTGCCGTGATTAAACGAGATGATAATTTAAGACCAGAAGGACCGTTTGAAGGAGTGCCTCATACTAAGGACGACTACGTTGTGCCACAGATAATGAAGAGACCGGAACCGCAGAAACCCAAGGACAATTTGCGACCTGAAGGACCGTTCGAGGGAAGACCGAAAGACGATTATAAACCAACCGGAGGCGAAAGAGCAGACGTGAAGAGACCACAGGATAACTTGAAGCCCGAAGGACCGTTCGAAGGACGTCCAAAAGACGATTATTCACCGAAAACAGCTGAACGCCCGGAAGTTAAGAGACCCGAGGATAACTTGAGACCAGAAGGACCATTCGAAGGACGCCCTAAGGATGATTTCATGCCTAAAACAGCGGAAAGACCAGAAGTAAGGAGGCCTCAGGATAACTTGCGACCTGAAGGACCATTCGAAGGCCGCCCGAAGGATGATTTCACACCGAAAACAGCTGAACGTCCGGAAGTGAAGAGGCCACAAGATAATCTGAGACCCGAAGGTCCGTTCGAAGGGCGTCCAAAGGATGATTTTTCACCGAAGCGAGGTGAAAGACCAGAGGTTAGAAGACCTGAGGATAATTTGAGACCGGAAGGACCGTTCGAAGGTCGACCTAAAGACGATTACAAACCAACCAGAGGCGAAAGAGTTGATGTTAAGAGGCCTGAAGATAATCTGAGACCCGAAGGACCGTTCGAAGGGCGCCCAAAGGATGATTTCTCACCAAAAATAGCTGAACGTCCGGAAGTAAAGAGACCACAGGACAATTTGAGACCCGAAGGACCATTCGAAGGACGTCCAAAGGATGATTTTTCACCCAAACGAGGTGAAAGACCAGAAGTTAGAAGACCTGAGGACAATTTGAGACCAGAAGGACCTTTCGAAGGCAGACCCAAGGATGATTACAAACCAACGAGAGGCGAAAGAGCTGATGTTAAGAGGCCTGAAGATAATCTGAGACCAGAAGGACCGTTCGAAGGACGTCCAAAGGATGACTTTACACCAAAAACTGCTGAACGTCCGGAAGTAAGGCGGCCACAGGATAATTTAAGACCCGAAGGTCCGTTCGAAGGTAGACCTAAAGATGATTATAAACCAACCAGAGGCGAAAGAGCCGATGTTAAGAGACCTGAAGATAATCTGAGACCCGAAGGACCGTTCGAAGGACGTCCAAAGGATGACTTCACACCAAAAACAGCTGAACGTCCGGAAGTGAAGAGGCCGCAGGACAATTTGAGACCCGAAGGACCATTCGAAGGACGTCCAAAGGATGATTTTTCACCCAAACGAGGTGAAAGACCAGAAGTTAGAAGACCCGAGGATAATTTGAGACCAGAAGGACCTTTCGAAGGCAGACCCAGGGATGATTACAAGCCAACCAGAGGCGAAAGAGCTGATGTTAAGAGGCCTGAAGATAATCTGAGACCCGAAGGACCGTTCGAAGGACGTCCAAAGGATGACTTCACACCAAAAACAGCTGAACGTCCGGAAGTGAAGAGGCCACAGGACAATTTGAGACCCGAAGGACCATTCGAAGGACGTCCAAAAGATGATTTTTCACCCAAACGAGGTGAAAGACCAGAGGTTAGAAGACCTGAGGATAATCTGAGACCGGAAGGGCCGTTCGAAGGTCGACCTAAAGATGATTTCTTGCCGAAAACGGCGGAAAGGCCAGAAGTGAGAAGACCTCAGGATAATTTAAGACCTGAAGGACCATTCGAAGGACGACCTAAAGATGATTTCTCACCGAAAATAGCTGAACGTCCAGAGGTAAAGAGACCACAAGATAATTTGAGACCGGAAGGTCCATTCGAAGGACGTCCTAAGGACGATTTCACACCGAAAACAGCTGAACGTCCAGAGGTAAAGAGACCACAAGATAATTTGAGACCGGAAGGTCCATTCGAAGGACGTCCTAAGGACGATTTCACACCGAAAACAGCTGAACGTCCAGAGGTAAAGAGACCACAAGATAATTTGAGACCGGAAGGTCCATTCGAAGGACGTCCTAAGGACGATTTCACACCGAAAACAGCTGAACGTCCAGAAGTCAAAAGACCACAGGACAATCTTCGACCTGAAGGACAATTTGAAGATCGACCAAGACACGAATATACCCCTGGTGAGAGACGTACACCTATTAAACATCCAGATAACTTGTATCCCGAAGGAGAATTCGAGAGACCATCGCCTGTCCCGTATGGTCCCGGTGAAAGAGCGCCGATTGTCCGACATCCGGATGAGCTGTTTCCTGAAGGCGATTTTCCAGGTAGAGAACGTGTTCCATTCGTCCCAGCTGAACGTAGAACACCCATTAAGCACGATGATAACCTTCGTCCTGAGGGACCTTTCGAAGGTAGACCTAAGGATGATTATAAACCAACGAGAGGTGAACGTGCTGATGTGAAGCGTCCTCAAGATAACTTGAAATCGGAGGGTCCATTTGAAGGAAGGCCTAAAGATGATTACAAACCAACCAGAGGTGAGCGTGCGGACGTGAAACGTCCAGAAGATAATTTGAAGCCAGAGGGTCCGTTCGAAGGAAGACCTAAAGATGATTTCTTACCGAAAACGGCGGAAAGGCCAGAAGTAAGAAGGCCTCAGGATAACTTGCGACCTGAAGGTCCATTTGAAGGACGCCCTAAGGACGATTTCACACCGAAAACAGCTGAACGTCCAGAAGTCAAAAGACCACAGGACAATCTTCGACCTGAAGGACAATTTGAAGATCGACCAAGACACGAATATACCCCTGGTGAGAGACGTACACCTATTAAACATCCAGATAACTTGTATCCCGAAGGAGAATTCGAGAGACCATCGCCTGTTCCTTATGGTCCCGGCGAAAGAGCGCCGATTGTCCGACATCCGGATGAGCTGTTTCCTGAAGGCGATTTTCCAGGTAGAGAACGTGTTCCATTCGTCCCAGCTGAACGTAGAACGCCCATTAAGCACGATGATAACCTTCGCCCTGAGGGACCTTTCGAAGGAAGACCTAAAGATGATTTCTCACCGAAAACAGCTGAACGTCCGGAAGTGAGGAGGCCTCAGGACAATTTGAGACCAGAAGGTCCTTTCGAAGGAAGACCTAAAGACGATTACAAACCAACTAGAGGAGAACGTGCCGACGTAAAACGTCCTCAAGATAATTTGAAACCTGAAGGACCCTTCGAAGGTCGTCCAAAAGATGATTTCTCTCCGAAAACTGCCGAACGTCCCGAGGTTCGAAGACCTCAGGACAATTTGTATCCTGAAGGCGAATTCGAGAGGCCAGAAAAGCCTACGGTTGGTCCAGCAGAGAAACGTACACCGATTAAACATCCAGATAACCTCAAACCCGAAGGAGAATTCGTTGGTAAGCCTAAAGATGATTTCACTCCGACTAAAGGCGACAGAGCTGTTGTTAAAAGACCTGAAGACAATTTGAAACCAGAAGGTCCATTCGAGGGCAGGCCTAAGGACGACTATCAACCGGTTCATGGCGAACGAATGGATATCATCAGACGCACGGACAACCTTCGAATGGAAGGTAACATCGAAACTTACAGATCAAGAGACGAATATACGGACTTCTTAATTCGTGAGAGAGCCGAAGTTACCAAGTATCAAGACAATTTGCGTATGGAAGGCGAATTTATCGATGTTAGGACCAGAGACGATTTTAAGGTTGTAAGGGGCGAGAGAGTTGATATAGTGAAGCATCCTGACAATTTGAGACCGGAGGGTCCATTCGAGGGTCGTCCAAAGGACGATTATTCTCCTAAGAGAGCAGAGAGACCGGAAGTAAAGAGACCAGAAGATAATCTCAAACCAGAAGGAGAATTTATTGGCAGACCAAAAGAAGAAGCGCCTAAACAAGGTGAGAGAGCTCCGATTAAGAAACCTAAAGACAATTTGCGACCTGAAGGGGAATTTGAGAGGCCAGAGAAGCAACCTGTTGGTCCTGCTGAAAAGAGAACTCCGATCAAACATGCTGATAATTTGAAACCAGAAGGGGAATTTGAAAGACCTAAACCAGAAGAGTTTAGACCCGCTGAAAGGCCAATTGTCAAGAAACCAACAGACAATCTAAAACCAGAAGGAGACTTCGTTGGTCGGCCCAAAGAGGAAGCACCGCGAAAGGGCGAAAGAGCGGACGTAAAGAGACCAAAGGACAATTTATATCCTGAAGGAGAATTCGAAGTTCCGGAGAGGAAGCCTGTAGGTCCAGCTGAGAGAAGAACACCGATCAAACACGAGGATAATTTGCGCCCTGAAGGTGATTTTGAAAGACCGCAACCTGAAAAATTCAGGCCTGCCGAGAGACCAGTTGCGAAGAGACCTCAAGACAACTTGAAACCTGAAGGAGAATTTATTGGACGACCAAAGGAAGAGTCACCGACTAAGGGAGAGAGAGCCGATGTTAAGAGACCAGAAGATAACCTGAAACCAGAAGGTGCTTTCGAAAGACCTGAGAAGCAACCCTTGGGGCCAGCTGAGAAACGTACTCCTATTAAACATCCTGATAACTTGAAACCTGAAGGCGACTTTATCGGAAAGCCAAAAGAAGAAGCTCCTAAACGCGGAGAACGCGCAGATATTAAGAGACCACAAGATAATCTACGTCCAGAAGGTGAATTTGAGAAACCAGAAAAATCTCCAGTGAAACCTGCTGAGAGAAGATCTCCGATTAAACATCCCGATAATTTGAAACCTGAAGGAGAATTCGTTGGTAGACCAAAGGACGATTACAAACCGACTAGAGGAGAACGCGCCGATGTTAAAAGACCCGAGGATAATCTTAAACCCGAGGGACCATTCGAAGGTCGTCCAAAAGACGATTTTGTCCCCGTTCGTGGTGAACGAGTAGATATCGTCAAACGTACGGACAACTTGCGAATGGAAGGAAATATAGAGACTTACAGATCCAGAGATGAATATACGGACTTCTTAATTCGCGAAAGAGCCGAGGTCACTAAATATCAGGACAATTTGCATATGGAGGGCGAGTTCACTGATATCAGAACGAGAGACGATTTCAAGGTAGTGAAAGGAGAGCGTGTAGATATCGTGAAACATCCGGATAATCTGAAACCGGAAGGTCCGTTCGAGGGTCGACCGAAAGACGATTACTCACCTAAAAAAGCAGACAGACCAGAGATCAAAAAACCAGAGGACAATCTGAAACCCGAGGGAGAATTCGAAAGACCTGAAAAGAAACCTGTTGGTCCAGCGGAAAGACGTTCACCTATAAAACACGATGACAATTTGAAACCTGAAGGTGAATTTATCGGACGTCCGAAGGAGCAGGCACCGAAGAAAGGTGAAAGAGCAGACGTGAAGAAGCCAAAGGACAATCTGAAACCGGAAGGTACCTTTGACAGGCCAGAGAAGAAGCCGATGGGTCCTGCTGAGAGGCGCAGTCCGATTAAACATCCGGATAATTTAAAAACACAGGGAGAATTCGTTGGTCGTCCTAAGGAAGAAACGCCATTGAAGGGCGAACGTGCGGATATTACCAGGCCGAAGGATAATCTAAGACCGGAAGGGGAATTCCAGAGACCGCAGAAGTCGCCTGTTGGTCCAGCCGAGAAGAGAACGCCTATACGTCACGAAGACAATCTTCATCCTGAAGGAGAATTCGTAGGAAGACCTAAAGACGACTTTACTCCAAAACGGGTTGATAGGCCGGTTCAGAAGAAGCCAAAGGATAACTTGAAACCGGAGGGTGAATTCATAGGCAAGCCTAAGGATGATTATAAGCCTACAAAGGGCGAGAGAACAGAGATAGTCGTTCACAGAGATAATTTGAAAATGGAGGGTGATATGGATGTACGTCGGTCAAGAGACGATTACAGGACGATCACCAAGGTGGAAAGAGTCGATGTAGTTCGTCGAGAGGATAACCTGAAGATGGAGGGTGAATTCGTGGATATTCGAAGGCGAGATGACTACAGAGTGACACGCGGTGAACGTAGCGAGATTATCAGACACGAAGATAATTTGAGACCCGAAGGAGAATTCGATAGACCCGATACGTGTCCGATTGGTCCAGCTGAGAGAAGAACGCCTATCAAGCATCCTGATAATTTGAAACCTGAAGGGCAATTCGCTCAGCGTCCTAAGGCTCCTACGCCAACCAAAGGAGAAAGGGCTCCGATTAAGAAACCTAAAGATAATCTTAGACCCGAAGGAGAATTCGACAGACCCGAGAAGGCGCCTGTTGGTCCTGCAGAGAGAAGAACACCGATTAAACATCCTGATAATTTGCACCCAGAAGGAGATTTTATTGGGAGACCAAGACAAGACACGCCAACTAAAGGGGACCGAGCTGACGTGAAGAGACCAAAGGACAATTTACATCCTGAAGGTGATTTTGCTAAACGAACGCCTCAGAAGGTTGGTCCAGCCGAGAGACGCACACCGATTCGTCACGAGGACAACCTTCATCCCGAAGGAGACTTCTATATGGTGCCTAAAGACGATTTCACACCTAAGAGAGGCGAACGAGCGCCAGTTAGAAAGCCGCAAGATAATCTGAGGCCAGAAGGCGAGATGGATGTCAGTCCATCTTCTAAAGATGACTATAGACACGTGAACGGAGAACGAATGGAAGTTCGTCGACACGAGGATCATCTGAGAATGGAAGGAGAGATAGACGTTCGTAGATCCAGGGACGATTACAAGAAGATCACGAAGGTGGAAAGGGTGAATGTTAGGAAGCACGAGGATAACCTCAAGATGGAAGGTGAATTTATCGATGTACGCAGGAAAGATGATTACACGTACGTAGTCAGCGAACGTACGCCGGTTAAGAAGCATCCTGACAATCTTCGACCGGAAGGAGACTTCGAAAGGCCTGGAAAGTCTCCTCTGGGACCAGGTGAAAGACGTTCGCCTATTAAACATCCCGATAACCTGAAACCAGAAGGTGATTTCGAGCGTAGGACACCGGAGAAGGTTGGTCCGATAGAACGTCGATCTCCAATTCGTCAAGTGGACAATTTGAAACCAGAAGGAGACTTCGTCGGAAGACCTCGCGACGATTTCACACCGAAGAGAGGAGAAAGAGCGGAGGTAATTCGTCGAGAGGATAACTTGAAGATGATCGGCGAGTTCCAAGACTCGACTTCTCAGAGATCCACGTACACGGTGGTTCGTGGAGAACGCGCTGAGATTAAACGTCACGAGGATAATTTGAAGGTGAGCACAGGTGCCATGGAAACGAAGACAACCTCCAGAGACACGTTTACGCCAGCTAAGAAAGAAGTTTCTCCGCCTGGTAGAGCTGTAACTCGCAGACATCACATGGAGTCTTCGATTACCTTAGGAGACGACACTTCTACGATGTCTACGACTACTCAGAGAAACTACAACACTTTCACCAAACGCACTGCCAAGGAAGTTGCCGCAAAGATAAACAGCATGGAAACAGATACCAGGAGAAGCGTTTCATCTGAATCGAAGACCGTAGAAAATGGAACGACGATTACGACTACGAAGAGAACGAGTGGAGAGAGAATGTCATCGACTCAGAACGTTCAGCACCAATCTCAGCGTGTGATAACGGAGCATCGTGCCATACAACCCGATGGTCCTCAGCCAGACTCTAGAAAGTCTCTGTCACCTGTTTCAGGCAATCAGCACTACATAAGCGAACACCATCAAAGAGCACAGTCAAGCGAAAGACATTTAAGATCGCAGAATGTGACTCAAACGCGACGAGTTATCGACGACAGGTCTCTCGCGGATGTGCAAAACCACCAGGGTGTCATGGTCGATGGAAGATACAGCGAACAGCAGAGGCAGCAAATCGAAAAACATCAGCAAGAGACAAGCAAAAGGGACTACGTTAACACTCAGCACATCGAGTCTCGACAGACTGCAACCAGACAGAAGCAGCAACACGAACAGCACACAGTTTCCAGCCAAGCTCGCTATAATTCCAACCAGACGAGCAGTGCCGAGTTCAGGCAAGCCATCAGCGGCCAATCTATGGAGAAATTGCAAATGGACGGTGCTGTGACGAAGACCAGTCACCACAGGAAGAACGTAATCTCTTCATCGTCCGCGGACGTTACTAACTCGGTTCTTCACAGACGCAGAGCCACTTCGTCCACGGAGGCTCTTCACACGATCTCTTCGACAGCCGCTGATCAAAAGAAGAGTATCTCGAATTTGGCAGAGAGCGGCCAGTACATCAGCAATTCGAGTCAGAGCAGCGATCGACGTAGTTTGACCTCTTTACACCGCAGCACTAAAGAAGGAAATCCTTGGGCGTCGTCGACTTACGAACGTCCACAGAGAATCGTTCGACAGGACAATTTAACAGTAGGTGGCAAGTTCTATTCTCATAGTGAGGCGAAGAATTATGGAAATTTCACCAGTCAAAAGGTAGAAAGAGTACACAGACAGGCGAACGTCTCGCACATCAATTTAGGAGATGGAAGCATGGTCACTTCGAGCATGTACAAGAAGGAGTACACGCCCAGACACAAAGGACCCTGTCCTGCGGCGCTTATCGAGGCTAAACAGACGCCTTTCAAGCACACCAGAGACACGCAGAAGCACAAGTTCTATATGCCCGTCATCTCTAATTAAAATAAGTTTCCTTTTCTGCCATAGAGATTATACGATAAAAGCAACTGTAACAGTCGAAGGGTCTCGAGATATTATTTGTTTCTTTTCGCGAGGTTTTTCAGTACATTTAGTATTTTCTTCTGGATGAAGCGTACAGTACTGGTCGGAAATTTGGAATCATTGTAATCGAATGATTTAAGAATTTTGCGTTAACCGGGAAAGCTCTCTCGTTGAAGATTTATCTAAGCGAAAGGAATCATTGTCGATATTTACAGTATTAATTTCGAATCGATATCGAAACCGGTAGAGTCCGAGATTTAAAAAGAAATCTCGGCTGGGAATTTTCTATTATTTTAAAAACTTGTTTCGCTAAATATTTATTCAAATGACGGAAATTGCTATTAATACGTAAAGCGTGGATTTCAAAGTAACACGAAAATTAGCGAAAATTTCGATGTAAATGCAATTAAAAAAGTACGTAATTCCAAATTTGTGATCGGTAGCGTACACTCCAAACATCGGAGGTTCGTTATACATCTCGATTGGGATTAGGTCTAAGCTAAATTTGCGGGCTGTGATGAACTCGTGTCGTTCGATATTTATTTCGTCAAGAATCTCTAGATATCCCGTTCGTCGCTCTGTAATCGGCGTGATCGTTGCAACAGAGGATCGATACCGACATATGGAACTGTGTGAATTACTTAGAAAAGTACACTTTTATGCGCGTAAACGTATACATACATAAAATATATACATACACACATATGCATATATCCGTACCATGTCAATATAATAATAGTTTTATCCTTCGAAAAGGATAAGGTGAGCGCGATGTTGAAAAAAGTACTTCGTCGATATAAAAATGGTTATCGATCAAAAAAAAAAAAAAAAAAAAAAAGACTAATGATACTTGAACTGAGAGATGCGGATGCGAGATGACATGCAGATGAAAAATCGAGTTAAGATTTATTTTCACCTTAAGCCACGTGTATTACAAAGCAATAACTAGAGCTTAAATCCGTGATACGGACGAATCTGATTGAAACATTAGGTTCGACCGATATTTAGAATAGATGCGACGTTTCAAGTCGCACGTAGCGTTCTTTCTCGACCAGCTTCGTTTTTTATATTTAACCGTTTCTTTCGCCTTGCTGACAAATAGACTGCGGATGCTTATGCATTTGTGGAAAATTTAACAGTAGGAAAATGCATATAACGCGCGGGAACATCTGATATATCCGTCACAGGTGAGAAATACGACGGTTTTTTTTTTTTTATCATAAAGCAAATTTATATTAAAACTGTTCTTCGCGCATGATTTTCAGGCTACTGTCATTTTCCTGAAATTCGATTAAATTAGCTGATATTCCTTCCTTACGATATATCCATCGACTATCGTCGACAAGCTTACACGTATCTGCGAATCTACATATCAAGTTATGCCTTTCTTTAACTGTTTCATATCGAAACGAGATTTTTCGTTTTAAAAAATATATGAAATCGTACGGTAAAAATCGGAAAATAAAAAAAAAAGAACGGACTTGTCATACTTTTCCCCCGTAGTCCTCGTATTTAACGAATGAAAAAGAAATCTTACGTTGCATCATTCTACTTGTACTCGTAGAAAGTATGAAAATATCAATTACGGTATAAACATCCACAGTCTACCGATAACCGTATCATCCCCCGTCCTCTATGTTTTCTTTAACAACCCCGTGATTTACATTAACCCTCAGTATCGTTCGAATAGACGAGTCATGTACGTTGCGACGTTAACATTTCCGGCAGGGCTTCGCGAAGAAGTCGAGCGTTTTCCGGTTTCATCGGTTCGTTCGACGCTACGATGCTTGTTCCCGTTATGGAACGAATTATTATATTATTCATTTTTTGTTTCCTATCTTTTTTTATTCTTTCGCCTTTTTACTTTGATCCGTTTACACCAGGTGTTATGTGTTGTCGATCGAATAAAAATGTTTCGCAATTACTTCTTGACCTTGCATTTCCCCTCCTCGAGTACCACTTCGGTTATTCTCTGGCTTTTCTTTCAATTGTATTTTATATAATCGTTGCATTTAGTCCTTTTGATAACGTTTAAATCGTAATAGATGATCGTCTGATAGGTGATAGATTATACGCGTAGGTGTATGGTTACACGTAACTGCATTCGAGTCACGAAACAAGATTTTCATTTCACCAGACCAAGAGCTGTTCGCGAGGAATGTGAACAACGAGAGCTCCATGGACTTGGCTACAGTTTCTTTTATTTTATTCGAAGACCACGAGGAAAGAATACGATAAGCGGTGTATATCTTTAAACCTGAGAAATTGTGTCGCTTCTTAGCCGCCAGCTGACATCGAGAAACTAAGAGCTCGGTAAAAATAAACTTGTCACGTTTTCCCCGTGTGCTCTTCGTTTTCCTACACGTATAACTAACTCGTTCTGTTAACCTGATTTAAGTAGATGATTACACGTTCAACTTATATTTTATGCGTTTAGCCTTTTCTTACTAATTCTACAGCGAACGATGAACAACTCGAGTATGTATACTAAGATTTACGTATCATCGAGTGAAAGAATTTTATCGTAACACTTACAGAAGCAAACAGGATCACGATGACACCGATCGCATTAAGATGTTGTAAATACGTGCGATCGAATTTAGCAGCGTTGTTAACGAAACTAGAAAGCAACCGTTTGTTATAAAATATTTGTATCCGAAGTTATTATCACGACCTTGTCGAATGAGTTTCTACGGATTGTAACAATGCGGACAAATGGAAGAGAAGTGAGAAACATCGTTCGAATATGGTTTATGTGTAAGTACGTATAACGTGTCATCGTGTCTAATTCGTAATAAAGAAATTATTTTCTGTATCGTAATTTACTTTCTCACAAATCCAACCTTCGCAAACTGTATACGCGTAGAAGTTACATCGAGGCGAATTTTCATCGATAACAGACGAACAGTCGTTTCGCTTCGAATAATTAGAAAGTTAAGTTTCAGGTTTTCGCTGAAACGAAAACAGTTGTAACAATTCTACGATAATGATAAGTAAATAATAAGATTTCCGATCAACGCCTAAATCAAATTTCGAAATTCGCTAACACTTTCCAATCGAACATAAAGATACCGTCTAACACTTTGACTGCTACGTTGACCAGCCAACGCTTGAACTTCTTACAGTTGTAAAAATCGAATGAAAATTGACAGTTAGGGCATTTTGAATATAACCGATAAATAGAAGATACTTTGAAATAAAAAGTGCCCCATTGAACGATTAAACATTTTTATTAGAACATCAAAAAAAAAAAAAAAAAAAAAATGAGAACAAATCTTGCATCTAATAGTGCACTATGTTTGCATCCATATCTTTGATGGGTAATCTACGAATATTATTATAAACACACCTCAGAAAATAATCGTAAATGCAGCTTTATGATCATATGATTGAAGTTAGAAGTGCGAACATACCTTGCTATTATATATAGAATGAGCAAATACTGTTTACTAATATCTTTTACACGTTTCAACAGTCCAGAAGGACGTTTTGCTTACGACGAAATAACGAATGCGAATGGTTTGTTGAAATAAACGATGTCTTGTTATAATATGTCGCTATCAACTGTTACCAAGGCGTCATCCGTGACCACCAATAAAATAAACGGTCCATTGGAGAAGAATGTTGTCTTACATCATCAATTTATTATTATTTTGTCATTATATGCTTTGAATAATAAGAATACTCCCGTGGCGTCCTGAACCAAAACATGTGATTCCGGCGTGACAGTCAAAGTGTTAAAACGAGGATTCACCGATCATTACGTGATTTATTGCCATGACTACGTGGCATCGATCGTAACAAAAGCAGCCTCTCGATCGAACTCGATCGAATGCTGCTCCATATTCACGCAGCAGCAACGTCGTCCGATACGTTTTCTCAAAAATCAGTAAAAATCAAAATATGAAAGTAGCTCGCACGTCCGGTTATTCGTAGAAATCTACACTACGATGCTCCTTTTGCCACACCATGCACGAACGATTCCAGCTAAACTGTGCCTGCATCCTCGTCCTGTCGATAATACTTCAATCGTTCGTTTCTTACTGCTATCCAGAGTTTTTCAAAGACGCATCCAGGTACCGAAGTATGCCTTACGCGTTTCTTCTTCGTCTATCTGTAATTTATTATCCGTTGCTGTTTCTCCAATTTCATACAGTAGAATTTCGTTCGTACGGACCGCAGCATCTGTTTCAACGAAATTTTTACTTACCGTTAGAACTTAAAGGAACTTTTGCCGATCGAGTTCACTTCTCTGAACACGAATTTAGGATACGCTGCTCGAAATAAACGGAGAATCATATTACGAGTGGTTTCATCGCGTAAATTAAGCGAGCAAAAGCTAATAACTAATAAAATAATAATAATAACAAATAGTTTCTGGCAAATTGACACAAGTTTTTATAGCTTCAGCCATCGATATTTTATTATACAGCTATCGATTTCCTTATATATATATGTATACGTATAATATAGTAAATTATACAACAATTAAATATAAATAATCAGAATATATAATATAATTACTTATTTACTCATGAGCTCCAATTAAATGGAATGCTTGGAACGACTCGACAGGTTTATGTACAAATGGAATTCTACCGTCACCCATAAATTGTTTCTTTATATCCAATTAGACATCTTGTGGTTGCTTCTCTTCTGTTCTCAGTAACGCGCAAGCCAATGGTTACGTAATCGAGAACCAAAACAGCAAATTAGATCCATCGATCGAGCGAATTTTTCGGTCGGCCGGTGAACAAAGAAACGATCTAATTAATTCGAAACGCAACATCGACGCTAAAGAGAGCGGCAAAGCTGCGCAGGTCGAGGACGCTGATAAGCGTGCACGGGTGAAACGTGATAACGCTGTTAAAAAGAGCACTACGAAGAGTTTGAACGAAGCGGCGAAGGACGAAAAACGTTCGACTTCTAACAAAGCTGGTAAAAGTGCTTCGAGAATCGATCGCTCTTCCAGAGATCTTCCGAAGCTTCCAGACAAAGATTACGAGGCCCCTGTTGATCAGGAAAAATTCGAGTACGCGGACGAAGCTGAAGACGAGTCCGCAGTTGGTTCAAAACACAAAGAAACCAGGTATTTTCGCGTGTAGAATGAACGATTGCCAGTAGACCGTGGACTATAACGGAAATTTATATTTTTGACGATATAATTTAGAAAGTAGAATCTTGACGTAAAATTGGTGTCACTTAGCAACTTATAGAAATCGCTTTTCTTCGAAGACGAATCAACTTATTACTTAACCCGATACGATACATGCAACGTTATCGCATAATACGTAAAGCGTATGATATAAGTTAACTTATGTGTAAAATGTTCAGGTACAAGGGCAACGACCATGTAAACGAAGATTCTGCGAGATTTATCGATCAGGAAGAAAGATCTAACTTGTACGATGACTTCGAATCGAAAGACGTGGTGAAAAGAGGAATTTCCGGCTCTGAGGACTACGAAGAGATGGACGACGACGCTCTTGCAGCTGCAGAAGACACTGCAGCCTTAGAAGACAATGCATCGGACGAAGAAACCGATAAAAGAAAGGTGCACGGTGACGTTCGAGTGAAGAGGGACCACGAAAATTCGAAAGAAACGGACAACGCCGAGGTTGCTGGGAAAGCAGCGAATCTTGCAACGTCTAGCGATCTGTCTAGCGATCAAAAAACCGCAGAGACGTCCTTAAAACGAGACACCGCTACTGACAAGGATAGCAAAGTAGCCGAGGCTCGAGTAACCAAAGCTGACAAGGATTCCAACGATCAGTCGAAAAGGAACGTAGTTGACAAGAACGAGAATGAAGCGTCGAAGATCAATTGCGATCGCGAAACGGATAATTCGAAGCAGCCATCGACGTCAAACGACCAAAAACCAACGATCGAAGGCAGCGAAACTGCGAAAATCCTGGCTCAAGGAAGCGAAGAGGCTACAGGAGACGCGAAAACGCGGGAAATTAATTTGTCCGGTAACGACAAGGCAGCCAACGAGTTGGTCGGTGACGCTTCTGGCGTTAAAGAAACCTCGAAAGCTGAGGAGTCGAAAATTGCCGACGTAGCCAGCAGCGCAGACGCGGCGAAAGTGGAAGTTGTGGCGAACGCGGCGGAAACATCGGCTGCGGATGATTCTGAGAAATTAGCGAATTCGAAGAACGAAGCTGAGACTGCGGAACAGATAGACGAAGACTATCAGAAACGGGTGGAGGAGCAGATCCAGCGAAAGATCGATTCGATCAAAGAGCAGATTAAACGAGAGATCGAGGAGAACCAGCGCCTTAAGGACATCGAGGAGAATAACGCGAGATTCGACGAATTGCGCGAATTGGAAGAAGACGAGGAAGAACAGGCTCCGGAGGTCGCACTGACCGGAGATGACGCGCCTAAGAGATCTGTCGCGGATAGAAATTCCGGCAAGTCTCGGATTCGTGATAACGTGGAGAAACAGTCGATAAAGAGGAAAAAGAGACAAGACAGCGGTCAGGAAAAGACGCGAGACGCTAGTGACTCGAGTTCGAATAAAAAATCTTGGCCGAGAACGGTGAAGAAGCGATCGATAATGCAATCGGAAACGATACCAAAGAAACACGCGCGACAGGCGTTTTTGACGAGAACCGATCGGAAGAAGAAGAGAAAAAGAAGATCTAAAAATTCTATGTTGATCCCGGAACAACGTAACGTCAAGCTGGAGGAAAGTCTACCGGCTGATTACACGTTGGACTCGAACTTACGAGGGGCACTTGCTGATGCAAAGGTGAAAGAAGGGAATTAATCATCGTTAACTTGTTGACCGGGTTGTTCTTTAAACTTTTGTGGAATTACGAAATTAAAAATTCACGGTAGACACGAGTCTCAGTCTTTGCAGAAGGGAAAATTTGTACAGCGAGTACTCTTGTACAAACGTGATGTAATTTATAATTCGGCAAAAAAAAATGGGATGGTTAAATAATGAGATTATTCAAACGGCGAGTTAACTCGTCTTCCCGGTTAACAGGTTAATTTCTACGAGCGTCATTAAACGAATGGTTCCGTCGGTAGCCGAGCGCGTCGAAGATGACGGAAGACGAAAAGGCAGTGGCAGAACAGGGTTCTTTGTTAGAGAAAAGATCCGATTCCGTGGCGTCGCTAACGGGTAGTAACGAAGAAATGGGGCCACTGGCGACGGAATACGGGGAAGCTTTCGGCGGCTTGAATGGAGATCCAGGGATGGCGTTAGCTAGATTTAAAAGGATCAAACGAGTCCTCAGACCTCCAGCTTCCAAGACCTAGCGCTAGATTAAAAAAGGATACGAAATTTTACGCCGATTCAATTGACATCGCGTGCAGCGATGTTAATCGAAAGATATTCGATGGAAAACAATATTAGCAAACGATAGGTACATTAATTAGCTGTAGAGGTTCGTTTATAGAGTACACGTAAGTCTATTTAAGACTTGTCAAGAGCAGAGAAATTTTGTAAGAAGACTAAGTGTTAATGGTTGATAGAGAAACATTGGTTTTGGTAATCGGTACATATAATCAGTCGTTGATACAGTTCGGTATTTCGAATACCTTGGAATACAATGCGTTTCTAATATTCTTCTCGTACCGTATCATATCATTTTTTAAAACGGAAGTCACGTCGTGTGACGTACAGTTTCGCGCATAGTTTCGAATATTTAATCCTCGACCGATGAATAAACTGCACGCCCTGTTGCACCTTCGATCCGATTAAGTAGAACGAGTCGATGCTGTTCAAACTTCCGTGCGCAATTCTGTTAAATAATAAAGAAAAACACTTTGAGACAAGCGACGCGCGTCGTAGACGAGATGTAGCAATAAAAATCAAAATTCGTATATCGGAATTTTATTGAGAAAAAAGACATATATATATTTGAATTACCTGGACGATCCACGTGGTTGGATGGCGGCACTAAAGGAAAAGAGAGAAAGAAAGACAGGTGCCTAGGCAAATACACAGATAAGCATTCGTAAGACGTTCAAGATTTAATAACAAAGATACGATTAAACACGAAGAAGACACATAGATCGTTAACCTTCTTTTTGTGCGCTTACATTACGGGGGAGACTTTTTGACTTTTAAACTTTCGGCAAACGAGTACCGACGTCTCCTACTTGTACCATCCATCTCTCCATATCACCGTTCTACTTTACAACAATATGAAACAATTATTTACACATCGACGGGCAGAAGGACCACGGTGTCGTGTGAGAAATCTTTCAATGCGTTTTATTCCTTTTTCCCTTTTTTCTGCTTTCTTTTCTTTTTGTTTCGTTTCGTTTCGTTTCGTACGTGCATCGCGCCGACGTGCGCCGTCTTTAAAATGCGCAGAGTTTTCTTTCAGCTAGCAATTCGAAAACGTACTGGAAAGTATCATCGAGATCGACATTTCACTACGAATGTTACTAGCTAGCGAGAAGTTCGATCTCGATTCGCTCGTTTCGCGTTCTTGGCCGCGTTCGCTCGATCGATCGCGATTAAATTCACGCGAATGATTTTTTGATATTTTGGTCTCGTGTTTCGCAGAAAAATCGCTATCGTAGGCTCTGCGAACTGTTGGAAAATAGACTTTGCAGAAAGGATTGGAAATAAAAATTCTATTAACCCTTTGACAGTGTAATGAGGAAATTTACCTTCAAATCTCCTTTTTCGCATTTCTGCGCCATTTTGCATATTAATTTACCAATTAATAATATCACTAAATTAACCAGTTACAGATTAGAGGCTGCACGCTTCGCTTTTACAAGTTTGTCATGTTATGTAAAATTGGTTAACCGAAAGATCTGCGATTTATGAAACTTATTTGTAAAGCCTCGTTTGTCCTATCGCCAAACTTGTTACTGTTACTCGAGAGAAATATGTAAGACAATTTACATATTGTTTTATCCAGGTATATTAAAACAACAAATGTCTCGAAGAAGCCCACCAAGTAAACCAGAAATGTAAAAAACCGTCCACGGTTTAAGGCGGAAGTTTTCTATAACTAATATAAGGTCTAGGTGAAAGAATAATAAAAAGAAATACTAAATAAATCCATGAAGTTCCCTTTCGTAACCGTCACGTTAAAAAACAGGAATTCAACGATGTGAATTAATAAAAAAAAAGTTGTAAATAAAATGTTGCGTTAACGCAACATTCGCCTTTTTGCGGTCTAATTTACAGCGCTATATTTAACGATTTGCCTGAATCTCTCTCGAGCTACACCGTTAAAGGGTTGATGGAGCATCGCAGAGAAAGCGTGCTAACTTTCCATCGCCAAAAACGATTGGTTCGCGCGAGTTTAAACGCGATACCGAGCGCGCATCGCGCTCAAGCCTCCTTCGTCGCGTCTCTGGTCGCAGACTGACTTCGTGAATTGGTCGTGCGAGAGCGTGTACAGCGCGCTGCCGATCTTTAGTTAGATAGATTAAAGACGAACATCAGTCTGACAAAAAAGGCTCGTTGGTGAAACGTTTCAGGCACCGATCGTTACAAAAGTCGTCGCGCCGTCATCCAGTCCTTTCTCGATCCTGTTTCGTCGCGGGGCGAAAAGCCGTGGTCAAGCTCGCGTTGATTTCCGAACGCGATATAATTGATAAATCTCAAGCCAGGAAAATTGACGTTTCTTCTTTTTGTTGCAAGCGTTTTGGAAGGTCGGCGTGGGTCGCGTGATAATTTCGCGGTAGGCGCGCAGTCGAGCAAGGACTAAAACGAGCGCAAATGGTGAAAATCCGAGCGTGAAAACGTTATAGTAGGTGAGCGTAAGAAGGCGACGCGGTTGAAGACGAGACGAGGCGAAAAAATCGTGGCTAATCTTGTTATAAGATAAGAAACCGGATCGTTCTGTGCGGTGGATGTTTTTGTTCCGACGGATGCTCTGCTTGGTACTTAGTGCATGTCGATATTGAGACTTTCTTTTTATTTAAAAAAATCGATGTCTGAGAAATGGTGTTCACAATAATTATGGTACAACAACGTAACGGCATTACAGACTTAAATATGCGTTATATATATACACATATATATTATAATATGTATGTATATATATAAACATATACGTACACGTATATATGTATATATATGCGTAATATTTATAATAATATAGGTAATTCTCTTTACCACGATAACATGGCTATATACAAATATTACAATGTTTCCTTCCTTCCGTTTCTCTTTCCTAAAATCCTCGCATGCGCGCGTTCGATGCGACGATCGATCAGAGGTCGAGACGTTTCCCTACATCCGCTGTGTGCATTTCTCTCCTGTTGTTTCTCGTCGTCTTGTCAACCTTTTTAAACGCACGGGTCGCGACGAAAACGTATCCTCGTTTCGGTTTCGGCGCGCTTGTCACGCAGACACCAGATCTCCGTTTCTTACGACGATAAATCAACGTGTTCATCCTTTTAACCGTTCTCTTTCTCTTAGCGCAGAAACAGCGTGCGTGTATACGTATGTCTATGAGAGAGAGGGGAGGAGGGCAGGGTGGGTGTCTGTGTGTGTGTGTGTGTGCGCGCGTGTGGTGTGTGGGCGGAAGAGAAACAGTTGGAAAAGGAGAAAGAGAGCAAGGAGTGCGATCGTGGTATATTTTACGCGTATTCTTTTTCATTCGTACGCGTATGTACGTTGAGAGAAGAAAGTGGAGAAGAAGGATTAAAGCAAAGGAGGAAAAGAGAAAATGCCCTGAAATATCACGCAGGTCTCTGTTAAATATCAACAAACAAAATAATTCCACGCGTCGTCGAGCGTTAACTGCTCCTCGAAACCGGAAATTTTCATTCGATCGCTGCATTTGTCTAGCTATCTAGATTCATAGACTATGGAAATTCTCAACGAAATAAGATTCAGCGTGAGTCGAGTCGCCGGCCATTCACGAATTTCCCGATACCGAGATTTTGTTACGTGAATTCGTTGATTTCTTCAAGTACGATACGACATCCTTCAGGACTCGACGCACACCGCAACAATTCCACCAAATGTATCCGTTACGTTCGCTTTCTTTCTTATATCGGCGCATATCCCTCGACCTTTCGGTATCGGACCTTGATCTTATCGATAACGAGCTGTTTACTGCGATCATGTTGACAATTTGACTCGCTAGTACGACGTTGTGGCGAGTCGAAGCGGAACTCGCGCGAATCGTTGATCGCTCGCTTTAGGTACTGCGACTTAGAAAAACTAAAGAGTCGCGTACGGTGGAAAAGAGTGCGCGTCGTAGATCGTTCGACCTAGGCGGCACCAAAATTGACGTGGTTGACTCGGATCTAGGGTGGTTTGTACAGGTGTTCGGACGATCGTCGGGGATCGTTACGTTGCTCGTTTACGTTGTACGTTCCCACCAATCGATCAGAACGATCTTACAATCTATAAAATGGGGCGACAAATATCTACGCGCTTTGGCACCATCTCGCGGAAACGAGACTTTCTCGTGGCAAAAGTGAACGAATCGAAGGGAAGTTCCTCCCTTTCTTTCTATCTTTATCGATCGTTCACCTGCACCAGGTTACAAATTGCAACAGGTTTTTTTTAAATACACAACATTTCCCTTACGACTCGTGTAAGCTGATTCCTTTGATCGCCCTTGAACTTTCAGCTACGATGTAGCAAAAATCGTTGCTAAGCGCGAAACTCTTACGCACAGGTTTACGATACTAATTTTTAATTTCTACGCGCTTTCCTACGAATCGGGTTTTTCGTTATCGTTGAATAAAATTTTATCAAAATTTCCAAGGGTACAAATTCTCATCGTTTAATCGCAACCCTCGAAAACTATGATCAAAAGAGTGAAATTTTATCCCTCGAGTATATTTTAACATTATCGTTTCATAGTAACGCAACGAGCAACGTTATTTGTAATTATCAGTAACATAGCTATCTCAATACTGAAGATAATATTGAATTACGGTGTTGAACATATTCGCTCGATATCGAACGTGACAATAATAAAAACCATGTTTGTTGTGTTTAACGTTATTGATTTCTAAACTATGTATTGCGCTGGAATTTCAGCCATTCCAGTCATTTCAGACGTTCTTTTATAATCATAGTTTTCAAGGGTTAACTTAGATATGCCAATCAAGCTTGCAAAACGGCGACTGCAATGTATTTTTATTACATTTCGCGATTTTTACAATATTACCCGAAAACGTTTAGAATGGGTAAATCCATTTATAAAAAGTAGCCAAGAATAGTACAAAAATGTATTCATCGTATTCGATTTAAGCTTCAAACGAAGAGAAAATGTGACTAATTTAAAAAGATGCTACGAAAAGAATTCAGCCGTATCTGGATTAATTTCTACAATGTTAAAGAATTCGTTCGCGAAGCGGAAGTTCATCCATCAAAGACCCTATAATTACGTTATTCCACGACGTATTTTGAAGTTCACGATTAATACACGAGTCACACGAACAGGTGCGAATAAATATGTTATTTATCGGGACCGCAGAATAGACGATGAAGATTAATCGATGATATCGAGACTAAGGATATCTGCGTTAATAACTAACCATCGCTCGAAATCGACCACGACCATTCATTCAATGATTTGTAATGTTGTTTACGAGGATATCACGTCCGATCGATGCACAAGCCTGTCGCCAGTTTCGCGTGTTGCTGATTAACTTGGAAACGATCGGATGTTGTGCTTAGGCACGATAACAGGCAGTATACTCGGTACAGTACAGGGACTGTATAGCGAGAACCGGTACAGAACCTGAAACAACGGCGACACAGCGTGGATCGGGAGCGTTGCGTGGAAATAAAGCCGGCCGTAAACTCTGGAAAATTGTCAACAAGCGTTAGAGTAACTTTCTGCGAAATTCAATTTCAATAGAACTCTATTAAAAAGTTTCGACAAACGTGTCAGGCTTTCGATCACGCGCCATTCGTTCGCGCTCGAGCGAGCGTCTCGACCGATCAACCTCTCCGTTTGCCTCGAATAAACGAATTACTCGACCGATTTCTAGTATGGTCGTAGCGCCGCGAGCGTACGAATCGATTCGATAGGTGCGAACGCGGCCTCCGCTAGAGCCAATATCTTTATCGTGCGCTCCTCCTTTTTGTACTTGAACGGCTATAAAGCGGTCGCTGTAAAGTGTTCGTTTTCATCTTCGCTCTCTTTTTTTACATTTTTATCGTTATTTAACACGTACGACGAATGTTTAACAATATACAATTATACGATATAATGCGTGATTGAATAAAATTCTAAGGTACAAAACATCTGAGTGATTCGAATAGTTTGCGGATAGTCCTGTTAACACTTTCGAATGTGTCGTAGTCTAAGTTTTGCTGCGTGGACGCGCTTTTCGTTTTCGTTCGGTCGTTCCTCTTGCACGCTTATATAATCAAAGAGCGAATGACGCTCGAAAAAGGTCGATTATCACTACGTACACTGTATACAGATATAAGCGTCGTTTTATTTTTTTTATTTTCTCAATTATTATAGTAGTCGAATAAGTCTAACGCGACAAGCGCGGCCGCTGGCATCCAATTTAAATATTTTACGTGTATACAAAGTACAGCGTATTACTTTCAAAAAACAATTGACGACCGCCGAAGGTACACTCGTCTCTGCGGTTTTATTTCCTTCTTCCTACCTTTTGTTCGTTTCTCTCTTTGCTTCTCTTCTCTTCTCTTCTCTTCTTTCTCATTTCCATTCTTTTGTAGTAATTACCTTTACTTTTCTCTTCGTTTAACGTCTACCGCGCGAAGCGACACTGCGAACGAAGAAAATGATATAGAATCGAATTGAACTCGCTAAGTTCGAATTCGAACGTACAAAGTGGAAACCAACGAATCGTCTTTGTTCAACGATTCGGCGAAATCGATCGGTTAGCGGTTCAGGAAAGGAAACTCGAAATGTAGGTGAACGCTGAATCGAGCGCGAGTGCACAACGAAGGAAAGGATAGAGAGTAAAGTGTTCAAATGCTCGATCGTTTTCGGCGAGATATCACCGAGGGGTGTCTCCCTCCTCTCTCCACTGTCTATGTCTTTATGCGTTTCACATGCTTGATAGCTTCTTCCCCGTTAAGTACTCCCCGTACGTCGATGAGGAGCATAACCAACCCATATTCTGTATTTTTTTTTTCTTATTTTTCTTTTTTCTTTTATCATTTTCGCTAAACGTTAATTTTCACCTAAACAGTAGTATCTTTCTTTTTTACCTTACTAGGATCGTATATGATAAAAGCATGTATAAATCAGTAGACATTTTGTTTTGTGCTTCTTAGAGATCATACATGATACAATGTACAAAGTAGTATAAAATAAAAAAAGGATTAATAAAGATTTGTATTACTTAATCCTCAATTAACGGTTTATCACGAACGGGACATCAGTGTCGCTTGGTCGATTCCAACGCGAACACGTTTTCTGGCCGATTGTTCGCCTTCGTGACGTACGATCGTAATTTCTCGTTGCTTTCGTCTTCGATATTACAGCATTTTCGACGGAGAAAGATCGAACGAATCGCATAATTAATTCGTTGATCGCGTTCCCACCGATTATTTTTAATCGATCTACGATGTTCTCGTTTTCCTTTTTTCCGACGTCGATGACGAAGATATGGCGGTGGTAGCGATTGCTCCGTTCGTAGAAATACGATTTCCCGTTGGAAGCGCATCGACGGCCGCGAACAAGACTCGTCCCATTTGTCAAAGTGTCCCAAGAATAAATCGCGACACCAGGACAGATAAATCTTCCTACGTAATATAGTCAGCGCATAATCGAAAATGAGTAAAATGTCTCGCCTTAAAGTCGATCCCGCCTAAAATGGGCTTCGGCGCTGGGATCGGATATAACCATCGTCGGGTCGGTGAGCATTTGTAGACCATCCATGTCGATGGGATCGAGACCCTGTCTCAAAGCGTCGTCCGATGGAAAAAGATCTGGGTCGAAGTCGCCCATCATCGCCGTCCCGAGATCTTTTACGAATTCTGGATTCGTAAGGTCGTCTGCCCCGGAGAAGTCTGCGAAAGAAGAATCGTTCAGGTCCTCGATAATCGCATTTTAGTTGTTTCTTAAGGTACCTTAGTATTAAATAAAAAATTATTGCTCAAATAATGAGAGAGATTGTCGGCGACAAAAAGCCGATTACCAGGCTATCGGTCGGTAAAGTGTTAAGAATACATTTAAGAAATTGTTTAGACAGAAAAATATGATTAAATCGAAAATGAGCGAATAATCTTGGTTGATATACGTAACAGAAGAAAAAGACAACACGTATTTCTTGACGTAAGTAAAAATTTTACAAGAACACACCAGTGAGAATGATCGTTGGGGTGTTCGGTGTCTGAGGCGTGAGTTGCTGGGTGGTGGTGCTGTTGTTGCTAGTAGTGGTCGTTGTGTTAGGTTGATACGGCATTTGAGGACTCGTGCTGAAGTACCCGGCATCTGCGCTGCCCAACTCACCTCCCACATTCATCGTGTCGTTCTGCAAATCAATGCCAAACCGAATTGTACTCCGTCGAGCATTCGAAATCCTACTATTTTACCATTAAATCCACTCGGTACAGCGAGCACGTCAATTATAGTTTAACGGATTCTCGCAGCGTCTGTTCGTTTACCTGCGAGACACGTCGGTACTCTACTAAATCAATTAACGCGGTTCGAACGCGACGAGGTTGTCATGCGAACGTAAATAAACGTTGCCGAAGAAGAAACGCGTGGAATTTACGATCTTTGAAAAATTCGTCCGTTCGGCAATGTTGAAGAATCCTGCTCACCTGTGTGTAATTCGTGGTGTGATTCGGCGAACCGATATACGTTCCAATCATGTTGGTCGGCACGGGCGTGTCCATCTGAAGCGAAAAACACAAAATAAAAACGAGTGAATCTCTATGTTCGTAACGATATATCGTCGATGTAAATTCTTCCGGTGAATCGAACAGAGGGATTGGAAGAAAGAGAAAGAGAAAGAGAGAGACAGAGACAGAGAGAAAGAAATAAAGGGAGGATGGAAGCGGAAGAGCTGATACGTGGACGCTAGATCCGCTCGATCGTCGTGTATTAATTACATCGGCATGTACTGCGTACTTCCCGTAGTCGATCAGCTCGAGGGTGATTCCATGCGAGGACGAAGCGAAGAAGAAGGGTAGGGTGCGGCCGAACGACGAGGACAGGCTGAGAGAAGGAAGGGCGCGGGAGCAAGAAAACACAAGAGAAAAACGAAAGGCGGATCGGCGGATCGAATTGTAAGCGCTTTTATTCGCCACGTGGATACGTTCATTCTTTAGTGGAATTGGTCGTTACCGTTCCTCCGTTTCTAGCCTGTATTCGTTGACGTATAATGACTTTACCAGCTTTTAATCACTCTCGATGAAAATTCCGACGGATATTCCTTCAGAGATAACGGAACGTTCGATACTCGCGAAAAAATGCTGCAATTTGTTCGTTTCCTTCTTCTCTTTCCTTTGTTCATAGAAATTGGCGTTCGATTTTTTCTTCGCCGAACGTTACGGTACGTCAGAACGACTTGCGTTAAAACGAATATACGAAACTTACATGATAAAATTACCATCCTGATAACACGGCGATTTCGTTGGGGTATCGCGGGCCGAGCAAATGGACCTCGTGCGCCACGCGAGTCGAACCGAGGAATTTTTGCGTTGGTACGTCTTATTCGTCTTTTAGAACCTCGGTATATCCAGCGTAAAGCGTGCGGTAAACCATCACGACGTCGTTTCGTAAATTTTACCACGGGACCCGGTGCTATGGCGGCGTTCAACGACAAGGTCGCCAGATAAAGCGGAAGTATAGGAACGTAAACGCTTCAACGATCGGTTCTTATTAAATCGTAGTACCGCCTGGTGCGTTTCTTTGCCTCCAGAACGGCCAATTATCGCGCCAACGACCACATCGTGATAACACCGTGAGTTTCTTTTAACGCGACCGTAGACATCGATCAATCGTTGGCTGCTTGAAAAGAAGAAGAAAAAAAAGAAAGAAAAAAAAAGAAAGATAACGAAGTAGGAGAACGGATGACGGCACGTAGAACGCGAAAGTTGCGAGAAGAAAGTGGAAGCTCGTCGTATCGAGGGGTTGTGAGAAAAGGATCAAGTTCATATAGTTTGTCAAGGGCGTTATTTCACCTCTATCTGCGGGTTCCAGGTGCAACCAAGTTCCATGAGCTGCTGCGCGAATTTCGGCCAATCCTGACGGATGCGGGCAACAGATAAACATCAAGGCTTAACATTTCAATCGTATTCGCAGAACGAGGCAGTTAAAAAAGAGGAGTATTTTCTGTTCTTTTTCTTTCTTATGCGAGGGTGAAGAATTAACCATCGAAATGTAAACTGTGGAGGCTGGTGGTGGCCAGGTTCATTGAGATTCGCGCTGAAAGATCGCTAATATGTGTATCATGTTCCTATTTTGAACAAATTATTGCTTCTCGCATATGATTTATACATACTCGTGTATCCGATATCTTCGAACAAATAACAGGAAAATTATTGGCAATAAAGTATCGAATAACAGGATTGCGATGATACTCTAAATAGAAGAAGTAAATATCAAGGTGTAATACATGAATGTGTGAAGTCTAACGATTCGCGTTTCTAATCGATAAAAAGGTTCTTTCGTTCTCTGAGAGATTCAAACATAGATCGTTAGACCGCGGATTTTTCCCCAAACATAACCGAAATCAGAAAGAAACAGATGCCAAGTAACAATTGAATATTCTAGCGAGTAATTTACTTTAGATATTTTGTATTTATATATCGTATGTATTCTACATACAAACGCATGAATATCCGCAGTCTACTAATCACGTAAATGCTTGTGTATATGTTTAGGTAAAAACTAGAAACGTAATCGATCAATTTGTCTTCCGAGAGGCTCGTGTAGTACATTGTTTATCGATCTCTTGCTAGGATAATTATTTCATTTCGTAACTGATACAAACAATTTTGTCATTATGCGCGCTGACACCTTAAATTCGTCGGATATCCAGTAACCCGGCTGCAGGAATGCGAGGGGAAAAGAGATCGTGTCTCTCTAATACGAGCTGGTGCAGTCGTTCGAAAAAAAGAAGCGCGTGTTCGAAATGATGCACCGTAGAATCGCTGCGTCTATCGATCGGGCGCAATGAAAAATTATGTACTTCGCTACGAACGGCAACGAAAACGCTGGTTCGCGGCAAAGGAAAATTACGGACGCATGCAGAAAACCAAGTGGAAAGTAATTTCAAGCTTTTAGGGCGACGTAGTTCTTCCAGCTTGCGCGATTTTGCCAAACCGTGGAAGAATCCCAACGACGAAGAATTCGAAGCGAACAAAGCGAACCGTACTTGCAACAGAGAGATCGTTAATCGCTCGTCGATACGAGCGATGATTAACAATGCACGCGATAACGACACAGGCGGCTCATGGATTATTAACTCGCATAATTTCTGACCTTTTTAATCGCCGGAACGCTCGACCAAAACGAGCGACATACCAAAAGCGTGAATGACGGAGAAATTCGTGGTAACACGTGCACGTGGAATAATTCATATCGTCTAGGTTTGTGAAGGTCAGCCATCGTGGGGGAACACGTCGAAAAATTATGCACGGATATCCATGAGCCACGATCGAGGGGAAATCGTGATCTTCGGGCAACGAAGAGGCCGGTATCCATTTGTTGTCTATTTTTGTCTCGCACCATGATTGCATACCATTCAATAATACGCCACAATGCTAATAATAACGTATACTTAATAGGGTGGAACGGAAAAAATAAAAATTATGTGACTATAATTTAATAATGAAAAAAACTTGCCTTTGCTTTTTCGGACGAGGTATGCAAAAGTCCATCTATATCAAATGAATTTTCGAGATCCCGTAAGGGTTATTTTTGGGACAAACAAACAGTTTAAAATAAATAGATTTCGCTAAAAAAATTTCGTGCTCGATATTCCAATTATTTACAACGTTCCACGTTTAACCATCATCGTCGTTCTTGCTTTTTATTATATTGCTAATTATTATACTTTTCTATTTATTCCTATATGATCAAGATTATAAACGATCGGCAGGTTCTTTATGTTAAATTATATTTATAAGCGTTGGGCTTAATTCTGTATCAAATTACGATAGGCAAAGATTTAACGCTCGTTCGACGCGATACAGGAATATACAACAAATGGCCAACTACCTAAAGGCAACACAGAAAAACAAACGCATTCAGAAAGAATGAGAACCGTAACGCAGTAAATCATAGGAGCAATTAAGCGCCAAGAACATGTTGAAATTGCGTTCATCGCGAGCGAACCTAAAATTCATCGCAATCAGACACGCGCTCGACAAATAAAGAGAAAAGTGTCGACGAACGTCGACAAGACGTTGCGTATCATGCAGATCGAGACCGTAGGTGGCGTCTACATGGATCGCTTCTACGTAAAGGATCGTCGAAAATCATACATACTCAGCGGCATTCCCAAAATCTTACGCAAACGAAACGATAACTGTTCGCGTACTTACCACTCCCTTCCGTATGCACAAACAAACAATTACGATCCAATTAAAACGTAGTTGTTGTCGAGTCCGCGTGATCTACGTTACAGAGATGCAAAGTTGCGCGTCTCTCGAACGAATCGTCAGAAGTTTCCGTGAAAGAATTATTCGATGGATAAGATGTACTTTGGTAGGAATTTTTCGATCGAAACAATGCGCCTCGTATGGAAAACTAGCGACCAAAGAAAAGCGGAAAAGCGACGCAACACGGGATGAAGTAAACGGGATCCTTGTCCATGTTTATCCTTTCTTTCTCTTTTTTTTTTTTTTCTTGAAAGAATACTTCTGTGTGTCTTTAGTCTCTGACCGATACATTTGAATCTTCTTAAACAAAATGTTGCTCGTATTGCGCGATTACTATAAGCGTATCCGCAATTCTGTCGTAGAAGGTACCTGATTAAACGACGAAGGCGTGGAACCGTGACGAGAGTTATTTCCGTAGAACCGTGTAATTTTCGTTTAACCATAAATTAGGACGTACACAGTAGCTTACAAAAGTGTTCGAACGCTCGTAGAAATCTTTTACGAATACATATAACACGTGTGTCTTTTAATTTCTATATACATTTTCAGATTGGTTTCAAACTTTAGCAATACGATCATAACGATCGTGTCTCGTTACGGTGCTGATTGTATTTCAAAATGTTTTACGCAACACGTACAATTACATGCGTAAGTGTCTTTTAAGCGTTGAAATACTTTTATCAGCCACTGTAGATCATTTATCATAATCTCGATTCCGAGTACTAAAAGACGCTACTATCTAAAAAAAAAAAAAAAAAAAAAAAAAAAGAAAAAATCAATCGTCGTTTTCGCTACAATTATAAATTAAAATCAATTATAGTGGAAAGTAGCACGAGTCGAACGTGAAGCATGCGTGCTCCACTGCTGTACGATGTTAAATAAAATGTCTCAACCGCAGTGCTATCGATTTAGCTTCCGCGTTACGAGCAATAAAACAACACCGGTGAAGCGTTGTTCACGGCCGAAACGCAACGTGATGTCGATAGCGCTACTCTTGGTAATAAGCGAGATATTCGAAGATCCCTTGAGCGATGCTCCGAATCCTGTAAAATCGAACGAACGATCGGGACGATTCGTCGAGTCGTTTCCAAAGATACTTTCTCACCAAGACAACGTGAAATTGTCTGAAAGATTTAAACCTGAGGCATCGCGTTGGATCGTTGTGAAAGGAAGAGAACACGAGACGGTGGCTGAATACGAAAACCACGATACTCCACGATAAGAACGGACTCCTTTTACTAACCATCGTGAACTGCTCGAAGTCCTGCTGAAGCGCCGCTGCCTGTGCCTGGTTCAGGAAGTAATTGTTTTGGTCGATGTTCTCTGACGTTAAGTTCGGTGGACCTGGATGACCCGTGGGACTAGGAGGCGCCGATGGATTATTACTGTAACTCAATGGGCTGCCCTGCGATCGATCACAGATTACACCAGTTATTTACACTCCTGTTATTTTTATTATTCCATTATTACTTCTTTTATTATTCGATCGAATTCTATGTACTTTTTGCATTTTACCTATCGTATACTGTATATAACATACTCGTAACTATAAAATAATAACTAAAAGGAATATTGAATCTTTGCAAAATTATATTTCCGCTATTTAATTTCCGTTATTTATTTTTCCATTATTGGTCCATAAACACTTATTATAAAAATACTTACTTGAATCGTTAGTCCGGGTGACGATTGAGGCGACGGCCTATTCACCTGCTGCGAGGATCTGTACGAGCCTAAGGAGTTGAGCTGCGGTTGCTGTGTCTGCGACGACTTCTAAGAACAGCCACAAGAAGAACCATTATATCAATAAATTCTCTTTTTCCTTGTCACACGTCGTATACTCCGTCGTCCTCTGCCCTTGGCAAAATACGCGACTAAAAACCAATTAACCTTCGTGGCGGTCTAAATCATTCGATCCGACAGGATGCTCGGAAATAAAAAAGAAAAAAGAAAAACGACGCGGTCGACCTTTCGACTGCGAAAGAATTTCAAGCTACCATCCGATCGTTTTTTGCCTCGTTTCATAAGCTGGAAGCTTGCGAACGAGATCCTCGTAGGGTATAAATGTTTGAGGAATCGGACAGAGGAAAGGAGAAACGAACGCGAATAACGTGATATACTAACTGGACTTTGCGGTGGCACAGGACTGTGCGGTTGCTGATAAATGTAGTGACCAGTTGGACTGTGGGACGTCGCCGTCGGTGGCTGAGGCACCGGTTGTTGCGAATAACTCTGAAGATCCTGTTGCGAAGTACTTGTGCTGTTTTCTAGCGCCACACCCTGTTTCATAGGCACAGCTATTAACGATCGGTCGGCGGTTTCTTTTTTTCCTTCGCCTAGCCTCAGTCTGAATGGTTAGTAGCGGTAGCTATGCGAGGCTCGCGCGATCGATTTCTATGCCGATTGCGAACGTTCAAAGTCACGGGAAACGCGGTTTACCGACGACCGCGGTGCTCGTCTCTTTTCGTGGTACGGTAAAACCTCCATTATCCGAATTAATAGGGAGATACGTGATTGTTCGGCTGAAGGAATTTCCAGATGATAGAACGGTCTTGTAATTAGTTTTCTCCGTAATTATTATTCTACAGTTGTATATTGTTCTACATACGTCCTCGTTCTCCAACAAATCTTTTCATTTTCATAATATCGAATTTTCGTAATTATATGAAAATTCTATTAAACGATACGATACGTAAATTTAAGATACTTGGACCCAATTAGTCGATATATAAATACTGGAATAAGCACAATAGTACGCCAATGTTATTTGTAGGCACTGGATATTTCAGAAAGTATAATACAAGGATAATTACGAAGGATAATATGTAATATAAATGTAATATTTAGTTAACTATATTCGCGGATCGTATATCTTTTATTCTGCTGATAAATCAAATCGTAAGATTCTTAATGGCGTTGACCTGCGTTGAATTCAGTTGTGCCTTAAATCGTCTAAGGTCTCTGTCTAATGCAATAATACTTCGGATTGAGAAGGCTTCGTCGTCATTTTCATTGCAATTTTCCTCTTCGGATACTAAAGGTTCCATTGTATTTACACGAAACCGAAAAGGCCGAGATCGTCCGAGGGGCGGACGTTTTCTTCAATTTCCAATTTAATTACGAACCAGCGAGCTTTATCAGGTAAACGTTATTCATCCGCGACGGCCGAGCTTTTTCTTCCTAAGCGGACAATTAACGTCTATCCGGTCGAGTGACTCGACCGATAAAAGTTCCTCTTTTCCTCGGAGCCCTCGCGAATGCAAACAAGATTCACAAAGATATCGGATTCATTTAGCTGGCAAAGTTCTCCAGCTCCGATATGGAACTTCTAACCATCGTGCCAGCGCGAAATAACCTTTCCCCAGCTAAGAAACGGACCATGGAAACGAGTTCGAAACTCGACTACAAACATTTTCCATTTACGCGGTGGAAAAATTTCCGATCGAACGTTTACGCCTCCGACGATCTCAGTGAGAAATTCATCGATGAAATTCTACCCGCGTATTTTCGTCCGGAAAAAGCACAAGAGCTAATTCCCGATCGCGTGTCAACGATTCCACGAAACTTCTACTTTTAGCCAAACTTTTTCTACTTTGCAACGTTGACACGCGGTGTCACGAGATCACCGAATTCGTGTCCGAGGTTCGACTATCCGTGACTTTTCGCTGTATTTTACATGTGCGGTTCGACTATTGCCTCTGTTTCGTAAGCTACGGATACTATTAAGAAGCGGGACGATATTAAAAACGATAGAAAGAAAGAAAATGGGGAAAAACGAATCGAAGAACGAAAGGAGATTTGTAGTGAGACGCGCGGCGTTGTCGTAAGCGCAAGAACAAAAAAATTGCTACTAACCTTACACGTGTGAAGGAACCTAGAGTTAACAGGCACTGATAAATGGTTCTGCAAAATAACAAACACAAACAAACACTACAACAAAGGCAAAATAAAAATAAAATGAAATTAAAGGTGGCCGCTAAGCGTACAGGAGGCTGGTACTAATTCGCTCAAACGATCCGAGACCAAATTCAATCTTTTTCCTTTTTTTTTTTTACCGCGCAAAACCGTTTATCGTTAACGTTGATCGAATCGTTCGTTTTAAATGAAAAAGAGGGCATGCATCGAACGCTTATAATTCACTCGAAGCAATAATACAAAAGAGTAGTGGCAATTTAACAAATTTTGACCATTTCGTGGCAAACTACACGATCGCTGGATTAAAGAGAAAAGATATGTATATTATAAAATTACATTTTCGTAATTTCTTAGCGCATTTAGAACAACGAGGTACGCGTATCTCGCGAGAGAACTTACTCGTAGCGAAACTCACGACGCAACGACAGGCATTACGCTTCTTTCGCCACGGTGCATTAACGTTTTACGACCAGGATGTAGGATAAAATCGATATTCAACCGGGCTACGACTAATCTAGATAACGATTAACAAACCGTGGCCGTGATTGCTCCATCGGAGAACGATAATGGCACTTTATAGAAATTGTACGCGAGTGGAGAGCGGCATGCCATAATAGTTACGTACAAAGTAAAACACTTTAGCTGGCGATCTAAGTGTTTCATAACCGTCGGTGGCGATAAGTCTGCGTGGAAAAACGAAATCGCTAATCCGATCGTCGATTTCGTTCTTTCTCGTCGAGTCGTACGGAAATAGCGTTCGAACATCGCGCCATTACGTTTCGTTTTAATAACGACGATACGCTACTGTTTATCCGAAAGCTCTGTGACGTTGTACTCGTAACACAGCGATGGTTATCGAAGCACAGAAAAGCACAGAACATCTTTTTTCCATGCAACACTACGCATGTACCAGCCGTTACGTTCTGATTCCTACTAACTAGCTTTATAGAGACCAGGCATCTCTCTTTTAGGTTGTTGCATATGAAATGGCCGATTTCACGATTGCCATATCTGATTCGATATTTAACGACTAAAATTACTATTGAATAATATTTTCCAAATAAAGATTAATCAGAAATAACGAACATTAAACTTAAAATTAGTCACATTAAATTTATACGTTCTCATCTAATTTTTACATCTGACCTACTAACTTGTGATATTTGGAATTGTCAATTACAGGTCAACCACATTCTTCCAAACCGCTACGAATATAGACTCGTTCTAAATTCCACATTCAAGAAGCTCTAAATGGAAATCTAAGTGACAGTAAATAATTTCCAAAGCTGTCTCCTTTATATATAAAATCTTCTCCCTTCCTTTACAGTTCATTATTATCACTAGAAATCAGATATTTTTCAAAAAGCTATAAATATCTTAAAAATCTTGTCAAAAATTCGGCTATTTCATCTGCAAGTACCTAATATACTATACGCATAGTCGACGAGACCGCGTCTTTCTCTATGTTTCAAACCCGAAGTCAAATATTTACGGCATTTGTAATATCGAGTTTGATCAATCCAAAGCGAATTTCTCAATCAAAGTTACGAGAATAGAGAACAGTACTTTGATCGATCAAAGTGAACGGTGAAGAAAGACACAGCGCTGTCGACTATAGAGTTGGCAGGTGCAGCAACATTCTCTAAGAACCCGATACTGTGTACCGTACAGGATCGCGAGGATATTTACTTGGGCGCTGGTCTGATCCTGCGAAAAGGATAGCCTCCCAGCTTGGGGTAAGCTGGTCGGCGACAGATTTGTGGGACTGCTCGTTTCACGACTCTGGAATACACCAGCAGTACCACCATTTCAAAACAGATTCCTTTCTACCAAGGAAACGCTACCTAAGTCTTTTATGTTACTCGAACGTCACGCGACGCTACCTGATATGACACGGTCTGTAGTGGATATGTAAGAAAGAAAGAAAAGGGAACAAAATAAAAGTAGACGCGGTCAAACGGGTTGAGAACGTGTTGAAAATAGGGCAAAAAAAGATATATATATCGTAATCGCGCGCGATTATTCCGATATCGACACGTACACCGTTTCCGCGGACGCATTTTTGCACGAAGTTGATACGACATGGCGATACGATGAATTTCGAACTGAATACCACCTGTTATTTAAATTTGTCATGCCTCGTCCGGATTAGTCGGCTTACTTCACGTTAAATGATCTGACTAACGAGAAGGAGAATAGAAACTCGATAGTGATATTAGTTAGTTAATTGCAATTAGTAAGTTGGCTAATCCGAACAGAGCATCGTTTTCTTCGTTTTACAGTTTTATCGAGGAAAAGTCGTGTCTTGGATTAGAGAGACTAGCCTCTCAAGCTGATAGTTATGTAAATGCTATTTGCAGAAACTAATGGTTCAAGGGATAATTCAATTGGACGAATTTAGGAGATTCGGAGTAATTTCTTTATCCTTTTCAACTTTGATACCTTACGTATGTTTAAATCATAGTTGAACGAATTATCAAAAAACTGAATGATAAATGTATTTATTTTCGATCAAAGTGGATTTATAATGCCTTATTTCTCCTTCGCGAGAAGCTAGAAGAAACGTGTTTCTGTTAGAATTAGAATTTAGAATTTAGATAACTATAGAATTTATAGCTAGATAACTAGATAAAGAAAGAAAGTTTCGGCTATAGTACGAAGGAGACTCGTAGTGCTAAAGAGTCAAAGCCACATAAAATTACATGATCTTGTAGTATATTCGAAATAAATATGAAGAAAAGGGGACGTTTGAACTGTACACTGTACCCAGCCACTGGTAAATGTATGAACCCTTCGATCGATTTGTATAGATAACACGTGAAATATATGTGACGATAAATATTAATACCAGACGAACTATTAAAAGCAATAGTTTATATCTTATGCAATCAATTACATATAGATATTCTTCTTTATTCAAAACTTTATCAATGATATATTAAAATTAATTCGTGGAAATTTGAACGACTCCTTAATTTTATTGATGCAATTAATTTCTCTGTATTAATTTGAAAGGGCTTTGTCCAAAGGAAATGAAATCGAAGACAATGAGCTTTTAAAATAATAAAACTGCTCCGTAACGTTTAACGCTTACAAATGACAGTTCTTCTATCGTAAGTTATCTTTTAAAAATAAATTTCATATTACGATTCTCTAATAAAGTTCTCTAATGAAGTATAAAATCGTACTTGGTCTTCTTGTTTGCAATTTTCTAACTGAATTTAATTTTATCGGATAGAAACAAGCGCCCGCATATCTTACAGCGGTAGCGTACGACGAATCAGCTTAAGAGATTAGACCGACGAATACCAAAGACAGAAATTCCCCTTTATAATGAACACGATAAAATAAAATAAATAAATAAATAAAATAACGAAGGAAGATACGACTGTAATAAAAGGTGATTTACGAATGTACAGCCTCGTAAGGTTTAAGAAGAAACTGAGCCGCGTGAAGGACACGTAATTGGACGAACTTACGTTGCTGAATGGTGTACTGCTCGAGTGATCCTCTTGATCCGACGGGAAGTGGACCAGGTCGGGCAACGATCGCGTGTTGCCTATGGGAATTTGCTGTCCTGGTGGCTGAGAGCTCGGATCTATGCTGCAAGACAAATACGTGCTTCAATCAGAAATCGATGCATTTACGAGAGAGAAGCGCACGAGAATCTATAGTAACTGTCAGAGTCTCGAGGCGCCAGTCATTCTCGAAACGACTTCGACCAATGTCAATGTTGTCCAACTGTAATACGAAAGTGCAAAACTAGGAACTCAAATTCTACGAGATTAACTAGAATTTGTTGAATTAACTGGAATGTTTCGACTAGAGTAGAATATAATTATTTATCCGAAGAAATTATAACGTGTATACTCCCCTTAAACATTGGATAATATTAGAATAGCAAAATTCTACACGAACGAACTTATCACGTTTATCATCTGTTATCTTCGAACGTTAACATTAAACGGATAACTTTTCAAAAGCTAAGGAATTTATAATTTTTCTTACGGCCAACCATCGTCAAATGTTTCGCTAATTAACGCTTCGATGATCGATCGTTTAATCGATGTTTTAATAATCAAGCTTCTACTATACGATATTATTAGACAATCGTTTAGAAAGTAGATGATAGATAAGACGACTAATAAAATACAAAGATGAGAGTTAGACTTCGATCGCTTGTCGCGAACGCGCTAAAATTTAAGACTGTCCCGAGGACAGACCGGACGATCCCTATTCAAAATTATATAAACTCTGTGCACGAGCGCATTAGTATGTGCGATATAATGCGTCGTGAATACAATGAAACTTCGTACAATAGCCACGGCGTATAAATAATGCATATACTGGTGTGCAACAATAGACAGTGTACTTATCAAGAGGAGATATTCCACGAGATTCGTAAAATTTCAGCCGTCTTTTTCCTTGAGCCGGCTAATCGAAATCGATACGGGGTTGGTATCGCTGGTCGATACAGAGGGAGAGAAAAAGTTTCCTTACTTGCTTCCAGGCACTCGAGGTATTTCACAGGATGATCTTGGCCGTTCGATGAATCCGTAATGCAGGTCCCTGTTGTCGCTCCCGGACCCGGTTATGGTATGCTGATCTATATACAACGAATTATAAAATGTAAGATAAAAAGGTTAAAAGTAGCAACACGAAGGATCAAACGATAAGTAATTAATTCTAAATATTGTTAATTTTGTCGTGTTCAAGGCAATTTGTCGACTATTAACGCTTGAATTAGCGGTGGCTAAAAAACGTCCAGTTTGTAGCTTAAGAAATCGCAATGAAGGATACGGTAAACGAAAGTAAATCTAAAACATATATATGGTAGTAAAAAAACACCGCAATTGTGTAAAGCATAATTATAATTAACACGAGTAATGAATATGATGCACATTTTGATTAAAGAATACACGATGCAAGGATGAAAACATTCTTTAGAAAAAGATCACTGAAATTGTGAAAAACGCAGCATCGAATAATTCAAACATCCAAGAAAATTTCATTATATTAATAATTTAAATTGCCGAGAAAATTTCATTATATTAATAATTCAAATTGCCGAGAAAACTTCATTACGTTAATAGTTCAAATTTCCGTGAAAATTTTCATTGTATTAATAATTCAAATTTCCAAGAAAATAATAATAATAATAATAGTCCAAATTTCCTAGAATATTTAATTCATTTTCAAATAATAAAACAAATACATCAAATCTACAAGGTTTATAAAATTTATATAAAAAATTACGAATCGATGATTATGATAATTCTGGTAATTCTACAATTAATTCAATTGCAGCTTTTCGACGCTTATGCTTTAAAACGTGCCATAGTTGGAGGGTGATGCACACGATACGTAGTCCCAAGGCAGAGCGTCCGATTTCGTTGAAGCAACCTAACACCATGTAATGCTTGCTACTTGCTAACATTACTACGGGTATAACGTTTCAGTTCCGATCCCCTCGTGTCGCTGGTCGGTAACAGATTAAGAGGGAATCATCGAAGCCGCGTATATCCGACCGACCGGAATCGGAAAACCTGCCTCGGCCAATGACCCGTCTTTCTAAAGACCTGTTCGCAAATTCCAAATCTTTCGCAGGAAGCTCTTAATAGTTTTTCGTTTTTTATCGATACGGTGCCCCATTTTTCGCGAGTATATCACAGGGCAGAATATAGCGAGGTGCTGAATTAATTCATTAAACATTTGTAACGCTATGTTAAGAGTCGAGCTGAACATTGTATTTCGTTCTATTTTTACCTTTCTACTTTTGTCGTATAAAATAAAACGAGTATTTGCACGAAATAAAAATACAAAAAGGTCGCTTTTTATTTATACGTCAAACTACAGGAAATGTATTTTCAAATGGTATATTGCTGGGAAAAAGATAGAAGTAAAACTTTTCTACGTACAATTAATTGAATTCACACGTAGACCATCGTAGGAACGTGTATCGTACTCTGTTTTTAATAGTTCGCGCAATAAATAAAACGCCGACTTATCACTATCGATATTTCTGTCATAAAATGATTTGAATAAATCGAAAAACGAGAAAATGGTTTGTAATTTTCGTGTCAATATTCTATAAAAAAAAAACACACGCGTGCGCATTGACTTCGCATTAAAAATTTCTTCAGAGAATATAAATTTTTCAGAATCCAAACTGGTTTACTCCACTTCTACATAATAGGATTCGTAGATGCATAATTAATATACATCTAGAAGGACAATTATTTTCAAGAACGTAATTATCACAGGAAAATAGTCACACGTTATTCAAGTTTATTAATGTAACAGATAATTGACTAATACCATGCATGCTTGTGTAATATATATTGTATTAAATATCTTGTAATCTCTATAAATATTTCCAGATTTCTTTTAAACATTACCAATGCGATCACGATAATCATATCACGGTGCTAATCAAGTCTCAAGATATTTCATATTAACGCACATTAACGTATTCATGAAAAATGTCTGTAAACGTTCGGATACTTTCGTGAAGCTGTATATATCGACATCTGTCAGTGTCTACTGTATATAGGTAGCTTATATCTTATCGGAGTGACCTCTAAATCAAGGAAGACAATTAAACGCAGCAAAAGAGGATCCTGACAAATCCTTGTTCAGATAAGAAACCAGCTTGCAAGGCTTAAAATGCTTGATCTTCGTCGAAAATTTGCCAGGCAGCCACTCGAGGCCGAGTGGCGGACGTACAACGAGGTAACTAGGTAATATGATAATGAGGGAATTTCTGAGACTAGTGTCTTCGTGAAAATCACACCGAAACAAAAGTTGACGAGAAACGTCGGAGGGGAAACGTGGTGATAATTCTCGAAATAATACACGCCATCGGTGACACGTGTCGGCGGAATTATTTACGCGACAACCGAAAGCGTTTACTATGCGGAGCACAGTTGACTCGAGCGCGGGACACGCACTTTTTCAAACAGGGCGGATCCCAGAAACGACGCGAAAACTGACTTAATGGTTCGAAGATTACGTTCTAGATTAACCACGCTCTGCGTGAAACGTTCAATTCTATTTACGTCGTCGTTACTACGATTCTTTAAATGAAGGGTCGGGGAACGATAGCCAGGACAATTTCGAGAAAAAAATGAGCCTTAAAATGGTGAGCTTGGAGGGTTGTCGTGCAGGGTTTAGAAACGTGAATAAACGAGAATCTCTGAGTACGGTGTTGTTCATCGAATTATATATCTGATCAAATACAAAAATTTCGTTTCTACAATTATACGGATGAAATATCGTTCCATTCTTTTTCTTTAAATACGAATTTAACAGCAAGTCAATTTCATCAAAACATCGTATATTTAGTCAAAACTCCATTAAATTGCAAAATAAATTTCATTTGTCGATATTTCTATTGCAACGACTAAATTAGTCTCGTTATTCCATGTTTGAAGTATGCTCGGTTCTAGCTTTCAGAAATCAAAGAAGAAAGCGTTGCAGTTTCTTTATTTAAAAAACTTTCTTTCAGACAATTCATAGCTGGAGAATTGTCCGGATGGAATACGTACGACAAACGTAGACTGTGACAAAGTGTAGACTTTAAATTGCAAAACGTTCGTTTTCAATTTGCGAACAAAAAGGGAAAATCGCGCGGGAAGATTCACGAGGGCGCGAATTGGCTGAACTGTACCAGATATCGTATCGAATATCCGAACAAATTGACTATTTGTCGCGTCTAGATGACGCGTGTTTCCCCCACGATAAAACATTTTGCGACACAATTCTGTTGCGACTGGTTAACAAGCGACCGCCTGATTGGCGCGCTCTTTTTTCCGCGAATCGTACGCGGCCAGTACAATTTTCAGCGCGGTCGGCATCATCAAAACGCATTGTAACACTAGTAACGTGTTTCCACGAAGCGATGTGATCGGATCACAACGAATCAGGTACAGGAGAAAAACGTGTCGATCGCAAGAAAAAGGAACACTAGGCTGGTTCGAGCGTGATGAACAGGAGGAATCGCGCGCGACACCGTTCATCGGTAGACAGATCCACTTAGGCTTAATTAGCGACGATTACTTAAATACGTCCTTATTTCCATGGATATATCTATGTGTATATATATATATATATATATGAACGTTGAAAAGTTTTGTCCAATTTTTAAACGAAACACGTAATTATTATTATTATTATTTTATTTTATTTCATCGTTGCAAGATCATCAGATTACCAACGAACTTTGCTTGCTATATATCTAACTGCCATTCAATTCCATACAACTGTAGCATTCATCACATCCAAACACCCACATATATAGCTTTATTTCTTTTTATTTCTATGTAGACTATCCTATACTTAATTTGTATAGTATCACGCGTTTACCTTTGGCTTTTAATTAGTTCGGTACCTACCTATATTCCTACGATCTTTTTTCAAATCTCTTATCCTATCCTCCAGCATATCTTCTCTTTCAATACGCTAGAATTTATCCTACAGCATCGTTTTAACAGGTGTTTCAAGATATCTATCTTTAAACTACACAGAATACATTTGCGTTTTTACTCTTCCAACCAGGAACGATTTCTCTCCTACACGTTATCCGCATCTTATCCTCGCAATTAGCCTCTGGTTGCCTTCTTTTCCTTCTTTCTCCACGTATTCCGCTTTCTTCACTGTTCTTATGTATTTCTACCTACTGTTATATTTGGCGTTCCAAATTTCACGATATCGCACTTGACCTTGCAACTCTTTCTCCCGTTCCGTCAGAACTTTAATTATATCAAGCTTCTGCTGCCTTAGATCTTCTACAATCCTAGCTAACCGGTAACTATTTCTCCAAAAGTATTCTTCCCTTTCTCTGCTATTTTCTGTCCTTCCTATTTTCCTTTCTTTTTCACTCAGCCATTCCTTAACTAATACTCTACCCACGCTACCTTTTTAATACCCTTTTCATATCTCGAAGCTCCCTTCCCCTCTTTGAACCTAATTTTCTCTCCCTTGCTTCACTAGATTATCAATGTTTACCGTTATATTACTCTATAATATAATCTAATTTCTATAATATAATTTCCGTGATTGTTTGTTACGATACTATCTTTCGGTAAGTTTATCGTATCCTTGATATTATTAGTTCCTTTGTTGCAGTAACGATCGCCCCCCTGTGGATGACGAAGAAAAGCAGGAAAAACAAGATTGAACGTATCTATACCTCGCCGATGGGGGATGGTGGTGTTTGACTGGCAGGCTTCGTTGGCGCTTTGATGCAGAGCCGAGTCTGAATTCGTTCTCCTCCATGTGTCCGGTGGCGGTGGTGAAAGATACGGAACACCGCTGTACGGTGAGGTATCGTGCCTTTTTTCCATCGGACGAGGTCGCATCGGTCCAACTCCCATGCTCCTACCCCTCTCGTTGTTACGATACACCATGGAATTGTGCTGCATCTCCTCCAAATTGCTGAGCGCTGTCTATAAACGCGAAAACATTATTTAAGTATTTATCTCGACAATCACATTATCTTGCCACTCGAAGAAGCATTTTTACGTGCACACGCAATAAATTTTTATCGATTGCATATCTTGCACGTATCTATTCAAACGACACGAAAGGAAAAACTCATTCATCGTGTTTCTTTCAACTAGAACAAAAAATATATGGATGCATGTAAAATAAATGTCCATTGTGATGTAGAGATATTCTGTCATTCTTACACACATACATCGATCGATCGTTCTCACGTATAAATGACAGCGTCGTTCTTCCTGAACGTTGCCCTATCTTATCGACCTTAACTAAACCTCTAAATTCTAAACACTTGGACGTTCAACTTCGGCGCATTGCTAATTGCATTCCAAACATTTGGTCCTATCCTCGGGCATAGATGATAGTGTCATTCCTCCGAAATTTTGCTTTATCTCATCGTTATTTACTATTTAAGTGCTTAAAACTTTGCCTTTCCTTTAAGTCCACGCTAATTGCATTCCAAATATGGACGTTCGATCTGCATATCACCAGTTGAAGTTCGCTCTGTTGACTAACGTAACATAAATTACTACGAACTTGAAACAAATCGTATCGTATACGTTACTAGAGCGCCGATGTTTATGTATTTATGGAAAATTTAAAGGTTCGAGGATACGCAGGCTACACATATTATACAAACATGCGTAAAATATTCAAACTAAAGTAATATTTAATAAGCAAAGCAAATCTTCGTTTAAATTCTATTTTACAAATCTGCATAAATTTCTATTGCTCGAAAAAAGAAAAAAAAAAGGAAGAAAAAGAAAAAAAGAAAAAATGCATAGTGCATATTCATAGAATCACTATTTTGCAGAAGACGAGTGCATTACGTACATGGAGCAAATGAAATGTAAACAAATTACTATTCTTCCCAGCTATAGCTTCCTTTAAAAACTTTCTACAGAAACATATTCTGCCTGCAGGTACGATGAAAACGAACTAGCTCCGAGGAAAGTAATTTTCTTCTACCTTCGTTCTTTTTCGAGTTGGTCGGAATTTTCTCGTCCTATGAAACTCAGCCTGTGAAACGTTTCATCCGTTTTATGAGAGGACCAATGCGATATAAAGAGACTTAACGCAGGCGTTCGATCAGGACACGCCAGAACGAGAATTCGTGTCAGTTCCTCCAAAGATAAATCCATGGAGATAAGTTTCCCTTTGGAAAATATGAGCTTTTCCATCCTCGAGAAATCAGATCTTATATCCACAACTTCTTGGAAGCAAACTAAAGATTCAAAGTACAAGAATATTGACCCTTTGATAACAACATTAATAAACGAGCTCGCGTTCCCGTGCTAATAGAAATTCTAAAAGTCTGCGCTTTTTAAAACAGACTACGACGAAACCATCGTAGAAATCTGCGATACAATTCGTACGAAACGATTATATGCGATACAGTGAGTGTTTAAAGCTTTAGAATCTTAAAGTTTGCCACTAAATTCTTCTTATTACCATAAAAAGACATAATCAGGTTGCCAATGTTTATGAATTTATTTAAATATTCGAGAGTCAAAGCAGCAAAGCAGAATATACGTAGTGACAACAAATCGATCGAATATCTTATAGAACGTGTTGACAAATTTTTATTATTAGATCGCGAATATTTATGCATTTATGGAAGATTTAAAGATGCAAATTTTTCGCGTAGTATCAAAACATCTATAAAATATATTATATACCCATAAAATATACTGACAAAATATGGCTGTTACGTTCGGGACATTGCGCGTATATGGAAAACTGGTGTCGAAATTCCTGCATACTATACGAGACTGGTTCCATCGGAAGTCCGAGTTACCTGCGACAACAGACGGGTGGCTTGCGTAAGGCAGAAAAGGATTTCGCGCTGGTTCGCATCAACGCGAGTCGCGTAATCGCAATTAATGCGACGCTCGCGGTAATGGTCGTTCTCATTATCATCGCGGTGTGTATTGGATAATGCTCGAGCGTATTCGATGATCCGGCGTGGACGTGAGATCCGTGTAAACAGCCAGTGTTAATTTTCGGTCTTCCAGAATGGTGAAGGGAGAGAGGAGATCGGTGCATATGTACATTTGAAATATGAAGCGGGACGGTAGGCGGGACAATCGATGACGGTACTATAATTAAAGTATCCTTCGATATTTCGCTCGAGAACGGACCAGAGTAACATCACGTGTCGTCGATGTCAAGGCGTCTTCGTCGAGCAGTGAACGGAACGAGGCGATGTACACTACCGCTTCAAAGTATCCGGATACTTGCACGTTTCTACAAGATATAATAATATGCATATGTAAGTATCTGATAATAGTTCTAATAATATTATTGCTATCGAATCGATTATTAATTTTTACAACATTCCTTCTAGTTAATAGCTAAGTGGCCATGTGTGTATTGGCAAGCGCATACTCTTATTTTTCAAAGAAGCGTCGTTTTATCACGTCGAAAATACTGTCAAATGATATACGAAGCTCGATAATACACTTGCGCTTAATTAAATACTATATAAACGTTATAAGAAATACAATGGTGTGGAAATATCTTTGGTAGTCAGCGTATAGACCAAGTGACTCCGTAGGAAACGTAATAAGTACGGTATTGTTTCTATCGATTATTTCCTCGTTAACTGCTCGATAAAATTTATGTACTGTTACTACGGACCAAAGTGCCGGATACTTATGAGCCATAGTGTACGAAGGCAGAGGGGGAAAGAGCAAGACGGAACAACGGAGAGGAAGTTTATAGTGCACAGCAAGATAAAAACGAAGCGACCGTGAACGTGTACGAGGAATTGCCGCGAGCGTCGCTTCTAATAGCTTTGTGTTGGCCGTTTCATTCGCAGATCGCGCGAAAGCTGCGTTCTTAACATTGGCCTGATGGCAGGCGGATGGCAGTTAATTTAGAATCTAGATGAAATTCGGCAGGTATTCAAGAAACTCGACATCGTTATTTAGAACAATGTAAGAACGAATAACCGCGAGTCATCGGCCGGCGTATGTCGCGTGTATGCGCGAACGTAAACGACACGCGGTCGCCGTAATACGAGAACGTAGAACGAGGTTGTCTCTTGGCAAATCCTTAATTAATAAAAACGCTGCATATCGAGGAAAACAATCGTGAACAAGCATGAACGATCGTGCTTGTTGTCGGTCTACGTGTTGTTATAAATAACCGTAACGTTCGAGGCAAATTATTAATTATAACACGTTAGCCAGTACACGAGCGGACGAGCGTGGCTATCACGGTGCAAGGTTCAAGGGAAACCGCATTCTTCGAACGGCAAAGGCGAAAAAACCTATTAGTAAATGATATACACGCACGTCCCGTTTCGTTTTGTTTCGTTTCGCAGGTTTTAGGCTAGTCGTTCGCGAAGAGAAAAGACCGGGGAACGCAGAAACGGAAAACTAAGAAACGAAACGAAACGGTGACGATAGGACCTCGTGCAATGATACTTATATAACGCGAGTAAAAATTGGCTACTAGCATCGTGTAATACCATTTGCAACACATCAATGAGAGTGAAATGTTTGTGAATTCGTTAAGGAACGAGTAGTGAAATACATAATGTGTGAAAGAAAAATGAAGTAAGTTATTTTGTACAATGTGTAAATGTATTAAAATAACGCAATAAATAATGCTATAGGCGTAACGAGTATAGAAATTATATTAAAATACGATTCATATTTTTCCCTCTGAAAGAAGAATAAAGCGTATTCTCTGGGATAAGGAAAACTTCTTCCTCTATAGCTATAAGATCAGCATAACAAAACATGTTAGCACACGAGAGTTGAACTTACGATACGATAATACGAAATTCATGATAGTCGAGTTCCAATAATAACGGTGCCAATGAAATTTTAAAATGTTTCGTATAACGTACATATCTAATATGCGTATTCTTACAAGATTTCTACAATTGTTCGAATATTCTCGCGAGCCTCTGTATATCCGTATAATAAGTAACAGATGGTCCTGTTGTATTTCTCTGGCCGCATATAGGCGTAAAATTGTGATTAATGGAGTCCGAAAAACGCTGTTTAGAGATTCAACTTGTCCAGCTCGCTGGCCGATCGGACGCGCTGTGGCTTTCCAATTTTAGCGTCGCAAGAATTGTATGGCATAACGATATATTTTTAGTCGGTACAGAGTACATACGGTGTGTAGCGTGTACGGGCCGCTTCGAGTGTTTTCCCCCGCGGCACCGCGCACTGTTCACAGGCCACGCTGTAAACACAACGACAGGACAGGCACCGATTCTCTGTCTGCGACGACACGTGCTCGAAACAGGTACGCCCGCGAGAGCTCATTCATCCAACCAACACCGACCTACGCTCCTCCTCTGTCCGTGTGTATTTATATTACCGGCCGAATTACGATTCGGTGGACGAATTTGATCAACACCGCAGCCGTGTTCGCGTGCCGAAAAGTCTGCTGGCGTCGATTAACCGCGATCGAAGGGAAAAACAGTTTGATCGGATTTCGTCACTAGTCATGTTTTCACCGAGTGCTTCGCTCCACTAAATTGTAAACTTTCCTCGTCAGATAATACACTATTATTTCCCGCCCTGTATAAGCTTTTCATCGCCATTAAAACTCGCAGGAAAGATATGATAAGTATATATCTTCCGTTGATCTTTGTATGTTAATGCCGATCTATGACCGAAGTGAAATATTTTAATATAAAATAGCTGCAATTGGAGAGAACGCGTGGGCTCCGAACATATAGTTGCGGAAATTGCATAGAACGTACAAAAGATGTAACAGAATGCTTTGATATATCCGATATTTTAGCATCTTTCAAAATTGTAATATTAAGGCAATCGATATTTTTTAGGTTGTGAGAGCAGGCGGAAAGGTATATTATTGCCTTTAAAATAAAATAAAAATAAAATAAAAGACTAGCTTTAGTAACAGAGAATCAACCGACAATGTATGAAATTTAATTTAATATCGTTTGCCTGTAAAATACGAAAAATATAACTCGCGTTGTTCCCCTGCGGCTTTTATCTATTGTATGAAACGACATCGCTGTCACAAATTTACAAGTGAAATATCTATCGCGTATTTAGGTTCGCCGACGTTATCGCGACGCGAGTCGTTGAACTTGCATTAAAAACACCTGCCAACGATTACTTCTTACGATACAGATCTGCGAAACGATACAGGACTCCTCCCTCCCACTTTGAGCAGTTTTTTCGTCCGTGCATTCTTTCTACGTGATCTCAAATTCTAGAAATAATCGTGCCGGCCGCTGTACGTGTATCACCATGTGTAATAAACGATTTTTCTAGAATCACGCAAGACCATCGAGCTACAAGAAGCACGTTAAATCGAACGCAACGTTGTGCGTGAAACGCGAAACGAATGCAGCGATTTTCGCGCGCGCGCTCGTCGTACTTCTGCAGTCGGAGATCTTAATGAAAGAATCGAGTTAGCAGTCCACCGCGAAGACGAAGCGAAATTAATAAGCTGTCAACCAGTATGAACTGGTATGAACCGCGGGTTAGGTCGACTCATTCGATCGTCACAATTAGCAACGATTCTCTGGTTGTTAGGGGAGCTCGGGAATCGGCGAAATCCGGTCTAAAGTTCGTTTTCTACCAGGTGCTGTTCATCGATACGGCAGAATCAAGGTAATTCGTTTTACTTTGCCAGGTTGTACGTTTTGTTGAGAAAAATTGATTCGATCATGCGTTCACCGCTTCGATTACAGCGATCGAAGGATTTGCGGTAACGAAGAGGTAGCTGCAATGAATGCTAATGAAATTTCAAAACGTCTCATGGTGTTTATCCGATAACGTTTTGTATTTATAGAAATTTTCGATTACTTTCACGAATCACGCGTATCGTTCTCTTCGCTCGGTTTATAATCGAACCTCTCGCGAATCCTCGAATCAGCTTCACTTTTCGCGAAGTTATCAGATTCAATCAAGTCACAGAATCGAAATCTAATTTTCGCGAATTTATCTGTCACAAGGAGTTTTCGTTATAATAATAATAATAATCTTTCGTTAAAGATTGAAAAAGCGAATCGAAACGAATAACATTTGCAATCGTAGTCCTTCCACGTGTATTAATTTATGGAATCGATCAGCGCGCGACTTCCGCAGGATTCGAATGAAGATTACATGAAAAGAACACGATGAATCGCATCTCCTATTTCTCGCCATAATATCAGGCACAATATCGAATGTATTGAAACATTGCTTGCCACGAACCATCGTCTGTGACACTCGCATTTAAAATCGCATTTACCGCAAGCAACAGAAAGACACAGATCTCGTACTCAAAAGTGCAACAATTTACCACCCCGAATATCACTCAATGACAGCTTTAAAATCTAATTTCATTCTAATCGACTATGAATTGATCTACTCGAATTATTATCGAGTGAAGCTCCTTATTGCAACAGTCTTTTCAATTCGTTCCCAACGAACGATCTACGAACGATAACATAATAGTTCGGCGCAATTTCACGATTCACGCTTGTCGAGGCATAATTACTTCGTGGAATAGTAACAGAGATCTTAAGGCGGAATAATCGTGGTGTAGGATAATCGTCGAGCCGAGTGTGAAGTTCCCAACGAAAGAAAGAGAGAGAGAGAGAGAGAATAACGGGGCGCACACGCTAAAAATAACAATTTCATCGGTTGCACGGCTACGAAGAGGAACAAACTGACCCGTAATTCGTCGGGTGGAGAGTGGAGAGCAATGTTTCCCGAGTTGGCGCGGCTGCCACGCGTCTCATACGATTTCCTGTTGAGGAGAGGGCGCGAAGAAATTCGTCGGCCGTCCCTGCGCGCCATGTGTTGCTCTGTCGTAGTTCACACGGCTGTTACCTAATATCTGTTGAATTATGCCGTAAACAAGGAACAGTTCTCCCACGGTCCGGTTCACGGACGACACCTCGCGTACGACTTGGTCGCGTACGCGCACGCCTGCTTCATTATCGCCTTTCGTTTCGTTCGTTTGGCAAATCGCAGTTTCTAGACGTCTAGACTGGACTCGAGAGAACTCACGCGAGCTATGATCGCGTGCCGCCGCGATAATCCGTAAATTGTTTAGCGGCAACGATTGGACAACGTCCAACGGAATAATATACGGCCGCGAGATAGTTACAACGCGAGAGAAATGTTACACGGATGATTTTGCTGGTGAAACGGTCGTGTCCCGACTCGGGAACGAACCTTCCGATGTTACGCGCAACGCAACGGATTCCAATCGTTGCGTGTATCGCGCTAATAAATAGCATCGCCACCTGTTTCCCTAAAGTCATCGACGCTACTGAAAGAGCTGTCTTCCGACGTAAGTGAAAGAGGTCACTGAATTACCTGCCGCAGTTATAGTCCAGTTTCGAACGATGATCACATTGGGAAATATATAACGGCTGTGCGATGCAGCGAGCATCACGTATTTCTTATCAATATCTTGAAAAATTTAAATTCTGTATAATTTTTTATATTTTGATGGTCGATAATCAGCTGCACGATAAGTTCGCTGTACGTACACGTAAGTAGTAAACGAAGCTTTAAACTTTCGAACAAAACGATACGACGATTTGTTTTCCAGTGTTATCGACAACGACGTGTCGTATAAAAAATTGTATTACATAGTTTATCTATTTGTTCACCTTCTTGCAGATTATGCGACCGTACCGAGGCATCTTATGCAAATGCCTACTAGAAAATTATGGAGAGATCGTGTTCGAATACTCGATCGCGAGAGAAATTGTTTATTGGTGGCAAAATACCAGTCTGTGAATAATCGTGTTTTGCGCGATTCAGAATAGACGTGTTCGAGAATAGATATTCCTCTATATCAGAGAGAACATGCTAAAGTAGAAGTATTATTCTTAATCGAATTTCATGCGTTCGATGGTAGGGTGGCAAACAGCCTGTTCCTGGTGAACACGCAAATTTCACTGTAACGGTTGACGTAACTTAATTATCGATGACATGGCAGTGTATTTAGGTTTCAATTAGGAAAAGGGAGACAAGCCGTTTTGTGTACGCATGAACCACGACCATGCGAGCTTGTGCTTCTATTACGTTACACCGTGGACTATGTACAGCCACAAACAAGATTGCGAAGTAAACTATCAAGGGATACGGCGAATACGAGAATCCTGTACATAACGTTGTTTGAACATGTTTTTATCGTTCTGAGTTATCTAGAATTCTCAGTAATTCGATGATTAATATTAATCCATTAAGGGTCAGCTTTGCCGTGACCCCATCGGCTTCTGTTTCTAACATGGCAGCCACGAAAGGGAATTCCAAACATTCGCTTAATATTTTGTTCGTCGCTATTTCTAACCGATGATTAACTGTTTCAATATTCTTACGACTTCTGCTAAGTATTAGGTCGTCCGGAAAGTTTCTTTCGTTTTATAAGGAAATAGCGGAGGTACAACATTTTCCGTTTTATATTATTTTATCGAATTACGTATGATCCATTTTGTTCTATCAAAATAAAGATCACAACGTTCGACAGATTAGGTTTCATGTTTGTATAAAGATGAGTCGTTGTGAAAGACGTGTCTGTAAGAGAAAAACACTTTTCGAACAACCTAATATATACTTGGCTTAATTATCTCGTAGCTTCTATCGGTATATATCTTCGCGTTTGTTTCAAACGTTGCGAACACGGTCGAGTCTCGTAAATTTTAAGATATTTCCTACAACACGCGTGATATATTCGTAAAACGTGTCGTCAAGCGTTCGAATGCTTTCACGAGTTTGCGTGTACATGGCGATAGTTGATCATTAAATACAAAAAGGACAAGAAAGAGGCAAAGATCGTTTAGAACTGTATCGAAGGACTAGTAGGCAGTAAGTAGGAGGCGTTTAATTTCGTGGCTTTCTCGCTTTGCATTTGCATACCGAACCGACGAATTTCCACGTCGGCCGATACGGAATATGGCTGACGTAATTCCACGGTATGATCGGTGTAAAGCTGGGAATACTTGGGCCGAAAATTATTTTCAGTGTGCTCACGCGTGTTCATTCGATACAGGTTTTAAGAGGTTTCCATCCGCGGCAATCTCGCTCGTCGGATCGCTATACAACGCTATTTGCATACGATAATATGCAAAATGTATCAGTGACGATGCAAGAATAACCTCGCTGGCGCCTTTTTTACCACACGCCTCTCGTCGATGCGTGCGCGGCACACGCGCGCGCGTATTTCAAGACTCGACGCATCCTCTGTGGTTACAGCGATACGAACGTGAAAATATTCCTCGGTGTTCTGTTAGTTTGCCCGATCGAACCCTTTTTATCGTCTTCATTCCGGAAATTCTCTCGATCAGAGCCGTTCGAACGCGATACGATCGCGCTACGCTATTCCTCGTTTTGCATTTTACGGCACACTTTTAAGTGGACTTTGTTCTGATATCTTCGTGTGCCGATCTCGAGGAAAATCAACGCCAAATGTACAACTACATTTTCGAACGTAAAAATCGGAAATATCATTTACCGTAACACTTGGCATAGAAAGATATTTTTTATATACAACATTTTGAAATTTCATTTGCATAACGATATACAACTGTCACGGCCGTATTGATAAAACTTGAAATCGATTTCAAGACGAATATACGGAAAGCACGAGATAGTTTCTGCGAAACTGCGAACAAATATTCAGTAAAAAAAAAAAAAGGTAGTATACATCGTGAACAGCTGAAACATGTAATAAATGACAAAGACGGAACTGTTGAATTATCCAGGCTTATTAATATGATAACAATCATAATTAATAACAATAGATAATTGATTGCAAATACTTTCGTGGTTTCTGGCAAGTATGGTATACCCAGTTACATTAAATGATCTTATATCTTGCGATCTTCTATGTGCATTTTCGAATTTGTTCCAAACTTCGCCAATTTATATATATGATGACACTACGAATGAAATTTCGAGATATCTCGTAGGATATACGCAAAAAGGTTTCTATAAGCATTCAAACTTTCACGAATCACCAGCATAAAAACAACCGCGTGAAGAATTATGGATATGTTATTCTTCGAAAGAAGAACTTGGATTCGAAGATCGCTTTACAAAGTTTCTTGTTCGAGTAATCGGAGGCGATAGAGGCGGTCGTTAAATATAACTGAGGATAAACATAACAAGACAAACGATAATACATCTCGATCTACGATAATTTACTAAGAAGCGTCAAGTCGCAACAATTAAACGAGGTGTGTTAATAAACAAACGATCGAGTCTCCTGAATAAAAATTAGCTGTTTCTTCAAGTAGTTAAAGTCAGTCGACGAATTACCATAAAAGATTCCATTCAGTTCCATCTCCGCGCACTCCACCTCGATATTTTTAATCGGGAAACATTCTGAGTAAGATAAGCATCTATACTCGAACCATTATACGTAGTATTTAAGATACACATCAGATAAGACAAGTTTCTCTAAACTTACATTGCACAATCGATTCAAACAGTATTCATATTTCAAACTACTGCTAGATACGTGGATTGAAATTTTATTATTCGCTCATTTTATACGATCACGGCAAATACTACTTTTACTTATTGCATTAGTCTCTTGTCGATTCGTATATCTACGTACAACGTGTACATAACGTTGCTATAGATCGGCCGAAGTATCCATATACGACACCTTTTATTCAAACACGATGAATGGATTAATTACAGTCGAAAGAGAGGGCAAAAGAAGCAAAACAAAGACGCCCGAAAATAACCTTGCATCGTCGTATTACGAACTATGAAATTCCACGAGACGAATGTTGTTCTATTGGATTAGCAACTAAGTGATTGCGAATTTTGTCAATACCATCTAATGACAAAATCCGCAATCACTTAGTTGCCAGCCCAATATCTTCGTACGAACGAAAGCCGTTGAATCGTGAAGGAAGAAGAAGAAGAAGAAGAAAGGAAGAAACGACGTATCCGAATTACCGGCACGTGGCATTGAACGACACCGATTTTTAGCGCGTGGCCATTTAAATACAATCACGCGTCCCCGCGCGTGAGCTTCCGTTGCATTCGAGAAAGGTTATTCCGCTTCCGTCTGATTGAGAATCGGAAATCCTGGCGGTTGATTCTTCCGAGCAGCCTATTCTTCGTTTTATCGAAGCACGTTTTGAGAAAAGAACGCCTACATAAACTTCTACCGCCCTTTTGTATCGCGCGAAGAGCAAGATCGGTGGTGGCAATTAAAGTCGCTCGTTAGATAGAATAGCGTGTTTCCGGCGAGTAACAACGAAAAATATTCTATCCGCGTCGACTTGCGCAACGGTACACACGTATACAGAGTCCCGTCCAGATACATAGACATAAATTGCCGTTACGTGTGTCGATTGCACAAACGTTGCTTTCCTACTTTCCATCCTTTGATCTTTTTAATTACCGAACGATTGTAACGTAGAGACAATAACGTGATTTTAGCACACCATTCTATTTATTACACCGTTTACATGCTAATTAATTAAATCGAAATGCGTTCAATTTTGTCTCCTTCGTATATAGTATTCCTCGTATGAATGCAACAATTTCATACTATGAAAATAATCTGGTTCGCTGAGAAATGAGTATACTATTACAGAATATTCGAACGTTCCATATATTTTTGCGTATTACGTGCATTTTACGCGTGTTTACGCATTTAAATTTCCCATAAAAATTCACCGTATGTTAATCGTACTTTTACTTGGATACGGAAACTGCTTCATACTCCTATTTTCCAACCCTGCGGATACTAAGAAAGATACGACGCTAAGAATCTGTACGTCGATGTCTTAATTACGAGCGTCGCGTTAAACGTGTGATACCCTTTAAACGCATCGATGCTTCTAAAAATAGCATCAACCTCGGCATTTTCGAAGAAGTACATATACAGTAAGCAAAAGGAACAGAGAAGACAGACGGACGACAAGTATGTAAATGTATTTTTACCACGAGGAATGCGTCGCTGCGAAAACAGACATTCTTAATTGACAGCGGCGCTAACTGAAGGTGATTCGTGTCGTGACACGTACCTACACAGATTCGTCGATGCGTCTCGTCGGCTCGTGTCGCGAACCTGACATTGAGAAAGTTCTCAATGAAATGGTCGCTGGCGTGCTCTTGCGTTTCATACGCTGGGAATAATCCGAAGGAAAAAAAAAAAGAAAGAGAAACCAGCGTGTGATTCATTTTCACGGAAAAACGCGAAATAGATTCTCTCGTCAGAAACATCGATTCGATTATTCATGAATTTGTTTTCTTTGCAACATGGCCGAATTGTATTTCGTCGAATAATAGACGCGTCGCGATATATATCTGACGAAAGAAAGAACGTGATATTTTGGAAATAATGTAGAATCGTGAAGAGAGAAGCGAGAATTAATTCAACGAGCTGTTTCCTTCCTTCGTGATTCTGATAAGAGACCGCTTCTCCGCAAATTTCGCTCGCAATTCACCCAGACGCCCGTATATTTAACCGTAATTTACCCGGCACCGAGTATGCTATCGCAATCAGGATCCATTTTGACCGTGCTCTCTCCACCGTATTTCATTCCCCATCTTTCCTCCGGTTAACGCGAAATTCTATCTTACCGCTGTCTCATTTTCAAAGCAACTCCCACTCTTTGCAAATTGCCGGTCGAATTTCACCCGAAGCGCACTATCATTCTCGACGTTCCTACTTTTAATTGGAAAAATGTTTGATCTCTACACACGCGAGCGCTGAATTCCATTTTCCATGAAATTTCAGAGCAACGTTGTTCTTCGTAGAGTACGAAAACGAAAGAACCAGGCTGGTTCGATCGCGTTGCTTTCTTCCACAGACATCGTGATTCCCTTCGTTCGATTATACACCTGTTAGCGAACCACCGGTGCACGCGATCCGTAAAAATAGTGGCGTGTTTGTCTCCATTGCATAATCCGCGTCGATCGATCGACGTTCGTGTGAATGAGCCGACGAGCGAGCAAGGTGGTGCTTGATTCGTTTTTCGGTACATGGAACCACCGCACCGGCGTGATCCCGGAATCAAGGACACGCGAAAGGTTACAGACACTCGCCGCTTTTGCAACGCAAGATGTTATCTATGCTACGCGTCTTTTGTAACGAATTTCGTGCAGCAGACGAACATCTGTAAGTTTGTCTTCGATGACCGCACAGAAAAAGTTGCTTCCAAAGGTCGCCCATGTGTCGACAGGCATGTGCTTCGCTCTTTAAGACCGTAACGAATTGCGAGAGGAAAGGTTGAAGCAGAATTGGCGACGAATCGTGAACCGACAAACCTCCTCTTATTTCGAAAGTCAATTTTAAAATTTTATACTTTGTTACGAACAATCGCCAGAATTAGAAATGTTAAAGTAACGCATCGCGCAAAGAATTTGAGGAGATTTTTCTAAATAATTTACCGAGATGGAAAGAAATTATCGTGATATTAGTCGTTGTTCGTAAAGATTGAAATTTACAGTTTTCAGAGTTATTTAATCGAAATAAAATTCAATTAACGATGCGATTAAATGTGACGGAGATAGAGGTACGAAACACGTGGGTTGAATATCGCAGTAAACACGGCTCGACTGATCGAGTCGGTGGTTTAACGCTAATCTTACCATGCCTCGTTAAACAACCAGTTTCAAAATATAATTATCATTGTACGTTCAGTGTTATTTCTTTCGTTCGTCTAACTTTACGTAAATTCTTATATTATCTGATCGATCGATTTCTCAATTTTTATTAATAGAAGAATCTACATAAAGTTAGACAATCTTAAATTAAATTTCGAGACCGGTCATTTGACCGGGCCCGGTAAGGTTAATGTTAAAAAGTTTTGAAAAGAAGACGACCGCGTTTAAAGGCATTTTAATGATGTTAGATATTCAGTAGACCCGTGTCCTTCGACTTTTACAGATGATATTCAAGGACAACGGGGCCGATCGAACGCCGATGACACTTTCCACTTTGTAATTTTATCCTCTTCTGACCCCTTATGCACATCGACCGTTCGATGAGTCGGCAACGGTGCAGTGGAATGAGAAATTATAGGATCAGCTACAGTCACTTGCGCGCAGGCCAGTGGCGTACAACTTTCCCAGGGGGAAAACAACCTTCGCCATTATTCGCGGATGTTACTTAACGTTCGCAAAAACCATAAATAAAAAGGGTATCAATCGAAATTGTTGTCGACTGTATGTTTTTAGCCCACAAATCGAGGAAGATCATTCTTGATGCATAAAAAGGCGCTTGTTAGATTTCGTATTATTATTCAACAACTGTATGAACGATTTTATTTCACAAGTAAATGTAATTATCACGCTTAAAAATTTACATATAAAGCCATAAATAGAATATTCTTCGTTAGAAAATAAGATATTCGACATTGCCGATGATAACGATCTAGCCTGCGTTAGCCGAGGGTTAAAGACACTATAAGCTTCCATGAATTTTCATTCGACCCTAAAAACGATCGATGCTTTCATCTGCGTCGTATATAATAATTCCTCTGTTAACATTTATTGAAAAAAAAACTCTAATTTCCTAAACGGCAGCCATTTACCGAGCGATATTCGAAGAAACAATGTGCACGGATTTCCACGAAATTTGTATTCGAAGCTAAAACCGATCGATACATCCATTTCTACGCGGTATATAATCAATTTTCAAGCTATCGCGTACTTTTTCATTTAAAATTTGTTTAACAAACTTTAATTTCCTGAACTAGAGTCATTTACTGAACGAGATCCGAAAAAACGAAGCGTAGGAATTTCCACGAATTTCCACTCGAGGCTAAAACCGATCGATACTTCCACCTACGTCGTATATAACCGATTTTCAGACTGTCGTGGAATTTTTCGCTTAAAATTTATTTAACAAACTTTAATTTTCCAAACGGCAGCCAGTTACTGAAACAGAGCCGAAGCAACAACGTTTACGAACTTCCACGAAATTCCATCCGAAGCTACAAACGATCGATACTTCCACCTACGCCGTGTATAAGTAATGTTTGTGCTATCGTGTGCAATTTTTCACTTTACAACGCTTACTAGCATTTGCTTAAGAAGATCTAATTTCCTAAACGAGAACGATTTATCGTACGGGACTCGAGGGGCGAGGTGCACGAACCGTATTCTCGGGGTTGTAGGTAGGACGAGGACACGCGGGACAAGTATGAATGGCGAGAAACGCGGAAGACGTTGGAGAGGTCGGGAACCGATCAGTGAGGAGCGGCAAGCTTCCCCTTGCCACTCCTTCAACCCTTCTGTTTCGCTCTCTCTTTCTCTTTCGACTTCGCTTCTAGTCCTTTCACAACGACTTCGCTCCACCCACGCAACGACGTCGGGACACCCACCACCGTCTACCGTCTCCCGACACGTCGGTGACCTACTTACAAGGGGACATCCGTTGCCATTCAAGGCTGTACAACACGAAAGCACGCAGGACTCGCCATTGCTCGTTGTATCCTGTCTCGCTACATCCGATCTCGTTTTTAAAAATGTTACGTTACTACTAGACTTCCTGAATCTTTGTGCAAACTCATATACAAAGCGCCTCGCGTAAAGTGATCGATCGACCAAGGGATGATTCTATACGTACAAATAAATCGAAAATATAAAATAAGATTCTTTTGTTCGAAGCTTGTTTTTCAATGTAGAATAAAATATTTATGCACCTAAGTTAATATTTATGCAACGTAAGTAAGGAAATGAAACTTCGATAGCTGTTGAGAAATTTTGGTTCGTTAGGAAATTTTCATCGAACGACAGAGAACTTATGATACGATAATTTCCAAGCTGCGTATATTTTCATTCGTATTACACAGGATAATTCCTTTCGTGCATTTATAATCGTATCTGTATATTTTGAAATTAAATTGTACGTTGAGTAGTAATTGGAATATTAAGTCGGCACCTACTTCACGTTAGAGGTAACAGTCTACCGAGACAAACTCGGTGAGAACGTCGAGTAACCTTTAACAACTGCATGCTAGGAAAGGGGAGAATGCGCTGATCGACGCCCACGTGTCCGATTTTCTCTTGGTTGCTGGATATTATCCGCTCCTTAAACAATCGTTTTGTGGGGCACTCTGATCATAAACGTGCTCGTGAAAGACGCGAATAGAAGCAAGAAAATTTATGGACCCGATGATTGCCACGCCATTAATAGATCTGACAATAAGTCGCGTTTATACTTTCTAGCGACGCTTTCGTTCGTGTGAACGCAGTATACTTACAACGTTTCAACGAGCGATCGTGTTTTATCATCGTGAAATCGATCGTGGGCTGCTCGAGCCACGACTTTTTATCGCAAACGTCTAAGCGTCAGAAAAAGCAGTAATCGGGATTCTAGGAGATTTCGTGGAATATCAAAGTCGTCGAGAGAAGGCAAAGATCCCGTGGAGACTACGGTACACCGGATATTACGATATAATCATCCACGGAAATGGCAGATAAATCAAACGCAAATATCGCCTGAATTTCCATCGTCTCGAGGTCCCTTTGAGCCAGTCCGTACGACCGAATACCAAAATCCCGAAGAACGAGATCTTTTAAAGAAGAAAAAATGCAACGAAAAATTGGAAGCAGTTTGAACGTAGTCTAGACGCGATATGAATTATGTATCAGGAAAATCCAATTATATCGCAACGGTGGGATGTCTGCGTGGAAACCGTTGGAAGCTTCTTCTTTTATAATCTCGAGAGATCACCGATGGAAAAAAGTCAGGATATTATAACTATACCAGCCGTGAAAGATATATAGTTTCTCGTCATCAAATTGAAACCACTCGAAACTTTTAATATTCTTCTTTTTAATACAAGTGAGAGGCGCGAATCAATTGTAATAACGAAGTTTATCAATTATTAAAGTATTACGTACGTGTATATATGTAGATGTTGAGAACTTGTATGCTCCTATCCTTCGTCTTAAAATTACATCTGGTTTTCAATTTTTGTTCTTGAATCGGGTAATTATTTATTATTTTATTTATTATTTGAAATGTGATCATAGATGTGCAAATGTTTTCACGAGCCAATGTATTATACAATAATTAGCGAGAATGAAAAGTGTGCACGTTGGAGATGTTTCCACGTTCTGATGACCAGAAACCGTAGAAGAAGGCGTAGAGGAAGACCCATGGATTCACGAGGGAGTTTCGATCGAACCAGAGTAAGGATCAATTTCCGCGACTAATGATATATAAAGTAACGGAAACGGAAGATTCTCTGGCAGGAGAAACTCGTTGGAGCTGAGGAGCGAAATTCTAATCAGGAAATTGTTATTTTCCGTAGGGTTGTTGCCGCGAGCGGATGGCTTCGACGTTTCCGGCATAGTCCCTTCCGAATGGATCGGAAGACGAGTGGCTGGAATCTCCAGCCTCGAAATATTTCCACGCACTTACGTACCGGCATGAACGAAACCATCGTGCACGGCCACCTGTAGAATAAATAACGACCAGTCGATTTCAGTCGTCGGCTTACTGAATCGTCTGGTCGAGACAGGAGGGAAGGGACGAACAGCGACACGTGGCTTCGCCGAGTGTCTGATAGGTACGGATTATGTAAAGCGGTTACAGTAAATGCGACAATTTGCATGAGAAAAATGATTGAAAACTAAATTATCATAGATAAATACCATAAAACGACACGCAAAGGAATTTAAACTTTTCAGAATCGAATCTTTTCATAGCTACGACTTTGTACTTTTTATCGATCATTAATGGTAGAAACTCATTTCTTCGGAAGATTTCGTAAAGAAGAGATAATGCGATACAACTTTTAGATTTACGATAAACGCGATAATGGAAACGCGGACTGAGAAAAATGTCCGAAGATAAAATTATGTCGTAGAAAAGAAATGGATCCTCTAGGCTCCTTGCAGCATTGAATTCTTCGAAGCTCCGCGTTTGTATTTCCTATCAATTATTAATAACAGAAACGTATATTCATTGACGTTCTTGTAAAGAAAAATTTGCAGAAGACTTCTGTATTAATAATGCGATCAGATTTACGTTCAGTTGTACGTCAAACGCGGTAATTCGAACAGGGAAAAATAACTGACGTTGTCATGTAAAAATGACTCATCTTTACTAATGCAAGACATTTTCGGTCAATACCCATCTACGTAATTATGCCGAGTATATCATAAATAATCAATCAGACTCGTATTTCTTTGCCTAATCGTCTTTTCGGTCCTGTATTATACTTATGACGGTACATCTAATGCAAGTAAATTTCAACTTTTCGCAACTACAAACGATAAACTGAACACACTCGTACGAGTACGTCGATAGTTTCAACCCTCGTGTGACCAAGCTGTAAAAACGCGATACAGGGTGGATTCAGAGATTCAGTACAGAGACGAAGAGGAAGGAGAGTAGTTGCGGAGATCGCGAGGCCAGGCGCGGTGACTGGCTGCCGGGGTTAGCGGAACTAGGCGCAGTTGCAGCTGCAGCTGCAGTCACGGCGGCAGTAGCCATCGACGTGCCGCTAACGAAACAAGCAAACGAGTACCTGCAGAACGCGATCAATACTCTGTATACGAGTGCACTCTGCTTAGGAGCACGTGTTCCCGTTTGTTTTGTTCCTTACCCCTGCGGCACGTACCACGAACTCGAGTTCCACCGACCAGCTCGTCACAAGAGAACATTAACTTCTTTCAAACCTACCTACGTCCATGACATCCGCACACTAATTCGCGAGAGTACACGGACATTTAGCATAGGAAACTTTAACACTTATATCGCACGTGTCGAAACATTTTGAAATTTCATTGATATTTTAACGAGAGAGGATCGTTCGAACGCAATCCGAAAATGCGTATATAGAAGTTACAAAGTATTTACAATCGATCATTGAAGTCTACATTATCGTACATTGAGTATAAAACTCTAGCAGAAACGTTTATTAAATTGCTTTGGAAATACATCGATAATAACGGTATCGATATACAGCTGTAAGTAACTTTCTGATAAAATACGATTCTGATTCGTTTGATAAATTGAATTACACGAAATTCAGCGTAGGTGTATGTAGATTTTCGTGACCTGCTGTATCTGAAAATATAATTTTTGTTATACTTTTGTGAGCCTGTTTATTGGATTGTACGAAAGGGTCGTGGCATTTGCGTTATTTTCTATCGGAGCTAACCATCGGGAGAAATGTAAATAAATGTGTGTAAAGCTTGTTAATGCGTTACAGAGTTATTGCATCAAAGAATAGTCATGTAGTTAAGGTACGCTTGATAGAGAGCGTTGAAAGGCCAGGATGGAACAAACATCGACTATATTCCGCTCGTATTCGAACCGTTTAATCGTCACGCATAAATTAACGCGGCAAATTAGCTGTTTAGCATGAAACTGTTCGTCTAGTTAGCCGACCGGATAATGGACAGGAGGCATTATTCGCGCGACAGGCTAATCACAATTATGTAACCCAGGTTAAAATAACCGAAATGTCATGTACATTCGTCCAATCGCGAAAACTATCCTTATTTTCACGGGATTTATCATTGAAACATATTTATATTCTAAAATCCTTCCTTCAGTTCCTCCCTTTATCTTTCGCTTTCCATCTTGCAGAGCTACGCGAACCGTAACCGTTAGGTAATCGTTTTCTGACGCGAACAGAAACGTATAGAAAACAGAAGGATATCTGCCCTTTAAATAAATAACTAATAAAATTAACCTGCTGATTTTTCGTGCCTCTATCGACCGAATAAAGAAACTGAGCTGCTCTTCACGAGATACACCAATTTGTCCTTCATTTATAAATCTTTCTCCTACATGTCATCCTTTGTATTATTCACAGGATTTATCCCACAAATGGATAAATAAATAAGCAAATGAAATTAAGCAAATAAAGCGGTGTTCGCCTGTCCGTCAACTTAATCAAGAAACGAAACCGAATAGTTTTCTCGGCGTTAAAATAGAACGGTTATTGGACGAGTGGCGAAAGAACAGGAGGATAGAGAAAGATCGAGAGGGTGAGAGAGTTGTGCGGCAAGGAGGGCGAAGGGAAAAGCGAGCAGAGTTGTATCTGGAGCAACGGTATCAATGTTCGGCAGCACTCTAGCTCGGGTCCAAGAGGTTAAGCCGAGTTTGCACGGCAACGTAAACTCGGGCGCGCGGCAGGTGGGCCACTGCACGTGCGCGGCCAGCAGAAATCCGCTGAAATTCGATCGATTCCGGCAGCAAAGGAGGAAGGTTCGAACATTCGGCTGTAATCGAGCCGGCCGCGGACTGGGGCGAACGTTTGGCACCACCGGCCTAGAATCGACTGGTGCTAAGAAACCGAGTGCTCTCTTGACCCCGATATCCCCCGGGGGTGCGTTTCTTCGCGCGATCGAAACCCGACCTTGGCTTCGAGACCGATGCGCCCGGGCACATTCGCCTCCTTCCTTTCCAATTCTTTCATCCTCCTTCCTGACAACCACCAAGCGACTCGTTACACGTACCCCACCTCCTCCTCTTTGCTTCCTCTAAAGGAGATATCACGTCCAGCTCATCGCTGAATCTTTTGCACGCATTCTTTGTGCAAGATATCGTAGAGCTTTGGAGCTGTTTCAGATGATTTCATGAATAAGGAGGGGGGAGGGGAGACGAGGGTTTGTTAAGGCGAATTTATACTTTTATACTTTGAACGAGCATCACGGAAGTTTCGTCCATGGTTGGCGTAAGAGATGAAAACGGGGTTCATAGCAGAAAGAGGAAAGTTTAGATCGGTTCAATGGTTGATTCGTCTTATTAAGTTTCTAAACGTCGGTGATTGGAGTAGCGAGGATTGAGACTGAGTTAAGCTATTAAGGACCAGAGATACGTTAACTCAACGTTTCATCTGTAGTTTCTATTTGGCCAATTTGTATTATCGAATCTTACAGAATGCACGTTGTAATTATGGAGAGATATTTCGAGAATTTGCTCATTATTTTGTTCGTTGTTGTTTCTTCTATCATCCTACAATGTTACCATCGAGGAAATTCGAATATTTTATATCGCTATAGTAAAATATTTTTCTTACGTCGTACAGTTTCTCCTGTAGCTACGATTCGTGTAACGGGCTTCTAATATATTTTGTATAGGTAAGTTAATAAAGTAACTTATTTACGTCTTATGACAATGATGTTGCGTTTACGTAACTTTACGTATTATTTCACTGCTTGATCCTCAATGAGTTAATAAGTTTTACCCTTACGAAAGAATGTCGGAAACAAAAGTATACTTGTCACTGAACAAGAATAGACCTATCACTGTTCATAGGCATCTGGCGAATATTGTTCGCCGGTCAATATATGTTTTTGAATTCATTGTTAGCGATAGATATTTTAAGTAATAAGGTTTCACGCGGTCATGAAAGCAGAATAACTTCGCTTTGACCAGAACCACGGAGTCGAATTCGGCAGGCACGGTTAATTAACGGCCATGCGCGCAGATTCGCGCGAGCTCGTTAAAGGCGATTGATCAGCGGCGAGTGTTGCGTGAAAATCGTAGCAGTCAATGAGTCGGTCAACGTTCCATTCTTCTATCTATTTCTGCCATTCGTTTTCGCTAACGATGCAGCAGGAAACCGAGAAGGAAACAAACACGTGTTCTTTGGCTGCACGCGTACTCCCACTCGTAAATATTACAACACTTTTCAGCTGCATATAAGACACGACAATTGCTTCAAATTATTAGACAAACGTTTATTAGCCGATTGCTATTTTACATTCTTGCAAGGTAACGAGGCAAAAATTTGTGGAAACTATTCGTAAGAGTCGGAGCAAGAACGTGGTGAATATGAATTAAAAATACAGAAAATCTTGATTGAAATTTGGGATTAAAATAATAAATTGAATAGCACGTAATATTTTCGTAAAATGTGTCTACAAGCGTGCATCTTCCATAAGTTCCAAGCCGAATAAGAATCGTTAAAAAGTTTTATTTCAACAAGTTCCTAATCGTTTCTCAGATTAATCTAACTTTCTGTAATCGTCCTAATATTTACGGACGGCTCTGTATATCGATCGCATCTGATCGTTAAATGTGACATTTTGACAAGCGATCTGGCTCGAAATTTAATTGAGCAGCGAGAGGATCATCGATGAAAAATGGATGGCAGGGTATGTTCCCCTTTTGCGCGGTTCTGACCAAACGAGCTTACTACGCTCGATAACACGCGGCGGCCCGTTCATCCCCCTTTTCGCTCGTCCCTTTTTCTTCTCCGTGCTCGGTTCCATTCGCGAGGATAAATGAAAAATGTAATTATCGCGACCGGAGGATCCATCGACGCGAGAACGCACGCTCCACCCTCTGCTAAACCGACTAATACGCGTATATACGTGACAGAGGATGCTCGGGCTTCGTTACGTATAATTTCGTTAAAGTTGAAAATAGCGGCTTCTCCGCAACCGAAGGAAACATCGTGACGAATTACAGTGTTCGCGATCGCAAGGTATCAAGCAACCGTAATGATCGTACGATGGTCGCGACGAAAATAAAGACAAGAATTTTTCTCGGTGACATAAGGAATTATATAATTTTCCATCGGTACGACCGATCGTTATTTTTCTGTCGGAATTTTGTTCAAAATAAAAATTTGCTTCGCAGTTCTGATTAAGCTGATTGGTACGTTGAAGGCTAATTAGTGAAATAACGCGTAGAACATTATCGAAAAATGTAAGGTAATTCGCGTAGATACTTGACGGAAGACTGGCACACAAGTCATAAATACGGAAAAGATTTTTAACGTTTATCAAAATTAGTTTACCAGAATACTATTGATTTTCTAGCTTTGTTTCAACCGACCCTACACAAGGATATCCGTCGATCGTTTCGTTCCTTACTCTATGTCGATACTGTTCCGCATTTCAGCAAAGTTACATCGCCGGACCTTGCTAGTTCTCACTGAATAAGTGATATATCGTAAGCTCTAGCATACACACGGGTAGCAGCGATCGATCGCGATTCGATGGCAAATTACAAGCCGGTAGCGAGTTACGAAAGCTGGTAAACAAGATTTTCGGCTCGTCCAAGCGTCGCGTCGTTCGCATAGAAACGGTTCCAACGAGGAATTTTCCAACTGCTCGTGCCACTCGACGAATTTCTCCGAGAGTCGAGACTTCCGACGGACCGTGAAATTGATAAAAGAGACGCGACAAGAGGGCCGGAACATCGTTCTTCGAGCTCGATCGAAACGGTAATTAAATTCGAAGTGTGTCGCAATCACGATGCCTCTCCTAACGTAGGTTAATTTTACAGATATTAAATTCTAGAAACGAATTATGGGAGAACGTACGACAGACACTCGAACAGCGTAAAAATTCGCGGATTAATCATGTACAATTTTTAACTTCTCAAGAAGTTTGATTACGATAGCCTATTGTATGTCATATATTTTTGCATGTCATATATATATACATATATTATTAATGTGTTTTTACAATAAAATAAGACAGAGAAAAGGAAGTTTTATCTAACCGTCCACGTTCGATGTCGCATATTACGTAACGCTGCATTTTAATAAGTTCATAATTACCTGAATGATAAGCGTACTTGTTTACGACGAAACTGATTTTAAAGTTTAATGCGCTGTGCCTTCTTTACAGAACTGTGTTCAAGCGACTCGAAATAAATAGATAGCCAATCCGACGTTTCCGAGAAAATGATCTGCGTTGTTGAAAGGCCAACTGGATTTCGATCATTAAAATTTGAAAATTTACACAAGTATTATGTATATATTACATATTGTGCATTACGGAACGTATCGTCGGCCGAGTAATTCGATACAATTATTTGTAAATCTCTGTAACAAACGATTTCACATTTTAATTATAAAAAATTAGCCCGCCGGAGTCGTCCAACGAGTCATTAGAGGAAACATGGACAACGCTGTAATTTCAGCAGTCACAACAGACTACAGATTGCTAACTCATTTACCATTAGCCACGCTGACCTGTGTGTTCATCAATAGAAAAAATGATGTTCCATGTAAAAACGGCGTCCCTAAAACGATCGAATAGATGATCGATGTATCGTGAACCATAACGTTCTCGAATGAAAGTATTGTTAGCTTAACTCTCGTCGTCCACGTTAGTGGAGTTACTCGAATTTTGGTAGTTCCAGCGTACCTGTACGAAACGTCAATTATGAGCGAATACAAAGTTGAAAAACAGTGGAGCTGGTTTAAGGAAACGATAACATCGAGTGGAGAATCGGACAGTAGTAACATTACGTTACCTAGCAATGGCTATTTTTCTTTCTAGATCGAAAAATAATTAAGAGAACCTTAACTTCGTTAGGAAGTTGCAAAGGATATTTGAAGTCAGCTAAAGTGACAGGTCCACGTTAATGAAATATATCAAATTACTAGAAATCAATTAACCAGCGAGGATAATCGAAGAAACTCGAAAGGATGTTTCGAGTCGAATAACTAACAATTTCACGCTAATCGACAACTTTCGAATTACTCGAATTTGAATCGCCTGGCATTCAAAAACTCGGCTTATCTCAAGGTAGCTTTACACGCTTGAATAAAATTCACCGGAAAAAAAGGAAGAAACCAACCACTTTTCTATTCATTCACAAAAGGAAACAGGACACAGGAAGCGCTCAAGATCACGATCGCGACTTTGTACGTAATCCAAAGCGCACTTCCGTTACGCGGCCGAAAATTATCCGTGTCTCAGCCAACAACCGAATGACAAAGAGGCTTCAATCAACGAACGATAGATACATGCTTTGTAACCCTCCTCTTGCACACGCCCACATCCCGTGCACCCCGCACGTTCTTCCTAAGTGAGGCGTTATAAAAACGCCGCGACAGGCAACATCGCTTCATACAATACTCGCAAAAGTGTGACAAACAGTGTCAGGATTATAACGTGTGCTATTCGACTGCGTATATCATGGGTGGCAAACAAGCGTTGCTGTATCTTGGCCTCGTGTGCTTGCAGACGATTTTCGTGAACGCCGTGGTAAGCTTTCAAGGAAGGGCTTACTTTTGTCGTGAGGGAATGAGAGACGAGACGAAGAGGACCAAAGGAACTCTAGCATTTGATCCGATCGATTCGTCAGGGACAAAGTTATTAGAGATATAAACGAGTCAACGCGCGCAAATAATAACAATACGAACAACCCGTATGGCCGGCTAATCGATAACGGGGCAAGTGAACTCGAGATCGAACAGAAAGCCTAATTGGAGCGTAGAAAGTTTCTATCGTATTAATTGCGTTATTGCTTAGACGTTCGTTCATCTTTTACCTCCATTATTCTCTTTATTGTTTTCTTTATCTTCCTCTCGTAGAGAAATTTAATTTCATATATATATATATAGGGTTGTCCGAAAAGTGTCTTTCTTTTACAGACACGTCTTTTACAACGACGCATCTTTATACAAACATGAAACATAATCTGTCGAGCGTTGTGATCTTTATTTTGATAGAACAAAATGGATCATACGTAATTCGATAAAATAATATAAAACGGAAAATGTTGTACCTCCGCTATTTCCTTATAAAACGAAAGAAACTTTCCGGACGACCTAATATAAATAAGGAAACGTATCGTTACGTAAAGAAGAGGAAATACAGTAATAAGGAATTTAGACGATTTTACTCGGAATGGACCAGCCTCGTGTCTGAAATCGGGTTTCAACTGGGTAAAATCGATTCCGATATCATTTCAAGTATTCCATTTATCTGAATCTATTGAATTATAAATTCCTGCCAACTATTCGTGTAATTTATGCTAATGGCAACGATCTCAAAGCAAATCGTTCAAGCAGTCCGCGTTAAGTACTATACCGTGTTATACTATGATGGAACTTGGACATCGTTAAATTCCTCCCTTCATCGATAATGTCACCCATGTCGAATTCTCGATGAATTTTCTTGCCGTGACGAATCGTGGATATACAATGAGGTCGTTAAAAAGATAGAAAGAAAGAGAAGAGCTGTTCGATAAAATCATTAAGAGAGAAAAAGGCACTCACGTATGATCATTTCGATTTGTTTATAGCCGGACTGGCTACCACCTGAGATATTCGACATGGTGGCAGAGGACAAGGCTCGGTGCATGAGCGAGCATGGCACGACGCAAGGTTAGTACCACAATCACCATAACTCGCAACAAATTCGAAGACGATTAACCAACAGGTTGAGAATTTGAAAATTTGTACGAGTAAATTAAAACTAACTAATCGATTCGTAACACAGCGCAAATCGACGAGGTGGACAAGGGAGTACTAAAAGACGATACGTCGATCACTTGTTACATGTTTTGCTTGCTCGAAGCGTTCAGCTTGGTAAGTTCAACTAGCAACCGCAAACCCATTAGCTGCCAATTTCGTTTTTCTTGAAATTATATTAATTCTATAGATATTAATTGGTCTTTAACGCGTTTTATCGAATGTTTTCTTTAAATTATCGAATATTATATACAGAGTGGTTGGTAACTGGTGGTACAAGCGGAATGGGGGTGATTCTACGCGAAAAAATAAGTCGAAAATATAGAATAACAATTTAAAAAAAATTTTCTTTTATTTTAAATCTTTCCATCGAGACAACGATCTACAGTGAGATCAGTTATAACGTACCGCACGCGTACCGAGCGAAAATTCAAAGTTGATTTTCTCGGAAACAAAGCCTCGAACGAAAAATTTTTATTCTATATTTTCGACTTCTTTTTTCGCGTAGAATCACCCCCTTTCCGCTTGTACCACCAGTTAGCAACCAACCTGTATATATATTTATTTTCTAAATCCTAATTTTGGGATCATTATTATATAGATTTTTTGTATAATCGTCAAACGAGAACCATGGCAGCTAGTGAATTAAACGAAGGCAATGATTAGTCAAAGAATCTTTTCATTTAGGCCGATGACGAAGGCGACATAGACGCGGATATGTTGTTAGGTCTGCTGCCAGATCAAATGCAGGCAAGAGCAGAGTCGGTTATGTCCAAATGTACTCCAGCAAGTATGTGACTACTTCTGTTATACTTAAAGTTTCAAATCATTTTACGTCCTCTTTCAAACATTAAATTTCACGGCTGAACATTCAAATTTCGAGTAACGTAGTATATTCGATCTTGAAGCTTAAAAATGAAAAATTCAGGTTTAAATTTCGCGATAGAAAATTCATGTTTGTCGAAATAGAAAATTTATACATGTTCAATTTTACATCTAACTTTCATTATGGTTCTTATAGCGGGCTCTGATAAGTGCGACAAGATATATAACCTCGCCAAATGCGCCATGGCGGAAGCACCGGACGTAAGTGCATTTCACATAGTCTGATACATTCCTTACTTTTTTTTTACGATAGCAGACAGATAATATCGAGTGAAAGTAAGAGTCATATTCAAAGGCAATTATATCGATCGATTCGAAACATAGAAATACCATTTCTACGTCTAGTCATAATTAACATGCACTTCCATGCAATCAGCATCTAAAACAACGTATAATTAGAGTGCGGATATTTGTGCAAATTCAAATTTTTCTCAACGCAAGCAAAGAAATGGGATCTTTCACGTGCTAAATGATACAACGCACCGAATATTATAACGCTATTAAATCTTATAGATCTTTGGCACTTGCTATTTGTGAATCAGGACACAGAATACGGCATCGACGTTACGATCGCAATTCTGTGACTGTCAAACACACTCACTGTTACACACACACACACACGCATAATGATTGCGCTCAAATTGAACGCGCTTGAAACTCGAAGAACTGTATGTGATGTGCCCTTCCTTTTTGAAATTAATCAATACAGATTTACATTGTCCACGATTGCTTGGGAGAATTAGTTTTTACACTTCTACGAGATCGTTTTGGATAGTTTCAGTCTTTCTATTCATTTTGTTATACTACGAGCTATTTCTCTGTTTCTCCGACCCTGTAAATTGCCTATGCAACGTAGCGAATTCCAAGTGCAACTCACTCGACTTCTTCGCCGGATCGATAACAATCTCTTTTGGAAATGCTGTTGCAAAATTTTGTTCAATGCTACAAGCGACATACTTTCTATTTTTAGCTAACAACGGCATGCTATTTGCAAAAATCTCTGCACGCTAATATAACACTTGTCTCGTATATATACGAACTAAATAAACAAAGCGTGTTCCGCTTTAGATATATTTCCACATTACGTACATTTATGCATCTTCGTTCTCATAAAAATTTGCAGTCTAATTTTAGACACACGAACGTACAGAAAATGTGACAACGTGCGGACAGTTACCGAGGCAGAGATGACATTTAAGTCGTTTCAGTTCTAATTCAACGAACTCCTTTGATTTTCAGGTATGGTTCATTGTATAAGGTCAAGGAAAGAAGATTACATCCCGGGACGACGGAACGATCTTTTTTTCTGTAGGCAACGACAGAAAAATTACGGATAGGCTGGGAAACGATTACGCGAATGGATATTCGATGATGATAAACAACGAAAGAAAGAAAAAAAAGGAAAAAAAAAGTAAAAACCTAAGAAAACACGCATCGTGTATGTAACCAAAATTGATATAATTCGTGTACCTATACCGAACAATAATTTGTCTAAAACGAGTATGTACGTTTCGTTCGAAGAGAACGAACAAACTTATAATTCAATTAATTACAAAGAGGAACGCAATGTAAATCGTTGTTAAGCTGAAATATATTCAGCGAGTGTACGGAAAACTTGAAAAATATAAAAATCGGCCGAGGGAACACGCGTTTTAGTTATTCGCCCAATAGTGAAAAAAAATGTATTACCACGAAATCTGTTACGCTCGAGTGTGCGATTAATTCATTTGGAGACGCAATAATAACGCGTATCCTGGACGTGGTTACGTTACGCAATGGTCGAGACGCGATTTGCGGCTCATTGATACTATAATTTGCATGACAATCTAATTTGCGAATGTCTTCGAATATAACGTAATTATATGTTTGCGCGAAACACCGAATAGCCATTTCCTCCATTGTATAATGATATGCAAAAGTCCAACACGCTGCTGTTTTAACTGGTATCCTTAAAGTTGCAAGATAATTTTATTATGACTTTGTCTCGACGTAACTGTTGCGCAATATTATCGGATGCTGTCGCGATTCAATATCGTTTCGATTTCAACTTGAAATTCGCACTCATTGATAGCGAACGTTCAAAGTTTTAATCGATCGTCGTTTGAATCTTTTATTCTCGATCGCCTAAATCAAACTGATCGGCTGATAACGCGATATCACGACGATAGGCTATATCGAACGATGCTTCAACGACAAATAATATACCTAACTATACGTAAGATATTATTTAAAAGTATTTCAATGCTACAACGTTCGTGTTATTATTTAGATCGTTTTCATTGAAAAGTAGAGAAACGTGAGAAGATATTTTAGCGTGTCGATGGATAAAGGTAAAATTTCGCGGCTTTGTAACGTTTATTATTACGTCAACCGTTGTCAACCGATCACGACAGACCTTCGCGTTAGCTACCTCGCATCTAGATCACGAAAACGCGATGAAAAAGGAACAAACACCTGAACTCTACGCTCTTAACATTCAAATTAGCAGTTCGTTACCTTCTAAGGACTAAGGCAAAACCACGCATGCACTTCGAACTGTCGCTTCGGCATATCGACCCAACTATTCATGCTTCGATAATTCCATCAAAAAGTTTCCTCGTGGAATTATACAGCTACTATTATTTCTCACATTATGCTATCCAACTACTGTTAAGTAAAAGTTGTCATGCGTTATCGTGCAGAAACATCGTATCAAAGAAAGAAAAAAAGGGAAAAAACGAGAAAAAAAGAGAGAGAGAGGGGAGAGGTAGATTGAATGGTCGAGGGAATCGATTGATCCGCGTGTCGCGGACGTGGTGCACGTGGTGTCGTTTAATGGAAGCTCGATTCCTCGACCAGCTGGCGAACTAACGGCGAATTCCAGCCGGTCGAGATTAACACGAACGTGTTTCGAAATCGATTTCGGGATATTTCGCATCGAACCAAACGGATAATGGAAAGTTTGCGTAACCGCGCGCGAATATACGCTCAGCTCGGTTCCGCTTCACGCGCGGAACGTTTCGTTTCGCTCGCGAAATCCAGAGAGAACGGCCAAACGAATCGAATCGAACAACGCGGTCCGACTACAGAGAAAAATCTTGAAACGTCTATTTTTACACGGCGACTGGAAATAGTCGGTTTAATGAAAGGAGGCACGCGATCGCCCGTACGTTGCTCCAGTCATGAGTCACGCTTCGAACGTGGACTCGCAACAAGTAGAGATCCCCCATAATGTTCGTATAATTGATCGAACCAACACCGATGTAATTTCAATACCGTGCAAGCTACCGCGCATCCGCGAGCCAAATCGAATACAGTGTATACAGTACGGAAGGGTTATTCGAGTCAGCTAAGCTTCGACATGTGAAAATTTAATCTTGAACTTTGCACAGAATAATCTAACTTGTTGTACATTACGAAACAATGGTCTTTTACATAATAACGAGGGAATAAGATAGTATCGGATAGTTTAGATTCAGTAAATATACGAGAAACGAGAAGATCGTTCGAATAAGACTGTAGTAGGATTATTTGAGTCAGCGATCAAGTATTACGTAAGAAATAATAAAATAAGGAAATAATTTCCAAATGTACTGTAATATGTGCATGCGCTATCGAATTACGACAATTACAACTGGCAATATTAACAATAATCGAATAAACTTTCCTTTCAACGAGTAGACATCCACGTGGAAAACTATACGACATATTTCATTGTTTATCGCGTCGCTAATAACGACCAGTTGAACACGTAGTTTATTTTCGAACGTAAATAGGTGAAAACTTAAGAATCGAATTTGACGAATTACAATTTGGAAAATTACTTAGCTTGACTCGAAATAATCCTGTTTCTGTTTATATCTAACAACGTACGCGCGCGGTTTTCTCTGACCACCGTTAACTTTCATTCTTACTCGATAAGAATTTTCTTTTACACAGAAAACACGAAAAAAGAGAAAAATCTGTTCACGACCGTTTCGCTCTTGCCATCGATCGTCTACTTCGAAATGGCTTTGGCGCCATGGCGATATATTGATTTACGAGCTTTGTATTCGAAAGGGGAACGACGATCGATGATCGGGAGGGCGCAAAAAGCAACTAGGAAACAGGTGAAAAAAAAAAAACCAAAAGATAACGTGAGTGCAATATGTCTATGTAGACGTACATATATGTAAAAATAAAAAAAGGGGGCAGTGAAGACGAAAAACAGCTAAGTTTGACACGGTTTGTTAGATGACCAATACCTTAAGGTCGATCGAGTGGATAGCGGCGTTGTGCGGCGATGCGTGTTCTTTCGCGTCATTGCCGCAATTCGCGTTGTTGTTAACATTCGGCAGAGAGCCACCCGCCCTGAACTGATTTCCCAGGTTAATGTGCAGGTGTTTGCCGCTGGACTGAGGTGGACTGGCGCCGGCACTCTTCACGGACAGCGGAGTCTCCAGTACCCCGGATCCCGTGGGACTGGCACACACCGAGCTGCTCGCCGAGGCGACCTAAGCAGGTCCATCATTCATATGGTCACCAACTTGTTCGCTTTCTTCGGCAAACTACCGTCTCTTGCCTTTCCTTTTCCATCGCGTTTATTTATCGTATTACGCTAAACGTGCCTAGCTTTCTTCTTTCTTTTTACTTTTTCCTTTCCATTTCGTTTTATACAGGTATTTTCTAAATACTTCGTCCGTTTTCGTTTCCGTATCTGGTTGAGTTATACATATACGGTGATTTGTGGGAATAATTGAACACTTATGGTGACGGAGAGCATGCACGAATATAGAAAATATGCGTTATAGAAAATTGTTTGGAATTTCAGCGAAACTGTAACGAGATACGACTGTCACGATTATATAACTGAAACTGAAACCAATTCGAGAATGTACACCTTTCATTTTCAAAGATATAAATAAGAATAAGAGTAACTCGACCTAATATTTTACGCGTTAAAAAAGATTACTGATTTACGAATGATACGATTCAAACGTGCATAGAATTTTAGATTCGTGATGAAATTCATGCAATACGAATAAATATCTTAAACGTATAATTAGAATCAAGAGCAGTTCCACTAAATATCGCAGCTTGATTAATACGATCGAATTTATCGATCGTTTAATGATTGATTTCTCGTAACTTGTAGATATAATTTCAGGTTTGTTTCCAACTTTACCAATATGATCTCGGTACTATATAATATCGTTATTCGTTACAGTGTTAATGAAATTCCACAGAATTTTGTACAACACACATCAAATCTTCATAAAATGTTTCTATTAACGTTTAAATATTTTTGTGAAAGCAAACGGTTCTTTCTCCTTTTTTTCAACGAAAAAGGACACTTTCTAAGATCGACTTGGAATGATCCAGGACGGATAGAATGAACGTATAAGAACGAGCGGATTTATCGAGAATCGAAAGATCGTCACCTACAAACATACTTTCAACGTTTGCTGAAATTGAATATATCGAATCAGGCAAGCTCCTACGATTTATATTACAATTTATAAGAAGCTTTCTAGCCTGGCGATTGAACGTTGCTATCGATACAAAATTCGAGAGACTCTCGATCAGGTTCTGACTGAAAATCGATAGCATTCAAAAACTCCGACGTTACATTAAGAGCAACGTGTTTCATGGGAATTTTAGGAAGGAACGCATTTGGGATATTCTTCCCTTCTCTTTCGGTCCCGATCGTTAAAATCCTACACGTCTCAAACTTTAGACCCGCATTCCTGGCCCAACCACGATCCGATAAACATCCTTCTCTCCTTCCATGGTTTCATCATCATTCGAATTCCACCACTGGGTTCTTGTTTTTCCAGTCGAGATCAGGACCAAAAAAATTCGAACGATTCGTAGGGAAATGTTTGGGGCGATACAAGAGAACCGATAGGAGCGTAGCTCGTACCCTCTTCACGAGAATCTTACAAGGAACGCTATTCAATCGTTGTTGAACGGTTCGAAATGGTACGCTACAATGTTCGCAAAATTATTTAAAAGATCCCAGTGGCAATGGAAGATCACACAGGAATAGCATTGGTTGATTTGCCAATTTTGATATTAATTTGTGGCTAAAAGAGAGCAGAAATAAATAGAACATAATAGAAGGATGGAATTATATCTGTCGAGTTGAAAATTCCAAGTCTTTTTTAAAACTAGGTGATAAATCCATGGAGTTTTAGAGAAACGAAGGATCCAGCTGATGTTATAACGATCGATATTTCAAATATTCAGAGTGGCTGGGAGAAACATGTTTAATAGCAAGATGTGTGATTACAGTACTGATGAAATTTGAAAGTTTCTACAATGCATACGACACGTTCGTAAAAATTTCCTATGGTAAGCGTTTGAAAGATTGGCAAACTTTAGATAGGAATTTTCGTCACATTTTCTATTCAAATGGATGTTTCCAATTGTGTGCAAAGAGCTTATCATCGTCGAAAGATATTTTCGGTTGCGATGCGTCGATACGTGGTCGTGATACAAAATAATAAAGAAATGACAAAGACGGATATACAGTGAACAAAAATAGAGCTAACTACTTAAACCAATTGCCAATAACATTTTCTCAGAAATATTTTTACGAACTTTGCAGCATTTCTGGCAGTAGACACGTATATCGAGAAATTCCACCATCGGTTAATCGAATAATGCTCCTTGTTAAGAAAGCCTGTTCTCACACACAGCGTAGCCTATAAACAAACTATGATAGAAAATACATCGCAATAAAGTTAAACGGAGAAAAATTAAACGGACTGCGATAAAAGTGCACTCACGGCCGGTCACTTATGTTTCACGTTAGGATTACGCAATTCCACGCGGTGAAAGTATCCGTTTTTTTTTTCTTGTACAAGTAGATACAACTCGTTTTGCATTCGCTCGACCAGATGACGCAGCGTTAGAAATTTCACGTAACTCGCCTTTCGCTCGACTATCATATTTTTGTTCCCGTGAAAAAACGCGAAAAATCTGCGAGAAATTGTGGAGCTTTCTGAAAAAGAACCTATTGGTCTATAGTAAATATACAGAGTGGTCATCGGATATCACGATATTTGAGCAGATTCTGATATTTTAACGAAAATATGTTTCGAGTATAAATTCACTGGTATCGAGTAAAGAATTTATTTAGGTGAATTTACCTATTCGTAAACAAGATATTTACCATTTCGTATTTCTTAAAGGACACGAGATATTTTTCTTGCCGGAGTCGTATTCTTCTAGCACGTTGAAAAACGAATTCAATGATAGAGTAACACGTGCCATTTTAATTATCTGATAATGATATAATTTGCCTCTCGATTGGAATCTACAACTTCGTCACTTGTACGTAACACCAATGATTAATAAATTAATTGCTCCTACTGCATAATTGCATCCACTTGCTTAACGATAATGAATTATAAGATATCTAGATTGTTAATTCAAAAGTTGTTTCACACGGAATATGGTGTAGATTTACACGGAACTTTACAGCAGAAACTTTACCGATATTCTCGTTTCTTACAGCTGGACAAATACATTTACACGTCTATCTTTATCGTTTATATATAAAAATGGCAAAATTCTTTAAGATCCGTTATATACAATTAACGATCGAAGCGTAACTAACATTAGAAAACTGGAACTAAAACGTATCAACGTAATATTACTCGATTCACCATTTTATCTTACAGCACTTTTTTCCAGAAAGCTCCTTAATTATTCTACACCGGAGGGTTTAAAATACCGAGTGGAAGTAATTCTTCGCGAGAAAATAGAAGAGTACGATGAATATAGAGAGAATGGTGATTCGTTATTCGATAAATCAATTAAATCTCTGACCACGATCGAAGAGTTGTATAAGTGGCTCGGATATTAATCCGAAAACTGAAATATTTCGCTCTCGAAAACTGAGTTTCTGTTCAATGGGATCAATTTCATGCGCGCGCGCACATACATACATACATACACACGTACACGCTCTGTCCCGTCTCTCTTTCTCTCCTTTTGTCTCTATTTCCTTTCATCGGTCATTGTTCTATTTTACCGGACTCGCATGGAGAGACGGTGACCCCGCACATTTTTTTAACTTTCGAACATTTCGATCCGATATCGCGAGACAAAGGTTTTGTACCGTTTTCACCGAACGACTGGAACGACCTATCCGAATGCTTGCCGCGGTCAAATATCCAGATATTCGATTCCGACACTTTGACATGTCGGTTTATTTGACATTGTGGCGTACAAAAGTAATTTGGACACAAATTTATGAAGACCACACGGGAAAATCGTGATAGATCACGTTCCCGCTTTTTGCAGGCAAACAATCGTACAATTCTGTTACACTGCCAACGAGTCCCAAAATTTTCTCTTTATTTGGTTTCAGGATCAACTGTTCTTTCAGTTTTTGCAATTTTTTAATCATATTAAAATTTGGTCCCAATTATTGCAATTTTAACCACCACGAATAACACAAAAATCGGAAAACCATGAGAAAAGGAAAATATATATATATAGCTTCGATACAATTATTTATAACAGTCGAGTCACATAACAGCGTTAACGAGATCTCAGATTGTTTCGAAAAATATTTCTTCGAGTATTTAAATACCTTGGTGAACCACTGTACACCGGTGAAAAGGAACGTTGAGATCGTGAAAAATATTTACCATCGAAGATGAAGATATTTTCTTTTACCAGTGATCACGGTAATATAGCATGGACTGTAATATAATTCGCTGAAATTTGTAAAATAAATAAATTAGTGCTTTAAGTATAGCTGTCGTTGATAAACGACAAAACGAAAATTTCGTGGAACCTGACCATTAACGAACGATATTGAGATTTTAATTGAGTTGAGACGCGAAAATTGCTTATTAACGACTCTATTTTACAATTACTTCACTAATTACCTTATTCTTCAATAATTATAACTCTGTCTACGCTGTACTAGCTTCTACGAAATAAACGTTTATATTTATGTGTATTTTTATGTTCGTAGAAATTTTTATCTCAAAATTAGGTTCACTTATTGACACGTATTACATTGATAACGATATTATGTTTAGCTTTGTCATCTTTCTCCGTTTCGAGGGAACGAATTACGAGGATATAATCGTACCTAAAGGGTCAAGCATAATTTACAGAATAGAATATACCATAATCCTATTTATCACAGAATTGTATATCTCAGTAAGTTACAGTAACGTAAGGAAAATTATCGCGATCAATCTTCCTGAAAGATATGTCGGAACGTATTGTTCGATCAGTCCCGAAAGTATTAAAACAAGTGTAAACGTCGTTGAAAGCGTCGAGAACGTAGTTAACAAACGATCATTGTTTTTCCCATTCGACAATAGAGAGATTAAGGCATGCGCGAGTGGCACATCGAGTTGGAACGATTCGAGCGATTAACCGCCGCGTTCGTAATCGTTATCGAGGCCGTTAACGGTATAGCGATTGAGAAGCGTGCAGCTCGGCGAATCGTTGTATCAAAAATCACTACTCGGATCAAAGATCGTGTATGAGACGCAAAAATCTACGATCGCGTCGCGCGCGGGTTAAGCACAAGCGAAGGAAATGAAAAATGGTATAGAGACGCGATACTCTGCACGGTTTTAACTGGTCAGATCTGAATTATCGACGCTGATTAATAGAATAAATGCTGATTCGTAAATACAGATGCGATTACGTACAATGTAATAGTAAATATTTTTCACATGTTAAGATTTTCCATTCACATTATTTCATGGAAATAAAAATTCCCTCGATAAATCAAACGTTACGAACTATCACGACAGATAATTCGTGACTTTTCCACGTTGCTAACGAAATCAGTCACGATCTGAAAAACGAAAACGCTCGAAAACATCCATCAGACGGGGAAACGTACAGTGGCTGAGACAAGTATTCGAACACTTGTGGAAACCTTCTACGAATATATTATACGTGTTATCGGAAACATTTTGAAATTTCGTTGAAACTACAATGAAACCCGACTGTCGTTCTTAATATTGGTGAAATTTCAAATAAAAATCTGAAAATGTATAATACATAGATATTTAGTGTAAGTAATATGTTTTGTAGGAATCACGAAAGTATTTACGCGGTCAATTCGTTATATTAATAAGTCTGAATATTCAGTAGAATCATCGTCAACGTTTATTACGTGTTTAAGATAGTTATTCGTGCTATATACTAATCTTTTCTAAATATATGTTTACAGTATATGCCCTGTTAACTTCAAATTTTACCAACGTACGAACAAGAAGTTTCGTATCATGCACGTAATATATCCATAGAAATTTTCTATGGTAAGTGTTCGAATATTTTTAGGTGAGCCATTGAAAGTATCACGAAACTTTGAATTACCCTGACATTCCAACGTTCGCCAGATAATACTACGATGCCCGAACGGAGCGTGAAAGAAAAATAAAGAGAAATGCGTAGTGCGAGAAGAATTCGACGGACACCTGAAAACGTGCACGAGCGTGCGCGCGCGCGCGCCTGCTCCAACGACCCATAGATTAAGTCAGCGTACCGTAAATAACGCAGCGATATCGACTGATCGAATGGTGAACTTTAACGTATAACGCAGCTTCCGCATTTAGTACAATGCCAGCGTTATGTAATAGCTGTACGGTTATCGGTACCCGTCTAGTGAAAAACGCGCCAATTTCGCGCGATTCCCGCGGAACCAAATGTTTCCACGTGAAACAACGACAGAAGGCGCTGCGCTCGCTCTGTCGAAAAAACGCGATCGGTGTGTCGTGAATCGAGCCACTTTTTTACCTTTCTCAGTTGAAAGTTGAAAATCGTCTCGCGAAATCCTAGGAGCGACTCGTAACATTCACGTAGGAACTCTCGAAAACCGAACGTTTACATGTTGACCTCGTTACGCTTATCATGTTCAACAGTTAACAGTTAATAATTAATTTTAACGGAAAATGGAATTTACAAGATCGAAAAGATCGTACGACCATGAAATTTTAATCTTATCTGTTTGATTTTTCGTAAACACTGATGATTCGATTTTGATAATGGGTTGGACGCAATTCCGTTAATGACACTCTGTCATTGTAGAAGGTATCGTCCTTTTATCGTTTAAAAGCGAAAACGTTAAGGAAAGCAATTTCGCGCAGGAGCGAGACGATAGATTGTTTCGGTGCCCGGAACCGGAAATGTTATACTTAACGAGGGCGATTTTCATTGGTGTTTTCAGCGTGCGAAAAATTAGGTCGTTGACCGATCGTTCAACATATTCGAAAAATTGGTCCTGCCTTCGCGACTAGAGTAGGCTAAATATGTTCATCGATAATTCGCTTGTGCGATGCATCTATACAGTGATACCGTAGATTCAAGCAAAACACGGTTTGTTTCCCTGTCTTGCGAGAGAGCAAAAACATACTTTGCATAGACTCTATCTTGAATCAAACTGAAACACGTGATTCTACGGAACACGATTTTAACAATTTCGAAGTCGCGACGGTACCTGAGAACAACGAATACGATTGACTTAATACGTTCGTTTCACGAGAATGGTTTGAAAGTCGATAGACTTTGAAGGAAAATTGAGCGTATCTGAACGAACGATAAACTATTAGTAAAACGAAGAACAGTTCATTTGGTCACTATCGATCGTGGATAAAAGTATGTCGCGTAAATAGAAACACAAACACGATGATCGTTTACCGTGGACGGTTCTAACTAGTTTTCAGCGAAGAAGAAACGAAGAAACACAGTGACTTTTCCTAATCGCGAACGTTTAATTAGAATGCATACGGGTGATCGATTCGAAAAAGAAACGAAGATTTTCTTGAAAATACGATGGTCTGTTCGAACAAGTCAGCAGGATGGATACGATTGTCGATCGCACACGTATGCATTTATTAAGAACTTACAGGACGGATGGTGGCAAACAAGCGCACAGTACGTTTCGCATAGTATACCGGAGTATATACTCGTTCTACATATACGCGTATTCATACACTCTTACACGCGACCAACGAAGAGACACATACATTTTCCGTCCGACACACTACGATAACGAATAGGAAAGAGAAACAGAGGGCCAGCGGACGAGTGCGTGTAGCTGTGCGCGTTAACACAAGTACTGATAGTAAGCTAGTCACAGACTCATACACACGTCTCGATCGTATAGCAAAACGAGCACATAGAGACATACATACACGCACACACGCACAGAGTCGACACACGGCGCAACGAGGAGAGAGAATGCCCGTTGTTTACGTTCTAACATCTGAACCGAGGAAGGTATACGGAAAATATGAAGATATATCCCTCCATGGCAAGGACCTACTGGGATTTCCTTACTCTGCTTGTGACATCCGAAACTTCTCGCATGATCGCCTCGAACGCCGCTCTTTCCTGCGCTTCCTTCTGTTTGTGTAGCGCGATCTTGTCACTGAACTTTCGTGGATTCGCCATGATGGCTCGGCACTAGATCTCCCGACACTCGCGAGTATCGTGCACCTACTATCGTGTACCCTCTACCCCCTCACACGTTTTCCTTTTTCACCGATCGCACCAATAAGGGCTCCCTAAATTTCACCACGTTAGAACCCGTAACCTACTGCCTTCTGGATGGCACTGCCGATCACTGATACGCAAGATTATGCGGCGCAGCGCGCCACGCGCATCGCGCAGGAGCCGCTTTTTGCGGGCTCATTGGTCACACCGATCCCCCACCATTCCATCGTACCCGCAATAAAAGACTGACGACATTTTTCCGGGGTGTTCCAAAAAGCTCGCTCTTTCGTTTGGTCTTACAATGTACTACGCTGTAGATAAAACAGATTAACATCCATGTTTTATTACCACATGCTCATAAACGTAAATCAGTGAAAGATTGTTTACTTTTTATTTGTTTCGAAATATATTACATTAGCTCTTGCGATTCCTCCCTTTGCGTATTAACAAATATACGTATTGTTTACATTTATTTGTACTTATTATGTTATTTTAAACGAATAAATATTTATAGACTGAACGATATAAGGTTATTTTATGTATATGAAAAATTTCTCTCTATAGTTAGTTATACCTTGTATATTTCCTTTACACGAAATTTAACTAATATAATTTTTTTTCGCATGTATAATTGATATATAATTTTTGTACTGTTTTTCGCTTCTGCTGTATCGATCGAGAACAGGATATCATCGATTGTATATTTGCGAAGATCATTATGGATTACAATTATGTTACATTTTCCTTGTATATATAAAAATTGTTGCATGAGTAAAAAGAAAACCGTAAACTGAAATTATATTAAAATGTTAACTTAATTATGGTTATTATTTTTACATTTTATGCCTTAAAATGTAAAAATGTCATTGTGTATGTGATACAGTGTTTTACTTTCACCGTTTTCTCACAATAAATATATGAAATATAAATTTTATAAAAATGACTCATTTTGATAAAGACACGTATATTGAATGTTTACCAGTAACTGTATATAATGAGATAGTTAATGCATTGAATAAAGACGCAGCTTGGATAACATTAGCAAATCATGTAGCTGAAGAGCTTCAATATCCATGGTAAGAAAACAATAGTATTTAAAAAATACAAGGTATTATAATTTAAAATATATCATTCTATTGCATACGTTTTATGTATAGTACTCTGTGGATACAATCTTTAAACGAGATCAAACATCCAAACGATTCTCCTGGACAAAAGCTGCTTTCTGAATTAAGTATTAAAATGTGTACTATAGAGATTTTACATGCTTTATTAAGCGACTGCAAGCTTTATAACATTCTTTCAATTATATCTGATCCAGGTATGATAATATTTATTGTGACCTATTTATTCGAAAAATTACAAACTTACTATTTCCTGAATACCAATGCTCTTAGAACCTTTGAGCATTATTATGCATCCAACAGAGGAATTTCAAACTAGCATTTTGAAAGTATCATTTGGACATCGTCTTCGTCTATGCTGTAAAGCTGTTGGGATGCCATTACCAAATTACATATGGTACCATAATAATAATGAATTGCAGCACTGTACTTCTGATGTGCTTGATTTTATTATAGTTAGGTACATTTTTAGGAAAAATGTTTGTATACTTTTATTGGTTATTATGTCATTGTAACATTTATTTTATTTATTCCGAAGTGCTTCTCAAGCAGGAGAATATAGATGTAAGGTATTTCAAATTAAAAATGATGGAACTCTCGTATCAACTTTGACTTCAAAGGCTATAACTGTACAAATTTTTTCTACACCTGTTGTGATAGAAGAACAACCACAGCCACTTTTAGAAGTTAAAGAAGGTGAAAATTTTACAATTCATTGTAAAGCCAATAGTTATTCCAAACCACGTTACCAATGGTTCCATGACAATACTAAACTAGAAGGAGAAACATCTAACATTTTGCATGTAATGCAAACTACTGTTATTTCTCTAACAATATTTAATAATGTCTGCTTTATTAAAGTATGATTTTAGGTAAAACAATTTAGTTTGAAGAATGAAGGAAAATATTATTGTTATATTTATAACGATATCAGTGAAATTTATACGCAAAGAACTCGTGTAATGGTAAAGATGGATAATGATTTCATTAACATTTTATCATTATATCTTAATTTATTAATTACATTTTCATATAGATGGATCTTCCAAAATTTAAAGCAGTTGCAAAAATAGCTTTGGTCATTGCGAATGAAGAGTATGAGAACCATGAATGTCTTTTAACATCTAAAAATGATGCTGCGTGCATTGGTAATCTTCTTAAAGAAATAGGATTTGAAGTAATTTGTCTCCTCAATTTGACAATTACTCAAATGAAAAATGCAATAAAAATATTTAGCAAAGCTTTAGTTGAAGGAGTGTATGGTAAGATGTAAAAAGTGTAAATTAGAAAATATATTATTACTTAAATTATTCTTCTGTTTATATAGGCTTATTCTATTTTGCTGGACATGGTTTTAAAATGCAAGAAAGTTATATGCTTGCAACAGATGCTCCAGAAGCATATTTAAGAAAAGATGCAATATGTGAAAGTGAACTATTGTCTGCATTCCTTGAGAATGATCCTGAACTATTAATTGTTATTTTAGATATGTGTCAAACTTTACCTTCAAAGTAACTTTTTGACCTTTTTTTCATTCTTTCCATTTTCATTCTTTATCTTTATACTTAACTCATATGTTTATTTTTAGAGAATTTAATCCTGAGATATACCATGAGGTACCAACAGTGAATGTGTATAAAAGCAAGAAGAATCTTAGAAATTTAATTCAAGCATACTCTACATCTAGTCATCGACCGAGTTATGAGAAATTAAATTGTAAATATGGTTTATATATGGAACATCTCAGCGAATATATTAATAAAGATATAACTGTTACAAAATTATTTGAAGAAGTAGGAAAATGTAAGTTGTTAATACAGCACATATAATGCGTGGATACACACATAAACTTATCCTATATTTCATATTTGCAAAGTATATATGTTACAACAAATATTTGCAGCAATTGATAGCTGTTTTAAAGGGAAAGAACGGAATCAAATTCCAATGTTTGCTGTCTCTGTTACAAAACCATTTCGTCTTACTGATGCTACTTATAAAAGTAACTTTAGTTGTACTCATTATGTATTCATAAATAGAAATGTTTTTTAACTATTGTTTTAATATATATTTTAAATATTATAGACAAACGTCCAGATATCATTAATTATTTAAGTAAACTTATATCATATTCAACTCAGACAATAAATGTACTGTTTAAACAAGCAAGGATGTGCAGTAGAGTTAAAATTTCTCTATTTATGGAACCATATTTAAATATAGTAAGAATCAAAGTACTTGATTTACCAAATGTAGAAATTAACTTTTTTAATTCTATTCCTGCAAAGCGAAATAATTTATTTCAAGATCAACACGAGAAAGAGTGTTGGATTCATAATCCCCAAATCAATGAGGTATCTACTTTCTACTTAATATGAAAATACTTTTATATGAAGCAATTTAATAATTACTTGATTACAGTAACCTTTATATAGATCTTTATTGCAGGGACCATTGGTGATTTCTGTGTCAAAAGATGGTATCCCTATTGGTGCTACAGTATTGCATATAAAAGATTACATACCCCCTCTACTGAAACTTGTAAATATTTGAGAAAAGAAACATAGAGAGAAATACAATACAAGTAATTAAACATAATATAGAGGATATATTTTAAAAAGCTTTATATATTCTGTTTAAAATAATTTACATATTTATAGAACCATTAAAAAAAATTCTCTCCTCTCAATATACATGCACACTGTGACTTACAAAAAAAAAAAAATAAAAATATTTGCTATAAAATGTATAACTAGTAATTTATATTGGGATACAAATTTTATTTAATTATTTAATTATATAATGGTAAAATCTACCAAAATGATGTATGACTTACTAGCCTTACAATCCATTCACTTCCTACTCCATTTTTATACATCCTTTCAAATATATAATGAATATGCACATATGAATCTATATCCAAAAATCCTTTTATAAACAATCCCTGTATTCCTATATGAACGACTGCATCATTGTTATCTATAGCACAATTGTATCAAGTGAAAAAAATAACAGCAAAAATATGATTATAATAGCATGAGTTTACCTTTATTCCTTCTTAATTTTATGAAATAAGGAAGAAACACAAGAGATTCATCATTTATAAGAAGTAGCTCCCTTTGTCTTGGAGTTAAGCGATCAACTCTGTGCCTTAGTATTTTTATAGCTTTTTCTTTTACCATACCATTTAATGCTTCATAGTCTCGCATATTTAAAGCCGTAGATATTGCTATCAACGCCTAGAAAACATTCCTTGCTACAGCTTTATTAAATATGTAATTTTGTATTCGACATTACATATAAGTACTATTGAAATATATATCCATATTATTAAAGTTTTAGCATTAAAATTAAAGCATTAGTTCAATGCACTGTTTATTTTATTCAACGTTGTATTCTTTTTACACAGTATTAGCTTTTTTATATGACACCTCAATAAATATATACCTGATGAGCTCCTATCATAAAATCTTGTATACGAAACTCTGGGTCAATAGATGAATTCAAAATAAAATAAAACTGCACCGTTTCAAAAAAATTCCATTGCTTAGGATATCCAAACATTAACGGTGGCAAACTGCTTTGATTTTCAGAGTGTAGTAGTCTACGTACATTAAGACTTGGATTTATTATATTTGAGTATTTCGGTTCTCTCCAATGGTAAATCGTTTTTATTTTTAATTGAGCTGTATTATTCGTGTGAAACATTACGAATTGTCGCATCTGTATATGAAGTACACATTTTTTCAACCGGAATAGCATATTGTTCTGCTACTTTGCGTATATATGAAATATAACCTATTATTCTGTACAATCTATGTAATACTAGCAACGTATTCAGTTATGTGGTATTATCCTCTATTTAACGAGTATTGTTATAATATTACTCCGCTTTGTAAATTTTTACCTTTGTATTACATATATATGTACAATTTATAACTTATGATACATTTATATAAGTTAATATCTTTTCTTTTAAATATGGCGCTAGAAGAATCTAAATAAATGGTAACATGAAATAAAGTTACGTTTACAATTGTATTCACTTCAGAATATGTTCAATAGAAATGTATTTAGGACAAATTTTGAATATATAAAACTCTCTATCTATTCTCTAGGAAAAAGAAAATACAAATGTTTATTTATTCTAACATATAATGATACAAAATGTACAAAAGGTATTGACTTAGTTGAATTTAAATTTTGAGATTCCATAAATTAATACCCATGAAACACAATAGTTAAGGGAGATCATCTTTAAGTATGCGCTTACGTGATTCAGCTTGCCATCTCGTGTGCGCATTTATATAAATTTTTGGCCCGTTAGGTTCAGCTCTATTTATCGCAGATTCTCGAAGGTTATTTACATTGTAATTTAGATTTGTTTAAGATAGTAGGAAACTAAGATTTTGATTATATTATAAGAGATTTTACAGTGTCAATATTTTTTAATTTCTACTTAATATATAATTGCAAGTAATGAGGCTCACAACTATTCTATTTGGAAAGTTAGGTGAATGGTCGAAAAAATATGCGAATTTACCAGACCGCTACATAGACCGTGTCTCAGAACGTGTATGTGAATTTGTTTTGTGTTAATATTTACTGTATCTTATATTTATATGGTATTTAGATTAGAAAATAATATTTTATATGTATAGGTATTGTGGAAACCTCCACCTGGCAAACCACAATTTCTTAAACGTAAAATAGTACCAAATAAGAAATTGTACTATTCTATCCATCGACCATGGACAACAAATTTTCAATATGAGAATTGGGTTATGAAACGTAGAGATTGGTCACCAGTTGAACCCATAAAAGATTGGAGTTTCTTTCGTGGTGATCGTGTATGTATCTATATGTGTTATATCAAAGGCTTTGATATTAAAACTTTATTTTTTAGGTGGAACTCTTAACTGGTCCTGATAAGGGAAAACAAGGAATAGTACACGATATTATACAGGAGAGAAATTGGGTTATTGTTCATGGATTAAATACAAAAGTAATAGTACGGGGGAAAAAGAAAGGTTTTCCTGGAATTTACTTGCGTGTAGAACAACCATTATTAGTTACGACTCAAGTGCAATTAATAGATCCTTCAGATTTGTAAGTATAATAAAATATCGAGAAATATGTATATATAGCTTGCTGTTTATAGCTTTAAACATTTAATTTATTTTAGGAAACGGACTGCAATAGAATGGAGATATACACAAGATGGTGAATATGTAAGAGTGTCTCTTAGAACTGGCAGAATTATTCCCATACCTGTATCAAGTCAAGAAACTGTAGATTACAAAACTCCAGATATGTATGTTGAAGAACATAAAGATACTACTGAAAGTGACGTAAAGGAATTAACATTCGAAGTATGTACAACCTGCAATCTAATAACATTATGTCAGTAGGGGAGTGTATTATTGATTTTCATTGATTTGTAGGCAAAATTGAAGACATTTGAAATGGATATTATGGATAAAATGGGAATTGTAGAGGATCGTGTACCAAAGAAATATTATTGGTATTAATTTTTCTAAATACATGTAACGTATCAATTTTTTTTATTGTATATATAAAAGTGAGCTTTAAGACGTTTTTAAATCTTTATTTCGTTACTGTAAACTTGATTGAAAGTAAAGATATAATATAATACAGTTTGAAAAATGCCTTTATAGTTCTGATTGTGTTGTGAAAACAAAATTAGATTACGATATCCTGTTTCATGAAACATGTTGAAAATGTTTCTAAAATCAAAGAATTAAATATTTTTTTCTAAATATTCTAAGGTAAAATATTTTTTGTAGAATTATCGTTTATTAAAGAATTCGTTAAGGACAAGCCGCTTTTATTAATGCTTATTACTTTCATATTAACACACATACATATCACAGCATGATTTTTAACAAACGCGACCTAGAAACGAATGTCAGTCTACATTTAAATACTTTAGTAATGCATTATATTAACATTTCTTTTTTTTTATATTATATATGCCATATTTCTAGAACAATTGCATTTCAAATTTTTGCACGCTATTCTTATTTACAAATCATTTTTCTTCATTTATTTCATAACATTGTATTAAACAAAATCATAAAATGAATGCATATTTATATGCACGTTATTCCTTGGATTAAGCTTATAATGCAGACTAATAGTAAGATTGGGAAAAGCATTCCTTTCTTTACAATAATGAAATGTATGCAAACAAACTTCACACATCGTACTCGATGGTACGACATTAAAAAAAGAAATCTCCTAGTGGACTGAGATTTTTCAAATAATTACTTAAAAATGCTATCTCGATATACGTACATATAAGCACAATATGTGAATCCTAATCGTAAGTAGATTCCAACGAAATGTTTGTTATTTTTTGAGAATACGAAAAGACAAACTAAGTACGCGATACATTGTGATTTCGAACATGAGAATGTATCAGGAGATCGTCGAAACGGTGTACATATCGTATCCTTCGAATTCAACACAAAAATTGCCTGCTACGAAATCATTATGTTTCTCACATTCGAAATTTGTTGTTTTGTAATAACGTTACATTTATGCAGTCATGATGATTCGTTCGGAACGATTACTTTTATTTGACTATCATTCACGACGATTTGGTGGCAGGGTGCCTGACTAGGAGGTTTACTTCGCCGTCATGTAGTTTCTTCATGAGGGACCACGCTTCGATTCTTGACATACGTGTCACATCGTATCCATTCACTTCTAATAACTGGTCCCCTGCTTTCAAGGCACCTGTTTTTTCGGCAGCACCTCCTATATCGTAATATATTTATTAGATTTCAAAGTTATAAATATAAGAGACAAATCTATAATGGAAAACATACCGGTAAATATTTTCTTGATCAGCAACGGTCTATCCCCAAGGGGGCTGTCTCTACCTCCTTCGAGACTGAATCCCAAACCAGTTCCATCCTTGTAAACCGCTACAACTGACGGCGGACCCCACGCAGTGTCCTCTGAGGTGTCGTTTGTCTCGAATCCTTTGAAAAAAAAAGCGTTATTGGTTATTACGAATTAAACGTATCTCCTAAGATTGCTAGACTGCGGATATTTATGCGAATTTGTATTTTTATAAATATTTCTATCAACTGAAACAGTAAGATTTATACAGAAATTTGTCTATCATATTAAATATTACATCGTAGGTACATCGAATATAGAGGAACTTTTTACAGAAAAGCAATTTTAAAATCCAGTTTTTTTCTACGGCGGTGTACTTTGTGCGATGAACTGTTCTTTAAAATCCGCAATGTATTAATTACCTATAGTGCAATTTCATCAAAATTACCTTCGATAATAGTTTCGACACTCGCGGTCCGTGATTTCAATTTGCACCCTTCCTCTGACCTCGCTCGAGAAACAACTAAAACAACTTCCGATCTGGGTTGCTTGAGCACCGCTATGCTTTCTCTGTGCGTGAGACCCTGCGTGCCTCTGCCATTTATACTTAGAATCCTATCTCCCCTCTGCACACGGCCATCCTTGTCAGCGATAGAATGTGCCAGTACTCGATGAATCGTGATTTCTTTAATTTCACAATCCGCCCCTCCGGCTAGAGTGATTCCAACGCTACCGGTTGGATTCTCCTTATGAAGTAAGACAACGATCACGTCGTGAGCACCTCGAACTTCTTCGAGACTCGCCTCTTCCACTAGCTGCGCTAATTCCTGTTGCGAAATCAAGCTGGTGCTACTGGCCAACGAACTGATACTCCCAAACTGCTCGCTGCAGCATCTGTCTGTGTCAACATCGGTTCCAACCGGAGACACGTTTCCGTCCACGCTGCTGTCCAAACTGGGAAATCGGTTATGAGTAGCTACAGTAGTTTGTTGCGGGCTGGTGGGACTATTCACTTCCAGAGCCTTCTTCATGTCCGTCACACTGATGCTTCTTCGACCAAGATTTCTCGTCGTTGGTATTTTCGATAGCAACGATTTCGACTTTTCCGCTTCTGCCATTTCGTCTCCGCTGTTGTCAGTTACTCTCGACTTTCCCAACGTTCCCATCTTCGAGAATGGCTTATCCTCGTTCCAGTACTCGCTTAACATCGACGAGCTTCTTCTGATGTATCGATTGTCCTTAGGTTCCCACTGTGATCTGTTCTGAACGTTGCAGGAGAGAGTACTGCTCCTTTCGGTTCTCGTTTCACCACTTTGAGCTCGCAGTTTCGTGTCTGCTTTCGCGCTCAGAATATCTTCCAGGCTCATCTGACTCTTCGATCGACCAAAACTTCCATCATCCACGTGTATCGCCGACCTAGATCTACTCTTCGTCGTCAGGATCGTCAGAAGATCGTTCTGATCTTCGGCAGGTTTCTTCGGAGGTATGCTAGGAGGAGATCGCTGTTTCGATACTTGCAGCAGTCCAGATTCGTTTTCGTTCCCTTGTTTTCGTCTATTGGTCGACGACAGATCGACCGAGTTGAATTGTTGTTCCTCGATTATGGCAGACTTATTGTTCTTCAAACCGTTATCTACGGCGCTAATATCGACGTCAGATTTCTTTTCTGTTTTATTAGCCATTTTCTCTTCGGGCGATTTAACCAAAGCTTTCGCCTCTGTACGAACCCACATTTTCAAATCATTCGAAGGTTCTATTATCTCGAACTTCGACTGCCTCACGGTCGAGGACGTTACGTTCCTCTTCGAAGGCAGCTTCGACTCTTCGCTATCCTTCTCGAAAGAATCATCCTCTCCAAATGAGTCTGTTACCTCTATATAAGCGATCTTCACATCCTGTGTACCTGAAACTGTATCCTTGACACGATTTTTCTGATAGCTGTTTTCACCGTTCTCGGTGATCGTCGATCGACATTCATCGTCAGAAAACTTCCTCTGAATCAACGGGGATCCATTGAGATCCCTGCCGCTCCTACACCTAGCGCTAGCCAAAATATTCTTGCGATTGATAGCTTCTACGCTCTGCGGTTTGAGTACTCTTCTGGACAGAGACTCGGCGCTCGCCTGAGATCCAGAAGTGAGAGTCGAAGATGTGCTACAATTGGTGTCAGTACTGTTGGATCGTTTCAATTGCCTCTGAGGTATCTGAGAGTTCCTGGAGTTTGAATCTGTCGTCGGCGATCTAAGACCGGAGCTGCTACTGCTCGACGAAGATCTCTCGGAGATGAAGGCTCTGTCGCTTATGATATTGGATCTGGCAGGATATTCTGCGCTTGTTTCTCTCGCGTAAGTTCTAGTCGGGCTGTCCATGACGAGAGATCGTCGTGGATAGTTGGCTTCCGTAGAAACGTAGGATCTCTCTGACGAAACCGTAGATCGTTCCGAGGGAACCGGTGACATCGGTGGACTGAAGCCTCGAGAAATGCTACTCTGCGAGCTACTAACTGCCGAATCATTGTCCGAGTCGTCGTAATCCATCCTGGTCTTTCTCTGCGTCATTTTGGGCCTGTTACGTAATCCCTCTGGTGAACTGGCTGTAGACGCGAATTCGAAGCTGTAATCGCTTCGCGTTGGACTGCAGATGCTCTCTAAGCTTTTCGGAGGTTCGGAGAGCGGCGGTGTAGAGGTGGTTGTAGTTGTCGACGGGCTTTTCGTAGCGCTGTTTATCGAGGAATTGCTGGAAGAAGTGCCGTATACCGCGAGGCTCTTCCTTTTGAAGGCTGGCGAGTACTTGGAGTGTATCTGAGGAGCTGGCATCTTGAAGGAAGTGGTCGCCTTCAAGGGCACGCTGGCCGTGCTCGCGTTGCTCGCCAAGGAACTCTGAGAACCCCACTTGTCCTGGATGTTCACTTTCGGTAGCTGTAAAGGACGGGAAATGTTCTGATTCGTTCTGAATATAATATCGCTTGGTATTTGCCATGGAGATAGACTTATCTTCGGTAAATAGGGTAAATTCGAGGAGAGATGTTGCGTATTTTGAAAACTTGTGTGTGTTTATAATGGAGAATTTTTCCAAGAACGAATATTGTTAGTAGAGTGGCTTGTACCACCGTTCTTATCGAAATAAGTTTCAATTTTGTTACATGTCAGTGTTAACAAACGAAAACCTAAAAGTCTATTTTTCGAGGAAAGACGCCAGGTTTGGCGAAGCGATGATGCAATTTCAGGATTTTGATTTCTTTCGACGATAGCTTCTAAGGTTCGGTAAAAATAGACTTACCTGATGCAACAGTATCGAATCTCGCGACTTGATTTCAGGTAAATCAACGATAGGCGCGTCGATCGATATCGTTTCTTTTTCAGGAATGACCAGTCCTCTCAGTTTCGATATCGACTTCTTCCTCTGCTCGATCAACTGATTCCAACTAGTTCTCCTAATATCCTCATTGGGCCTCTTGAACGTAGATGCTAACGAATTCGTTCTAGTAATTTGCGGCGACGCGGGAAGTTCACTCGGCGTGGAAGTTCTATCTTGACCGTACGGACTCGACGCACAGAAACTGGTGGCACGAGACAACGCAGTTGATGTCACAGGTTTTATCGCGACACTCGGAGCATTTTGACTCGAAGTCGTCAACGAATAATTCTTCGCCGGTGATTTAGGCACCGAAGATGTTTCAAACGAGCTGATCAATGGCGTCGTCGCCGAGGTGACAGGCTTTTGTGGAACGATCGGAAACGCCTTGGAAGTATAAATAGTCGGCGACGTCACTGGCGAACTTTGCGTTATACTTGGCGATCGTCTGTACTTCTTCCCAGGATCTTGACTAACGTTTCTTCCCGAATCTGTCAAATCGAAAGAACTCTGCGTTCTGTCTGAGAAGAAGCATGTCCTCTCCTTCTGACCAGAGCTTTTCTCGTCGCTGCACACGTCTTCCGTGGACTTGTACTTGGACAATCTTCTGACGTTGTTCGTTGCAGCAGCGGCCACTACCGAATTAGGGAACAGAGGACCATCCAGGCTACTTTGCGACGAAAACATAGCGATCTTGTCCCTAACCGATCGTTCAGACTTGTCGTCCTGCCGTCGAAGGTCGCCGTTCAATGAAAATTTTCGTGGCGTCGATTCTAAGATCGCGTTTCTCGTGTACGGCGAGCAAATAATTTCTGACTTAGGTGGGCAGATTGACTCTATCTTAGGCGGACAGATTGTCTCTAACTTGGGCGGACCTGAAAGACCAAAGAAATGCCGAATACTTAGCAATGCGATAAGATAGTAACAATGGAATACTAAGAATTCATATAGATAATCTGTGATTAGGGATTATGTGAACGTTCACAGTTGAGTATCTATAGCAAGTGAGGAGAGATTCGAAGAATACGTACGGAGATTTGGCTTTCGTTAGGCTAATTCTCGTTAAATGAACTGCTTACATCGACTACTTAGCCTATAGATAGAATGAAATAAGCAGACTCCTAGCGTATAATTCTTAATACAGTGGAATTTACTTTATAGAAACTTTACTTGAATTAAATCTTCGTTAGTACCCGGTCAAATGAACTGCTTGAACCAGCAGAATCTATTTATTCGAACATGAACTATGACGCGAATGAAAAAATCGCAGATAAAGAATCTATAAAACTCCTTTGCACAAACTCTAATTATATCGATTATATGTCTCCTCGCAAGTCCATATTTGTTGATCCCGATGGCAGTCGATAGTTAAAATATTCCAAAGGTTAACAATTTTTTAGATTCGGTAACACGAGTCTGCCACAAAATAGGCGATACGTCGATGAAATTTTGCAAACAAGTAACGATATATTACGACAAGCGATATTTTTCAAATATTCGACAAGGTGAAAAATGCAGAATGTCTTTAATTCGACGATCGATTCGAAAGAAAAGTTTTAGTATTGTAACATAGAACTTGTTCTTTCCTTGTGGTCTGCGTATTTAATATCTAAAAACCAGCTTCTATATATAATCCAATTCTATATACTGACAAAACACGGAAGGAAAGTTTACCGGTGAGCGGCAATGGCGGAGGCGTGTCCAAGGTATCCTTCTCGGTATGGTCCTGCGCCTCTTCGATAACGGCCACGTCTTTGTGATAGTAACCCGTGATTTCGATCTTCTTCTCCGACACCAGAATGTTAGCGTCACCTTGATTCCCGTAGCTGGAGTAGTTGGTCACGGACGCAGCCTTTTTAACGAAGTCATCAGCGATGTACGGCTTCGAGTCTTCGAGTACGCGGACCTCGCGAGCCAGTACGTTGCTCGTATCTTGACAAACGTTCTCGACGCTCATCTTGCCGTTTATCTCGATGCTCGGCAGTTCGATCTTGCTCACCTCCTGGCAGACGTTCTCCACATTGGTCAAACCGGTGATCCTGTTGTCGGCTAAAATAATGCCAGTTGCGGCGACCACGTTGTTCTCGAGCAACTTGAAACCTTCGTTGTTCATGAAGGATTCGTTCTCATTGCAAACGAGTCGACCGTTCGCGATCATCGTCGACGTCCTCGCCGTCGCCGTGCTCGTCGTCACGAAACGGTACTGCTGGCTGTTGCCACCGAACTCTTGGTACGCTGCTGGAAACTCGTCCCCGTCCGGGGGCAGGCGCTGACCGCCTCCGCAGTTGTCCATCCTACCATTTACCGTCTCTAAAATCACACAAGCCACAGAGTGTTGGTTATCGTCAGCGTTCTTTACACTGCTCGCGAAACGTTTCAAAGTTGCAAGTTTCTCGTCTATGTGGTGTTCGATAAGGTTTGCGTTCGATAGGTATTTCGTTGATTCGTAAAGATTTTTATATTTCGTGGAAGTATTTTATCAGATGAGCGCAAAAGTTTTGTCGGTTTATTTTTTTTTTTAAATAAATTATTACCGGAGACGATTCACGCTATCGTCCAACTTGCATTTCTTTAACCAACTCTGCCACTTTCAACGATAAACTTCGTACCGACGTTAACGTCCGTATTCCGAAGACTGCAATTTGCGATCGGAAGACTCGCATTGCGTTAATCGCAGCCGCGGACATCGAACGAAACTACGAATCTCTGGACGCGCGTTCGACTCACGCGCAATCCTTAACGTCGCATTTACTTCTATTACAAATTGCGCAACGTAATTGCCTCATTAAGCCTCATTACGATTTAAACGTTAGGTATTTGCGTGCGCGTGTAATTCGTTATTTTCCATCAATCTTAGAATTCTTCGACGAAGATGGGTTCGCTGGAAAATGGGCCGAAAATAAAGCAACAAGGGTTGTATTTCCATTGGTTCTGCGCGAATTCGGTATTCGCGCGTAGTAGCTCGCGTTACCGGAGCCCAACTGTTCACGTTCTCGTGCGCTCGACGAGGGGATCGATTCCGCAACGCGCGTCGCTCTTTCGATCCACACGCGTCGTTGCTCCCGCGATCTCGCGAACGTTGATCCGTTCGTGCGTTCCAAATGCACGAGATTCCAGATTGCAGAGGCGGGGAAGGAGAGAAACGTCTAATAAAATCTAGCTACCAGTCGCGATAACGTTGGAAAAGGTTTGGTCTAGGCAAAACCGACCGGTGAATATTTTTTAAAACATCCATTTCCCGTTTATCGGCTCTCTGGAGCGAGCATACTCCGGTAGGAATTTTAATCTACGCAATTGAGATATTCCTGTATAGCCAGGCGTGGGTCTATCTCTATGCGCTCTTATGATTTGCGTTCACCCGTCTTTAGATTTTTAAGTTGTTCGGCGTTTCTGCTTCGAAGGTCGCTGATACCAGGATCAGGAGAAACAAGCAATCTTATTACCACGTGATCGTGTATTCATATAGCTTTTCTAATACCAAAGTATCGGATAGAGAGGTGATATCGTGTTTCGGAATAGCGTTGTTAAAATAAGCTTCGAAAGCTCGATTTGCGGATCGAGGTGTAAGCATTGAGATTCTTCGCAGTTAAACTTTGAACCGTTAGAGTTCGAGTCCTCGAAAGGTATAACGACGATAGCTTAGAAAAACGTATTTTTTAAATTTCCCCTCGAATTTCAGGCGTGTAGAAAGTAACGTCAAAGTGGTTTATTAAAATTCCTCGAAACTACCATAAAAACGACCATAAAATCTTGGAAACTACACGCCAGGTTGACCTTGCCACGGCTCCTAAATTTCCACATGTGGGTTGCATGGACGTTGAATTTTTATATCGAAATTCGGTTTCAGCAGATAGAAAGATATTTAACGTCGTAGGAAAGTCTGCAGTATAAGAGAGACAAACGTCGCGTACATCTACAAGGATTATTTAATCTTTTCTTCGAACTACACAAATTCGCGAATGATCAAAAATATGATTCGATCGAAGAGAATTCAAAGAACACAGAAGATTAAGTTGAGAAGTTGAGGAAATTCAAGTTTTTTACGTCACTGTCTCAAAATATAACTTCACATCACGTTGCATTTCGCGAACTGTCCAATCCAAATTTGGTGGGACCTCGAAAGTCAAGGACAAAATACCGGAGGACCCGCAAGGGAAGCCAAAAGTGTCCTGGTTATTTTAGCGGTTTACGCAATCGCGCGTTACTTTCACGCGCAGCGGCGATCGTTTGCCGTCGGTTTACATAGCTGACCGGTACTCGACGAGGGAATCGCGTGCAAAGGACGTATCCGGAGCAGATCCGCGGTTTCCTCGCAGCCGACCGGATTGCTCAAATCCAAGGATTTCTACATTCTAACACGCGCACCCACTGATAAACCGCGTACGATCGCGTTATCTGCGCTCGACGCACGGGCGTGTCACGCTTGGTCGCTCGGAATCGCCGAGAATATCGTCAGAATAAATATTTCCAAATACCATTTGTGCCAAAGGTACCGCCTCCGTGCACGTTTTCGCGTTTCACTGGAATACTGGGTGAAAATTTTTCACCATGCGAACAGATATACTTTCCTATTATATGTAACTTGCGAACGTAGACTTCGTACGATATATTAGTCAGCAACTCGCAACACCAATTTACAGTATGACGTAGCAATGAGTAATACTATATAAACAAAATACAACTCGTATGTACACATAACGGTAGCATGATTTTTAGATAATAGTTCCGATGGAACTTGGCTTTAGAAAATTGTTATCCTCTATCGATAGTGGAAATACCGGGAATATGCTGTTATATCGAGCTGTATCAAAAATTTTCAAACAAACAGAAAAATCTTTAAAACACGAATCAGTTGTTATCTTGTCAGAGAAAAACTTATCTCATGTATCGGCTTTTTATTTTATTCCAACAGAATGTGAAACTTTCTATGTCTATGTAACGATACTTGTTTGCTATTAACGAGATAATAGTATTTTGCTTAACACGGTACATAATCTTCGTGTTGTAAAAGTGTTATCTGTAGGTAAAACTCGAAGGAAGCTCGTTAACATAGGAAATTGATATGGCAAAGAATCAAAGACTCAGGATGAAAAGCCTGCGTTTCGCGGTTAAATCGTGCTCGCGTGCCACATTTCCCGCTAACTTCTGATTAACATTCTTGGCTGGTTGCCGTACGATGGTACCGATCGCCGATACACCTGCAACCGGCGCACTGTTCCTCGATATCGCGATACGATGTGCACCACGTGCCATCGGAAATTCCATTGACTGGCAGAAAGCGTGGAGCCGGCACATTATGTAATTCACGGACGAACTGCACCTACGAGTTTCCTATTTCTGTCAGCCGGTATTTCGATCATTAGACTGTGGATGTTTGCACATTTACGAGAAATTTGAAAGTACAAAATCGCGCAGAATGCGCATAATACGAAAAGATGCATAAAATATGCAAAGCTTAGCGCTTTCTACGATTCTTGGAAAGTGAAACAACTTTCTACCGAGGTTTTATTTTTTGAATTACATTGTCAAAAGTATGAATTCGCATAAAAATTCGCGGTTTGACGGAAACTCCGCTAATTTCGATTCTTACCGCACCTATACGCGTATGCGACGATCAAATTTTTATTTTTACGAGAATAGGAACGGAATTCTGCAAATGGGTGAATCCGTTGGATACGATGTTTCCGTAAAGTTCGATACAGGTCGGTGACGTTTTAATTCGACTCCGCGAGTTTCGCATTCCAGCATTCTGCGAGCAACAGACACTTGTCGACGGGAACTGCGACCAGATCTGCGTTTACGTGCAACGGACGGACACCGCAGCTCGGTATCCTCGATATCGGTACAAATATGGTGCGATCGCTGGGACACATACGCGCTGTATCGAGCAACGTCTTTCTGGTAGGCACGTCTAACCGATTAGTTTCATCCGCTGGTGTTTGACCGGGAATTTTAATCAGTCACGTCTGCGCTTTCAGCGTAGCTGGGCGACGGTGTTTGCGAATCGTGAGACCGGTTCCACATGGAGATACGGGAATAGATCGAAGCTACGGTGGTCCACGAAAGTATTTCAACTCTCGCCGTAGAAAACTTTCGTGAATACATTGCGTGTGTTATACGTAACTTCTTGCAATTTCATTAGCGCTATAATGATATAAGAGGCACGATCGTCGTGATTAGATGCTTCAAATTTGAAATCACAAGTTTATACTAAATATTAAAAATAAGACCTATTTATTGGAAACACACGCTTAGTGAAAAATTAAGATACAGCATACACATTGATCTTGGTAAAAAATCTCTTTAGCAAATGTTCGAATGCCTTCGTCGGACACTGTACGTTAAATTGTATACAACGTACATTTGATACAGTCGATTCTACAAAGTGACAAGATCGCTCTTGTAACAAGCGATGCTTTTGATCGCTGGTCGTTAATTCGTCTATTTCACACTCGTGCATTGGCCAGTACTTCTGTATAATCTTCCGCGTATCTTCTCTGTGAAAGAGTTTCAAAGTTATATCCCTGTTCAATCTGAAACTCTTGAAAGGTAATTTTAAAGCGATCACGAGGACGTTTCATTCTACTCTATCGCTGAAGAAGAGAACACGTGTATCTGAAGTGGTAACGTTTTGTTCGCTCTGCTCGTTGACAGAAGGAACATCCATAAAGTGGTCACATCCCTCTGTCCGCGCGTTACCGATCGAACCTGGCTTCCGACAGTTTCAATTCTACGTAATTATGGCAAGTACTGACCTCGACTCCGTCCGAGAACCGGGCTTCCGCCAGGAAGCTTCCAATGTCAGGCTTCTCCGCGGATGACATAACTTCTTGCACCGAATATTCTTGCTTCTTAACAAACTCATTCGACGCGAGCTTCTTCGATTTTCCTCAAGCCGACTAAGCACCGTCCATTAAACGTTCGTAAATTCGATCGAAAAGCTAACTCGAGAGAGCGTCAGGGGTCAGAAACACGGGTCAGACGCTTGAGCGACCCTGGTGAACCGATTCGAAGAAAAAGAAAGGCTAACTTGAAGCAAGGGGTGAAAGGGACACTGGACGACGACTCGTTCTTACTAGTAAGAAGGCTCTCGTAAGACTGGACGACATTGCTCGTCGAGGCCAGCTTCCGTGGTTAGCACCGACATCAAGCGTTATGCGCTCGTAGGAGAAGGGATAAAGCGGTGGCCGCTGCGACGTGTCGCGGCCACGTTTTCGGTCCTCGATCCGAGATCGGTGTACCTAGATTCAAATTACGAAATATCTTCTCGGTGAACTTATCTTGGATCTACCTGGCTAAATGGAAAACCAGCTTGTTCTGGAATAAGTATGCTAGAGGCGGTTTTATTACGGTTAGTTTGGTGGAACGGCTGGAGAAGTTCGAAGTTGATGGGAATGTTAGAGGTTGAGAAATGGAGAAGAGAACCTGACGACGGTCGACTCGTTGAAGTTTGGCTCGGTTGAGTTTACGTGAGCCGAGATGAAAGTTAGATTTCGATAGATAAGATTAAAATACAGATATAAATATTTGCTTCTCGATATGTGTATGTAGTTTACTATTTGCTAATTTTGTGTATTGGATTTGATGCTGTTTGCCGATCCGACACGTTCCAACAAGAATAAAGTATCGATATTTGTTCCGATGTTAGGAAAAGGAAAGGCGTCTGAAACGGATACGAATGTGACGAAGAAACGGAACAACAGAGTTAAGCTGATGTGTCGTACGGACACGATTAATCGGCAAAAACATGCGTATCTGAATTTTATACGAGTAGAGAAATAAACAAGTAGAATATCGTTGTCAGATCAGAAATTAAACAGGTTAAACAATCTCGCGTTAAAAAGATAATAAACCTCGCGTTTATCATATTTTTACATTAATCATGAATTACGTCTTCCGAAATTAACGAGATTTCACTCACGCTTTTTACGTTACGTTTCTCACGAAGAAACATAAAATACGATATTATAACGTTACGCATCTAAAAGGATAATTTCACAAAGAAATTATGTAACAAATTTTTGACGTTCGAATCGGAACAAATGCAAGCTTCGAGCTATTAAATCGTACGACATAACGTTGTTTACGGTTGAGCTACTTACGGAACAGATTCTACGTTTGTACCGCTCCAAGAGCAGAACGCGCGGTTCCCACTGGAATGAGTTACGCCAGGGAGCCCAGGTGAGAGAAAAAGCAGAGTCACGCCAAGGTTAAGAACTATTAATCGCGGTGTGACGTGAAATATCGACGAATACGTTCCGTGCTGATTAATCTTGCCAGAACGTGTCAACCGTGCGAAGCGTATGAGTTGAATCGGGCGAGTTTTACGCGGCTTTGGAAAGCTCGATGCGACCAGGTGGTGCGTGCCGTAGCACACGAACAGGAAGCACTAACCATTCCGTTATTGCGTCCACTTAATATCGTCGGATCGATATTTTAACCCGCGCACTTATCTGCGAGATCGTGAGATAGCTATAATTGGCTTTCGAAGTAATATTTATGGATCGAATTTTCGATACGAGATACGACAGAGGATACTCTGTTGATCGTGTTGCAATGACGAAGTTGGTCACCATCTTAGCGGAGACTCCGCTAACCTGTTGGCGTGGGACCGATTTACGGAGAATTTGCGGAGAATTAACGGTGTAATATTTAACGACGAGTAAAATTAAAGAGCTCGTAACGAAAACGACTCCCGATCATTTTTCCACTTTTTAGATAATGACGCATTCTACACGTATAGTAGCGTGAAGTTGGACTTGGAACATGGCGAAATTGATATTACAAAAACTGATCTATATCTTGATTTACGGTGTCTTTTATTGATATTCACCACCGTGTCCGAGGCGTTTCGATGTATTAAAAGATTAATTAAGATAATTCGATAATACCGTTATAAACAGATGTATCTATAGCAATAATTTTCCGAACACCTTAACGTTGCAAGTTGAATAAAAATCATGTACGTATCATCGAATGACAGATTGACCGATCGTATAAAGACCTCTGTCGAAACGAAGTTCGCGATCTCGTGATCTAATTGAATATAGTTCTTCCGCGATATGATTACGAATACGTTACGAATACGTGGAAAGGGAAAAGCCCTTTGGCTTTTCTGAAGGAACAAGGATCGTTTTTATCACGAGCCTTTCGACTTTTTTTTTTCTTTTTCATTTTCTCTCAATTTTGCCACAGCTTGAGAACTGACGAAAGTGATCTGGGACACGAATATCGCGAGTCGAAGGAAAGAACGTTTATCGTTTCATGCTTAGATGATTTTTCTGGCGCACCCGGATAACCGCGGTTACACCGATCGCAACCGTAAATTACGTCATTATGCACGTCAATTACGTTTGTCGCAACGAGTCGGGCAATATTTTCTTTCCAAAATGGGCACTGTTAGACAGGAGATAAAAGTGACAGAGTTATGTCACGGAGACTAAAAGTCGTTCGTCCTTGACGTCCAAAGATTCGAATCGCGGTTAATGTTATGATATCTCGAAAGTATAGAACCTTGCACGTAGATTATTAATTGTTATTTTTTATCTTGCGCAATGACGTCCTTTTGTTGCGTCGATCGGCGTCATCGCGATGAAATGATTGATCGTTTTCCAGACAGACTAAACTTCGATGTTTACGTTTATTTTCTCTGTCCAATGTTTTCTTTGTCGTTTACCAACGCTGCCTCGCGCAGGTATTTAAAGATGTCTCAACAGTTTCAAACAGGAATGTATATAAAATTTACAAGATAATTACCGTAAACGTATATACATTTGATAAAAGGCCAGCATATAGCACGAACAGCCGTCTTAAACGTACAATTAGCGTTAAGAATAGTTTCATTAAATATCGTGGTTCGTTGCTATAATCCATAATTGATTGTCCTTGAGTACCTTGATCCCTGCGAGATGTACACGTGCGTTAAATATAAATATCTTGTAGCTTCTCTGTAGGTTTTCAGTTTCAGCTTCAAACATTACCAATATAATTAGTCGAATAGTCAAATATTCCTACGATGCTAATGAATTCTGAAAACGGTTTTCACGATACACACGATATATCCGTGAAAGACTTCCATAAGTATTCGAATACTTTTATGAGTCGCTGTCAAATCAATTCGCGCAGTACGCCGTGATCTTTTTATTTGCGAAATGGAAATGAGTCATTCGAATAGTATATACGTACGCTTTGCTTGGCAAGCAATAAATCATCGCGTTTCGTGGATCGAGTGTTTGTTTAACGCGTTGCGATATTTTAATCTCCGTTGAAAGAACGATCATTATGTTTGCGCATCGAGAACCGTTCGATCGTTAAAAGGCTCTTGAACGAGAAGCTTGACGCGACTAAATACGGGCTCGAATACGATCGTGGAAGGAGTCAGTCGTGTGTCCTTAATTGCATAACGATTTCGACCTATTATCCGGTTTCTGTCCGGTGATTTGTACATCGAAAAACCCGATTGTCTTCTCCGGATACTTAGGCGTAGAAAAGTAGGACGCAACTTTATACGTCGAACCGCGTTGAAGGGTTAATATCACGTTGCAGATCTGAGAGTGACCTCGGCCACGTCTGGCGCATACGTTTCGCCTGTTGCCAGCTAAACAGACCCGTTTATACCAGCTATCGAGCGTAATTGTAATCGACGTGGTTCCTGTTGAAAGAAATTCATTGAGTACTAAGACAAGTTGTAACATATCGAAACAGACGGTGAATAAATCGTTGGTTTTTATTCATCGTTTCTTCGTACGCGTCGTTCATGTCGCGACAGCCGATCAATGACGATCGAGAACTTTGATAAACAAGACCGAAGGATTATTTCAATTACAGTGGCGTTACTAATGAAAAGAGCATATGCATATACGGAGCAGATATAGATGGACAAATGGATCAATTGTAATTACAAAATGAAATTATTACCGGCGAGTACTACGAGGAAAACTAATTTGTCAATTGTAATAAGTATGCGTCTAAGAGTATTATTAAGTATTACGAACCTATATCTTGCTACAAATTACGTTTAAAATTTAGTCGTAAGCTTAAATTGACTTATGGACAGAAGTGTTAGGTTGTCCGGAAAGTGTCTTTCTTTTACAGACGCGTCTTTTACAACGACACATGTTTATACAAACACGAAATCTAATCTGTCGAACGTTGTAATCTTTATTTTGATAGAACAAAATGGATCATACGTAATTCGATAAAATAATATAAAACGGAAAATGTCGTGCATCCGTTATTTCCTTATAAAACGAAAGAAACTTTTCGGGCGACCTAATACATCGCTCGTTGAACTCGTAGCGAGTTCCGACACATGGACGAGTGGTCGTCTTCGTTAACCGAAGTTAAAAACCGAAGTTTTAATCAGTTCAGCTTTCGAGAGGCTCGAGTAAAGGAGGTTTAAAAACAGAAGAGAAGTGGTTACGTTATCTGCACTTAATACACGGTGGTAAAACGTCGCTCGTTAAATCACGCGGCTAAAGAATATTCGATAAGGGAGGCCGGATCTCGCTAAGCCGCGTTATGAAATCCTTTTTGGCCTACGAATCTCACACTCTGATTCACGCGTTACATCACGAATCGCACGGTCTATCTGACTTTTCCCTTCGAATTTTACGGGCGTGCACGCGACGTCACGACCACGAACAAGAAAAGAATCCTTTAAAATGCGAAACGAAGTTCGCGTTACTTTCAGGCCACTCGAGTCAACCGGCTGCACTCGTCAAACGTTCAATTTCCGTTTCTTTCCCGCCGGCAGATGATCACCGAAGGATTTCCTTAGTGCCTTTAATTTTATAGCGCCTACTGGCTCGAACGAGCGAACGTGGCCTTTTGTTACCAATGAAACTTCCCTTTACGGCGAGCCTCTATGAGAAAACGGTTTGCGAAATTCTTCCTACCGTCCATCCATTTTCTACTGAATTTACTTTCCGCTGGTAGCGCGGCCTTTCAACGTGGCTTGGTTTCCGATCGGTTCAACTACCACGCGTAAGTAACCAAATCCTCTTCGCAACGGTTTGTCAACTCGTTTTGTTGTATCATCGAATACTATGCGATAATGTGCGAACGACACAAGACGTGTTTATCGATAGTTCGTTATGCATGAGATAACTCGTTCGTCACATATATCTATATAATAATATGTCGAATTTGGAAAGTAACCAATCCACGTGACGTATGTGCGTAGGTGGACAATTTCAAATACAAACGATCGAATGCTTTTCCCTCGATCGAACAAGAGCTTTCGATCAACACCATCGGGCTAGCCGGTCCGTACAGCGAAATTGATTCCACTGATTCGCCGATGAATCGCAAAGGTTGGTTTCGTGGCAGACAAAGCAGCCACCGTTACTCCGATTTTACACGCCCAGCACCCAATTGATCGCGCAATCGCATGGTTCCCACATTATTTCCCTCGCTTGGCGTTGACACTCGGGTCAAAGGGCCAACGAGAAGCGACCTTTTGCGACGGAACATTTTGGCTCTAAACGAGTCGTATTTCGATACCGAGCGAGAATTTTTACGACATGTCGGGGTAGAAGGAACGAAACGTAGTAAGTAGTAAGTTACAGTAAAATACAGACGACCCATGTTTTAAGAGAATATTCCAGCGCAAAGCTTCGAGAAAGACGAAGTTGTAGAAATATACGTGCAAAAGTCTGCATTCGAATTCTCGAAGTCAATGTAATTGAGCTTATTTGAACGAATGCAAAGGAACGATGCAAGTCGTGAGAAGATTTTATCCTTAAGCGAAAACGTTCCAAGCTTTGTACACTACCAGCAATTGTCGCTATTCGTCTCTAAAATTTGTAGGAATATAGTTGAATATATGTGCAGAACACCGACGAAGGTAGAGATTCTTTGTACAAAAATGTCAAAGGAAGTCTGGCTTTCTACAGTAGAATATTCCCATAATTCTTTTAGGTACGAAGACTAAAAAATACTTTGATATTACAAAAAATCACAAAATGCTAGAAATAAATTTATTTCTCAAGTTTTAACGATTCATACTCGTATTTATGACATTATCATTGGCTGCATGGCAGTTCACCGTTAAATAATTGCTAGGTGGTACAAAAGGTTGTTAGAAAAATGTGTAGTACCATCGTATCTGAAAGATTTATCAACGCGTCAGGTAGGCGATAAATATCCCATAGTGAGAAATAAGATTCCAGAATGCGGAAATATTGGCATTGAAGTCAGCGACATGTCGTACGTGCCTCGATACACCGATGACGCGGTCTTCGTCCGTTCTTGTTCATGGGAGCGGCTCGCGAGACGAGTAGGAAACGAATCACACCTCGAGAATCTTATCCAATTATTTTTTTTTAAGGGAAACTAGTGTGTCGGCGATAGCTCAAAAAGAAAATACGCTGACTGATGAAAATAATGGTGTGGTTCGGGGCAACGAATAGCGAGTTTACGTGTCTCGATATCGATACGACGTACTCCGACAGCCAATAGCAGCTTTTTATTCGCGCCGATTCATACAGTACGCGTTTCCTCGTTTCTTTCAGTGAATCCACCTCTTCGTTTTACCGATATACGGTAATTCGTGAAAGTACTTTAACACTTGTTGCAATCTTTTACGGATATATCATACGCGTGTTATACGAAACCATTGCAAGTTTCATTAATTTTGTAACGAGACTCGACTTTTCGCCATTGCGTATATTGATAGAATTTCAAACGAATATGAAAACTTACGAGGAAGTTGAAAGATATTTGGTACAAGTACGTATTTCGTAGAAATCATAAAAACGTTTAAACAAACGTTAAGACGACTAAATTTACAACGTTTACTTTTTATTAAATATACGCTTGCAGTAAATATCCTGTACCTTGTATATACACATGTAAGGGGTATCGACAGAATCTTAAAATGCTTGATATTATATAATACATCCTTATGTCATAGATGGATAAACATACACATAAAAGACTTCTATGATAAGTGTTGAAATACTTGCGTGAATCACTCGTATGTACAATGTACACGGAAATTAAGAGATGTAACGATATCTTCGTTGCGTTTTCTCAGGAATTGCGCTCGCTTCTATCATACTTTCCTGGAAATTTCGATGCTCGCGTTCTAGTTTCTGTTGGCGATCTACTTACTTACGAGATTGTCGCGTCCCTACGATGATACCGCATCGATCGACGTCGAAACTAAACATCAGAGTATCAATTTGTAACGGCCGCTGGACACGCGATGTTTTATCTGACTGATTCGGTGTTCGACCAGCGTCACGTCAGTTCGCAATGTACAAGGCTGTTCTCCCTTTATCTGGTAAATTAACAATAACCCCTTATCGAGTGTTTTTTTCCACTTTAGCCGTGGCGAATCGAAGAGCAGATAACGGAGAACGTAGAGAAAAGCGCGGTGACTAACGCTTTGATAGAAGCAGAAAAATATCGATGCCAGTCAAGGAATTAGAAATCAGTGATTCGTTTCGATTCGACAGATATTTAGCAACTATTGGACGCTTCGCTTGTCGCTCGTTAATAGCAAATCAATCGTTTGCAGTGATTGCAAAATGTACGTTCTACATTTCACGACGCCTAATTAATTATAATGTAAATATAGTAAAATATATAATTATAACAAATACAATAGTGTGCCAATCGTTTTCGTAATCGTCGTACGCTAGTTATCGATGGTAATTTTAACTGATAATATTTCTATCGAGAGAAATCTATGGGACGTTAATAGAAGATGCAATCGATTGAACGAAACTGATTATTTCCTATCGTTCAGGCTATAGATTGGTCAATAGTTTGCATTTTAGAAATTTATTTCGGCTGCAGTCATTTTCAATGTATTTTTCTAAAAAATATTTCAAATCGTCGCGAGTCACTACGTCGTTCTAATACGTTTTTAACTCTGATAAACTAATAGGTTGCTTTACGATAATTAACTAATAACAAGTGACACATCCAACGAGGTTGCGTTTTTTCCAACTTTTACGAATGATTTCACTTCTTGGTTCTTAATAGGTTAACACGGTCGAGCAGATACTCGGGCAGAATTCCGTGGAACGAAATCGCCAACTAGCAGAGAAATATGCGGGGAATGAGAATCGTGACTCCGACATCTAAAATCTAGAAGATAGTTCGACCACGTTGTTCGTTTTCGCCCTGGGACGCCGACACGAGGCGTTCATTACCGGTCCCGAACCAGATCGTGACACGTCACGAGCGTATCTCAATGTGAAGTTCGCAGGCACGATCGAGGGCGAATTCTTGCAGACTTTCACCGGCCGAAGGACGGGCCATCGCGTCGTAAACCGGCGAGCATTTGCGGCTTAGCACCATTGTTGCGCCTCGCGGAATGATTGTTGGTCATGCCGCTCAGAAATACTCGCCGCGGGTTCCGTAAAAATTTATTCCCCTTGCCTTCTTCGTAAACCCGGAGAAGCGGTTCTGAGAAAGGAATGCCGCGAAAGAATGTCTGGAAGAGCTTCAGCTTGGATGACTCGAAAGATTCGTGGGATCTCGAGCCATCTAATTTTCTCGTTAACTGGATAATACCTTGACTCATTAAGGACCAAGTTGTGACAACGCAAAATGTTATTTCGTAGCGTTTTATAGCATATCATTGATAATCGATAAAGAAGATTTTTCTCGTAGATTAAATGATATTCGATCCTGAAAGGATTACTTTTTCTTATACTACGCTACAAGCTTTTCGAACGACCTGATATTACGTTTAAAGGATTAGCAATTCGAATGGTAAATTAATTGTTCCTCGTTCAATAAGTTAATAGCAAACGAGTAACGTGTGTTCGCTTACCTGCTTGGAGATTTTCAACGGGGGCCTCGAGAGAGTTTGCGTTTCGATTCGCGTTGTCTACCTCGTCATTCCGCGCTGAAATCAGGAAATACGAGAAAATCAGTGCGGTATTTGCAAAAGAGTTTAAACGCGGCTCGCGTTATCGAGCGACACTCGAGCCGCAGACTGCGTTTCCACGGCTTTTCAAACTGCGATTGCGAACACTTCGGTATCGTTGGATGACGTTTCAATTAAGAGAAACTACCGAGCGACAGTAACGAAACGAAAAACTTAACGTACACAAACAGAGACCAGTGATAATGAATCGAGGTACATAATAGCTAGCAGCTAGTGGCCACAGCTGCACGGTTCACTCTAGTTGACCTGTCGTTTATTAAACATCAGATACACGGCGAGTCAAATAGGCGTACGACACGAGTCCAATGTGTGTCCACTGTGCGTTGAAGCTTATGCTGCTTACGCTGTGCGTGTACTAAGCAGAGAGAAAGAGAGAGAGAGAGAGAGAGAGACCCAGCAAGCTGTCTGTTTCCCTGAAGCAGCACCTACAGGATGAGATTTACCTCGAAGCATGCCTCTAGGTCTCGCACGAGATGGATCGACTATCGTAAACAGCGGCTCTGAAACTATGTAACGTCGTTTCAACATTTACGACAATTATCGCAGAAAATTTTTATGCGTATACCGTGCGTGTTATGTAAAACATTTTGAAATTTCAGTGGCACTATAACGAGACGCAATTGTCATGCTCGTGTTGGTAATATTTGAGACCAATCTAAACATATGCGTAGAGGTTTTTTCACTGAATATTTTCCTTGCACGCTTCAAAGATAGTGAGTGAAAAATATCGAAATCTCGTAGATTAATCAGCTGTTTATAACAATCCTTGAAATTAACGAGTTCTCTTTGCAACTATGTAATTACGTTAGAGTGCTTCAGTAGACATCAAACAACACGGAAATTAGAAAATTGAAAGCGCGTTTATCACGTGTGTCTCGTGTGATCCATAATTGCAATTTTTTTTCGCATAAATGTTAAAACGGTATTTCGCGAGGTTTCGAAGCTGTCGATTATGAATAGGTATCGTGATACCTCTCGTCTCGCGCGAGATCTCATATGGAGTCATGTCTCGAGATAAATCTCATCGTGTGGAGACCGTTTAACGTAGACCGTAGAGTCGAGTAGCAGCGTATTTCCGTATGCAGGACACCATTACACTCATTCAGCAATAAACGGAATACGCGGAAGATTATACGGGCTACGGGGACTCGACTGGACTCTTGTTCCCTGCGACCTTGATCGCTTAATGAACATTGCCCGTGCAGATCCGTATCTTGAGACGCGGCACGTCCACCGGCTCTCTACTTCCCTCCCACGACGCCAACAAACCTTTGAACTCGATCGCTATTAATTAATCTCAAAGATTGGCGGGTGCTCTCGTTTCGAAACAATTCGACACGAAGGTGAATTTAATCGCCGTAATCTTTCGCTGATATCGTAAATAGATTCGATAAATTACGATTCTGTTGCAAGATCGCAGCGAATGATCTCCGGAGTTTCTATGGATTTCGAGTCACGATTAACGAGGATGTCCGTTTCAAGGTTTCTCGACGAGAACCTTACGATGGAATGTGCCGAATGCGATGCAGAACGGTATCCTTCGCTTCCGAATCTTTCTCAACCGTCTACGATTTTCTTATTCGGTACGCTCTCTCACATTTGAGCTATCAGAATGGCAAAAAAGTCGGAATAACGGAACGTTAGATTACTGGTAAAGAAAAATAATTTTAACAAATTAATATCTTTAACCATTGGTTTCTTTGAAAAGAATATTCGAATAACGGCGGTTGTAATAGAGAAAATTCTACCGTTTAAAACGAAATTCTTTTAAAAAGAAAAGCACGCTTCAGCGGATTTTAATTACGAAGCCAAGTAGCGGGAAGGAAGGAGTTGGAAGGCACAACTGGATACCTTCGTCCGTCCTTGAGACTTCGAACGAGAAACGGTTGATCGAATTATAGCGAGAGCGGTGTCGGATAGATGGCGAACAATTTTCGCTAGTGCAGCGGATGGTGACGCGCGTTCTTCGACGGCGAGGAATATTTTTGCGGTGCCGGCAGATTTAAAGCGAGCGATATCGTCTGCTTTAAGAGTTCTTACGGTGAATCGTAAACTCACGATGGTGCCGCGATCCGAGCTTGGACGTTATGACGAATACGAACGCGTGGCTTAATCGAGCGTTAAAATTCCATGTCCGTTTCAATTTTACGGATAGTTTAGTCGAGGATGAGGAAGTAATCCGTGCGCATTTGCAAAAATTTCAATCGCGCCGTGCGACCGCAAGAGAATATTACGTTCTTTCATTCCTCTACCACTCCAAGGCCCTCTTGTACGCTTGAATTAATATTATTAGCGAAATTTTACTAGTCACAAGTTACAAGGTACTAGTACCAGCAAATACTCTTGTACGTGGTACATAGCTCGCGGAAGTATTCAAACATTCGTAGACACGTTCTATGAATACGTATATTACGTGCGTTATGTAAAACATTTTGAAATTTCGAAAGAACAGTTACCAGACTCGATTATCATGGTTATATCATAAAATACAGGAGCGTTACGTTTTACGGTACACTGTGGCGTGTATCGTGTGGCGACGATTAAGACGAGCATTTTTCAGACGACATTTTTCAATGGCGATCGAACGGGAAGAGGAGCTCGACGAAAGGCCCGGCGGGAAGTTGACATTAAGGGTTCCGACCGAGGGAACCGAACCAGCAAACAGGAAAAAGGGAACGAGAAAGAGAGGGAGAGAAAAAGAGAGCAAATCAGTCCGGGAGCGGTAAACAGGAAGAGGACAGGTTGGCTGGGAAATGCGAGTGAGCGAGAGAGAATCGGAAGGAAGGAGGGAGAGTTGGAAGAAGTGGCAAGAGAGAAAAGGGAGCAACGAAAAATAAGAAGAGTGGTTCTCCTCTCCGGTCTAAGAGTTGGGAGCGGGTGGCCTTGAGCAGGTCATCACCTCCGGCTTGCGATGCTGATGCTGCCCGCGCTGGACCATCTTAACTTCTTCTTCTTCTTCTTCTTCTTTCTCTGCTTTTTCCTCTTCTACTTACTTCTCTCGAACCCTCCTCTCCTCCTTTAACCACCTCTTCCTCGCCAATCTTCTTTGCCCTTCTCCTTCTGTCGCTTGCCGTTTCTCCCGCTTTGCTTATTTCTCTTTTTCCTCTTCTCCTTTCCTACCGTTCTCTGTCTTCCTTGCCCTTCCGCTTCATCCTCGACTCTCATTCCTTCCCCTCCCTTTCTCGCGCTCTTTCGTTCGCCATCCTCCTCCCTATTCACGTTCTTTACACTTTTCCACGAACCTCCGCTCCACGGAACAATCCGTCCGAGCTAACTTTGCGGAGGCCGAGCGGATTTACAAACGGACGACGTTCCTCGTCGCGATGTCGACGACGAGAATTCTCTTGCGGATTCGCATCGGAGATGCGCGTACAAACGATAGCTTTTTTCACGAACTTGAGAAATTTAATGAAAACCCAGTATAATCCTTCGATAGTAAGAGGACCATTGGGAATTTTAGAGAATTTTTGATTGGTCGATCGAAATCTTTTAGTGTTATCTTTGGTATCGAGTAATCTTACGATTCCTTTCTCCATCTTGCGACGTCGACTTTCATCGTAGAAACCCACGTGGAGGGTAGATACAGTTTTAACGTCGTTCCTTCCCATTCCTCGAAGGTGTCACGACGTTCCGACCACATTTCCCCATCGCTGTCACGAACCACACGGTTGCCTGCGTTGAACCCCGCAAATTGTCGAGTGTAGCGAGAACTCTCTGTGTCGTGGCAGGGGAATCGCGCAAATTGAGTTTGACAAAGTGGATCATCGGGGTCGGCCTTTCAAAGACGTAATAACGCTGAACGCGTGGCTGTGTGGTCTGCAGCGCGTAAAAATTGGACGTCACTCGTACAGCTAGCATTCTGGTCGAACATCTGCTGTACCTCGCAATTTTGTTCATTTCAGGTTTGCCAAAGCACCACCTCGTCTTGTTCCTATACGAAACTCGATAATTTGCTTCGACCGATTGTCGGAACAAGATTTCGTGCCTGGCTGACTGAAACGGGAAGAAAGAGAATCACGCAAATGGAGTTTGACAAAGTGGATCGTCCGTACCGCCTCTGAAACGTAATGGTCGACGCGTGGCGATGTCAGTCTTTGCAGCTACGACGCCGGGACGAAATCGTTTCGGTAAAAATCGAATGCAACCAGATGGACCGGTCTCCGTGCATCGAGTTAAGTGAATGAGAAAGATAAACATAATAATTACGGCAAATTGCTGGCTGCCGCTGAAAAGCGCATCGTGGAGGACCGGCACGTTACAAGAGAGAGGAACTCGGGCGCCGCTAAGTATCAACGCCCCACTGTACGCCGCCCAGTGAAATCAAAGTAGCTTAAATCGGTGTATCACGAGACTCGTGAGGATCTCTTAAGCAGACTCACGTGTAGCCTTAAGGGATGGATTCTTACGACGGAAGGGAAGCTGCTGGAGAGAAGAATTTGGCGGATAAGATACACGAGGATGTAACTCGACTAAATTTTATTATTCTGCTAACTTTATTATTACGATAATAATTATTACGATTGCCTGCTTACCATACTCGGATAAGATTGCTTCGATTTATATGATATTAAAATTCTTCTATCTTATCGTATAATCGTCTATTTTTTTCTGCGATCTTGGTGCGTCAAAAACTTGTTTGATATCTGAAATTTCTTAGCGGAAGACAGTGGAAAGAAATTCGATGAGGCGAAGGAGCGGCTGACCGGAAGTACGTTACTCGCCGCGTGGGTCGATACTGTTGGAACATCGGTACAGTGCAAACAGCTTCGATAACAAACGTGCCCACTCCCACAAGCTTGTTTGCAGTTAAGAGCGGTGCGAGGGCTTACAGGGAGATACCTGTTACCCCGTCGCTTATTTCCCCTTGTTCCCAGAACTCCAGTCGAAATTCGCGACATAACTTTCCGGCTGGTTGAGCCTAAGTTAAACGCGCGTTAATGCAGACGTCGCGTGGGATTCTTTAATCGTAAACTCGTTTACGATAGGTTTGTGAACGGCAGAGTGGCAGAGGCGTGTGCTGGAGTTTGCGTTGGGTATTCTATTCTGGTAAAAGCGTGTATTACGAGCCGGCGTAATTCTCATGATGTAGTTCGTTGTACGGTGAAATCACCGGCCCGTAACACGGTCACGAAGCAACACGAGCGTTCTTGTAATTATTAACTCGTCATTAATTAGTATGAATTCAATTAAATGGCCAGAGCAACCGGCTATTACCTGGCCAATTACAGAATCGAATGATTGAAAGACACATCAACGATTAGATAATCCTTAAAGCGAGCCAGAGCCACCGCACAGGATCGGTTATATTGTTCCACGATAGAAATCAACCACGCGTTGCAATCATCGAAAGTAGATTGCAAGAAGTAATCTTAATTGCAATATGACGTAACCAGATAATTTTTTATGTTTCAGCCGTTTCCACGTTGCGTCGTACTAACTTTTCCAAGTTTGATGCTTTGAACTTTGATCTATCGATCGTACGATGATATGACACGTTCGATTTATTATTTGCGTCATGATCGATAGAAATTGAAACGTTCTTTTACAACTTTCACCCGAACTGAACTGACGTTCGTGGATCGGAACGTTTCAGTGATAGCCATTCCATGCTCAAACGAAGATCGTAGGCGAAAAAAATGGTAAATATTTATTTTTTCATTTATTCTAATCATTTAGATTTCTTTTGATTTTAACATCGGTTTATGATTAGTCAGGGAAATTTTGACGAAAGAAATAATAGCAAATATGATGCAAGAGGAAGAAGCAGTACGATATTCGTAAATGTCATTATAATTGTTGATTATCTCAAAAGATAAACACATCATATCATTTTAAAAGATTTTTCTATTTTCACAGAAATTATTTACGGATCTAGAATTAATTGTAAAATCGAATATTATGTTATTGAAAATGATATTTGAAATAACGTAACTTCGAATATGCTCGAGTCCATAATTCGCACGACCAATTGTAGAACTGCTTCTCTGTGCAAAATAGCTACGTAATGTGATTTATACTCTTGGCCCGTAATCTTCAAACGCAAAGCTTGGATACACGTGACGCGTGATTCGATCAGGGTTACGATTTCCGATCCCAGACGGACAATCGATCAATTAAGCTCGTTTGTTGTTGTACGCTCCTAAACGTGTAACCAATATTGATTCAACGACGATAGACACGCTTTACAATAGACGGAATGGCACGTAGCATCAATCACGATAGAAATTATCGCGTTGCAGGCGTATCGTTAACGCTTCCGAAATCCACGGTCGAATCTATTCTCGCCCCGAGGTAATCGTGGAGAATTGCAGCGGTTTGAACGGGTGTGCGCGTGCACGCGATACACCCAGCCCCTATGACCCTGCTGAAATAATAAACGCTCTCATGATCGTTCGCGCGGCTAACAGAGTGTATCTCGCGAGTTACAGCGAGCAACGAGTAGTTGGCGCCTACCCGATAAACCGACCGACCGACCGACCGACCAACCTCGCCTCCGATCAACACATCGCCGCGTGTCGTACGGAAATTTAATATGCTCGTACAAGACCATATACACATGCACTATGCCGGAGATGTATTCGATGAATGAACTAATTGTGCGTTCCACGTCGCGAATTCTACAGGATGATGCCACTTGCTGGTCAACTCAAAAGCAGTGCCGCCGAACTTATTTTCGGTTTACGTATGTATAGGTACAGTAGTGTGCAGAAGTCTCGAGTCATGCATCGATATGTAGCGTGTTTACAGTAGCGGATAATATTTCTAATATTAGAAATAGCGTTTCTACAACGTTATGATATTCTTTAGAAAGATATTCTTAGATATTTCCTTTATCGCGCCATTCGTTTGTATCATAGTTTGAATTAACTTGCAGAGGAAAATACCTCATCACGGATTTTAACGAGATTACGATGTTTTCTTGTTGATACCTGGAAACAAAATAAGCGGTTGGATCGGAATGATCTTGGGAAACATAAGATAATAGAGAGAATATCTCCAAAAGAAGGAGAGATCAGTAATTTTTTACAACACATTGTACTTTGAATGTAAATTATTTATCAGGGTACGATGAAAATGTCGAGCTTGAAGACGAGCTTTCTTAATCGGTTGGGATGCTATATTATAGTTTCTCGTTATATTCGATATTGAATGAAGTACAAAGAAGTTATTGTCTGCAGTGGTTATAAATAACATTGCGATGATATTCGTGCAAGATGATAATATTGGAATAAAATTAGCGTGCAGTAATATTTCATCCGTGATAACAATTGAGGGTTAAATGAGAAAAATCAGTGACGGAGATAGGGACTTTAACGAAGTTGTAATCAAGTGTGCGCCTGGCTTCTCGGGCAAACAGCAACGAAATGAGACGGTAAATAGTTTGAGGCAGGTGTACCCCATCTGCAGTGTCAGCTGCCAGCGGCCGAAGCCCTTGGCATGGTCTACCTTTGAAATTCGAAAAATATCCTGTGCATGAGCGAGCGAGCGGACGATCGAGTAAACGGGCGACAGCTGTTGCGATTTTCTGTGGGTGGCGAGTGAAAGTGCAGCTTCGAGGTCAGTGCGGGAGACAAATTGAATTTTTGTAACCACATCCTTTGGTAAATCCGCTTAAGAAAAATTTGAGCCGATTTTGCTGTCCAAAGACTCGTACGTCCATCCGTTCGAATTATTATTTTCTTTTATCTCGCTGAACGATTTGTGAATAGGATGCAAACACAAAGATCGATCGACTCGAGAATAACTCAGCGTGAATAACATCGAATGATGTGGAGAACTGTGAATGAATGTTTATGCTATTAATAGCAGGTGAGAAACGATTCGGAGATTGTACATGGAGATTTGGTATGCATGTGCATGGTGCCATGTGGAAATTTAGTTGCACGTAGCAGGAATGTGTGTTGTGTGAAAGATTCTTAACCCTTCGCGCATAGAATTTTAACGTTTCTATTCAATAAAAAATCAATTTCATGAGAACAAATTATCGATTGTTAAATTATCATCTACGATTGCTTTCTTAATTTTATAATCTACGCAATCAATGTGTTAATATTTCTGGAACAATCGTTTGAACGATTATGCACGATTGCTCGAAAAAGTGATCACGAAGAGGAATTCAGTTTTTGAACCGTACCGTGGACTGTAATTAAAAAATTGATCAATTTCCTTGTCGAATGAAATGTTTCATCAATTTGTTATCGAACAAATTAAGATAGTAGCCGATCGTTTGAGCTGTTATCATTATATCATTTTTACGTTTGATGTTTTATTACTTTCAAAACGGAACGTTCAAGTATAATGTTTACATAAATTGATTACGCGAGAATGTTGTTGAAAACGATAAAGTGTTGTTTATAATTTATTTCATTCGATTATTTACAACACTCGTACGATGCTGAAAAAATAATGTCAACACAATTGGGATTTCGGACGCAAGTGGTTGATCTTGTTGCCAAGAACACTTTGAATGTTTAAAAAAAATCACGAGCATACAGTTGAAGCTAGAAATCAAGCGCGTATCAATAACGATTATTTCGTATTTTTCTCAAATTTAAGAAATTTTCTATTAATAGAAAGGTACGAGTCAGTCGAGAATGATCCAAAGAATGCAGTAGATTTAACAGTGCAATAAGAATCGAGAGAATTCTGTGTGAATCACCAAAGAATCTCGAATAATAATTAGAATTCAGAGGAACAGAGTCGGAAAGAATTGAATCATCCTGAGTAAGAATTATTATGGAATCAAATTGTCATTCTACTACTTCTATTTCATTGTTAAATATAGTTTGCACTGCCTTGTTTTATATTTAAGAGGTAAAATTCTGTCTACCTCATGCTACATTCCTACAATTTATAGTTGGAACAGTATTTGTAGCAATATAGCGGTCCCCTTTTTCGTTTCAAGGCGAGCTTTTTCGTCGATCTGGATGGAAGCACCCGGTCCAGGGGAGGAATCTTTTTTTACTCGCGATGCTGCACACTGCGCGCCTCTCTAATGTCCCACATCCTGCCGCTGAAAGCGTTCTCTCGTCATCAAATACAGAATCGTAATTTTTGAGTCTGCTAATTGCTCCGTATCCGGGTAACTTGAAAGCGGTTTTCTCCTTAACGGTGTTTTATTTAGTATGGTACTGCGATGACGCGATCAGTTCGTGACTCAGTTTCGAATTATTCGATAGTCAATGATTCATCCGATTATGCGAAACGCCAGACTTCGAGATGTTTTTTACGTTCTAATTCATTACTGGAAATTAACGACATCAGCAGCTGTTCGATCGTACTTTTTTGCCAGCTTCGAGGTCAAATTGTTTCGCGATCACGCAATTAATATAAGTAGCGTAGACCTGTCTCGTATATTTTATTGGCTTAGATGTTTGAAGAAATATTTTTTCAATTGATTGGTCGATCAATCAAAAGATGTTTGAAGAAATATTTCTCCCATACAAATAATAGCCTTTATTCGATCAGTCGGAACGAAACGAACCTCTGCGGCGAACTCTTGTCGTGTGTTATTAGCACCGGGATGTGAGTTACTAACGCAATTCGCGCCAAGTACTTCCAACGTACCAGTTGAATAAATACGAGGAAATCGAGGAGCCAAGGAAGTAAATATTTAAATACCTTTTCAGTCACGAATCGAGCGGTTCCCGTGGAACATTTGCTAACTGTGGTTGGTTGAAGAGTAACACGATCTCCTGGATCCAGTCGCTTTTAATATCTCTTGGGCTTGTTCACGATTTTCGGAGGACAGCACTAACTCCCGTCGAGGAATCAAACACTTTGCAAATCGACTGTTACGTACAAGACAAAGAAGTTTGTAGTCACGATTTAACTATGATTTCCGTCTTCGTGATTCATACGCAGTGTCAACTTCTCACAATAGTCGTTTATTCGTGTCAATATTTTCCGCTTATATACATCGAATAGAGTATAATCTGTTTACAGTTTCGAAGATCTTAGACTTGAAAAACTGATGAAGTTTCACTAGTATAGATATTTGTAACCCGACGGATTGTTCATTCGTTAATCTTTCTCGACTATCCACGGAAAATGATAAATTATTGAAAAACACAATAATCAACGAATACAAACAAGTAAGAAACAATAACAAAGAAAAGCACGGAAATAGGCGGACGTGGATGACGCGTTGGACGCGAAATTTGTTGAAAAATATTTTGACAAGTGTTTGACGTTCAAATTCGCAAGGCAAACCGGACGAAGGCCTTCGCAACGTTTTGACTCGGAGCGTCGAGAAGAGACTGGCGAACGCCTTTCTGCCTCTGCCTGGGACATCGCTGGGCATCCCTTTCCACCAATGACGAGGCTTCCTTACTGGTCTCACGGAGAGACTGTGAGTACCTTTACTCTTGATAGGTTACCTTCGAGTTAACTCGATAGGATCGTAAACGTGCGCATGCATATAAATCACTCTTTCGATCTTGGAAGTTGCAAGGATTTTTGGACGAATCTCGGTAACGGAGTCGGCCGAGATCTGCCGTCGAGAATCCAGGAAGTTTACGAGAAGCGGTCTCGAACCGATTCTATTTCGGAACGGATCCCTTCTTGCCGTGTAAATCTGTTTCATTTATAATTCACTGTATAAATCTATTCTAAAACAGAAATACTTGTATTGCTACTTATCAAAAACATGCTAGAAAAATAAATACGTATCTTGTATAAAATAATTGTAACGTTCCTTTTCAACGTTGCTGTTCAAAATTAATTGTTTGTTTAATATATTTGTATTTGTATTGTTTAAATAGCATTTGCAATGCTTCCAACATAACTAAAAAAGTTTGGGCACAATTAAACAGTTATATTTAAACTATACTGTTAGTTGCTTTGTACGATCTTTTGTTTTATATGTGTAGCGTGGTTTTGTGGTTATAGGAAAAACTTCTAAAAAATGTATAATACAGTGATGGGTGTAAATATATCGCGGATTTTGTAATTGGAGTCGTTTCGGCACTTTGGTCATAAGTGGGCTGCGAACTTTTACGGATTTACAGAAAATTTGAAAATGTAAACATGCACGGATTATAGGTAATACGTAAAATTGCAGTTTACTTATAACTTTTAGTACTATGTAGTTTATATTTGTATCTTCTTATATCGCTACTTGGCATTGACAGTGGCACACACTCAAAAAATGTAAATTCTAGAAGGAATGTTTTTAAAAATTTACAAAGAAATCTTCGTACGTCATTTCGAAGATATTATAAGGCTGACTTAACACAAGATATGCCGATATTCACGAAAGCAGTACAACCTTCCACTTTTCGCGTCACAAAACAAAAACGAGCTAACAGTTGTTGTAAAACTAAGGCTTGGTTGACAGCGGCATAACTACCTTTGACGCAAAACTGCTGGAATTACAAGTATGCCGTTTTACATGATAAAAGTAAAAACATAATACAAGACTTTTATTCGATAACAGCAAATTTGACATTTTTTGAGTTGTGACACTGTCAATGCTAAGCATCAATACAGAAATTCCTTCATACATAAAAGAAATGGTCACCAAAGATATTCAAATTTGAACAACGATATTGGAGCGCATCGAGTGACCAATAAGACGTTAGGTCGCACGAGACGCATCGCAGATGCGCCGCGGATATCGATTCGCTGCGATATATCGATTGCGCGAAACAATTATTGCCAGTGCAGCTGGACGCGTGATACCTGGCACAGGTTAGAAGCGTATCGAATCGATTTAGAGAACGTGTTCCTTCTGCGTGTACCATGGAAAAAAGCGGCGACTCTTTTCTTCACGGTGCGTTATTGTCCACCAGCGAGTGCAAGATCGAACGTCGATAACTCATTTCGATGGCTGAACGAGTGCCGCCGCGCCGTGCACGCACAATGCCGCGGTTCGCGCAGTCGAAAAAAGGTAATTCAAGTTACACGATCCTTTCGACCTTGTATCTGCGTGTTCGTTCGTTGATCGCGCGTGACCCATGGCGTCTTCCTCTTCGCGATGGAACGCAAGATCTCTTATCGAGAGTCTGATCTCGATCGTGTCGCGGTTTTCAAGGGAATGACCGTTTAACCTTACCAAACTCGAGGAACCAGCCTTGACGCGACGTTGACGGGTCGGTTAAAGTTTCAAAGCGATTCTCGTTTGTAGATTTTCCCGCGATTTCTCTTATCCTACGTTTTATCTACAATGTCACTCTTTCCAAAAGGTACGATCGTTTAACCTTACTAAATCCGGAGGACAGGCAGCGCCACGATGTCAACATTCGAGTTGATGTTTTGTCTTGGTTATCTTTTGCAAATTTCACTCTGACGTGACATAAGTTACATTACGTGTATCGTGTATTGTTATGGCTTAGCGAGTATGGTCGTTTAACCTAAAAGAGCAAGGTGGATTTCACGAAGTTTGACAGGAATGTCGAGGTTTCGAAAGAATGATATTATACAAGGTTCTTCTACGAAAGACGCTATCGATAATGTATTATTCAACGTCTGCGATTCTTGACCACGGGAACAAGGAATTTCGAGGACCTACATACATGCACACCGTTTGTTACCTGGTTGGCATTGCGACGTGAAATGTTTCACAGGTATGTACGTATATGTAATACTTTAATGTTGCATGCGTCTCGAGTTATAATTTCAGGTTGTCGATGTGCGCGCTTCATAAATGTTTCATGACGCTAGGATTGAATAGAATCGTCTTGCAACTGCGTTTCGGAAAGTTGCCGATGTCTTCGCCAATGTCGATTAGCATGTGCTTGTTTCGAAATATGCGAATACTTGATCATTATTCTATATACATATCGAATTGTTCTTTTCTATACAGCAGCTACTTATACAATCGTTAGCTGTTCATTGGGGGAACAATGTTTCATGCAAAATAGTTTGAAGAATCGAAACTATAGTTGAAGTTAAAACAAAATTTCTTTACAAATATAAATTATCTTAGTCGAATCGTAATCTCTATGACGATATTATGAGGCAAGGATCTCAGAACCCCTTTTGATATATACAATTATGTACCTTAACAAAGACAGTGATGCTAGCGACCATATAAGTGGATACAAGTATTTCTGATAGCTTAACTGGAATTATTTTTTGTTTATGAACATAAATATATTTCAATGTAATTAATATATATATTATCTTCTTCAACATTATATTCTCCGACGTAATTCTGCAAGCTTTCTAAGAACACTGAAGAATTCTACGGATAAAAAGCGTCTCGTTTCCGTTGGTTGCGGAGCAAGTTCGCCACGTAACTTTCATCGAAACATCTCGGTTGTAATTAGCGAGCGGGAACGAGCGACCTTGTCCGGACAAGATCTCGTCCGCGTTCACGATTCCATCGATCGTCCCCGGGGCCACGAGGACTTCTCGGTTTCTTGCGTCACGTCGTTTCCCTCGGTCGCGCGGATTCTTCGAATCTCGGGGTCACCACCTAAAAAGAATCCGCTCGATTTGGGAAGCGGATAACGACGCGAAATGGTGGGGGTAAGAAGCGCCCTCGGGTGGATTTGAGCGCCACTGACAAGTGTTTCGCCATAAGGCGACTGGAGTCGAGTGGCCGGTAAAAAAGAAGTTAGCTGGCCTTTGAGGGCTCGAATTTCCTTCGAGTTCGGGCCATTTGGGCTCGAGGTAGCGCCTGAAATTGAAGCTGATTGCAAGGCACTTATACATACTACCTTTTTTAGTTAAAATGTCCCATAGACATATTGAAATATTTGACATTCCCTGTATTTTTTTTTTACTCGTTAATTTTGCTCTTCTCATATTCTAAATGAACATTACTGACATATAAATAATTTTTAAATATTTGATTTTAGTATTTAATACAACTTTACTGTTCTTTTTGTATTCTTATCCACGTTCTTATTACGAACAAAATATCTTCAAAGAAAGAAAATATTTAACGAGAGGATGTTCCTGTTATTCCTGATTTTTGTCGTATTTTGAGTGATAGGATTTCCCTTGAGTTCGCTCGTACCATAAATTTACACCTATTACGTGTAATTATATCTTGTTAGGCTATGGTTACAGTAGCAACGTGCTCCGATGAACTGTCGTTTCAACGAATATGTTAGAACAATCAAATCTTCAGTAAACATATTAAATGTTAATAGATTTCTGCGAATATATGTATTTCGGTCTTCAGATACATATGTATTTGATACATGGAGAACAATTCTGCAGAATCCACATTCTCTGTATCCATAGCCGTATACGCTCACTCGTTTCAGCTAACGTTTTACGATCCAATTTACAAGATATTTATTTTACGAACACATGAAATCTTCTTTGGCCTTGTTTTATCATCGATGTTATTTTATGTGTTTGGAAAGGAAACGCAAAGTGCTTATTCGTGTTCCTCTTTGTCGTACGAGCATGTTTCCAGAGCGCAAGGTTACGAGAGAAACCGACCACGATTGAGTTTTCACGTTATGTGGTAACACGTAACGTGTACGAATTACCGCTAGCCAGGATACATTTGCATGCGCGACGCGCTAGTTGCTCCGATATCCCTGACAATGACGAACGTGACGCAAATGACAGATGCATGCTTGTAAAAGCCGGCTCATTGTCACGCAATGTGTACGACCGTTTAAATTGTATCCAGAGTTTTGTACCTGTCGAACGGGACCGCCGACTGTACAGAGAATAATCAGAAACGCGTTGGTTAACGGATTCGCGAATATGAATTGGCTGCTTTGGATGTCTTCCATTGCCGAAATACTCTAGCGAATAAAGTAGAACTCTATTTATATGAATTTCGTACGTTTCGCCTCCTATGAATTGGATCCATCTATTCGAGTAGACACTGATTTCAGCTGTTCTTTTCCGCTACAGGTTCGTACAAACGGTGTTCCATTATGAACATTTTTTGAAGAGAAAAAATATTATCTCTACGGAATCGAATATCTCTGCAGTGAGAATTATCGCGTAGAAGAAGTTTTAGAATTGAAAATACGCGAAATCCTGTCGTTCCACGAAGTGCGTTTCGCTAGTCGTTCAAAGTCAAAGTTGACTTTGAAAAGGAAAATTCCAAGTGGCGGCGGCATCTCAAAGGATAGTCACGCGCGGTTGATTAGTTGGCGCAAGAATGTTGACTGTGCAAAGCTGCGCGTGGGAAACCGGAGCGTACGTGGCGGAAGAACACGCTAGGAGAAAAGTTGCGATTCACTTATGATCAACGCTGTTTGACGCGTAATCCGTCACGGACGATCGATGAAACAAGATCACAAAGAAGAAAACATTGAAAACGAAAGTTCCCATGACACCGTTCCGCTCGATATGCAGCCGGATGTTCAGTTAGCAGCGATAGGACTTGAGAGTCATGTTTTATAAGAATCGATCAAGTAAAGGATCGCAATTTTTTCAAATTTACAAGGAAAGCTAGTCTACGCTAATACCATCGTCTTTAGTACGATATGACAATTGCTTACGAAGGAGTTCGTATACTTGTAGATACTTTTTATGGATATACTATATGTGAATGATCATATTGGTCTAGTATATCTGAAATTTATAAGGTATTTAGTACAAATATATATTTGACGGAAATCACGGAAGTATTTAAACAGTGTAATTATTCGTTGTATTAATAAGTCTAAATATTCAAAGAGACATTTTCCGATTGCTTTCAAATTATACCACGACAGTAATGGCAGTCGTGTCTCATTGTCAATGAAATTTCAAAATATTTTACACGTATAACACGCATGGTAGAATGTACGCACATCGAAGTTTTCCACGTTGAGTGTCCAAATACTTTCCACTGAACCACTGTAAGAAATTCGCAAGGTAGTCTCGATAGGTATCGGTGTGGTACCTGTGGTACCATTCCCAACGCTATCAGCTAGGAATCGGTGACTACCGCTTGGTACATAGTAAATTCTTTGGAGGCGAGCAGGCGACCGGAGTCCACACGGTGGTCGCGTTCTAGAAGACGTGCGCGAGAGAGCGAGCGCGGACGCGACAAAAAAGAAACCGGTCGAGCTTCTTCCGTTTCGCGAACGGGGGAGCATGGAAGGGTCTCGCGAGTTCAAACTTGGCGCGAGCAGCTCTATAAATGCAGAAAGAGAGAGGGGAGGAGAGTGAGAAAGAGAGAAGAAGCCGGACCTCTCTCTGGTATCGGTGTGGAATGCGAGAATCTGCACGGCCTCTGCACGAATTCCTCGTGCGCCCCCGAGGGCCGAAGCAGTCCTTCCAATTAGAGCCAGCACACCGAGTCCAACGGGATCTTTGCAATATCCCATCGTATAATCTCCGTTTCCGAGATAACAAACAGAGCTGTTATAAGCGTGAAATAAATATCAGTTCGTTCGCGGCTTATCCGAGGTCAGATCGAACGCGCGAACAACCACACGATCGGTTTCTATTAAGGTGCATCCTCACAAGGTATTTGCGAACAGTTCGTAACAGTTCTACGTCTGTTCGTGGTCGCGCTATCTGCCCGCGAACGCGTTCGTGCTGAGAAGTTATAGATTGTTTCTAATATTCACGATTCATGAAAACAAAAATTGAAAATTCTTTCGCTTGTCTTTTCATCAAAAAATCCACGCCCTCTTCTCGGTTAAAGTAAGTGATCCCAATCTTTCGAACAGTAACGATAATAACAATTTAATTTTTATTTCGGCTACCCTTCGTACTTTTTGTACTTGAAAGAATCATACTGAACTATACTGAACCTATACTGAAACCTTCGTGATTATGTTAAACCTTAAACCTTCGAGTTAAAATGTTTGCGAACATATCGCGAGCACCGTTCGCGAACACGTTCGATAGTGAGCAGTCGTCTTAAGTCGCGACTCTGTTGCTCAGAGTCTCGAGCAATGAGGCAACTTTTTCAGCGATAAAGCGTTCCGAGGCGACCGAATCGAAGGTTATCGACGATAACTCGTCGTCCTCGCGAAAGAAACCGATCTTTTCCCGGTGTCTAACAGGCGTTCGTGCAATGTCGCCGCTATAAGCGGAGAACATTCCGAACCGGAGAAAAATTCCGACTGATTGCTCCAGGATCGTACTTGTACGGTATACACGTGCAGGATTGCGAACGTCGTCAGTGGATGAGCTGGTGCTCGTTCTCGCGGCTACGTTTTAGCGCCTGGAGTGCAGAGGCCGAGTTACTGCCACGTCGACGATAAGTCAGTCGAACCACGATTTCCAGTCGAAAGAGTATAACTGTAAAGGGATGTTTCCTGCCTCGTTTCCATTCCAAAGAATCGCCTTCGCTGTAAAGCTTATTTCTTTGACCGAAAATTTACACGAATTGCTTCGTGCAACGCACGACCGAACTTGATCCACGCATGGTTCGAACGTTGCTTCTATATGCTTCAAATGTCCATGCGCATCCTTGCAAGCATACGAAACACGTGCGTAACTACGATATTTAGAGATAGCGACGAGCGCGTGGCATCGGATCAGTATGCACGCAGGAAGTCTACGGTGAACACCTGTGGCCTGTGGCACAAGGTGTTGCCGCCGACGTATCGGTGACTCTTGGAGGGCGCTTTGCCTTCATTATGCATTCGTTTAGACGAGACGCGCCACTGTCGTCCATACTAATTGCTCCTTTACTGCATTCGGTATTTGCAAACGTTGTTCGAAACGCGAGATAATACCATGAATGAGAGTATTCGGCCTTTGATCGCACAAGCATCGAGCGACCGTAATTTGTTTCCAACGATTCGATCGTCGAGATATTCGATCACGAGACGCTATATCGATTCGATCGTTTCTTTCGATCGAATTCAATCGGATTACCATTGGCGTTGAATCGTCGACGACGGATTTGCCCGGTGAAATCGTTCCTCTCGTTACAACGCGATTCTTCGAATTCCTCGGGGCATGGGGCAGCCGCCTGTTTGCATGAGTTCAAGTATGACTTATCGAAGGTAATCGAATCGATGTCGATGCTCGAGCACCTTCCGGGTTAGCGCATTGGAATGTTGTCGCTTCAATCGGACATATTGGCCACACGTAGGCGCGGAGTAGATCCTTTCAGACCCGATTGCCTGCCTGCATTCTCTATCGAGCATAATGACGAGCGTGGTTTTTTTATCTCTCCGTCGTGTCATTGGCTGTTCTTACGCTTTCGCCATTGCCAACGTTGCTTATGTATTCGCCAGATATTCGAATGGGACGATCGAATGGAACGGTCGTAGCTGGATTTCCGGGATGGATTCTCGGTTCTTCGATCATCCGGCGAAACGCGTTTTCTCGACGAGTTCTTTTTCGACCAGTTTATTGCACGCAACAGTCGCTCGTTTCTTCATACTCGATCTCCTCTGTGCCACGAATTTATGCCGTTTGCGACCGATATCTGCACGATGGATCCTCCCTCAGGGATCGAACGATCGTAAAAGTCTCGTTAGAAGAAAAATATTAAGGCGGTCGAGAATGGTTTTACGCGTTCGATCGTCCGAGTATAGTTTCGCTAAAATCTAACGACCGCGGAGAGATCGATTAATATCGCATAAATTGGAACCGAAGGCAATCTTCCGGCGAATTTACTACGCGGACGCGTCAACGAGAACGAGATGCCGTGTCCCCGGTCGTATCTTTCGCTCATTCATCTTACGATTATGCGCGCCACGGTTAAACAACGATCCTTTCGACTAAACGGTTTTTAAAGCGGTGGCCAACCGGTTCCCGCTGCGAGCCGGCAGATCTTCCAGCTCGCCTATCGTCGCGACTGAGTTACTCGCCGAGCCGTGCAATAAATAAAACCGAACGATCTAATTTCAGTTCCGTGGAAAGAGGAATTCGCGAGCGGCGACTTGGCTGTGCACGCGCGCATCGATCACCCACGTTATTTGACCGTGACTTTAATAATTATCCGCGCGGCAAACCATCTTCCGTCATGGCTAAGCCCTGGGATGCTTCGAGAGGAATCGTTGCGCGAGCAGTTCGAGCCTTCCACCTCGCCGATTTATCGTCAATAGTTTCTCCGAATGATTGATTCGACTAATCATCGTTCGTGACCGGTTCCCTCGAACCGAATAGGGAACGAGCAATTCCCCTGACAAGTTATGTTTAGGTCTTGGGTTAATGCATCGCCAACTCGAGCACACCCTGCCAGTCGATGCGTTATAACCTTTTTAATATGATCTCCGATGACGTTTTCCATCGACGCGACCGAGTGTGCGCGTTCATTATAAGCGCACGAATATTAAACGTACGGAGAGAAAGTCTCGGGGATTGCTATTAACGCGATCGAACCGAGTTGCTTTCGACTCGACGATACTATGCAACGTATCTCGCGTTTACAGCGATACTCTTTTTTCTATATTCTACCGCGTGGAAAGATCGTTTGCGAAAGAATGATCAAGTTGCCGCATTAGCTGAGGCTCGCTACGGAATCGATCAATTATCGAACAATGACGCGATTTGCGGGCTGGGCCAGTTATCTTTAGGTCAGGATACTGTGTGCGCAACGTCAAGAGGCTGCCGGTGTGGAATGCTGTCTCCTCCGTTCAGGATTCATAGTCAATACGCGTGTATGGCCACAGATTGCGGTCTCTTCGATTGGGAACGAACCAAAGTGAAAGATCTCGAAAAGGAAGGCGATTAAGGGGGAATGGGGGACCTTGAGCGCGGTCAGCCACTGCGAGAGCTCGAGAAACCAGACGGCGAACACTGGAGTTGGGTATGCGCGACCGCCATATTGTTGTGACTACTATGCCCTGACAGAGCCTGACTAGCCACCCACACTCGCAACCGAGCGCAACTCTGGTCGCCGAGAGGCCAGCAGGCTCACCTGATGGAACGCGGTGACACGACCGCCTGCGCATATCTCTTGTTCCTTTTCCATGGACCATTTATCATTTCTCCCGATTATCCGATGCTTTACGTAACAAACGGTTGACGTTCACTCGGGTTAGAAACGCGTCAACCGATCGTTGGAGACCGAATCGACACGGAACTCTGTGTTCTCGGGAACCTTGATCTTATATCGGGTTCTCCTTTTGCTACCACGATTTCGTAGCTCGCGGATTAAATTAAAATATTTGCTTGGAAAGAGCGGCATGGGTGGTTCTATTTAAGGAGCGGCAAGGTCGGAAGGCGAACGAATCGAAACGGTGAAGGGAGGAATGTCAACGATTTCGCGTTTCGTTCGGTAAATACGGCGAAAAGTTAAACAAGCCGCTTGAAAGTAACGCACTGACGATATGTATTTATCCGTAGGTCGTAAAGTCTCGCGTTTAATAGGATCCTAAAAACCTGGTTCATCGTTAGCCTGTGCAAAGTAGCTGCTACTTGACCAACTTCGGTATGCCTTCCTTGCCTAACCTTCCTTCGCCTTGCCTACTTGCTATTTCTTGAATTATTCTTAACGGTTTCGTTCTCACACCCACCGACCGCGATCGAGCATCCACTTTCGAGGAGTGGTGCTCGCCGATTATCGATCGAAATGAGTTTCCTTATTTCTTTTCGCGGCTCGGAATCGTCGGTCTTGGAATCTCAAAACGTTAAAGCTTCGCGCGTACAATTTCGACTATGAAGACGAAATCGCCCGCAGCTCCTTGGAAACCACTTTCCCGAGAAATTTAACGAGCAACGGCTAGTCGCCACGCACACACGTTCATCCCCTGTATGCAAAAATTAATGACCGCTCCGCTCGCTTTTCCCCGGCGGAACTTCAATTATAAATGAACCGTCGGAATCCATATTTAGAAGCTGCAGGCTAGTCTTTAGCTTTCCTCTTAGCATCCTCTCCTGTGTTAACGCGCTGGCTAAAATACGAGACGCTCACGTTGGTTACCCTCGCGCGGTTCGCGAGAGGTGCGAAAACATCTCGGTCGTACACCATTTACTGGATCACGAGGCGCGCTGCACCGAGTAATAATGCACCGAGTGTAAATGATCGCGCGTACGCCCACGATAATCGACATCCGGTACATCCAGCCTAGCAATTACCGCGCGCCTTTTCTACAATAGGAACGTTGGATTAAAAGCCGCTGCCGCGATAGCACGCGCTTCAAACGAGTCTAGTTAACCCGGCGACACACGATACATAATTCAGAAAGTCGGAAAATAATGGCGAAATATTCCTTTTTTTTTTTTTTTTTTTTTGTCAGGAATATACTGATAGGGAAGAATATATTTTTCTATTTTGTAGTACTTTTGCGTATAATTTCAGAAAATTTCTGTCGCCAATCTATTTCCGTATATTTTTCTTAGTGCTATGTTTTCAACTTTTGATACAGAATTACCTTTCAAATGTCATTTTGTAAAAGAAATCTAACATCGTTTTATGGAAAAAGATGAAACATATGTACCGCGTGAATAACTGTGAGCGACAGTGTATCGTGATATGAAATACTTCAACAATTCTCGAGTTAATGGTATTTTCTTGTTGCATGTGCTTGGTGTTGTTAGCTTCTATTTATACCACCTCTTTTGTTGTAGCGTTTTGAAACTAGAGAAGATTTCTTACAATACACGCTCGGTGTTGTTAATCTACGGTATATCGTTGGAGGTGGTGGATAATACGTGGAATTTCAAACCTTGTCCTTCTATAAAACGCTCCTAACTTTCTCTTCTTATCTTCGTATATTTCTTTTTTTCGATTATGGAGATTTTTCTTCTGTTTCTCATTTATATCGATAATTTGACTGCATTTCCTTCATTACAGCTTCCTATTTACAATTTCGTAATATCCTACAGCCTTTATCCACACATTACGTATTCCACTGTTTCATCCATAATGGATTAACGCTACATACTACGTTTCTAAGCGTGTTTCGTAACTGGGGTCCATAAACTCCAGAGTTCATTCAACGTTCATCCAGCTAGTTGAGAGAGATATTTTTAGCGTGTTTAGAAGAGGTCGTAAGAGACGGTCGCTAGCCACACCGATCTCCATGCCTTCGATTTCCCACGTAAGTCTCGCGATACTCGCGATCCATCTTTGGCGGACAATGAGTAGCAGCGGCGGATCTGCTCGGCGTGGATCGAGCCGAGGCAGGAATTCCTCGTGTCGAAGGTGCGCCCAGGCAAACACGCCTTTGTCTCTCGCTCGAGAGAGTTGCCTCCGTTTTGAATGCTCGCTGGCGTGCACACGCGCGAAACCGGAGAACCTTAGCGGTGCGTAACGCACCGAGATTAATGCGTAACCTTTATGAAGCGCGACGCGACGCGACGCGACGCGCCGAGCGGCGAGGCGAAGGGACGCGTGCGTGGGCGTGCGTGTCGCGTATTCTCTCTGCCCTGGCGAATTCCTTCGCCACGTTAGCCTTCCAGCTCTCAACCTTTGCGCACAGAGTTCAAACGAACTCTCTCTGGTCGACTTCTCGTGTCGTTCGAGATAGCAAATTCCTTTTCTCTTTTTATCCTTTTCTTTTTTTATCAAAGGTTAAGGTCGCATCAACTGCATAGTTATTAGCCAAAGGTGTGTAGCAAGCGAAGAAGATAAAAATTTCGTAATCTTTTTACGCTACATCTTTCAGCTATTTAATAATTATTCGTGAAAAGATTGTACGATGTTGAAACAATCGATATTTCGATATTTTTAACACAGAAAGACGAATCAATATTTATTGTTTCGTTTCTTAGTTACTGAATTTAATTCAATGAATTTAACGAAGACAAGCGGATTACGAATTTTATTAATTCCGGCATTACTTTTAAGGAGTCGTTTCAATTTGTAGTTGTTTCGGGGCTACATCGTACGATATGTACGAAGAGAGAGAGAGAGAGAGGGTAGGACCAGTTGATTCATTTTAATGAAGCTGATTCGTTTGATAGCAGATAAGAGTCACGTATTTGCGAGACGAGAAACTTGGCAATTAGAGGAAATGCGGGTCAACGCGAATAGCGATACCGGCACTAACATTTTTGCGCAGTTAGCACTGTTAATGGACGTAATCGACTGATTCGAGCGATTTTAATAGAACCCCCTCCCAGACAGTACGCTTAATTGTTCTGTACTGACCCCGAACGCGTGTTTTAATTTGCCAAGCGGAACTTTTTCCAACGTCAAAATAGACAGCAAGAGAATAGCGAAGACGTCGCTTTATTCTTACTTACCATTTGCATCGAATTTGTTTTCCTTGCCCGGCAATTCCTGTCGTTCTGTTTTTCCCGCGACGTTTGCCCCGCTGTCGTTCGATTCTTTATTCCTGCGAAACAAAATAAATAAACGTAATTCATATTAATCGGAAATAAATAAAAATAGTCTTTATCAATTGAGCAAGCCGTGTAAGAATTTTAATGGTTGTTTGAAATTAAAGGTATTAGGCTGTGGAATATGAAGTGTCTGATTGTTAAGCCACAGATATTGGTTGTAAGGAAGAGAAAAATCTTAATTTTAAAATGATATACGAAATGATCTACAAAGATAAAAATATTTGTTGAAAAAAGAAAAACGGAGATCTCGAAGATCGATACAACAGAATCTGACATTTAATACGTTACAACCTAATAACATTTTTGTGTAGGATTGTATTTCGTGCAGACACGCAATTGTAACGAAGTCAATGGGATAGTCCGTGCTGTTTCGTTTCCGCATATCGAATCCTTTTACGTTAGCTAAGTGGGCAGTTAACTCTCTTTACGTAGCACGCCAGGTAAAATGACCGAAATCTTTCAAATGGTGTTTGGAAGCATACCATTACTCAACCTAACTACAGCCCTCTGAAATTTCACCCTTTCACTTAAACACGCTTCGTTCGAATCCAGCAGAATCTTTTGGAATGTTAATCGCTCGCTTTCGATTTTATTGTATCGCTTACCGATGCCACGTGCGTGATCGATTCCATCTATTCATCGTATCGGTTTCGTGCCGATCAAACGGCTCGAAATTAAATGGAAGAAAGACGTGTGTAACTTGCAAAAACACCGAACATCCAATACTATTAAGTTATTTCATTTAACTTGTTTCCTTTCGTATTATCGACTTTTAATGTAGCATCGTTTCGTATCTGTATCATCGCCTTTTAGTTGTTTATTTTCTTAATTAATTAGTATTTAATTTTTACACCCTTAACGTACAAAACTATTCATTGATTTATCGGCAAAAATAATTAACATCTCGTATTGTTGTCGAAGCAATGAGTTTCTGGATGATCATTCAATGTAACGATTAAGAAAAGACGTTCGAGATCGGTTAATGGTCCATTCATAATCCTACAAGAATCATTTAAGAAGAGTAGTTCTTTGGAAAAGAATTTACGAGGCTACTTAGCAAGCAGAAAAACATTCCTATAATACTTTATTTAAGTGGCGCGTACATTCCTATTCCTATGAAGTTACATCCTATTCCAATTCCTACGAAGATACGTTATCTTGAAACTTTTCTTCGATTTTCCAAACAAACTTCTCGAGAATACACCAACGAACATTAACGTACATTTTCCCAATTCTCTATCAAGCTTTCCACAAAAGACCAACAAAGCTTACGAAACGACCTAATAACTCAATTATGCATCGAGCGAGGCGTGGTCCGATCGTGCTATAAATAAACACGAGTAGCGTTTTGCAAGCATAAATCGTGGCGGGCATGTTAATCGTGGCAAACTAGGGAAATGCAGGGCGGAAGCGCAATTTGCTCACAATTAAAGAACCTCACCGCGTGAGGTTTCTCGACGCGATCCATAGTTGGGAATTAATGTACTGTGAACTGCTACCTACTTAGACTGCTTCCTACGTAAACACTGTGAATAAGATAGCAGATCGGCGCGAAAAGCGTATTCCGGTAAAATCTAGTAGATGGTATACTTTGATAATTTGTAGTAAGACACCGAGACCAGTTTTGGAGTAAAATCAGGCAGCTGATCGGAGGTATCTCGCGACCGATCGTTGCGTACGAACACTGCTTTTGTTCCCTGTTTCGAGAACTGGTTTCGCCAAGTTGAACGACACGTTTATCGCCAAACATATTGTTCAATCCTAAAAAGTTCCACCTCGTTCAAATTCGTGGATCGACACCAGCAAAGTGCGACAAGGATCGTTCGCTACGACTGGTGCGAGAAATTGTTCAACTTTGCTGTTCTCTTTATTTCTTCTTCACGGTCGTATCTCTTCAGATATCTTCTTTCTTGGAATATTTTGCTCGCAAAAAGCGCGGCATGAAGAAAAATGGAACTAAGTATTCCGTTTAAGATATCACGATCGAGCTATATATTTTTTAAATTACGTGTATTATAATTTGTAATATTGTGTTATTACGTTTATTGTTAAAAGAAACATCCGCGTTGAAACGGTCAAAGTTAAGTCGTCCGTTAATTCCGATTTTTGGGCCATTTTCTTTTGGGTGTTTTTCTATCCTTAAACAATCTATTGAGCTTCAAGATGAAACGAAAGAAACGTAGTTTCACGTTGGAACTTTATGCGCAAAGATTTGTTTGAAACGTTTGGTTAAAAGGACTTTTGTCTATAGAAACGAATGTGAGATTGAGATACTAGAATTGAAGGAGCGCGGCAGAATCCAGAGATAAATAGCCTAATGTAGTCGCGTAATGGTACTACTTTAATCATAATTATAGTGAAAGTTCATTAGAAAGGAGTCTACCGTGGGCAGACAAGTTATACTTTAATCAGTTAAACCGGGAAGACGAGTTAACTGGTAACTCAATTTGTAACTCAATATCTTCTAGATATAATAATGGTTTTATTTAGGGATCCCTTATCTTTTTACCTGCCCTTTCATATTTCTGAAAAAGATTCTACTATAATTTACATTAGCACGAACTAAAATCGACCTAATTGATTTGTCCGTATTTATTCTTATTTTCCTGATTAAAGAAGTGTTTGTTTAACATATTCGCTGCTACTGACTATGCTACGATGCTGCTAACGTAACTATTGTATCATGTTTTTGAGTTCGTGAATTTCGATGAAACACAGAACAACGATCAATGTATTAAAATAATATTTACGTACATATATAAATAACATACTTTTCGAAATCAAAATTTTTCACATAAGAAGAAAGATGCAGCTGCAAAGGACCAGCTGTACCTTAGTAGCTGCGAATATGTTAAGGCATGACCCGATTAACAGGTTAAAACGCAACGAAGATGAAGACTTGAAGACTCACGGATTCGTATATTCTAGAGAATTCGTTTCCTCCTCTTCGCCAATCGTCGCCAAGTTGCTCTGCCAGTAATAATCTCCGTCGTCGCTTTCTTCGCTCGTGTCTTCCTCGTCCATAATTTCCTTGTTGTTTTGGGTACAGCTATTCGTTAGACTATGCACGCTAATATCGTTACACGATCGATAGGAATCCTCGCTTTCGCTGCTTTCTCGTCGTCCAAGTATATCAGCTTTAACCGGTGAACCAAATTGATCCAAATTCTCGTTTCTAACGTCCTTCTTATCGTCCTGTTCATCTATCGGCTCATTAAACTTCGTAACCTGTTCTCCTTCGTCGTCAGAATCTTCTATTTCAGTTGAAATCGTAAGTGAAGTCCTAAGCTCTGGTTTAGGTCTTACCGGTTGCTGATAGTTACTGTTACTCACATTTATTACCTTCGTCCTTTCACTATCATCATTTCTTCGTTCATCATCATTAATTTTACATTTACTCTTCTCCTCGTCGTCCTCGCGCATCGTTAAATTCGCCCTGCGAGGCGAGAACGCTTTCGCTTTCCTTATCTCGATTATCTCCAACACCTTGTTCGTCCTGAAGCCTTCGTCCTCTCGAGGATCATAGTCCTCCATAGACTCGGTGTCATCCGTTTCTTCGATTCTCTTCTTCTCCGAATCTCCAGCTTCGTCGCCGAAACTCTTCGATAGTGTCGGATTCATTTCTAAATCTCGTCTGTCCTCGAGCTTCGTCCTGACGACAACCTCGTCCAGTTTGCTGCTGGTGATGTCAGCGTTGAGGCGCGGTGGCTCGTCGTCCTCCTCGAAACTCGTTTGCCTGGACTCGGGTAACGAGGAGGGTTTGACCTCGGTTCGGGGCACGATCGTGGGTGGCGGCGGCGGCGGAGGTGGTCTCTTCCGTCTGATCTTGACGTCTCTTCTGGGTAGCGGCTTGGGCGGTAGAACAGGTGCATCCTGGCTGTCGGAAGTCTCGATGGAGGACTGGTCGGACAGTTTCTGGGAACGCGAGTCGACGGCGCGATCGTTGGTCGGTTGATTGACGCTGATCCTGTTTACGTGATTCCTCGCCGGCAGAGGCGGAGGCGTCCTGTCCGAACTTCGTCCGCTGGACGTCTCCTTGTGCTTCTCCAGCTCCTTCGAGGAGCTCGTTGCGTGGAACTCCTCGTGGATGCTGTTCACGCGCTCGACGAGCTCCACGTCGTCCTTAATTGGCCTGAAATGCGTCGTCGAGTCGGCGGCTAGATCGGCCGTGTAAAAAAGATCAGGTCTGGCTTCGTGGCCGTAGCTTAACGGCGCGTCCTGGAAGCTCAACGGCGGCTGAAAGGTGATCGTTTCCTCGATCAGCACAGTGTTCGGTGCCACTACCGCGGTGATCTTCTCCACTTCTCCTCGCGACTCCACGTGGGTCACTGCTTCCGAGCTGGCTAGACGGCGAAGCAGGTAATCGGGAGGGTTTGACGAGTAATCGTCCAGGTTCTCGAATGGACAAATCGCCTTGGACAGTTGCGAGTCGCGGTCCGAGGATCGGTCGAAGTCTTGGTCGATTCGTGAGAATTCGTTCGGCTGCTCGGAGGTTGTGGAAGCAGTCGAGGCAGTTGAAATTGTGGATACTCGGTCCGAGGTTGAAAATCGATCGATCACTGTTGACATCGAGCTGCCTGTGTCGTCTGACGTGCTTCCGTGAGTCGAGCCACATTGCGACCTGGCGTCCACGTATACCATCGCTTCTGGAGGTTCCTGCGAATGTACAGACATTAGTATTCGTTGATCGTATCGAAGAAAAATAAGATACATCGCTTAAAACGACTAGAGAATCGCTACCGAATCGATGATTCTACTTCGCCACTCGGACGGATAGGCGCCAAAGTGGCTACCACGTGCTAGATCGACATGATATTTTTGCGATACTTGTGATAGATCGATGCGTTATCTTTATGATGCTACGAGAAAAATAAAGTTTAAAACGGCCATTAAAGGATAATGCGATTCTCTAGTTGTTTCGAGCGTTTTATTTTCATCGTTACTTCACCTGCTTCGATTTCGCGAATTCGGGCGAGCGTTCCTTGGGCGATCCCTTCGGGCTTTCTTGAACGGATCCATTGCTTTTCGGGGAAGCCTCGCAGCTATCGAATGGACTCGACTTGCTGTCGAGCTGATTGGCTAGCTGCGTGCTGGGTGATCCATTTTGAGAACTATTTTGCGAACTCGTCTGCGAAATAGTGTGCGAGCTACTCTGCGACCTGGATCCGTTCCAGGATTTTTTGACAGGACTCGGGTTCGCTTCGCCGTCGGCCAAGCCTCGAGCTTGCCTCAACTTTCGCGGCGGTACAGGCGGAGGCGCCGATGGCAATTCGGGCGGCACTTTGTTTTTCTCCGGTGAACTCTTTTTCTCAGCGCTCACCACTTCGGGCCTGAGCGCTCCTCTGCACCTAACCATTAGCTTGATAACTAGCTGTGACTCCTTCAATCGCCTCACGCAATCCAACCGAGTCATGTGTGTCACTGGTACACCGTCTATCGAGAGTACCTGGAAAAGAGACACGGTAACATGACCGGTGTGTGCGCACGTGAGATGATGCGGCAAGCTCGTTTCTTGCTCCTGTTCTTTCCTAGAAACAAACCGCTTCTCCTGGGAATCGTTACGCGGCAACTGGGTCTCGAAAATTATAAACGTCACTCGTGACACGGAAAAGTGATCAGTTCGTTCAATCCACCCTCTTAACGTTCGTTAAAATTACTAGAAGTCTAAGTCTAATACCGAGCGAGAAGCACAGAACGACTTAAGAATGCTTTTATCTTTAAACATACAGGTTGGTTACAAAGAAACAGGACACCTGGATATTTATCTTATTTAGCGTATAGAGCATAAGTGCGACTAATTTAGCGTAAAGACGTGACAAATACAAACTGCTTTGCTCCCTATATTTTTCCTTATTTTTCACACGCAATGTTTTACAAAATTAAAGTTGAAACATCGTTTAGATAAAGCATTAGGAAAGAAGGCTAGTAGGTACTAGCGAAACTCGACAATTTCCTTACCTCGTCACCCTCTCCCAAAGTACCCCACGAACATTTCGCTCTACTGGCCGGGCTTTGTTCCGCGCAGCTCTGAACAAACAGCCTCCTAACCCTTTCAGACGTCTTATTTCCTCCTTCGAACTTCAATCCAAAGCCTAATCGCTCTCCTGGTAATCTGTACACTTCGACTTCTTCCTCGAGTGGCCCATCGACTCCGTTGCTTGGGTTCTTTGTCAAAGTTACAGGTAGAGGAGGTTCATCCTCTTTCTTACCGCTACCAATGGACAATACGGTTACGAAATTTTCCGACGGTGGCTGGCCTTCGACGCTGACCACCGTCACGAAATCCTCCGTTCCACTCTTGGCGACATCCATTTTCCGGATCGTTCTTAAAGCGTTCCATTCATCGCAAGCCCGCTGATCTTTAGAGTCCGGAATGCTGGCCACTCCCTGAAAGCAGGTCCGTACCATTGTAGACGATCTATGTCGTAATCGATCGATGGACAAGTTTTCTCGCTGGTTCGAACGAACTTTGCGCGCTTTTACAGGGTAAACGATCTTTTTACGCGTAACTCGTTAGACGACGTTATTACCGCTTTCTCCGTTAATTCGAATAGCTGTACCACGATATCATCGTGCGCGCCGTTTTATACGTGAAAGACATTTGTAATAATTATCGTATAGATGAAACTTTTTAGCATATCAGGAAAGCAGAAGAAAAGGTAATTTTAAGGTATGAATCATTAATTCGGATATAATTTGATAGGAATGTTCTCATCAGATCTCATTATCCTCTGTCACACTATGATGGAAGATTAAACGTGTGCATGGTTTTATTAGGTTGATGCATATGGAGCGGCGTTTCTTTAAATAAAACTTTTTCCGCGCGTGCTTTCTTCGGAACATCGTGTACTTAAAGTAATTGCGTGATTTAATGTACTTTCTCGATAACTAATTGGTTTCGTTATGCCGGATTTATGAGGATTACTTTACTTCTAGAGGTAAGAAATTTCTAGTACGGAGCTGTCACAGTTTCTTCATTTGTAGTTCCTTCTGTCAGGGATTAAAATATTGCTTGGACGAAGTAGAGAATGTCATTAACCTTTACCAAATGTTAAATTTATGTTCCCAGACAAATTTTATGGCAATCTTTTCAAATGCTCACGGCTGATATGTACAGAAATATTCTGGTAATTTATGCCGAATCATAAAAAGCTTTTGAAACTTTTCTTACAAACCTCGTCAACATTGAATATTCAGAAAAGAATTTCATGGATGTGTATGCAAATCCTTATTCTTACGAATACGAGCAAAGAAGCAGAACAGAAATGAAGAGTTGGCTCATCCACTAAATATTATAACGAGTAATACCTTGAATATTTTACATATTTTTGCGTTTTATCCGCATTCTATGCATCTTTTCACTTTTAAACTTTACAATTTCGCCCGGAGAATCCTTAGCGATTTTAAATCACAAATCATCGATTCGATTATACCTTACCACGACTCTTACTATTATAAAAATTTCTTTCGTTTCATAAGAAAATAATGGACGCACAACATTTTCCGTTTTATATTATTTTATCGAATTACGTATGATCCATTTTGTTCTATCAAAATAAAGATCACAACGTTCGACAGATTAGGTTTCATATTTGTATAAAGATGCATCGTTGTAAAAGACGTGTCTGTAAAAGAAAGACACTTTTCGGACAAGCTAATACAAGAGAAGAGCGAATATACGTACAGTGTCGCAAATATGTAGGGAAATGGCAATTGTAACAATTGTCAGATGAATTTCCTCGGTATTAACACAGGAAGTAGGAGAGAAAGGCTAAGTTCATAGACGATTTCGAGACACGAATCTGGTCGGGGGAAATTGTAATGTGCGTGAACAGTTGTCAAGCAGAAATCTCGCGGATTGTCATCAAGCCGACAAACTGTGTCACGTAGCACGAGAACATCTCGGATGGTTATTAAGCGATCTTAACTACATGCCGGCGAGCTCGCGTGACCAACTTAACGCGGAACTTTCATGTCCCGCTGTAACTGTTCGTTTTCCCAACTACTCGTGTACTGTTACAATAATACGATTATGCTGCAAATTACGAACAAATATCAAAGATGCACGAATATAAATCAGCCAGCGAAATCGACTTTTTACACGTAGCTGCGTTCCAAGTTGACTCAAAAGATCTTATTTACGTGTAAAGGGTACAGGAAAACGATCGTAGTAAACAAAAAGACAAATTTTCTGTATCTGTAAAACGAACGCTTGGAACTCTTTCTGCTACGCGAAAGAGAAATATTTCATATTCTTCCTTCCCTCGATATTTTTAAAAAGATTGACCCTTGCACTGCATATATTTAATTATTATAATCACAGGTATTCGCCGTAGAATTTCAATTTAGTCTACGTAGATATCATTAAAATATATCTTTCTTTGTTGTAAGAATCGCCAACGATATACTTATATTCGCATATATCTATGAAATTAACTTTTGGGATGTGTAAAATGACAGAGAATTCAGAATAGACGATTTAGAAAATAATTATCCGTTTGTTCTCAAAATTTCTTTCACTTCTGCCATCAAATACAAAAACTAGATACTTTTAACTTCGTTTACGTCATACGTCGGATAAATTGCTATTAGTGTACAAGAAGCGTAAAATACATGTATGTGGAAGGAAAATCTATTTCACGGTGTCAAACGTATTCGCAACATTACGCAAGCGATTTTTAAATTGTAATCACGTGAGAAAAACAATAATAAAAATCTGAGAGGTATTATGGTTGCATAGAAGTATAATAAAATTTATGTACGTTAGGAAAGTTAATTCAGAATGATATACAGGTCGGCTGTCGCACGTTCGAGAGTGGAACGCAGACGACAATCGTGGTACCCGGGGAAAGAGAAAAAATCGTCCGACCGATCTTTCTTCTGTATACCTTGATCTCGCGGCGATCTCTTCTCACGATAGAGAAAATACTTTTCCAGAGAGTCGCTCGATTCCCGCGATTCCCGTCGCCTCGTCTCGACCAATAAGTCTTTGAGGGGCGACTCTTTATTCACCGCCTCCTTCGTTTTCACTCATCAGCATCCCGATCGTCTAACGATATGTATATTCGCCTTCTCGTCGCGAGAAAGTATCCTCCAACTTCTACTCGAGACCGTCACGCAGTTTCTCCTCCCTCTGTTCTTCCAATTTCCGTAGAACGCGAGAAATAGAAAGTAGATTGACCCCGGGTCACTGTCGAGCGATCAGCTGATCGCCAATTGCCCTCCCACCGCTCGCTACGGAATCACGGTCGTAATTTTTCATATTGCTACGGGGTCCTTTTCACGGAGAACGTCTCACGCGAATCACGAGAATGGAAAGTCCTTGCTTCCAGCCTCGTAAATCACTGGGTGAAACAGCCGAGGTGCACACGCAACCTTCGGACGCGACCCGCGCAAAACGTCGAAACGGCTACTAGAAAACGATATCGATCGCCATGATCGAACTCGACGATAAAGAATAAAATAACGAAGGTACAGGCTCGTTAACGATTATTTCAGAGATTCCAGCGTATGGTAGATCCTTTTTTAGTACGTGGTTGATCGTGAACGATCGAGTGCATCGGCGAACTTTCTTTCACGGCAACGATCGGACGAGCATCTAAAATTTAATTTAATCTAGGGAGCCTGTTTGGTCGAATCGTCGTCTCACGCTTTCGTGATTTTGTCAAACGGGGAATAACGGAGATTGTCGAATTTGGAATTCGGGCAACTTTCTACCTTGCGCAAGTTGGATAATCTTGTTAAATTAGGACGTTTCAATGGAAGATGATTTCCATCGGGTTGATTGTAGAGGAGATATTAAGAGAGATCTGATTTCAGATGGAGGAGGCGAGTCGAAAGAAGGCAAGCAACTATGGACCCGTAAAATTTCGATGAGCTAGCCGTGATACACGTATGTTTAAACGATCGGATTTTTCCAATAATCGAGTAATTTTAGTTTTACACGAGAGAAGATCGTTTGTTACTTCAACTATTTTATACTTTAACAGCCCCCTAAATTGTTCGTATTTGCAGTCTGATTTAGAGAATTTAGATGCTTGGTCCTTATCGAGTAGGATGGTTCTCGACGTTTCCAAATATCACGTGATACGCTATTCTTCTACTTATTCTCTTGCTGTTTCTCATTATTCACTTTCAGACTCCGCTGTCTTTCCAGTTCAAGTCACCAGTGACCTTGCAGTTTATTCGGACTCTCGACTGACCTTCTCCCTCTCTACTTTAAAAATATCCGAAACACATCCTCAAGAGCGTTAGGATATGCTACGCGCCATTCCTCTGATTTTCTGCTGCCTTCAACGATTAGATTATTATACTGCTCGTTAGTCAGACTCCACCTGAAGTATGTATATCCCATTTGGTCTTGTTACTTTGTTAAACGCATGCTGTTTCCCGAAAGAATTCAACATAGGTTCCTTCGGTTTGTCAACGATCGATTGCATTACTCTATGAGCAGAACGTACTATGATTATTCGATTACCAATAATTACTCGAGCTAAGGTCTGTGGATGAACATAGATTTGTAGCTGGTTTGTCTTTGCTACGTAAGATAATCGATGACCATGCAAACAGTTGGCATATCCTTGCGTTGAACAATTTTAATGCGCCACTCAGACCTTTAAGAAAACCGTTACTATTTCGATGTCATGCTTACAAGTTTAAATATTTCCATCTTGATACTTTAAATCACCAGAAAACCACCAGTGCCGTGTCATTCGAGCGAGTGACCTACGAGCCAGTATCTTGATCCTAAATTTACCGTTTATTTTCCTTTATTACCTCATTACTGTGCTCCCTCATCTGTATTGTACAAAATTGTTATTTTTAACTGTTCTTTTCTTTTCTTTCTACTTTCCTATCTGTATCCGGTAACTATTTGCCGTTGTATTAAAAATACGCTAGTATTTTGTATACATAGTACGCAGGTATTCAAAAACAGCTAAATAAATAAATATCGATATTAAATAGAAACAGTAGGAACAGAGATCGCCTAGTAAATTCAATTACAATTTCGATGTTTCTTCACCTATCAATGGATGGACAGTTTATATCGTACTACCGCGTTCATTGTTAAAAAGAATTACATTTTAAACATCATAATATACGTTTATACCGAGATCGTAAAAGTTACATATTTCTTAAAACACCAGTGCATTACAGTTTATATTACGTTATTGCGTTCATTGCTAAAAGAAAAATCCGATTCGAAAGAGTTGAAAGAGGTTTGGTTCTCCTTGTACGAAATTTACGAGAAAGAAGCGTGGATCCGGTCGAGGATCCCGATGCCGGCTCGATGGTAAAAAAATTTATTCGTGGCCAGTGTAGGACGGGCAGAAGCTGAAGAACCATACAAGTGCGCGTAACGGAATTCGTAGCCGCAGGGCTGAGCGCCACATTCTCAATATACCGGCTCTCTCGCCACTCACAGCACCGGAGCACCTTCGTGAAAATATTACGAAACCTTGTTCCGATTCGCGAGATGCGCCCAATCGATCGCACCTGCCCCGGATAACATCGTTCCGTTTCAAACTTGACACAGAAATCGTGCACGACGCCGCAAAAATAAGAGGCCGTAAACGAAGTTCGCGAGATTGATAAATCGCTGGAAAGTAACAGAAACAGCAAATAGCGTGTTAGTAAAAAATATCCGATTCTACCGGTACGCGCATTCTCACGAGATACAGTGGCTCGCGAAAGTATTTGCACGCTAAGAAAATTCACATTTAGGAACAGAGTACCTTCGTGTATGTGATACGAAACATTTTCAAACTTGATACAATTTGAAACTAATCCTACATTAAAAAATATATAAAAATTACAAGACACTTTTGCAAACATATATAGGTTGTCCGAAAAGTGTCTTTCTTTCACAGACACGTCTTTATACAAACATGAAACCTAATCTGTGGAACGTTGTAATCTTTATTTTGATAGAACAAAATGGATCGTACGTAAATCGATAAAATAATATAAAACGAAAAATTATTATTATTTTCTTACAAAAGGAGAGAAACTTTTCGGACGACCTAATACTTGGTAAAATGTTATCGTACAGTACGAATGGTGATCTTAAACGTATAATGTTAAGGATGATCTCACTAAAAAAGTATCGTGGTTTAATAATACGGTTAAAATACCTTGATGATCTTTGCGAGCTGTATGCTTCCAATAAATATCTCGTAATTTCTATGTACGTTTTCGGATCCGTTCGAAATTTTACCAATTTAATTATGATAATCGTATCTTGTTACAGCATTGATGAAATTTCACAATGTTTCGTATAACGTATCCATAAAAAGTGTTCCGTACGCGTTCGAATACTTCTGTAAGCCACTGTACCACAGAATACATCGTACAACCAAACGTAGTCTTCCGCATTGAATGGCGTTTACGATCTCTCGTTCGTTACCATATAAACGATCTTAGAATTCGCATTGGAACGCTAGGAGCACGCGCGTTTCTGCGGATTCGGTCAATTAGAAACAGCACCGTGTTTTTACATCTCTCGGAATTAATTTCCTCGTGAGCGAATTCGACGCATAGAAACGTTTGACGAGCGAGTCAAAGGCTTCGAAGAAGGAAATTGCCACGTAATGGTCTCGCCCTCTTCGGGGTAACCCTCTAACTGCTCATCCTCCTTGACACCCAAAACTATACCGCATCCTAATAAATGCACGGCTCGATTACGGCCGAGTGTAATCGGTTTGTCAAACAACCGGGACAGCTAAACCTGCTCTGAATTAATAAACCGCTCGAAACTGACCTACAACTCGTATCCATTCTACTCGTGCTCTTCTGGCCTAACTCGAACGGACATATTCTACTTCGAACGCCGTCTAGATCGTTCCCCATACCAGACTTGTCCTTGTATCTTGTATCGGTAAATCGATTTTTCCGCGTTAACGGCAGATGAATTCTTGTCTGGAAATTCTAGTTTTGCATTCTAGGTGAATGAAGTAGAAGACGGTTAATAGGAACGAGTAACATTCTATCGTAGAGTGTAGTTAGCCACGTGGCAATTATCTTGTACAGAGTGCCTCGGTAATATATAATATAACGAGCAAGTGGATGATGCTGTGTGAAAAAATAAATCGTACATATCAGAATATGTTTCTCGGAATATTCGATACGATAACGGTAAGAACGAATATTAATAAACTTTGGAATTTCTATGAATTTTGCTTTTATTTCTATTATAATCTATTTTTATTATAATTTAGTTTCGAATGTACAATTTACTTTAGTATCGCTACTATGTATCAGTTCAGTTTTGTTATTCTTTCATAGTAAAATGTTATAAGATGGTTAGCTAATTAATCGATGAGAATTCATGTTCGCTGTGATCAGAGTTCCAATGTTAAACGTGCGATCATCGCGGTTAGGTACGCGGAAAACAGAGGCGAGCATGTTAATAGATAAATTGTTACGTATAAGGTAAAGCTGGCGCCCTTATTCGGAAGTATCGGGCGTTCCGCACGGAAATGTTTACACTCGGCTAAGTGGATACCCGTAACCCTTTGGAATTCTGCATTTTCCCAGCCGTGAACGACGTTACAATGCAGCGGAATTACGTAACGACGGCGTTCTCCGTCACGCTTCACGGATTTTGACAGCGTGCTCCATTCATTACTTAAATCTCCGTGTATTCGTTTCACCGAGGAAAACGCCGTTTTAAATTCGTCCCGTCTTCTTTTTTTTTTTCCTTCGCCGCTTGCACCGGGCGCAAAGGAAAGATTTATCGTTCCACTTTTATTTTCATCGCGCAATTAGCATCGAAAGGTGATCAAAGGTATATCAGATATTTGAATCTTTAAAAGGCGGAAATTTTGCAATTCGAAAGCTTGAAAGCCTTCGTTCGAAATTTGTACGAAATTTGTTTTAGAAGTTTCAGTTCAACTTATTCAACACCTTGGTGCTCGTGTACAAGCGTTTTCTTTCGCTTCTTACATTTTCCATCTTATTACTAAGAAATCGTCTTACTATGCTTTATTACAACCAGAAAAAATTAATTACTTTTGAGCGCCTGATTTGCAAAAATTGCACATTAAACAGTCGTTATAGACTGGTTTTCCTTCGAATATTCTTTTTAATATCTTTTTCAATTAGTATCCGGTCGACCCATCCAGTTGCCCATTATTTCCCTCGTTTAAACTTACTTTCAAGTCGAAGTAGTCGAACACGTTCGATTGAATCGAAATTACTATTTTTATGGCGCACGTGCAGCATCATCTCCGAGATATTTGGCCTCCACGCCTAGAAAAACTACATTCCTCACGTTCTTGCATTCGACGACACCTTAAACGGTTTGTTCTTAACAGGATAGACGATCCACGTTACGATCGTTTAGTCAAACTACATCTTTACCAATTCTATTGCGTTTTCAGTGTTAAGAATTAATAATAATAACATTCGGTATTTCCACTCGAATCAAACGCTTTGGAAATGACTTAGAAACACGGAAGCGTTGTATAACGTCGGAATAAAAGAAAAATCGCTTTCGTTGCGAGAGGCAGCGTGTCTTTAGAATGTTACGCGCACGCGGTAAAGGGATCGGGCCGCGTGTTGTTTGTTTGGCAAGCGTGGCGCTTCCTTGCGTCGTCGGCGTGCTCGAAACTTTCACGAGAATCAGGAATAATTATCTAGGCATCGACTATGAATACCTGGCGGCTAGAAAATCACGGCGATCCGCCGTGGTCTCTCCACTCACGGTGGAAAAAACATGTAAAATGCCACCGGCTTTCAAAGGCCCCGCGCTGTCCTCTACCATGGAAACTGGTTTCGCCGGAGAGATTTCTTGTCGATCAGAGGAAACGCCGTCTCTTATTATCGGCAACCTTTTACTCCCACTAGGAACTGATTCCCGCTAGGAAGTAACCGAATCGATCGAGAAAATTGGGAGAGACCAAAAATAAAGAGAATTTAGAGAATCTAAAAATCAGGGAGATCACAGCTAGAGAAAATTAATAGAAAATCGAGATATCAAGAATATGTTTTAAGTGCTTGGTATTGTCCATGTAATTAATCGTTATTATTTATATATTTATTAGTAACAGGTCTTAGTCCAATATTATGTAATCGTTTTAATATTCTCGTGAGCCAGTGCATACGTGAATTGGGCATTTTGCTATTCCATAGACAAATCACAAGAATTTCTACCATGTTCTATCAATCGCTTGAAAGTATTTTGTACGATACAATGACCTTACGATAGTTGGATATCGTAGTTTGTCAAGGACTGTTTGTTGGAGAACTCAAAGAATAGTATCTCGATAATAGAGCGCGATAAGAGGATAATTTTTGACGTTCCCTCGATTTCATATCAGTGTGACGTTCATCGAAGCCGTAGCGGTGACACCTGGTTAAACGGATTAAACGAGTACGCAGTTTCGATAGCGAACTGCCAGATCGTATGAACTCGAATATGTCTCGTTCAATATGCTACTATCTCGTTGCGTACGTCCGTCCACTTGTCACGATGCTTCTTCGAGTCTTTCATACTACACGCCTATATTCATATAGTAGCCGCGATGTCATTCGCATTCCTACGATCTTCCACTCGACCTTGTAAGCATCGCTATACGATCAACCTTCGAAGGTCTTGCAACTTTGAATGTATAGGATGAAGCTAATGTTTAGTCCCTCGATTTAGGCTACGATTACAGTAAAATCCCATCGAAATCACAATAAGTACATATATGTTGATATTCCGATCGTAATGTCACTCTGCGATTAAACAGGAGGATTTTCACATTGCGCAATCGCAAACTGTAAATAACCCATCAAGCGTAAAGACGCAGATGTGTTTGAAAAATAATCGACAAGTTGATAAATTTTATGAAAATCAGAGATGTCTAATTATCTAGTTATCAAGATGAGGAATATTCCGAAAATTTTGTATAGGATGAAAAAGCACGCGTTTAGCTCCAGAACCAAGTACACGTGGAATTTTGGTAATACGAGTTTGATCAGTAATCTACCGAATCTTAAAACTGTTTCCCCTTGAAAAATAAAGAAAATGTGACTTGTTCCGTATCTTCGTTCAGAGTTTTATGAAAGTAACTATATCGGTCAGAAGTTGGTCAAAACACGTACGGGTTGTAATCATCGTTACTCTGTTTCACGGCTAAAGACACGAAAGAATTGGAATCGCGATGCCTCGCGATCCTATAGAACCGACCGGGTCAGTTCCCACGACGATTACCTCTACTTACCATTCATTCGCCACTCGTTTTCATCGCCAGAAGACTAGCAAACCGTCCCTGTCCCTTGCATCCACCAGTATTCGAACCACGTGATCCTCGAACGCAGCTTCTTTCGACTTGTTACCAGGCTGTACAGGTTTCCTCGCGTAACCCACCTTTCGCGGTATACCGTTAAAGTCTCTCTGCAGTATCTGCTCGACCAGTGATTACGCGATCGATTCGAGATGTACGATGGCAGAACTTCTTCGAACTGGAAGAAGTATCGCGTTCGATCGAGTTGTTGGAGGCGTGAAGCGAGAACTACGATGAATAGATCAAGTCGGCAACAGCAACAGCGAACACAAGGAAAGATATGTGGCGATTGAGCACGATCACGTGGCCAGCACACGCGGAAATCGATGGTTCGACGTGCATTCGGGACAACGCGCCGTGCCGGACTGGCTCACCAGTAGGCTGACTTTCTTCCACGCCGCTCCGCGGATCGCCCCTTTGATTACAAACACCGTCTCCTGTCTCTTTCCCCCTTTCTCTTTCCCTCCTTCCCCCCTGTCTTCCCTCTCCAGCTCCTTCTCTCTTCCTCTCACATCTCCACTCTTTTCCTCTCTGTTCGGCTGTCTACCCGCGTCCCCCGTTCACTCAACCTCCTTTAACCGCGAGCCAAGTGCCCATCCGTACCTCCACCATTCGAGTCCCCTTCTGTGGCCTTTCGAGCAATTTGGTCGGACCTGTCCACTGAGCTTCGGATTTAATGACACGAATCGATGCTCAAAAATCGAGAGTTTAGGATGGTTGGATAACACCGGTGTGTTTAGAGATCGACATCTTCTCCGGTGAGAAATTAATGTCGAGACTTTTCCAGCAATCTTTGGAATTTAATAACGCGAACGTTCGCCAATGTGCAAAAATGGAGAGTTTAGAGCGCTTGGTGTAGCACCAGTTTACTCGCAGATTCCGTTCTTTTTCGCGACAGATTGCTGCCGTAACTTTCGAAGCTACGTGGTCGGACCTGTTCGCTGTTCGAATTCGGACCTCTCGCAAGTTAAACCAACCAACTCCGCTCGTATAAATTTCCCAATTTCATCGCCAATCGTCATTCAGTTTCTCGAATGAATCCACGAGTTATCCTCTTAACTTCGCTAGTCGTATAGATAATCGTACATTCCCATGTGAATTCTAAAGAACATTTGTATCTGATATCCCAGCTTTTTCTATTCTTTAATTTATGAAGTCGATCAGCTTTCTGAGTAGCTCGTTTAATAACACGAACGTTCATCGATACGCAAAAATCGAGAGTTTAGGACGACCGTGTCTGGATATTGACCGTATTATGTCGAATTGAGAAATTGAGAGAATCGAACGGAGTAAGGCTGTTCGAAAGGTTTCGCACTTTCGAAAAAGTTATCAGATTTGAGCGTCGTAGAGCGTTGGTGCGTTCGAGGAGAGTTGTAAGGAACCGATCTCACCATCGTATCGCTTCGACGCGCACCTTGCTTCGACAGTGTGGCCTACCAGCCGATCCAACCGAACGAGATTCTTGCGGTGTGCCTGCGTATTATCCGCGGTCGTCGATGCCGCACTTGACGCTCCGAATGGGGCGCGCGTATTTCCACGTTACGCACCGATTAAGCGGTACGCGCAATTTCTGCTCGAGTTACGCACCATCAGTCACTGATACACCTGTTCAAACTCTGCTGGTGTGTAGGCTCAACTTTTGGAATTTTGTCGAATTGAAAATGGGTACAGGCGAAGAGAAAACGGGCTACGCAAATTGTATTAACACCTAGAACTATCGACGTTTAGTATATTACGTTGACAACTAAGTGATCGCGGATTTTGCTATTAGTTGGTATTGACAAAATCCGCAATCACTTGGTTGCCAATCCAATATAAATTATATATTTGAATTATAATCATATATTATTTCACACTTGGATTTTAGACTTCGATTTCCCATAAATATCCGTAGCTTAGTTGGAACGTATGAAACGTTCGTTTTCTTCGATTGAAATAAATATACTTTCGCTTCTCACCGAAGCAACTGTATTAATTGAACTATTGTCTGACTGAAATCTTGACACACTTTTGCTCGTCGAGATATTTATTTTCGATAAATATTTCTGTTCTGGATTTTAGAAAATCTTCCCAGGGCTATCCTGTTCTTAATTTTCAACGTTGATATCGTCGCAACAATAATATTGTACATTCGTTAGCACCATTTTTATTAAGTTGGATAATGAAATTGGGGTTAGGATAAACCTGAGGTTGATCAGTTTGGCTTGTAAGAAACTCATTCGTCGATGGGATAACATTCTTTGGTGTTAATCCGCTAAATTCGAATTTCGAAGAAACGACGTTTCATGCGAGATTAACCTGATAAGTACGGACAGACGAATGTTTCTTCGTCATCTTTTTCGATGTTCGTCAGAGAGTCCAGGTTTCAATGCTTAGTTTTTGCAGGAGATTGTTGGTTGCTCCTACGAGATTCTGCGGCGCGCCGACGTCCCATATTATCCTCCGACTTTCCATAACGATTAAGCCAGGAGAAAAGTGCCGGAGGCGTACTCTCTGTACGCCTTCTTCTTCTTCTTCTTTGCTATTATTACATTCCCCCAGTTCCGTCTCTTAAGGCAAGCATGTTCTTTGGTCTAGTCGACCGAGTTCGAAGGTTCTTCTCTTCTGACGATCCACGTAACTCCAGGTTGCGCCTACCCATTGCGTGACAATTCGCGAGGAACATCAAAGAGAATGCGAGAGACTGTTTTCTGACGAATTAGGGTTCTGACAAATACGTCAGAATAATCAAATGTATTTACGTTGATTCTTATGAGAGTGATTACCTTGCGTACGTTTCGGTTTCTCGAGATGCATCAGTGATCAGTGAGTTTCTGAGAAGATCTCATTTAACGCTGTTAAACGTGGCGTTCTTGTGCTTAATCTTGTCGCGTTCAACGCTGTATACGCGTTGCTTTCGTCGTTATCAGCGCGTCCTTCGACTCTTGACGAAGCTAATTGCGACGTCGACGAAACTTTTGGCACTGTGTTGGATACGGTTTGCTCCCGAAGACACTAAATGGTGTTGAACGCAACAGGCGTTCACCACCGTACCATAACGATGCTGCGTTTAACAGCGTCAAGTGTGACTATTCTAGTTGATGTATCTAATAAGATTCTTATGGTTAGTCTTGATTTCTGCGTCCTAATAATTACGGAGTCCTAGTAACCAGTTAACTACGTTTGACGAGTATACTTGTCGTCGCTTGTATTTATTTACGCGCTCTACGACCCGATCCCATGAGAAATTTCTAAAACTAAATTCCGCAATTAACCGGTTAATTATATTTATCAATTCGTCAGAAAACGCACTCGTTATAATCGTAGTCTACAGAAAGAAGAACTCGCACGATGCACGAAAACATTGTATCGGAGGATGAATGAGAAACTCGTGGTGGCTCGTATCCCAGAAGCACCTGGACTATCGCGAGGAAAACGCGGTACTCGAGTTACGTCGATTCGATTCTCACCGATATAGCACTCGACAGGTAATCCTGTCAGACGTGTCCGACATACCGCTGGCCCGTTTTGCAAAACCGCAGACCCATCGTGCGGCTGCCAACAACGTCCAATCCGTCGACCATTGACGTTTCCTTGCTCCCACCGCATCGATACGCACACAGCTCGATTCCACTCGACTACATCGTTGTTGATTATTTACCATCAAAGGCACTTTCGCCGGTAAAACCGTGCCGGTTGGTGACCACGCGGGCGAAAACGCCGGTCGGAATGTCGGAAGTGGAATTATGCAAAAGCCGCAACAATGCAACGAGTCGCGGAGGTTCGAAAGCGGCGACGGCCGTGAGAATGTTGCGCGAGTCGTTTATCGGGATCGGTGATTCAGAGCCAGAGGCGAGAAGCGTTCGTTTTCCGCTCGAGTTTCGACGTGCTGTGGCGCGTCGTGCTTTCTGCCGCCGTTAGAAACTTTATGGTGCACGATATACGATGCCACTCGATCGAAAGGGAAAAGAGGTTTGAATAAACGCGCACCCCGCAATCTAAAGACAGGTTCGATTACTCGGTTCGTTTCATAGATCAATGTAACCTGGTGGACGATTTGCGATAGTTACGGAGAATGCTTGCACGTTATTATATTTATTATAGCGCTTATATGCCAATTAATTGTAAGGTCTAAATAACTACGCATCGGAAAAATTTCAACGTACGAAAATGAAACGCGCGATCTGACGGAAAATATTTCGTTGCGAAAATAAGAGTATCTATCGTACAAATACTTTTGTTACAGCCACTGTAGGTACATCTGCGTTTTAGTATTTCACGTACACGTTTCTTCTATAATCAACCGCATAACACTGTGTCGTAAATGAAATCGATCCTCGTAGTTCTGGCATCCAATAGCCACACGTTTAGCGACTTCGCTACTCGATTCGTTTCGCTTCCTCCGCGTTTCTATCCATTGCACTTGCCTTCCGCTCGAGGATGAGTTCTTCCTGGCATGCCGCGCGCCGATAATTTCCCGCTAAAAGTACTTTCGCTCGTATAACCGCGTTGCACAGTGAATATGCATCGGGACTGTAAGAAACAGGCCGGAAGTCGTTTATCGCCACTGAACTTAATGAATGGTATCTGTATCACGGCGCAGCGAAGGTTTTTCATCGTTTCATGTGGCGTGCAGTCTCTGTGGACGTCTTACTGCCTCTCATAGGGCTATAACGACCCCATGTGTAACGCTGTCCGCGCTCGTGACGCGTTTATCCGCAGATCGAGCAGACACGATCACGACAATTATGAAAGAAACGGCGGCAAAAAGCGCGACGATGCAGCTTACGACGCTTTCACCAACGCGAGACTCGGTCACTATCGTGTTTTCTAATAGAGGATGTTGTTGCATCGAGGTTGTTCGTCCCGGATATTTTCCGGAACGCAATTTACAGACGATAAAATCTGAGCGGTTTATGCGAATCTACGTGGTTTTTACATTTTGCACGATTCGGATGGTTCGTGCACAGCGCATACGAAACTTGAGAATCGAATTATTTATAGCAGCTCGATGGTTGATTTTACTTTACTAGCTTTTTAAATGTCAGCGAAATGATGAACGAAATGTCACGAAATAACGAGCGTCGAGACTGAATTATATAATAAGTATAGCCATTGCGAGAGAACGTGCGAAATACTGTCGAACTTTGGTAATTCAAGTACCCTGTCAAACATCGAGGTGAACCCATGTCTTATACGTGTCATAATTATCGGTCAATAACGTTCAACCCTTGGATTAACATCGCTAGATTGTCGAAGGATGTTTCCTGACATTTGATTCGCCCGCAAAGTGTTTAGTGGACTTATTGGCCGTCTAAAAATCATCGAATTAAACGTTCCTGCGAGAAATCTGCGACATTATGATGTTTTTCATGCGCATCCCCACGAAACACGCATGGGTATCATACCGATATCAAACGCGTAATGTTAAATATCAATAGTGTTTATTCTCCCACCGATATCTTCCTCTAATTTAGCCATGTAATTAACAACTTTTTGTTTCCTATCTTATCCTAATCTATATTAGTTTGTAATGAACTTGATTTGTACAGATTCATATGTAGTCTTATGAATTTATTTTTCACAAATTTATAACAATTTCATACTTGGTTTATTCTTTCCCGTAAACAAATAAACAAACAAATAATTGGAATTTCAAGGGAGGAGTTAAAATTTTCTAATTAAGAACGTTCTCCTAACTAAGCAGGAAGGAACGAACAAAATTTTAGTCGTACAGAGATTTTCGAGCTATCAAAGTTCATGCATGTTGGAAACGAGAGAAAGGCGTTTGTTTATTCGTTACTGAACAAACATAGACCGATCGTAACTATTTCGCTACAACTAAATCTTCCATGCGATTCGTTAAAGTATAAATTGACTGTATTTTGTTCACTGGTCGCTTTGGATATTCGTTTTGGATCAAATACGGATGAAAACGATCTTTGTATCGTCAACACGGATGAATCATCCACGATGCACCTTCAATCTGTTTACATAATCTAAATTCGCCGCTAGTTTCCCGATCGAGGCATCGAAAATCGTCCGGATATCCTGCAGCGATCCATCGGTGTTGGATCGATCGTTGAGACGAGGAGAGGGGCAGCGAGAATTCCTGGCAAACGACGATTCGTCGAACGGGAGTTATACGGCTGCGGGCCCCTGGTACGTTTTAACGGTATATTTCCATCGCGCGAAGATCTGGGTTGCTGGTACGAGCGGCGGCATCGGCGCAAAGTGCGCGTCTGATTTCGCTTCCGCGAGGTCGATAATTAAGGAGCTGAAATCGTAAACGACGTGAATGGAGAAAAAATAGAAAACGATTTTTTCTAGCGGGAAAGAACGTAGACTTGAAGCGGAGTATGGTAAAGATGGTTATGAGCGTTGAAATAATTTACTTTAGCTTTTTTCATTTAACATTTTTGTTTGTACAGTGATTTTACATTGCAAATTTTATTTACTTTACGAGCGTACATTCTCCCTTGACATCAGGATATTATGTGGGTATAATAAATTATGAAGCGATATTTCATCCTTTATTCAACATCTCTGTCTTCTTTTCGGTGACTGACCCCGACCACGCGTTTCCCATTGGCACGCAACGCGAAAAGAACCGTCCAGCCATCGGTGACACGCGACTGCACGGCAAAATAACCGTGTTTCATGGCGTTGAACAACGTTAACGATGAAATCACAGCGTTATTCCTGTCGCGTAATCGTCATCGTTGCCAGTCGCGTGTGCAGTTAACTTTTACGTAATAATCGAGGAAAGCGTGCCTCGTCGCAACTGCTCCGTTTACACCAGGCTAGATCGTCCTTGTCCAAGTAATTCGAGGATTCATCGACAAGTTACGCCAAAGCTGTGCTCTGCCATGCTATGTTTAAAGATATTTCCCTCGCTACATACAGGGTGTGTCACAAATGCCTGTCCGTGCTTCAGGAGGGGGAGTGGAGGTAACGTTAAAATCGTTACACGTTAAAATCGTCGGCTGTAACTTGGATTCACAGAGGTCACGCAAAAGTGAACGAGGTTGAGAAAGAAAAGAGCGAACCGAGTCACAGTTTCGGACCGACTTCAATTCGAACGCGTAACGAGGACGATCGACAGCTCGCCTAGCAATTACCGATTCCGCAGACCGTTCCGTGAACATCGAATCGCGTGGAAGCGGCAAGCCGATCGAGCAACGGTGCATAGGCGTCGCGTGCCAAGAATTTCGCACGGTGTTACAGTTCCTGCGCTATCGAACTTCCATTTAAAGCATTTTTCGGACCGCTCTGATTTACTTACGAGAACAACATTCTTCCGTTCAAAGAATTTTTACTACTTCAATAAGATCGTAACATATATAAAATAACCGGTTTTTAACGGATCGTGTATCACCGAGCGAGTCTTAAACGGATAAAGAAAAATTGCAGTCAGATATGGAGGAGAAAATTCGCAGTTTTTAAATGATATGAAATATCCTATACAAAGATAAGAATATCTATCGATAATAGAAACCGTAAAAATACTATCAAGCCGACCAGAGCGACGGTGCGCATATGAGTCACTCAAAATTTATATCGATCGTCTTGGTGAATTGAGAATTATAAGAAATGTACGACGTTACAATTATTATTCTTTTACGTCTCCTTGAGATCTACCATTGCTCTCTACTTCCAATATGCGAGCTGATAGAAAGAAGTCACTTGTTTCCGGAGGATCGAAAATTCTTCACTATCGTAATTGTATCTGTATAACCTTTTGTAAATCGAGAAATTTATTTAAAAATGCTTCTAGTTTCGATTTAACTTCCAATAAACTCACTCGTACATTCCATTCCTCTTTTACTTTTTTCTCTTCAAGTAGGCGCGCATTCCAGATGAGCGTAGAGGATGATGCGGGAAAACGAAAAGGCTGCAATGGCTGCATGGACTTTCGTGAAAGCGAATCTTTTTTTCGCCGATCGTCTCTCTCTCTCTCTCTCTCTCTCTCGTTCTACCTGTCTCCGCCTCTCTCTCCGAGGAGAGAAAGAGCGGAGACTGCCGCCTCCGGCGACGGCGCAAAAGGTATGCGGCAGGTGGCTTTCCGATCGGAGTTGGTAGGAGTCTCGATAAGCGCGCGCGCGCGCATCCGTGCAACTTCGAACGAGGACAACGATCTCTGCTAGTCTGTTTTGGAACTGTATCTCTATATGGTGTCCAGGAATGTCCTTCTCGGTGTTCTTATTAACTAAACTGCGGACATTTTGCCAACCGAGAGGAGACCTTGAATAAGGGTCTAAAGGCCATTTAGCCGATTCAGCAGATTTTGGAACGAACGCGATCTCTAAGTTGCACCGCAAGTTTCAAACACCTAACGTTCTTCTTACGTTCAACGTAATGTCGTGTGGATGTAATATCTGCGATTCTTTGCCATTAATTCAACTTTCACTTTGAACAAAATACTGCGCTACTGCCATTGATCGATCCTTGCTAGAAGTTTCCATACAATTCATATTCATATGAACGTGATTTGACAAATGGAACCTAGATAGAAGATCTTTTTGAAATCTAAGAAGAACCAACCCACGAGAAGATGCGTTAGCACTGGAAAGATGTGACTTATAGTTTGCAAAATTTCACTATTGATATTAGCTCAACTGTGCCAGGGATCTCCGTACGTACATTTTACAATCGCTTGGATGCCATTGCCACGGTATCTCAACTTTCCTCCTATCGCAGTTATCGGTCTATCAACGCGAATTCTTCTTTGCCTGACTCGGTCGGAAGAGGCATCCTCTTTTCTTCCACGATGCGACGTTCTCTCGATCTCAACGCGATCTTGGATCTGGCCGCGGCACGCCAGGAAACAGCTTACCGGTTTCCGACATAGGTGACAAAACGGTAGGAAGAAAAAGAAACGTTTCCGTGGAAACGGCTCGTTTTCGTGGGTTAACGACCCTGAAATTTTGCGATCCTCGACGAGGCACGGTCGAGAGAGGTAGAAGAGGGTGGTGAAAAGGGAGACGGTACAGAGGTATAGAGAGACGCGAAGAGCACGAGGCTTCTTCCTCTTCTTCCTGCCCACGTACGGGAACAGAGATAAAATTGGAGACGGTTCGAGGAACAGGTAGTAACGGTACCTGCTGGTTCAGGCCACCTTTTCAGGTATCTAACTTTGAATATCGCACTTTGAAGTTTTCAATGACGCACTCGGCTTAATAGACTTATCCACGAGGATTGATCCATTGATTTCCACGGAACGATGAAGAACGTCGGTGACTGCTTCGCCAAGTCTCCTAATCATTTACGACGCGTTATAACGAGACCGTATCTAATTAAATCAGTATTTCGTCACGCCATTATTAAATGCGTCACGTTGCGACAGTTTCTCATTCTGCCCGCCATTGACGAAATCGTCTCACGCGTGTAGCGTAAACTGGGTTAACATTGGCAGATACGAGCTCGAACATTTAGAACGAAACCTTTACGGTTTTATGGTTTGAACGAAGGTAGTCCCAAGGAAGGCATTTGATCGATGACCAACGTTATTTACTTTCATCCTCGAAATTTTCTTCAAAGTTATCGTAAACTAGCGCAAACTGGCTGAAAGAAACATCGAAAAAATAAAGGTGAATGTTTTTTTTGAAAATTGTACTCGATTTGCTGTTCGCTTGAAAAATGGAGCAATCTTGCTGTAACCCGTTACGCTGGTTAAGTCTGAATAACAGTCGCGAGACGCGAACCATCTCCTTGAAGACGCTTAAATTTCCGTTGAAACTCATGGTAGAACGATCCAAAGAAGCTCGCATCGAACGACCAGTTATCTCCTTGTATCGATGCACTTTCCGGTGTTCCGAAGTCCAGCAAGTGGTCAGAACTCTATACACCTTAACCTATTGTTAACGCATTCCACGCAGGTCGCGTAAAAATCTTTCCTACGTGGTCCAATTATACAAAAGTGTAGGAACGTCCAATTTTCTTGCACGTATTTTCCGAATGTTTCTTCGTTTAACGAATATCTTTATCTTCTCGTACGTCGTCTTATGTATAATCAGTGGCAAAAGACTTTATAACAAAAGAGCTTCTTTTTTATTTAAACGAAGCGTATATAACTTCTCGTACGAACGATAATACCAAGTATTAATAAAACTGCTCTTTGCAGTGGAACGTTTGAGCGTTTTATTTCCATAAAGGACCTTCTTCTTATACAGTGTGTTTATTGTCTCGACACTAGAAATTTTTCCTTTCGTATATAATTCCAATTTCGTAGTATTCGTCTATATAAACGCTTAAACGAATAAAGAAAACGTTGAAATTTCACAAAAATGCAAATGTTCGTATTCGAACAATAACACGAGCGAAGAGAAAAATATTTGTACGTGACCAGTTCGATGTGGCAGCCTGTTAATTTAATGCCAAAGCCTTCGATTCCATCGTTGTCTTACCTGTTTCACAGAAACGTAGTAGCCTTCTTATAGCAGTTGAATCGATAGGTAAAAATCGATCAAAGGGTGATCGTGATTGGAATTCGTGTCTCGATCGGCGGGGCTCCGCTGGTAAAACCGTCATCGTGGAATAAAAGGATCGCAAAGGTCGCGACGATTCCGAGTCGTGACGCGAAAAGGCACGTTCTTGAAACGTGGAATCGAGGTCAGTCTCTCGGTGAACGGGCTGCAGTTGCACGTACATACATATACCGAGCGTCATGACGAACACAACAGACACGCGGGAGATGCAAAACGAGGAACGAAATCGGGATATACCTGTTTGCCGTTCCGCGGGCCGACGATTCCCAAGAATCTCGTCGTCGAAGATGCCGCCATATTTGGTCGCAGTAGCTGCTTTCTAAGTTGTTCTTTGAAAACTCATTCATCTCGCGGGCGATCGAAAACCATTGCTGGAACCAATAGAAGGGCTTCGAATTTTCAACATACTCCGCTTAGATTCAGTGTGATTTTCAAATACACGAGAATTTTCAAACATATGTGAACGACTCGATAAGTCGTATTTCTCATCCTTCGTAAGAGAAAAACAACTTTGAGATCAATGTTGTACGTATTAGCGATCAATTCTGTATGGAAATTATCTATTCGATCAATTATGGGAAGAAACAGAAGTGTCTTTGTCATCCGCTTGTATATCTTAGAATAACGTTAGCTATGCAGATTAATATAGATTTCATCACCATTCTCACAATTTTCTAATGTTTCTTAAATCTTCGAGGGTTCCAGATATTAGAGCGTTATCATAGCGAGTGTTAATAGATCGTACGAATTCTCAATCGTATGTTTCATTATACACGTACTTGTTGCCTATATGTACACTTCTGTGTAAGAGTCTTAGGACATTTAGTATTTTTGACAGAACGATATAGATTACGAATTGTTTTTGTTGTTATTTGAATTCAATCCATAAGGTATTAGAATACTAACATACTTTCTTTATCGTATAACGTGATATCTGTTCCTTAATTTCGAAGCTAAATGTAATAATCGTCCTAAGACTTTTGAACAGTCACGTAAGTGTATCTATTGGGTTGGCAACAAGGTAATTGCGGATTTTTTTCATTAGATGATAATATATTTTTATCTAAGCGATATACTACGTCGAGACTTGAAAGAGAAAGAAATAAACAAGCCGAGGCAGGTTTGTATCTTTCACAAAAAAGTGTTTTATTAAAAAACTCGTATTTGGTAAATAAAATTCTGTCTCCATTTTGCGTATAGCGTAACGTATAATCGTAATAGTAAATTACAGTTAACGGGGTAGTCGGACACACGAGGCGGCGGGATTGCGAATGGAATAAAAGCTTCCGTCGTCCGTCTCGGTTTCTCTTTTTTTTTTTCCAACGTCGAGCATTACAATTACAATTATTACGGTGATTAGTAACATTCCTCCATCTTTTTTCCTTCTATTCGATATCGAAGAATAACGGCTCGTTACGAACAATCGTATGTTTCTTCCTGGCTTGACAACGTGGCACGTCAAAAGGGATTGATTTATCGATCGATAACGTTCGATCGGTGTATACCTACGGATCGGTCGAACGATGTGTTACGGGGTGATTTTCGCAACGGGGACGGGTTACAGCACTTTCTTTTCGTCGCAGCGAGAACGATAGTGAAAGCACGTCGTGCATTATGTTCGACAAAAACGTCTCGTGAAAAATCCCGAATATAAATGATTCTCCGCTTTCAAATCTGCACGTCGTCGTGCGAATAGAAGAGAGTTGTTGCTATTTTAATACCTGCTCGTTCGCCACATATAGCCACGAGATCTGACACATTTGCAATCGCTTCGAATCCGTATATCCAACGAAAAATTCGATTCGTTTCGCGCGTAATTCGAAGCTTGGAATTCTTGTGTCTTGATTAAGTTTTAGGTGTCTTGAATGCTTTAAAAATCTTGCAAGTCTCGAACGTTTTGGAAGTCTTGAGAATTTCAATAGGTTTCGAGAGCTTGGTAAATATTATATTTATTATCTTGCAAACATTTTGTCCAAGCGGTATATTCGCACGATGAATTAAGAGTGTCCCCTTATATCATCGATATTTCAAAGTTCCTAACAAAAACGCAGTTTGCCGATAAATATTAACAATACACACTGATGAATTTACAATAATAAATTAGTTGAGAACTGAAATTGAAATATCGACAATATATATTGATAATCTAAAGACACTCTCAATGAAAGTTTAAAATGTTCCAATTGTAGACTTCCAAGACATCCGAGACTCGCAAGATTCGTAAAACGTATCCAAATCGTAAAGACTCTTGGGAACGTTCAAAGGTTCCAAGCTTCGAATAACGTTCGGAAACGATTCGAATTTGCTACAGTGTGGTGAAAAACTGCGAATCGCTTCGAAGATAAAATTCGGCCGCCTGTCATCAGCTACGTGTTTCGAATTGGCTTGCGAAACGAGAAAAGACCTTCGCGTACATATGTACATTTTCAAGTGCACCATATTATCGAGAAAGGAGAAAAATCAAGGTATCTGGAAACAGTGGCGCAAAATCGACGAGGTTACGAAACCGGGCGTGTCCCGCGATCGTAATTCAGCCGCTCATTGTACGTCACCGTCCCGAAAAGGAATTTTCTTGGCGAGTAGGCCATACGGCACCAAGGACTGGTTGGAAATGACATCGCACGGTATTTTGCCGATATAATCACACGGCGATCGATGCGCGTGCCGATGATCACGATATTGTCGCTCTTCGGACGTCAGCTCTCGTTGGAATCTCATTTCTTTTCTCGGAATTGAAACTTTTCAAAAAAATCTCTAGGTTGTTCTATTTATCTATAACGATCTAACAAACGGATTTTTCTTCTATTGTCGTTAGCGGTAGTTGAGCACCTATCAGTGATTACCGTCTCTATCGCGCGGTTATTATTTATAATCGACCAGATAACGTAAAATATCGACGATAATAGCAACAACGAGGAACACATCGTGCAATTTGCCGGGTTTGCGTAAATAAAAATTTCCTCCGATTTCGTTCCTGTTTTTAATCTATTCGTAGATCGTGTCCGACGACTGGTGATACACAGCCGAACAAGGAACGATTCGTCGTGAAAAAATACTCCGAACATATAGAACAAAGCTCTAGCGTACGAACCTTCGTTTTGTAAGGAAAACGATTTGAATTGTTTGCACGGTACGTTTGTCTTTGTCCGGTTAAATTGACTTGAGAGTATGCAGCAAGCAGAAGCAATCGTTGTTCCTGTTCTTGAGAAACTAAAAATATAAATCGTACGTTACAACAACTATAATTTAATTGGAAAAGCGTAACTGTGTATGAGACGTTATGGACGATATTTCGAACAATTTCTACGCGAATAAAATTAATTGTCCAAAGCTAATACACGGTTCTATTCTTATTTATGAAATCATTCGAATGAAACGCAATAAAAGAAACTATACATAATACAGTTCGATAGAAAGTATGATACGTAACGATAAGAAGCAGACGATGATATTGTTGATATTTATAGATACAAACACGAGCAGAAACAGAAGCCAAGTTGAAACTCCGACTCGATACACGCGAGGCAAGTAGATTTTCAAAATTGTTTTTCTCGAAAACGAAGCCTCGTACGCGAAAACCTTATTCTTCAATTTCGACTTACTTTCTCGCGGCGAATCGTTGCTTGTTCGGTCGTAGCGCCACTCTTACTGAACACTCTGTACAACGAAGGAGCGTAACCGTTTGAACGTGTCGATAACCGATATCGGACGTGCGTGTAGAAGGTAAAGGCCGATGATGAAAGCATCTTTGTATCCGCGCATCGCAAGCTCTTTATTGACAAATAAATACGACAATAATGTATATACAAAAAAAATAAATAATAGGAAAAAACGTTCACCAGTTTTGTTCGACGAACAAATTGAACAAACGAACGACGACGCGGTCATCGAACGATCATCGATCTCGTGGTGCGTCGATCGGGAACGAGAATCGTTGGACGAGGTCGCATTCGTTTCTACAACGCCCCACAGGGCAAAACGAAACATGCTTGCGTTCGTATTGATCATTTTCTTCTTTTGCATTTTTTTTCCTTTTACGGGCTTAAACGTAACAATACTAATAGTACGGTAATTCTAACAGTCGGATTAACAATACGTGATATTTTAAAATATCTTTTGACTTCTTTTCTTTCTTTTCTTTTCATCTTTTTTTTCTTTTTTTGTCCTTATGCAAAATACGGTCAGCGTAGAAAAACTTCGTTTACAAGATCCCTATATAAAAATTAGTGGTTTCTCCGAGGAAGTCGGTGTCAGTGTTTCTTTCTTCTTTATTCTTTTTTTTTCCTCTAGAAGGGCGTTAAACGTATATGGTGGTATCGCAGATACTACGAGTAAAAGTTTTCAAGAACAGACAGGAAAAGAGAAAAACAAGAGGGAACGAAAAATGATTCCGAAAAATAATAGGAGCACGGGAATAAAAATGGTAAAATGAAACGCGCGTGTGTACGAGAGGAATATGAGAGAAAGAAACAGAGGGAGAGAAAGAGACTATTATTTTGTTCAAGGAATATGCGTGGAATTTCCTTTCTCGTTCGATTTCCTCTTCCTTCTTTTGTGCACTGTCGTCGTCAATGCGATTCTCGGCACGGAGGACTTGTGACAATATTTCCCTGATTGATTTCACGCTAACTACAGATCAGACCAGAGCTTGAGCAATCTAACATTGAGCAGTCGTGAGAGAAAACGTTGTCTTTTGGCCAGAACTAACTAAGAGGCAGTTTCGCACGCGAACGAACGCGAGATTATGTTAAAAAGAGAGAGATAGAGAGAGAGAGAGAAAAAGAGAGGGAGGGAGAAAAAAAAAGTGTCGAAAAAGAATACTAAACGAGTTACAGTCGAAGATAAATCCGAAGGAAGGTGTTGTCGGAATCGAAATTTTTGTTTGTCAAATGTGTTATCTTTACCTAAAAATCTAAACGTAAATACAAGAAAATCTTAGGTTACTCGTGTTATGTATGTACATGACTAATCGTACGTAAATTGCAGTGTTAAGAGTAAAAAGAAAGGATATGGAATAGGAACAAGAGGGCAGTCCTCGGTGTGTTACTTAAATTACGCCGCTACGTTTTCCGCGAAAGTAGACGTATTATCGCGAATCGGTCCCAAAAAGACAACGAAGAAAAAAAAAAGTTGACGAAATGCAAACGTTAACGAAAACGTTTAACCATTGTGTTAAACATGGAAAAAAGGACAGAGAGGAAAAAAAACGGGTAAAAAATCGCTGGAAACGGAAACAGAGCGCGCCAAATCGAACGCGGATCCTTTGGAAAATGGCGAGCGATTAGACGCGTTCGTCCGAGGAGAGAAAATTTCCCACGAATGAACGCGAGTGTTGGAAAACAAGAGGCGCCGAGAAAGAATCGAGGAATGAATTTACTCATCGTTCAGCCGAATCTGTTGAACGTACGATAGGTCCAACTGTCAACGTTTAACCATCGACGAATTTTGAAACGGTTTTTGATAGCTTTCGCGTGGAAACAGTTCCTTTCAAACGTCTCCTTCGAACGGTCGCTCATCCTCTTTCGTCGAAACAGTTCACCGATCGCGTTCTCGCGGTGACAACGAAATTACGTGCATCAGTTCGGCTAGGTGATCGATACAGAGTACATACGTATCATATCGATACAGGCCAGACGAGCTTATCACCCGTTGAAATTTCTGTCTCGCTGCGATCGCTAGCATCGATTTCACGCGTTTGCGTCGCGAAGTAAGCCACACAAGCACTCGTCGTTTCACAGTCAATCATTTTCTTCGCAGACACACGATTATTCTAGTTTTCTTCTTTCAACGGATACACGCGGTCGCAGTCGTTCTCATAATCTTACGCGTTATCTCTGTAATACCAGATTCTTCGTCCTTAATATATATATATATATAATATATTTTATATATTACACGGTCTCAAAACTATATAGGCCTAAGAAACTTCATTCTTTTAGAGCCACGAGCCACTTTGTATGATATAGAGAGAACTCGTCACTTCGTAGGAAACATTTCTGGTTAATCTTACAATGCCGTATGCATAGGACGACGCGCGGCTGCACGCGCGCCACGTATGCGTACGGTCTAAGCGTTAACTGTTTATTCGAGTTACACTAAATACTTTAGAATACGAGCGAGGCTTCACATTGTTTTATAATACAACGATCAACCGCGCGGCCGATCCTCTCGACGAATCAAACCGCGCGATCCGTTCTTTCCTAGAACTGACATCCTGCGAGTCTCTGCTCGCTCGACGCTCCACGGAACAGCTTCGAGAACAAGAGTCGCCTCAAACGTTAGGCGAAACAGCAAGAGCTGCGAAGGGCAAAAATGCTTTCTCAGCGATCCTCGAACACGATCGAGCGATCAGAAGGATTGCAGCGATCGCGACTTTTACCTCGTCCTCTCTCGTCGCGTTTCATTGGCCAATCGCGCATACACATTTCGACATGTTGGCACTTGGACGCGACGAGATGATGCGACGGGTAATCCGAGGAAAGACGCGAATATCGAGGAAGAATCGACGATCACGCCATGCGTCACGGTTTGGCATCGTTAACAGATCACGCGTACGAAAATAAATCGCACTCGTGAAAACATACAGTCGACTCGATCTCGATTTCGATCTTCATTTCGATGTCGATCGCGCTCTCGTCCGCGAGCGGACGCGTCGAGCAGGAACACGCGCGGTCTTGCTCTCGAATCGCAGCTCTGTCGCGTGTTTTTGTACGATTCTCGTTGCTTCGACCTATGACGCACGAATAATGCGCAAAGCGTTGCGGATAGAGTAGGTACTTTGACATTAGGTCACTGGTGCTCGAATCTCGTTCTAGCGGTTAGCTTCTGGCCATCGAGTGCGTAGCGGTGTTTCGGTCGCGAAGGCAAAGAGAGCGTTCCGTGAGGATGGCCGAGTGAAAACGGCGCGCGCCGTAAACGTCGACGAATCGAATTCCAGTTTCCTTTTTCTCGAAACGCGTTCTACGGGCCAACACCGGACGACTAACGGACAAACGCGTGTTTCAAGTTTTTTCCCTTACGCTGGTTAATTGTCTCGGGCGCGTAACCAGTCGAGATTACCGAACTCACGTTCCCACGGAATTCGATTTTCCGCTTCCTTCGATCGCGCCTCGTCGATATCGCGGATGATCTCTCGAACAGACTTTCGTTCTGCTTCCGCTTTCGTCTGCTTGCGAAACACTCGGTTCGATTCCAGCAGCGCGCGAAGGACGCGAGAAAGGAACAAAGTACGAGCGATAGTAAGTAGTCTCGAGGAGATAAAGGAGACGATATCCGTCTCGTGATGAATGCTCCATGAAACAGAAAAAAAAGAGAGGGCAACGTTTACGGAGATGAAAAAATATGTATATGTACGTATGTAGATTTATGGAACTTCTACCATGTCGTAAACTTACTCAGCGAATACGGATGTAATAAATGGGATTAGCTAATCAGTCTTATGTTAGAGGCTCGTTAACATCTAAATTCAAACTGCGGTATCGCGTCGCTGGCGGTGGACTCTTTTTTCCGGTTTGCTCGACGTTCTAGCTATCGACGTACTTTGACGATTTCACACGCGTCAGGATCGATCGCTTCGATCGACCTGGACTCTATCGCCTCGAGCTAAACAGTCTACGTTCTCTCGCCTAACTCAAAAGCACGGTGGAACGCGCTTCTGAACCGATGTTCGATTTCTTTCCCTTAACCTTCGGCAGTGCGAGAAACTCTTTGTTCGTTAACCGACCATTTTCCTTTTCTTTCTTCTTTTTTTCTTTTTCGACACGCTCGTGTTAGCACCAAACGAGAGAACAACGGGTAGCGAACAGCGCTCGAACGCAAGGCCGCGAGCGATGCTTCTATTGCACGATTTCGAGGATTTCTGTTTCAGAATCCCGATTTCCCTCGAACGAATGAATCGAGCCACGGTAACTGGGTTTCTCGCAGCCACCACGGGGAAATCGCAAGGAATAAATATATATGGAGACACGTTGAATTTCCCTGGATACCACGTCCCCTGTAAGATTACCTTCCGATATACGAAATAAAAACGAGAGGAATACGAACGAAGCTGTATCAACCGGTTTCGTATATCTGTCCATGACAATAACAATGACACTTTATCGTTGATAGATCTCTTTAAAAATATGGGATAACTCGAGAAGATTCATACCTATTCGATTCGTTTCCACATATATTTCTTCTCTAACGATCGTCGAACGACCTAATCTACGGTAATAATGGCATTCGTAAAAGCCTACAGTCGTGCAAAGTGGCAATTAAAACAGTGATTCGCGTCTATTTCTTGTAAAATATAAAACCGCCGTAACCGATCGGCTGGCTCGCCTAATTGCCACTTTGATTTGTAAACGCGGTCAACGAAAGGAAGCCGATGTTCCCTTCACCTTACGATTAGTTCGAACGAAGAAAAGCGCATTAACGGAATATATATATACAGGCGCGTGTGTGCACATATAAATATACATATATCTATATACATATTTATGTATGTATATTATATATATATATACGTGTGTGTATATACATATTTATATATGCACAGAACATGAATTGCAAATCGCAAGTCTTCGATGCAATCGCGTTTTTTTTTTATCATACCTCGGCCGTTATTCATCAGGCCTGTAAGGGGACGCTAGTTTCGTTCTCGTCGCTTTTCTCCGGAGTATTCGGAAAACATTGTCGAATTCGTCTCACACTTTCAAGCCGCTTCTTTCTTTCGGCGTGAAAAGGCAGTGTCTGCTGTAACAAGCGGATGCGCGCAAATGAAAAACACGGGTTTATATATAATGTAATATATCTTACGAACGTAATAATAGGATACTTAGAGAGACGAAATCAAGAGACGTTCACGTTTTCTACGAAAATAATTTGTCAACGTAGTGGATAAACAAGGACATATTTAAACGCATCTAAAGATTTAAAATACGACTTACAACTTAGAACTTGCCGTTTTAAAACACCACTCGGTCGAAGGCGCGATGTGAGCATGCATATGAACGTAGAAAACGCGTCGCAGAGTTATTGGAACGTTTGTTGGAAAGTCTGACTCGCCAGTCGTCTTACAGACACTGCCCCTTTCGAAGGTTCGTTCGATTCCAGAATACTCTTCAATGTCTCGTGTCAGACCTTCCCGAATAAATTTCACCACAATGTTCAGAGACTGACACCAGCAGTCCACGTACGCGATCTTAAATCGCTTTCAGTAGATCCAGTCGCACCCTTGACGTCGTGTTGCTTGGGCAACGACGAACTTAGGGTGCGAAAATGTTAACACTACGTGGTCGTACCACTTATGTAGCCATTGTTTAAGGTCTCCGGTTTGTTCACGTACTCAACCGGTGATTTCATTTCCTTTTTCTCCATACCGTTGTCGATATTGATGGTGTCCATCGATGGGAAGTCGACCCGCAGCGGCACCGCTTCCCTCTTCTCCGCAGCCGACAAAATTTCTGGGCTACCATTCTCGTAATCTGGATTCACCAGTTTTGAAGAATTTGGGCTGCTCAGGAAACTTCTTTTGCTGGGATTCTTCGGACTCCCTGATCTGTTGCTGATCGATAGCTGACTCAAGTTGCTTCGCGAGGTGCTCTTCGCGTTTATAAACGGCGAACTCTTAACAGATTTTAAACTGTCCTCGACGAATGGCAGGTTTAGTACGTCTTTGCCCGAGGCAATCGAATCTGCGGAGACACCGTCGAAATCGTCGAAGCCGGCCTTCAACGGCACGTTCGATGAGTTCATGTCGTGGCAGTTCGAGTTTGTTTTCGAGTTCTCGCCGTATGAATCCATTCTGAAACGGGGACTGAAACTGTTCTTAATACTGTTTGGCTCGAAGCTCGCGAAATCGCCGAAATCCTGCCTCAATGGAGAATCTTCCTCCCCTTCCACTTCCTCTTCTTGTAGATCTTGCAATGTAGCTAGTTCCAAGTGCCTGTACACGAATTAGAAACATTGTGTCAGAAGGACTAGCAAAAAACGCGATATTACAGTAGCGCTTGGATAAATTCCAATAAATCGGGCATCCGTATTGTAATCTTTCGCAAGTTGTTAATTATATAAACAATAAATACATTTGTAAAGTATAAGAAAATATATCTGTTTTGTTTTCTACCTAATAAACGATAAAAAGAAATTTTTTCTCCAAAAATATTCGACCCTGAAAAAGTTATTGGAATTTCAGCGAGCATTACTATATTCTAATAAGAAAAGTTCTATGCTCACTGATCTATCTGTGGTGAGTTGGACTTGTTTTGGTTCCTTGCTTCCACTCCTTCTACGCTGTGATAGAAACTGACATTCTGGAAACGGTCCGAGTCGATATGCTTTAGCAACATACTGGCGATATCCATAAACGTGGGTCTTCTGGTCGCCTTATGTCTCCAGGTGTGCTTCATCAGTTCATATAACAACTCTGGACAGTTCTCTGGCCGTTCCATAACTCCTCCTTCGATCACGTACCGCAGAACCTAATGTACGTTAAGAGAGGTTGTGACGATATAAAGAGACTGTAGATTTTTGTACAAATTTCATATCGTTGCGAACATAATTTTGGTTAGAAATTAAAACACACATACCTGCTCGTTCGATAGACCTTGGTATGGCTGCGATGCAAAAGTCACCATTTCCCATAACACAACTCCATAGCTCCACACATCCGAATAACTGCTAAAAACACCGTCTTTCAAACTTTCTGGTGCCATCCATCTGACTGGCAATAAGCCTTTGCTTCCTTTTCGATAATAGTCCCTCTCGTAGATGTCCCTCGTCATTCCAAAGTCTCCCACCTTTACCGTTAAATCTTCCGCAACCATGCAATTCCGAGCGGCCAGATCTCTGTGCACGAATTTCTTCGTAGAGAGGTAGGCCATTCCATCGGCGATTTCAATGGCCATCTGAAGTATCCTGTCTAATTTTGGTGGCGCGTTAATCATGTTCTCGCATGTGCCTGGCCTGTGACTCCTCAAGTACCTCTTCAAGTCGCCGTTCACCATCAACTCCATAATGACCAAGGTTGGTTGCCCACGAGTTACCACGCCAAGAAGCTTGACCACGTGATGAGCGTCGAAACCCCTGCAAAGAAAAGATTCGCATAGTCATATAATTAAACAGCGGATGTTTCTCGACTTTTAATTACATGGAAATCAAAGACGCCAGAGTATATTTTTACTTTCCTGTAGAAAGATAAGCACGAGCACGGGTTATTTTTGCCCTGCAACGTGTTCGGATTATTCATCAACTTACTTCATCACGGATGCTTCGTTGAGAAACTCGATTCTCTCCCGATCAGTGGCGTCCTTGTTCACCGTTTTCACAGCGCACCGTACTTCCGGTTTACCCTTCACGATGTCCTTAGCTATTCCTTCGTAAACCATGCCGAATGTGCCAGTTCCCAACGATTTCAGCATCTCGATCTTTTCTCTTGGTACCTCCCACTCGTCCAACACATACGGAGTGCTCACGTACTCCGGATTCACGGTTGCAATCAACGTCACATTAGGAACGTTCCTTAAGAACTTTCGTTTACAAACGTAGAACGAGACGAAGCTAACGATCGCGATGACCGTGCAAAATAACAGCCAGAATATCACCCAGAAAATACTTAGGGTGTTTCTCTCCTCGATGTAGAAGTATTTTACGTGCGTATAGGCGCCATAGCCGGCAAGACTCGTCGCTCGAACTTTCACGGAATAGTTTCCGGCGGGAAGCTCTTTAAGGACGTACGAGTTGCCTGCCTTTGTGAAGTCCCGCCTCGTGATGCACACCACGGTCGGTTTGTACTGAAACAGGATAATCTTTTGTTCACAGAATTGTTGCAAAATTCGAAACCCGATACCGTGAACAAAGTTTGACAGGATGAACCAATAGAAGTTAAGAAGACGTGAATTCCACTCACGTTTTGTATGTCAACCCTCTTGTACTCGATCTGATAGGTGATGATCAGACCGTTGGGCTGAGGTGGCTCATCCCACTGCAGAGTAACCATGGTGAGACTGTTATTCTCGCCGGATATGCTCATCTTGAAGGTGTTGGGAGGAATGTTATCGGCACTTTCCAGGGGTAACGTGCGATAGGTTCTCATACTTTTGGTGGAGCATTTCTTGTAAGTGTCGTTCATTTCTTGCGCTCTGCAAGCCTGCACCTCGATGTTATAAGCGGCAAAGTGGCGTAGGTTTTTCATTACGAAGGAGAGATTCATGCTGGGCACCAATTGCTCGAACACTATGTACGTCCCGTTCTCGATCTTTTCCATTACAGGCTGTGAATATAAAAGTGGAAAGGTTAGGAAGATGAATTTGAAAAGGACATGGAAGGGACTTAACTCCTTCGAACTGACCGACATTAGCTATGTATCGCTTAAGAAAGCGAGAATCAAGCGACTATAAATGCAATTTTGCAACAGGGACGTACAAAACTCGATACCAGGTCGGCTAAGCGTATGGAAACGCTATAAATACTTTTCGATGAAATTGAGCGATGCTTTACCTGATCTCGATCCAACGATTTCGTTTTTCTGGATAGAATGAACGACATCTCCGAAACGTCGCGCTTCTTCTTCGGTTTTCGTTTTATATAGACCTGGTTGTGTAAAGCGTCTTCGAATTCGATCGCGCTGGACGCTTCTTTCTCTCGAAGAGACTGATCGGTTTCTCGATCAGGACATTCGCAAGTGCCAGTTTCAGGTATCATTTGCTCTTTCTCTTCCTCTATTCGTTTCCTCTCCTCCTCTGCGAGCGCCTTCTTATCTGTCAGCATCAGAGCTAAGCATGCAACACATTTTAATTATCGTTAGATCTACCTGATTTCTTCTTTACTCAAGTAAAAAATCAATTCAAGTATTAATGTTAAATATTATCGATCAAATATTAATTCTTTCCTTATCGAATCGTTTATACAATCGCAACAAGCTCTGCCCCTGAATATTACGAGCTTGCGCGAATCGAACACATTCCCGTATCCGTGCATATCACATTTACAAATGTCAAGGGATTGATAAAATTAATAAAATTGATCGCATAATCGATGTACTCACGTTCCTCGCAATAATTTCTCTGATCGATGAAATTAGGGTCGTCCGGCTCCCATCGTCCAAAGATCCGATAGTGCGTTAGGTTTCCGTTCTTGTGAAGAGGTGGCAGCCAGGACATGATCAGCTCGCTGCTCGAATTACTCCAAGTCATAAGGGACCTGGGTGAGCTAGGAGCTTCCGGCATCGTTCTGAAGTATGTTAGGTTGCTCTGGGCTCCGGACCTTTCCGTGGCAATAGTGTAAGTCTTCACGTAATAAGCGTACTGCGTGTATGGCTTCAGCTGAGACAAGTAATGCGTATGTACGTTCTTCTCCTGTCGACCAGACCCAAACTTGGATCCTTCCATCAGGGTGGTATTTGTACTTGCGGATACATCATCGACCTTCCAACCATCTCCACCACACGCGTCTCTACCATCGTACATCGTTACGTTCATGTTGGGTGCCTCGATAAAATACACCACGTATCCAAGAAGAGACCTGGCGTCGTGGTGAATAAACGGTTCCCACTCGATCACCGCACCCCACGGTGACTTCTTACCAACCCTGGTCCTCAGTTCGGTTACGTTACACGCAACTTTGTCGCCGTTGCTATTAGGCGCCACCTCGTAATCCGTAAAAGGTCGTAAACCCGCCTTCTCTCGAAGCATCTCGATTTTGTACAAACACAGTTTCGGATTTAGATGAAAGAAGATCTTTCCTATGCCACCTTTCGACAGGATTTTAATATCTTTATGCAAACTCCAGTCCCAGAGTTCCTGTAGATTTTGGTTGTCCATTACCAATAACGAGTATTTTGAGTTATCGATATCGTTTCCGCGTATCACTCGCAGGTTCTTCAGGAAGTTGAGAGATATCAGTGGGAAGCTACGCACGATCTTCAAGTAGCCGTCGATCTCTTCTATGGTGCTCAGACTGTCTTCCAGCTCTTTCACGATATTTTTCCCACCTCGAATCTGGATCTCTAAACTGCCGGTGATGTGAGTGCATCCGCGAAGTTTCTGCGCCGAGGCGATGCTGTCCACGTTCGCTCCGGCACACTCTTTCTGACAGGGTCCCTCGCATTTTTTACACGACACTTTGCCATTCGATTCTTCGTCCATGTAGCCCGGTGGACACTCCATTACGCAGCTTCCATTGAACGATTTGTACGGGTAGTTCTTCACGTTGAACACTTCCCGTGGTTTCTGCATTCCAAGGCACCTCTCCTCGTTGATGCATCGATGGTTCATGAATTCCAAGGTACCGTTAGGGCACTGTTCCCTGCACTCGTTGTTGTCGGTTACCACGTCTTTGCAGACGACGCAGTCGCGATTCGTCGGGCCAGTGCACGTGCCTAGACACGACGGATGGCAACACGTTCCGGACTCGTCGCATGCGTTGTTCTCGCACTTTCGATCGCAGACTGAAACGAACAAGTTAGAACGCCAATGATACTAACAACACGTACTATCTATGACGTTGTACGAAGGTGTTCTCATCTCTACTGTCCTACGATTCCACATAGCATCTTCGACCTAAGCGTTTTCCCTATTTTCCCTCGTCCACCTAATTGACCAACGCGCTATTCCCGAGACTTCTACCGGTAAAATTAGCGGTTCAACGATCCAAGATATCTTATAAATCCCTCTGTCTTCTGTGTCTTTTAAATCCTACCTCGTTCCAGAGACTTCGCCTTCACTCGATAAGGTAGCTGTTAAGAGAAGCATCAAGGAGACACTGTCCGATGTTTGATATATAAGTACAAGGTTGAATCTTTTTAACGGATAAAATGGCTGTTTGATGACTACACGTGAAAAAATTCAAGCCACTGTTCCGGGTAAACAACCACACGGATGTAGCCTCGAACGTGCGTCTCACCGGATGAAGTCTTGTCACGTTCTCCGTGGGGACACGTGGCGACGTCTCCAACTTTCCCTGTAATTTTTGCGAAAGGGGCCGCTTCTCGCTAACGAACAGCCTACGATACGATCGATAAACGCGAAACACATTGAAAGTTCGCCAAAAAAAAAAAGAGTAAAGAGAAATATAAAAAAGAAAAACAGAAGAAAAGAAAAACATTTCGTAGGCCCTTGAGGAATTATCCAAAAATAAGCTTCTCATAAATCGACGTGAAACACTCGAGCTACCGTGGAACTGAACGACTATCGGCGTTCTATGAAAAGTTCAAGCGGCACGCGATTGCTAGTACAGCGATGTTTAACGCATTCCTGTCAATTTTTACCCGCGCAAAGGTCCGTTGAGTGTAATTTAGAGTCGTAGCGCCCACGGGTGAGCCGCCTACGGTGGCCAACGTGTCGCGCCGCCGCCAATTTCTCGTCGCCCCTTTCCTCGCGGCCAGACAGCCTCCATTTTCCACAAGGCCAGCGAATAATCGGATAATTTCGGAAGGAAGGAACGAACGGGGCGGGAGCGTGATCGAGAATGGGTCGTCGTCACGCGTGGGAGCGGCAGCCGTCGAAGATAGCTGGAAACGTGCGTGTCCTTTCATCTTCCACTCGGACAACGCGGCCGACCAACATCGGGAATTTCCCCTGCGACATCGCCGCGTTACGAATTAACATCGGCTGACAGGGAATTTCCAACTTTCGTTCTACCTGGCGCGCGATTTCTCTACTTTGTCGAGAAACGATATTTTCAGATGAAACGGTGGCTGTCATGCTTCGAGACTGGAATCGATTTCTAGCGAAACTGAGAAAGTAGCGTCCGTCTGGAACACCTAAGCTTCGACATGACGAAGTTCGATCTTGAACTTTGCACGAAATAATTAAACTTATCGTATATAACGTTAGTTTCGATATAATAAACAGAAGATATGGGCAGAGTAGCTTAGATTCGGCAAGACGATACAGCGAAAACGAGAAAATGATTGGAGAATCGATAAGTTCCTATTATACATGAACTGTGGCTTCCCTTGATGCGTTCAGACGGTTGTAGTTATATCGAAATTTCTTATTTGCATAAACGAAAATTGCTAGAATTGACGATATACTAGGGCTTCCCTTTTACCCGGTCTTCTTTTCATCTGCCACGTTATTATCTGTAACGTATTCATCCTACGTCGAATTTAGCATAAAACAAAATTTAATCTAAAAAAAAAGTTGGTCTTGATATTACACGACGCATAAACTTTCGTGCAACTAAACGTGCCTTTTACTATATACCATACCAAATGGAATTCTCCTCTGAATATTTCGTTCCAAATTTTACCTTGTTTTATAAACTCTGCTCTATCACAAAAAGACCGATCGAGAGAGAGAGAGAGACAGACAGACAGACTACTACTATTATATTTCTACTATTATATTTCATGCGAAATTCATAATTCCAGAGAGAAAAACAATTACTTTGTTGGCAGTGTTGCTGGTTCCAACACAAGTATTCATCCGACTTGGTCTGTCTTTGCGGACAGTGCTTCTCGCACACTGGGCATCCATTTCTCGGATTGTTCCCCTGTGAACAGAAATACAGGAAAAATCAATATTGAAATATTCAAGCGATCCATCAAAATATTTCCTAGCCATTTTTGAACCTAGTTTTTCCTCTGTAACATCGACGACGTATTACTCGTCTATTAATACCTTATCGATGGATTGCTTTTACCGTGAACGATGATTTCATAAAAAATTTGTTATTTAATTATTATTTCACTATGACGATTGCTCGTAGGACACGCGGCGTCGTGGCCCAATTGTTGAAATTTCTAAAATCGTTGAAATCGTAAAAATTTCAATACGGCGAACGTTTGGAAACACGTGGGACTCCAAGGACGAAAATCGCGCACGAAGGGGAGAGTTTACCACCTTGTTAGCTACACGCCGCGCCGGCCAAGAGAATTCCTTAACTTCCGTGGAGGCTGTGGAGTGCTAAAGGTTGGATCGATACGTCTGGCGCCTTCCATTATTTATTTTTATCGCCGTTATGCTATTTTTCCGGCTTCAGCGAAACTTTTAGTTTCATACACTTCGCGATACATCTCTTCTGTACGTGCCCTTTGTTTTAGCGCCGTTCTTAAAGAGTTGCGATTTTTCTTCAGTGTCTAAACCGAAAATCTCGCGGCGAAACTTTCGTTTTACGTTTGCTCGCGTTGTAAAAATTCTAAAAGTTTACCATCTCGATTACCGATCTTCTCTTCTCTTCTAATTTTTCACAACTTAGACACGAAAACGTTGAAATTGATGGGCTAGCAATCATAGCGGTGTAAGTAAACATAAAACACGTTCTTTATTCAACGTTATAAAAAGTTCGCTATAATATAATGCATAAGGGAATAAAGATATAACTTAATCGATCACGAAGTTAAAGGGATGATAGCTTTAAAAGTTGAAACAGGTGACTGAAACAAATTCTACAAATTTTGACACGCGCCACTGCGACTTCCCGCCCCGTCGATTGTTCAAACGTCGACATCCTGTAAACACGAAGCTCATTTCCTGTTCTCGTACCATCGATGGAATCAAGCAATACGAATAAACATGGTATTCGGGTAAAAGTTCGTAAAAAATTAGTATCCTGTCGAAAAATTCGACTACTGGCTGAAAACGATATTTCACGCTATATTCGACATCCGAATCGAACGATTCCAAAAGTACCGCGAAAATCGGAGAATGCCAGAACCCCAAAGCTGTCTGAACGAGTTAATCGACGTTAAATGTTAGAGTAACGCGTGGTTAATCCGACCGATTCGGCAATGTGAACAAAAATCCGCAATGTGAAAAGAAATTTCCGTTCAAATGAAAATTTCAATATTTGTTAAAATTTAAATTCGAAATTACAATTTCAAGATTGAATAACGAGTTTTTCCTAGCGATCAAACGATGCAATTGGGTGTACGGTACTCTCGACGATCGCGCCTCGTTGAAAGCTCGAAACTTTGCGACGAACCCTCGACCCTCGACCCTCGCGACACGCTCGAATTTTTTAGCGCGCCAGCCGGAAACTAATTAACCCTCTGACCCGGTCACGTTCTATCGATCACCCTTGCGACCCGTTGCTGCGACGAGCTACCATCCTATCGGCCGGACTCGAGAAATGAGATATTTATCAGGATTGTCGTGGCACGGGGGTTACGAAGATCAACGAAACAAACCGGTATCTTACTACGACTTTGAAATAGTGAATGGACATAGTGATTTTCGGCTACCGTTTAATCGAATCACAAGGACAATTTTCGTACGATAATAAAATCCGCCATCTTCGTTGGTAATTCGGTTACCAATTACTTGCCAAACAGTTATTTTCTGTTCGTAGAAAAATTGTGTGTTAAGTATTAGGCGTGTAAATTACTTCGGTGCTTTTACATTTGCAAATATATCGATAGTTTTAATCCTTTGAGCGCTGCGTTGTCCGACGTTAAGCGCGTGCCATGGACTGCCCACTCTTTACGAAAAAACACCGTGGGCTGCGTATTTTTTACGAAAGAGCGCAAGTTGAGCGGACTGAATTTTCATCGAAAAATATATCGATTGTAATTAAAATAAATGATGCAGTGACCTGAAAAGCCTTAATAACCATTTATTTCATCGAGCAATAATAACACGAAGAATATAAAAGCTTGAAAATTTATTTTTTTGATTGAAAATTTAATAATTTTGTATTGTATGGTAAAGCAGGCTTCAATACACAAGCCAATGTTACATTTTTTGTATTCGTAACGCGAATCAGTCCTGCGATTATGTTTAGTGCAAACAGCGCATCTTCGTCTTGAACAATGTTTATTATTTTCTTTAGTTGTGCAGGATGTAGGAAAATGCCTCTTCGTTAACAAAAATGGAAGGTCGTCCGAATGAATCTTCCTCCTTTAGCCTCTACTCAGCGTGGTAGGTATTTTTGCAAAATATCTTTTATGAGAGGCAGATGAAAATTTTCAAATGTTCCAGTTTTATTATTAGCATTTTTACAAAGAATGTATGCATTGTATATAGCGAGGTCTAAAAGGTGGAAAAAATATTTTTCATACCATTTTGTGCTTTTTCGAACGCAGCGAAGTGAACTCGAAATCATATCGATTTTATCAACTGCGCCCATCAAGGCATTGCAGTCTGCTACACGCTTTGTTTTTCGCTTTGATTTGCCAGTTTGATAATTAATTTTTTTTCTTTTTTTGTTTCAAGGAAATCATCAAAATGTCAGGTGGATAACATCCATACGTCTCTTTTATCACGCCACTTTAGCGCCACTTCTAGCCTAAATTGAATGGTTGTACGAGAACGTATATTGCGTTCATAGCGCTCAAAGGGTTAAAGAGTTCCATCCACGTAATTTCGCACAACTTACAACAAGCTTGCCATCTGCCTGATTTCCAAGGATTCGATTCATTTTCTCTTTCGTTGCTACGTACGTTATGTCTTCCAGCCAGATTCTACGATTCTACGAAATTTAAAGAAACGTAATGTATTTATGACGTTGCGATATTCCTCAGTTCTCCATAAATTGATAGATTCTCCGAAAAAATGCCGACCAGCTGACGCATATCGAATCTTCTCCACAGTTGCAAGATTCAATGATACGGATAATTACCGGCGAAATCGCGGTCACGTTATCAAGCAAGTCGGGAAAAAATAGAGATAGAGGAAAAGAGATTGACGCGTGACCGTTGGACAGATTTATCTCGCGGAAGCGGCGGGCACGCGACGCGTCATATATGACGCGTTAGCGTCGCAGGAATCAATAAAGAGCGTCGAAAGAACGCTCGGCCGCGGACGAAACGACGTTGCGTTGCGTTGCGTTGCGTTTCCATTAGCGGACAATGAAAGTTTAAATAAAAGTTGCCGATGGAAAAGAGTCGCCGTCAAGCTCGTAAGCTCCACTGGTACGGCTCGCCCTTTTTATTACAACGACTCGCCACCCCGTTCGATCCATACGTCCACCCTCGTCGTTCTGGTCGTTGGTCGCCAGAGAAATAATTCAGGACGTATCGCGCGGCAATTAGCGACGGGATTTCCATGTCTCTGATCTATTCCCTTTCCAACGCTTTTTTTTCTACGGCTGTACTTTATCGAGTAGCCCTGCGTCGCTTACGATTTCCAAATTCACCAGAGACATCGACGAGACGAAATTTTACAGGGCAAAGCGGAAATAAAACGTCGCGTACTCGACTAATCTAGCGATCGTGTCGTGCAATATAACGTGATCCAACGTTAGTAGGAGAAGTATTGGTTGTTCGTTGAACGTCTTCGTCGGTTAATGGTAATTTTCGGTGTGTTTCCTTCAAGTTACAGGTTGTAGATTCGAAATTTGTATGATATGCAAAGATACACAGGGTATCCAGTTACAAACGAAAGGTGCAAATTATTGGAAAACTATACACCGTGGGGAAAAAATGATTCAGACACGAATTGGATGATTTCAAAGGGCAAATAAACTGGTTGTAATCGATTCGTTTCTACGTGGCCAGGTAATACAGGTTCTTTTAACAGAATCATGTAGTTTCAAATACAGTAAACGTTCCCTGGAAAATTGGTATATACTTTCATTTGTCAGATTTAACGTATAAAAGACAAGGAACGGCGAGAGGTGGAGTTCTTAGGTTCGCGTCGTCTTTGTCTTCCATACGTTAACTTTGACAGAGTAAAGATAAAATATTTGCTAAGCTCTTAGACATAAACAAGTTGAATTTTCTTTTTGGGGAGAGGACCGAGACGGATCGATTTACTGTATTAAAAATATTATGATCCCGTTTTAAAAAATGTAAATGTCACGTAAACGTTGATGTCAGTTTCATATAACCTGTAGCTAGCCATCTTCCAAAAAGGCTAATTAAAAAGCTAATTGTACGAAATTATGCCCTTCTGAACCCATTCGCTTCTTGTCTGAATCGCTTTTTCATACAGTTTATAATTTTCCAATAATTTGCATATTTTGTTTCCTACGTAACCGGAAACTCTGTATAAAATATTGAAACATAGCACTCGTAATAATATTTAACGAGTAAGCGTTCATTTAGATTCTATCTCTTTGCATACGTTATTAAAAACTGACTTTGCATAAACATCTATCTGTCATATTAATCGTATTGAATTAAATGTCAGAAAACAGACACTTCCGTGCAAAGGAAAATACTAAACGCTGCACATTTATCATATAGTGTGAATTTATTACAAGAGCAAGGAATGCTACGTTAAAAATAGTAAAACGCAAGAAATAGTTAATTTTATGACAAGAAGGTTTGCTCTGGGAAACAACTATTTCCTACAAAAATTATTTTATTTTACAAGGAGAGTATCAAAATTGAAAAATTATTTAGAATTTGAATCGTACGATATTAACGTAAGAGAAATGATGATATTCGAATAATAGAACGCTTGAGTACCAAGTGTTCGAATAACAGAAACGCTTCTCCGTTTAAAAACAAAGTCACAGTTTCTAATTATTTTATGCATAATATGAAACAAGAGCACAGGTTTGTTATTACACCAGAGAATTTTAAACACAGAACTGAAGTTTTCCACAAATTGACAGAGATACAAGATACTAAAAAATTGTACAGAATTGTTTCGTGAAATCGGCTAGGCTGCTAGGTAGTCGAGCATGAATCGTACGTTACATTTTCTCACAGTTGGCAGACTAACGTGCGCGAAATTCGTTCGTCGTGATCGCGCGACGATAACGTCATTATCGTTCTTCTCTGGTCGAATTCGCCCACAAACCAGCGAATAACGGCACGCGCCGTTGCTCCGATGAATCCTCTTTGATCGAAACTTCTTCGTAACCGGTGCAAATTGCCAGTAAGAGCGCTAACCGAGTGGAAGTTTTTACCGCGGGATGCGTCGAGAAATGAAAGCTCTTCGAGGCGTTTCGTAATTGTCGATAATCCGAACGAAACTCTCGGGAATCACGAAGGAACACGTTCCTAGAGATTCGAATCTCTTTGTCCGAAAACCGCTCGCTCGAACGAAGCCGATCACACTTCAGACCGGATTTGTCGGAGTCGCCCTTTGCAGCGTACGCTTGCTCGCGCGATCTCGCGAATCTGATAAAAACATAAGTATACGCTTCTCGGAGATTCGGGATAGCCGAAACGAAAAACGAAGTTTCAAATGCTCCGATCGAACGATTCGCGTGTAACGCAAACCATACGTTCTCCAAAGTTGGAAACTAAAACACATGGTGCATGATGTACGTGAGTTGGCAACGTGTATTCCAACCGATAACGAGGCAGGACGACGAGCTCGAGAGACGCGCGTTATATTTTCCGAATTAACGAGTGTTCCAGCTGTCTCCTTCTCGAGAGAGAGAGAGAGAGAGAGAGAGAGAGAGAGATTGCCGTACTACGATCTCTCGATGGAGCGACGTTTTCCGCGTGTTACATGGTCGCTGATAACGTCGAATGGTATTTCTCACCGGCGAAAGTTTGTAACTGCGATCGGTTACTCTCGGCTGTGGCGCGTAAAGCTGCCGCGCGTGACACGGCGGAAAGAAAGGATCGGTTGGCAGGGTTGGATCGACATGACGCAGCGCTTATCCGCTTGCCACTTGCACGGATCGGTGTGCATGTTCCGCATTAAACGCGAATTAACGCATTGTCAGCTGGTTGATGGGGACTGGATTAAAACGCCAGCTTTCATTGTATCTACAGAGGGCGGCAAGCGTGACGAACCGCATTCCATCGCGTTAAATGAGATTTACATTTAAGGAACATTGTATAGGATATTTGCAACACTGTCGACGATTGCGCGTCGAATCGATCGGGTTTCGCAGCATCGAGCCTTTCAAATACGCCGATCCATCGAACTGACGGTGTGCTTTCACGAGTCAGCCTTTAACTCTCGGATACTGAATCTCGATCGTTTTGATCCGATCTTCGCTGCTGTAATATAGCTGCCGCATATCTTGCATTTCATTCTTGTTATCCTCATCTTTACAACGCTATATTTGAGCATAGTCGAACGCTATGGCACACATGCTTTCGCGAATCAATCTTTAACTATCGGACACTGGATCTGGATCGTTTTGATCCGATGCTCACTGGTGTAATATAGCTACCGCGTATCTTCGATTTCATCTTGTTCTACTCTTGTTTTACAATGCTATACTCGGCTCTAGTCCAATGCTATTACGTACGTGTTTAATAAATTTGCTACTGGAGTCTACTTTCTTTCGTTGTAGTCGTTGCAGGCATAAAATGGCTATTGAACCAATTTCCTGTTTCTTTCGTTTTATAAGGAAATAGATGTACGATATTTTTCGTTTTATATCATTTTATCGAATTACGTATGATCGATTTTGTTCTATCGAAATAAAGATCACAACGTTCGACAGTATTACGGTATTAGTATTACGAAGATTGCCACATACTTTACACATTTCACGTTTATTTCTGCATATTACATACGTTCTCTGTGCATTTTCGAGCCCTTCAATTTTCCACGATTATAATATCAAAATCGGCAATTTAATTGTAACGAATCAAATCATTGCAGTACGAGTTACCGGCGACTTTACGCTTAAAGTACAGCTTGTCGGACATAAACAAATGTGCTGGTATTTCTAAGCGATAGCGTACGTCTTAATCTGTAGATGTACGTATATTCTGGGTCATTTCGACTCGATTCAGCTGCTGAAAGGTATAGCCTCGGAGGGTTAACGTTTATTTCAAGAACGTCTGATCGTTTAGAAATTGTAACCGGTTCGGGAACCGGTTTCCACGGAGGGCTGGATCGGCCGTGGCGCACCAAAACGACTCGGTTCACCTCTTCGTGGACGGCGTGACGATATTATTATCCCGCCAGCAGCGAGGACAGTCGGTCGATCTACGACAGAAATAGTTCATCGCGAACTGTGCCAGCAGTGCGATTCTCTGATTTACGCTGGAACCGTGGGATATTATTGCCCTGCATCGGGCAAAATCGTCGTGGGAACCGTTCACCCGAAAGCAATCGGTGGTGCGCCGCGCGAAAGATTGTCGTCGACGCGTTCGAATCGCGAAACTTGCTCCGTGCAATGTATACCGTTCGTGGCCGGAAAGTTGGCTAGCGGAAGAGATGCAAAGTCCGATTGGTTTATAGAGTAATGGGGCCGTGTTCCGTGACACAATCTTGAAAATAGAACAACCGTACACGCTCGATTCCTTTTTTATACGACTTCGATCTAACGTGGTTAGAGAAACTGCAATTCTGTTTTTACGTGATCTAATTCAACTCTTTCAGATTTCATGGTGCGTATATGCAACATTGTACTCTGACAAATGATCGCTGTTTTAAGCGAGTCATTCGTTAAGAAAGGTAACAGAAAATTCCCGTAACTGTGGAACAAAGAGCTAATAAATTAATTCCAATTAGATCGACTGTCGTTCTTGCAAATACCAGTACGATATAAATATGAATTTATTTCTAACAGGAGCGATAAGATGTGTTAAAAAATAGGAGATCCGTAAACAAGGAAACGGTTATGCTGGAGAGATTAGCAAACTTGAATGACAATTTAATTTGTTTCCCAGGTTGATTATTAAAGATGTATTTGTTTCCTGCAAAATTGCTACTCATTTTAGCGCATTACGATCTTTCTTGCAGAAACCTAGGAAAATTATTAATTATTGCCGAAATAACCAAAGCCAAAAAACATTTTCTCCCGATAAAGTTAATCTAACACGGTCCGAACCGAACTTTTTTTTGAATACGTCCATTTAAATTTCATCTTTTGTACTCTTGAACAATTTTGCTGATATTTTTCAGGGACATTGCACTCTGATTTTGCTATATATTTTTCGTAGAATAGAATCGAAAACAATATCGTAGACCAGGATTTTTTTTTTTTTTTTAAAGGAGCCGCGATCGCACAGGTTTGCGTAACAGAATTATGGGGCTGTGAAAATGTTTGCAGCTGTTTACACACCAGTGAGATGAAAAATGTCAGTCATTCGTCAACAAACGATAAAAAAGAATTCGTCCAGTTATCAGTCGACATAGATACAAAACATCGACCTTCTAAAAAATAAACTTTTGCTTGGAACTAGGATAGGATTACCGACAATTTCTAAAAATCTCTTAAACGTACTTGTCAGATTTTAGACTACGCGTCTACGAAAAACGATCAAGATGTTCTGTCACTTATATCAAATATTCAGCCGAGATTAAATTGCTTATGTAACGACAAGACAGCAGATTTATCTCAGCAAAATGTAAATTTAGCTTTGGTGATAAAATTGTAAATATAACTGAGAATCGTTTAAAATTAAACTTCTCTGATTATAGCTCCAACTATATACAGAACGACGAAGATTCTTCAAGACTTAATAACCAAAGAGTTATCGTTTATTTACAAAGATGTAATAATTAACGAGCAACACGGTTTTGTTACTGGCCGATCCACTTTAACTAATCTGATTGAGTACCATCGCTACCTAGTGAATTGCATTGAGAAGGGCTTCCAAGTTGATGACGTATACACTGACTTTAACAAAGCTATCGACTTCATAAATTATTCCGTACTCTACTTATTCTTTATCTGACAAAATCCAAATTATCAACTTGGCGAATATCTATTTTAGAGAAATTCAAAGTACATCCAGAGTTCCTCAGGACCCTCGTTTGGATCTATCGCCTTTTATTTTATTTATTAACTCTTTGCACTCCTATCTTCATCAGTTTTTATCTCAGAAGCTCCTTTGTCGAGTCACACTCGACATTCTTTCAATCCCGCCTTTCTTTGTGAAAGAAAACCAGACTTTTTGTGAAAACGTGCGAAAGGAAACCAGGATTGCATCCTGGAGATTGTTTCAAGATATATCATACACTTAAAAATTACAAAATACAACGACAGTGCGAATAAAACTGGCATTTAAGTGAATTCCTTTCCTCCTTTATTTATTTTTGTAATTATTCCTTCCTTTATTTATAATTGTCTTATATTTTAGTTAAAGTAAAATTTCAAATAAAACACTTGAAAGCGTTGGGAGCTACTGGTAACGAAATTGAAATAAAATTCGCAATGCAAAGGGTTGATGATATACATCTAACGATGAAAATATCTAACGATCTCAGGATCTTTAACAGAATAGATGTTTGTCAGACTCTATCCAGTTGATTCAGGTCGATCTCGATCGCCTACGTAACTGGCGTTTAGCTAATAAATTATCTCTCAACTTATCCGAGTGTCGTATTGTGCGTTTTAATCATTGGAGAAATAACCTAGCGTTTAATTGTTTCATAAATCGTACGCCATTATCCACGCTTGATAATGTGAAAGATCCAAGTATTATTTTCTCAGCCAATCTTGATTTATAACCTCGTCTTGATTCTTTAGGACTTATTCACGGATCCTGCAAGTCTCTTAAAAATACAAACGCTCATAGAACATCGTACTGTCACCTTGTCAAACCAATTTTAGGATACGATGGTATAACATGATCTCCGTATTGTACGTCTTGCAGCCATAATGTCGAGAGATCAATAGAAATTTTTAAGGCTGACTACCAAATATAGCAACGTTCGATGACGTTTGATTCTCACAGTTACGTCAGTATCGTTGATAGTTTATATCTTCCGATACCGAGCAAGAGAAGGATAATATCTGATACGATCTTTATTAGTAAAATAGTTAAAGGCGATTGTCGACTGTCCGGATATCATGCAGCTGCTATTCCTCAATGTACCGCGAAGTAGCTTCAGAAGTCACCTGTTGTTTCATACGCAACAACATCGCACATTCTACGATTGTTACAGAATGTAACCACATGCCAGAAGGCGCCGCCGTTACTCGCTATTGCGATTTCTTGCCATAGAAGATGGAATTTCGGTGTCTGAATTGTACGCTTTCCATCTATGCAGCGAATTCCTCTCACACAGTGCGCATTAATCAACACTTTTGCGATCGCGTCTTTCAAGTACGATGGAGTTCCGGTGTTCCATTTACTTCAACGAAATTTTAGTCAATGCCCGATTAAATGAATTTCTCTGCCGCCGATGAAATCCGCATGTCCGAAGTGAATGGAAAATTCGAAGTATCGCGAAAAACTCGATCAACTCCTATTAGTAGCTTCTTCTTTAAAAAAAAAATTATTTCCTAAACGATCGTAAGATATTGCGAAATCGTAAAACGTCGCGTATAACAAATTTTAATAATCGCGTAACAATCTTTGATCTCTACAAGAACTTTCTATGAGATTTGACAATTATTTGATTTGATAACTTACCGCGATCACGTGTTCTCCTTTGCCAGCCTTAGCAATCAGGTCCCAGTCGATAGTGTCCACGTAACAAAGCGCGGGATTCTTCTCGAAACGAACGGAACCCCTCACGATGGTAGTTAGACTATGCAGCCCGATCTCCTGCAGGTTCATCATCTCGAACGCGACAAGGGCGTAATTTATAAACAGAGAATGGCCTCGAATCACGGTCAGGTTTGGGAACAGGCGACCGATACTTCGCAGCCCTTTTACCCTATAGCATGTACACAAAAGAATAGAGGTAAGAGAGAAGAAAAGACAGATGCGAATGTATTTTACATTTATTATATTCATATTACGCGCCTCCTGTATATCTTCGCACATTTAAATTTCTCGTAAACGCATGAACATCCGCAATCTTAGTTATCGTACACTGGAATTCATCGACCGTTCCTTTCTCTCTTCCCTACTCGCAAAAATATATTTCGCAGATATTCGAAGAAATATTATCCTTCGCGATATTAATACTATTATTCACAGGCGTTTTCTTCTTTAAGATTATAAATTTCTTCGAAACGTGAAATATTTTCCACAGTTATTTTGCTGCTTCGCGTCTACCTCGTTGCACGACCTTTGTCCCACTCTCGAACGTTTCATAGAAAGTATAAAAGTCTCGATACAAACTTATACCTGCCGATGTTCTGGCCGTTTACGGTACTTTTCGATGCTTGTGCAAAAAGTGGCCAGAAAGGGGCAACCAACGAGGAAGGAGGAAGCTGAAGAAGGAACCGGCGAGATAATAACAACGTACAACGAAGTTTAGTGGCCCTCGACGATAGAGGAAGTCGTAGAGACAGATAAACCGCGCCGGTTTTCTACTTTGCAGCGACGCGACGCTCCCGTTGGCTCTGTCACTTAATTCCTTTGTGTATTTGCCAATGACTCGTCGTTCGACCATCTCGTACGGTTCATGGAAAGTTTTTTTTGTTGTCCCTTTCGAGTGTAAAGAACAGAGTGAAAGAGCGTTACTTTTGTGGAAGGAAAAATTTTTGTGCGTTCGATTCGACTTAAAAGACGTTGAAGAGAGGCACGGTATGTCGTATTTTCCTCTGTCGTAGAAGCAAAGTTTTAAAATTCAATGCGAGGATCACGTGCAAGAAGGAACGTGATAAGCAATTTTTAGTCATTTCCATAGTAATCCGTTCTATGTTAATTGAAATTTGCATAGATCGTCTTTTTATTCCACCGTGAGATTAAATATGTACATAATTTTGCACCTTATCGAACATTTCAGAAACGATTGCAATTAATTCTACAAGACGTATCTTCGAATCGAATCTAACAAATTATTTCCTTTCCAACTATGTTAGCCTCCGAGCGATATTAAAAAGTAACAAACCGATAAAAATGAACATTTCATATCTTTTACCTCTGTTCTAGATAATACGTTATCGACCGATTCCATGTCAAACTATCTTTTTTGCTTGATTTTGCAATCAAATACGTCTTTTCCTCGCCGTCTCCAACATTTAGAAAACATTAATATCGCTAGTTCTATCTACATATTAGATTATTCCATCTTCCTCGAGTATTTCATATTAAAATACTTCTTTTTAGTCGATAAATGGCAGAAAGATCAGGAAATCGATAAAACTAAACCCGTCGTATCGATTCCTTCTAATCTACGATTTATTTTATTACTTGAATTTCAGAAACCACTCTTATCGTTTCGTAATACTTTTGCAGATGGAAAATCTCGTAGAAATGTCGTTTCTCACTCTGCATGACGTGCTCCCCAAAGAAAACGTGAATGAGCAAACTAATCTAAACTACTCGACTCGGTAATAACGACAGAGAATTTAAATCGTTCGACAAATTGAGGATGCGTAATACCCCAGCAGACAGTCGTTATATTTTTTCCAGTTTATTTGAAAGTGTACTACCAACGATTACCTATAGAGAAGCAGGTATCCGGTGATCTCTTTCAGTTCCGGGAAAGAGATATTGGCATACTCCGACGGCTCGGCGTTGTCGATCAGCAAAATTTGTACGAAGCCTTCGACTAGTCGGCATCCCTTCAGTCTTGAGAAATAACGCACGCTGTTTCTTATGTCTATGCTTTGGCACACTGCAACAGAAAAAGATGTACGTGATTCGATCAGATACGACGAAGAGAGAATTATCGTGGAAGGGTCGATCGAAATAGACATTACAGCTTCTTTGCATCGTAATAGGGAATTTTAGCTTGTACTGTGATCGCTGTTATCTTCGTTGTTTCTTGGAATTGCGTTCGTAGAGCGAAGCTCCAATCACACGTATCTAATCTACCGACTTTAAGAACGAAAGAGCAAAGTGGTTTTAGACGTTTCCGTCGAATTTCAGTTATTAACTTGGACAGTGTATTTCAATATATGACATTAATAACAAAATAAGATATCGATTATAGAGTGGATATTTTTAGACAACATTTTGCATCTTTTAAACACTCGGCTCGTTTACAGGCTCGACGAGCGTATCTTCGGCATATCCAAATCGACGATACAACGGCTGCGACAAAGTATATGCACGTGGTTGCGTTCGTACAGATTAATCAGATCCAAGGATATTAATAACTATAAAAATTTCATTTTATAAGAATGAAATGTAGCGCCTGATAAAAACTCGCGAATGTTTTTTCTAGCCACTGTACAGTTTTCTCTACATTCTGATGAAATTCGACGTGAATTCGCCAGCTGCGTAGAGAAATATTCCATTTCGTTTTCGAAGCGTCCACCGATTCTTCTTTGTTCCCTTGGATCAAGACAGAAAACACTAAGCCGACCGACGATCGAGGAAAGGGTGACGAAGAACACCGGCGACCCTGAGCCGTGGCAACTGCACCGATTACGATTCATTAAATCTCGACCAGAGAGGGAAACGAAACTCGCCTCCGGAGGCAAGGTCGAGCAACCTGACTAGATCGTTGATATCCGTTGCCTCCCCTTCTCTCAGTCTCTTTCTCTACGATCCGGCAAACCGGACCAACTTGAACGCCAAAGTTATTCAAATTATTCAGTGAATCACTCCAAGTATAGCTGGCGATAACAAACTGAAATCTTTCTTTTCGGTTTGCTTCAACGTACCCGCTAATCTGCTCTTTCTTCGTGATATCGATCACAGTAATCGAAAATGCGATATCGATCGAAGCTTAGCTTACGAATGGTATCGGTGATCGATCGAAACGAGACTTGGTGATAAGGAGAGAAGATGGACTCGAAGTATGAAATCTTAGTTTCAACGATTCGTGCGTTTCAGAGGATACGGATTCTCGTACGATGGCGAGCATGGAAAAAAGAGGAAAAACACAAACAGAGAGGGAAAGGGAAGACAAGAAGAATGCAATTATTGGGAAATAATAAGTACGAACGAGAAGGAATAAATAGGTAATAAACGGCGGAATAAATGAACGCGTGATTGAAGTGTAACAGGAAGAATGTTTTTATAAAGGTGAAGTATCACGAGATAAAGAGGAGGGATAATCAAAGAATACGCCTTTATGCTATCGTAGTTACGTGCAAGTTTAGTTTTATAATAGTTTCGTTTCGTGTTCGCAAACTATGTAAAACCAGGTTCGATTTCAATCCAGTTTCACGATAAAATAAATAATTACGATACAAATATTACAATATCCAGCATTTATTATAAATAGGGAATTTATACCAAATTCAACTTTATTTTCTAATTATTACTCGACGGTTTAAAAGCCACTCTATACGTATTTATAGCGCTTTAAAGAGCAGATAACGTACCTTTAAATATTCCATTATAAGACAAATAGAATTTGTTAATCGTCTGTTTATTCTCTATGCCTTCGCGGTGAACGTGAGTGAACTTTCGTAGAAGGTGGACCGAGTCCCTAAAAAGGAGTCGAACAAGCGTTTTTGGAGCATTTTTGCCCCAACATTCGGATGTTTGATTTCCGATTCGGTAAGCAGTCGCTAAGCGGAGAACGAACGCTCGTTCGTACTTTCATTTTACCAAATTATACTAAAACGGAGAAAGAGTGAGCATTCGTATGCTCGATCTAGATACGCACCATAAGAATGTTCTGAATCGAACTAATGGAATAACAAGGAGTCAATACTGGGTCGCGTGGCAAAGTAACGTGTCGGTTCACGTGTATGCAGACGTGTGGCCACGACGCGACATGACGCTACGCGACGCGACGCGACGCGACGCTACGTATCGTTGCTGGAAGAACCGTGACGAAGCGTCGACTCGTCGCGGTCAACTGTAACGGGTTGCGCTAAAAATACTCGCGACGGCTGACATTGGGATAAACATGAGAGCGCGCGCGAGTTGATCTAGGCACGCGGCCGCTGTGTCGCTTCGCCTCGCCTGATTTCATCGCCACAACACCGCCATCAACGATACAACCTATATCTAAATCTTCGATTTTTAACACATCGTCGATCGGCTACTACTATGCAAAAAATGTATATTTCATTTTGCGACCTACCGCCGGCCTAACTTACGCGAAATTTATATTTTATTTTGAGACGCACTACCGACTATTTTATGCAAAATTTTATTTCATTTTCAGATATATCAGCGGCTATTTTATGCAAAAATTTGATTTTATTCTGCAGCGTAACACCGGCTGTAGATTATGCAAAAATTGTATTTTATTTCGTGGCGTACCACCGGCGAATTTATGCAAAAATTTCATTTTATTTTGCGGCGTACCGCCGACTAGTTTATACAAAGGTTTCTTTATTTTAAGTCGCACCACCGGCTATTTTGTGCAAAAAATTAATGCGTGCCACCTGCGACAACGTTTGTGCGTGAATTCGCCAGCTTACTCGTCATATATCAACAATGCGTTAATCTATGGCTCGTTCCTTCTTAAGTTCTTTGGTATTCTTAGTCGTCTACGGGGTCACTGAATCTTTCTGGCAAAGCGTTCCATTGTTAGAGCGGAGTTACGATAACTGTAGGTGCAAAAAGTAGAATCAAGGTCGTAAAAAGCTTGGTCCTTCCTTATTGTGATATATATTATATTATATTGAGAAACAACTGTTACAGCTAAAAAATTAAAATGTTCAATTATCCAAAGACGAAAAGAAAATCAATTTATATCTTTCTGCGGTCGCTGTCTTGCTTTATAACTGGCTACTATTACAGTGTACAGGGATCTTGCAACGTAAAGGTTAAGCAAGTATGCCTCATTTAAACAGACAGCACTGTACTTTCTTAATCCGTTGAACGCCAACGTTGGGTTAATTGCAACATTCCATTTGTAATTTCTTTTCAATCAACTCACATTATTGGATTCTATCGAATTCACATTCTGATTACGAGAAGAAAATCCACGTATTTGTGCAAAATTTTTGCTTGGTTGGTAACTGGTGGTACAAGCGGAAAGGGGGTGATTCTACGCGAAAAAAGAAGTCGAAAATATAGAATAAAAATTTTTTTTTTTCTTTTTTTTTAATTTTTCCAGCGAGACAACGATCTACAGTGAGATCCGTTATAACGTACCGCACGCGTACCGAGCGAAAGTTCAAAGTCGATTTTCTCGAAAACAAAGCCTCAAACGAAAAATTTTTACTCCATATTTTCGACTTCTTTTTTCGCGTAGAATCACCCCCTTTCCGCTTGTACCACCAGTTACCAACCACCCTGTATATATTTATTTCCATCTACAATTTTGTACAGTTTGAAATTGAAGAATTTTATAGCATTACGATAAACTCTTTCTTTTTACAAATTATAAAATTTCATTTCGTGCCTTCGATCTGTGGTATACTTCCCGTAATATTTATTCTAATTTTCCGTATCTACCGTGCTTTGCAAAACAACAACTCACTTTATTTATGTTTGAGCGATAGCGTTCTATTTACACAACTTAGTTCGAGCTGAACGATAGCCCGAACAATCCAGCGCTCGCTCGTTCGATAGCATTCGAAACGCTTTGATCTGTTTGCCCAAAGAGAATAGCGGATCGTTCGAGTCTCGTGAGATTGGCTGATCTCCGCCGGGTCAAACAACGATGCCTTCCTACCTTTGGAATCTCAGTCGTTTCTTCCGTATCGCGTCACGTTGTCCGATTTTCGAGTTACACCGCGCTCGGGAATCATCGTTACGTTCGAAACATTCGAGACTCTTGAGACACGACAGACAAGCGCACTGGGAGCATCGGTTCGAAGCGGCAGTTTTTCTCGAACGAATCGTCGACGAAAATCGAATCGGACGTGCCTCGATGTCACCGATGCCCACGCACACGCCCACCGGGCCTATTCGTCACCAGGCGATTATTTGTAGCATAAGTCACTGATTGGAGATTTACGGCATTATACGTGTTATATGTACACCACAAGTATTTTTGATTTTTTAATAATACAACCGCTGTAAATACGCGTCTTCCCACTGCTTCGACAATTTTTAGTTGCCGTTAACCCCTTAACCTACGATTTACGTTCGAGAATTTTGGGCCGAAAACGCAAACAAGCTATTTGTACATTATATTATATATTATATTTGGCCCGATCATCGTACTACGGGTTATGCCCGTAATATTTACGTTTGGCCCGATCACCGTACTACGGGCTATGCCCGTAGTTGTAAGATAAGGGGTTAATTGCCGGTTATAAATTGCCGTGCTATAATTTCACAATTCTAGAAATTAAAACGGAGAAATAGGATAGTCGAATGATGTAGGAAGGCTTTTGAAAGGATATCGATGGCTATCGATGCGGGCTTCAACGTTTAAGAGATACCAAATAAACCAAACGTCGACCTTCGTTTTTTTCGAGATAGCCGTCAGCGAGTAAACATATTCGGCTACCGTGGTTGATCGAATGTCCGTAATGAATCAGCTCTGAATCCGCGTGGCACGCGCCAACCAGCATATCGTCCAACGACGAGTCGACCGATTGATAACGGAGCAAGCGCCAGTTTTCTGGCTCCCAACTATCAACACGCTTCTCTTCTATCAAATGTCCTCTGTGCGGTTCTACAATAGTTCGGACGTACGTCCGGACTTTGATCTTTACATTTCACTCTTGCTCTCGTTTCAACCAACCAACAATATTTTTAATCTCTAAGAATAATATTTGACGTAGGATTGAAATCATGCACTCCGACGCTTTTATCGTACGTTTTCTCAAACTTGGGATATTTTTTAACGCGCAAGGAATAGCTACATTCGGATCGAAAACGACGGAAGGAACGCAGCAGAGGTTAACAACTGGACCGCGTTTAACGCTTTGCCGACAGTGTAAATTTCTCAGTAACTTTAACCAGTAACCGGAGAGCTTTTTGCCAACATGTTTCAAGTTCAAGACACTAAGGTGACGTCACCGGACATTAACATTTCATTTGCACTTGACACCACGTTGATCTCACCGACCGTGAAAGCGTCAAGCCAATGAAAATATGAAAAGAATCCGCGCAATGTACAAAGATATACAAAATATCGATAATGCGAATTTTAAGCGGTTATACCTTTGCGATTTTCACAAATTACGTGTTATAAGAGCGTGATCGTACGATTTTTGGCATGTACGTACATACAATTTTCGATGAACAGAGGAACAACGCGGAGGCGTTTAACGACGCCGATCGAGCCGATCGGTGCTCGTGTGGCTGAGGAATTAGCGACTCGCGCGAACTACGCGTAACGCGATTCCTTGGTTGGCGAACAGCTGAAATCTTTAATCGTGGGTAACCTAAGCTATTACCGGCGAACTCGAGCCAACGCGCTTCCTTCGCGCGATTTTTCCTTTCGTCGTTTTCTCGCGTTCACGGTGTCGCGTTTCGCGAGGAATCGAATTCTGGCCGCGTCCAACGAAAAGTCACCGAGTTATCGCGAATCGACCAGGTAAACGCGTTTGCACGCTACTTCGATCGCTCTCGAAGGAGAAAAGGCGAGGGTTGGGAAAAATTTCAGAGACGTGCGACGATGGTTTGAAACGTGCAATTGAAAATTTTAGTTTGGAGTTTAGTCTCGAGAATTGAACCACCACAGCTTCTTATCGATCGGAAGCATTATTTTATTTACTATACAAAGTATTGTGCGTTCTTATTTATTATATTAACGTAATATTTTTAATTATAAACGAATATCTGTTTGATCTTACAAATCACAGTCGGATTCTGAGCAGACATCCTGGAACTATTCATTTAGTTTACCTTAAATCGTTTCGACAAGATTCACGTAGATTAGGTTTCAAAGGTCGAGGGCAACTCGGTTAATTAAACGATTAAATTATTGCAATTTACTACTGTAACTCTAGCAAGTGGTTTCGACTTCTCCCTCCGGCCATACAACACTCAAGTTTACGTTAAATATACAATGACGCTAATATGATCGATCACACGTATTCTAAACGATCTATGTTAGTTCGTGTCGACATTTCGTATCGTAGTTTACGTTAACTATATGCTGTAGGATCGATGATATGAATCAATTATCAAAATTATGAATATTTATGAATGTCGATATGTCAACGCTATATAAAAAGGTAAAATCGATAACTTCCTACGATAAATATTCCTGTCGACTGTATCGAACCAACTCGCAAGACTTTGACCTCGCCAAACATGTCAAAACACAAGAATTTTACGCTTACATGGCTCGAGTTGTAACTACTGTTCGAGACTTCCGGATATAGTATACCAGTGTGTCACCTGATCTTTAAAGAAGCTAGCAGCTATTCTGAAACGACGCGAAACGTCGGTATAATGCAATACTTGTGGACACGGCTTAAAAGCCGCGGCAAGTCTCGAAATAGTAAATCGTTAAAACGCGTTTGAAATATCGACGCTCCGTCCGATCGGAGATAAGCTCGATGGAAAGATTTGGCGCGTGACTCGGCAAATTTAGCAACGATCTCTACAATTTTAGCTCTAAGCTTATCGATCGCTGAGAATAATGTGAATTTTGTAAATTATAAACAGAAAAAATAGTTACAGCGCACCTATAAATAAACGGAGACACGTATAAATGGAGACAAAGCAAGGAAGATAAATATAACTGTAACGTAAGACCGATGTGAATCCCAGAGGATGGAAAGCTGCTTTTCTCAGGGCGTTACTTTCCGATCTGGAACATCAGCTTTTCCTTCCAAACGATTGCCGTTCAGAACCACTCGAAATGCATATCTTATCGCCGCGTCTACGTCCAGTCGATATCGATTGTACATCGTGAAATCGCGTCGGTGAAGACGTTTGCATGGATTCGAATTTGACTCCAACTAAACTATCCAGAAATTTCAACGACCTTAGGTTTGATTAAACAGTGTGATACCGATTTCCGTCGTTTCGTGGTCACGTGATCGATAGCACTATGTATACATTTGGTGGAAACGATATGACACGGTCATAAGTCAAAGCTACAAGAATGGATTTCATTGATGCAGCCGGAATCGTTCGCGTTTTAAAGACGTTATCGAGGTCACCAGTTGGAAAACAGGACAAGTCCACTTTCTGACGGTACGTAAGTTACGTAAGAATAAGAGATTATTCGTGTAATAATCTTTATCCGAATAAAAATCTGTCGAATAACGTATTCGTATAAGAATTTATTCGGTCACTTATCTTTCGGATCAATTAGATTTTTATTCGAAGGAATTTGAATGCTGTTCGATCGCTATACCAACCGGTGCATATCATACAGTGTAGATTTTATTCGCCACTGATTTTATGATCGCGTTATATCGTTTCTATCGACGGTAAATGATTCGATTATCAAAGTACGATCGAGTATTTGCGTAAAAATGATACGCCGTGTAAGTTTTAACTCGTACAACGCAATCAAACTCACTTTAACAGAGTTGTTTCTCTGTATAAGGAGAATTTGTCACATAAGAATGTCGTTGATCTTTTTCGATAGACGATTTTTCTCGTAACCCGTCTTACACGTGGATAATTTGGGCCCTGGCCGAGTAAAAGGTTGCTTTCCAAGCAAATCGCGTATGTAAATCGTATCGGCGTTTTTTTGCGCGCGTATTGGCTGCGTTATCAGCATAACGAGACACGAACAACCGGTTATCACGACTATCACGGCGGGTTGGCCCAAGGCAATAATAGTGATAAGCCAAGTGAAATTGTTAGCAATGTCTCGATGCTTGCAACGTTATCAGATTCGAAGCAAAAAGAAACATCGTCTATTTTCTCAGTCTTCGTTTCTAAACACGGTAAAACTTGCTTATTTTCCCAGTCATCGCCTCCAAAATGTAGTAGAACTTCGTTTGAATGAAATTCCACTTTACCAAACTCCTGTTATCCGAACAACGAAGACTACGTATCTTTATTTTTAATTTCTTTGCCATAGAAGAGCAACTTTGCACAGCGACGAAACAATTTTACTTTCGCGTTTAAAACGAAACAATTATTGTAAGATATAAAGGATATTCTTATTTAATTTTAATGTCCACCTGTTCACGTTACACGATATTTTCTCGGTCCTTCGTTATATTAAAAAATAACGGCGCCTCGTAACGTACGACATGTTTCGTTCCACTGTGCAAAATTCACAGACTGACGTTTAAGATGTCAAAGCTTAGATGCTTTAAATAGCCCTACATTACTACAGTCTAAGAAAGCTCGTTGTACTCGTGCCCTATGAAACGACATCTATCATAGGCAGGAGATGCAAGAGCGCGATAAGTTCTCGGCTTGGCGACTGCTAAAGAAACATTATCGACCAGGCGATGCAACGATTCCTTGTGTTTAATAGGTTAACTCGTAGAATCGTGTAACGCGAACTCGTGGCCCGAAATCATGCTAATTTAATCGCAGTCGTGTAATGTGCTATAATGCGGGAAAAGGTATGCGGCGGCTCGCTAGAGCCGTAATCAACGCGGACGAAAATTTATGCAAAATCGCCGCGCGCCACCTCCGAAACCTGACGAAACACGCCGACTTGCGGTGTAACTGTAAAATGACCCAGTAAGAAGCTATAAGCTCTACTCGAGGTGCTTGCAGTCGTTCATTTTCCCAGCAATTCGGGGAGGAATTTGGAACCGCTGGAAATTTCCGCTTTGTACGTTAGAACGAACTTTCGCACGCACGTGTCAGCAAATAATAGCTAGAAGCCGGATATTTATGCAAATACATGCTTTTACGAACAAAGCTATAAAGATAGAATACACGTTGGGTCACGAAAGTTTTCAAACACTTAATAATAAAATTGTTTATGTTAAAATAAAATTTCACCAAACTCGGTGAAGTGTATTCTATGTTAGGAAGAGCAAACATTACATCATGCAGGAAATGGTACCTGCCATAAACAATGCGATACCGAACGAAGAATTTGAAGTAAGTTTCCGAACAATATGTAAGAAACGTAGTACTACGGCTCTTCCCGACTCCAATATTTTTTAGCCCGTGAGAAACATTGTTCTTTCGTTGCTCGTTAATCGTTAATGGTAGAAATACATTATGGAAATTTTATTAATACACGCATTTATTAATAATAAAAATACATTTTCTGAAATACGAGATTCTTTCGTTAATTATAAGTAGCGGAGATTCTAATTATTTTTGCTCGATGTATTTCAATATGATCGCTGGAGAAGAAGGCACTGAAAACGCCGTGTTCTCCGTGGTTCTTTTAAAATCTGCCATACGTATCTGCTATAATTCAAGTTCGAGGTATGAAATTAACCAACACACTCGCGACAATACTCCCATCCGGCACGCTCAAGAATTCTCAAACACTATGCGTATCGAGGCGTCGATCGACGCTGGTTTTGACAACGACCGCTGCCGCCGCCGCCGCCGCGAGGCGCCGTCTGTTATTAAGAGGAATAAAAATGATCGAGTATCGCGCGTCGGTTGCGATCCAACGCCAACCAATTGCAAGGGGGGTGTGGAAAAGCAGAGATAGGAGTGGACACACGGAAAAGTCGTTTGGCAATTAAAAAACCGTGAACGGCGATCGAAGGCAGTCGTGGCTTGACTGTACCGCCGTTCAGCGAGTCACGATCCTCCCTCGATAGCCTCGAGGAGGTCATCGATTCTGCGAAACCTAACGAGTTTCTTTCTACCGTGGCTGGCGTCCTGACCAACGGCTATAGAGAGGTTAATACTGTGCGAACGACGCTACGTGGATCACCGCGGGATTAAAACCAACCGATGCAAGCGCGCACCTTCCCACTCTTCGATGCGTTTTCAATCCAGGAATTTGCATTCACACCCTCCGCGTAGCGCGGCTGTTGACTCTCGCAAACGAGACCTTTCGATTCATCGGTGAATCGGAATAGAATTATGATTTTCTAATTTCCGGTGCTAATTGTTCCTTCGTTTTGCTTCCTGAATTCGAGTAGGTATAGTATACGACTTTTGGTGGAAATTTTCGGTAAAAGTTGCTCTTCTTTTTTAAATATTTATATTAGGGTATATCGGCATCATCCCGATTAATCGGTACATTCGCTGTTTTTTCAATGGCCGTCGTAAGTTATATTTAAAGAAATCACCGCGACGTCGCGTGCATTGGCAGTGACATCGATACCACACAGTTGACAAACAAACCGAAGGAATTGATATTTCATTTTTGTTAATAAATTGCAATTATCCATTGTTGTCTTATAAATTATTTTCCTCGCTTACGCTTCATAGGTACAGAATTTTACTCCACTGTATTAATTTCATACTTTTCAGTAATAATTGTGTCTCTTTTCCTACGGATTATTTACGCGCTATTGTAATATCATAATATTATAACTTTTGGTGACTATCGCTTCGTTTCCTTCGGAGCGTAGATCCAAGTGTATATTATAACGTTATAATGTATATTATAATATGAACGTAGAAGATTCTTTTCTACGTGTTTAAATACTTTCACATTGCTTTGTACACGAGCAATGTGATTTTTCAAGCAAGTTCAGAATAATATCACAGAAGGGTAGAGTCCTTTCCGATCGGCCAAGGTAAACTAAATTCTACTGCGTTCCGAAAATTTCATGTCACATCTATCTTTCGAAAGCTTGCGTTTAAAATTAGCAAGTGCACCGTAGCATACGCGTATTCGTTTCGCGAGCAGAAGGGCTGCGAAGAAAAGCTCGATCGCGTTGACCTATGATACGATATTATTCAGAGTGGCGCGAAGTTAAAAATAAACGCCACGGTCCCGGGAGAAAGAAGCCCCCAACGGGGTCGTTCGAATCGTTGACGCGATCCACTGAAATAAAAGTAGCTAGTACGTTCCCCGTATCGGGCGTTGATCGCACCAGCTCCTGGAATCTATTAAAAGCGTCTCTTCCGTTTTCGATCAACCAACAAGCGTTAATCCCGTACACATCGATGGACGACTGCTTTTTGCTTGGCGTACACGTTTATAAATAAACCACCTGTACACGCTCGTTACGCCAAATATAGCAACGATGACGGTTCGAGTCGAATCGTTCGACTCTCGCACCACGAGATCCCTCCTTTCTGACTCTATGGCGTGGAAAATGGTTGCCACCTACGATTCGTGCGACACAGTCATAGACACACCTGGTGGTGCACACAGCAGACATATATGAGTCTATACGAGTCGTTGTCCAAAGCTGTTACGTACAGTTGCTCGCATTGAATATCTGGCCACAGCATTATCTCTGTATGTGCCGTTTCGTTTAAGAGACGAAGGAACAGAAATCATTGGATTGCATAAGAAGGAGGTGATTTAAATATCGTGTTGCCTGCTCCGAGAAAACACGAACCATTTATCGCAGCTTGAAAATACGTAAACAATTTCTGTCTGTGAATAACGTCCGATCGTACCACAGATTTTTAACGAAACGGAGCTTTGTCTTCAGTTTTCTCCTTTGTTTCTTAAATTTCAAATTCATCTTTATCCTCGCATCTTCTATTTTAATATCATGCTGCAATTAATACGAATAATTGTAGAAATATACTTCTAATTGTTTTATACATTTTTCCAGGCTATCCGTGTTATTTGCCATCGTATCCGCTTAATATCCGCGGTTTAATCGTCAAACTTGTTATTATTGTACCAAAGTATCCGCTATTAATTACCGACTCTCAACCGATATATAAAGTTCCACTAATTGTACGAGATAACTTCGTAATATTCCTCGTTAATGAGAAGCGAATAAAAAGCCTATACGCAGAACGCGGTATATCGCCAACCTGCTGCTCAACAGAGTCAACAAAGTAACGTTCAAACTATAGTGCACGTGTTTTTTGTTGGTCGAATCCTTCGTAAGTTATTCACCTGATCGTGGACCAAGTGGCCTTGGTGCGGCACAACAAACTGGCAGGATGGGTCAGTGACGCGTGAAGTTGCTTCGACCGCATGGTGTGCGGTCCGATGAATGGAGAGAAGACGGGAAGACGGGAGAAAGGAGGGATTCTTCGTGGTGGTGCTCTCTTACCTAAGAAGTGCCGGTATTTATGTTCTCGTTAACCCTTCCGCTATGAACAGCCACTATCGAGGCCGCGTAGTTCGGTAAAACGTTTCTTCGCTCTGTTATGTTTCTTGTAAATAGAGCTTAACAAGAAATGTGCAGTTACCAGCAGTTTATCGTAAGAAAATGTTTTAATCGTTTAACAGTGTTTAACACGTTTTCGCCGACGCTTCTTTCAACAAGTTATATCCGCTGCACATGGTTATAGGTTGTAATACAGTGTGTTCTTCTGATCGAATCTTTTCGGATATTTTTGTCGACATCGTTAAAATGTTATTACATAGTTTTATAACAGAAAATGGTTGGTTAGATATATATGTATATATATAGGTTGTACGAAGATTTATTATGGAGTTCCGAATGATTTACGTTTATTGCAAAGTTATAAAGGAATTATGAAATACGAAGAGAATCACAAGGATTTATTGTTAATATACTGCGAGACAAGAACAGGTTTGCAGTCAACGTAATTATTGGCTATTAATGTTTCATTTCAGAATGTACATACAACGTTCCTTTTGATTTTGTTTTATTTCTATGAAACAGTTACCGTCCGAGTCAATATATGCTCAATACGTGTGTCTTTTCTTTCAAGTTCTTCGTACGTACAAGTCTAGCGGAATCGAGCGTTATCGCAGGGACTATACATCGCCCTCTGCGTATTTTCTATTTTTATTAGATACAACTCTTTAATAAAACTTTAAACGATCTATGTCTATAAAAAATATATATATATATTTTTTTATTACCTACACTCTGAGCAAATTTGATCGGAAAAAATTGAAATACACCGTTAAAAAACGTATTTGTCGTGGCTTTGGTTGGTGATTCTACGCTTTCGGATCGGTGGAAATCTGTTAAAAATGTGGACGGCAAAATTGATCTCGAGCATGACTTTCAAGGTTAAACCCTTTTTCTTCATTGCATCGTGTGGTATTTATCACGAGGAAGAAACGTCCCAAAAAAATCATGAGACGCAAATGTCCTGCTGGAAAAAATTCTTTACAGCTTCGTCGGTCCTCGAACCGATTTCATTTGTTATATCGCGATAATACAATATATAAAAAATAATATAAGTTAGAAGAAAGTATAAACGGTAATATAATTATGTAACAATAAGCAATAAATTTTGTTTCGTAATATATACATATCGAGGAAAAGTAAGTTCCAGGTCGTCGTGATTTCCAGAGGGTTCAACGATCCACAATTGCTACACCAAATTCCTCACTCGATGGGTCCTCGTGTCCATTGGCGTAAAGAAGAGTAAATTTGTGCCGGTATGCCTCTCAAGAAGATCTTTACGAGGTTCATCGCGCGCAAGAATTTCGTAGGATGACGAAAATTTTGTCCCTGGATGCTGGGAACATTAGAGCGCAATGCACGATATCTCGAAGATATCTCGTTTCTGGATGAAAGAATTTCTTTCAACAGCAACATTCTCGATCATTAGAACACAGGAGTTCGAGCGCATAGAAATTCTCACAGTATGACACAGAGATTCAGTCAGCGGCATTTGAACACGTCTGATTTATTCCATATCTGACTTTAACGTGTAATAAAGTCAGTTTGAAGATTAAAGTGACATATATTACGTATACTTTCACAAAGTATGTAAATTCATTCGTAAGATAATGACACTTTCGTTATTTCGTGTTATTATATTTGACATTAAAATACGAATAAAAACCAGTTTGAAAATAAATGAAACTTTAAGCAATTTTGTCCGAGAGAACGAAGAGATTCGCGACGCATGGTTTCTTTCGAGCTTTTGTTCCTCGCGATGAGTACCGTGCCATTCAACGGAAAAAGCGTCAATTTTGCAGTCTACTTTTTTAACGGATCTCCACCGATCCGAAGGTGTACGATCACCTCCCAAAACCATGACTAACACTTTTTTGACATCCTGTATATATTTTAATAAAAGAAGCGCAGCGTTATTCATTTAATCCTCTATATTCTATATCGTTATCGCGTAATATCAATTTTAAATATTATAATTATACCAATTTATCGTATTTTATTGTATTTTTCTATTGGGGAAAAGAGTCCACAAAATCAGCTTAGCGCGGTAGAAACCCTTCTACACCTTGCAAAATATAGTTTCTCGCCTTTTCGTTGCAATTGATTGATTGCTATCGATCTATCTGAAACGGTGACTTCGTGATCGATTGGCGACAATAAGCTCGCAAAAACGGTAGCGAGCACAATGGGCGATGACGACAACGCTAGGACGCATGTGCCTCGAATCACTATCCTTAACTAGCGCTGGCAACCTCTTCCGCACGCGGCGTACACTCCAGATTTGGCACCGACAGATTACCATTTATTCAGGTCGATGCAATACTCTTTAGTCGGGCAGCACTTTCAAGATGCCGCAGAAATACGAAAACGCTCCAATGTCATTTTCTTACGACGGAATACGAAACTCGACAGAGAGTCGTGCACAATGGGAGAAATTATTTCCACCTATTGTGCACAAATAATATAATAGAAAGTTGAAAAAAGAAAAGACTAAAACTTTCCGTACACCTGATAAACGAAACGTGTACACGCGTGATAACTGTACTCTCTAAAGCAACTACAACAAGTGGATTACGTTTCTACAGAGTTTTCTGATTACGTACGTATAAATTATCTGCCGCAAAATGCATTTCAAAGAAACAAACTGTCTAAGGGTTGATACCGGTATCATCGTTACTATGGAATATTGAATGGAATATCTCGCCATTCAACCTGTTAACGACGTTACCCGGACGAAAGTATGCGTTTATCGTTGAAGCTGAAGCTGACGCACAGCGGTGTACGAGATTTTTTGGCGAGGTCCGGCGTGGCGAAAGGGTTAACATAAGAAGCGAATCGAGTCGGCCGGTTCTATTAACGGAGTTGTTAGCAGGTGTGAGCCGAGTCGAGACACGTAGCGGCAACACCATGGTTGGCCGGAGATCGACGAACCCACCTGTCACGCGGGTACAACAAAATTGCAACGATCCATCGGGATTAACGTCGGCTGTGCAACCGGCTGACAGGTTGGAGGGGATCGCGTGGTTACTTGAAAAAATTTCAACGGACACCGCATTCCAGACGTTCTCTTCAAGGTTATTAGCCATTCACCTAAAGGCCGAAGTACTCGGATGCCCTGCACCGATGAAACTCCCTTCATCTCCGCGTATTTTCCTACTGTTTCCAACGATATCGGTCGTCATTCGACAATTCATTTCTTTGAGAAACTAAGGCGGCAACTTCGGTTCGGGGTGTTAAAGTTGAACTGTCGCGAGTTACGGGCACGGAAAAGGATTTTTATAAATATATATACTATATATATATCCGTAGAACTTCGTTTTCTTTTCGAAACACGGTTTCTCTCCATTCGCATTACGTGTTTCTCTTGGTAAAGAATATGAGATAAATAGTAGGCGATTTCGACGTTTGCCACGGTTCTAGGATTAATATAAATAAATCGCGGTAAACGTAAATAAGAAAAGCGAAGTTTACTTTGTGGCAAATGTACAAAAGACGTACAAACGAAACTTCTATGTTACATTGAAAACATTGAAAAACGATAATCGTAAATACAGTTTGGATGGAAATTCTACCGTAACATTAGAAGCGTACGAACGAAGGGTTAATTTTGATTTTTAATGGCACGTAGCATGAATGCGCAGTAGACAACTCACCGTTGTTGTTCTGGTGCGATCTTATCGAACAGTTGCGAACACGTCGAAACAGCTTTCGTATGATTCCCGCGTTATACCACTCGATACAGGCAACAACCTTCGGAAATATCGAACGTTGCAACATTTAAGATTCCTAAACGCGGCGACGTTTGGAATCTTCTCACGATCCAGGCCTTGGAGAGGTTAAATTATTGTCAAACCGGTACCACGAGACAGCGAGCCACCATCAGACGCAGCGGGGTCCGCGATGGAAAATTCCTAGGACGAAAATGGCGGGTGACGATGGCGAATGGTTCGAAAGAGGGATCGTAAATAACGGTTGTAACCGAGATGGAAGAAAGTTATAGTATAAGAATCGGTATCTTGGTTCGAACGATTTTGGTCGGGGATAACTGCAATGAATAATTAGCCAATTTTTATTACAAATTTACGTTGAACCTTCTTGTTTATCGTTAAACGACATATTATCGACGACAGAAGTTATTTTTTATCACGAATGTCCATTATCTAGGATGGAATATTTGTCTGATCATCGATAAGCAAACGAATTTTACCGTTTATAATGATTATCTCTGGATAATTTAATCTTTCAACAAATGTGTTCTCCACGATTTAACGGTCATCGTCTACCATTTAAACAAAGACGAACTTCTCTTCGAGCGGTTAAATAACCGTCTAACCGACTTTTTCGCAAGCATAAATAAAAAGTACATATATAGTTGTTATTTTTGTTGCCTGGTTCGAAGATATTGAAACGCGTGGATCTTCTGGGGACGCATTGTTGCGGTGGTATCGTGCACGCTCGACGATTCACTGGAAACGATTGCCAACGGCACAAGTAATATTATAACAACAACCGAAAGATTGTGCATAACCACATCATATATTCTCACCGGCAACATCGTTCCGACTAATTGCCACTTTGTGCATACCAACGGAACCGGTTACGATCGATGATTCGGGCGGCGCATTCGGTTCGGATAATGGTTCCGCTTCGTCGCTGCGATCGATCGAAACGGCCACGAATGCTCGCCAACGAGAAAGAGGCCCGTTTTCTCCACCGATCATCACAATAAATAAAGGAATCCAGGAATACATTGTGTTTCTCTTTTGCATTTACATATTTAACAGCTCGTGCTTTCTGTTTCCCGCCGAAATTCGACCCGTTCGTGCTTTTACCTTACAGTTACTGGCTATTGAATTAAAATCACCAAATATTTTCAATGTCTTTCTTTTATTGCCAGACGACTGTACAGTTTCGTATCAACCATCGCCACGCATTTAATCTTAACCAAGATTTTCCGCTTATCGCGTTAATATTCCTTTCGATTCGTATCCTTTCATTTCGGTACGATCGATAATAAATGACTAACGACGTCGTCGACCTATTTGGATCGGAAATGTATCGAATACGGATTCTCTCGAATTTTCTGAATCTTCGTTTCAACATTGTCTTGACGGAGAATTTTGCGAGAAATGTCTATATAAATAGGCGACACAAAAGAGCTTTTATTGGAAGTTACAGCGTTCGTAGTGGCGAAAGGACGCCGACAAATTCTGCCAAAAGATTCGAGATTTGCCCGCAAGACCGGTATACCGATTGTACATCAAGTAGATGCGTGTTCAGGGAACCACAAATTTGGCCACCGATACCCTGTGCGCTATTTTATCGACGTTTCACCGCGATTTATGATAATATTGTATTGTTCTTCGTAGCCTTACTGCAAACGACTACTGTCGTTATGACAATTGACTTATTTGACATATTGTCAAATGACTCAGCATCGAATCTTTACGGGCGACAGAATGTTTCTGCGGCCAACCGCTGGGCAACATCGTGATCGCGACCATTTGTTTTACCCGTTTCCTAACCTTGGATACATTGTGGTACATTGTGTCAGTGTAAAAGAGACTCTGACACTTTATACCTTGAGTTGTGGATCTTTTCTGATACAATCGCTCGTCAATTTCTTCGTACATTTTATTAAAATGTTCGCCTTTGTTCCGATGAAATTTCACCGGCAACGAAACGCATTTTATACCGATTGCAAGAAGAGTAAAATCTGTTCTAGAAGCAAATATAGGTGCGACAGTATTCTTGATTTAAGAGTATGAATCCATCTCAAAATACACGTACGTGTAACGAAACGAAATACAGTGCCAAACAAAAGTATTGGCACAGGCCGGATCTTCGTATAAGAATCTTCGTAAATCTGCGAAGAAGCTGATTATCTACTTAATTTTCCTTTTTTTTTTTTTTTAACGTGACTGCCGACTTTGAAGTTTAAGCGCGCCATGAATCATAAATTTTAAAAATAGCTGTAGCGAAGAAAAAGGATAAAACACGTACAAAGGTCTGTTTTCAGCGGAACAAAAGTGTTGGCACATTGACGATTCCGCGGTACAATTTTCTTACAACGTTTCATTTAATACTTAGTATGCAATCCTTTATTTAAAAACGTACCAATCTTTTTACCATTTTTTGACCTAGTTTGTTACGTTCTTCAAGAAGTATTTCCTTCGAATCCTCCTTAGGCGCGATACGATACGCTTCGATCCTACTTCCCAATTCAGACTAAACAGGCTCAATGGAGTTTAGGTCTGCGGATTATGGCAAAGTCGATAATATATTCGACGTATTAAAAATGATTTACCAACAACATAGGCCGTATGTTTGGGGCCATTACGAAAATAATAATTTTCTTGTAAATTTCATTTTTCCGTACTTTTGCTCTAAAATAATTCGCTCTACGTTCGGATTACGCGCTATCAACGATCACAAAAATACTAACTCGAATACACGTAAACAGAAGACAGCGTATGTATATATACGGATATATCTCATTTCATATATCCTTCTGCAAATAATGTCGTAAAAATATTCAGGGAAAAATCAGTGGTACGATCTCTTCGTTTTATCCAATTCCAAACAGCATCGGATGATATACCCGGATGATTCGCGCTGTGGGGAACGCGGTGTGTTATCTGTCGTTCGCGGAAAATATCGGGACGAATCGCGAATTCACGCGAATAATAAACGAGCCAGACCCCTGGGACACGACGAACGAGGCGATTCACCGTCCCAACAGTCCATTATATTCGTTCAGGGTTCGACGCGATCGAGAGGACGAATTCGCGGCTCAAATCCGCATCGGGATTCACGGTTGCATTACGATCGTTCGACAAAGAGAGAGAGAGGCACTCCTCGTCGAATCGAGGTCTCGATGAAATCGCCGATCTAGACAGCAAATTCTACGAACGTTGGAAGGATAAAGCTTGAATTTATCCGAGTACGATTTACCTGTTCAATTTTATCCAATTACGCAACGATCGACTAATTAACAACTCAAAGAAACAACATTCGATTAAATAACGCATGATAGATTATCTATTAGTTTGGCGCGCGTAAAACGTTCAAAGTTCGAAATTAACCAACTAAGATTATCTATTGAATCGTGGCCAACTACGGAAGAATCGATCGATCAAGTCGTAGGAAAGATGTTTTGTTACAATACGTACGTTAGATGTTCGGAAGATTTCCATTGCTTAGCTATTAGCATAAATCATTACTTCAACGTTGTTAAACTATCGGTTTAAATATCACATACATTTCTTGTTTGTATTAGAAATCATCGCTTCAGGCATCGTTTACCGTTGCTACTGAGAATCCTCGCTTCTGACGTTTATATCGTTCGCTGTTTCAGCTCCTCCATCGAAAACAATTTCTCAAGCATCCTTCGAAATTCCGCTAGTCAAGCATCTCGTAAGAACGCTCGAGACCATTCGAGAGACAAAGGATACTGGTAGAAACTGTATGGAAAGGATTGCGTGTCAGCCGTGTTCGACGAATGATCGCGATCTCGTCGATTCGACCGGCTCTACCAGCCGGACACGGAACAGTTTGGAAAAACGGGCGGCGCGAGCGTATAAATTAGCCGCGTAACGTTTGTCATTCTCGTGCTTTCGGCTCGTTAAAGCATGACGGAGACCGGAAAGCAGCGTCGGGGCGCCGCACGAAAGCCAGAACGCCGCGACGCGACGCGGTGTCTATCGTGCGGCTTCGCACGAATCTCGCCTCGCCTGCTCACCAAGGCAGCACGAAACGTGATTACGTCCACCGTGTATTGCCGATCGTGTTTCCGCGTGTAATCCACGATTTGCTCTTTGCTCCCTTCACCGAGTTCCATGGCGACAATAGTCGTTCGGACTTAGACGCGTTCCCTCATTGCTGTTACGTTCTTATTAAATTGCTCCGTAAGTTCTATTTAGTTCGCAAAGTTGCCGGCTAAAGTAAGGAATGCGAGTCTGGTTTTAGCTAGCGGATCTTACGCGGTAGAATTCCATTTATATGAACTGCATTTATTTGAACAAAGTTTTAGTCGGAGCCCGATCAAATCAACTACAGCCGGTTGAAACTACTTCTTATCTAACGTGAATTCCTATTATACGAACGAAAAATCGTACGTAGGGGGAGACATAAATTCCAATTGTACAAAGTATTCTTTCCCTAGCAAGTAAACGGAGTTCTAGCGAAGCGCCACAGCAATCGTAGGGTATACAAACCTTTGTTCGAGCAGAACTTGGTCTACGTAAATTTACGATAAATAAATAAATGAATAAATAAATAAAAATCGTAAGAGGTATGTATCATCCGTGCACGCCAGCCAACTCAGACGAGGAACAAAGTAATCTAAAACAGAAGTAATTTCCTGGTTCGTCGCATAACAGTTCGTAGCAAATCATAAAGATCAGGAACAACAATGGAGAAACTTGGTAAAGCATCTTCGGTCTTAATACCGTTTCGAATACCGGAAGTGGCTTGGAGCTGGAGCCAAATGCTCATCCGGCAATATCCGCTGATTCATCGCGACGCCGTTCCCGGATGCGCATCGTCCACGGAACGAGCGTCGGAATGGTCTTACTTTCGGGGCTCGATTCGAATTACCATCACCCGAAAAAGAACTTAGAGCTCATTCACACGATATATGATTCGCGATTCGCGTATATTACATGCGCCCAACTCTGTATTGCAATCGCAGTGTTAGTACTCGTACGTATGTAAAATTCCTTTCTATGCTTCGTCAGCTACGAGAATCACCGCCATCGAAAGTAAAGAGCCGTTTCCTTTGATTTTTGAAACTCTGGGTACAGATTTTATAGAAGTGGGGAAAAATTGCGAAATTCAAAGGTTCGTATCGCTTAAAAAAAAATGAAAAACCAGCAAAATGACGACTTAAACCCTCCATAATTTCGTAATTTCGTAGCGTAGGCTACATTATACTTAAAATAGCGTATGACAAGATCCATTTTCTTCCTTTACAGGGAACGACTTAATGTATACGTTCTACTTAGATACTTTTCCTTTGTTGCATCTCTTTTATGTACGTATAAGCAAAATGGATGAGCTTCAACGTCGGCCATTTTCACAGAAAAGTCCTCATTCGTCTTCCAGCTAGGAGATTTTCATATTTTTAAAAACATGAAAAAAAATTATTCAATGTTCTAGTCATTCAAAACCAAGTCTTATCGATATAAAATCACGTGCAACTTTTGTCTTCTTCTCTTTCATTCCTCGCTTTATCAGGTCGTCCGAAAAGTTTCTTTCGTTTCGTAAGGTGATAATAGATGAACAACAATTTCCGTTTTATATGATTTTATTGAATTAGGTATGACCAATTTCGTTATATTTCTATTATTATGTAGTATTATTTCCTTATAAAAACGAAACAAACTTTCCGGTCGACCTAGTAGAACGCGGTTTCCATGTCGTCCGCGGCTGAAAGATCGAGAAACGTATATTCCATAGACAAGAAGATAGCAACTGAGAAGTAAATAAATGACACTTACGATTAGCTAGGAACTGCGCCACGTGGCTATCTGATTCTCGAATGCGATACACGTATCCGTCGTGTGAAAGAGGTCTTGTGGGTTCGGTGGGACACGACGGTGTATCGTAGAAGGGCGTAGGTAAGTACAGTAGGTACAAAAGGAAAGGACAAGATCGAGGCGAGGAGAAGAAGCAGGAAGCAGACTCGAGGGGCCAGGCACCGAAAACAAACGACGAGGAAATCGAGGACGATCGTTTCGACGGGGAATGGCGGCGGCGCAGCGCGGCGTGTCGACCAGGAAAAGGCGGAGGAGAAGAAGGAAGCCTTGGCCCGTGGAATAATGGGAGGTCGGAACGTAGAAGAGGCACCTAAGGGCCCTTCAGACAAACAGAGGGATCGCGCGTTCGACTCTAAATCGCGTTCGCGATTGTAATTCACAGTGGCGAGGGAACCAGCTACCCCGAAACCACTTGGTAGACTCGTTAGAGTTTAGAAACGAACGGTAACATCGAGTGAGAAATTATCTGGCGAAACTTACGAAAGAAGAGTCGTCGGCTCGTCATAGGAATTTCGAACCTGTCTCGAAGTATCGTTTGTTTTTCCACTCAGAGTACGAACGTGGTTGGAAAGTTGTGTTTTTGGGGATTCGTTGTAATTTGGAATGAATGATACGAACGAGGTTGTTAAAATTAGACAGGCTGGAATGTACTTCGCTGTTCACAGGTATTAGCATACTTACGAGAATTAGACGAAGCTGAAGAATCGTTCGAATAAAGGTCCTTGCGATTATTACATAGTTTGGAATCGCGATGTCGACACAGCCAGAATTGATACGTGAATTTACGTTTTACTAAAGTTTACTCAGCGGTGTTTAATGGAAATTGAATCGCGCCTTCTTTTCAAACGAAAGAGCATCGATAGACCCAACTTCTGTTACACAATCACGAAGAACAGAGCACGCAAATTTTCGTGACTGACCCGAAGCGTCAGATTAACAAACAGGGTTATAGTATTGCGTGACGAAGAAGGCGAACAAAATATAGAACGTGGAAGGATGTAGGGCATTATTAGGGCAACAGATCGAACAATTTTTAAGAGCCTTCAATGAGTCTAATTTGACACCTAGAATGCTGTTGCACAATAATTTTCCGACTAATAATATTAACGAAATACCTGTAGATTATAGATACCTCTTCTATGATTTTATCATTTTTCAGCTTGTAATTACGATAGAGACCTAGTAGCTTGTCTATCGAATTTTATTTATTTTATTGCCAACCACCCTATGTTATACCAGTGGGAACATGTAACTTGCGTGACTTAGCAAATTTCATTAATAATTTTAATTGAATATCGGACGTCGTATAAATGTTTTTTTTCTTTTTTTGTTTTTTTTTTTTAATCTGAAACCGGTAATAGACTGGCGTACCGAAAAACCGTTTCTTGCCTGTCGAACGAAACAAAATACGAGTCGCGATATCGGAATTCATCGAAACCCCCTCAGGAAACAAGGGTTGTCGTCTCTTATCTCGTTACCTGAATTGATCGAGGGAAAAAGACAAAACACGCGGGGACGAATATACCGGGCTGTTCGCGAGGAATTAAATCGATTGGCGTGCACGGAACACATATTAATTGGATTTCTCTGCGCGCCAGAGTAAGCGGGCTCGAGGGTTGGGTGCGGGTGTGGGCGCCAACGCGAGCGACACCACAAATGGGGTCATCCACCTTGGCCAGCCGATGACCGTAGGGCCAGGTGAAACGAGCCGGCGGGGGTCTTCCCGGGTATCTTTCTGTTGTGTATTCGAGCGATACCGGAAGCTGCTGTCTAGACGATGCTTTTTTCCTTTCCTCTGCTGGTTCCGGCTGCCGGTTCCCCTCGCTCTTGAGTTTACCGTCTTCCGTGACTGAAATTTTCGCGAGCCTCGCACAATCGCGATTGGCTTCGTTCCAGTCTCTCTAAACACATCCTATCCTTTTGTCACTGTCTTTCAACCCTCCTCGCGTTTGACCTGTATTCCATCGAGTTTACTCGATCTACCCTTTTAAATACGCCTGGCTTTTAAGAGGGGTTTAACCCTTGTACCGGTAACTGGCTACTTGGGTCGTTTCTAGTTCTCTTTCAAGTAAGCCACGAGTCACGATTTCATCAAGTACAGCGATACACTTTTAGATCGTCAACTCGTGTATGAGAAAAAAATTCATGGGGAATTATTTTCGAAAATTTATTCCGTTACTTTTTATATTTTATGCTCCGTGATTTATAGTTTTACATCTTACTGGTGAGAAAATATTATAAAATACGTATATAGGTTGTGTTAAGCGTAGTGGAAATAACGTAGAAGCGAAAATATATAAAAGTATTGTGTAAGTAAATGTGTCTTTCGCTATCTGCACGCAGCTGCTTTATCTGGCAATGTTTATACGAACACGAAACCTAGTCTGTCAAATGTTGCGATCTTTATCTTAATAGGGCAAGATGGATCGTACGTAATTGAATAAAATAATATAATGCGAAGGATGGTGCGTATCTATCGTTTCCTTCTAAAACGAAAGAAACTTTTGGACCAGCTTGATATAATAATTGACAGATCGTGAAACGACGATAGTACGCGTTTAAAAGCGATCGTTTTTCGTAACTAGCTCTTTATTTTTTCGAAAGTATATTATTTGCACAATTGCTTACTATTCTGTGGACATTTTCCCATCGATTCGTGTTTTCACGCCTGATTAAAGTGCTGATGAAATTTCAAAATACCTTGTACAACACTCGACAACGTTTCAGAAATGTCTCTACGTGTCCAAATACTTTCGTAACCTTTGGCAATTGTCGCGGCATATCTTTAGCAATTGTCGCGCTAAAATACATGCCTCTTGTTATTCACCAACTGGATGAACATAACTTTCGATATTTTATATATGTTCTTATACTATCTGAATTATATACATTTTTCTACAAACATTCGCAGTCTAATTATCGTTGCTCATTACGTGATGAAATTTCATTAGCGTCCCATTGACATCTAATGAAACTATCGCTCTACGTCTGACTCACAATCCGTCAAGAAAGATACTCGGTCAAACGAAATTAGACAAACGTGAGTATTTTACTCGCCAACACAGAAATTGATGATAAATTTCGAAACGAAACGACGATTTTGTTACTTATATCGAGAGACAGACAGGTTTCCTAAATCTGATTAAAATTCACTGCGATATATATCTTCGACGATAATAAAGTACGCTCTTTGTCACGCGACCAAGGATTCGATGATAGCCGACACTAGGGTCAAGAGTTTAAGGGTTGCTCCATTTCTGATCTGCAAAGCTACACGTTGCGGAAATTCTACTCTTTCAGACCGGCGAACAAGAGAATCTATGTACCATAGGATGAGGTTCGCTATCGAATTATAGTCACTGAGATATATGCGTGTTTCTAGCGTCGTATTAAATGGCACTAACTCGTCTACTGGCTCATTCTGGCTCATTCTACTTCCCACATTGGCAGACAATGGAAATATTCTTATGAGAATTCTAGGTCGTTCGATACGTGATTTCTCATAAGCCAGAATGATAAACTTTGGAAGAAATAGTATTTTTTTTTATACATACACATTACATAATAAACATCGAGCTAAATTATTTAATACATACAGATTACATAAACACGCGATTAATGTTCGATACTCGAGAAACAAATGACTCCATAAGATTCTTTATCGTAACATAATGATGACATAAATAATATCAAGTTGCAAGATAGATGTAAAAAATAGTATCTGCAGTATCATCGTCTTTTTCTGCTTCTCAATATACGGAGTTGATCAATGCGGCTTTCGAGCAGTTTGTATGATGAATGGAGTCACTCTTTCAGTTTCCTTACATAGGTTCACGATTAATGTTCGATTCTCAGGAGACAAATGACTTACGTCCACGAGTTCATTTATTGCAACAAGATGACACAAGTAACTATAGATTCAAAGGTAAATTTCAAAATTTCCAACATCTTCTCTAAATTTCAATTTACGCAGTCGATAAGTGTCTTCGGCATGTCATGAAAGACAAATTGTTTTTAACCGTTAAAGTCATTATTCGATAGCTAGATGCTTATATACGTTTCTAGTCTTTAGTAATAGCACTTATTAATAGCACTAACACTTGTTTATCTCGTACGAAACCTGACAGCTGATCATCAATGAAACGATTCGTCAGACTTTCGAATCCATACAAAATGTGAAATATTAAAAGCTCGGAGTAATTCGGCCGTAATTCAACAACCAACAACTGTATTGTTTTCTGGTCTCACCATATAGAAGACACGTAGGTTTTCCAGAAGGGGAGAGTGGAACCTTTGGAGGCGACTGGCGCCATTAATTTCGGCAGAAGGAGTGGAGCAACCACGATGAGGGTGACACATCATCGTGAACTATCCCACAGGAAATGGTGCGGCCGGTCTCCTTAATAACGACCGGTCCCCGATGGGTGTATGTTTACACGACGGATCCGGACGAGCGATATTTCCTTGCCAGCTACTACGATATCCCTTTGATCGACGATCGACCTGAGCGTAGCATCTAAAGGTGCGTTTAAACCAAGCGAACCGATGCTCGCAGCTTTGCCTCGTTTTAATAAAATTCAGTAAAATGATACTGTAAACGAGCATTCGTACGGAAATCGAACATCCGAATTCTCTGCAACAATGCATTTAATTATAATCTCTTCGCCGGATATTCGTTGTTACGAATTCGACTGGAGACTGAACCGGGAATAACCGTTGAGCATTGTAAATTCTGCTCTGTCTAATCTCTACGGACGTTTGCTCGCGTACGTCGTCGTAAAGAAGCTCTTTCGGCGTAATTGAAATTGCTCGGAGAGCGTTTACATTAAACGAAAGAACGCTCGCTTACGCTTTAATTTCATTAAAGCGAGCATTCGCGCGCTTGTCTAAACGCACCTTTACACATCTTTACCATGTGCAAGCTAGAGACGTACGAATCGTACGAGCCAGTGCGGATTCGTCCGATAGTGTTTTTCGTCGCGTCTTCCGACCAGCCGGAAATCATTAAATAATGTCACCGGACGACTTCCGTTGCCACTTACCGTAAGCGACCACACCGTTTAATATGCAGCCGACACGCCTTAATTACATCGCTACTCGCCTCTCTACTTGCCCGTACGCCCACGTCTCGACTTTTCCTTTACAACTTCAGCTCGCTACTAGTTTTCCATTACCATTTCAGCGTGCATCTATGGCCCGGTGTTTATATCAGTTGGCCGGATATCTTATTCGCGAGGCTCGTAAATTGAAAAGTAGAGAAAAGTTATGATATTATGCGTACGGAATATCTACTCTGTTGAAATGTATACGTAAATTTATTTGTTTATGGACACAACTAAGAAAACATGGATGTAGATAAGCTTAACAAAATCATCTGATAATACTGAAATTAAAGAAATTTCTATAAATTTTTTTATGTGAAGTAACAAGCTGCGTCGATTAACGCGTCGAAATTATACGATGTTATTTTTGAAAAAAAAAAAAGAAAAAAGAAAGAACGACTCTTTCGCTTGACATTTCTCTATCTAATAACAATTTTCTAACAACTCTACCTAACAACTTCCTGCCTGTAACTTGAAATAATTATACATTCCTCCTTCGATCTCCTGCACGTATTACACAACCAATTATATTTTCGTGTGTTACATCCGCCTTGCAGAACCATTCGAAATATTGCGTCTCTGTTAACGATAACTAATTAAAAAAAAAAAAAAGAAAAAAGCAATTTTTCTCGCAAGCAAGGAAAATTCCATCGCGAGAGGATTAATAATCCAGACAGAATCGATTAAAAAGCTATAGGTACATCGCATCTGGATTCGCAATCAATTAAATACTTCCGCTTTCACGTAATAAAGCTCGAGTTCGTTAAACGGTACGTTATCTTAAATTATCTGGTATCAGGCTCGATAATCGTTGAGTCACGGCTCCTCGCACCTTCGCGGATACTCCACGATAATTGATACTCGGTAAACTACCGAAATCTCTAACGCCAGACGCGTATATTTCTCTATCGATTTATTGCCAGCAACGATAGCAATCTGAATCGGCGAACAAAATTGTACGGTTCCGTTAAGTTCGAGACACGGCGACGTTTTATAACGTCGCTTACGATTTTAAAGTCATGGTAACGGGAACCATAAATAAATCTGGAACGCGTAAGGGGTCGTAAATTTAGCATCCTTACGACGATGACGCGTGCAACTGTATAGGGGTTACAAAATATGTACATTTCCGTGGGAAACGATCCTTAGGGACGTTTGTGTACTTCAGCTTTTTTCTTATAGTGCGGTAATCAATAAAGTAGATTGATAAAATTCTACAAAAGCTGTTATTACGATTATGACAAAATCCGTGTATACGCTTCAAGCTTACGTATCTATGTATAATTATTGATAATCGTAGTAGTTTAGCATTGGGATAAACGAGCTGCTCAGGTGTCAGAAATGTAGAGAAGAATTTGTCGAACGTTGAAATTTTCTCAGAAATTCTTGCAATCTATCCTTATTTTTTTCGATGATTAGTTGCTCCGAATTTAAAGAATTCTCGACCTTAAAAGTATACCAACACTGTTTTACCCTTTCCACGTTGTTCTAATGGAAAATAATGATAGAAACAAGGTGACATGTAAGAATAATACTAAATATTCAAAAAAATGCACAATATCAAAACTTACTAATTTTCATTATCACTGCCACACAAAAATATCCTAATTTTCTTTCGCTCGATGACACAAAGATCTTGGCCATTTCATATTTCTTCGACAGTAAATAGTTTAACAGGATTAGACTTGAAATATCGTTATTTCCTGCTACGTTCCTATTACGCGCAATTTATTGGACTATGTTTTATCAACGCTATTTTTTTTTTTTTTTTTAATGATTGGTATAAAACACTATATCGTACTATACCAATATTCATAAAGTACGTTAATACGTACTTACGTAGAAACTTTGTTCGCATCATAAAGCATCGTAAATTCCGCAATAAATTCCACAAATCGATGCAAAACCGCTTATCGTATTTCGATTCGGGGGTGGCTCGAAACGAGTCATCGGCGGTCGAGTTTGTGGAAGTTGCCACGAAAGTTGCACGTGCGAACAGCTGAACAATTAGACGCGGAACGCGCTGCGAAACGATCCAGCGACGAAAGTCGATGAACGAGCCGTTAATGTTGTTTAACTGCTTGCAACATGCCAGTCGCTGACTGCAACTAATGAACGCTGACTGTCGGATATGCCTTGTTGCTTTGTCCTAACGACGTTGATTTATGTTGGCCGACAAATTCGAGCCTTTCCACGGTTAACTACAATGTATTCGACCGAACGTTGAAAATTTGTTTATCACCGTTTTTCCTAATCCGTTTGGAATTTGCGGCGAACGAAGGTGGAGCACGAGGGAATAAAACCGGGTTAAACGGGCCGTGGTGAAATTCGGTCGCGACGTTCGCTGACCTGAGCCTGCGACGAACGCTCCGACGTTGAAACTTATCGATCTCGTGGCACGAGCAGCGTCATCGTTAACTCTTCGAGTGCTACATCGCACGGTCGTCCTCTCTCCTACTTTGCGCCAACCGAAATCGCTGCTTTCGTCCACCAAATCGAGGCTGAACGAATATGGAGAAGCGGAGTTAACCCATTTAAAGGGTTTGTTCCAGTTTAGAATTTCGTTTTTCTTCTTTGGGGGGCAGGGGCTATTTTCCTCTCAAAGAGATTACAAGACTCTTTGACGTTGACCTTCGCACGCAAGTTTGTTAACGTTTCAAGAATATTCACCATCTTGGCGAAGTGTGAAAAATCGAAATCAGAGGTAGACGCGCTTCCGACTGTTCGGCTTATTTGAAATGAAGAAACAAACAGGCATCTTGATTGGTACAAATGTGTCTAAGACGCGAACCAGAATTTAGACAAAGTCTGGAAATTTAAAAAAAACGCGTCGAAGATCTTGTTCGTCATTCTTCGATCGTCGTACGATAAAAAAGAAAAAAGAAAAATCCGCGAAACACTCCACGATTCTTCTATCGAATAGCGAACGTTTCAAATCGACGCCACTCGCGTTACATTCTATTTCCGACAAGCGTATTTCTCAATTAAAGGAGGATCGTGTCGATGAAGTTGTCGATTGCGGCGGGATCGTTGGTTCGCCGCAACGCGCGTTCTATTTCCTACACTTTCGGACCGCGCAGCTTTAAAGTAAGTAGGTCCGCGAGTGTCGGGTGAACGAATTTATGCCCGTAGTGCGTTGCAGTTCACGAGACACGTCGTCGCCGGCGCCGAACTATTTTCGACGGCGAGCAGCGGCGAATCCAGCACAGAGACGAGTCGCTCTTCGTATAATAACGCGAGCGAAATTATACGAAATTTCAGTTGGTCGTGGTCGATGAGCTTTCCGAAGGAATTCGAACTTCTCGATGCGAGGTCGCGGTCGAGACGAACGAATTATATTTCGTTTGACAATCGTCCAACGTTTAATTAAAGGCATAACGTTCTTGATGAGCAGAAGGCTCGAGGATTACGTTCATTTCTCGAGAGACTGCGTTCCCTCCCTGGTTTCTGGATTTTATCTCGTTCGAACGTGCGCGCCGCATCTTAAATTCGAGCGAATACTTCTATCGAGAGAGAGAGAGAGAGAGAGAGAGAGAGAGAGAGAGGGAGAAGCAGTGCTGGAACATTGACTTTCTAAGTGTAGCTGCATCCCATTAAAACAATGTTCGTCGGTGTCATCGTATTCGTCATTGTTCCAAAGTGGAATACAACGCGAAATAACACGCGATTCTACGCGTGACTTACCCGTGAGGATAATTGTCCGCTTGATCTCCTATTTTCTGCACTGACTCTTTATCCGACTGAGAATAAGAAATTTTCCATCCGACAAACTAAAGTCGCTAATTACGACCCCACCAAGTTCGTTTTATTCTTTTCTTCTTCTCTCTGTTCGTCTCTTGCAGCTGACCTAAGGAAATATTTGTGTTTGAAGGGATGAGAAATCGTTTTTTCTTATCGCATGCTCCAAAGCTGTGTTTCGTACTTTGAAACTATGTTCCTAAATTTGTACATTGAACTCGTCGAAATGATATGATCGCCAGGATTTCAAGTTATTGGTACGTACAACGAATCTGCAAATCTTTGTCCGAACCGAGCAATCTGTATAAAACGATAAACGATCGAAGCAAGTTTTCCGATCGAGTAATATACGAACCTTTCAGAAGCGGAAACTGGTCAACTCCTCTGTATATTAAATTTCTTAATTTCATTACACGAACGCTCGATCGATATTCAAGTTTCAAGAAACAAATTACTTACCGACGAATTATTTAGATGACACAAGTAATGGTATACTGTAAGGTAAATTTCAGAAACACGTAGTTTAAAGCGAGAAGCTGCGGCGTAAACACGACGTCTTAAAAACTGGTTTTAACCCTAAAGACCGCGGCTCGTTTAAGAATGTCACGATTTTATTAAACGCCGCCGTGTCGAACGAAAGACAACTTGTCCGATCGCGGCCTGGCCGCCTGTTTGTAACGTCCATTGCTTCCACGTACTTACTTTTCAATTTATGCGATTGATCAATGTGACTTCTGAAACGCTTGATTGCTACGCACGATACGTTTTCTCGAGAGTGGGGTAAAAATCGGTCTGTTTGATTTGATAAAAGCTCGCAAGCGTAGTTTGTAGACGAACGTGAAGGGTTCGTGGCAATTGGCGATCGTTGGTGATCGTTGGTGATCGTCGGGACACGTGGCAAAGCACGCGAACGACGGAATGTGAACCGTTGGATGTGGCTAGTAGCGACAAAGACGTCTTGAACTCTATCTCGACGACATTCCACTGCGAGAATCGCTTACTGCTTGTCTACTGTGTCGAGAGGCGATGAGTTGGATCGCGCGAGCTTTATTTCGTCAGATTATGAACGAAAAGGCCGTGTATACGATGGATGCGTATTCGGGCGAGCTAACCGGTCTGGCGAATGAAACATCCGAAGATTGCAATGCGTAAGCTCGTAAAAATCTGTTATACCGTAATTCAAAAAAAAGTATTCGAACATCCTTCGAAACTCTTTGCGTATATATGGTGTAAAAGATCTTGAAATCGCATTAGCACCGCAACGAGACACGAGTATCCTGACCATATTGGTAAAATTTGAAACGGATCTGAAAATGTGTTCGATGGCAGATTGATAAGCTTCCGCGATGACGATGACGAAACAAATAAAGCAACATACAGCGGTGATTTCGGTAATTTCTCAATCTGCCCTCGTACGAGATACTTGTTGGAAATAGGTTAAATGTTAGGTATATCGATTTAAATGCGATATTATTTTCTGTTAATTCGTTCTGATAATTGTCGAGAGAACTGGCGCCGCACAATTTACTGGACAGTGTTTTATGCGTTAATAATCTCTAGAATCGATGCTCCTTGCGTCACATTTGTCTTACATTTCATTAATCTGTCAACCGAGCAAACTCATCGCTAGGATTACGAATCTGTCTGGTACGTTAACTCCGATTTGATTAATAGGTCAACTCTGCCACGTGAATTTTATGTACTTTGCCCTGGCAGTTGCAATGGACTTAAATATACCGTACCGTAACGTTTCATTTCTGCAAAATATTACACTCGGCCATTTTTTCCCGACGATGCGACCCAAGTCGTTGCTGAAAATTGTTTAGTCCATAAAATTCATCTCGTCTTAATCGTTCTAATGAATTTAAAGATGACGCGATGACCACCATGACGATCGAAGCGTGTGTTAAAACACACGTTATCTGGCGTCTATGAAAACCACTATATACAGCTCGGATACTTTTCATCGCAGCATCTGTTCATAAAGCTCCATCAGCGCTCAACAATCGGAGCGATCTCTTTGTCAGGGTGAGGCGATTGCATTTCTCACGATTTCCCGCGATAATTTCGAGAATTGTAATCAATCGGGCTCGACCTCGCGGTCGACTGACGTATTAAACTCGTCTCGAGCGAACCGGGATGCTGATCGTTGACTGGCACCAATCGGGTCGGGTTCACGCTAGTCTCTTGGTTGGCCTCGGGAGCCTCCGCGGCCGGTTTAACGCGGAGAAACATCGCCGAGGAATTCAGATGACGCGTGATTCACTACTTCTTCTAACCCTTTCACTCGGCACGTTGCTTTGGCACATAAAACGTAGCGCAACTTTCGGCGACAAAGCCAGGCAACTTTTTTTTCTTAATTTTTCTCCGCGTTGTAATGTCCTCACCCTCTGTTGCATCCACAGTAATATCTCGCTCCGTGCATACAATGGCTACCAAAAATATTTGCGCATACCCTTACTTTCAAACGAAGCGTTTTCTTTACTCTCGTCATTTCTCGAAACTATTTTCGTCAAGAGGAATTCTAACGAGTCACGCGTAACACATATAACAAACGCAACCGTCATAGCTATTTCACGCTGAAATAGAGTTCCGGCTACACAAGAGGCCAGATTCGTCTCGTGCCACAGCAAAAATGTAAGACAATATTTTAAACCCTAACAAGCGATTGCCATTCCACGTACCGCCAATTGTTACGCTCTATTTTAATTATATTTGTCAATTTAATAATTTTAATCGTTAATACGTTCTATTAGAATTCCACTTTTTTAACCAGAAATAAGATATACCTAAAACGAGTATGTACTTCGTATTCTGGATTTGAAGTGACCGTCCGTTTATGACCTGGACAGCACATCTGCGCTTTTTTGGGGGGAAAATCCGAATTTCCTACCTCCCAAGTAAACTTTACGATGCGGACCTCATCAAGAGGCTATTTAACACCCTAAGGGCTCCTTGGGTCCGCTCTAAAATACACATCTGGTATCAATGTGCTCCATCAGAGAATATGTGCCCACGAGGGTACACAATTACAAAACTGGAAGGAATAGATTTTCCTCCCATAAAAAACATGGTAAGAAGGAAAGACCGGGGACGGAGAGTTAGTATATAAGGACCAAGCGAAGCTTCTTGAGAATTCTTACAACGATCTTCGTCAGAGCGTCATACTGTTCGTGTTACTAAACAGTGCAACTAAATTAACTAAACATAATATTATTCTGCATCTTAACTTGCTGGCGATTCTCTTGGTGTATATTAAAGAGTGAAAATAAATAAACTAAACGCACTGCTATTCCGCATCTTTAATTTACCTCCACCTTGAGCATTAATCTCGTTTATGGTACGCGATATCAACCGATCAGTTGCAACCCGACTGATGGCCAATTAGTCGAGAATTCGCAACACTTCGATTTCTGATATTCGCAGCAACGCTCACATTCACCGAAAAGTGAACGAACTTTCTGACCCATCGATCCAGCCGTGGCAACAAATTTAACGAAACCCACCGATGAGATTATTCGTTGCGCAAACGAACTAACCCTCTCCGATTTTTCCTCGATACTCTATCAACTAATTAATTCGCTTCAGCGTAGGCTGGATTTTTCGCTTGAAAATATCGGCGAGTCTGCTCGTGGAAACGGATCGAAGTCGTTCGAACCGTTGGAATAATTTGTTTTTAATTCGATCGGTGGCTGTGGGGTCCAGAAAATATCAGAGTTCGATACAAGAAGGGGGGATGAGCACGATTGTTCGTTGAACCGATCCCCTTTAAAGCTATTTTCACGCTGATGCATCTGGCCCGTGTAACTGCGTACGGATAAAGCTATACGATCCCACAGACCAGCGTGTTCCGTTTGCTCCGCGTATGTGTCAAGATAATCCACCCTCCGCTGACTCTCTGACTCCCCCTCGTCACAGATTCACGTCTATCTCTACAGGTTTCGCATCTTCTTGTCCGCTAAGTTAACTCTTTTTGTATCCAATTCGCGTGTCCGAAGAGACATTAATTTTCGCTCATCCGCCCACATCGAGGTATTAAATGGTCTTTCAGGTTGGAGGTGGAGGGGTCCGTCGGTTTCCGTGTTTACTTTAGAAACAAGGTATTAGGCTAGGAATTAGCCTTGGCAGACTGAAATCACCGTACATTACAGCAAGAATATACAGGGTTTTTCATTGTTAACAGATTCTATAATCGGCGGAGCTAAGCGTCGGCATATTCTGCGATTGAAAGTAAGGGACGAAAGTTATGTAAGCATAGATTCGTAAACGCTTTATCGAGTAGTTGGTAGAAAAGTACGAAAATTATAAATCACTGGTTTCTTATTTGATTCCATGTGACGACGATATCAATTTTGTACTTAGGAGAACGAACGACTCTACGAACAAGAATTTCGGTAAACATAGCCGATCGATCGAGAATTCAGTCGTTTATAACTTTGGTATTTTTGTTGTAACTTTCGGTAACAAGGCATTTCTGACTCCTGTGTTAATACAACGCTTGTTCGTTTTTCTTATTTTTAATTGTAATATATGCTCATACCGTTTGGCGATGTAAAAATGAAGCAGCCCGTATAATAAACGTCTGCAGGACAGCCACGCTTACATTCGCGTAACAACCGAGGGTTAACAGGATTTCGTGCGACAGAATCATCTATCTTTCTCTCTCACTTTGTCCACCTTTCGCCCGCTCTTTTGTCTCTCTGTATCCTTACTGTGGTGGCTCTTTGTCCGGCTACTCGTTCTTTTCGTTTGCATCGTCGGAAGTACATACTTAACAGCGTTCGTGCGCTGTAATTTCGGCGGATCTGTGAAAATAAACGAATCTCCCTTCGCGACCGAGATTTGTCTGGCATTTAGAATTTGCAAGATTGTTCCATAAAGTGTACATACGACACGAGACCCGCCCAACTTGACACACTTCATTTCTCGTTCGCTACATCTTGACTTTTGCGTGAGATCACAACGCCAAGAATAATCAACCGACTACTTACGCAGAACGAGATACACATACGCCAGGAAGAAAGGGAATACCGCGAGTTTAGGAAACATTAGCAGCTTCAAACTCGTGTAGCTTTTGCAGAGCATTTTGAAGCATTCGAGGGTGTTGATGACACATTCGTAAAACGAAAAGGAAGAAGAACGTATGTAGTTGGCTACAAAAGTATTCAAGTTGGCTATTTAGAACTTAGAACGAGAGTTATACTATGTACCGGGAAAGTTAAACTAAGATCTTAGAATAATTAAACAATTTTGACTGCCGCTATGATATTCGAAACCCACGTGTTTCTCCTCTTCCAGTTATTTTTCCGTGCGTATTCAAAAAAAGAGTACAATGTGATTTATAATCGTAGATAGCTTTAAGCTCGTTTTTCTAATCGATGTCGACTTTTCCCAGCGAATGATACTTGCTTCAATTATTGGCAGATAAACCGATATAATATCCTAACAATTTCGAAAGTAATTTAATATCGAGGCGTTGGTATATTTTATGGAAAATTATGAAACCGTAATTATAAGATTATACAAAATTATAAATAAATTTATTATCTTATTCTACAATGATGAAGATAAAATAGACTGAGAATACTCAGGTGGCCGGATACATTTATGGCCAACTGTAATTCCAAGAAGTCTGACACTACTAGAGAGCAAAGAAATCGACGAGCCTAGTGAACGAAGCGATTATAAATAGTATTACTAATATTACAAACGATAATTACGGAATGTCGGAGTGCAATCCATGAAAGAAATTGACATTTTCTGACCCATGAACCCAATGAGGGGTGTGACACAAGGGTGGAGAGAAAAGTATAACGGCAATCACAGCGCGTCAAACGATGTACGCGCATCCTATACTGCGTACCTACTTAGGCTACGTCATCTATTTCAGTTATTTCTTATACCGTTTCCTATTTCGTGGAAAGTTATTTTATCCTCAAGTATTTTGCAATTCATCTTGTAGAATTACGCATCACGTTTTTACTGGCTCACATTTACTATTGCGAAATAAAATCATTTGTCACTAAACGAGTAAATGCAACGCACTTAGTTACAATGTGTAATAACGCGTTATTATTAGATTCTGCGATTCTGATCAGATTCCCAATTACAAAATTAAATACACTTGTTAGAGGTTTCACGTTGATAATCAAAAGATGAGTAAATAAGTAAAAGACAGATATATCGATCGATGGCGTTTAATTGATACGACGTTAATCGATTCTCGAAATATACGTGAAAAATAAAACGAAGAAATGAAACGTCGATCGAAGGTAATTAATTAATCAAACGTGTTTGGAAACTCTGGTCAAATCGGGCCAACCAGGGAAAGAAATTCCGAGGATCGAATAACGGACCTTTCGAACGCGTCCTCAAAAGGAGCGAACGTTTCAAACTGACCGATGCTCCTCTGCTTTTCAGGTATCGAATCGCTGATGCAATTGGCCATCGGTAATACCTTGCTCGAGGGGAATATACGAGAAATACAAATGCTGTTGGTGGAAGGGGTACAGCAAGGTACGTAACAGCATTAGTTAAGGTTACGAGAATTGAAACGGCAATTTCGAGTAGTTTCGAGAATTGAAAGAGCATATTCGAGACATATAGGGAGAGACAAAGAGCTTGAGATTTCATTCAGACTGTAATTTGAATTTAGAATTGGTTGCTCGTTTATAGAATTAGGATATCCGATAATTTCGAAATTTCATTGTCGTTGTAACAGTATACGGCTGCCGTGATTGTATTGGTAAAATTTGGCACCGATCTGAAAAAGATATTTAATGCAAACAGCTTAAACATGTAATAAGCGTTAAAGATAGTTTCACTAAATATAATGTATAATTGAGTATTTAAATACTATTCTGCAAGAATATCGTTTATATATTCCACAACCATACAACGATGAAACATGTGCGCGAAATAAAAATGTACGATATCATAAGGCAAATTTCTAAAAATTTTAAAAAATCAAGTTAACCATTTCAAAATATTTTATTCCATTTGAAAAAATCATCCACTAAATCGTGCCACGAAGCATTAAGTACCAAGTACCGAAGATTAATATAAATCAAATGGAACTTGCTCGATCGAGATTAATACTTCAATTTTCAAGCTTGTTAATATCTACTCCACAAAGTATACCAAAATAGCGTGCTCTTTAACAAGACGCACTAATCTGCCTCGAGACAAGCCGCCTAAAAGCTTCGGTCGATCGAAACCAAACCGTATGGATCCTTGGAAGATTGGAATCTTCCTTAAAAACAATTACATGTATATCAAATATGGGACAAGAGCAAAGAAAAAAAAAAAAGAGAGGGAAAGATAAAGAGAAAAGGTGAAATCGTAACGGACAAGGATAAAAGGCGTATAGTTTCGTCGCATGGCAGCCGGTGAATTCGCGGTAAATGGTATCCTGTTCCGTGTCCGTATCGCCGTGCTAGAATACTCAATTTCCGGCGGAAGCGTCGGGGGAATTAACGCGGCGTGCCGAGTTTTGTATAATCGCGTTTTAATTTGATTGTCTTGAAGCGCGCCGCGTGCTTCCTGCGCACGCTTGCCAATTAGTATCTCAAGTTGTTACACTGTTCGAGTGTCTTCGATCTTGCGAACGTTTCGCACAATGTTGCCAATGATATATTTAAGCATGGCTGGAAAGTTGGTTAATGGGATGGCAGGAAGATAAGGGACACGGGAAGCTGAAGTAAGACGACGAAGTTGATCCCACGGACTTTCGGTCATTTTCGGACTAATTATATTTATCTAACGTTAAACGCGAAATACGAAGCGAGTCCTGTTGGTGTACGTGATTTCTCGATTCCATTTGCATTACAAATTCTGTTTGTTTGTTAAAATGAGAGAAAAATCAAAGTACGAAATCTCGATAACAGCATCGATGGGAAACGATGGAAATAACTGAAATATAGGTTAATTGACGGATGAACTAAAATAATAATATGCTTGTCAATGCGTGTCAACGAAATCCTCTTACAGCAGACGGCAATTCTGCATTCTGATTTTATTGAAAGTTTGCCAGTTCGTTATCTCGATTCAACTCCGAAATAAAAATAGAAATTGCATGTCCTAATTAGCAAAAAAAAAATTAATAAATAACATCATAAAATTTGTGCATCTGTAAATTCTATAAATTGTACTATATTTTTGTATCTTTTAATTTTCGACAAACGTATAAACATCCGTAGTCTACTTATAAAAAAAAAAGTAAAAAGTTGAATATTAAAGGAAAATTTGCATTCTCCGATAAAAGTAGGTAGAAAGCCAGTGTCCTAATACTTATTTATGCAGTTAGCAAAGTAAAAGACCGATTTACGAGATACGGAGAGGATATTAGAGATGTGACTACCGTTTCGCACAGTGTGCTCTATTTTAACATTTTGCCACACAAGATACGTCGGTTACATTATAAACCAGTCACTAGCAGTCACTAGCAATGCTTCCATCAGCCAACTTTCCACCTACGATGTGAATACAAGACTATATGTATACGTTGAATTATGAGGCACGCGTGGCGAGAACAAATACAATTTAACGGGCGAAGGGTTGGAAGGAAGCGAAGAAAGCGAAGAAATGATCGGGTCACCGACCTGTGGTCGATTAAACGAGCCATCGAGAAAGAACGGAGGTAAAACTGTAGCGACGTGTCACGAGTCGATCGAAGGGAATAAACTCTCGTATCGAGAGGGAAAGTGCGAGCCGACGTCGCGTCGCGACGCGGCTGCTCACGAAAGGTGTCAATTAGATAACCGCCGATCGTGGCTCCATTCGCGCGTAACCAATTTCGGTCAGGATGACCTGTAAACGACAGTAATCACGCCAGCGTCTTCAACATTTTCTTTCCCGAATATCGAGCAATGTCGTATAACACGTTCCTCTGTAACGACTATTCATTTCTATAACGATAAGCTAACGAGAAAATTACAACAATGCTCGTAAAACATAACGAACGTAATAAATGTTTGGAGAAAATTGGCTTTGAATGTGCTCGGTGAAGCGTTAATACGATACACGTGATACGTGAAATTATGGAACTTACAAATTCGACTTTTTTTAACACGAGATCTCGAGACGAACGATTTTAATCTACTTTTTAAACGAACCTAGTAATTACTATGTGAGGATCGTAAAACGAAATGTCTGCGTTTCAACGCTCATTCGAAACGATTTCCTGCAGATATTCTAGTTTAGATGCCGCATTGTAATATATCGAAGAAGTCTGCGTCTGAAGAATTTGTTGCATATCCCAAGAAACTGTTGCATGCCACGTCGGACACGCAGGTGGTCCAAGTAAATGGTCCAACGATATAGCCAAGTCGTAAAATTAATGGAGGAAAGTACAAATGTTTCAAGTCTTGGAACAACCATTTAAATCTCGATGACCGCCTCCGTACCTCATACGAACCTTGCGTCTTGCACACATCAATCGTGTCCGTACGAAATACATACATTTTATGGTAGATTTCGATGCAATCGTCTATAGTTACACGATACGTACAATGTCATACTTTTAACACTTTGACGGCCACTGTCGCGTAAACGTGATTTCGCTCTGCTATCTGTTATCGGCCATCATCACGTTTACGTGACTTTTTGTTTTCATTTAATCAACGCTTACGCGTGAAACAAATGATTCCTATATTTGACAGCGTTCTATCAAAATGAAACGATTTACAAATGCACCGAATAGATCGACAATTTTTAAATCTAACAGCGATAAATAAATAAATAAATTCATACGACGCATAAGAGTACAAAATAAATTAAGATAATATGACGAAGATTCGATAACGATTTTCTCAAAAAGTGTATCATAATTATCCAATAATAGATTGAGTGAAAAGTGCCAGCGGTTGGCAACAAGATCTACGCTGAAACGTACGTACGGTCGTCAATGTGTTAACGGCAGTATCTTGTATCTCTCTATCTATTCCGTTTCTCTATATTCCACGCAACGTTTTTGATCGACGATTTGATCCCTTTCCCTTCGAAACCATTTTCCGAATAAAATGATCTGTCGGAAACAAGGAGGCTCTCTATCGTACGCATACGTAAGTCGTATTTATAAATCCTAAATAGATGCCAAGCATATTTGCTTCATATTTTAATTAAGCGGTAATATAAAGTACCGTTAGGTCGTAAAACTAATATAAATTATCGTATCATAAATGGTACCGATTGATGCCTATTTCCTTATCTCTGCAGAATCTTTTAGATTAATCTGTACCGCTACGTCTTTGAAGAAATCTATATTTATAAGTAATGTTCGTACTTCCGTGAAATGGCAACTGCCGTTAATAAATTAAAAAAAAAATATAACGTAAATTACTCGAATTCCTTACTTTCATCGTTAATTGCAGTTGACGTATGTATCAGTGTTATTTTACGTCGATCGTTCGTATTTTACGTTATATCGATCGTAAAAGATATTTATATTTAGAATAGAACGAGTTGTTCGAGCAATTTTCAACAAATTGAAAAGTTTCTCATTTTCTTCTAACGTATCTTCCGCGCTAATGGTCGTCATATCCGAAGCAAGGGCGATGGAAAACGTAAAAATCCGTGACGTCAACAGGTGCATCTTTAGAACGTAGAAATAATCATGGAGACGATCGTGCGAGTCTCCACGATTATCTCCGGGGATATTTGCATAATTCCACCGTTCGAGACGAACAAGCGTCTCTTGGCTGGCCGTTTCGTTTCATTTTAGCCCTACTTGAAACAAATTGGCGGTGAAATATGGGCTGCCGCGTCACGACGATTCGTCTTTACGACTTTCCGCGTTTCGTCGCGATTTTCTGCCCCTGCCTCTCTCTCTCTCTCTCTCTCTCTCTCTCACTGTTTTACGCTCCTTCGTATACACGAGCCTTCTCTTCCTCTTATCTGGCTCTCGCGTGACGAATTTTGAAAGTGCATTATCAACGCGCGGGAATGGGGTCGACACCGCCGATGGGCTCACCAATTGCAGGCTACGTTACCAAGATATTATCCGGTAAAGTTATGCGGCTCTGTAAGGAAAGGTCAGTTGCTGGCGAGAAGTTAAGCACGTTCGTAGACGGTGAACGAGAAGTGCAACTTCGATCCATTTAAAAAACGCGCCGTGCAATCTTATTCTGCTCGGATTCTGATTTTGTACAGCTACCGAGCTGTACGTAGTACGGTAACTACTTGCTGATCTTCCTCGGTTGTTTGATCGATACAAGTAGATAGAAATAGAAATTTTAATTGGGAAATTCCTTATTAAAGCGAATAATTATGTTTTCCTAATGCTGTACCTTGCAGTACCGTTACGTTTAATCGACTACGAAAACGTGTAACACGACGCGATCTTGTTCTGATCGAATCTAGATCCTATACTGGATGAAAGAAAAGTTACTTTCGGATTTCCTCAAATTTCGTACAAACGCTGATAGAGACGCTGATATCAATTAGAAAATTCATTGTACGATCCGGCGAATAATTTCGATCTTCCGGCAAAACCATGAAAAATTGCATGTATTACTCTTCGCGAAAATGCAAATCCTCATTTGTCCAATTTGGGATATGATCCAAATTAATGGTCGCATTTTATGTGAGTCCTAATATGAATAAACGTGTACATATTATTTCTATAATTCTAACTTTAAATAGAGAAAAGACACGTTATGAAGCTTATTGTCTTCGTTGACGTTGATACATTTTAAGCGATGGGTAGAGACAGAGGTACATAGACAGATAAGATTCGTAAGCCTTGGGAGTGGAAATCGCGCCGAACGTATAAGCCGTGTATAATACACGGTCGAGAGGCGAACAACCACGAAATGCAAATTGCCTGAGCAATTTACATGCCAGCCCTACGATGAGTACTTCGGAGATAACATTCTGTTTAACCAACCGATACGTTCCTGTTTCTTCGTTGAACAAATTCAGTTGGCCGATGTCCGTTAGATACCAAGAAGTACACGGGAAAAAGTGTACGGGAAACAGTAGCGTTAGCAAGACAACACGAAATGAACTTCGTGAGCAACAATATAGCGACGAAATCTCGTTTTCTTTCTGTTTCTTTTGGTTGCCTCTCTGCGAGACGATGTCGAGCGTAGCGGATAAACGCGATAGAAATGGTTGGGCGATTAATGGAAAAACGAGAAGGGAAGCGAGACCGAGGCTGACCGCGTTTAAACTGTGTTTTTCGTTCGAACGAAGCAAAAAGGAAGGCCGAGAAGGAGAAAGAATAAAGACCAAGGTTCGCAGTCAAGTTTGCAAGGTGTTTCGAGTCGGAGTTGCGGTCAAAGTTCAACCGCGACTCGGCAAGAATGTAACCATTTGAGGGCACCTGGAAGCGAGTTCGCGTGCACGGAAATTGTGTATGCATAATAGCGGATTTCTAAGAACCAAGCCATAGCACGTAGACAAATTAATGCAGATTTGCATGACTTTTTTTAAAAAGTTAAATACCTCGGAAACAACTTCACGCCGGCTTTAACCAGTTCGCGCTGATTCGAGCGAGCCGCGAGGGAGAAGTACGATCCGTAATTATCACCTGTCGTTTCTGGTGACAACTTATTGCATTCAAATCGGGATATTTTTCCTCTTTCTTAATATTCGAAATTATTACGTTTCTCGTAACTATAAAATCATCGTAAAATATATAAATATAAGTAAATAAAAGAAAAGTAAGCAGGTAAAATCGAACAGGTAAATTTTTACGTAACATAAACTTGAACAATTTTATATTAAATTTACGATGTTGGAATTCGTCATCGTGTGATTCAATTTGCCAGCTTCCATTCATTTGTTCGTGTTTCGCTTGCGAAATAGATAAAAACGTTTCTTTACGAGCCACGTGTAAATATGTAGATGCGTGTCGACGCATCGGAGCCGAACGACGTCGGTAACCGATGCAGCTTCCTTCTCACCTGCTTTCCTTGCTCGCTAATTCGACCAGACGGAGAGAGGAAGGAAGGCGTCGGGTTAAATATTTCCAGCCCATTTACTCCCCTGACATTCAATTCACTGTGCTGTCTGTAGCCGATGTTCCGCGTGATTCGCCCGAATTACGTCTGTGACACGGTCCTCTCGCATTCGCCAGAGGAATTCACATGAACGAAATGTTTTCTTTTTTTCTTCGCATATTTAAAACTGAGATCGGCTATCAGAAAGCGTATTTCGATCGTATCAGTCAACGAAATTTCCGAAAGTTTTCACGTAATCCGAACAAATCTCGATCATACAAACACATCTTTCGATCTGTCTGATTAGAAAGGCTGTGACCCGTTAACCATTTCACGGCTGATACTGCATGTAGGAGAGACCGGGGCAAGTTGATATATTTTTCAGCTTTTGATTTCTGCAATTTTTGTTTCAATCAATAGTCCGAAAAAATCATGCTAAAATATAACATGTAGTGCTATGTATATAGGAATCAATAAGATCGTTTTCTCTATCTTGCAAATATTTGCACATCGATTCAGTGACAATGAGCCTTCCTTTACCGCGACACGAGCTTTGTCAAAAACACCTTGCGATATTTCATCGTGTTTTGTTCTGTTGATGTAATTTCAGGTCATTTTCGAGGAATCGAATTTAAAAAAGAAAAGAAAAATGTGTAGTCGCGGTATAGAAATACCTCAAAGCAAGCGTATCAATGTACCCTATTATGTACCAATGTAATTTATAATATACAGTTCTACACAGCGTAGTTCCAGGCAAATAGAAAAGACAACACGAATATTTATTGCTATGGAAACGAGAACGATTGAATACCGACCATCAAAGCCTAACGTATGTGCATGTACAAATATACACCTTAGCATAAGAAACACTTGATTAATGAGTTTCAGATACCCAAATATAATCGAGTTACATAACGAGCTACAACCTACCCTGGTCTACTACTTCACAAAGTATCACGTATCTACTTAGTTGATAAACATATTTATTCTTGACAAAATCGATTTCAAATCTTGCAGTCAAAGTCTAAAACAAATTCGATTCGGCAAAGATTAATGTTGAAACTTGTATTGCATACGGTCAATAATTGGCACGTTCTTATCAGTGACTTATTTATTCTATTCGTTGAAGCAATCGATATTTATTACCACGCAGGAGTTTGAGGTATGTATTTTGAGATTTTAAGATATTCACGAAAAGAAAGAAACGAGAAAGGCAAAATAAAATGAGAAATAATTTTATACTATTTGTTTGCTTTTAGTAGGTTTATTAGAATTTGTCCTCGTTATAATATTGTATCTTTTGTTTTTGCAAACAGCGACGTTTCATATTTAATTTATGGACCGCGAAACGATTTTACGGATTATAAAACTTTCCAATTGAAATTATTAATCTATTTAATTCATGAAATTATTTAATACATTATAATACTTTGTTTGTTCTCGTTGAATAATTGGAATTTCCCTCGAGATGTCGAAACATTGAAAATACCTATAAAATAATCATAACCGAACCTTTTTCCTCCGTAATATATTAATTTAAAATTATATAAAAGCTCAAACATGCTCTCGTTAAAAAAATTCAAGTTCCCTCATTAAATAAGGTAACCTAAATTTTTGAGCCACGACCATATACTAATGATACTGTGAGATAAAGTCTGCTCACTTTGCATTTTACGTATATATGTATGGTGTTGCAGGTTTTCTCGATTAAAGTTTGGCAGAATATTCTATGGAAATAAATAAGAGAAAAGAGAAATGTTATATACACACACACACACCGTTTGAAACTTTATTAAAAAGTTATAATAAAATGAAATATCTGAATGGAAAACATCATATATAGTATGTATATTGATACACGGAAAATAGTCAACGTCAAACATTTAAATACAAAAAGAGAAACAGAGTATTACATTAATATTCAATTTTATAATATGTATCGTACCAATTATGTATGGTAGCATATTGTAAAATGTATCAGATATTTTATACATTTTAATATTTTTAGATTAATTATGAATTGTGTTTATCGCGTTAATGAAAAGAATCGCCTTCCGTCCGTGCATTACATTAACGATCGTAAAATATAACGTCATTATTGTATTATATAAAAGTGTTACAAATTGCAAAAATAAATACCCAAAATAAATGTCCTTTATCCAAGAAACAATTTCGCTGAAGAAAAGATTTATCATTTTTGACGTTTCAGGTCGAATATATGCGAGCGTTATTCACTTATACATATACGAGCGTAATAAACCTGGAACGAATATTCCCTCCATTACAACATCACGCGTTGAAATGAACCGCTTTGAAGTAGAGATTTTACGAAAATGCGAACGAATCGATTCTGTATAATGATTAAGTTGCGCAAACGTATATTATTTCTGTAATATTATGAAACGGTCGATAATACCGGCCAGTATCGTTCCTCTGATAAATTAAAGATATGAATTAATGATATCAAAGATATTAATGCTGGGATGATGTAACTCTTGGGAAACAGTGCGAATTGTTTCAAAAGGACGAGCCCTTTTGTTGAATCTGGCCGAGGAACACGATTCTCACTTTACAAAGAGTCGAAGCAACTTTCCAACACAAAAGTAATTTATTCTGATTTAAAGTCTACCGTGAGTCTATAGAGAAAAGGGAAATTAATCTCGTCGAAAATGAAAAAGGTTTTACTTTTGTGCGATGAAATACCAAAGCACCATGACGTACAGTTAACCCACGCTCTTCGTCTCTTCTTTCACATTTTTTCCACCATCGCCAATGAAGATATTCAGTCAATCGTGCGTCAGAAAATTTACTTGCAAGCCATCCTCTATCATCTCATAAAAGGGCAAATTTCAAATTCAATATGTTCTCCGCGTCAAAACTATCTCTTCGTTCGATTCTCAGACTAAACATACATTTTTCTCACCCTTTTCGACATTGCAAAAATATCGAATGTGTAATTATCATGTGTGATTGCAATTGCTAAGATCGATACGTAGAATTTGTTACTATTGTGCAAAATAACTGATTAAAACTATAGTAACTTGTGACCTGGAACATGTAAGATTTCACTAATAATATTGAGCAATATGCGTATATTTTATAATACATTTCATCTTCGATAATAATACAAAGGGGTCCGAATATTTATGGGCAGCAAGTTAATTACACCAGCTTCTTGTCGCAAAAATGCAAAGTAGGTCGAAAATCTGTCCATTACGAAGCATTTAGTGACTTCAGTGGTGTCTACTATTAATCCCTATCTTCCGCTTGACAATTCACTCCGTCTGATGACTTATTAACCCGATTCGAAGTAACGATTGGGAAAGACCAGTTCTCGAGTCGTTGAAATACTTTGTTCGAGCAACAGGAAGAGGAGTATCGATCGACGAGGTGAAAAACGCGGAATGTGATAACCCGATATACATTCCCGTGCATGCGTATTAAGACACTTGCTGATTTTATAGGAAACGTGACAACGAATCGAAAATAATAAAGAAATGATTAATCGAGCAGAATTTTATATTCGCGCTTTATGTTTGCAATCCAGCATGCATATCGTAAATATAGTAAATCGTACTAATAATCCGTCGACAGCATCACAGTTTTCTAAACTGTCTTATCAAAGAAATTGAATGTGAATTCTGAGACTCCAAGAAATCTATCGAGAATCTAAATCTGCATTGTAAAATCATCTGTAGCATTCGTGCAGCCAGATAATAAGAAATATGATAAAGACGCGACAGGTGTATATAGACAAAAGAAGAATTAATTTTTGTTATATCACATTGACAGCAGTATTATTGTAACATCGAGTATGTGGATGCTTCATCCGAATTGAATTCAAAAGTAACATAACAGCTAAGCTTAAATTCGTTACTTTTTTTCAGTGTTAAATTTTCAAGCGGTTTAAATTTGTTTTCTTTCTTTTATTATCGACTAACGTGAAAGTTTAAAAATCATCAAAAATACACTTGTCGTATTACTGCCGTGTGATCTTTAAATGTCATAATACTTATGAACGGTTATGTACCTACATGTATGATGGCTTGATCATCGACGACGCGGAAAAATCAACGAACCTGATATCCGAGCTGCAATTTGGTCGGCAATTAATTAATATTTGCATTCGCGCGGACGTTCGGTTGATGCGCGCACGCCGAATAGACGCGGTCAATATTTTCGAGCGGATTTACAAACAGCTGGGAGGCGAGGGTTTCTGCCTTCATAAAATACGGTCGTGCTGGCGATGCACTTGTACGACCGTACCCTCAGGTTTCACCGATGTTTCTTCGAACTTAGAAAAGCAAAGCAAAGTATCGTTGCTACTGCTTTCAATTGCTTTGATGGATGGGTATATCGAAAGCAGTTACAAACGAAAGTTATCGAATAGTCTACGAAAAGGATGCAGATTGTTACGATAGTTAGAAGAGTTAAAGAATTTCTGGTCTAGAAAATAGCGATCTACAACTCGGAGACGCTGAGACAAATGTGTGATTATTCCGAGCGTCGTTTGCTTTCCTATACAGTATTCCTCGGATCATTATAACTGGCTTTCGAGCTGAGAAATTACAATAATCCGGGATAAGGAAAGTTGTCTGCATGTCCTCAAGCATATTGCCGTATTTATGAATATGAATATTCACCTTTATAGCTCACGGTTCCCTCGTTTAGCAGAGCTAATGAATTTTCTGTTTTCCGTTGTATAATATATTTGTGGTTATTACATTGGCGTATATAGATGGCATTTTTTCAATGAGAACGGGTTTCAACGCAATCTGATTTGGTCCGTTTCATGTTACAATTTTGCACAATCCTTTTACACACGATGTTCCATATACATTGTGCTTTAAGAAGTTGTTATGCTAATGAACTAGACGATAAATATATTTGCGTTCGATAAAACTGATCTCGTATTTCAACGCGTTATATTTTCTCTACAAAATCGCCAGTAAAAAATGTTTTCATTATCGATAACTAATAAAAAGAAATTATTTGCTTCTGTATCCTTTCTCAAACGATAGAAAGAAATCAATTTTCAAAGGGTTAATATATACTGTATAGTCTAAATAATATAAAACAGTATTTGTATCGAGTTTATGTAATTAGAACAATTTCTATCTATTCGTAATGTTATCATAAACGTACAACGTAGAACAAAAATGTTTCGTTCTCTTTTTCAGTAACCAATCGCCAAATCCAACAATTGTAAACATTGAACGCAAGAAAATATAGTGATAAAACGGTGGAAATACGATTAATATAAAAATACATGGCAGAAGACGTTACGATGATCCAGGGAACACTGCATCACTCTACGTATATATTTTGATTGTTTACGGAGTGATCGATCTTCGCTACGTTATCGGACTAAAATAGGGTCGTTAAAGAAGCGAGAATGGGAAAGCACTAAGTATGCATGCAAGTTTTATCGGTGTTCTTTTAAATCCTGTTTCATACTCCGATGTTCTGTTCATCGAAACGAATTAAGCGGAATTGCCAGCGATATTTCGCGCGTCGCATCGACCAACTGTAATATCATTAAGCCAACGTTAAAACTGTGCCAAATGTAATTAATGCGCAGCATGGATTCGAAATTCGATTACCGACTGTTTGTTGTCCCAGTTCATTATCAGTTTTCCGGTTGCCAAGCATTCCAGAGGGAGCAATCCGGAAAAAAACACCGATCGAAAGAGAGAGAAATCGTTCGTTAACATACACGTTTTCACTTCCTTGAAACTCATTTGAGAATTTTATACGATAGTAGCTATACTCGAGAGATACACCGGTTCAGGAAAGTATTTGAACAGTTAGCACAGGACACTTTTACGTCGATATGGCATGTTATACGAAACATTTTGAAATTTTATTAGCACTGTAATCAGACTGTCACGATTGTACTGATCGAATTTAAAACCAATCGAAAAATGTACCGTATGGAATGTAAAAACATACAAATGTACGAATCACGTATAATTGTAAACACGCACAAATTACAAGATATTTATCGCGCACATGTACCGAATAAACAAAATTAGCGTACGGTATGAATTTCAGAATATTCTGTATAACACATAATATGTTCATAAAAGCCGCCTACAAGAATTCGAGAACTTTCGTCAGCCTGTTCATTCGTTTTTCCTTAATTAACGTAAAATGATTCTGAGCTTTCCTTTTAATTCGATCGAATAATGAAATTGAATATTTTATAACCATCGTCTGATATGTTTGCACACGAGGGTCGAAAAAATGAGTTTCAGATGTTACAGGCAACGCATTAACCGAGCGTACTCCTCTTGCCATGTGCCGTCTCAAATGTCATCTCCCGAGCGACGAACGGTAGATACAGACGTAACTGATCGAACTCACCTCCCTCTTCTTTGGAGGAACCTCTTGACATTCCCTTTTGCAGGTTCGCGGAAGTGGAGGGCACGAGTACCAATAGGAACAAAATCGTCCAGGCTAACGCATGCTTCTGCCTGGTCCAGCGAAACGATCTCTCCGGCCTTAAACTCCACCGTACGACGCTGGAGACGTAGCTGGTCGAAGAAGCGTCAGACACCAACCTGTCGCGCTGTGATATCTTGGAGGAAATCATCGTGTGATTTACGTCACGATTCACCACTTGTCGTTGCCCGCGTCTTGTTATTCGATCGAAACGTCCTTCCGTGCTTTTCTCGTCTAGCGTGGAATAATCGCAGCTTCGTCCACGAAGACGCTCGCAGAGATCGCAAACGTTGCTTTGATTTTGGCGATTCGGCAAGAAGAGAGAAAGTGGCGGTCCGTCGTGTCCTGGTGTAGCACTGCTTGACCAACAGTGACAATGACGGAGGACACTGTTCGCATCTTCGCTAGTGTCAGTCAGACGGCAGGTGGTTTCGCAGATCCAGGTCGTGGTGGAAGAACAATCGTTGACAGGGTTAGCGTTGGTCGAGAGACGGGAGGAGGTCGTGGCGGCAACCTTCGCGAGAGTCACGGCGATCGTCGACTCCTCGGACGCCGCTACGCTACCACCGAGCCTGCGCGTGCACCACGTTAACGGCTCCATGTTTGGATTTCTCGCAGATGATGGGCAAAAAATTTTCTGAATAATCGTCACTTCGAAGACGGACCTTCGAAGAACAGGATTCGATATTCTTCTCTGCCGTCTTTCGCCTACACTGACTCAAACGGCTCTCTCTCTCTCGCTATCTTGTCGTTCATCTTCCTCGAACTCGATCCAGTCTTCTGCTTCTTCTTAAAGATTTCTCGATGAACGTGTTTCTTTTCTTTTTTTCTTACTCGAAGAAGAATCGAAGATGCGGTGGATGAAGATTCGAGGAAGATCGGCGAGACTCAGGACCAATTGGAGATTCCTGCGATCGATGGTAGAAGAGACATCTCTCCTCGCGCTGTTGTACAGTTGTTCGGGCTCAATCCTGTATCGAGGATGAGGATGAGGTGTCAGTCCCTTACTATGAAGAAATAACATCGATGACTAGTTGGGTTGAATGGCGCCATCGATTTCGACTTCGATCCAAGTTGAGTTTAATGAATCAAACCACAGGACCTCGCCACTCGTCTCACAGTAAACAGTCGATTTTCTCTCTCCTTTACGAGAACACTTTCAACCTCCGCTGCTTAACACTTCCGCCGACATATGCGAATCGTCTTCGCGTCCTGTTTCTCCGCCGATATTCCCATCAATTAATATCCTGCAATCAGAGAATTATAACGTATGAATTATACGACTGGTTACAGGTATCGATTAAATATCGTCTTTTGTGCACGCATTTTATCATATACGTTTGAATTCGCCCGATTTCCTCATAGAAGGCTCGATTGAATAAACAGCCGCTGGGCGATGATATTTAACCGGAACCCGATGTACTTGGCGGACAAGGTAAATACATATCAGGAAATAAATGTTCGCATGAATTTTATGTAGGAAAACGTCAATATTTAACCCGGAGGGCGGACGCGATTTAATCGGCCACCGTCTGGCTAACGCATGCCCTTCACTGCTCTCGTCCACCACGATGAAGAACTATTTACGAGCCAATTTTTCTCCGACCTCGCTACATTCAACGTATATGTATATGTAATCTGGTATAATTACGGTTTTTTGTAACGTGTTCATCGATCGACTCGAAAATTAACGTGGATTAAATTCGATGTTTTTTAAACCAGAGTATCTGCGAATGAAAGGGTTATTGTTTATCGGGCGATTTATTCGGCTATATTACGCAGAAAGTTATCGATCCTCAAAATTCTAAAAGACTAATTAAATCTAGTATGGATTCCATGTCATTATCGCGTATTATTATTATTATTATTATTATCATCATCATCATTATTATTATTATTATTATTATTCACGAGTATAGCCCGATAATACATTTTACATTACGTTCATTGCTAGACACGGATATTTCTTATACGAATAGAATTAAAAAAATGAAACGGGAGATGCAGGATTAGCTGTGTTATTCACTTGCGTAACGTAAATTTGAAGCTTACGCTTAAAAGAAATTGAAGAATCGAAACAAAAGTCCAGAATATCGACATAAAAGTTGGATAGCTTCGGATAATTCTATCCATGGAATGTCACTCACCATGTTAGTTAGTTTTTAAAGGTAACGTACCAGACAGTAGCCTTTTTCTTATGTGTCTAATGTGTCAATATTGTGTTCTTTATTTTGCAAGAAATTGTCAATTCATAGAACAACTACTACGCAATAAAATGATTGAAATTACCAAGGTGTAATTTCGACCAATCGCGGGGAGACGTAATCGCGAGGAAAGACGTCAACGGGGGTCGTAAATCCCCGTTACGATTATAACAATCGACACCACGAATTGATCGATCCCCTGATTTCCGTTGAGATAATAAGGGGTGATTGAGTTTGTATAACACTGGGATTCACAGTATTATAAAGTATATACTTACACCACTTAGATTACACTGACGTAGAGAAATAAATAGTTAACCGCTTGTCGCACGAAGATGCGATAGACATGTACGCTAGAGCAGGGCTCTTATAATGGAAATTAATGTGTCAGTGGACTTAGCACTGTGATGTGTTTAGGAGAGAAGATGTATGTTCGACACCGCCGAGAACCGATAAAAGATGTGCGTGAAGTATGCGACTCTCACGCTATGTGTAGACTGCTGCGTTAGGCGTTAGTTGGTAGACTGTCTGTCGCTCTTGTTTTAATACGGAAGAAAAGTTCGGTGTGGGTGTGCCCCTGTGCCTAAAGAACGCGGATTCGTTGGTCCCACTTTCGTTAGGAAAAGTGAGGGTAACGAACCGCGGTGTCGATTGGTCATGACCTGCACTACTGCTCGAAGGGATGAGTAGGGAGTCTCCTACCATCGTGGTGCGTAAATGACTGTGTGCGTGAGAAAACCTAGCTCGTTTTGTTACAGGGCTATTCGGATTTTCCTAATGGGTGCATACCCGCTTTCTCCGTGTTTTTAAATGCGACTAATAAACCCAAGGACACCTATAAAACCGAGTGTGTTTCGAGCATATTTTTAAGCTTTAGCCATTCTTCAAGGCAATCGGATTGAAGACATATGGCGAAACAATGCAGGGAAGTGAAAGTTATGGTGGGTCCTTAGGTTTATCGAGGGTCGAAGTGCCGTTACGCAGGTCGGTTGTTGTCCGGTCGCGCGGGTTGGCGTGCAGATGTTTTAGGCGGCGTAACACAAGGTATAGCTCCATTTTAGATTTGTAATTATCTCGCAGAAAAATTCCAAATCATTTGGTTATGCTTAAGCAAAATGAACTCTCCAATTCTCTTGAAATAATAAATAATAAATTGAAAATATGAAATAATAAATCAACATTATGGATATTTTTACGGATCTACCAATGTCAAATGTGAACTTATATCAAACGCAATGCTTAAAACTTTACAAGAAACGAAGCACCTCGTTCCCAGCAGATCGTTTAAATTTTTATGATAAATTAAACAGTGACAATAGACTTATCGAAGACAAAGAGGGCTTCAACGTAAAATGTCTCGACTTTGACGCGGATGATTCTGAAACTGTAATTGCCGAATAATACCTACTGTCAGAAACTACAGAAATTTAAAATAATATTAATTATACTACTCGTTTTTGGATAAGCCATTGAAAAACACTGTAAGAAAACGAAAAGAAATGAAATATACCTAATAGGAATAAAGCTACTCTTTCTTAAGAATAAAAATCTTCAAACTAAATTTATTCGATTTCGCATGATCGAGGTTTTTACGTAACATGGTCCAATTAAAAGTCGCTTGACTCTAACGGGAGATATTTTATTTCGACGGAGGTTAAAAGGGCACACCTCGCTAATAGTTTCTTCTTAATTTTCTTCGAATTTTTACATAGAGTATTGTGCCAGAGCAATTCATAAAGAGACAATCGAGGAATTGTTTGCTTCAGATAAGAAAATGTAGTTTCTTCAAATGTAGGTAATTCAAGTTTCTCGTATCATACGTGATATGCGGTACGAACAATGAGCATTTGATCGACAGTAAAGTTACAAGATCTTTTTCCATCCGGGAAAAATGTCGTCTTAAAACGTTTCTTACATTTTTCTCGAAACCATGTCTTTTGGCATGGCCGTAACGAAATCCTCGAAACTATTGGGCTGGCAACTAAATATATTCCATGTCACACTCGACGTAATACGTATTCTCCCATTCGGCATAACGTATTGTACAATTTAGATGAATAAGAGTACTTTCACATCTCAATTATTTGTGGAAATGTTTGACGTAGGAAATTGAACGTTTCAGATTTTAGCTTGGAAAAGCGTAAATGAAACGCGAAGGGTGCACGACGCGAAGCGAAGCTATTTCCACGACATAATTACGATCACTTTAGGAAACGACGGAGAAACGTTGTTCTTGGGTCTGTCCAACGTCGTGCTAGATTTTCTCGAGTCAACGTTTATCTTTTTAATCCGTTTCGTAAATAATTTCCACTGGTAGAACTTTAAGGGAGATGGATAGGGTAAAATTGAAAAATCCATCTCGTTGCTCTTGTTACAAAAGGCTTCCGCTATGAGACACGAAAAACGCGGATGCGTCAGGCGAGAAGATCGACGGATCCCGGAGGCTATAAATCCAATTAAAATTGGAAAGTTGTGCGGCTGTTGTAACTGTGGCAGCTCGCGGCCGATTTGAGGGCGCACAAAGCTCGTCCGCTCGGCGTGTGTCGGCGAGCAATATTCGCGAGGACGCGTAGGATAGAGCATCATCGTCCAGGAATGTTTGTTTGCGAAATTCGCCGCTGTGGAGCGGCCAAACGGTGCTTTTCATTACGCGAAGCCCTATACACAGGACCCTTTTCGTTGGACTGCCGCCCACAGCGTCGCTCTCAACGATGTCCAGGGTTTACGTTGCCCTAGCTGCCCTTTCACTTCGTCACGCCTCTTTCCACACTCTATCTATGCAACTAGTATCAGTCTTTTTTATTACTATGTTATTTTATTTACAGAGATTTACTTGTACTGTTTTAAAGATCAATGGTAGGTTTTTATTTACCAGATCTTATATTTCTTCCGTTATTTATTAAACCTCCACCTTCTATTTCTGTTGTTTTATGTCTATTACGAGGAAGTTTAATAAATACAATTGCGAACGCACAATTTGTTTCGTAAATTAAGAGCCTATAGATCTAGAACCTTTGTATAGAATTCTGCACGGATTTGCCATACTAATTGCAAGAATATTAGTGGATCGTAAAAGCACATTGGTAAGAGTGATTTGATTCGAATCGAATTAGGGTTGGTATTTGTCGGTTTACTCAAATTAATGGAAAAATTGGAGCTGCCTTCTTGTTACAGCGGTCCCTTCGTTTAGTAGACGTGACCATACAAGATTGAAGTAAATCTAATTCATTACTGTCAATCGGACACATATTCTCGCCAGCTCGGTACAGTACTTTTACTTTTACGACTGTTTCTAGCTTGAAATTCAACCGTCTGATTGGTCGGTACGAGGATCGTTAGTTTAGAAGCGGGACGCACTCTCGCTCAAAGTAGAATACTTAACGAGTTGGCTACTGAGCTAGCCACGTACTCTGTTCTAAGAATAGAGGAACATACTTCAATGAACACGTCATCCATCGTCATTCATCGCTACGAATTCAGGCCATCGAGTTTTGATAAAACTCATTCTCCGTTCGAACCGACCGTTTCGCGAGGCTTCTCCCTCTGGTGCTCCGTGCATCCTGAGTCGTCGCGAAAGCAACTAAAAGCAGCAACCGGCGAGACGTTTCTTCGTCCGACGCGTATGATATCTCGATGTCCACGCGCGCAGATACCCTCTCGTTCTACGCTTTATAACTGGAGAGGGACGATCTAATATTAGTTCCAGCGACCCGTGAAATCGTCACTCTGTTTTCACGATGTCGACCCTCTTGCAACTATAACGAAGAACGACTCTTTGACTTGTATTCGTTCGACTCTCGAGAAAGAGACCCGTAAATTAATAATCGAACCGGGTTCGTCTACCTCCTGATTCCAGACTCGTTTTGCTCGATCAAACGAAAGGAAAACACGGTTTGTCGATGACAAGAACGATAAACCTTTGTTTTGCTCTTCTGTACGGTGGAACGGTCCGCGCGAGAGTTCTATGGCTAGTTTCACACAGGAATATGTGTACCACGATAAGCATTCAGTGTTTCTAGTCACGTTCTAAAAGTTCGTATGGATTCTATGAAGTGTCAGTCGTGAATTAGAGATAAACATGGAATTAGAGCGATGCGAGTATATCTCTCGTTTCAGTTTAAATTTAGTACAACATTTGATTCGAATTATGGGAAAAGAGATAAAGAAGAACCGGTAGAGGAACGTTATTGTGCTTTAACTAAACTGGGGATATATAAATATATATGTGTATGTGTGCGAGTAAATTCATATTTTTACGTGATTATTAATTAATTAGAAAAGGGGGAACCTAAGTAGAAAATTGTTTAACCTATTAAATATTGTAGCAAGTAGTATTCTTCGATATTTCACGTATATTTGCATGTTATGTGCATTTTGTATATTTTTACATCTTTGTATTTCCCACAAACTCATAAAAATCTGTCAGTCTAAATTATAACATGTAATATATAATAAAAAAAAAATCAAACTATTTCAAGATGAAATTACAGCAGATGTACGAATGCTTGTGGGCGGTAACGATTGATGTAGGTACATCTCTGTGTAGAACTAGCCTATCCGTAGAAACGGCACAGCTCATCCGCGAGCACCGCCGACTAACACGGTATTTTCTACTTTCCCGCGGACACGGACCGTGGCTTGGAATGTCCATTCAACAGTCGCGATTCTCACGATCTCGAATAATTGTTTACAGTCGATCATACGGAACGGACGATGGCAATGTCCTCTACCCGTAAATTAGATTGACGTGAAGTAAAAAACGACCGCAGCATGCATCCATCCAGCGAACAATATCATCGTTTACGAGAGTAGGAATCGCGTGAAATCAACGATGGTACGTAATCTCGCGTGTTTCTTGTCTGACTTCTTCGATGAAGACGTCATCGCGTGGCGCCAACCGTATAAATGACCGACGAACAAATCATCGGCGAGCAAATACTCTTGGCAGATACCTAATCGTAATTTATGACAAAGGGGTAAGAAATTCACACGGTAAGTAGCTTGAACAAATAAGACGACTGCATTATGAACGCGTGCTTGCAAAACACCGTTCTGGTTACCATGACACTCGGGTTAAGTAACGTGATTCGATTGAAGGTATATTTTTCTTGCTAACGAGCGATAATTGATTTATTGCGTATGAAGGGGTCAGCCGGGCCGTATACGCGGTAGCACGCGCCCTGGTACCGAGCGATCCGCTCCATTAAATCTCCGCTGCCCCGTCCTCTCCGCTCCCAATACGCTTCTTACCACTTCGTTCAACCAGACGACGACGACGAAGACGACGACGACGACGATGACCGATAACGATCGTTGCCACCCATCGGATTGTCAATCGTTAACATCTCGTTCGTCTGGAAAGCTTCCACTTAAAATCGATTCGATCGATTGAACGTCGGTCGACCCTGGTGTCGAAATTTTCGTTTCGCGATCGGACAATCGATGGTATCGTAAGGCTGAGAATGTAACGCCGTCACCATCGTTTCTGTCAGAGCGTTAACATTTCGTCGCAAGTTTATTCTCCCAGTATCGTCCCGACTTCCCGTACACTTCGTCTTTACGGGATTTTTATGGGATGCGTATTTCTTCCAGCGGCAACAAAATTATACAGAGTGTCTATAATCTTGAAGACGAGCGTGTGTTATCTGGTCGAACGATCATTTATTCCGAAAGGTTGCGTAGAAGACAGCGAAAGGGGTAAGGGAATGCGGATTTCGATGGTTCCTGAGAAAACCGCATCGGGTGGAAAAGTTGCCAATTAATCACAAGTTATAGACTACTGGAAAAATCGATTGGCATTTAAAGCATCTACCTATCCGGTTCTCTGCCTCTCTTTCTGTGCGCGTGAACACCAAAACAAGCTAAAGAAGTAGCACTAACAAGAGTTTAAAAAGGCAGGGAAACTAGATCGCGTGACTATTCTCAGGACAAAGTAAATTTTAAAACGCGGAGGAACAGTTCGGGTAAACTGTAGGGAAAAAGAAGCGATTATGCTCCTTCTCTGTGTACCACGGAGAATAGGTAAGAGACTTTTCAGGGCATTGAAAAAAGTCGGAATGAAGTTTGTTCCGGCGTCGAAACGCACTGCAACGTAAAAAAAAAGGGGGGGGAGCGAGAAGAAAAACTAGCGAGATACCTGTCTTTTACAAGCACTTCCGTGCGGCGTAGAGACCTAGAAAACAACTGGATTGTACATGCTTTAAACACGTTCTACGTTGTTCTCTATTATCGATCGTTCTACAACACCCGAGCGCGTGGGAAAAAGCAGAGGGCTTCGGTCCTTCGGGAAACGAACCGACGCAACGAAGAGCTGGAACAAACTCGCACGACTCGTATGTATATCTGTAAAAGGGGTCGCCGACCAAGATGTATGCATAATCGCGAAACTCGTCATAATGTAGAAACGCTTGTCCCACGGAGCAGCCTGCGGGGATGCTTTTTAATCACGCTTTTATTCGGTTGTCAAAGGAAAATACCTGGGTGGTGAAACGCCCTATTTAACATTGTAATGCAATATTATTGAGAAACATAAATAAATTGACTTACATGTCGTTTCATGGAGGAAAAATATATTCGAATAATAAATGCTCGATAGAAATCCACCGAAAAAATTAGAAAAACGACAGTGTTATAAATACGTACTTCAATTTCGTCGAAGTTTATGAGACTTTTAGGAAAAGCGGAGCTTGCTCACAAAGATAATTTCTCATAGGAAATCCCGCCTTTCGATCGAGAAAAATACAATAACGGATGACCACTCTTCGCAGCGTATTCCATCCGAAATGCTTCTAGCCTTCCTCTTGTAGGCTGACAGACGAGATAGCGTGACGGAAGCTAAAATATCCACGCGGGATGCAAATAAAGCCGACGTAGTCCGTCACATGTCGATTCGTCGCTTCGACACGTGCGCATACCGCTATTTATCCGTATCCGTGATACGTATCGCGCTAATCGAAGAATATATTTCACTGGGAACGATGAAACGTTCCCGGGATTCGAGATCGCTGTAATGGTTAAACATCAAACTCGAACGTTAACCGGTAAGTGGATTAATTCAACATGCCCAGAAAAGTTTCCACGACTGTTGTTATATCTCTTTTTTCGCAGGGATTATTGGAACAATCGTAGCGTGGTCCATTAACGACGGAGATCTTTCTTGATCAAATACGAACGGGGATGGTGTGACACAAACAGACAAGTCAGTCACTAGGAGTACATCGTGAAACGCGAATCGTTCTATTTACTCCACAGTTAAAGTTACTTGATAAAAATATACCAAACTAACAAAAAACATAAATATATCAATCCAAATATTTATTGTTCGTATATTTTTGGAAGTAACTACAAACACTGAGTACGCTTAACGAGTACTGTTAACAGAGAGTACACTTATAAGTATTAAAACTACAAGCTTTACATAAAGCAACATTACGCGTTAGTTATACCGGTTCGTTTCGCTGCGTGTTTGTACCGCTGCTAAACGAGATTGTTCGTTTCTGAACAAGTAAAAATCCCCGGGAAAAATACAGGGATAATAAAAACGAACGAAAAACTAAACATACAAAGAGATAGGCAGTCTGAATTTTTCCGTGTATATCGAACGAACAAACGAATGTCGACATGAAAAAATCCATGAGCTCACGGATGATTCGCTTTAAAGACCGATTACCGAGTGCTCTTCGCTCGGATAGCGATTACGCGTCATCGGTTGGAAAAACATTTCAGTCAGATTAGCCGTACCGGAAACGGACGATCTGCCGCGCTTTTGATCCGTCGTCCGTCCGTTTTATGCGTCGCGACGCGGTCTTCCCGCGCCCCTGTGCCACGGTGCGTGCGTGCCGCGTGTAGTCGGTGCATCAAGTGAAACGAAGAACGAGGAAGATGGGTACATTGTTGGTCGCAGCGATGCACTGGAGTGGGGAGGATAGTAGCGCACACACACGGCGGCCAGATAGTGGGGAGAAGTAGGGGGTTGAAGGGGAAGGGGGAAGCAATCGACTCGTGAACGAGGCGGCGAGGGACGGAGTGGGGAAACATGGTGAAGTACGGTCGACGCGAAACACAGGAGAAGTACGGAGAGAAAGGGAGGGGGCAGTAGGCCGCAGGCTTCATTCACCACGCCGCTACGTTCTACTATGAAGTGTTTGTGTTCGCGTTTGCCGGTCCGTCGACACCGACCATCCGACCACGTTTATCTTTCCCTCTCTCACGCTCGGCGCTTGTTCTAATTCTCTCTCCTCGTCGCTCACTTTCGCGTATCACCTGTCACGCGCTTCAAACGGAAGTCTACCGAGACTAGGCATCGTATAATGGTGACTATCGCTAACTTGCAGATATTTCGCATGCCTTTTTTCATACGTAATATTTCCTAGATTTAAGATGTCACAGGTATTTTACGTAGAACCGTGTTACGTGGCACCGTGGAAATTTGATAGAACCGTAGAAGATTTCGATAGAATTCTATGATTTAGTATGTCATCCGCGTGCCACAGCGCCGCGAGAATTTAAAGCTGTGAATTCCAACGGTCGGTGTTCCGTAAAAATAGAAGTCGCCTAGGGTATCGGTTCAACGCACTGAAAACACGGTAGCTCTTATACCGAATCGTAGCCGCGAAAGGAAACGGCAGGAAGAGAAGGAGATGGAGGACAGGAAGAAAAAGAAAAAGAAGAGGAAGAAGAGGAAGAAGAGGGAGCGATGCGTGCGAGAGAAAGAAAGGGTCACTGTGGAATTAGACGCAGGCCACGGTGTCTTTCTTTCCTTCGAAGCGGTACACTACGTCGCATCGAGCTTCTCTATTGTCTTTTTCGAACACGCTCGATGCGTGGTTGGTTATTCGCGTACCTACAGTGTTGCGGGGACCGAGTGAATGGGAGAGAAAAGATGGTCGATACTCGTTCTTCGTCGCTAAAGGTTCGTTCAAACACGGCCGGTAGTTCGGTCAAGTAGCAGGTAAAGCCGAATTTACACTGTTTCATTCTGGATGATCACTGCGGATGATTCGTCGTAATACCTTGCTTCCCTCGTTTCATCCGCAATGATCCTCCAATACGAACAGTGTAAATTCGGCTTTACCTGCTACTTGGCTGAACTACCGGCCGTGTCTGAACCAGGCTTAATGCTCGTTCGACTCCTCTCTCCGGTCTTGCCATTCCACGAGAAGAATCTCGTATATCGACTCCGCAGCCCCTTCTTCCTCGATTTAACGAGTCGAACCTTTGACCAATCGCTGGCGAGGATCGTAGCAAACGACGACGCCGCACCGAGTAATGGTACTTGAGAAGCTACATACGCACTACATTCATGGGTTTCTGGCTGGTGTCGCGTCAATAACTACGGAGGTCCATGAGCGAACAACAAAGACAATCACGTCACCTCGTTCCTCGATCCATCGCGGCACGCTCTAGCCGCGTGTCGATAGGTCTTGCGAATCTTTTTTTCCAACTTGTCTCGTTTTGTCTGGCTCCGCTTCTCTCGCAGACTTTACATTCGTACGCGACACTCCGTTCTATCTTGGAACGCAGTCGTTGCGCAGACTGCGTTCCTCGTCCTCTATTTGCTTCATTTCTCGATTTCCACCGAGTCGCACGCGGTCCCTCCCTTTCTTCCATACCGCGCGTTTTTCTCGCCGCGTCACATTCCTCCTCCACTTTCATAAAACGACCGCATATGAAGACCATAGAGAGAAAGAACACGACAACCAAACTTAAAATTTAATAACTAAATAACTATGTTATTAAAGTTGTGCCTGCATTTGTGAGATTCAATACGCAGTTTTACATCTTATTGAACATTCCAAAATTGTCGATTGTCCTGATATTAAACACGTACATACAAGATTTGACAGAGGTTCGTGATCTATCTTTAGAAAACCAGGTATATTTTCGAAGCTCAGCCACCAAGGGCCACGAAAATACTAAAATCGACAAATATGGACGCGTCATGGTCTTTCGTATATGTTTAAACACACGATACCAAGAAGAAGCGCAAAGAATCGAGAATTTCGAGAGCAAAATTCGCGACATTTTGTAGCAAGCGGTGTACGCGACCTGTTTTCCGGCTACTTTTTCTCCTTCCCCTGAATAAATTTACATAGTAACGATGGGCCGCGCTTACGTTTACGGTTTACGTTGTACTAAGCTGCTTCTTCTCGCTGCCCTTTTGTAGGTCATACCAAATTTCGTCGTCCGAAACCGATGAAAAGCGGGATTCTCGTTAGATTTAGAAAACGCAAATAGTCACGTAATCGGACTACGACGACTACGCTTTTTCCCTTGTGGAACGCGGCAGAGATTCTTTTATTACGATTCGGTCGCAGTGCCGGTTGTTTTGAAAGCTAGAGAGTGCCACAGGCGATAAAGCCGAACGTAATGAGATATAGGTAATGCCAACCTGGAGTGGCGACAAACACAACCAGTACCTCTATCATTGTGTAAATAAAATTACGCGCTGTACGAAGGTGCGCGTGCAAAGAGGAACGCACGCGCGTTCTCCCGTCCCGAACAGCTCCCTTCGTTGAATTCCTCACCCGCCCAGCGTCCATTATCTCGTCGAATCTTCGGCTTCCAATGCCCTTCGACGCGAGTTCGTATCGACCAACTTGGACTAGAAAACTCTGAAGTATACTTCGCCACCTACAACTATAATATCTCCATATCGTACTAAAACTGAAACTCCATATCGTACACGCGTAAGATTCTCAAAAATCATCCTCGCGATACAACGAGGTAAAAATGAAGGTAAAAGTGGAGGGAAAAGTCGAGGTAAATGTCGAGGTAAAATCGAGATAAAACGATCGACGAGGTAAACGAGAGAAGAAATCCTTCGAATGTAGCCAACGGCCCGGTCAAAGGATCGATACCTGCGGCACGTCGTCCTTGTACGGGAAAACGTAACGAGGTCGAGTAATTTTCGATACTCGTCGGAACGGAGGAGGTCGTGGTGGATGCTCGCGGCGTCGTTATTTCAAAGTTTCCAGGCGGTTCGTAGGCGATACACGATATCCTGGTGCATTGTCAATTCGAGCATCCGCGCGGACCGTGAACCGTGGAACGCGCCATTCCTTGCCGCGTCCACTCCGCGCGCCGGCTCGCTCGTTCAATGAACTCCCCCGACCGTGGTAGCAGTGTGGAGTGGTGCGACGCATCCGAACGTTCCACCGCCACAGCGCACCACACAAATCCATGTGAGAACCACTGAAACGTACAAAGTCGCAGGCTCGAGGTGGCTCGGAGGCGGTCGGCCGCGTTCGTCGACGCCCGTTGCGTTTCGGCGAATTTCGGCCTGCTGACAGCAGTGCTCCGTTGCGGGAAGAATTCGAACGTCGCGTCGTCGCGTTCCTCAAGTGCGTGGCGCGCGCACGATCCTCGCCGGACGAGACAGACGAATAAATTAATTGCAATTTATACGGTCCCGGTACCGGCGACCGCGATGCAAATTCCAGGCTAGCCGAGGCTCTCTGTTGCGTCTCGCCGATTGCCTTTAACGCGGTTACAGCCGCCAGCCGTTAGCGAAAACAGGTTACATCTAGAAACCCGAAATAAGTCGACCAACGACCACGTCTCGCGGTACCATCTCTATCGTGTTTGAAATCTACAGTTTCTAGAAAGTAGCGATACCTGGTTTCTACAGGACGTTCAGAAAAATGTCAATTTATATTTTAATTCAAATTTCACAAGATTACTTGCGTATCGTTGTTGAATATCGTCTCGGTTATCAACGGAGAAATTATTCGATAATGGAAAAGAGCCCCATTGTGTCGGTAAATAGAGCATAGATTCGATCAGGTAGTAGAGACGATTCGATTGAGAATCACTGGCGTGTAAGGGTGGCTGAGTGAACCAGGGCGTGGGTGGATTATGCGGGTGGTGGGAGAGCACCGGGCGGGAGAAGCAAGGAAGTATGATACTACGCCGCAGTGTAAGGGCTGGTCGATCGATGCCGACCAAAACATTGCCACATGCCTAGCCAACGCGAACGCTCTCCAACGCGTTCTGTAACCCAATTGTTCGCCTAGAATACGTTTTCTAAACGCGATTACGTACACCGTGTTAGCGGTGGGCTCGTTTGCACCTGCAGACCCTGTTAAACGATGTTTGCAAAGGAAAAAAGCTGTTTACGCCGAGGAGATTTCGTTCCCTGAGATTCCTTATTTATCCTCGTTTAAACGTCCTCTATCGTGGCATCGAACGAAGAAACGTTTCAAGAATGCCAGACAATTAAGCGGACAGTTTCGTGACCGAACGGATTAACAAGTTTTACTAGCTACTTTTTAATTCTCGAATAACAGGATATCAGAAGAGAATGCTCGCCGCAGAACTTTTTCCTCATAATTCTTTTCTGTGGTTGTTCGAATATTTTAACGAGCATCATTTCCCCTCATTATCCGACAATTCGTTCCAATTATTTAAAAACGTTGCACCGAGGAAAAAGATATATTTCGAGCGCACGCTCCGTTGAGCACCTGATATCAACATCCCCTTTCTCTCGTTACGCCTCATTTTCCTCCATGTTTGTTAAAGGGAACAGCTCGTACGTGAATCCGATAACACTTCAGGTTCATGTGTACGGAATATTACGATGACGAAGTGCAAAAGATTTCTACGCGTGTCGAAATCTGCCACGTGCTCGCGTCAATAGGGAAGGATTAAGGAATTGTAACGTCGAGCTTACGTAACGCGGTATCGACTGGATCGCGTTGTTGTATCGACGCGTGTCAAGGTGACGCTGCGAAACAATATCCGGATAATGAAATGTTTTTAAAATCCAGTGACCACAGAAAATGCACATATGTATTGACAACAGCGGAAATGCAACGAGAAACGCATTAAACAGCTATTGTTGAAATCGAATGAAATTTGTCTCGGTCGTTTGCGAAAATACCTCCAACTACGATCTTTATCTACGAAAACCTGAATCTCGTCAAATACTTGTTCCTATTAACGCAATTCGCTTTCGAAATATAATAGCAAAGTACAAGGTTATCGAGTTGCGATATCGAATAAGTGTCGTTTAAGCAGTGTAGATATTTTCGTAATAATCGCGGTAGATTTCCCATGAAAAACGATAACGCGCAATTTCGTTGTCTACTAATTCAGTCTACTAGTTTACAAGAATTGTCAATCTTATCGAGACACGCCTCTCGGGGGGCGAAAAACAGTAACACGTGAGAAGCGATAATCGAGCAACTTTTGTTGAAAAGGATGAATAATAGCAAATTAGAGAACAAAATTATGACTTTGCGCAACATGTATTATAAAATCGCTTTTTGGCAACAGGAAATAAAACAAAATAACGAACAGTGTCTTTTATCTAGTTTTTTAACGTACTACGTTTGAATCGATAATCGCAATGACTATTCTATTCTACGAAAGAAAGTTAACAAAGCCAAATTATAGTTTCAGCTAGATCGCTTTTAATCCTTGCAAATGTAAATACGATGTAACTTATTTTTTATAGAAACAAAACCTAAGGAAATGTATGATTTTGTAAGCTTTTTTTCTCGCGCAAGATAAAAATCCTCCCATATCGAACATCAAGGGAGATCTGATTAGGAAGGCGCGGATCGGCGGATATGCCACTGACGAGATTGATTGTTCGTGGAAGCGAAACCCGGATGCATCCCGAAACCGAGAGAGATTGTTTATGAGATCAATACAGAATTATCGGGCATACGAAATGTTCCATTGAACGAGACGAATACAGAGTCTCGGCAGGCAAGCACGCGAGATCGCGAAGGCTATTACCGAGTATACATACCGGCACGACACAGGCACGCGCACAGATAATTGGAATTGTCGTTCCGCGTACGCGAACCGAAGCGTCGCCGCGTTTCTGCCTATCCCACGGCCCTCAAATCTTGCCGAACGTTCGTTTACTGTCACGTATACCGCTGACTATCGGAATTATCCGTCTAACTTGTCTGTCTCAAAATCCACCGAAAATAGATGACAACCTTCCTTTACGCGAGATTGTTGTAGCATATAATTTACCCTCCGATTAATATGGGTCAGATCACCGATGAAGAAGCAATAAACGAAGAATTAATCGGTAAAGAACTTGACTAACGATAATTGGTCTTATATGGTAAGGTTGCAACTAATGAGAAATGCAACATTCTGACGAGAAAAATGAAAAACGCGTGGGAAAGAGATATCAGATCAATGCCATCCGTTACGCTTAATGTACACGTTAAATTTTAAATTAAATAAGAGAAGAATTAGAAAACTTGCGTAAAGATGAAGATGTCCTCGATGCAATGGGTAATATATTATTAATTAATTAATACGATAAACTTCTGTAACGTATTTAAAGTTACATATAGTATAAGCGCGATATTACTTATGAAATGATTTGATATATATTTTTGATTAAATTAGAATTACGTACTTGAATCAATGGGATATTTACGTCTATTTATATAAATTATTTGACACAAATTTCCCAGATTCGAGTATAAGTAACATTTAAACGATATACATATTTGAAAATAGACAATTTGACTCGTTGTTAGTAGCGATTCTACGATCGATGCGAACGATTTTGGTAAACAGTGAGATAACAGTGAGTTGTTCACAATGATAGTTTGACAACTATAGTTTTCTATCTTACGTTGCTTGTATTAAGACACTCGATGATATTTAGTACGAATCGAATACCTTCCATTGTTTCTATTATCCAGTTATTGTATTATAAATCCGTTATTCGATTCACATATACCTTATAATATAAAATTTATCAGTTTTCCAATAAATGCAACAGATAGCTGTCCTAATAGGTACTTATGTCCGATTTAGTTTATTATCGATATATTACCCGATAGTTCTATCAGTGTTTCGACGCGTAGATACCGTAACATTTAAAACTTAAGAAACGATTGTTATTTGTCGGCGAAAGATCTCAAAGATTAACTGGCGAATCAAAATATATAAAATGAAAACACATAATTTTGGCGAAATGTAGACGCGTGTCCTGCAAAAGGCGGCAGAACGTAGACGTAACGAGTTGCTATCGCGAGAACTCCGCCGAAGACGATTCTGTTCCTTTCCACAGCGTATTAATAGACATCCCTCTCTTCGTCGGCCGTGTTTTGTTCCGATACAAGGAAGCAAAGCATGCAAGCTTGTTCGGTACTTGGTGCACGTACGCAAACTTGCCGCGCGTTCGAAGAAACAGGCGCGATATATGCGCGTCTAAATGGAGCACCGCCGCGCATAATCTACGCTCGTTCGAGAAATCAGCCGTGATTTAGTGCGCTCGACCGATATGCTTCGTACGCTCGTTACACACTCCCGATGTACATATATTTCCCTCCAGTATCGTGTACAAGACTGTTTCGACTACTAGCTTCCATACTTTGTATATCTTGTCATGTTTATCTAATAAACGCGGTTCGACGTGAAAGTAACCGACGATAAAGAACGAATTGGTCGGAACGAGCTACAGCGTATCTTCTACAGGAATTCAACCTTCTCTTCTTTCGATCGACGGACATCGTGTAATCGGATATCGTTTAATGGAACAATGGTTTAATCTTTCTAGGAAATCGGCTATTCAGACGCAGATTCGAAACGATTTCAGTGTTTCCGTGGATTCCTTTTGTGCCACTGCCAACCGACCGATTCACGACTTAATCCTTCTTGTTTCCCATGGCGGCTCGATCGATATTCGTAACGGAGAGAGGACACTCGAGGAAAATGGCACGAATACCATCGAAAGGTCAAACACTAATTAGAGCGATCGAAAATCGATAGCGCGCGAAGGACGAAAGGAGCCAGTAACATTTAGAGATCGACTGTAGCGCCGATCAAAGCAGTTTATACGCGCAAATACGTACACATCTTCGTTGGAAGGCCAGAGATGTCTATCCATGCAAATATCTCGATCAAGACGATGACAGACGGTATCATCGTCGTCGTACCGTCGACTCTAGCCACCCATTCGACGAAAATAAACTCGATGACAAGGAGCATCGCGATTAATCGAAGTCGCAATTATCGAGCGAATTCCTGATTGCGCGTATAGATAGGAGAAGAACACGATGCATACAGTTAATTACGCATGCCAGTTATTTTCTCGGAAAAGCTCGACGCTAGAAAGAGGGGTAAAGAACATTGTGACGCTGATCCGTGCTTGGTATCGACGGATATCGTGGTGGTGGTGGTGGTGGTGGTGTTGGTGGTGGTGGAAAAAACATAGGTCCAGAGAAAGAGAGAGAAAAGAAGGATAGAGAGAACAGCTAATATCAAATTATCTGGAAGCTGAGTCGATGCATCGCGCGTCACCGAGACACCGCGAGAATCGTTAGATGAAGCGTAGCGGTTTACCGCTGTCCTTTCGGTCCCGTTCTCGTTCTGGTTCGAGTTTCGAGTACGAGTGATTCCTCGACGCGCGTACATTGACCCCCTTCACCCTCGTCCTCACCCGTCGGCGACATTCTCGTCCCGATCCCCCTGACTCGGATCCCAGATCCCCGCTCCATCCTCATCCCTCGAACCTCGAAGCTCGTGCCTTTCGACGCGTCCGCAAAACAGAGAAGCTTCTTTCTCTCTCTCCATTTTCCCTCTACCGTATCGTATCTCCGTCTTTGTCACTCCATCGTGGACCGCGTACACGATCACGTACATACAGTACGCCCTCCAAACAATACGCATTAATAAATACACCCAGGGATCGGCGCGGTTCCGTGGCTCGGCGCGGCGAACGCATTGCCGTTTGAACGATTCCGCGAATCGCAGAGGAGGGTTATCGAATAATGATCCGGCGCGGTCGATACCGACCGCACGTTTCGATACTTAAGCCTGCCGCTCGAACGCGAACCTACTATATTCGAGGAATGTAAAATATAGCGTAGAGTGCGGGACGACTATCGATGATTCATAGAGATAGCTCATAGAGAAACAATTTCTCGTATGTTAAATATGAGAGATTATAATTTCGAGAATGAAAAATCATAAATAATGAGTTCGTTTGCGAAATTAGTTTCGCCGGAGTTTAGGCGGGGCAGCAAGGTAGTGGATGCGAGCAGCACCGCTGGTTGGCGCTCCACGCGAATCACAACACTGCCACGCCGCCTTCCACCGAAACATGCTTCCGTTCTCTCCTTCGAGATGCACGGCTCCGAAAGATTCCTGGTATTTATCCAATATACACTTCCAAGGAATCACAACGCTATCTTCCTCTTCGTATCATAGAAAATAAAACGGACGTTACCTACATCCGTACTAAATAACGTAGCTTAGTCGAAGAGACGCGATAGAGAAACGAAATAAGAAGAGCAGATGGAAAGAAGAATTCTTTCTTACTATGTACTCGTAGAGCAAGGACGGAGACACGGCGCGGGTCGCTGTCCCGATATCCCGTTGGTGGCGACGCGTCGGACGACCTCGTGGTGGACGTAAACCAAAGGGTCGACGCACGTTCGTGACGGCGATGATCGCTGGATCGCGTGCACGCACGTCAAGTCACGCTGCTCTCGTGGCGCCAGAGACACAGTTGTACACACGATTAGAACGCACTGTCTAACACACGTAGTCGTGTATCTCAAGAGAGGACGATGACAACGATGACAACGATGACAACGATGACAACGACCTCCCTTTACAGCGAGGGACGGGGCGATGTTACACCGTGTAGCAACGAACGAGAGATACTGAAGGAAAGCAGCACGCGCCACCACCTTTTTGTACGAGCGAACTGTGTACCCACGGATGCCGACTGTGCCGAGGGTTGAATGCCAACCAGCGGAGGGGTAAGAAAGTGCGCAGTAAGGAAAGGATGGGCTCCGCCCTCCACCCTCGCACCCATCCCCACTCTGGCCACTCGTCTACGCTCACCTATTGCCGCTCCTCCGCACAGACTTACGCTACCATCTGGAACCCCCCGCCGCTCGAGCAACCCCCGCGGCTTCCGTCACTTCCACCGGCAACGTAATATTACGGCCAGAACGTAGAAGCCGACCCTACTCGTTTTCTTTCTCTCTTTCCACCGATCGACTAAGTTCGATCTGCCTCGCTTACGGCGCGCTTCCTGTTTTTCAAATACACACCAGTTTCTCGGCTTTTGATCATTTGCAAAAAAATTTATAATGGACCACGTATCATACCGTTACCGTCTGAATTTTAAATCCGATGCGCTGGTACGATCGAGTCTTGTTGCGTGTCTTTATATAAATGTGGGGAAGCCCTGCACAGTGACTGATAAAAGAAATTTCTCTAATCGATACGACCCGAGTGTCAGTCTCAAACTTTTCTCAAACTTTTGTATTAAAGCTTTTTTTATCATATCGGTAACAGTCGTCCATTTCGTAAAATTATGTCGTCTTTTTATTTTTTTTTATCTTAAAAACTTTCTTTTGTCCGTCGACGATTGTTTCATACTTTTCTTAAACGCAGAAAATTGATTAGCAATAAGAGAATACGATCTGAAACGATTTGAACTCGTTACGCTATCTTACTACGTATCTTGTATTTGAGCCCAGGCTATACTCGGCCACAGTCGTTACAAATGGATTGATCGTATCGACTACTTCCAGTTTCCCTCCCTCGAAATGACGAACTTCTATAGCCCGGCTACGTTAAACGAGGGAAATTGAGAAGGTCGGTTCCGCTGAATAAGAGATTGAAGTGTACGACGATGCATAGAATTTCGTACTGGGCTTTTTTACTTGGATCATTTCCGTGCCCTTTACAAATATCCCGTCTGAATATTCGTTTTCATCAACGTTATTCGCTCGTTGAGCAGACTTGAAGGGATCAGATCGCGGATCTGTACGCCATGTAGGAAATTTAAAGATATAAAAATCCATAGAATACACATGACGTGCGCAAACAAAATATCCAAGATATATTTATAACGCTTGATATGAAAAACAAATTTTTCTCCTAGTCCCTTTTTCTTTTTTAATCCTGAATTTTCATAAAAATTCACAGTCTAGAAACGATACTCCGTTAAGTTCGTCACCGACCGATCTACGATTCGATCGTTTCGATACGCTCGACCACAAATCATACTGTGATTCTCCTGGCACTATGTCCCGTTGAAGAATCTGGGCTAATGCCACGAAGTAGTATCTTCCACCCATGTGATCGAAGCCAGCATTGGAATCGCATTGAGATCAGAAATTCATAAAATCGAGATGGAATGCCGTCCGACGAATTCCTTCGCTCTGAGTATTGCTCGTAATGAGCATATTAATGGAATCGGAAACCGGTTTAGCTTCGATAATGCACGCTCCGTTTCAACAGGTCCTGTCGCCCTCTTAACTTTATCTTTATAGATGAACTTTCAAAGATCGACGCTTTCTTTTTGCGCGACAGTTTAATAAGTCGGTAACAAATAAAATGCGCGATCTCTCAAAAGTGGATACCTGTATACCTTAAAGGCAATTTAAACGCAGGATATGAAATAAGTAAAAATACAAATTAGGGAAAAAGACCCATCCGTGATCCGTAAATCTATAGGTAAGATTCAGTAAGGAGACGCACATTTTCGTAAGATGTTTTGACTGTGCCTGTGACTCGGAGCATACATCGATCTAACCGCGGCGCGTAAAAAATTAAAATGTCGAAGTAAGCCAGCGAGCGGAGCGCATCTCCTTACTTTATTCAGCTGCGCCACGTTCTCCAGTATGCGGCGCAGTTCCTGGTTGGTCTCGACCTGGAATTCCGTGGCAGCGCGTTCGCCAGAGTCCGGTGAACCGTGGGAAAACGGAGACCCTCCGCGACGCGGTCTTTCGGGGACGAGATGGGGCGATAATGCGGCTCAACGTGCATTAATCAAAGCCAGCTTGATTTCTATTCCTTATTTGTGCTGCACATAAATATCTGGCCGATAATTTAACGACGACTACTAAAAAGAACTACTGGTTTCCAGTGATCGATAACAAAACTTAGGCAATCGAAGTGGGATTCACACGAAATGCAATTTAGAACAGTTCGAGGGGAAATTACTTCGTTTTATCGGGATAATAAGTTAAGAAGAGCTATTAAATTGCTTTGGTATTGATCTAGTTTTGGTTTCGAAAGAAAAATGGCACGAATCGCATGGATGTCGTAATGCCACCTTCTATCGATGGTTGCAAGACGATAGAAGGGACGCCATCCAACGGCGAGCACGAAAACTGAGCGCATCGTCTGTTCTGGCGTGATAAACGACGATTTCGGTCGTGGGAACGCGCCCCTTACATCCTTGCCAACCCTCGCGGCGACACTTCCGCGCTCTGCCGATTTTTCGCTCTTCCGCGACAACCTACGCGAGATCCTTTTACCATAAGATTCGAGAACACCCTTTTTCGCGCGAAACTGTATCTCGTTACGAGAGGGAGAGGTACTCGAGTCGTCAATGAGTCGGTCTTATCGTCTGCACGGTCGCTATCTTAAGGAGAGATTTCCTGTAAGAGTCATACGTACATATTGTGTCTGAACGGCTGGGTATAGTGTTTACAGTTTACACATAGAGATTTTTCTATCAGTATGAGATTAAATTACAATACATTAAAGAACGACTTCTAGACGATCTTCAATTGCCACAGTTAACACGAGACGTACTGTGTAGAGCTAGAAAGAAGTGCTCGTTAGCTTTCATTGTATGACGACACAGTCGCCAGGATCGCGCGATGATAATAATACCTTATATACACATAGTGAAATTTTCGGTCAATATGCCGAGTGATTTGTAATAATTTACGTATAATTTAACATTCACCCAGCGAGAGCTGAATCATAGAAGCATCAGTCATTTTATTTTGTAATAGAAAAGCCCACTGAATAGTTCATACAGTGTAGGGTAATAACGCATAGATATATCATAGAAAATAATGAACAGCGATAAATAATAATTGACCTAATGCGTTAGAACGTTAATTATAATATACCTATAATTACACGTAATAATATATACATATATTGAAATTTATATATAATTAAACATAATTTGTACAGAATTTTGAACGAAATGAATTTATCGGAAACAAACGATCAGACTCGACATTCCTTCTAAGCAACTTTTTCTTACCTCTATATAATGCGCGACTGACACTCATAGGAAATTCTAGTTTTAAAAACATACGTAAAATTGTACCAACTCCTTCTTTGATAATGATAGGTAAAGCTACATGAACGAAAAGCGATAATCTTACGACAAGCTAGTCGTTTCAGCTTGGCCGGAGAAGTTGGTAATTAAGGCTGAATGAAGACGTCACTTTAATTGGCCTCTGCAGCGATCATAAACCTACAAACGAGATACGATTTCGAAAGAAACATCCTTCCCACTCGTTTGCCGGTGATTTATACCGGCGCGAGTTTCGCGTCGTTTATTTCGAGAAATTGGAGGCAACTGAAAGTCAAAGTCAAGGAAGGAGAAGAGTAACAACCCGCGTAAGGGGCTTCATACGAAGGAATAAGAACGAAGAGCGGAGAGAACGAGAGGAAAATGAACCACGAGGGCAATAACGCGTAGGTTTATTAGCGATGATAGGTAGACACTTGGGGCGCTCGTTTAAGTATTTACCCACGCCCAAAGGACAGCGAGGAGAGTGAGAGAGCGTGGAACGCGGTCGCGGTGGTCTCTCCTTCCCCTTCTCTACGTTGGCTACCAAGGAGGAAACAGAAGGAAAACGAGACGCAGAGGTAATGTAGAACGGCAAAAAGGAGGAGAAAGAGAGATGCTGTGGAGAGAATGGAAGAGAGAAAACGAGAGAGAGAGAGAGAGAGAGAGAGAGAAAGGGAGAGAGAGACGAGAGAGGAAAAGGAAAAAGACGGAGCCGAGAACAGCCCGGTCCCGAAGAGGGAGATGAGCAAAGAAGACGAACGCGTGTAGGATCGTTCGGGAACGAAGAGGAAACGAGACGGTACCAGAGAAGGGGGCAGACAAACAGACCGTAGGGGGTGGAGGGGGTAGCGAGGAGGATTCAAATATGGCGTGAGGCAGCAGTGGAATGTGGTTGTTATATACTAGTGAGACATTTGTTTTGATCGTTTTACCCATGGCCGTTGGACTATTGTCGGTGCTTTTTTCCCTACCTCTTCCTTCGCTTTGTTGCGCTTCTCTCTCAACCTCTCTACCTCTCTCTTTCGCTCTTTTCCTTTTCCCTCGGAATACTCGTGATCCTCTCTGGGAGTCCGTTCCCCATGCCCATAGCAGAGCAAACCACGAACGCTTATTACGTCGCGTTGTTTCTCCTCGTGTCCTCCGTTCGGGTTCCCCTCGAAGCCGCGTAAGAGAACCTGCGTACCCCCCGTGTTACGATTTCCGCCCATGCCACGAGATACGTGTTCCCGATATCCCGTATCCTGATTCTACGGATCGATTTATTTCGCATCTGACGGATGACTGGGAGTTTCCCCTTGTATAATCGCGAGCCAACGAATAACCTAGATAATTTCGAATATTTTGAATACACCATGTATACAAAGACATACTTCGGATTAAAAAAGGTGCTAGGATACTCGTATACATCCTGGAGATTATCTTATCGATCTGAGAATTAGGGACTTTAATGCAGAAACATCTTGAATAATGTTAGGTGGCAGACGTTCGTTTGCGAGTTGACATTTAAAACTAACTGATATTTAAATGACTTCTATTTATTATTGCTCCACCCCTATTATCTACTATCCTCGCTTTCTATCAAGTATGTTCGTGGAAAGTTCCTTCGACAATCATAAAGTGAAATAAATATAAATTCACTAATAGAAATAACAAACGAAACGTCGGGTTCATTCGTCATTGGTCCTTCACGAGTTGACTGCCAAGCGAATTTTGTTTTGCACCAGCGATCGCGATACCTACATTGGAATGTTGCGATGTAACACATTATAATATCTAATTTTTCTACCGTTGAACGAGCGCATTTTTTGTCTTACATTGTTAGTACTAGTTGCTTTACGTTCTTCGAAGTCGTTTAATCGATGACATTTATTTTATCTTAACGGTAACAACGGTGCTCCACAATCATCGTGGCAATCAACGTGTTAATAAAAGCCACTGTATGTAAGTTGGCCGTTTATCGATTTCATTTGAGCGGGCGTTAATTATCTCTGGAGCGCGCGACATTCTTCTCGAGAGCAGCTTGACGGGTCGTGATGTTTCATATCGCGGGTCGGTGTTACACGAGACAAATCGAGACTCCGGGCGTCCCAGATTACTGTGACGCTACAAAGTCCCAGCCAGCAAGAGTAAGTATCAACTTCGCGCTTCTGGCTAACTCGTTTGCTAGAAGAGAAGAATGCGACCTACGTGTCGTTGCTCGGCCATTTAGCCTTCCTTTCCATACGTCTTTGCAAACAGGGATCTGGAACAGATGCTGGGCTAACGATTATCGCTATGTTCGTTCGCGATCGTCTTCGCGATCGATACCGAAACGTTCCAGTTCTCGTTACTCCGGGTGACGAGGAGAGAGTTGCTACTGGCGACCAACGACGTTTCGCAATCGCATTTAATTCGATACTGTTATATTTCAACTCAGTTTTTTGAAATTTAAACGATTCTTGTAAGAGATATATTTATTTATTCATTCGCGGAATAAACTTCTCGATATAACCGATTGACATACGAAACGGAAAAACAAAAAAAAAAAAAAAAGAAATAAAAGGGAGATATATAAATATATAAGGAATATATAAAATACACAGGGCGAATCATACGCAATTTTAAAGTAATCGAGCTTCATTTTATTGGGTAACTACACGATTAATTTGTATTTAGCCGTATAAATACTATTGCCCTTATATGTCAACTCGGCAACGCTTTGTGCAGTAATATCAACATTTTTCCACCTCAACCAGCAACCTCGGAAAGAAAGGCTACGAAAAGCTTCAGCTAACCCGGACGGAGCACTAGCTCTCTTTCTCCTATCGTATATCACCTTTTTTTAGAAGTGTTTTTCTCCCGTTTAATTAATAAATTGAATTAAATTGAATTGAATTAAATTAACATCCAATTCTTAAGAAGCGATGACGTGCTCCATAAATGCATTCATCAGACAACATGACGATACAAATAATGGTGAATTCTAAGATGAATTTGGAAAACAGTGTTTATTACTTTTCTCTGCTTTTCTAACAAAGAGTACAAGAATAACTTTGACATTTCCCATGATTCTCTCTTAGTGATTGACTTTCCTTTCTGTTCCACCCGCCCCATTGGATTCACAAAAATGACCCTGTCCTCGACGAACTGCGCTTCGATTCTCGCTATGTATCGACGTATTTCAACGGCAAACTAAAAACTTTGCGAACTATTTCGCGCGTCTCGATGCATCAACGATTCCCCGAAGATGCCGCGGTCCCTTCTGGTTCATATTCGCGACAGAAATAGTCACAAGTGAAATAACGGTGCCATTTCGTCTCGGAAACGCCGATACAGAGTTTGCTCGGTAAAATTATATATCTCGTGCACTATTCTCGTGCTTACCGATTTCCTACTCGTCGTAGCATCCCGTTTCTCTGTTCCTCTCTGTCTCTAGCGATCCTCTTTTCCGTCGGACGATATTAATAACGGAGGAAACGTCATACGCCGTCGAGGCATCGATAATCGATAACTACGAGCAGAACGAACAGGTTAATTGTTTCGCGAAGAATGGACAGCGATTCATGGTTATCGGACGAAAGGGTAAAGTATAAAAAAGGAAAGTAAAGAAAAGGTGAAGAAAAGTCGCGTTTTGTTCCGGCGTTGGACGATCGCACGAACGATAAACACGCGTGCCTCGAGAAAATGTAGAACGTCTGATGTTTTCCACGGCTGATCTAGATTTCTATCGTACGGTTCTAAGCGCGACGTGGGTGGAACCAACACGAGTCTACCGTTTGTGAACGCGAGAACACGACGCAGCCAGCGTGCGAAGAAACGCCGGATGCTCGGTACGTCCTGTAACGCTGTATGCCATATACATTCTCGTGTTGGTTAATCGATTACAATTTCATATTCATCAAGGATGTGATCTTATATACCCATTGTGTAATAAGCGAAATTTGTTAATATTATTTAAAAGAATAACAGTGATGTAGAGATTATAGTATTTCCTAAGTTATGGTCATAACTTACCAATTAATAACATCAGTGAATTAACAAGCTACAAATGTACGCAGAGTATAAACTTCTCTTGTGTGTGTGTGTGTGTGTGTGTGTGTATGTGTGTATACAATTTTAAATGAAATAAGATAAATATCCGATCTGTAACTTGTAAAATATACTTTTAAAATTCCATTTGCCTTCCTACTAAACTCGTTAATGTTACGTAAAGGCAATTATTACTGATACTCATAATTTGCAGCCTGTGAATCGTAAAATTTCAATAATTAATACTCGTTGAATTATGTAAAAGCGAAATTATGTAAAATACTTGGACAGTTTTCTAATCGTTCGACAACGATGAGAATAACCTCATTTTCTGTGAGTGTCCTAATTTATGAACGGGTTTGTACGTCGTACGCATCGTCACCGCGTACATATGTAAGCGCGACTAGCACGCGTTACTCGTGCTATATCCTTCTTTTTCTATCTCACCCCGTCTAGAAGGCGTACGATCATCGCCTCGGCCAAATCGAGTGGACTCGCGTTAACTCGAGCGCACTTTGCTGCGCAATAATAGACGACAGATGCATGCTACTACGTATATATACGGCGAACGCGTGCCTTCGACGACGACACTCTCGCTTTCGGTCCGTTTCATCGAGTCCGAACGTTCGATCGCTACACTTCGAACGAGGAAAAAGAAACTTATCTCTCACTTCGGTGTATCCGTGTCGCGTCCAAGGCTTTTTCCTCTTAGCTCACGATCGTTCGTGGAATTCGGATTTCTCCGACCCTGGAGATCCGCTTGGTATTTTGCAATTTCCAGACTCGAGAGTTTCGGTCAAGAGTTCTAACCGTGTGCTCTGGCCCAGGCGATAATTTCCTCGAAAATCCATGGCCAGCGTACGGTATACGCGCGCTGGAAGAGAACGGCCGGCCTACATTCCGCGCGCCGATTCGGCGACGAATAATCAAACGGCCGCTTCTGCGCGTTGCGTAATTTACGGGGTATACGGACGGAAGGTGGCGGACCGGAGCTGGAAGGGGCAAGAAAAAAAGACGCGCCACGCCGCGGGACTCCGCACGCGGACGATGCCCTTCGCCCGAATTTGTCTCGATTCGTCGCCCTTCGGCTTCCCCTTCTATATTTTTTCACATATACGTACGCACACGCGTACACCTACGTATCAGGACACACACGGGCTACATCATACACGTGCACGTATGAACACGGCAATAGGTCGTGTACACGCGCGCGCCAACACGGTCGGCGGTCGGTTATATGTGCCAAGGCTGAAGAGACGAGCCTGTGTGTAAGTAGCGTAACCCGTCGAGGCCCTGTTCGCGCGTAAACAGAGAAGCGACGACGTCGATGAAACGTCACGGGAGAAAGGTAAGTATGGCTACATCGTCGGGACGACGTAGTTTTAGGTAGTCTCCGTCTCTATCTTTACCCACCTTTATATTCGTCTCTCTTTTTCCCTCTGATGATACTGCAACCCGATAGCCTCGGTTTCGCACTCGATTAATTTCACAGTGATCTTCGCTCGATCGAATAATTATCCATTCACGCCAGGAGAACGTTTGGTCGCGGAATAGCCAGCGAACACCCGTCGAATGGGGCACGAACGTCGAACGCTATAACGTGTACGCTCGATGGAACGGGGGAAATAGGTCGAGACGGGTTTTTAGGCCAACGAGATATGGGCCGATTAACCGAAGCTATTCGAACGTTTTTACCGCTGAAATTCAGGGAAAAAGCTTCCTCGGTATGTAACAACGACGATGCTTCCGTTGTATGGTCTCATTGTACATATGCGAAGAACCCCGAAGAGTATAGGCGCGTTAACGCCATGAAGTCGCAACAAGTGAAAAAAAAAAGAGGTGTCGAAGAAGGAAAAGGCGGTGTCAAGTATGTACGGCTCTGCGTTGTATACAAGCGAGAGAAGAACGTGGGTGCCCTTGTGTGTCTGGCCGTGTGAACGCTTTTGGGACAACGCGAGTACACGCGTGGAATGCGATGTGTTCCCATCGAGCGCAGACTATACGCACGGTCGAATGAAATGTGGTTCGTGGAAGGTGGAACCAGCACCACCGTCGTCGGGTTCACGCTCCCGCGCACCGTCTTTACATAGTCACAGTTTGCATACTTAACGTGGTCGAGCAACGGCATTCATGGAAGGGCACCCATTCCCTCTTCCTTTCTTCGCCTTTCTTCTCCGTGCTTCATCATCTTCTCTTTGTCTTCTTTTTCTTCCTTACCAGTTTGTTAGCTCTTACCCTCCGTCTCCTCTTTCCTCATTATCCTCCCACCCACCCTTTGTTAGTTGCGACCCTCCCTTCTTCGACAACCGTACGTATCACGCGTCTCGAATTCAGAATCCCTACAGTTTTCATCGATACGTGACCACCAGCTGAGAGCCTTCTAATATACCTTCTTTCATAAATGTCGAGACACTTCCTGGTTTCGTAGAGTGCTAATTGGGTTAAATTATCCAGGAAACGATCGACTGATTGTGATTTCGTATTCTGCTGGAGTAACGATACAGAAATTTGAAGAAACCTTTTGCGAGAGTTATATAAGAAACACGATGAATCAAACGTGCTACGATTCTCGGCTTCTTATATCTTGATTATTGTAGTTTCGCGAAACGATAAAATTCTAATGTTTTCAGAGATTGTTTAACGTAGAATTTCGAAGCGAGAAATCATGCGTATCGATATCGATATTTATCTATTTTCGTGCTATAGCGACCGACTATTAGCTTCAAACGTTACTTTCATATCCAGAATTAACCAGAATATGTATGTACGTAGAGAGGGAATATTAAGATAAGGAGTAATGGATAATTAAAATAATGCACAAATAGATAAATAGATATGTATATCGTGTGCCAATAATTATTTTTTTATAATCTCGGTCTATCTTTACGTACGAAAGATTTCCAACGAAACCTGTAATTCTTGATAGTTCCGATAACTTCCTAATCGCTTCCAAAGATTATCCTACTCTCCGTTTGGTATTTTAGTACTTCTAAATAGGAATTAAAATCAACGTATCATTCTACAAAAAGCATACGACGATAGAATGAACGTACGAACGTGGTTTGGTTCGACTTTCTCGATTGCCATGCCTCGAACTGCGATCGAGTAAACGAAGGGGATCGAAGGACGCCTTATGGCGTATCGAGTGAAAACTCCTGGGACGACCCTCCGCAAGGGGAGAAACAATCGTACGAACTGATACTCGGTTCACGTATTCAACGTGGCGCTAATTAACGCCCCTTGTACACACGGTAATGGGGACAACAGGGTGGGGGCAGCTGGTTGTTCTCAGCCAACACGCCATTGAGTTAATTAGTGCCGATCAATTCACACCGTCGAAGGTGATGCCGGACGTAACGGCGGAAGTGAGAGACTGTGTCTGGATTTTTCAATGATAATCTTTTAAAATGCAAGCCGAAGAAGGGAATCGTTGAAGAACTTGGTCAAAGTATGCTCGACACTAGGTTACGAGGATTTTACGCGATCTTCGGTTATTGCACAGTTGTATTATTTGAATCGATAACGCCACTTTGCAAATGGCACACGTCGTTCGTCTTAAGTTCAAATGTAATATCGAAAATGTCTACCATATGAAGCTTTCGAGAGATATCAATTTCGGTTTGAACGTATCTTATTATAGATGATTATTTTTACAATGTATGATGTGTAAACTGCAGATGTTTGTTTATTAATTTTACGGGAAATTTATAGAACCCAAAAATACATAGGATAGAAATGATAGAACACGTCTCTAGGTTTTAGGTTTTATCTTTTTAACCGTGTTGATAAAAACATGAACTTGCACAAACATCCGCAGTCCACTGATCTCTGTTTAGCGAAGGAGGCAACATCCGACTGATCGTCTTTCAAAAAGTAGCGCGAACTTGGAAATAACAAAACGATTTAAATACTACGATATATACAAAGTTGTATGAAAGCCAGGAGTTGCTGTCATCAGCTGCTCCCGTGGGATTAAAACGCGCATCAAGCAACTATCCTCGAAATCGAATACTTGTGCGATAATGTTTGCGATTGCTACAACACGACCTTCGTCCATAGAACACTCACACCGACTAAAGACACGTGGACTCGTAGGCTGACTGTTTAAAATTCTTTAGTAAATAAACTTTATAGTATTCGCCGGTTTTTCTGGGTTTGCAATTGAATGACCAACTACTATTCATAAAGATTCACTGGCACGCAACTCTGGCGTTGGTACGCGAGCAGCACGTGTAAAATAGTGACAAAGCTAGACTGTAGAGAAGGCGCGTGTTCGCGATAAGAATACGGATAATTGCGCGTTGACAGTGATCCCCGAGAGCGGAAACGCCAGTTGAGATTGTTACGAAAAAGATAGACTGGGCACGTCCGACAGATTCTAGCGCAGTGTTCACCAATTTTTCTTTCCTTTTCTTTTTTCGTAACGTGATCCCCTTTTACATAATGTTTAAATAACCTGTGACCCGTATCTGTCGATATAATAAAAAGCAAATTTTAACGAAGTACGTATTTCGAAATATATAATTAAAGAGTTGGCGACGAAAATGATCTTTGTGAAATTGGTCGACTTTTTAATTAAAACGCATTTGTGTAATCAGAAACTAGTATATATTACAGCATGGTGGAATATTCATATCAATTTGATATTAATTGATATTAAACGATCTATGTTCTGGCTTGTAATCAAACGAACTTCGTATTTTAATTAATTAATTCTGTAATTACAGATTTAGTTAGAGTGATGGATATTTTGTACAAAAAAAAAAAAAATGTTAATTTACCGAAGAGAAATGAAAAATGCCAGAGGTTTTTTTTTTCGTTCTCCTACAAGAAAGCAGTTATGGACAACTCTAATATTTATGATTTGGTGCCTACGCGTTAAGACGACGTTCTATGTTGTACCAGGATCGCGGTAATATACACCATTATGCGATGATTTATACTATACGTTAACTATCCACTGTATAATTTGTAATCCCACCTTTTTTCCTCGCATTCATTATTAATATAACTCAGTTAACCCGAGCATGTCAACGTAGAGACAGTTCATTTACGTTCATGTTTATTTAGACATTCTCGACAGATAAGGAAAGATAGTTTGAATTTACAAATATCGATGAATAAAACAAACTATTAAAGCAGATATAATCTATTAAAGTAGAAACAATCAATGAACGTTATACATTGCGTAAATAATTGAAGACAAATCACAGCTCCTTGCTTTATAACACTTGCGTAAACGCAATCTCCTTAACGCTCGACATAACATGATTTATAGTAATTTTCTTTTTCTTGCTTTTAATGCGATCATGATAATTGATAATTAATAAATTGAAACATCGAACAAACGACATTTTACACATGCACCGACATAGTACGTTCGTACACGGCAAGACTTTACGGGTCTCGCTGGACCTATAGGCTGGAAGTCCGATTTTTATCGAATAGAGGGACGTCGCGACGCGAATAGAGCGTCGTTGACGGTCACATCGTGACGTCAACGGCTTTTGCGGTGTCGAAGCGGCCAGAAACATTGGAGGATCGTTATTTACGACAGCGAATCGAGCGTGGCCGCGCTTGGGTTTACGTTTTCTTACGCAAGCCCGAGAAAATAGAGTCACAGTCGGCACTGCGACGCAGAATGTTAAAAGCGAGGTGGTAGCGACGAACGCAATAAAAATTTTGTTTGCGACGCGTACGCGAATACGTTGTTACGCAACCGATTGAGCCACGTACGTACACGCCACGAACGACAATAAAAATTCTGTTTTCCGAGCACGGTTCATTTTGTTGCTGTGAAAAGAGCGAAAATTTCGTTCTTCCGAGGATAAGAAAGATGCAATTCGCTCGATTCAATGACACGTTGGTTCCAGCTGACTAATTTACTTGTAATTTGCCAAATTCGATTATGAACAACTTCTTGCGTGTACTCTGATTTATCTGATAGTGATAGTGCATAAATTTTATCGCAATGTACAAACGAATATATTTTATGAATACAAATTATTCGTATGGGGAACACCAAGGAGTATGCAGAGTATCTGAATGTGTGTTGGAAGATGGTTCATACCATGCATGAAACGAAGTAAGAAATATTAAAATTGATCGAAGTAATCGATAGACGCTACAGAAACAGACAAGGAAAACGTTAATTTTATTACAGTGACTTTTGAAACCGACATTTTTAAATCGAACCAAACGACTTTGGATTTTTCGAGAAACTAGCAACATTAATTCACTAGATGCAGATTTAAAGTAAATTTTAAAAACATTGCGATTGATCGGAATGGCGGGAAAAATAATGATCGCTTTTCTCAGCCTTTTATCTGCGTTTGTAAGGAAAATTTAAACAACACAGTTCGAAGGTTTATATCGGTTACGCGTGTACGTGGTAAAAATTTCATCGAAATCCATTAACCTTAGTAGGAGCTAGAAACGGTAAAAAAAAATGATATAAAACACACTTTTCACAACCTTCGGTCTAAAATCTACATCTTTCGATGGCTATCGCTTGTTTCCGCATCCGCCTATCTCAGTGAAATTCACAGCATATATACATATAACTGATATATATGTTGAAAATGTGTTGTTTATATTTTCGTTACAAGCGTAGATTAAAAAAGGTAAAAAATCTGACCTTTAATTCTTTCTTCTCGATTCCGACCAATTTCAATCTTTTCAAAACATTTTTCTTTTTTCTCTCTCTCTCTTTTGATATATCATATAGCAAACGAATTTTAAAGAAATTATTCAATTTGAAAGGGTACTGCGACAATTTTGAAAGTCATTGTAATATCGAGCACTTAAACTATTTGATTCGTTACTAGCAGTATATATTTCTGCGACTGATACGTCCGGTTTTAGTAAACAGTGAAATGTATTCCACATTGGCAGTTTGACAATCATAATTTTTACAAAAATGTAGATAACTTCTGCTTATAAACGTAGGAAATTCCTTCCATTACGTAATATTAATTTGGTAATATATTATCGGCTAATATTAATTCGATGGAAATCATTGAAATCGAGAGAGGAAAAAAAAAGAAAGAAAGAAAGATATTCGAGAAATAGTTTCGAGAAATCCATATCCTTTTCTGAAATGTCAGAGAACGAATGATTCTGGGAACTAAGTAACGCATAAATCGTTTCACAGGAGGAATATTTTCTCGCGCCATGGTGTGTAAGTAAGTAAGTATGTATCAGAGCATCGAGAAGCCTGTATATTCGATTACAATAACCCGGTACAACCAAGGCCGTCCAGATGTAAACATCGTCATCTTTGTCGTCTTCGAACGAAGTTGTCTCGATCTTCGTCGCTTTTTCAGGGTGTTGTCGGTCGTGCGTAAAAGAACTCGTTGCTCTTTGTCGCCGAGCCAATCTCGAAACACTCCGAGAATCGAGTCTTTGTAACTACATAAATTGTTTCCCTGGAAGAAGCGAAGAACGATTTATGATAGGACGCGGTTATTTTATGTAGCTTTATACAAATAATCCACGATTTCAAATATAATGTTCTCTCAGCGACCGATCTTGCACTAGGATTTAGGACGTTTCAAACGTTTATCCAAATCTACGGCGAAAACAACATCATCGTCTCTGTAGATGTTCTCGACCGTCAGACACACTCGTCGTTTCGTTTACCATTCGAGCTCGTAGAAGCTGCATTTTGTCGCAGTGAATCTAAATCAGTTTAACGAGAGTGTAAACAACCAACGAAAACAGGGAATAGGTTCGGAAATTCGCGTCATTTTCATAGCTATTTGATATTGGTGTTATTTATTTATTCGACAAACTCTAAACTGACTCACTCGCCTAATCTCTATTTCCAAATAAACATGTTGTTCCTGTTAAACTTGTTATAGATATGTAGAGATACGTGAAATCGTGAAGAGGGAAGGAAGTTTAGAAAGAATCGTTGAAAAAGAGCAATTGAAGAAGCTGTTCCAATAAAGCAGAAGCAACAAAAGTTCACTCAAATCGAATAACTTCCTCGAACGTGCTATAATTTATAGTTCTCGAATATTCGTAGTAACAAACGTTTGCACTTCTAAACGTAGAAGCTGTACCTTTCTCCTTTCGATATCTAGCCGACATTAAAATCAAAAAATTATCGAATACGAATTTGTCACCATCTTTCCCTGTGAGAGTTTAATTTCAATAATAAATTCCTCTAGCGTGGATATTGACGCACTTACGGCAAAATCGAAGATACAAAAATACACGGAATACAACATAACACATGTATAAAACACCGAAAGTAAAATATCCATTACGATATTCGGTAGATAAAAGAAATCTTCGTTTAGGTTCCATTTCTTCGGTTATTCACAAATATAAATATTATCCGAATTATGGTGTTGATCAATGATTGCCTCTGAACGACTGAAATATTAGACCTGGCTTCTTATTGGTGCAAACACTTGAATTTTTTTAGAGACACGGTAGGCAGAAGGAGAAACGGGCAGAAGCTGAGAGGAAGCTTCCGAGTGGAGGTCGAGTTGGAATCGGTCGAGAGCGGTAAACAAGGAGGCGAGAGTGGCGACGAAACGAGGTTGGCCGAGCAGCCGCGAGGTCAGTGACTAAAGAGAGAAATAACGTAGAACGCGATATAGCCGCGCTACTCTGCCTATTGACGTTCCGAGGACCTTTTACAGAGGAACTAGCAGGAGGGCGATCAACATCGGCTCCGATCGCGTGTTTCACACCGCTCCCGATCTCTCCGACCAACTCTCGTGCGCCACTGTTTTATTTCCTTCCTTCTCGCTCCCTTGGCTAGACTCCATTTCTTCTGTTTCTCTCTGTCTATCTTATTCTCCCCCTGTTCCTCTCGCCGAGCCATTTTTACACCCTGATTCCCCTACTCACCCCACGAAGACAACACGCTGCAAGTACATATGCGCACGATTTTCACATTTGTCGACGCCAGTATCACACAGACCATTGATATCGTTTGGACACACTCGAACGCGAAACCATCCGATTCGTTCAGCGCGCTTGGCCGAATCGATCTTTATCCAGCCTTAGAGGAAACTCGACAGACGAACGATATATCTATAATCGATGGTATGTCATGCAACATCCGAGGTAAACGATCGCGCACTTCCTTTTACATCTTTATTCGTAAGCGTTTACTAGCGTCCGTTCGCTACGCCTCCGATGCTTTCGTTTATGCGTTCGTTTATTTACCGCGTTAGACGGGAGAAACGGTGGAACGCGCGCCGCGAGTCCAACCGACTAGAGTGACCAGACCACTGACAGCGACTACTAAACAGACGATCAATGAGAATCGAAAGCGGCGTTCAAAGTGAATGCTCGATTCGACTGTCCTGTGTATATGGCGCGCATTCGTGCAGGAGGAAAGAGTCCTGGTGAAACGAGGACTCGAATACCGAGCTTCCATTGAACACAAAAGGCATTGGCGGTAGACGATAAGGAACACGCGTCTTCCGAATTCGCTATTTAGCCCGATTCTGTGCTGCTCGTAAAATACAACGTAGGCCGCGTTCTTGGATAAATACGACGACGCCGTGACCGAAATCCAACGACTCGTGTGGCCATGCGTTTTATGAAAGAAAATACCATGAAATTCACTTACCGTGTCAACGTGGAACAAAGGTGAATCCTGGATGCTCGCCGGCGAGAAACGTCTTCGACTTCGTAGACTGATCGAAAGTCGATTGATGACACTGGATATCGGTCAACACCGGGAACACTTGTTCTATGTAAACACGCGTATCAGTCACTACACACGTAAACACATACGCACAGAGAGAGAGGAACACACGAGGTTGTCCGCGGTCGAGTTCTCAGAGAGACCGACGAACTTGGTTAAACCGCACTAAAATACCACGTACGCGACCGTGTTTCGCGAGACACACGGCGAACCATCTATCCGCGTGCGGTGCTATTCATTCTGAGCCGGCGTATCGCGTTTGTTCACCAGAAAAATCACGATTACTCGGGACGCAGATTCCCCGCATGAGTCGCACACAAGTTGTTTACTAGAACGCGCACCACGCCATGCCCCGTGAACGCGCGTCCGCCTCCGTATTCCCCTCGTCCCGCCGAGCAAAACAAGACTCTGCGCAGTAGCCTCGCGCGCACCTTCCGGGCCATGTTCGCACGAGGCGATGTATGCGCCGTTTGTCGTTGCCTCGTGGTCCACCAAGGCGCCGCTGTTCCACTGCGAACCTCCCTCTCTCGCTCTACCTTCCTCTCTCGGTCCCTCTTTCGTTTCCTATCTCTCTCTTTCTTTCTACAGAGAGACAGCTCGCGCGCACGCTATCTCCCTCTCGCTCCAACTTTCGCTCGTTCTCGTTTTCCTCGACCTCTCCGTCTCTCTTCCTGAGATTAGCTCGCTTGTTCGTCTCTGTCCCCCTCCCCTTTCCCGAACCTTGCTCAAACTCTATCGTTGGGTCCATACCATAACCGTGCTATATGCTCCGACGAGGCATAACGGCCAAACAGAATTCAACGGATCTCGCCTTACGTTCTATAACGCAACCACGATTCGCCACGTAACGCGTAAATCAAGCAGGTCATCGTACCCTCGCGTTGCCACCACGCCGGTCCGTTTTGTTGGAAATTTCCAAGGGCATGCCGCACCCTTGCGACGACATCTGTACGAGAATCTATAGAAATAGCAGCTGTATCGATAAAGACGACTCCATATGTATACGTTATCGCACGAGTAAATAATTAGCGGGAAAATTCAAGTCGATTTCAGATTCGCATTACGTATAAGGACTTCTTTTTTTTTTTTTATTTTTTTTTTTAATAACGTGTTATACAGCTTTATCGCAAAAATTTCATTGGCAGTACGTTTCTTTGCGTGAAGGTAGGCAAATATGAAAATGAAATGACTTTTGGTTATAAGATGAGACTTATGAGGATCACAGGAGTAGAAACGATCTTTGCTGTCTTATGAAATTCTTATCAACATCTTTAAGTTAAACATCGTGAAACAGAAAATAGCGTGACCAGCCCCAAAGACATGGAGAGAACGCAAACAAGGGCCAAGGTGTCTCTGTTGTAATTTGGACAAAGCTCCGGTTGCGTGCACCTCCTAAAAGGAGTGCGATAAAATAGTTTTATGTTTTTGATACACGATTGCGATGCCTAATTCCGATACTTGGAAAAAATCAGTCTGAAAAATATCAATTCTCTCACCATCTCTCAATAAAAATGACAACCAATCCTGTAACCACTTTATCAAGGAAAGTCACGATCGAATAGACAATAGCGCTTCGTTCCGTTCGTGGACCAATTATCTCTGCAGTCACACTTAAGGCCGTAACCATTGTAATCGAGCTTCCACTTCCAATTAGAATTGCGACAGTGTATATAACTGCCGCTGAACTTCCTCCATATTCCGTAATTACTGCAGAAAGTATTCCAATTAAAGTGCCCAATAAATAACATACCTGAATAACAATAAAATATTCTCTTTACAATGATACTTGCTGCTTAATTATTCTATAGTAGCAATAGTAAGTGCATTTTAGTGTAACATACACACCTTTGTCCCGCATGATTTATTAATATATTTTAATAACAAAGCAGCGATAAACGAAGATACGTAGGAGACCAAGGGAACGGTAGCTAGTGCCTGTTTTCCATTAACATCGGTTTCCTCTATGTATAGTGGCAAATACACGGTGGCCAACGTAATGAAGAGTCTACTGGCTACGTACAACATAGCCACTCTTAACAAAATTGACGTACCGACCCAGGAGTTTCGATCGTTTTGCGAATTATCGAATAACCTTCTAGCTTCTTCTATATTTCCTTTGTGCAAATAGGAATTCTCTAAGAGGTTCCCTTTTAGAAATACGTGGAAGAGCGTAGTAGCCACCAGACCGATCGATGTTAAAGTCAACACGATATCCTGAAAAGGAAGATGTTCGTTAATACTTTCGTATCTCGTTCAAATTATCTCCTGCACAGATTCCATTTATATTTATAATTATTATACTACGTTGTACATATAAACGTTCAGTAAAATTAAGGTCAGATATCAGACGCGCGAGTAGGGATTCTTCTCTACTTTTCTCGAACTTAAGAAATCGCCTAACGATAGAAACTATTCGTTCGAAAATTACACAAAGGACGGAGAAAGGTTTTAGCCCTGCTCTCTCCATTAGAAATTTTTTGCTCGAAGGGCGATTAAGAGCGTACGACGATAACACGGAACATACATTTCCGTCCAATATATTCCTGTCGACGAGATACGCGTAATTTAGACAGTTTTCGATAAGTTTAATTCGAACTACTCACTCTAAATTTATAACTATCCTGTTCAGCCAATCGCACCATCGCTTCTTCGTTCGTGGGTAGAACAATCCACGTAACGGCGAACACCGCAACGGCTGCTCCAACTTGAGCGGAATACCTGTACCCCATAACGTACACAGTCTCTATAAATAACGAGAAAAGATTGCATAGGACGACGTTAAAGTTACCTTATTGCAGTTAAATCTGCTCGTGCCAGCAGTGAATTCGTTAACGTTGGGATCATGGACAAATGCGATATCTGTACGGCCGCCCAGCCAGTTTGAAATACAGCGATGCTGAGCACGTAGACGAGCATGATACTTGTGCTTGACGGTTTACTAAAGCCGCCGAAGATCACTGGAAACGACAGCGTGACCATCACCGAGCCGATTATGTGCCAAATCTTCTTCTTTAGGTACTGATCGACGAGTATTCCGAAGATGGGAGTCATGAAGGCATCCACGATTTGGCCTTGAAAATAAAGAAAATCTGCTGTAACGTTCGAGACAAGATTATTTCGATAAAACCTTTTAGATTTCAATTTTCGACTTTGGCTTCTCAAATTTGTCGATGTGACTTTTTTCGCTGACTTTTCTTTCAAATCTTTAAAGATTTTGTTAAGAAAACTTGAAACTTGTGAAACAAGCGTTAAAGATAATTACTAGAGAGACGTTTCTGTTATGAGCTCTTTAATTTTTTTTTTAACGTCCTCTTCGTATGGTTTTTCTGAATTAAAAATTTAATAATCGTTTACCTAGAAGTAAGAGAGCACCAGCAACGATCGGTTCCAGCAGGGCCACCCTTTGAAAATAGATAAGGGTGTAGGAGAACCACATGGCGGCAGTAAGGTCGTTGAAAATGTGTCCGAAAGCATAAGCGATTTTCGTCGAGGTACTTAGTTTCCTCTCCAACAACGGAAACCGCTCCTCCATGTTTTCCATTTTCGTAAAAATTCGAAATCGACGAGCTTCACACGATTCCAAAGACAAAGAAACTTTCAGTGTGTTCGCGCTTCAAGTGAATTCGTTGAAATCACACAAAGAGCTCTCCATTTTTCGTACGTATCCCTCTGCAAATTAAATAATGTTCGTTCGAACGTTTCATTCCAAATATGAAATACCCGAATTGAATCTTTATGTACACTCCTCGCCAAGAAGATAGCTCAGCTGTGCTATCTTTAATTTCTCAATGACGCGTGTAAAGTTTTTCGTCTGTAACGTATAATATCAAAACATCATGAGCTCGGAATATGCGGTTCGTTGAAAATAATTAAAAATATTATGAGGTTTAGTGTGTAACAAAAAAAAATTGCTTTATTTTAAGAACGAAATGGTAGCTCATGTACAATAAGAAAACAATTGTTTGTTCGATCATTCGCGGAGAGACGCGATCGAGAGAAAGCACGTCAACGGGAGTCGTAAATTCCCGTTACGATTAGATAATCGACGAACCGATCGATCCCCTGATTTCTGTTACGATAATAGGGGTGGTTCAATTGAGGTTACACTGAATTAACAGATATAAATTAATGTTTATTCCAACAACTTTGTAAAGAAGATAATTACACTGATGCGTCTGTGTAAGTTAAGTAAGTGATTGATTTAAGGATAGAAACCCGGCAATGACATATTGACTATTCTAACGATGAAGAATAAGTAAGGTAAAGTGACGATGCTGTGTCGGAGGAAAGCTAGTGATTGATGTTCTAACGCAAAGGACCATCGGATTTGTTGATGACAATTTTGCTTAGGAAAGTGAGGACAATAGACGCTGTTTCTGATTGGATAAAATTGGTTGGTGGACTAGAAAGAGTCTTAGAATTTTAGGAAAAATCAACTTTCCCGTGTCTTCCCGTAGTAAACGATAAGCTTTAGGAACGATTCAGTAAAGAGACGTTTGTCCGATCTGAAGGACCTTAGCTAGCAAATTCCTGAGATTTATGATGGGTCCTTAAGGCTATCGAGGATACGTAGTAAGGATGAGGATTTTTCGTCTAAAAAATAGTACCCTTTTCCATTTCTTTTTCCAATGCACTCTTTCTTTTGCACAGCGCAAACGTTCTACTTTGTGTTTCCTTGTTAACGAAGGTTTCTTTTTCGATTTTGGCCTCTTAATATTTTTGCAGGATAGTAGAACTCGACGAACGCTCGAAACACTGGCACTAACACTAGACTTTTCCATTATTTGCTTTGTTAATTGTTTGCGTTAACTGCGAGTTAGAAACTACACGCAAAATTGGTCTTATCACGATCGGATAACAATGACGGTCGACCATTACTTTTTTTGCCATAATCTTCAACATTTATTAAGAAATTGTGTATTGCGACTTCCTCTTTCGACTTATTACTTTCGATATTTTTCCTACTGATAACTGTTACTGCTTCAGTTCAAGAATTTACTTTTTTTCAGACTCGTCTAATTTTCTTCCGCGTCCCATATTTACGAATTTATATAATATTGTACTGTAATCTTTACTCGTTGATAGATTTCTAAACATATTAACAGAGCGTGCTATCATTTCGTTCTTAAAATGAAAGAATTTTTTTTGTTACACACTAAACCTCGTAATATTTTTAATTATTTTCAACGAACCGCATATTCCGAGCTCATAATGTTTTGATATTATACGTTACAAACGAAAAACTTTACACGCGTCATTGGGAAATTAAAGATAGCACACCTGGGCTATCTTTTTAGCGAGAAGCGTATGTACATACACTTAACAAACTGAGCAGCTCGTTATATAAAATAGACGTGAGCGCAGAATATTCAATACAATTACTAATTTCGTTATGTTATCTGGGTCTGATTTGGAAAAAAGATAAATTCTGTCACATTTCTATAACTAATACAACTTATCGGATTGAATTAATCCTATGAATTCACACTTAGAAACAATGTAGCTTACTTCATTTTCTTTCTCAATGCCCCAAATGTATATGATGGTAATTGATTACAATTGTAAAAAAGAATGGAAGGCGATAGGATCGAATATTAATACAATATATGACTCAACGGTGTAAGTTACACGCTGTCTACAATTACCTACATCTTTCTGCGGTGATGAAATGGGATAATTTGATTATACTTATGCCATGGGAACGCAATAATTGTGTCGTACAATCATCTTGCCAGCTTCGAAGTAAAAAGGAACGTATTTAATGATTTCCAATTAGTTCTAAATACATATCACGATACAACTTCATATTTACAATTGCAACTATTCTTATCCACACGCGTCTGTGTTTGTAATTCAAAAGTTCTGCTTCGTTATCCAACGTTCAAACTATAAGAACATAACTATTACGACGTTAACGTCCTTCAACAGAAACTTCCATCTTCGAATTGAAACTTACATCTGCTTGTTGCTACTTCCATTCAAGCGTTGTTGATCTATTTAATGCGACGACGCCGGAAGCCACAAGACGCGCATGAATATCGAAACTCAGCAATATCCGAACGCTGTGTAAGCAGAGTCTGTCATTAACAAGGTCTGAACGCGACAAAAACCGCAAAAGAACTTATTTTTCACGGAGATCCAATATTTTTAAGGAAGTGGTTTTGATCGGCCTTCCTTTCACCCGCGAATCAATTCGTGGTCACAATTTCCGCTTAAGGCTATGCACTTGGAAGAAACACGCGTGGAAAGCTTGTTAGTCGGTCGATCGGCCGCAAGAAACACGGATATCTCCGTGAAGGAGCATGGAATCGTTGACGAATCGTAGTAAAAATGTCCACAAAACGTTTCACGATTACATGTCACCGTATCGAATTCCTCGGCAGCTCTACGTTGCTACCGGATGAGATCGTATTTGTTTTTCGCGATTATTTTGCCTCTTCCGTTTTTCCTGTCGCGTATCGATCGTTTAGAACGCGCTGAACGTGCGATCAAACTTTCAGCGAACGCTACACACTTTAACTCGCGAGTGTGGAATTCGAAAGAATTCTTAAAAGGATCACGGATTGACAGATTTACACGTAGAATTATATCTGGAGGAAGAAACGTACGTGCTTCGTCGTTGCAACTACGAAGCGGAACGGGCTAATCTTCGGTACGTGCGCTGACGAGCCGGTTCATTTAAACACGCATTCCATCCGCGGCCGTGAGCGAAACACGCGACTATCCACGACGTGACTACCTGAGCGACTGAACTTTCAAACGTGCGCCGTTTCCCGCTTCACGGCCTGAAGATTATCGTTTAATCGACGACACGATTATAATAACGCATTACCACCTTCCGATAGCTATTATCTTATCGAGCGAAAAATATCTCTCGAGATTATAAATGAAAATCCATTAGCGAGGCACGAAGTATTATGAATATATATAATAATTAAATAATAGATGTATACTTCTTGTCCGCACGGGATACTTTATAATCATTTTAAACATAAGTTTTATTAATAAAATCTCCAAAATATAGCGCAATTTAATTTTCCTTATAATACATTGATGAGTATCAATACAATTGTATAATTAAAAGACCCATAACGTAAACGATACTTGTTCGTGTTTGCCTTCATTCCTATTCAATACGTTCCGTTTTGTTTAACAAAATACTCTTCATATTACATAATTTCTATGAGATGGAAATTTGACGAGGGTCGTTTTTGTTATGAATCTAACAATTTTACATCTATTATAAGTATACTATTTATCAACATTTTAATTTTACTAAGTGTATAAGTTTCCATAACTTATGAATGGTACTGTACGTATCGAAGAATACACACATTATTAAAAGAATTAAGGTTCAGTGGCCAATAGTTTGAACTAGAGGGACTTCAAGATATACTAGAAATATTATATATAAAATATTAAACTAGCACAGGTAATTGAAAAGTTATAGAAGATCATTGACACAGTTCTAAATAAAGAGCTATTCTATGTGGTTTGTTCCAACATGTGTAGATAATTATAATTTGAGACCCTTTATCGGGCAGCTATATATATATATATATACATATATACACAAGATAGGGTGGACGTCGGTGCGTTAAGTTTCATTAAAAAGATACAACCAGGCCAGCCGAGAAGGTATTCCGAGTCGGACGACGTAGATCTGCGATTCGGTGCATAGTCGCAATTAGTGTGTGCGTAGTATACATAGGGGAGTGTAAAAATGTCCCATAAGTAGACAAGAAAGGCTGTGTAATCCGATCTCGCGAGAGAAACGCGAATGAGAACGCGTGCAGAGAAATCGATTCTGGACAAGTTCTTGTACGGTTTCTCAGTTAGGTGGTCTAGCAAGCTTTACACAGCCTGAGAGTTCATTCACCGGCAAGCGGCACAGACAACGAGAACTACTTTAATCGAGTTGGTATTTTATCGAATGAAATATATCAAGTTTGTATCTTTCTCGGTTGCTTCTCATTTTTTTTTTTTTTACAAAATTATATTTATTTCGAATAAGCTTATACAAGATGTGATAACTGACTATATCGATGTTTACTTAATCGTGATATAAATCTTAACTTATATTTTCAAAGTCTGTCTCTTTCTCTTTTCTTAACTACTTTACATTAGCTTGTATATGTATATCCAACTGAGTATATTCGTATTATCTACGTATAACAAACACTTTTGTTCACTTGTCTTCATAAAAATGTCTATATCCTGTGTGCTATCGTTTGATAGACAACAATATAGAATGTATTCGAGCATCTCGAAGTCCTCTTCGAAATAAGGAGGCTTTACGGTCAATAAATATTTGCCTAAGAAAATATTACGAGGAACATTCCCAAACATTACGATAAAAATAGAATAAACGTTGTACAATATTACTATCTATATGTATAGAATTCTTAGGCATATTTGATATGGTGAATATATTTGACAAACGTTCCAAGATTATTATTATCGTGATCGTACGTTTTAGTACGTATGCGTTATTGATAACGTGTAAATCAGACTGGTCGATGATTGAGAAATAAATGGAGAATATGTGTAAAATGCATATCGATATGAGAACTGTAAATAATTTCGTATATCCCATGTTAGTGGCACTATAACTTCTTCCTTTCAGAAGCAGCGTATTCGGTACCGTCGAACTGCCTCAAATGAATCTGTAAATATATTTTCACTTAATAATATGAATATTATCAAGCGCATAAATAACAATAAGCAGCGCATACCTGTAAATGTAAGTTTACTTCTGCCGCTCGACTTAAATATGGAAAATTTCCGCCGCTTTTCAAATGTGCCAACTTTGCATTCGGATAACACTTGTATACTTCCTCTCTCACCGAATTCGATAACGCATACTCATCAAAAACGTCTATAATCGTGATAGGCAAATGACATATCTTTTGTGGCTGTACGTAACAATTCACGCAATTCATCGTCAATCGAGAAGCCAATTCCGGTTGCGTTAAACTTTCCAACTGTGAATAAAAACGATATACATATTCATATAGAGAGCTATATTAAACGAAAGATACATACTCTTTCCACCATAAAATCAATCGCTTCTACGATCTCTCCGTCGACCTTGTCTGTCACGAAGTTTCCCATTAGCATCTTTTTCAATACCAACGACGGTAAAATCCAAAAACTACAATTCGAGTTGATTAGTAACAGTAACAGTAAAATATGCGAGATAACGTATCGCGGTCTGTCATACGTCCACTTATCTCGAAACAAGCGAGAAACAAACGATGAAATACGATAAATTCGTTTGACTTTATAGTTGTTGAAAAACAGCAAACAATTACATAGCAATATAACGTACTTACACCCCCGCGGAGTCGTTGTAATTAAATACCGACGTATCTGTGAACGAATTGCACAGAATCAAAGACACTACCCTAGGACAGTGAGCATTTGCCTCTGTGAACTTTTGCGCCAGAAATCCACCTAAAAATAGATATTTTGATCAGATCTCCGAACGTATACTTGGTTATCGCGTTTGATATCGACTTTCGTTCGTACGTTCTGACCTAATGAGGTGCCAAAAAGATGCACCTTATCTAACTCCATGTAGTCTAAAAGTTTCCTAAATCCATCGCACCATTCCTTAACGTTCCAATAAACGGGTGATTCGGCCTGAAACATAAGTTAATTTAACTCGATTGATTTTCTTACAAACCAAGGTCGTATCTCGATATTTATAAAACTTACTGATATGATTCTGTATCCTTTAGCTGCTAAGCCTAATACTTGCTTGAAGAAAACATCGGCCGTCCCACTAACCGGTGGAAGACATATGAGTGGACACTTGACGGTTTTTGGACTAGAATCGTATACTTTCCATCCCTAAAATAAAACATATCATTCTTACCGTACGTAAATACATTTGTATGACCATGTTTACCTACTGAAACACATTAAACAGAGACTGAAGAAAACATCGTTGTGTTTAATTTGCGCGATCAACGATAATATTGATAGACGTTTCGATCTCGAAAAAGAAACCAGATAATAACGTAATACGGAATAAGTAATTTTATTGTCGTGGAAAAAATTGAAGATTTATTAAAATGTGCAACGGTAATATAAAATAAACAAAGTTTAGCATCTTTTGTAACATTTAGTAGGTAAAAAATTTTTGCTCAAGTTCTATTTGTTTATCTGGTTTTCTAAATATATGAATCTACATGAATATTCGCAGTCTAGTTAAGGCGGGATTTCCTATATGCGCTCGTCCGTGTCAAAAACAATTTAAGACTCGAATCACACGTAAACATCGGACGCCTTTGTACTATTAAAATTTACAATGGAGAACATGCTTCTGTTTTCGCAACGACGTCGTATGATTCACGTTTAAGGCTGCTTTCGACGTACACGCGTGCGTTGGACGCACACAGGAAATCCCGCCTTTATTAGTTCTCTTACGAACATTCTTCCTTTGTATCCGTATACGTGAGATTTGTTTACAATAATCACGGAGACGAGGTCATCGTTACAGGTCTCGATCTCAAGCGTAATCTCATCAGGCAGAACCTTCAAATCAAAGATTTCCACGTATAATTAATATACTACATTAATGATTACCTTGGTGCCGTCGGCGTCGACGACAATTTTTCTGAGCGGGACGGAACTACGAAAGCTGAGATACTCCTGCGATCGGGACAGCTCACTCGAACACGACATCTCCCCCGTTCTACTGTTGTCGATCTGTCTATAGTTACAGGATGGCTTACGTTCAGTGTTACCGATATCTACAAAAGCAGATAAAGAGAAGAAGACTTCAAGTAGCAGGGCTGTATAAGGTCTCAATTTTACGCGGTATATCGTCAAGATTTATGTACATATTTTTGAATAACTAAATCGCGAATTGCAATTCATTTAGCCGTCGGACGACTCAAGATTCGATAGTCGAACAGAAGGCGAAGCCGGGTCTCGTTAGTCTGCTGGCCAAATTAGACCTAGCATCGTTGGGGGACGGTTAAAATTCGAAGTTGCTACACTTACTACAAAACTGGAGTATGTAATAATTACGATCGTACGTACGACCTTAGATTAAACCTACCTCAAGAGCAGCTTACGAGTCGTACGGTTCTCCTGATATCGTTACGCGTAGCAGACATCCTTAATACGTACAGGTTACCACGAAGAAGCAAGTTACCCAGTAACTCGAAAGGTCAAATCACTTTAATAACAGTTGTTTGCAAGCATATATCGACAATGTTGTTCAGTTTACACCCCCTTCCGAGCATTGTCGTTCTTTGTCTTTCCTATTTCTTCGCATGGGTTTCGTTATAAAGTCGCGATACGAAGCTTCAATGGGCATGCGCGTGTTCTATCATGTTACGTCGGTATAGTCATATCTGAATTTTATTACGTTACTGATTTATATTCTGCGTGTATGCGCTTCGAAGCCTGTACTCTCAACTATGTTGACGTACAATTTCGATTCGAGTTTCGAACAGAGTTTACGAAAAATTCAATGCCTACGTAATTACGTGCTTAATTACGCGTAAATTAATGCGAGGTGCGTGATTTTGGACGCAGTGGTATCATCTGTCGGCGAGCGACTGGTACTTCTCTGGCGACTTTTTAGGATTAGTACCGCTGGTTCACCGGTAGATGGCTCCAGTATCCCCAAAATTATATGCAAATAATAGCTTCAAGTAAAAGAGAGAGAGAGAGAAGAGATAGAAGTTCGTAGGGGGGGAGGAGGAGGAGGAGGAGGAGGAGAAAACAATGTTTCGTCCTGGGTCTGCTAGAGGATTCGTCGGTCAGGCTAATCCAGCAGATCCGCGTTAACCTTAACTTAATTCATGAACAGCTCAAGAGTTAAATTTAAATTTATAGTTCGAGAAATATGATTTTTTTCATTTTCCGAAGAAACTCGTTCCTCCTTTTCACCACTAGATGGATATAGCGTTTCATGGTCTGCGTTTCGATCAAATTTTCATTTGCAAAAAAAAAAAGCTAATTAAGAGGATAAATTAGTGAACTTCTTAAATCGGATCCTCCGAATTAGAGCCTCGATTTTCTTCCTACGTTCCTTTCGACTCTTGAAATAGATTTATAAAAATTTAAAAATTTTGAAATTTAGAATGTCAAGTCTATCCTATTCTCAACGCGAGAATTGATTGTAATTTTAATAAATAAATAAAAAAAAAAAAAGTCTATCCTGCGTATACATATTTTGTCGAAGGTCACATCCTTTTCTAGCCTCGGTCGGAACAGATTATAATTTGTACCTGTGTTTTCACTTTACGTTCTCAATAAATACGAATTTAGAAATAACGGAAGTAAAACGAAGTTACGTCATTACCATTATCAGACAACGCTCACCTAAATATATAACGTAAATGATGGTCTGTTCATCATACGATTCACCGTAAAAATACGTATCTACGTATGTACTTTCTTCGAACTGTAGGATAACTAAAACTGGAAATAAACGTCCATAGATCGGTAGATGGCAGTCATAGCAGCGTTGATACAATGAAAAAAAACAGCACGCATATAGTCTGTCAATAATCGATCACAAAGTATTCCATATCGTTATCTCACATCAAATATACTTTTAAATAATATTTTGTAGATACATTAGTGCGGTTCGGACATCGTTTGTCATCTGTCCTTTACATATTTTATGCAAAAAAAATCGTACGAGCATCTTGTCGATAAAACTTTATCTAGACCGTAATTATTTCTGAATAAATAGAAAACGGAAACGTTATCGAACGTAATATTAATGTTGTACAACGCTGGTTACCATTTCTCCTCGACAATTCTGTGTTAAGTATTTGCCCACTGCCGAATTGACCGTGAAGAAGGGTTGCAACCACCAAGCCACGCAGGAGTGTGGCATGTACGTGTTCCACCTACACCACGTATTGTTGTACCAACTGTGAAATTAAGGATTTCGCCGTTTCCTTGGCGCTACCTAGGGAAATTCACCGACCATCTCCTTTTCCCGTTTCCCATTCCAACCGTTAGTATTTGAAAACTAGTGATTTTTCTCAATCATCGAGCGAGATCGAAAACGAAAGAAAGTTACGCGAATACGATACAACATTCAGCAAAAATTAAACGTTAAATGGTAAAGTATATATATATGGATGCATTGCTATTTCCAGGGCAAAGTATATCAAATTGGCACAGCAATCAACGCGGTAGCTAAAATCACGCTCGAACGAACAGAGTTCGGACCAACGAAATTGCAGTACGTTTGAAAGAAATTCGAAATGAAAAGGCGAGTAACGTCTCGAGCAAGCCTACGCAAGCGACGATTTATATTTCTATTAGAATTTCCGGCAACGGCAGTAACGATCCTTCGGAACGACTGGAACGAAGAGGGAAATTTTCACTGACGAACATTAACAGCAGAAAATCGTGTAGGAAGGCGGACGGACGTTGGTTCAAAGAGCGGTGCTTTTATTTTAATCCCATAACGTTTACGCTTGTTAAGCGATCGGCGATAATTAACAGCAATTCATTCGACTATAATACGATCCATCGTCTCGGTATCGCGAGCATTTATCAGTCGCGATTAATCTAAACTTTCCACAGTCACGAATGCGAAACGCTCGGCAAGGTTTACATTGGCAGAGGCCCGAGTCATTAATAACCGATACCGAGAGAACCTCGTTGCTGTCCTGCGTTAATTCGACGTATCGAATCGAACGACACACTGACGCTCGTTAATCTTCTTCCCCAATCCGTCACTCGAAGCGATTTATTTAAGGAACGAACGTATGCGCGCACGCATCAACGTGTATAACGTTGTCTCTCTTCCCTTCGTTCTTTCCCGTCTTTATTAGGCTTCTTTTCGCCTCGCGTAAAAGCAAGCGCTCTGGTTAAACTTAATCGATGCATCGGTATATCGTCGACGGGGGGCTGTTGAAATATCGTCGCAGAGACCGGACGTCGGGACGATCCTTCCCGTTTTAAGAAATTCGTCTATATGAAATTTCATCTCTTCAAAAACGGCTTAAGATTCTTGAAATAGTCATGGATGCAATGACTCTTCACTCGCTAAGTAACATAATTCTTTCAACGTTAGTAACCGCATAGAGTTACGTTCCGTTTTGTATTTCGAATCATCGAAGCTCTTTTTCGAATGCCACTAATGTGTGCCCCCTTCGGCGAGAAACGACATGTTTCTGCTTTTCGTGCGCTTTTGCTAATTCCGTCCCACGTTTGAACTTTTTAATTATCTCGTATTTCGTCTCGTACTAAATTCCTATAATCGGAATTCGCTCGATCGATCAAAGAGAGAGATAGATCGAAGAAATAAAAAATACATTGTATATGATCGCTAACGATATATGTGCATGTTTCAAAGGGAAAAAAGTATTGCCGTTATTGACAATAAAACTTCCCCCCCCCCCCCTCAACCGAACAGCAATGATCCAAATACCGTATAATATTCGAACATAATATTTTCCAGTAAGTAAATAACGGCAATACTATTATATCATATTTAAATCGATGAAAGCATGGCTCCAATAATTGCAAAATCCAAAAGTCTGGTATTATAACGACTGGATTGGTAGTAACGCTAATTAAGGTACATATAAGTTTGCTCTTTGTTATGATCGTCGACCTGAAAGAATACAACAAACTTTTTATAATACGTACTTACACGGAACTTTTATATATATACATTTTTTGTTGTTTTTTTTTCAGACTGGTTTAAAACGTTGCCAATACAATCACGATAATCGTATTCCAATATAGCTAATGAAACTTAAAAATATTTCGTACGACGTACACAATATATACGTAAAAGTTTCCTGTGTTATATGTTCAAATACTTTCTGTACGCAGCTACCAACGATTCTTCGCCAACATCACTATCCATCCAGGTACTTGCCCCAAGGTTTTGGAAAGCTTTATTATTTAAGAAACCTTTTGTAGGATGTTAGGAAAAGTAAACAAATTTTCCCAAAGTTCTTTTTCCCGATGGCTTATCGATATTGTTACCATTGGCGTAACGTTAACTACGCTTTGGATTTTAGAATGGTTATACATGGTTATACACGGTTTACATGGCTATAAATACCTGTAATAAAGCTCGTGATCATTAATCTTCGACGGTAATTTCGGTTTGCAGTGGCGACATTCGCCGTCTCCTTTGCTCTCCATTCTGCTCCCTCGGCGTCATCCTCGGCATCCCTTTCGTCTCTGCCCCTGCTGGCCGGTTGGTCGCGCGGCGCACAGTATCCTGCACGTTCTCGCGCTTCCTAGGATAATTAATGATCCTAAAAGCGATCTACTCACGGTTGTCTCGTTTTAGGGCAATCTTTCTCCGTCTTCCGAGCCACCGCCTCCGCCCCCCCCCCTACCCCCTCGTTCGACCATTCCTCTCACGTTACGCGCCCGAAACTTCGTTGCGTGGGTCATCATTTGCCCCGTTGTAATAGTCGTGCATACCGCGTAAAACGATGCTGCGTGAAACGTATCGGATTGTTCAGTCGCTAAAATCACGGACAAGATGGCGACACCGAGCGTTTCCCGGCGAGAACGCTTCGATAATCGACAAACGTCTTCGGAAACGATTGACACCCGTTCGGATAGACAGAGCGTTAGTGCTATTAACAACATCGTTATTTCTCGGAAATTTGCCATTCTTATTGTGTTTGATGGACGGATTATGCAGCACCTTGCAAGGTTCTGTTGTTGCAGTGTTTCCAAGTTCGTTTTGCACGTAGCGGCATTGTTCGAGTTTCTCATCTACGATAAATCTTACTGAAAGGTAGGGGATTAGCACCGACCGAAGGAGTTCAGTAAAAATGGAAAGGGGGAACGTAAAGTATTAGCATAGAGAAAGACCAGGTGGCGTCTTCGGCCAGTCTTCGACAGCCGTCGATCTCTAATTATCTGGAAACACAGGTAACCCAGCGGCAAACTTCCCTGCCTTATTTGCTCGATAATAAACGAATATTTTCATGACAATCGTTCGTACACGAGAGAAGGATGAGCCAAGAGACGTTCGACCGGGCATTATCTCACCTTGGTTAATTCCTCCGCAGGTTTTCTCGCTCAACCTTCCGATCCGTCGACAAACGTTCTTGTCTCTCTTCTTCGTTCCTCTCTCGTACGCGCATCTTGTCTTTCTTCCCGGCCAGTGAATACGGAAGCGACGAAAGCTGGAATTTCCGGTTGATTCGGCACGCTAACGATGGGGTGGTTCAACACCCCGTAGGGACCACGAACACTTACGCGATCCCCCCATTGTCAACCTTTTGCCGCAATCTGCTCGTCGATTTGCACAATAATGGACACGCACCGGCGAACAGCAAATTAGCGGAGAGAAACCGTTGAATCGGTTTCGCGTCTGGCATCGCACGTTCGCGTTCGTCAGCGTGCGTTTCGATGCTAGACGCGACTTCCTTCACGATCGTCGAGTTGACGCCAAACGAACGTGATCGACCGTGGAACTTTGCTAAAAGAAGGAAAGGACGGAAGGATCGTCTATAGGCGAGTGAACTAACAACCGATGAATTGATCCGCGTTCCAGGAAGCCGAGAAACGAAATCAGCCGCCACGGAACGTGTAATAGAGTCGGATCATTTGCGTTATTCTAATAATCGGTTGTGCGTTCCACGTACGATTTTGCGATTTCTTTGGTAAGTCAGCGCAACGTGGTATCGACGTCTCTCGAACGTGAAAATGTATCCACGACTGTCGCAAACTATGAACGAAACTGCGTGACAGCAATTCATCGTTGCAATGATTCATCGTTGACGAAAAAAAAGGCCAATGGTCTCCTGTAATTGAATATTACCGACCTAGATTCCCGCGATCCGATTCCACGAACAGAGTACCATTACAGTCTGCGTATCCGTTCTTGCATCAATATTTAATCGTGGCTAACAAGATGGCGTTGGTATGCACGCCACCCAGATGGGCTATAAAAGCCCAACCAGGCCCCGTAATAGTTAACTTACGTTCTCGGTACATCCTTGCGCAGTGGCGTTAATGCGCGTATGTCCATGTGTCGACGACAACGCGTCTATGTATTATATGCCGAAGAGAGACAGAAATAGAAGAGCGAAAGGGGAGAGAAAAGTTCACGAGGCGTACAGAGAAAGAAGAGAAACGTTTAAGATTTCCAAAGGTAGAACGGAGAACGAAAGAGCAAATAGTCGGACCTCGTGGCTAGGCGCAGGCCTGAGAATTGTCAATCGAAGGTGCCAAGAAACGAGAGAATGTCCCGAGGCGCCCGAGGCGCGGCTTCTCAAACATCCTTCCTGTGTCAGGGGCCGCGAATATTCCCGGACTTGCGCGTTATTCCGAACGGATCATGATTACTCGCGTAGTCTATTTGCGCTGTGGTCTATCTATGGAAAACTCAAATATAAAGACCGAGAAGGTTATAAAGAATGCGATAAGCCACGTGTTTCGCCTTTCTCGTAGAGTAGCTTTAAAATTTAGATTTTTCAAATATCGTTTCCTTTGCCAGTTGTATATTTGCTTCTACGAAACTTCCTCCATTATGTCTCCTCATTTCAAAGGTGTTCCTTTCTATATAGTCACAATGTGACGTTACGATCGAAAGATCGATAAAGATCTACCCGTTTCTTACTTTCTGTTCTTCTTCTTCTGTGCTTCTTACTTCGCAGAAAGGTTCGGTAAGCTCTGTAACGGATTCGATTATCGCTTCGAAAAATTTTACAAGCCTGAGAATTTTAAAGAAGAAGAATTTTAAAAGTCTGAGATGAAAGTAATTCGAAATCATCGACACGAACGGTTCTCGCATAGTGTTCTCGTTGCCAATCAAAGATAAAACGCATTTAGGTTCGATAAACTGCTTATAGGGGATTTAATAATAACTCAAATGTAATTTATAACCTAATTAATTCTCCAGGTAAGATACCATAAAACTGTTCACTTGCAAGTATTTAGAAAGGACAATGGAAAAGACATTCGTCAAGACTTATTCCGGAGATTTAACCTAATCCTTTATGCCTTTTGGTAATGTACTTAAAAATGCTTTAATACGACAGAAATAGGTACTCTCAGGTCGTTTGAAATTTCCTACAATTTTTCGATTACGGTCGGGCATACGGGCGGATGCGTAGGGAAACACGTGCGCTTATTACGTATGACGAATAAATTATACCTGTCTCCTGCGACGTAATGACGCTCGTGGTTCGAACGAAACCGAGTATCTAATCCCGAAGCAATTCACGATTTTTTATAGTCCAACTTTGCTCTTGGTTCAGCAAGCAGAGAAGACTTTTGACCCTTAAAAGATATCATAGATGAAATCTCATTCCATACAAATGTGAATCATCATCTTGCAATAATGGGAACATTTCTATCTTTCGTTCCACATTAACGATAATAATCTCTATTTTAGTCTCGCTGCTAAACAAGAGACTTTGTTTACAGCTTCTTCGTTTTTATAGAACTATCTAAACCATACATATTTCTCACACACTCTTTTTATTCATTTTTTTCTAATCCCGTTTTCTAATCTATCTATTAACCCCTTAACCTACGATTTACGTTCGAGAATGCCCGTAATATTTACGTTTGGCCCGATCATCGTACTACGGGCTATGCCCGTAGTTATAGGTTAAGGGGTTAACGTCACTTCTACTGTTACGCTTTCCATTCTGGTTACTTTTATCTGCTGATACAGACTGGCAATTAATTTTATTGATTTCTAAAACAAACAAAAAATATACCAAGATGAAATTTCACCCGTAATATCTGCTTATTATTATTTTCTAACGTGATTTTCTTCGATAATAGCTGTTATGTTTTAAGAACTATTAACGTTCTTCTTTAGCATAAAATTCAAGCTGCTAATAGTACGCGGTCATTGATAATAATTCTTTTCTTATTCTGAACAAATTCGAAATATCTGTAACAGTTAGAAAGATGCGTTGGCCTAAACAACGAAAAAATTCAGTGAAAGTAAGTAGTTGCTATTAATGGAAATAAAGTAAATTAAAAACAAAGCGTTGTATATTTAATTTATCACTAAACGATTAGCATTATCCTAAGCAAACATAAAGATATTAAAGACTAGATAAGGGTGTTTACCAGTTTAAAGTTGGGTTTTATTTCGGTTAGAAAGGATCTTCCATTAAATTTTGAAAATTGTAACGGTTAAAATTGAAATGAGCGAGGTCACGGCTAGCCAAGGGGGTCCTTCGGCAGGTCGGATAACCTTCCAAGAAATACTGTAACGGACAATGACTACCTACCGACTCGGAAATTAGAGGACCGATGGGTTTTCACTTGCTGTGCAAAAGATCGAACGAATCCAGGCGAGCTGTAATTTTTTCGACTTTCACTTTCCAATTGTTTCCTTTAAAATATTTCAATTCGCAATTAAATCCATAACTAAAGGAAAAGGTGACCTCCATGCTTGACCATGAATGCGATCTACTCGATACATTTGGTGGAAAGCTCGCACGAATTTTATTTTATTTACTGCTTTGCGTTATACGAGTGAATGGCTTAAGTGCAATTAACGCTGTGAATAAAACAATGTACCGATCCAAACTTATTGGATTCCTTCGGTTTTGTTTGCTTGGTTATAACAGTTAGTACGACGAGTCACGATACGTATATAGTGATTTGTGCGCAGAAACTTGTTTTCGCTACTAAATAGCCATGATATTTTATTTATTTTTACGCATTATATGCATTGCTCTACGATAAATTGTTGCACCTTTGAGTTACGTATAAACGTATAAACGCTTGAGATGATTTTTAATACCGCTCGAATGGTTTCTAATCCAAATTACATTTTTTCCGTTTTCACATTCAACGTCCCGTAAATACGCCTAACTTCCCAAAGAACCACGAGATATTTACGTTCCGAATAAACCGATATATCGCAATGGTTAAAGTTAAAGATAAGGAAAAACCAAATTTCTCTTCGGTCAGTCGATATTTCCTCGACTCGACCAACCGAGCGGAATCGCAAATCGCACGAGTAAATCGTACATCGTCCGTGGCGTGCAATTATCTCGCGGTTGGTCCGCGAGGTCACAGGGGCGGTTCTTAACTGCGGTTCGCTTCGTTCCTCGCGTAGATCCATATACCCTTATAAAGGATCACGTTTGTAAATCATAAAATTCGCAGTTTCACACGCTCTCCACTTCGGCCAGCCCTTCTCCCTTTCGTTCCTCGTCTCGTTGGCGGAGGAGGAGAGCCCTCTCCGCGGGCTGCAATTACCTGCAATTTGTACTACGAACAGCGTATACGCCATCTTGTCTGTATATGTGACGCGGAGCGCATGCAGATGGCGTACAAACGCGCGGGAGAAACCGGCAGAAGCCTGGGGAACGAGGCGAAAATGAAAGAGGAGAAGCTGTAGGACTTGAAACTATACACGATGGAAAAAGGAGGACGAACCGCGTAGAGAAACGAAGAGGAAAAGAGAGCGAAACGGGACGAGGAGAGTTAAAGAGGGTGCATGTTCCGCGCAGACGTTGCAGGCCGGAGAAAATCGTAGTGACCGCGTCGCTTTTCCAGTATTTTCGTTCTGTTCCATCCACGCCAGTTCGTATTCTATTTTCTCCTTGACCCTGTCTATCTTTGTGAGAAAATATTGTAGTTTCTTAAGTTCGAATACGTATTAACATACGTATCCTTAATGTTTGCACTACGAAGGAAAGAAACAAAGATGGAGAAGTGAGAAAAATGAATTACTTAAATAAGCGTAGTTGGTATCCACAGTCGGTTTATGAAATTTTCATCGATTGAATTTAATTACATACCTGATTGTGCATTTCTATTATACGAACGAAATATCGTTTCGATGCCTTACGAAAAATCGATCAGAACGAAGCTTCACCGTGATCATTAAATAAAACATCGTTGTAATGAACGAAGTTTAAATAAATAAAACAGTATTTTTGCGTATTCGAGAAAACAGAGAAAAATTGACGAATAGGAATGATAGGTATCTACCAAAAAGAACCGTGGTAACTACGTCATATAATTGACGAGATCAAACAATCAGGATGTTAACTGATTGACGAATGGATCTAAAGTTTAATACCACTTATCGGCAAGTGCATGTATTGCATTTTCTCGTTTCTTCTTTTCTTTCTTTTCGTTGCTTGTGTCCTCTTCGATCTCGTCCTGCGCGATCACCGATGTCCCGCATGGTTTACTACGGCACTTACTTACTTCGTGTACTACGAAGAAAGACACTTGCGATACTCTTGTCTGTTTACAACGCTATGTCTTGCCAATTATATACATATATACAAGTCGCTTGTTGCTCGTGGGAACAATTTTATACGACATCCAGATGCCAGGGTTTGTGTTTTTCTAACGTTCCGTCCATGTTGGCGAATATCACCCAACGTTTGTAATCGCACCTGTAGTTGGAGAACTTGGTTGAAGAACTGAATATCTAATTTTGTATAAATGAATATGATTCTGAAAAAGAAATATACAACAAAGTAGATACTTAAAAAATAAAATTTAATAATAACAATAATAAAATCTCTATGTGAAATCAGACGACTGTAATTTTTTGGAAGATAAAAACGAATAGTACTTTGACGTTCATTATATTTCGTTCATTATTCGATTATTTTCGCTCAGGTTTTTGGGTGTAAACGAAAGTCCGCGTGTGTATAGACAAAAGGGATCGTTTACGAATAAACAGTCAGATCAGTACAATGTTGCTGCGTTCATGGCCGATTTCACCTACAAAATACATTCACAGTCCAACGGTCATGTTTTCGAGATTACGTATTCATTTATATTTCGCGATACGAATCCTCGGAAACTCGAACCAAATCACGACTCTTTCATAGTCAGATACATAGTAGTCTACAATTTTCTCCGGAAACATCGTTTTTATCACGGAACACGATCTGTTGCCTAATAAAGGGAGAAGGTAGGTCTCGTGACTGACATTTTTCGCGTAGTATCGCGAATAATGATCGTTGCAATCATGGTCAATTAGCAGGGACCTTACGCAGCCATATTCTCGATGGAACATGATACCAGTATGAAAATGCAAGGGGGATCGGGAATGGACTCGGCCGTTTCCATCGAGCCCTCGCCCGCTCGGGACAGCACACGAGTTAACGAGCGTGCAGGAAAATGGAGAAAAATATAGACGTCAACCGGAACGTGGACATGGCTGACGATGATTATCAACCACGGTAACAGTACTCTGTTTGATAATTGAATTCCTCGTCAGGAAGTCTTGCAGAAAATCATCGTATCGATAGATTTATTGCAAACTACTTTAAATTTTCGCGCAAAGAATATGCACTGGATATTTCAGGGTCGAGTGACCGAGATGAAACGGAAGCGAAAACTCTCAGGGAAATTCGTGCTACCGCACCGAAAATCTCCGTCATCTACGCTTGAGTTCGCCACATAGGGGTCGTTATACGGCAGGGTGCGCCAAGAGGAGCATAGAGAGAAGGGAGGGAGCAAAGAAAGGACGACTGGAAGATATACGAGAGAAGAAGACGGTAGAGAGATGAGGGAAAAGAGGGAGGTGTCGATACCGGGCGTAACCCGTCGGTCTACCGCCTACCACAGCCTGGTATGCGCTGCCAGAAGACAGCGTTGGCGTCCCAGGCCTCCGCCCACTGGATACTATTTCGCCTGCCCGTTCGTTCTTTCCGCCAGCGAACGTTCGAAGTCTGTACCAAGGCGTGGAATAGTAGAGGGGATCGCGAACACGACGGAATATCCCGGCGTCAGATCGCAAGGGGACGCGAGTGTGCGCGCGTCAGCTCTGTGTTCGGCAGTTCCACCGTTTCTCCGGGTCATCGTTTGCCGGTCCGTTCTCGTCTCGTTTCTTCGCGTACCGTTTCATCTGATCGGTGAGCTTGTTACGATTTTTCCTTCGTTATATTTACAACAATCATTCTGAATCGTAGTCGTTCTCGACTACGTTTGGTTGCTACGATGCGGAACAACGTCGATGGCGAGTTCCCTGTGTAGTCACGAAATCGGTACCAGTCACGGTTTGTCTTTGTCACGTTCGTGGAATCTTGCGAACGCACCCGATTACCGCGTGTCCTGTACCTTTTCCCTGGCTTCACCCCTCCAAATCTAGCTACGAGTCTTCTCTTTCCCCTTCTCCCCTCCCCTCCCCGATCTGTCCTTTCTTCCTACTTCCTTAGAGTATAGTCCCTTTTGGTAACGCAGAGTGCGCGCATTACCACTGCACCGCACACAACACTGGGCAACACGCAGGCGAAGTGTACGCGTGCGCGCTCTTCCCTCGTAAACTCTCCACCTTTTTTTTTCTTCGCTGTGTAGTGTGTTGTGTATCGGCTGCGAGACGACTTGGACGTTTGCGATAGAAAGCTCGCGCGCATGCCATCAGCGCGTCGCGTGTGCTTTTACTTCAGTGACAGAACAAATTTACGACGTCGATCCAAGAACACCCACGATTTACTGAGACGACATCGATCGAGTTTATCTTCCATTGGAAATTGGAATTGGTTGGTATTGTGAATTTTTGTGTAAGAACAGCGAACGTTTCGTTGCACTACACAAACGTATCAACTAAAGGCATGAACATGTATTCTCGTTGTTTCGATTACAGTGTTTCTTCGCGGTGTCGATGAGGCGTACTTCGAACTCTGTTGCTTTTCACCGGTAACGTGACACTTACCGACGGAGCCGATATTAATTCGTTTGTTTCGCGTCACATGCGGTTGGTGTGTATCGAGGATAAAAATCATACTTGCGATCGTGCGCGCGACTCGCTTCACGCCGTGATCTCGTTTCTTTCGTAAACGGTGATAAACGAGAGCGAACCATCGGTTCCTCCTTTCTTTTTCGTATTTTGGCAGCGTGTTCTGCTGCGGTCGTGTCACTCGTGTCGTGGGCAACCGCGTTGCGGTAAAACAGTCAAAATTCGGGTGAAGAACAGAGAACCCTTGCCATCCTACGCGATGGAAATGAGCGACGAGTATCAGGACATGGGAAATCCCGGAGGAGGGGTAGCGATGGTCAACATACCTATTACCCATCACCAACGTACGCCTGATAGTCCATTGGTAAGTTTTTTCATTTTTTATTTATCTTCCATCGTATTTTTTTTCTTCGTACAAGGACTTGGATGTATATATAAAAAAATATGGATTAATAATTAACGCATTGTGAACAAAAATGAATTAATCCTAACATTCGATAAAACGAGTGAATCCGCTATCTAAAGTCGATACGAACATAAAATATTCGCTGTAACAATTGATTTTTAACAATTAATATAGTTCATTGAAATAAGTTAATGCATAAAAATGTGATTTAGTCCACTATCTTTGCTCTGAATGCCTCGACTATCGATAATCACGTGGCTTGCCTCTCCATCTTTCTAAATGATAGTTTCACAAAAAGTCGATACTCGATCGACAGACTCGTGTCTCGATATTCGTATGTTCGTACAGACATAACGGAAACAATGATTGTAAACTGTAACTAACAATAGCATCGAAAATTCGTTAATTCTATCATCGAACGTAAAAAATGTAATTTAACTCGGACAGAATTGCGTCGTATCCTGTTGTCACGAATTTTCGATTGGTCGATGGATAAAATTGGCTGACAATAGAGAACGGCCGTGTATTTACGTATTTACGATACACATCACTGAAAATACAGCGAAATGCTACAATGTGCCAGAAGGGCAGCATGGTTTACAAACAATGCCAGACCGACCGCCTTTGCGGCTTCGTAAGCGTTTTTTATGTATCTCAGCTACGAGTTTTATGCACGTGCCTATCCTGATATAAAAGTCACATTCGACTTGTTTATAACGTGATCGTCCTAGAAACTTCGATGAATTTAATGCTTCGTAAATGCTAGGCGTGATAATTCTTGTGTATTTTGAAATCTTCTTTAGAATATCGCAAAGGTAATACCAACATACTACCGAAGGTTGAATAATTTCGACGATATTGTTATGGATCGTCGATATCGCGAAATTCTTATACGACCGAGTTCACAAGCGTTCTAAGAATAACGATATCCTTGGTAGAGGAAAGATAAAGCTATATCAAATAAAAAGGCACCTCGGTCGTTTTCGCAGCAGAATTAGCACTGTTATTGTTGGCAAGTTTGTCCATAGTCGACTTAATTTTCAACGGCAACCCTTTCACGATAGTGTCCTCAAGCTTTGAATTTCGCTTCTCTTTCCATCTTCAATTTCCATTGGCATTATATCTTAAATCGTGTATACCATTTATTATAGATACGTATAATGAATTTTCATACGATGTTGTACGAAATTCATTGCTCATGCGAAATGACTGTTGAACTTCGTCCTTACGGGATAATTTCTCTTCATAAACGGTAATTTCAAAGATAAGATATAAGTTGTAGAGGGCGTTTATGAAATCCAAAAAGATTTATTACTTTCATGCCCGGATGTCTGCAGTGTCTCCGACTTTATGTCTCATTAATGTGTTTAAGTACTTTACATCGGACAACTTTATGCCCCATTAATGCTTAAATAGTGACGTCATTAAAATTCGTAATCTATTGTGACATCATGATTTCATAGCAAACAAATTAATTTTTAACGACTATGCTTTTATTCTATCTCAGCACTGATGTCATCCGTCACAAATTTCGGATAAATAGGTATTTATTTTTCTACTAAAGATATCACCGATATGTACATATATGTCCGTTTGTGTCTGCGACCAAAAATTTTCCTTTGAAGCAGAGCGAATTTTACTATATATATATATATATATTGCTTCGTAATCTATTATATATATATTAATTTATATATATATTTATACATAATTTATATACATATAATTATTTTATATATAATTATTAATTTATTTATAATTTATATATATATATACAGTAAAATTCGCTCTGCTTTAAAGGAAAATTTTTGGTCGCAGACACAAACGGACGAATAACACCAATAAATTACGAAGCAATAACCGACCTTTCGTAAAAACGTTCCGCAGATTGCAATTTACACTCATAGAAATACAATATAAATGATGGCCGTCTCTCCAGTCACGAATCTCAATGGTTATTGTCAATTTCAATCTCTCGGTTATTTCCTGCAGTAAAATATTCTCGTGTGCGTAGATATTTTTATCCTTTCTTTTATCGTCTATTCTTTTCCACGTCTTTTACACGCTTCCCTACTTGCAATGCCGGCCCCATTACAATACTTTGGAATAATAATAACCCGTAGCGAAGTATCCGAACGTTTCCACTCCCCGTCATCGCGGATCAACCAACGAGATCCAGGAAGCACCGTATTTTCGATCTTTGCAATATGTCCGTTCTAAAAATACGTTCATCGATACGCACGACCCCTGCTATGCCGCGTATATTTAACAAATTTTATGTAATCTCATTCGCAGCGGTGCAGCATGTCGGTCGCGAGATCACGTGAGGGAAAAGTCGCTGATTGAACGATGATAGCGCGAGTGATGGGATCACGTTCAGTATATATCTGTGTATATCGTAACTTATAAATGCGAATCAAATTCATCGTATCGTATTTGCAAAGTATTATTCGCGAATTCGTCTCCAATTTCGGAATGAGTATTAGAAAATTTCTGATAATTTATAATTGATAACTACGATATTTGGACTAATTAGATACCTTATAAATAGTAAAAATGAATAACTGAATTGTGGAGCCAGAAAGGCATTACCATTTCATTCGATTTTTATGAAAAATTCAGGAGTTTAACAGAGGTAATGTACAAAAATTCCTTTCGTTTTGTAATGAAATAATAGAATTCCAATGGAACAGTTCCATAAAACAAAATAATATAAAACAAATAATGTTGTGTATCTATTATTTCCTTATAAAACGAAATAAGCATTAGGACACCTGATACATTCCGCTGTCTTCATTTTCTTGTTATTGTATCATAAATCTATTTATTCCCATCATGTATACGTATACAGCTTCTAATTAAATTTTAAATTGCAGATTTTTTTGCAAATTTATTTTCTCATGAACACGATTAAAAAAATATGGAACCTAGGTGGTGATTTATTTCCTTTGCTAAGTATTACTAACAGATCATATTTTTAACATTTGTATATTTTTGCATGATACCGCGCTAGTACCACGATAATATCTTCAAATATCACGTAAACGCATAAAAATCTGCGCTCCACTTATACCAAGTATGTACCAAATCAACTAATATACGTTCAAGCTTTTCATTAAGTGTAACAAGTAAGTGTCCCAATACTTAATACCGGCCGTGTATCTGCGACGTGCTTGAGCCCATCGCTAAATAGCACTGTAAACAAGGAGAATAAGAACGGGTTAACGAGGGTTTCGCCTGGGAAGAAGATCCTTAACAGCGAGCGAATTGCCCGGGGATGAACGGCGCGACGCGTCGCGTTGTCGTTGCGCCACGAGAGAGGTGTAAACACGAACCCGGTTGATTCAGTCTGAGCTCGTTGTCAGCGTGTGCGTGAGCTCGTGTCACAGGCCACTCTATACGTCGAGTATTTGCACGTACGGTCGCGTTAAGGGGTGAGCTGTGTGACGGAACGGGGAGAAAGAGGGGCGATGTAATTCGCGCGCGCGCGCAAAGAGAGGGAAAAGAGTTGGAAACGGGGGAAAGAAAGGAGAGGGCGATAATCGGGTGAAGATAGAGATCCAGGTAGTGCAGGAGAGGGAGCGAAAGAACGTGAGAAGAGGGGGGCACGAGGGGCAGCTTAGCTGGGTCCAACGTCGAGGCAAACGGTGTGCAGAACGTGGTACAAAGGCGGGGATTCCTCTTTCGGCCAATCGGATCGGCTAGCGAGTGCGCTCGCTTATATACACGGCTAGCCTGGCTGTTTCACCTGCAGACGCCATGTCGTGACGTCATGTTTCGTTAGGACGGGACCAGGTAAAACATGTGCGGTACCATTGTCGTGGCAGTGCTGCTAGCGCCACCCTGGAACAAGGGTACCCTTTTGAGATTCTTTCAAATTTAGACAGTTAAGTTAGTTGAGTTTAGGTCGACGAATGTTCGGACGAATGAAACGTTTGAAGATGGAAACACGTATACCCGTATGAATCTTTATATTTTATTGTTTCGACGTAGTTGCCAGGGTGACAAGGTTTAAGTACTCGCATGGAATGTCTTACAGTCTAGCACGATCATCGCAGAGTCGATTTCGGGTGACGCGTTCTATTCAGCAAGGTCGTATTACAATTTTAAATTACAATGAACAATGAAATATATAATTAATTCTATTACTTATATTCCGCGAAACGTGATATCCATGATATTGCGTGTTGTACATACTTTTACATATTCATTACCTTATGACAGCCTTGAAAATCTTTTGTTGCTCACCGATGACCGACATCCTGTTGAACACGTTAATAGCCTGTTCGAGTCAAATTTCAGATAGGTATCCATCGAACAATTTGATCTTTATTCTTGCGAATAGCAAGTGGTTGGAGTATAATCATATAGGTATATAGAGAATGATCATTCACGACTGTTTTGTGGTTCGACATCTTTTGATACAACTTTGACAGTTGGCAAGGTGCTATCTTCCGTTCTCTAATTAACATTCCCGCAGAGGAACGACCAATTATGTTGGATAGAGGTTTTCATTAGGGACAGACTTTAGGCGAAGAACGTCCTTGACAGTGTATCAGTGTTTCTTATTGGAGGGGTTGGTCGTGCTATTCCCCATTATCTTGGCGGAAGATTATGGCGGAACACGGCCCTAGCCTCCTCCCTCCAAGAGATGCCAACTATTATTCGGCCGTTTTACGATAGCCCTATAAAAATCTCATAATTAGATTTTGAAGATAATATCCTACCGGAGCTCGACCCTTAGCCGCGCCCCGGCCCGTAGCAAAGCCGGACTGAAAATTGCAAACACCAATCTCTTCTCCCCTTCTTTCTTTTTACTTCGCAGATACATTTGCAATATGCTCGACCAAGAAAAGAACAAAAGGATTTCTGGACTCGTTCTATTCGTATTATTTGACTGACAGATGCTTAATTTTCATAGTCGTACCTATCTACGTATGGGAGTGACCGAGACAAGTTGATACAGAGAGAAATTACCTCGACACTGCGTTTACGATACTCCATCATTTCGAATGTCGCATGTCGGGTGTCCAGTGTTGGACATTTACTATCATAGAGTGTGTACTTTTCATTTTGATCGAGTTACTGTATACGGTATACCAAAAGTAATTTTTTTCTGTATTAACCTGCTCCTTTATCAGTTTGTCTTGTCTCTCTATCTTGCATACAAAAAAAAAAAAAAAAAAGCAAACGTTGTACGGATTCAGTGACTCGTAATAATGCAAATGCACAATGCTGGCATGTTTGCAGTACACGTGTACTGAAAATACTCCAAAACTCATTACCGCTGGCTAGCCGATAAGGTAATGCAATGGAAGGTCGGTTGACGTCTGGATCAAATTTCGCGCGCATTTTATGCGTGCTCGCGTTTCATGTTCTATGTATATCCTTCCGCGAATAGAAGTCACATTTTCACCCTTAAATAAGTATCCTGTAATCCAAGACATCCGTGTATCTTCCATTTTTTGAGTTATCACACAATGCTGAATAACTGGAGGGTTCGTAACAAACACGAACATTTTTTAATTTTTTGCTTTTTAATTTTAAATAATGCATTCTAGTTGAAACTAACTTCACAACAATAAAATGATCTATGTCCAGATCGTGCACAATTCTAATCAACCAAGATTAGATAAACGTATAATCACGGGTACGTTTACAACATTTGCATAATGTGAATATTTTGAAAATAAAAAAGAAAATAATTTCCTGAACAGAACTTAAGATTGCTAGAGTATTATTTTCTGCGTAGAATTAACGAATTAGGGAAATTTTTGCTACGATTCCTTTAATTCTAATACAGTCAAGGTTGGTATAACTCGAATCTCAACTGAAAAAAAGAGCTTTATCACATCGAATTTTTCCATCAAAAAATATCTATACAATCGGAAACAACTTGGAGAAAATGTCATCAAGGGTTGATATTTCACGAATTATACATGTTCGAGGAAAAACGAGTTTATATCGAGTCGCCATTGTAACACAGAGTTATCGCTATATAACGCCACGAACACGACGATTCTATGAAACGGTGTTGCAGGGGCGGAGTAAAGGATTAATCGCGCGAAGTCGCATAGCCCTGTTCGTGAATTTTCAAAGACGGTGTCGGACGCGGACTAATGGATCGGTGAGCACGATTTTATCGCGAAGATCGCCGCGATGGCGTCAAAGCGGTTTTCGCGTTCATCGGGGCGCATCGTTGAGGACGCGATTCGCGGAGCGCGCATGCATTCCTCGTTGCAGCTGCAATGCGCGTGATCGCGATCCAACGGGCCGTGAGCCCGTGAGCACAGAGTTTATGCCGATGGTGGGGAATCAGTGTGGCCGCGTAGACGAAAGGGGGGGGAGAAAGAGTGAATGAAATAAAGAAAAAAAAAAAGCGGTGGACCAGGCTGAATCGCGATTGGTCCAAGCTCGTGCCGCGGTCACGCCTGCCTTTATGTATGCGCCGCGCCGAGAACTCCGTTCGATGGAACGCCGACGCGCCGATATCTCCACTCTGCTTTCGATTTCGATTTCTTAGGTTCGCGTGCGTCGTTTAATGGCAGCCGACAATTCGTCGTGACGCCGCCGTTTCACACGTGTCGCCGTTCGCTCGAAATCGCATGTGCTTTACATGCATCGATTGCGTACGAGGATGAAATAATTATTTCTTGGTAGTATTGACGATATTCTTTTTTTTTCCTCCTTTTTTTTTTTTGTTAACTGAGAATACGTATCGTATTTAAAAAATCGTAAAAACATTATTCTTAAAATTTGCATTAGTAACATGAATTTTGCGTCATTACGCTGTTTGGATATATTTATTTTTGCGATAACACACGGTAAATGCATTAGTGATATAGGTTATCGATACGTTCGAATATCAAGCTGATAGCTATTTCGCTTGGTTTCGTATAAATGTTCGATGCGAAGTAACATTATAGAGGTCTTATCTCTGGTTAAAAATGAGTTGCCATTGATCATGTTAACGATGACCGGAATTAGACATAATCGATCGAGGGTCATCATATCTATTGCCATAATTTCTATTGTCATAACTTCTATCATTAGGGGGGTGATTATATGTTGTAAATGATATACGTATAACCTTCAACGTGCGTCAAATATTCTTTACTAATTGTAAGTGGTATCTATTATTATAGTAATTATACATCTTAGGTGACGTCACTAAATGTATCAAATTGTGTCCCATGCGCCGATCGTAAGAATTTCCGGATAACCGTCGAACATCGCGTTACACTTAACGACTCAAGTACTTACTCTCATCCGCCTCGTTGATTGCTCGTGGATCAGCAACCACGGATATCCCTAGTTCTGTGAATGTAACTGTCAATTACACGATGTCTCGAAGAGTTCTTTAACTACATTGCCTCCTATCTGTGCGATGAGCCTTCTGCGTTCAATATACCCTTAACAGTGCAACCTGGAACGTTCCTTCTGCTACAAATTACGAGCGAACGAGGAGGAATAAAATTCTGATAGCCTCGCTTTCGTTTCTGTTCGATGAACTGTGCTTCATAAATTATCCTGGTCTTTATGGTACCAGTCGTTGGTTCGCTGGCGGACACTGAATATTCTATTAACTTTTTTGTCATCCCTTGAAACTAACTTAGCCAAGGGCACGTAAAAAAGAGTCTGTAATTTGGCGATTATTTTTCTTTGAAGATTGCATTTTGTTCTGTACATGTCGCGTTGGTTCTATTTTCAAACGAAGCAGCATGGTAAAATGTACTTGTAAAAAGGGCGCGGGAGAACGCGTATGCCAAGGGAAAGTGAAAGACGGTGTAAAAAGGTGGAGAACGACATCGGATCTGATTTTGGAACGGAACAGGCTGCTGTCTTTCGGGTTTGTTTGTTGTCTTCTACGAGTCAAGTGGAACTTTCTAAGGTTAGCACCCAATTGGCTATCACACCCCATCGTGCCTCGAAAGAAAAGGTACGAGCGACCATTAGGCAAGACTTATAAGGTGGCTACTGCCACCAAGGTGGTCGTAGGGTCCTCTTAGTTGGAAAAGACCCCATGCAGGTAATGGGCCTGGCACGAGCCTACCGATTCTCCCCTGTCAGAGCTCCCATGTACCGCCTGTAAAAGCACCGCTAAGGCCAAGCCGATTTCACGCAGAGGAGCTTTCACAAAACTGCCGTTTCTTGCAGCGACGCGTTTTCTTACCTTCCCTTCTATGCTACATTATCCTTTTGTCGTGTCGGAACAAGCGAATTATTTTAGCTGTGGGGGCTTTCGGATGATTGAGAGACTGTTAACTAGGAATGGTAGATAGGCGAATTCTTTGTCTCTTCTTTTTCTTTTCTACCGTTTCCAAGAATCGTGAATAGTTTCTCTTAATTTACAATCGGTGTTCCGTTTTCCATTCTTCGAGCCAAGTTTGCGTCATATCCGGCGTGGAATGGAATATCGATCGGACTTACATTATTTTACGATCGTGAATCGCTCGTAGCGTGTCGCCGGCAAACTTGAAAAAGGGAAATCGTTCGTATTTTTGAGTATACCCCTACTCTCGGTTGGGATATTTAATTTGAGCCACCTTGTGTATCGCGCGGGGTCCTAAGTAAACGCTAACTCGATGGACTCTCGTGGATGCTCGTGCATGCCCGGCGACGAGGAAGGCGCGGAGGAAAAAGGCGAAACGGGTTTCTTCGTCGAACTCGTGCAAACATCGAGAGCCAGAGACGTGCCACGACCGACCACGAACCCTCTTGTTGACTCTTCAACTTTACTCGCGCCTTTTGCTCTCTCTTTCTCCGATGGCGCTGACGCTTCTTCGTTCTCTTGGTCCGAGTCCTCTGCTGCACGGTACACCGGTCTCCTCCAGGTCGGTCGGGTCGTCGACTCCTTACCTGATCGCTTCGTGGAACCACGCGAGAAACGGAGAGAGACGAGTTTAATTTAATTTTGTATGTGCTCGTTGTCTGATGAAGCAACGTCAGGACACGATTTCGTGGCTGTCGAACTCCTCGTGGTGTCGCGTTTCGATAGGTCGAAAGTAGTTGGTTGGATAACGATGCCAGAGAAATCTCGAGAAACCTTCGAGAACCTCTCTGTGGAACGCCTTGGTATTCGCTTCTTAATTCAGTGGCTGCTCGAACGAATGAAATTATCGGGAGAACTCGTGTCTCGCGTGCGAGGAATCGGTATTGAAGGGGGAACGAGTTCCGCGGCAGAGGTGGTGGTTTCCGTACAAGTTGTTAGAACACAATGATTTATCGAGGAATAACTTTGGTTAATATATTTAATAGGCTAGAATAATCTGTTCCACGAGGTTGAACGTTGCCTATAGTGGAAGCGGTTTAGCAGGAGGCTGTTGCTTCTCGTCAGTATGCAACTGTGTGCACCGAGCGTAATGGTGGTTTGCGCAACCAATGCACTTTGTGCCTTAATGCACACGCACACGGCAACTCTGTCGTGCACTCGCGCCCGCGCACCGATACCGGAACGGGACTCTATATACGTCTATATACGCGCGCGCGCGCGCGCGTGTGTGTGTGTGTGTGTGGCCACGAAAGAGATGCCTGACCAACTCTAGTGCTGTAACTCGCCCATTCACGTATCATTATCCGCACCGGTGCCTGGATAACGCTGTTGCAATCGGTGCAATTATATTTTTACGATCTTAGCCAAGGCTTCTATTCCGTGACTATTAATGTTCGTACGGCCACCTCGATGTTCTACGATCGGGGATCGCGCCGGTTTCTAACCTAAATACTCCGGATCTGAAAAGGCAATTGTTTCTCTCGGTTGTGTACCGTTTTGATCGGGGTCGATCGCCTCGCCTGGGAATGACGGCAAAATAAGAGGCATAGGAGCGCCCGCGAAATAATTTTACTAACGGTAGCTAGACGATGTTCAGTGCGTACGCGGAAATTTCCATTTTCAAAGTTTCTTCCTCGTTGGTTAAATAAGAGCGTTTACAAGACGACTTGACAGACAGACGGATTATGATTTTGTGATCTTTCTAGAATTTTTTAATTATAGAAGCTTTCCTATCTGGTCTTAATTAAGGGCTTCGTACAACGTTTACACATGTTTTATTTCAACTAGTAAAGAGCGTAGAACTTTGTATCAAAATAATGGGTAGGTTCCCCTTTTACTTTGTCTTATATCTTACATTTGCAAATAAGCTTTATTTCATTTGCTTTATGACAGGATTTATAAATCCTTCTAATATATATGTATAATAAGTAGAACCCTTTTCTAGCTTGAAGACGACAATTGGGTTTCAGCTGTTTCTGCCGCTTTTCAAGTTCGCCTTTTATGTGTATTTGAGTAGTGATTTATGCTTGTATTAAAAGCTGTAAATCATGGCATCCATGCTTTTTCAAGGTTCGTGGAATATTCCATAGGAAAAGGATTAAGGCCCTAAGAAAAATAGCTTTTAACATTATCTTAGAAGGTCCGTTTTCCTAGAAACCATCCACTGCGTTTTTCAGGGCTGCGTTCTTCGCTTTTGCCCTATTCAAACAATAGAAATAATTTTGTAGAAAGTGACTGTCGCCAGGCAGGTCAGTTGATGACTTTATAACTTCTAGGAGGACAGGGAGATAGGCACTTTCTATTTTTTCATCCGCAATGTCAGGACATTTTCATTTTCTCCATAAAATTGTCACTTCTTGTTAAAGCATGATGCAAACAATAACGAGGTTTCTTCTTCTAATTTCGATCGGAAAACCGTGCAAATTCTATAAATATTTATTTCCGGTCGTTCCTATGAATATAGATATTCCATTGAATCAGTGACTTATTTATACATTGAAGTTTCTAGCTTTGAACTACATATGGTTCCAGTCATTTTCTTGCTAAAACATTTCTTTGTTTCTTCAATTTCTATCAGAGGATCGATTATCTGCTTACTTTGAATTACTTTATCCAACTCGTCACAGGTACACCATTGTCTATCGAAAGCAAATACAGAATAAAACCTTTCCTCGTTAGAGCAACTGTTAACACGCTCGCTGCTACCAAAAAACCATACTGCCCAAAAATAGAAGTTTTAAGATTTATGAATAAAAAGACTACTCGTCTTTTCCAAATTTGTCATTCCAAATGTCCCTATCGTAAAAGAAATTCCCATATTGTTCTACTATATACCTGTTAATTTTTGGTCGAAAGGTGCGTTCACAATGGCGTTCTACATTTTTCACGAAACGAAAGTTATCGAGCGTACGTAAGCTCCAGCTGTAGCAGCGCTAAAATATCGTGCCGCATCCACCGGTATTTACCGTTGACGCTTTTGTAATAATTATCCATGCAGAGCGTGCAGCTGCGGCCAAAGTATCTCGTAGCTGGGACGACCAAGAGCGTGTTATTATCGATATTTATTACCGTCAATTGATTTTACTAAGCAGAGATATAATAATCGGGTATTGCGGTTACTGCGTACGAACGAATCACGCTCGCAGGATTTTGCATCGTTTCAAACTATGCACTTTACGCACGCCCTACTTTCATTTTAATAAATCCGTGGATCGTGCCGCTGGTAACGCTGGCTTTGATGTCTTCCGTAATGGGATATAGTCCCTCGGAGGATTACGTACAAGTGTATCTCTGGCCGTTTCTTTTCCATCCGAATGAGGACATACCGTTTCGCCTTCGCGACGACTTTAGTTTCGCGCCTTCCTCGTCGTTAATTACGCCGTTTCTATCGGCGATATTTTGCTGCCTCGTCCGATCGTCGAAAACAACCACGTTTTACGACCCTACCGATCCCTGCAGCAATTTTCTCGAAAAACTTGCGATAATTTACTATTTGATTGTCGGCAATTAAAACATCGAAGGAAGTACGGCTGGAAAAAGTTCCGTTAAAAACATTGCAATATTGCTAGAAATCGTAACAGAACGATAAGAAAGCGCCTAAGCTACGAGGGAAATAGCGTCGGAGGACTGTAAGTTAGGGGTTCCGTTAGGGACATCCGTAGAGATTTAGGATTCGGGGCGGAAAGGAAGAGTTGGTCGGTTGCTGCAGCCAACACAGCGTAGCAAACACGAGGACTAACAGTCCCGGGAATTCAAGGACGAACAGCAGTTTCTCTTCCGATGGACCTGAAGATCTCAGACGGAGACGGTTCCTAGATGGACGACGACGATATCGACAGTCATTGTGTATTGAAAACCTTGGTATCTCTTTGGAATTATCGATCGAGAGAGACCCTCTCGCTGGGGGGTCTTAAGACAACCCTGGGCCCTGTTACTTGTCTCTTCTAGAAACTTCGACCTTGTCGTTTCCTTCCTCCGCACAATCTTCGCCATGTTGCAGAATTTCCTTTTTACTACCGGGCTATTTAGAAAATAAAGGATCGATTTTATTGATTTATGCGCCAAGTACCATAAACGTAACCGTGGACAATGAAAAAGATGATATATGGTATAACAATATTTGGCGGGTAATCTATGGTCTTCCTAGTCTATGGCAATGGAAAGAGACACGAAAACATGATGGATTAGAATTCGTTTGCGTATTTACATAAGATATCCGAGGAAAAGATGAGAATCACTGGAGCTTGAGTTGTATCTAGCAAAAGGGACATTGGAGGGTAGGCCGCACGTGCCGACCGTATGTTTCGAGACGAAAAGGTTTTAGAAAAGAACCTTTCAATTTCCGTTCTCGTAGATCTTAGCCTGCCGTTAATGCATGAAATTCAGATGCTACCGTTGACTGGATCGTCTTACGTCGCAAGAATGTTCAATTTATGCCGCTGCTGCCCTTGCACCGTAACGCTTATTGTTACGCAATTCCTCTGCCATAAATATCTTTCTTCGAAAGTGATCATTACCTTGTTACACTCTTTTCGTTTCGATTCGACTTTCATCGGACGTAACAGTTGGCGAGCAAATTTTTTTAACGCAACTAACGGAGCAATAACGTTTTCGCGTTAATTCTCTGCCTTATTTATAGAAAATCCTTGAAGGCTGTCGTGGCGATAACGTGGCTGGATTTTACTTGGTAATTTTTCACGCGCGTCAGTGAAAATCACGTAGCCGACTATTTTTCTTTTTCTCCTTCTTCTTCTCTTTTTTTTCCTTTTTTCTTTTTCGTTCGCCGCATGGTCGGTTGGGTCGAGCAACAATTCCAACAATCGTAGAACGGTATACACGCGGTCGCATTGTACGGGTAGTCGCCGTTTGTTCGTTTGCGGCAGCGATTGCATTCTGCCAGCCGAGGCATCATTGTCGCCCGCGGAATACAATTAGCAGTAAATTAGCATACGCCATCGGGGCCGATAATAAAATCCTGCATATTATAACGATTGCATCGGATCTCACAATGCCGTTGTCGACCACAAATTATTAATTTAATGGCTGAGAGCCGGCTTGTGCTACTCGAACGCGGAGTGAGGGAATTACGACTCGGGAAACACGCCGTCATCCGATGGAAATTCTCTCGTGTGCCACGCGGCGAAACAATGCAAGTAAAAAGAAAACAGCCGTCCGCGTGACAACTTTAACATTGTAACAATTGCGCTGCAATCTTCGTTCGACCGGTTCTTCTTTGAAATCGCACGCGTTTCCGGACATTTGCATAAACTCGAGTGAGAGAGATGACGTTTCTCGTTAAAGACACACCTGTTGTGCGCTACTCTCTCGTAGATAGATAACGTCTGCTTGCGTGAAATATTCCAACGGAATAGAAACTTCAATTTTCTCCACGAAGATAATCAGGGTTAAGCCGGGGAAAGTTACCAGACGCCAAATGGGACTGAAACCACCGTTCGTGGAAGGGTAATGGTGTTTTAATAAGAATGTTGGGGGTCGTAGAAAGGATCCACGCTGGTCTCTACGTTACAAAAAGGGAAGATAAACACGTAAAGATGTAGAGGGGTGGTGGATGTTTCCGAACGAAAGAGAAGAGAGGGAGATATTTCGGAGGTTACGCTTGGGGCCCGTGTCGCGCCATCAAACTTCGAAACGGAGGTTCGTCTCTTGACGTCTGGCGCGAGTTGCATTCGCTCGTAAAGGCGTCTCGTAACTCGAGGCGTTATAGACATCGTCGGGGGTATATAAACGTCTCATCCTATGTACTTACTGACCGTTCTCTTTCTCTTTCTCTCTCTGTCTCTTTCTTTCTTTCTCGACCGGTGCACGTTGCTTATATACCATCTTCGTATGGTACATACCACCGATACACAGACCGGGGCACGTCCTCGCGTTGAATACGCGAACGCGCTATCCGCAGAATGCACATAACGGGCTCATAACTCGGAAGACACTTCTTTGTAGTGGCGTGCCACTCACGTATACCGTATCGACATTATCAACGGATAGCCGGGACACGTCGGCCGCTTCTTACGCGGTCGAAACGTCGTATTACGGAATGCAGCTGTATAACGTATATATGTACTTGGTAGCGCGAAAAACGTTACGGCTATCGCGAGCTTGGAAACTACTCGGGGCAGTAATGGCGCGCCGCGTAATTGCCAGGGATTTAGTTGCGAGAGGGTTAAACGCCGCGAGTTGTTGAGATGTCTTCGAAACCACGCGAACCTGCCGCTCGCTGAATTACGAATATTATCGGCCGCAGGATTTCATGGATCTCTGCCGTTTTTACTAAGCTGTTTTATCGTCGTTACGAATATCGATGTTGCATGGATAGACAGTCACGTTTGCAAGAAGGGCAACTAGGTAGCTGCGATGCATTTCACCTTGAACGATGTTTCGTTCGCGTGCAGCTTTGATGCTGCTGTTGCAGGAACACCAGAGGGCTTATTTTTCTGCGAACGCTAGTTCCTCGTTTTTTTTAATTCATCCGTGTTGCTTGCAGATTCGTTTGGTAGGTTTTCCTTATGGGAATAATACTTTGATATTGCCGAGTGTAATTTTTCCTGGATCGTTACGAAGGTTGTTGGAAGGTTTGCAGCGTAGGATCGAACCTAGTCGAAATACCACGAGGGAAATAAAGGATCTAGACGATCAAGGAGAACGGTAGAGACGGATGAGAGGGCTGGGTAGGAAGAGCCGGCAAATGACTGCGAATATATCGCCGGAGCGTTTCGCATCGTGCTGCCCCGAGGATACGCGGCAGTTGAGTATTCGTTCTACAGACAACGTTAAGGATTTCAAAGCGATCGAATGCATTCGTAATTGCTCTTTCTATCTTAAAGCCATTCCTTTCCTTCCGTTTTTGTTTGCTCTCGGAAGCGTGAAAAATCAGGTTCAACGATAGTAACGTGCCTGGACGTTAAATAGCTGCCGAAGAACGCCGGTGTGTTATTAAACAATTGCGTTGGAATCGCTGAACATGGCCCAAGTTAGATTCGATACCGGCGTAAATAATATAAATCTTCGTGACCGTTCTCTCCTCCGCCGTATCATCATTCTCGGAAGTAAAGTGCAATCTTGGAAACATCTTGTAATATATTTTAACCCGGAGGGCGTTCATCCCAACGCTGCATTTCGCTCTGGTCTCGCTATACGCGAACAGGCACCGTTCACGCGGCCCGATACGGGAGTTCCGTGACTCACGAGGCTGGTTTCACTGGAAGCTAGCGCGAGAGATATCCAAGATGGAACTCTGACTCGTGGTGGAATGAAAAGAGGCAAGATTGGAAGGGAATCTCGGAGCAAGAAGGGACAGGAGTGAGCGAGATCGTTTTGAATATACCGCTCGGGGGCTGTCGAATCGCGCCGCCCTGTCGACTGCAGACCGAATCCGTTGCACGCCGGCAGGATTCAAGATTCGAGCGCGGATTGGAGGAATCCACTCCTCCGGTCTGATTCTCCACGCTCGCTTCTCCAGCTTCGTGTCCTCTTTCCTTCTCCTGCCGTCTTTCCCAGAAGCAGGACATCCAGCCAACAGGAACAAAAGTTCGCCCCGTAAAAGATCGGCGTAATCGTTATAATTAGAGATCGTAAAGCGTCGAAGAGGGCCGCTCGCGTTTCGATGAGAAAGCAGGAGGGAGGAAGAGAAAGAGAAAGAGCGAGAGAGAAAATGAAGCGGTAAGTAAAAGAGTAAAGGAGAAAGACGGAGAACGTTGCAACGCGCCACTCCGAAGAAACTTTGTTCAAACTTCGATAACTATAATTTCGATACGATACCGAGCAGACACTCTCAAAGTAAATTCAAAGCCGATCGTCGAGATTTTAGAGTGGACGAAACGAGCGAAGGTATCTTGGCTACCTCGTCGTCTAACGATACAACTTTTCGTCCGAGATCCAGTCCGCACCCCGGGACACCTGTGCAGAAAGTATATAAGGTCTATAACCACAAGCGTTTAATGTACGCTCGCAGACAACGCGGGACTACACGAATTTTATAGGCTGTTCAGGGTTTCGGCTTAATAGCCGAATTCCACGTGCACACACGGCCACTCGTCAGCCACGCCGTTTCTGCAGCGGAAATTGTAAGCGCTCCTATGGCATCGTCCCACGATTTTTAACCCTCTATTGTTTCTTCGTAGTTTTCTTTCTGCCTTACTTCTTAACTTTCTTCGTAGTTTTCTTCATAGCCCTCTTCATAGCCTTACTCGTAATTTTCCTTCTAAGTTTCGTCGTATTTTTCTTCATATTTTTCTTTACAGTCTTAACTATTTCAATTGCATCACCGTTTCTTTTTACCTTCGTGACTTTTTGTAAATGCACGTAATAATTTAACATGTTGACATCGATAAAAGTTATATGAAACAGAATGACACACCTGACTATATTGCATCGTAGAAGCAATAAAACCGAATACAAATATTCATATGTCCGTCAGCCAATGGCACGGTTGTTTCGGAGCAGATGCTTCTGTCTAACTATCCGAACAGCTCCGCGTGGAATCAAGGAAAAGAGAGAGGAACGGAGAAAATCGTCGATCCTGCATCGGAACGTGAAAGTTTTTCGACCATCGTGAAACAGACCGAACAGCTTTAAAGGCGCAATTTGTCTAAAGGAAAGCCGACAATTAATATAATTACGCGTTCAATAAGAATTACCATACGCCTAGAAGGGTGGCCGCGTAGTCCAGCTGCGCGTTTTTTCTTAGCCTCTTCACGATCGTGATTTTTTGCGATCCCGGTTAGACCGTAAACCAAGAGAAAAGAATCCACCGGCTTGTCGAAAGACGCGAACGAAGGGATGGTCTTCATCTTGTAGAGCATAGTCGTGTCGTTCCTGCTTGCTTCGGTATTATTTTCTGACAGGACGTCTCGCGTCTTAGTGTTCGCAAGTAGTACCTGCCACCGTGGGTCGATCGTTCAGCGTAATGTATTGCTAAATTTACGATAGTAGATTCTCTGGGCGGCGGATATGAAAATTTGTGGCCTATCGCGTTCAGCGGCGCGCATCGCGTTGCAATCGTTAGTCGGGCTGAGCTCGTATAAAGCTGCATATCAGCTTAAGGGGTAAAGCTAACTCGATTAGTCGCATTATTGGTATCGGATAATATGCAGCGCAGGGGTTCCTGCGCTACCGGGGCATATTAGTAACAGAATCCGTACAACGCTGCCTCGTTTGATATTACCTACCTTACCGCGAGCAAGACGGGTGCGTTGCGTTTTCTTACCGAGCACACGATCGACCGCCCTACCGTCTCGTATAAGTACTTACTCTTATACACTAGTGCACAAAAGTATCCCGGAAACATCGATCGACTCGTAACAACAGTATTGTGAACTTTGCCAAAGCGTACGATTGTGTCAGGAATTAGTTGTTAGAAGCAACACGTACTACCCTCTTATGGGATCGTCAAGTTATAAATCTAAATTATCTGTACAAAAATATAGCGATAATGTATTTTATTATTTCTTGTATGTACTACTATGTATACACATTTGTCTATATATATTCGCGATTTAATGGCAAAATTATAGATAAAATGATGTTGTAATCGATATATCTTTTACAAGCGTATCTTCGTCGTTTGATTTTCCATACATCTAACGAGATTTTTGCGTGTAAATCTTATTTGTATCTTGCGTGAATCGGAAACTTCAGAATGGCTATATACGCACGAGATGCAATGTCTCGTTACTGCGTCTCTTAATAAGAAAGTAATTTAAATTCTTCTGTACCCATAAAAATGTAGTAATTATTGTTTCGAATGATTAATTCATCGTACAATTTGTACACTTCAGTCAAATTTAAATACTGTCCCTACAAATCCATCGAAGTAAGTTTCTGGATACTTATGAATGGTAGTGTACCTACATCCACGAGTCTCGTACACGTACGCGTCTATACGTATACCTCGTAAATCGAACGTTTACGCCCGGAGAAACGTATTGCCGCCATCGAGACGTCTCGGAAAAAATATCATCCTTGTAAACTGTTCTCGTCGTGGCTTTTATTCGCCGCTCCGATGCCTGACAAATTTCTACCATTAAGACCGTCCCACCTACTCGGTCGGTCGGCGATTTTTATTTGTTCGGCCGTGCTCTTAAAATATTCCTAGCTTAAGAGAATTAAACGTTACAACGGCGGACGGTGGACGAGATATCTATCGAGAAACGGACAGAGAGAGAGAGAGAGAGAGATTTCTTCTTAAAAATAGAATCTTTCCTCGAGATCATCGAAGAAGACGAAACACCACGTGTGGCTGCACCCCGGGGACAGGATCAACTTCGAAATGGTTTATTTCCGGCGGATGTGGGAATAGGGACGCCTCCCTACGCCTTCTTCTTCTTCGATTTCTTAAACTTTCGTAGTCATCGATGAATTTCAAGAGTTCGATAATCGTTCCTTTCGTTGAATTCGAGGGTGCGTGTATTTCGCACGTACGTGGTTATATCGGGGAAAAAGGTGTTCCTTTATGTTGGCTATCGTCGTGGTCCGGAACGAGCAAGAAGGATGTTGTACTCAAGAGGGCACACGCAAACGATCTGCACGCAGTCAGCTGAAGGTGTGTACAGTGGTTCATGAGAGTATTTGAACACTGATCGCTAAACTGCAAATGCAATTCGATACGTTCATAAGCATAATTGGAGAAATGAAATCTAAAAAGAAATTTGTTCCGTTTATTAAAATCTGTGCTAAACATTTTGTAATTTCTTGTAATTTCACGATAGACAGGTTCAATGAAATTTCGAAACGTTTCGTATAATACACATAGCTAATACGTTCATAAAAGATGGCTACAAGTGTTCGAATACTTTCGCGAGCCACAGTATATACAGCGAGGTCGCGTGCTGACACCGACAACTTCCCTAACGCGCAGACCTTAAGTCTGTGGCGAGAAGCCCCGTGTTTACGGTATCCCGTTTCTTTCTCGTTTACCGTCTTCGCGCCCTATACGCGAATTTGTTGTGCGCGCCGCGTCACCACCCATCAACCAATTCCTCGTTTGCTTCTACTCTAGCATCTTCATCTTCATCTTCATCCTTATCGGCCAGGCAATCGCGATCACAACCAATTCGCTCGAACTTCCAACGGATAGACTTCGTTAATTTACTCTCGTTACTTTCGTGATTTATCTCGCGTTCGTCGTAACCGATGTTTGCAAGGTTCGAGCGTATTCGTCGTGTTTGATCAGTCTCGAAGAAAGGGAACTGGGTTTACGAACGATGGCTAATTGCTCTTTATACGCTACCTCGTGATTTTATGGCAGAGCAGCACACAATCGAAAAGAGCGTGGAAACTGAGCGGTTCGCTCGAGGTTCCACCTTGTTTACCTACAAATTTGTTTCGCTGGCTCGGCGACCAATTTTCAAAGAGAACCGCACGCACGTGTATGCACGCTCCTGGCACGAGTCTCGAGAGAATAAGCTTCAGTTGTTCCACGAATACCTTCTAGTATGATAGAATATTAATTGAATTCGGTAATGAAAAGCAACTTTAGCTTCGTTAGTACGTGACGAGTCAGGATTTGTCTGGTTTCGTTTGGTTTCTTCTTGGTTCGAGGGGAACTTTGGCTCGAGAGATATTCTACGATACACAATTAGCAGGAATACGCAAATAGCGAACTTTTTATTTCCATGAAATCCATAACCAGAAGACGGTAGCTGTGTACATTCGCGCCATTCGATACAAAACGGAACGTCGAGGAAACGGGTTTTCTCAAATTTCGTTTGAGAGAAGAACGGCTCAGATGACCGACACAACCATGCTGTGATCGTGAAATGTGTGTTATCGCAGAAGCAGAGGCAGTCCAGGCTAACGTATTTCAAAACCGTCACGAGCAAAAATGTATGTCACGTGTTCACCAGAATATTTCCTACTAATGCAAAGGACATTTGTTAGTTAATATCGTGTACGTCCAATAAATCGTCCATTAAATTACCACGTTTCTCGTAGTCTCTCTAAAGAGAAATCGAATAATTCCAAAACTAATTCTTTCGTTAGATGAAGATCGATCTTGTATCGGTAAGCTTATTAACATGTGCTTTTTAATGCGTGAAAAGGCAACGGAGAAAGCTATTCAAGAAATCATTTTACAGTTGGCTTCGTTCTTAGTAGGTCAGTTATAACGCAGAATTTATACCATTACCACGATCGAATTGCCATTGATAGTGGAAAAAGGAAGAACAAAAATATATCGATATTCTATTTGACGAGAATGTTAAATAGGACGTATAAACCTTGTTTTATTTCATACGATCGTACTAGTAACAAATTGAAGTACTGTCGAACGATAACCTGTTCCATATTTCAAAGAAATATCGCTTAAATCCGAGGTCGCTGGACTCGATTATACTCTTGGAATACTTCCATCGTTAAAGTAGGAACGGCCAGAGCGCATCTGTCTACGTAAATATGGTTACGCGATGCTGTTTGACATAGCAACGTCAACAACACCCTGGAAGCTTTTACAGGCCAATATGTCACCTCCCTCTCGCTTTCTCACGTATCTCGTCGCGCTGAACGAAACAGAGTTTACGGACTCGCAGCGACCGCGCACTTTATTATAAACACACCTTTACGCGGTCGCCACTTCTCTAAGCCGCCTTTAAGCTTCGTAGACTGGTGGGACCACCTCGGTAGCAGTTCCACAACATCGATTCAACGCGTTACAACGCGATTTATGCACGGTGTTGCGTTTCATTCGATTTATTCGTACTAAACCGCCCGCGAAACTACTTCTTAGCAGGATCGTATACTTTCTGCGTGTGGACGCGTCAAACATACAAATTTAATCGTTTGCATTCGATAGAGAATAAAATTCGATACTTGAGACATCGAGAGGAGAATCGAATTTACATTAATTCTTAAGATCGAGCATCGTAATCTTAAATTATAATCGAGAATCGTATAATCTTAAATTATAATTAAGAATCGTATAATCTTAAATTATAATCAAGAAAAATGAAACGAAATTGAGCGTCATGCCCGGTTTGACGTACGACCACAAAAAGTTAATAGATCGAAGATGCTGCAAATTCAATAACTCGCCGATCCAGTTCAATGGAATATCGAAGTTCTATAGAAATTCATGCATTGCATGTTCCGTGTGAAGATGTTGAATCGACACAACCTTCCCGCAAAATCGATGTTACCGCGTACAATAATGTATTGGCAATAATTTCTCGGAGGCATATTTGATATTCAAGCTGCGATGAATATTCTCTCACGGAATAAACGGAAGGTTAAAGAAGCATATAAAGTTATTCCACGAATTTGATCGGGACATTGCGTGACTGCAGATGTTCCTGAAAAGGTTGGTATAGTAGGCAGTATATAATAAGCCGTACACGAGGATCATCTTTGATCTCGTGTTTAGGTTATAGCGTCCTCGATAATTGGATTAATTAGCGCTTTTTGTCGAGGCAATCCCTGTAATCTATCGAAGAGGTTCTTCTCGAAACGACTCGCCTTCGAAGGGATCAAACTGGTATCGAGTATCGATTCACGTGGGAAGTTGCCCTTTTTGCATCGAAACGTACGAACCAAGAATTTCCTCGCGAAAATTATAATATTGTTTAATTATTTATCGACCGATCGACATATATGACAGCACATTATGGCTGTTTCTCATTAGCAGATTATCTATTAAGCTTTGCATATGTCTGAATGTTTCAAGGTTTTTCATACTAAAACCGACTCTAAAAGACTCTATATATTATCATATATATTCTATAGAACATAGGAGAGATAAGATTATTATTTCAAAATACTTGTTTTGTAAGAGTAAAATTAAATGTACGCGTAGAAAATAGTAATCTTGGTTGAGAGAAGATGAAACGCAGAAACGATTAGACGGGAAAAATTAGTATGCTAATGGCTTTTTATCTGGATATATTTAATAGACGTTTAAGGAATAGGGGAATTTTCCACAGTTGTATAATAAAACTCTATCTATTTTGCATTCCTGAATAACTATCTTCCGACTATTCTCACGAGAACACTCTCGGGATTCGAAATTGGTTCATATTCCGGAAGCAGCCGTAGTAAGCATCTTGAGAAGAAACTATAACGCGAGTGCTAGTTGTACAAGGTACTCGTACACCCACCCTCGAGTTCAGCGTTCAATTGCAGAAATAGATCGTAAAATATTTTCCAAACCGATAATCGCTATAGTCTCTCAGATGAATGAACATCTTTGGTCGATATCCCGAACAGTGGTGGATAATCAGTACGAGAATGCAAGGCGAAATTTCGTCCGCTCGAGTAGACGTTTTTCGCCTCCCCCAGAAGCCGGAGAATGATTTTCTTCCAACTTCGTACGCAATCCCATATATGCGAGCGACGATTGTATTATCCCAGTAGTTAATGCTATTTCGCGAGGTGAGTTTGACGAGTTTACGACGCGATTCTACGAGGGTACAAAACGGATGGACGAACGGTTCGCGACCGACCGTCCCGTCGCCCTCTCGCAGCTCCGCCATTCTTGATTTATGCTCGACGTTACCTTTGCCAACGGATTTACATCCTGATATTTATTATTCGCAATATTATCGCGCGCGCCTTTATTGCGTTAGTCGAAAAGCTTCGAACGCCAACTTTGCCGTCCGAGAACAGCTCCTCCCAGCCTTCTTTTTCTCCCCTTTCGTTCAACTGTGTGTCTCGCGTTAGCGATGCCTGCGGCCGTGTCACGTTCGATGCGATCTTTCGAAACGCGTATCACCTTTTATCTTTAGCCTCGTCTTAAATGGCACATCGGTCTCGCAAAAATCACGATCACTCTCTAACCAGCGAGAAACGATAGCTTCCAGTTATACACCCTCGTATTTCGCACGCCATCGTCAACGACATTAGCCTGACACAACCGATCCTATGGTGCGAATTTCTTCCTTTCACTGCGTTCGGGCTTCGTACGTTCAACGGTTTTTTCCTTTTTGGACGTTGGATACTTGGCAGATCGAAGATCACATCGATGCAAGCCAATGGTCTATGAGTTTCAATTTAGTCACGTATTTTAACTTTTCGAAGTATCGTTCCTTTGGTTCGATGATTAATTAAATTAAAAGCTTACTTTTTCCTACGATAGGTTTTCATGACTTAAGGGAGAGGATCAATTTTCTACGATAATAAATGGAAAACGCTATTCCATGGTAATTAGTAGCGGATCGATGTACACTATGATTTTCAATCCGCTTGTCAAAGTTGCGAATTAAGAAGGGAAATAATTTCAAACAACCCTTACGCACAGCTTCATATGCTGTAATCTGAAGACATCCTTTACATCGATATAATAAACGTAGTTAGCCTAGGTGAAGCTCGAGGCGTTTTCACTGAAAATTCTTTGGTATCAGAGCCTGCCTTCCGCGAAGGAAGGCCAGACCCGTGCGAAATAGTTGTTTTGTCGAAGCTCGTGTATCATTAAATTAACGTTAAATGAACGGTTACGCGGAGGCGTAATTTCGACCGGGCTGAAGTTCCGTGTATATCCGAGCAACCGGTAAGCCTGGACCGATTATTCATTCAAGCAGCCAAAAGAGCCACTGTCGGCTCCCGTTCCTTCCAACGGACACGCGATCGCCTATCGTCATCGTCGCGTCGATCCTCCTTTTGCTTCCCAGTGACCTTGCATCACGCTAACCACCTCGTACCTTGATCTTTCTGCTGTCTTTCGATCCAGTGCAAGTGTCTAGTCACCCTGTTATCGAAGATATAGCATTGCCATTGATCATTTTCACGCAAACCTATCCGATTAATGGATATTAATTACTTGACACATACGTAAGCTTGTGACATATTTTTTAAAATATTGTAGCTTCCCATCTTTATGGATTCAATCTATAGCTATGTCTCATAAAAGATATCATATGCCTACCGAGTATGTCAATAAGAATTTAGGGGAAAAGTCCAAATATTCTATTAATTCTTCCTAGTGAAATTAAATATCTTTTATATAAGATTCGTTCGAATTTTCGGCAATGCGGTTAGAGAAATAATAGTTTTGAACCAAGCACATCAGAAATGAAGATAATTAACCCGATACTAGGCGAAAGGCTTAAATAACTCCTATAAAACGATTGATTACCTGTTGGTAGATTCGTCGATGATTCTACATAAAAATTATAGAAATTATAGAAAAGTACAAATTAGAAGATTATGAGAATATCATAACGATGGACCCATTCTATTGCGGAAGCTGTACACTCGTTAAATTTATTACCAGCAGAAGACTTGTGCAATTTCCGTGAACGATCGTGAGATACGCGTTTCAATCGGTCGTAAATAACGCGTGCATTCTGCCTGAAAATGTGTTTTCGTTCCAAATCGTCGATCGCAGTCCAAGAAAATTGAAGGTGGTGAACATCTATTAAAATACATCTGTCGCTGAATCGACCGATAAACGTTAACGACACGGAAGCCACTCGCTCTTCCGGAATCGTATTGAAATTGAAAGTTGACCGCACCGGCTAATTTGCAATCTTTTCTACAAAATTACGAGCCTTGCCGTGTTCTTTAGAGGCAGCTATGTCAAATTGAAGCGAACGTAGAACGATTTCGAAGCACTTGGTAGTAGATAAGCAAATGAGTAGGCACGCGCTTCTGTTCTAACGCTACCACGCTCCAAGGTCAAGGCTGTTTCTTTCCAAGAGCATCTGGTATAATCTCGTGCTGCGGTTCTTCTCGAAAAACTCATAGGATGACTGCGTTGGGTATGTTTGGAGATACAGTCCCGGCGATAAATAAACTCTCGATGCGTTCGTAGTCATCGACTCGAATCGAAGGTGGAGAAAAACTTGGAGAAACAGAAGAACTTAGTGTTATTTCAGCCATCTAAGCTTCTACAGATTAAAATTCAATCTTGAATTTTGTATAGAATAATCAAGCTTGTCGTATATTAAAAAGACACTATTCACTTCTAGTATAACGAGAAAAGTATAGGAGGACGTCGTGTTTTATTTCGGCAAGAACAAATTCGTAAAACAGAGAAATGATTTGGATCTTGTATTGAGATTATTTGAGTCAGCAAGTAGGCAATATATAAGAGTTAGTAATAAAATAAACAATAAAATAACTTGTAGAAAATCACATACACGCGCTACTGATTTATGATAATTACAATCACGAATACTAGCATCGGTTGAATAAACTTTTTACCCTTTGGATACAAGTTATACCTATCTTTGTTAGAGAATTATGGCTGTCAATGTACAATGCACAATGTACATGATATATTTCATCGTTTATTACGTCTAACCAACAACGAATCGAATAGCCTATTTTCAAACGTAGGTCTCGTAAAAATTCTTCATAACCGAGTTTAATGATTAACCAAATCCAAATATTACACCGACTCAAATAACTCTACATTATCGTCCAGTTACGAATTGAAAATCTAGTTAAGCGGCCGGCTAGTAATCTCGCGACTGCCTCCGAAAATGTTTTCCGGTGACTCGAGTGGAAAATGTTGCCTGTCGACGATGTTCTTCTTATCGGAGAATGTGTCTCAGATAACCGGAAAAAATTACAGCGGGAACACTTAAGAAATGGACAGCCGGTCTTACGTATCTCTTTCTTTCCTCGTGGACTTTCGGTTTCTACTCTTGAAAGCGTAATCGAGAGAATTCAACGTGCGTCTTCTTTTTCTTCGTTCAAGGTCTCGTATCAAAGAACACGCGTTAAAGTTGTTGCAGAGATTTAATAAATTGTTTAATAAAATGATCCCTTGTCAAGCGCCAGGCCCTGATTTCCACGTTGAATTCGAGAGCAAGAGCATGGATATAGGCCTCGTGGGTGTTCGTTAAAAATTCCTCCGATATCCGATGTCGTTGGCATTATTTCAGAACGTTCGTCGTCCTGGTCGTCTTGGGGTCGCCACGGCAATCGATCTTACTTTCCGCCCGACAGCATTTTTATTTTATTTTCGTGCCGATGATAAATGCGCAGATTACGCGCTCGCCCTGGCCACGATGGTGTATCACTGTTAAATAGCTCTTCGCCTTGTGTTTTATTTTCTTAGCCGCTATATGGTTGTTACGGGCGAGATGTTACACGCGTATTTACACGCTGTTTTCGGCTAGAAACGAGCTTCGTAAAACAATACGTGGCGGTACGTTGCAAGAACGCACACCTATATTAAATATTTGCCACTATTACGATAGAGAAGATTGTGCGCGGTGAAAATCGGTTGGACCGTATTCGGCAAAGCGTCGAAAACAATGGACAAGTCCAACACACTGTAGGTTGAGTGTAAGCTCGTCGAGTTCCTCGAATAGTTTTCCATAAATTCGTTCTATTCTCGCGGGCGGCGACCGACGAGTCCACAGGCATCTCGGTTATTCTAGGTTATGGTCTAAGACAGACGGTTTCGCGGAAGGAAAATCGGGGATTAGGACGGAGAAGACATGGGGGAAAGGAACGATGAGCGAGAAAGCCGATCATGTGGTCGACAGATGGTGACCTCCCGGTTCGTTGACAATAGATTTTCGAAATTTTCCCTACATTCGAAACCAAGGACAGTTTCTCGGAGTGCTTGTTTTGCCGCCTTAACGAATTCCTCTTTAATTACGCCTTAACGTTTTTTTTTCAAAGGAATCCTTCCGTCCTTTATTTTTTATATTTATAAATCGCGTTTTTCAGTGTGTCGTATAGTGATCGTAAATACTCGACGTTGCTCAGCAATATCAAATAAAAATTCTATTAGTAGATAAAAAAATGGTTGCTAATATTAATTTCTTTTTCGTATTCCTTCCTTCTTTTTGTTATGGTCCCTGATTTAATGTTCAAAATGGGCTACTTTATTCGTCTAGAAATAATAAATAATATTTGAAAATGTACAAATCTGTTTGCCTTCGATCCCATAATCTCCTGTCGGAAATATCTTTTTTCTTCGTGCATTCCGAGATAAAACGTAAAATTCACGATGTCTTTGTGAAATATCTCGAGTATGGTTTTCCTGTCGCCATCGTAATCGGCAATTCGTGATATATGCGAACGACGTTGGGTCAGATAAGACAAGGGTGGCCAGAACTGGATAGAACGTTCGTTTCGTTCTAATGGACATTCCGTGCGTGCCCTTGGGAATCTTATTTTCTATCCCTGTCACTTCTACCAAACCTAAGCGAAGGCACGTTCATCGCTAAAGCAAACAACCCAGCAATCGCGATTTCTCGATAAACTGAGGAAATATCTATGGAAAATATCGGTATTGCCGGAACGGAGAGTCAATTGACTGTGAGTCAGCGGTTGAGCATACTTCCTAAAGAAACTGTTGGTCAGAGCGCAATTAGTCCTTCAGGTAGCCAAGGGTCCCGAAAATTCTCCAGAAAGAATCTCAAGGTCTGCGAGAATGAAAACGTTTCGGGTATGGTCACTGAAAAGTAAAACCGACGCCAAGGTTCACATGGTTCCTTTTTCGGTACCGTTTCGTCGGTAGAATATACACGTAAAGGATAGCTCCGTACTTGTGTTTAAATTCGTACTGGAATTCAAGGTGGTCAAACTTGTAAGTTTTCTATGTCGTTGGTCGTCTAGCTGGATGAGTTAATGGACCGTAAAATCGCATCGTGGTCTGTCGCTTTTCTTTGCGTTTGTTCAGTGCCATCCCTTAGGCGCACGTGGTCTAGTCAAGTCTGTTCCTGTTCGTGCATTTCAAATCATCGCCAATAATTTCTGAAAGTTCAGTCACATACGAACGAACGATCTTCGGGTTCTTAGGAGACGTTATAAATAAAGCTCGGATTCACAAGTAACGGACTCGAGAGGATGATAATATCCAATAAATTAATTGGAAATTCGAATTCGTCACTGTCGAGGTGAGATGCGCGTACCAAATAACATTCGACGTGGAACGATGCTAAATATCCGAGAGACCAGCGTTTCGCGAACGCTATTTATCGAGTCTGGTCGGCGCGGCGGCTCTCTCCGAAAAGATCGAAGACGCGTGGGAGGCTCTCGCGTCGCTCGATCTCTTGTTGTTGTGCACGCACGAGAAATCGGATCGAGAGATGGTGATACAGAAATACCGAATAGTTGTCTAAAAGTGTGTGACGGACGGACAGCTGGCCGTCATTAAAACCCCATTAGCAAGGAGCTCCCCTCTGGACCACGTAACGCAGCCCCCAAGTTCTAACAATATCTTCCACGACGCTCCGCCACCACCCACGCTATTAATATTGCTCTATACCCTCCCCCTTTGGCGGCCAACGCGGCACACCCGCCCCCTCGAACTCTGCCCCGACTCAGCTTTAACCCTCTCTCCTCTACCGCGGAATTCGCATCAACTCTCAGCTCTTGGATTTAGATGACAATTATTACTCCCTAGCAGTCTCTACCTTAACCTTCTCCGCGTATGTCATCCTTAATGCTCGGATGTTTCTCGCTGTGGCAACGATTTACTCGAGCTACGAGAGTTACAATTATTTTAAGATCGTTTACCTGCCGGTGGCGACTCGCTCGAAATATTTGATTCGTTAAAAGGCAATCGCGATTTCTTGTAAACGTTTCGACGACTAGATTTTAGATGTCGTTCCTTCGTTCTCTCTGTAAATCATCACGGCGCATTTACATACGACCGTGATACGAAAATAAATCTTACGCGGTATCGTGGGTCAGTCTGGTAGAAATTCCGCGCGAAATAAAGACGCTTCTTATTCGACGACCCTGATCGATCAATCTACTTCTTTCAGCACCTTGGCTGACGAAAAAAAATAAAAGACCAACGTCCGCCGGCTCGACTGTGCGACTCGCTATCCGTCAAAGCGTGGTTCGCCGGAAGCCGGGGATATGTGGGTCAAGTTCGAAATAACTATACGGCACCAGAAGCCTCTTCTCTATGCGCCCCGTTTGTCGTGCTATCCGTGTTTACTTTGACCAAGTACATACGCCGGTATTTCACGCCAATTTTCACGTTTCATGGACCCAAAAGCGTGTGAATTTTTCCGCGGCTAACATGCTGCTTCGTCGAATTCAATCAAATTAACTAAAATTTTCCTCCAATAAATGGAGTTTCGCATTACGCTGTTGGCCATGTGTATTAAGATTATTCGTTACATTTGCTGAAAAACTCGAGCAAATTTTCCTTTGTTTAATACTTTACATCGGAAGACGTATGAGCGAAGTAACAAATCTTACGCATTACCTATAATCATTTCTATTTCCACTTATACATATTTATCGTGGAAAATATTTCCATATAAACCCATATAAACAGAAACCTGTTCGGAAAAAATGTTACTTTTTTGTCATCGGAAGCAAAAATATAGGGGTATCCGGAATTCTTTGGAATTAAGTGATTGTTCGTAATGTATAGGGAACGATGGCGAAATAAATGGGTCTGGGATTTGACCATTCAACAAAGCTTGGACGGTACAATTCGTCGAACGGTGGTTCCTCATGCGGTGTCCAGGCTCAAAAAATGGCAAAAGGGTCGAAAAGCAGGAGAGAGAGTGGTCGTAGAGCTTTCGAACAATAAGAGGGAGATGGGACGAGTGTCGAGGACGCCCTTTCTCGCATTTGCTCGCTCCAAGACCGAAATAAACGTTTGCTCTCGACCTCTCCTGCTCGCTCCATCGACGGACTTTTGGTGGCCGTGCGTGGCGAACGGGAGGAGGGCAGAAACGAGGAAGAAAGAGAAAGAGATCGGTGCTTGCCTTCGGTCTTTGTAGCGGCAGATCAAACTCGGCGGGTCATTAATTAAATCTGGCGGAGCAGCCATCGTCCGTCCGTCTTTCCGCCGCGTCTCCGATTTACTTTACACGAAATACGCCACGGTTATAAATATGGCTCTCGCGATGGGGACCCTTTTCCCCGAACTTGATCTTGCGGACCGCCCTCGGAGTCAGGGATACGGTATAAGCTCTCCCTGACGTGCCCGCCGATCGGGACAGCTTTTCTCGCGACTCACAAAGCTCCAAACGCGACACCGTCTTTGCCCGAACAATTGGACGGACGCCCCTCTATATCCCGTTGTCCTGTCAGCTCGCTTCTTCTTTTCTGTCTTAGTTTCTTTGCTTCTCGACTTACATGCTGACAACGTGATCCCGTATCTGTGGGGAGATTTGCGCGAAAATTTGGCGGTCGGGGTAGGCGTACATTCTTAGAACGCAAGTCGAATTATTTTTATTTCGAAATATTTTTTGTTGTTCTTTTTTTGTTTCGATATAATTTTGTTGGATATCCTGTGCTCGTATCGGAAGACTCAAAAGTATCCCACTTCTTTTGGAAACCGATCTTTACTAAGAGCTTACGTGGTAATTTCATTTGTAGATAGATTTGTGCGGAGATTTGCTGATCGAAATACGCATCTATTTTTGCCATGTCGTTCAACTTCTTTCGTTCTTATCTTTTCGTCCTTCCTTGTTTAGCGTGTTTTAACGATAACGTTGAATCTCTTGTTCTGCATTCGTTCGAAAGGATTTTTTTCTTTTGAAAACACCTTCTGACAAGATTTACCTTCTGGTAGTCCAAAGGTCGATTTGTATAAAAATTCAACGATTCAAAATGTCCACTTATCATTGTCACACTGGTTAAATTTACTTTTATCTCTGTTCGTTTACTTCACGATTTCATTTACCGCGTTTCGATACGATTACGTTGAATTTCTTGTTCTGAAAGGATCGCTCCTTTTGGAAGCACCCCCTGCCAAGGGCCAGCGAGGTTGCATAAGCGTAGATTGATAAAAATAATTCCTGCCTGTCGTGAGATCTCGAATCTGGCAAACACGTGGAACCAAGATACTCGTAGAGGCCGCATAAACTGTACTCGCGGGTACTTAACGAATCTGATCATTTCGCTCCTTTCTTTCGATCATTCGTGAACGACTATTGCGCTCGAATTAACGTAACGTTGGTCCCTGTGGAAAGGTCGTCAAAAATGCGAACGTTTCAGGTACGAGGATCGCGAGCATGTTACTGGACAAGGTGTCCCGTAGGAAGCTTCACCTAAATAGACAGGTTTGATCGATGCGCCTTCCCGGCGATATTGATAAATAAAGGCGATTACAGCGATGACGATTCCGATGGTCAATGAATTTATATACCTGACAAAAGCCCTGGCTGAGCCGATAAATCAGTCCCCTCTTCCCCTTAAGTCGTTCTCTCCTTCCCGACACGATGGTGACCGGCAGGGGTAATCTCTCAATCTAAATCGATCGATCTGCCAAAACGACTCCGATTCGGAGCTGTTTATCATCGACCACTTATGAATTTGCTTCACGAACGCACGAGTACACGGGTAACTCGTTGCGTACGTACACAACGAGAAGATCTGGTGATGAAGCCGTGATCTCTACGTGGGAGCACCGCAGGGGGTCCGAACGGAACTCGTGTAGATACTTAAACTTTCGTTTTTATTGCGCGTTCGATGAACGCCGGGGCCATTCATTAAATCGTTGCACTCTTCCAACGCTTTGCTCACCTACGCGCGCCATCGTGTGTGGGTAAACGGCGCTTTGCGTAAAAGCTCTTTGAGTTATTGCATCAAACGTTTGCTCGAATCCATCCTCGTTTTATATAGCTCGTGTTTCTACGTTTCTTCCTCCTCTTGCATTTGCACGCTCGTCTTTGCATGCCGAGGAACGATACAAAAGTAATATCAATAAACGTGAGTCAAAGTTTGTACGCTTTTATACGCTCAAGATTTCCGTGATAGCCACGATTCGTTTAATTTCCCTTCTTGCTATCACGCTCATATCGCTAACAGGAAGATTGACTATTTTATGTCGATAATATTGACGAACTGTTTGAAGAAGATATTCTTTTCCCGAGAATAATCAGTGGTGCAGTTTCCTGGTTATCGAATCGAACAACCGCACGAAATTTTACTTTTCTAGCTACGATATCTTCTACGCTTAATATGTATACATATAGCAAATTATTTTTGATCGTTTAAATTGTTAATAATCACCTACGTGAACGATGATATAACAATTATTTCCATTTATTTAATTTATCGCTAGAAGAATACGGTGGAATACGTCCGTATTTCAAATCGTTTGACCATTATATTTATCGAAATGGCGTGGACATAAAATCTAGTATATACGGGACGTGCTATAAAGAATATGAGCTGTAACGAAGGTGAAAAGAGGCAAATTATTTATACGTATGTATATAAAACCCTAGTAATTAACGTTAAAATTTATTCCAACTGCTACTAAAATTCGCATAAATCTCACAATCTTGCTAAAAAAAAAAAAAAAAAAAAATCAAAAATATCGGAGTGGTCCTAATTCATCTACCAGAGATTACAGATAGCGTTCGTGAACACGTTCGTTCGGCGAAATATAAAATAATCATTGGAAACCCGTTTTCTCGTTTGGACGTTCCCGGTGTTACCGGTTTAGGAAATTAGTTTGATAACATTCCCGATAACGCGTTCCATTTCGCGCGTGTTCCAAGCCGGTCGTACTTGGCAGTTTACGCGTTTCAATTTGCCACGAGCGACGAAGACGCGTTTCCATTTTCCGTGGTAATAAAGATTTCGCAGCGTGTAGAGGGACGCGTCTCGCGATGAGGGCTCTTGCGATTACGCCGTTTCCAATTTGCGGCTGCTATTTACGATAAGAAGTTATTTATTTTATCAAATCTGTTTCTTTCCGTTCCAGAGATTTAAAGCCTTATGTTTAAAGCCTTGGACGCGTTAAAGCACAATTGTCAAAGTCGTAAAGCAAACCCGTATACCTACGATGTACAGTGGGAAAGATCGCGCGGTTTGACAGAGAACAAAAAAAAAAAAAAAAAAGAAAAAGAAAAAATGAAAAAGGGAAACTTGCTTAACGGTGCAACAGAATTTTAGTCGGAGATACAAACGTCTGGTCGTTTGATGTATGACGCGGTACCAAAATCATCGCGAGCTCACGACTCTTTGAATAATCGGCGAATCGCGCGACGCGATGTTCTAGCCGCGCGATACATCTCGCCGCGGTTCGCGCGAGTATAAGGCCAAACTAATCGTCCGTGTAATACGCCTGGAATTGCACTATTTCTTCGTTTCTCGTCCTCCCTTTGTGCACTGGCTACACCCGGCACTTCGTCACGAGGACACCAACGAACGTCTAAACGAGACTTTTCCTCTTCCTCGCTCTTTACCATCGTTTAGTTCCTTCGCTATCAACTACGATCACAAAATATATGTGGGAAACATCCGATGTTTTCCACGATAAAATCAAGAAAAACACAAAAATGTTTTATCCATATTTTCCTTCTAAACATATTTTAATAAATAATTCCTACAAATTAAATTTCGAGATCTGGTATTGCGGAACGCTTGGTAATTAATCTTCGTGTCTTCCTTTTCACAGCGTCATATTTTTATTCTCGAGCGCATTAAATGTTAATCCAAAGCAGTCCTTGACCTTTTGTATTAGTAATTTTTAACGTAAGTGAATGGATATTGAATCTAACAAAAAAATATATAAATTATTTCTTCTCTTCGTTCGATCTTTCATCGTTCTGAGACGATTCTTTCATCCTCGTCGCCTAACAAATCGCATATCAATTCTCCTTTCCTTTATTTGATATTTCGCGTATCAAGAACGATACGCTCACCTCTGCCTCGCGCGATATTTCCTATCAGCTTGCGAAATCGAAGCTCGGTGCATCCACACGACCGATATCCCGTGAATTAATTTATCGCGTCGAGGAGGAAGGTCAAGTTTTCAACGTTTGCGACAATAATGCTAACGATATCAGAGAACATACATATATATACATATCATTGCATAAATTCGAAACGCTGATGAGGACTATATATTAATATGAGAATAGCTTCGGACTCTTGAAACCTAACTATAGTGAGTTATAAGGAGGAAACAAATTGCGTTATATAATAAAGAAAAAAAAACACATTGATTTATTCTTCGCGATACTTCAAACGTATCGTGACAACTAAATGATATATCTAACGAAGATTATTCCAAACAAAAAATAACAGGCAGTTTTTCAAAGGGCAATGTAAAATTGGCGCGAAACAAAGGAGACGATAAACTGGTATTTCGTTGAAAAAGCGAAGGGTTCTGGATGAGCGGTGCGATTACAAGACAATAATTAGAATATTTAGAGACGCGCCACCCGTAGCGCCTCGAGCGTTTAGGCGATGATTTACTGGCCGCGGTGTTCGCGTACGCGCGTGTCTAGGGATCCACGCGCATGCATGAACGCACGGTCGCGCGGGCTTTGTTACCCAGCTACGGGTACACCCGCCAAGCGTGCAAACTATAAGGTATAAACAATAAAACAATCGTACAGAGAGCGGCGGCGCGGCAATAAATCACGAGAGACTCGGTTATCTGCCATGGCTCGTAAGCGTAAGGGATAACGCGTCACGGCCTGGCCTCCGGTAAATTTAGCTATTGTCGTGCCTAGGATATATTAAATCTCGTTAAAACGTCTTCATGAAGCCGAGGGTTGACTTTCAGGGAACGGAACTTTGCTGCTTATAACCAACTGCATCATGGTCTGCCGTGCTCGGTCACGGTCTCTCGCTGATACCCGCCCATTTTGTCACTTTGACGTTTGCGTTTCTGCCTTCTGAAAAGAATGCCGTCGCTTTCTCTTGGTTCAACTTCGTTTTCGAATACACTATATTTCCAACTTCTTTTATAGTATCCGAAAGTTTTCGGCAAGTAGGTTCCAACAATACGCTGGTTGCAAGAAGTAAATTTACTCGTATCCGTTCAACGGCAACATATTATTTAATAATGTTAATTAAACCTGACGCACGCGTATCCAACCAGGTAACAATCCATTCCGTCAATCAAGCTCCTGACGATACACGTAAGTCGTAAAATATGTATGTGCAAGTAAATACCGCGGGATATGCACGAACCTCGTGTAACGCATAGCTTTTAAAACAATGATTTCAACACCTTGAAACCAGTATCTCTTGATTCTACTCGTCAAAAGCTATTAATACGTTATGAAAAAAGGCGCATGTTTCGTGTATGCGCCGAAAAAGTTCAGCCTTATTTTTCGTTTCTTTTCAGAAGGTATTTATACGTCATTCTCGTAACGTCAGTCAAGTGACGGTCGAACGTTTGATCGTCGAAGTGAACGTTCCGGTCGCTGTATCGCATTATTCTTTCGTCGATCACCAAGACAGCACGAAAAGCGGATAACAATGTAGCGAAGATCGAGAAACGTCGAGAACTCGTGACCGCTCTCGACGTTTAAAAATCTCATTTGCGCGTCGTCTTTTTTTGATCAGTCTCGGATCGAAAATAGACGCAAAACCGATAATTGGACGCGTTCGGCGCCTAGACGTCATCTGGTTTCGCGCTTCTGCTCGAGTAAAAGAAGACGACGATCCCGGTGATACATGGCGTCGCCCAGAGTAGTACAGGTGTAGCTTTTGTGGATTAATAGAGAGAGCCAGCTCCGCGTGAATAGACCTCTTGTGAGTCGATTAGCTGCCCACGAGCCTATTCCAGACCCCAGGACCCACGCGTTTTCGGTAGGCAAACCTAGGAATTATGCAGCAACACAATCATCCACAGGTATTCCCGGTGACAGAAACGTAGGAGTGATTTTTCTTCTATGGATGAGGAACAGGCCGCGCCCACTTGTTTACCAAGGGCAACAGTTTTACCTGAAGCTTTGCCCGACCTGGCTTAAGTCACAGGACCACTCGCCGCGCCACTCTATTGATTTATTCCGTTCAGCCAGTTTCAGGGACCAAGGAAAGAAACCAGCACGGCACAATATGTGTTCCTCTAAAAGATGGTTTTCAGGCGGAACCTTGCGAATTCAGTTTCCGTTCAAGCGTAAAGAGAATTTCTAATTCATTGTTCTATGGGTTTCTATTATTCCGTGTGATGACTCCAAAGTTTCTTTCAACATTGGAAAGCGTTACGAAACATGAATGTACATCATCCTATCTGGTATTCGGAAAGAATTTTAAAACTTTGGCAACGATGCGATGACATCGATTATCATGTTAGAATCTTCATTATCGAAACATCGATTAACGGAGTGGATCGATCAACGAAAAATTTGATAGTGATATTGAAATTGGATAACAGGAATTGGAAAGTAAAAGAAATTACTAAGGATTTATTCGAAAGTTTTATTTTTGTTTAATATTAATATCTAGAAAACAGCGTGAAATAAATGTTCTCTCGTGGAAACAAAGTCATTCGATTATCCAAACAGTTCCATTATATGTGAACAACGCGTGTCACGATCGTATAGTTTCAATAATCAGGATTTCGTCGTATTACTAAATTTTATAAAAACCTCTTATAGATTAAATAGAAATGTTTCTGCAATCTGCCACACACGATTAAGATATTTGAAGCTATCAAATTTGACAAGCATAAAGGAAGACATATTTTGTTAACTCCGGAAAGTGGTATAGTCGATCGCTAATGAAAATTACGTTCGAAACCAACATATTTTACAGATAGCGTTATATAATCAAATATGCCTGCGTTTCGGTCGAGGGTCCCGTAGCAAGAAATTCGAACACCTACGTACGAACAGCGGTTCGTGTTATAGAACAATGGTATATATTTCGAACGCCTCTACCGTGATTATCGTAATGACGCCAGCTCTCCTCGAGCATCCAGCAACCTCTTCAATGATATAGTAATTTGTGGGCCGCCCCGCGACGCGAATACCGATGCGTCCAGCGTCAAATGGCGTCATTCGTTTTCACGACTGCCACTCTTTCTCCACTTGACTTTCTATCACGTACTTTCAATTTTTCATGAAACTACCGACATTCTGCGATACCGTGAAACTTTCACAACGTCTTATCAGAAAGAGAACTCCAGTTGCGGCTCGTTCGTTGCACTTGCTAATGATATCGAAATGCGATGCGTCCGGTTCGGCGCAGAGTGAGTTTTTTTTTTCACATGAATGAGTTCCACGCGTGTTTCAACAGTCCGTTCCATTATGTATATTTTCTAACAGCAAGACCGTAATTTATACTATATACGATCTCTGCTATACGTCAAACGCTAGATAGCAGTTAATCTTTTCATGTACGTGCTATATATGTAATTTTTTGAACTTTAAATTGAATCGATCTGCTCGGTATCAGAGACGTGTTGTAACTCGCATCGCTTTGCGATTTGTAATTTTAGTGTATCTACGCGATTGACAAGTATCTGCGATGATCTTTGTTCTATCCGTATGTGCGTCTTCTGTAACGTTACGTGCACGAGAATCAAGACAGAATAAAAAAAAAGTCGTTTGAATTGAATCGCGACGCGTGAAATGGTAAAAATCGTGGTCGTTTGAACAATATGAGGAGAGTAGATTGGAATCTCCACGATTGTCCCACTGGATAGGAATTCGACGGACGAGGTTGCTTCGTATTTGATTAGGATTCCATCAAGCGAGGACCATCGTTCATCGGTGACCACCTCGAACGGTCAATATTATCACACGTGCTCAAAATGCCGACAGAGGGACCGTTCTTATATCTGGTCGTCTCTCGCTTCGATCACAATTCGGTTTTAGATCGGAACCATCAGTTGGTACATCTTGCGCGGCACCTGCATCCGATAGGCATATATTTATCCAAGTCCGCCCTTTTCAGGTAGACGATCGCCATTTGAATACACCCGGAGATTCGATGAATCTATTTGCATGCACGCCTCGTAGATAAAGAGGGCACACCTTCATGGGACAGCGAACGCCCCCAGAATTTTGTTTCCCTGGTTCCCTGAAAAAGTACAAGGTCGTTTAAAGGGAAATTTTTACCTCTGGTAGGCAGGCTGGGTGCTTTTAACGCCCGGAGCGGAATTTTGCTTATTCTTAGGAAACGAATTTCTATCTAATCCTACAAAGTCTTTTAAACATTTTCTTCGCTTGGAAATTGATCATATAAGACGCGGTGAAAACTCGAATAAATGTTCTAGAATACTTTCAGTTCCTTTAAAACTTTGAATAGAAAAAAAAGAAGGAATTGATGTGGGTGACTTAATTTGCACAGAGAGGATTAAGAACGAAATAAGCTTATTGTTTAAAATTATTTAAAATTATTTGAATGGACGTCGACGAATGGATGTAAGTACGCGTTTAACTGGAAAACCAAGTGAAATGACAATTTTTGTAACGTACTGAATTTTAAAACTGTCACCCTGTAAAAGCTGGAAATATGATTCGTCGTGCTTTTTTTTTCTACGAAGTCTTTATATTAGCATATCATAGTTTATGCTTGACATTAGATAATCACCGTAGTAAGCTGATGTCACAACATTCAAAATTGCAACCGACGAGTGTAATCGTAGCTATTGAACTCTTTCGCTTCTTGCGTTAAACTATTTCCATCCAGTAAAGCCGTATCGCGAACGAAATTTTCATATCGAAGTGATATTTTTAAAGGGTAGCAGTGAAATGTATAACGACCGAATTATCGCGGTTAGTCGTGACTATACAACACGATGACTGTACACTGTAATCTTTGGACTGCATTTACCCTGCCCACAGAAAGTGGTAACAACTAATAACGCGTCGCGATACGATCGTGAGAAAGCAATTGTCGGGTTCTGAGATAGCAACGATTCCTCCACGAATGTAATGTCTACCATAAAAGATTCGAGGAGGCGATAGTTGGAAACGAATTAGGCATATTCGTAAAAAAAAAAAAAAAAAAAAAAAGAAAAAGGAACAAAGAACAAACGAATTGAGAATAATTCAAAGTGCAATTATTCGTGGTGTCGTGTGTACTTGCGTTTGAGAAACGTTGGGCCGATCGTAAGGAGGAACCGATTCCGCGACCAAGACAACGGAACATCCGTTTTTTCCACGCATTTTACGATGCTCATTTCCGTTCTCGGTAATGTCACTTCGCATAGTTTTATCTGGTGACCGGTACAACGCGCACGCTCGTAAAACACTTATGACACCCGTAGCATAATAATGCCGCCCGATAGCAGCTATCTTGCCATATAGAAGGCCCACTCGCCATTTTCCTAATTAATGTTTAATGTTCCCGATATCTTGCCCTCTTTACTCACGATTATACCTGAACCGTTGATATCGCGTATCAACGCTCCCAGGCTTTTCTTTAACCCGTACAATCATGGAATCAGGTTAAAATTTGCGTAACTGTTATTCGACAGATAAACAGAAATTAAAGATATTACCGGTTGTATTTTAATCTTAATGGCTTTTCGGTTTTCCTATGAGTCACCCGTAATGGTTCGAATGCGCATCATCGAACGAAATATCGAAACTTATTTTGCTATCATTAGCTAAGCTATCGAGTAAAAATGTGCAACTTATACCAACATGTTGACACGTGAAAGTTGTATATGAAAAATACAAAGAAGAGGAACGTTTTCTTATCCATATATCCACTTTGCGAAAGTTATCCAAATTCTTAAGAACCGTACGACCGTTATAGATTTATTGAAATTTCTACGAGGAATTCGAAATCGGTCGTTTCGATCGTCTTGATAATTTTAATATTAACCCTTCCGCAGTGTGACACGAGAGAAACTCTGGCAAGTTGTTAAATATGGTATCTACCATCGATTTCGTATTTCAAATCATTCAGGCTGTAGAGACACCACTCGCTAGACCTAAACGCTAGATTCAATTAGTTATCTAAATTAATTATATTTACTTATTTATAATACATACCTATAAAATATACTTATCTATAATAAGTATTAATTTATTATAAATAATTAGCCGTGTCACTGCGCCACGCCAGAAAAAATTACTGAAAATTCTCAATGCGAGAACTGTTATAAATTGCATATGTTAAATATATTGTAATTATTACCTATTTGCTACAAAGAGTCGCGAATATAGCTATTTTTCATATGTGATATCAGTAATATGAAAGATATCACCTTGAATTTATAAAATTTTTGTGAAATATTTCAAAATAATCTCTCATTGTAACAGTGTTGCTACCTAATTACGCATGTACATATGTATTTATCTATTTCAGCCTGATGGCCTAGAAATTAGACGTGGCTTTACACAGTTTATAAATATAAAAGAAAATTAAATAAGTTTATAGATAACTATAATCTATATAATTATGGTACTGCGTAGTTGCCTCAAGGAGAACAATGTTGACAGGCGTTCTAACCAGAATCGTTAATCTGTTTTCAGTCGCATCAGGAGGAGGATTTGTCAGATCCAGACCTTCAGGACGAAGAGAGCGGCGAAGAATTACCTCAGCAACCACTTCAGGGTAACACGCACTCTTCGTCGGATAATGCATCCGCACAGGCTAATACACCTACTCCATTAGCACACTTGAACAGTCTGATGGGTGCACACCATCCGCACTTTCTGGCGAAGCTGAAAATGGAGGTCAGTGGAAAAAAGACGTTTTAACGCTTTGGTCCGTTCTCCAAGACCCTCGATGAATGTCGTGAATCTCTCGTTAAGTGAGAACGTTGTGTTTCGATGAAGATGGGGTAATTACGAGGTCGTTGAAACGTCGAGTAATCGTTTACGTAATTCGCGGTAGAACTTGATCGAGAAAGAACGTTCGTTGATTCGAAAGGACAGATACGAACGACACACGGGCTTTGAAGAATCTTGACAGATTGCTGCAACTCTGTGACTATTATCCGTTACGAGCTTGGCGCCGTCGTGGCGCTATAGTAACGCGCGTTTCTTTTCGAATATAATAAAACAACGAGACGGTTTTTACGATCTTTACTTTCAACTCGGGATCGTTCCGACTATTTTCCAATGCGAAATTCATCCGTTGTACGCAACTCCTGCTATATGGAATTAGAGCGACATTCGTAGCTTTCCGCGTTTATTATTTTATTCGGTAAAATTAGGCAAAAGTGGATCGGTATGATTAATTATTAAAGTATCGCACATACTGCAATTGCAGTTGAACAATTTTTCACAGGCAATCGATGTGGATGCATTAGCTCATAAAAGCGGATTAGAAGCGTTGCAAGTTGCTATGAGTGGAGCCGGATTCAGTCTACCATTTTCATTCCCACCACCTGCAGCGTTCCTAACGCCGCAGCACCACTTGCAAAGCAGTCATCCACAAGCGAGTAGCACTATTATGAGCAGCATTGGAAATCAGTTGACATCATCGGCCAGTTCGCATTCCAGCGAATCATCACAGGGTAGCGGTAGAAACGGTGGAGAGCCTCGTGAGACCAGCAATCATTCGCAGAGTAACTCGACGGGCACGAATCACCAGCAACAGACCAGCTGGAGCTTCGAAGAGCAGTTCAAACAGGTGCGTCAGGCAAGTACTATGGATAGCTTTATATACGTATAGATCGTTCTCGTCCTTGTTATCACGTTCATCAACGAATTTGTCGATATCCGCGTCGATCTCGCTTCTACACCTGGAGCGATTGTTAAAAAAGAACGTGTAATTGAAAACAATCGACGTACGGGCCCTGTTTAATTGCTCTGAAAGTTTAAACACGACCGATATCTGGGCTAACGGGATCTAGGGATCTGGGGTTCGTTATCGCAGGATTTTTAGCACAGCACCCAGGTTATCGCGCTCGTTAATGCTCTTCCTCTGCCGTGAACGTTATCTCTTTTACAACGTGCGAAGGACCTCTGTTTGTCCAAGATCCGCAGCTGAACATCGAAACGAAATAATTTTTTATTTTGAACTAATACTACTTTTAGCTAGTTGTTACTTATGAAACGACAAATGTATTTGTTCTAGTCAGAATTAGTCTTAATTAGTTAATTCTTAGTATTATAGTTCTAGTATTAGTTAATTAGTAAGAATTAGTTCTTTTATTACGTTAGATCTTCCCTATAAAAGCAAAAGCTCCTATTATTAACAATTGACGAAACGAAAATATTTTCATGGTCTCGAAAAGGTTCGGTTTTCAAAGTAGGTTGGATACAAGTAGTCGGTACAAGAGTTGACCCTTTGTGGATAGAACGGCTCGAAGTCAACCGTATTTTCGTTCATAGCACTGCAACGTGTCAAATTCTAGACGTATGTACATACACATATTCTCCGTAGGATAAATGAAATGACACACATATGAGTGCTTTTGGTTCTATCAGTTGCTTACGCCGAAATCGTATGTAAGTTCCCCGGCCAAATTGATGATTTACAGAGAACGTATATATACGGCGGTAGTCCGTAAATGGTAATACCAAGGCGCCAAATTCGGTTCTCTCTGTCAATCGTGTCAGACGCACGCGCACGTATGAGAATCGCGGACGAGAAAGAATCCTAAACATATTATAAAGCGGTAGCTTTGTGGGACAGTTGTTAGCGGCACAAGGGACATGTAATCACGAGCGGCAAGCGTTCGTGCAAGCAAAAGAGCTGGAAAGAAGTGGTCCATAGGTGACGGGTTCAATTAATGCAACGATGGGAGCTAATTATTATTTTTACACGCGCGGCAGATAATTACTGGCCGACCGTCCTCGAATCCTATCGTCTCAGTTGACAGTATCTTCCTCCTGAATGCGCGAGAAGGACAAAACGATCCACAACACGATCGAGGCTGAATGGGAAGAAGAGAATGAGAGAAATGGACGAGGATTGGAAAAGAAAGGTAAAAAAGAAAAAAGAAGGGTAGAGTGGAATAGAATTTGAAAACAGCGTCACGTGAGATAAAAGCAGAGAAGTGGAAGGTTGGAAGGGTTTGGAGTTATAGAATAAGCTTGGACGCGCATCGGAGCCTTGTTAATGCTTTTTGTCTCGTGGCCTTTACTCGCGTGGATATTTTTGCTTGCGGTCTGTCGGCCAGTCAGCCTGGTTCGGTGTTAGCAGCGGTGGTTTTCAGTTTTTGCAAAGAGGGTGTGGTGTTGGATTACCATTTAGATTGTTCGCGCGCGCCATACGCCGATCTTCTTCCACAGCCTGTGACAAACCTACTTGCTTCATGAACCTTCGGGGGAAGAACGAAAACGCGTGTGGTGCGCGTATACGTCTCCCTCCGTTCAGCTTTCTTGCACTCTTGCCACCACGTTTTCTCTTTTTCTTCCTCTTCGGCGGTAGTTACCTCACCGTTCGTCCCTTGTCGATCGTTTCGTCCTCGAAGAGTATAGGAAAGAAGTATGACCGAGAATTTTCTGTATTTGCCGATGCGCTTTATCTTTCTCTCTCTCTCTCTCTTTTGATCTTTGAAGTCTGAAAACGTCGTGTCAGGGGCTGTTCTCATAGAGAGATCGAGCCCGAGGTTCGATGTCAAGGAGACGGGCCGAGCCTGCGCGAGGCGTATCGTTGATTAAAGCGTAGGGACGACGAGAGAACGCGAAAGACGAACGGTAGAGAGACGAGGAACAAGCGTAGGAATGAAAATGGAAGTCTCCACCTACTCGAAGAGCGGCGCCCGCGTCTCACGGATCGCATCCATCATTCCGGTGGGGGCGTACTTGCCGGGTCTTTAATCTTTCTTCTTAGCGAAGATGGTGGTTCCTTGCCTTCTCTCCCTTAGGTGAGAGAATCTTGCCCCTTTTTCGATGCTGACACGACGCTCCACGTTCTCGCAACTCTCGATCTCCTGCACCAAATTTAACCTAGCATGCTGCGAACGTTGTCGCCCCTCTTGTCGCTTTTCCATCGATTGGAATGCAATTGAAAGCGTCGACTGGGGCAAAGTTATGGCTGTCGTTTTCCGTCTGCCGCTTTCATTCGTCGCGATTGAAATACGGAGCGATACAAATGATTTCACGCGATGTACGCGACTCGCGTCTTTTTTGCTGCCATTCTAGCGATCGTTTCATCGCAATTCGTTCGTTTTATTTCGATCTTGCCACGTAATCGCGCTACGATCTTTCGATTACGCGAGCCTCTGACGATAATGCCGAATATTAAAGTTCGACTCGTGAATTATACGATCCTGTATTAATAGTCAACGCTAGATTTACGATCAGGAGATTTTTGTAGTTCTTTTCACAATATGTTCATGATTGCGCAACAATTCGTGTAACGATCGTGCAACCAATAAAACGGAGTATCGCAATCGTTAACGCAGCATGAGGATTTATAACACTCGGTAAATATGCTTCTTGTGATCGGTTTGTTTCTCTTGGCGATAACTTTATTACGAAATCGTCCATCTAACGCTTGTATCAATCGCGCAATCGATAAGTCGAGCAACTATGAACATTAGACGAAAAAATGTATGCGTTGCGACGTGTTTCCACACCTCTCCCCTCTCCCTTCGCAAACGTTCTACGAAAATCGTCAATTACCATCGACGATCATTCCCTTCGTGTTTATCGCGTTATTCGCGACTTCTCAAGATTCGACCCAATCTTCCAAGCTAGCAATTTGCGAACGTTAGACTAAACCGTGATTTCGTTGTAATTAATCGCCCCTCGAACTTCCTACCGATATTCTCAATCACCGTCGATAATCGTTCCATTGACGTTCAGCTTACTAGAAAGAATCATCGTCGACGTAACTCTAGCGTTCTGGGCAACCTTTCAACCTCCGACGAGGCGCTAACGAGGCGCCAGGATAAAAGTATCCAAGCTTCGACGAGTTTATAGTTCTCAGTTGTTTTCTCGAAACTGAATAGGAGGCTTTTCTGTCGAAGACGAAAGTCCGTTTCAATAAACCAGGCCGGCTGGTACGTGCACCCATGGTACACAGACAGCGAGCCACCGATGGCTAGGAACACGATCCTCCTCGTCTCCGAGTTGCAACTTTAACTGCACCTACACGTATCTTGCCGCGCATCATCCCTGCTCGCACCACCGTTCACTGACCGTGCACTCCAGCTATCACGGCCAGTATAATACTGTAGCACTATACTTTGCAGCCATTGTGAAATAACTCGTAAAGCTGCAAATTGCCGGGTATTTCGCTGCCATATACCGACGTGTGTACCGCGGCTCTTTACACAGTTTCGCGACCGTGTTAGTGCATGCGTCCAGAGCCAGCGTAATGCACACCCACGAGCGTGTTCTCGCTCGTACTTACACGATGCTTCGGTTAGGTGTGTCGGTTCGAACAGCTTCGAGTTCTTGTAATCTATGCATACGCGCGTCCGTGCATGTGTATATCTTATACACGTATAACCACGCAGGATACGTGTATCAGCCGGTGGATCCTTCTCGCGTTATCATTGTGATTATGCAAATGCGTTATCATTATGCAAATGCGCCGGCACGTTTAAACGCGGCCCACGATTCGTGCGTGGTCGTTTGTCGTCGCTGCCGTCCCAGCTGATGACTGGAGATCGCGGGTGCGAATCACACCTTGTCGCGAAACTTTTTGGCAGAAAACGGGGAGGAGCTGTTGGCGTCGTTGAGATCGCTGGTATTCTCATTGTACGTGTCGTTTATACGTTATGTATACTTAAAGAGAATTACGAGGCAATTGTATTATTACGAAGGTTCTTTCGCACCTTGTTCGGGCTCATATTTCGTAGAATTTGACGAGTTACGAGTCGTAGATCAATGGTACTGGTCGATTTTATCGTATAACAGTAACGTTCGATCAAATGAGATCCTACGACGAAAGTTTGTAAATTACAAATTATTTCGTTATTTCGTTCGATGTAGAATTGTGTAAGATTGTAAAGGGATCTATAAACTACAACCTGTAACTCGTCGATTCACCGATATTAATCGGTAAATTATTGTGCAAGAAGGCTCTGACGATGTTTTTGCTGCAGAATAAACATATGCAAAGTTAAGTGCACGGCTCGTTCAGTCAATTAAATTCCAAGCTAAGTGGATAATAGGCCTTATATCGCAGGAATGTAACATAAAAACACTTATTTATTCAAATGATTACAACTAGACTGCGGATCTTTGTGAAATTTTATATTCTTACGGACATAATTCAAAATATGGAATCTAAACGGAAAGTTCTTTCGGCTACCGAGTCGTCGTGGTAAATGCACTACTTTAAATATCGAGCTTTGTAGATTTTTTGAATCTTAGATTTCTCCCAAATGCGTAAACATTCGCGGTGTAATTACATCGATGCGATATCGATTAGTTATTCGAAGCTCGAAAAATTGCAGACGATGTAAAAAGGAAATCGGATAGAGAACCGATTATCGTTAATTATCAGGCCATTACCGCGGGAAATCGTAGCTCGCGAACACGGAATAACGCAAATAATAGTTCAGTTTTTCTTCGCGCGTTTGCGAAACAAAGCCTGGCCTCGCGAGTTTCGATGGCCTTGCGATATGGAAAGTTGGACGAGCACAAAAGTCGCTTACGAATATTATACGACGCTTGCACGACACGTGCGCTCCTACGTATCGAACGTTTTGTAATTATCAAACGTAGAGAAATAACCGTCAGGTCATACGAAACGTTATTTCATAAAGTTTATCGATAATGAATACGTTCTACCGAAGTGAATGGCGAACGGGTCGGCGGAGTCTAACCGGTAAACATAATTTGTTCCTCCATGAATCTTCCGCAACGAAGTTACCTCGAAGAGGCTAGTCGTTGCAGCCCCGTTTCATCTCTCGAAACCCCCCTGAACGAGTCACGATATATTAATTAGTCGGCAGTACGTCCAGCTCGTCAATTAATGTCCCTTTCTACGGATTCTCGGTTTTCTTTCTTCAACCGACCTGCCATTCCCACTGGTCATTATCTTTGTATTGCCGGTTATCGATCAATTAGTAGGTCCATGCATGCAGAAGCGCAATTACAGGCAGGGTGCAACGAGATGATTATTGAACGAAGCCTCGTTCACAGAAGAAGGCAATTGTCCGAGCTTACAGCTTACGGTTCCATTGTGGCACCCTTCGTTTCTCGAGGCGGCGGTGCAACGGTTTGTTAATTCTCCTGCATTCGGGAAGCCAGTTTCTTCAAAAGGAACGAGTAAAAAGCTCGAGCCACGACCTCATCCAGGCAACAACGAGGAACCTTCCGTTGATGTTCCCTTTTTCTTGAAAAAGTGACCGCTGGTTGCTTCGACGTGGACTAAACGTTTCTATAAATTGCCGTCTGTTTTAAATTGGAAATTTTTTTCTTTTTATTTATTTAGTTGTTTACATTCACAATTTGTCCGATTTGAACATTTGATAGAATTTTTTGGCTGTTTGATTATCACGTGGGTACCCCCAGCGGAGTATCATCTTCGTGATTGTTAGGTTATGTCCTTTGTGAGATCTGTTGGTTGTAAATTGGAAATTGGCAACAAGACAAAAGTTGCTCGTTGTTGCTTCGGTGCAAACGAGCTCTAACGTTTCGACAAGTTTATATTTAACTCTTTTTCGAACATACAATAATAGAAAAACCTCGTTAATGTTTCAACAAGGACGGAGCTTTAGTAATTTTGCCGAAGAATGTTCCTCTAGGAATCTACATATTTGGCGTAGAAGAAAAGGCGCGTGATCAACTAAAAAGACGTTTTATTACGCTCGCAATATGTCTCGCGTGTATCTCGTTTCGTTGCAATCGAGGCGGATTTCGGACGATTCGAAAAATCTTCGTAGGACGCTCGTTGACGACAAAACCAACGGCGAGCGGTCACGCGTTTACGCAGCTTCTCGCTGTTGCTTTAGCGAGGATGCAGCTCCAGGCTCGTTCCTAAACGGGACTCGAATGGAGAAGAGAATCGTAACAGGGTAGCAAAGCCTCGAACGAGCCGCGAAATTACGGACGACGGTGTTACCGGAGAACCGTGTGCTGGGCTAATCCACTTACATTGCGCACAACACCTGCATCGCTTACCTGGTAAACGTTTCAACAGCGTCAGTTCTTTTTACTTAAAAAGGAGGAGAAAAAAAGTAGGAAAGGGAAAAAGAAGAAACGATATTGACCCGCGGATTCTTCGTGTTTACCTAATAATTGGATGAGGCTGTAAATATGGCCATTAAGCTACCTACGCTTTCCTCGCGCGCTCGTTAGAACCAACCAATTGCATGGCGATCTCTCTCGTTTGGTAGTCTTCTTGCTTCTTTGCGTCCTTCTTTCAGCCGTTAGCGGAATCTTCGAAGAGTTCTCCGTTCGGGTAAACCTGGAATAACCTGGCTTTCTTCGTCTTTATCGCACTTTTCTTGGGCGCCAATAAGACGGGTCTTGGGAAAAATGGTTGGAAGCAACCGCTGGGGCAACTGGGACCTTTTGGCGCTTCTTTTTACCTTGGTTTTGCGACCGGATCGACCGCATATAATCTGCACGAGCATAGCTGGTAGACGAATAGTTAGGATTTGATCTGAATATATGACACTCGCGATTTGTAAATATGGCATTTCTATAACGACGAAGATCCTCGTTCCTTATCTTCACGATAGAATGGAAATTAAAAATTTATGGAAGATTCAAAGACGCAAGAAACGTACGGAGTGCGGACAACGTAAAACGGCCAAAAATTTTCTAATTTTATTATTCGAGTACACGATGAATGTTCGACTCTCAGAACACAAACGATTTGCTTCCATAATTTCGTTTATCGTAAAAAATGGCACAAGCAACAGCAAATTGCAAGATAGATTCGAAGGAATAACGCTTACAACGTTATCACTATTTAATTTCCAATCTTGCAACTAATTAATGCGGTCTCTGAGTGGCTCAATTATTCGCAGTCTATTTGCGATCCCGTAAAAGACAGCGAGACTATCAGTACATTTTTGTTTGGAAATATAGGCTGAGCTAATTTTCATCGTTAGACACATTCAAGTAGAAAAACGATAAAAATTATGGAATGTTGAAACGTCGAGCCGATCTTAACATTTAGTTTTCCATAATACGACGTTCTCGAAGAAATATGAGACACACGATTAGCGATGATCTCTCGATATCGAGTATCTTCAGAAAAAGACGTCAGTCGGTATTATCTTGGCATCGAATCTCTCGCGCGCTGGCCAAAACGATGTTGAAGTTTACGTGTGTGGTGACCGTCATTCCTCGTAATTCCATGGAGATAGAAATCTTGTAAGTAGTGCGCATCGATAGAATCGCGGTGTTACAGTTTAGGCGACGGGCAAATTGGTTCGTTACGCCATGGTGCACCACTCGAGGATCAGATTTTCTTTTACAGGATGTGACGAACTGCTGCTACGCTCTCCCTTTCGAGGGAGATGCAATTTTCCATTTCCTTCTTCGATCAGATATAAGGGGAGAAAATTCCAGAAAAGTGGAAAATCAGAATATGTAACGCCTTTCTTGGAAATTCATGGCAAAGATAGCAATAATAGCGCAACTTCATGTTTCATAAATCGTATCCGAAGCTAGGAGAATGTCGGCAACAATGAGTAACATTGACAGGTAATTAACATATTGGCACGTCTGATACTTGTACATATTTGTAAAGTAACGGAAGATCCGATACGATGTTTCAAACGAATATAAATATTTTAATCTTCACGACGAAAAGGTTAAAAAGATCTAGAAATATTTTCCTAGCTAAGGGAAATAATTCCTTTCCTGTATTAATGTCGGCGGTTAAATAGAAATTAAAATCAACGATAAATCATCGAAGGCGCCTGGTAGCCGTTGCTCGGAAGAGTCACGATCAGAGGGAAAGGGACGCCCGCGTAGGAAGCGTACCTACACATAGGAATTCAGAGATGTCTCCATCACGAACGACAAACGACCGACACGAATCTCGACGCCGTCAGAAGAGTTATATTTTGACCCCGGTTAGCATACCAAAGCTGCATTATATTACACGAGCCTGTGCCCTCGCTATTATAGTGAATATCTTTGCTGGGCTATAAGCATATATGTAAAGCACGTGCGTTTCCATGGGGTGTCGCGGTCGATCTCATCGGCGACTAACCACACCACAACGTATCGTATCCACATCGTACTCGCATACATCGTTCTATTTCTTCGGACCCAAGCTGGTCCAGGAGGATCATCATCTTCCTCCTTTTCTTCTTCTTCTTCGTCGTCGTTGTCGCGGTCGTCGTCGAGCCACGGAGATATCATTTGAATTTCAATGAATCATGTGGGTGCAAGTGTCGCCTGTATTCATTCACGGTTTACATCCATACGTACGAGTCGTATACGAGAATACACACACGTTTCTTCGAACGTTTCGAGGGACTGTATACTCGAGCATGTTCGTATGTATGTAAAATATCGTCCCTCCTCCCCTCGCGTCCTCCTCCACTCGTTGGTCCGCGTGGAAAGAGGAGACAAATGTCGGAATTCTCTTGGTTCTTTTTCCACGGCGCATTCACGGTCTCGCGTTCGAAGCCGACACAAAGGTGTCTGTTGCGATTCAAGTCGCGGTCACAAAAGGAGATTATCTCCGATCGTCCTTTGTCGACCGATTTTCCCCGTGTCGTTGGTGCGCGCCACTATTACGGATAGTTCCGTTCCCCTTCTCCGTGGTAGCCGTATCAAACCTCGTAATTTTTCTTGCAGGTATCAGTGAATGGTCGGTATACCTCTTCGCCAGTCGTCGCTCATAGTCGGTATACCTCTTAGCGGTCGATTCTTCTTCTTCGTACTTTCGTCACGTGGACGAGACAACCTGTTGGAAAACGAGCGTAAAAGGAGGCTAGGCGAGGATCATTGAAAACCCCAGTGATTTTTCGCCTCGGAGATTTTCATAAAACCAGAGACGCGCTACACAATCGTTCGTTTTAATTTCCTCCGCGAGGAGAGGCGGCACAATGCCCGGGATTTTTCTTTTTTTTCTTCTTTTTTCTCACCGACGCGAGTTCGAGTCTCTTATGCAAATGCTCGTTCGAAGGGATTCCACGATGCAGTCGTTCATGCTAGGTAATTTATATGGGTTCTACAGCGGCGCGGTCCGTCGCGTTCGTCTCGCCTCATTAGCGTCTCTCGCGCGCAATTATCCACGCCTCGGGTTCCGAAAGAATTCGGTTTAGAATCGTCGCGGCCAAACTGTCCAGGAATTCTGCATCTTCTCCTTAATATCCTCGTAACTTTCGAAACTGCCCAAGTTATTACGCGGTCGTCCTATCGTGCCGATAACGCGAAAGGTATCGCTCATGGTGAAATGGTGCGTGACATCGCGCCGCGTCCCCCTTGATGTTTCCATGGCGCTGTCAAAAGTTTGCGCGATTCTCCTCTAGATCATCGTCGTTATCCGCTTAAAATCTTCCGACGAAGGAAACGTAGAAGACGCGAGAGCTCGGCGCGCCACTACTTCCGTGATTGCAGGTGTTGCATACGTGTTACGTGGCTTTTGTTCGTGAAAAACAGACCGAGAAAGACGTTTGGTGTACTTAAAGGAACCGTCGCAGTGTGAGTAATACGACATTGGCCGGTGTAAGTACATACGGCGCTTGTCGTGGTCCGATCGGCGCTTTTTTCCGCGCGGAATTCCCTAAAGGTGACCGGACATTGCCACCTTATCCCGAAAATTACACATAATAGCCGGCAGCGAGTGATCGCAGCTGCCGAAAAATGACGGTTATATCGCTTGTCGAATATCGTCTCTTTCGGAGTATACACGCGTTTGCCCTCATTGCGATCGCACACGACGAGATAATCAGCGAAACAACGCTCATTGTTCGGGAACCGTTCGTTTCTTAGGACATTTTTTTCAATGGCACCGTGAAATTGTCGATGGTAGTTGATCGTGATGAAATTTGATGGACGATGGGAGAAGACAATGCGCTCGGTACACGATCTGTCAGCTTTGGTAATTTATTATCCGTCTGAAAGATGCAAATTTCCGTATATTACAAACGTTTGACCAGTGCTTGTCGATTTGGTGACAATTTTAGGATCTGTGCGTTCTGACCAAAGCGATATCTATGTCTTTCTTTGAACAGATATATATCTAGTTGTTATTAATTAAGTTTCGGTGCAGTTGCTTCTCTTACTCTTAAGAACCTTCACCTTCGATCGATCGGGATCCGCGAAACGTGCAACGTGCCCCTGGTCATGGGTCTTCTTTCATCGGTGCGGAGGAAAGGTGGAAGACCGCAAACGAGCTAAGACTTAAGGTCGTCGTGCCGTTTATTAAATTATTCCGGCCTGTCTCCGCGACGAACTCGCTCTCGAACGAAATTAATTTCGTCGCTCGAGGATGCAACGAGGAGGAAGGAGCGCGCATGGTCGGTGGGTGCTTTCGCTCTCGCGGAGAGATTCGCACGGAAAGGAAAGGGAGGAAGAAAGGCACGCGTGGGACGCGTCATTTGCTTAATTGCGCTATCCACGAGACACGCTCGTTCGCATTATTCGACCACGCGTGCAGCCGCGACGACGCACGTGAGTCAAGAAGAATTCGAGCCGACAAATAGAGCGAGAGAAAGCCTGTCTTTGCTTCGACCAACCGACCTTTTGCCACGAGGATCGAACATTGTACACACGATAGAATCATTGTCGCAATCTGTATCGAAGCTATGCTGGGAAAAATCCAAACTACGTTTGTATTGACACGATGTGACTTTATTGCGTTATTTGCATACGAAGAGTCCGCTGGAAGAACGCGACAAGAGCATTTTTGTTGACTTTTTGATTTTGATGTCGCTTGCTGAGTAAGATAATCGAAGGGGGCGCGCCTTGTTAGATACAAGTTTCTCGAATGTGGGTGATAAATCTACGAAATTTTCCGAATCATCGTTTTCGAAATGATCGCCACGTTTCAAAAGCACGTATTTCGTTTCGTAGCCAAACTAAGGAACAGTTTTGATAGAATTGAACGGATTATTTAAATTTTTAAGTCGTTTATCGTGTTTGCTTTTTCCTAGTCTTTATGTAATAGACAAGAACAGAGGTAACTTTGGCTCGTGTTATCGTCAGTTCCTCGCAACCATTACGAAGATACCGCGCCATTGTCTTATCGATAACGTCGTTGTTCCATTTGATTTTGTAACTTTCCGTAAATGCTCTGATATCTGTGAACGGGGGTGTAGTATTTAGGAACGTGCTACGGTCGTAGGAAATGCTACCTTTAGTCACCTCACTGATGGAATTCGGGGACTGGACGATCTCGATGAGTCGAAACATCCCGAGCACGATGTCGTTCGGGATATTTACGGAACGTTTGAAAGCGGAGAACGGAAAATGGGAAGCAGAGATCGAGTGGCGCAAGAAACGGGATGTGTCGTGGGCCAGCAGCGATGGAAGGACGACGGGAAGAAGAAGAAAGAGAGAGACAGAGGGTGACCAGTCTACGAAACGAGCGAGATAGAGCGAAGGGGTGGGGCGTTGCCTTTTGACACGACATGTGTCGGTCGTCTCTCGCGCGAGATCTAAGACTGCTCTGGCTTCCGCTAATCCGAGAATCGGGCCTTTTAATGCGAGGCGAGTTTCGCGATTATAAATATCAGAGATACCGGGAACCCGGCCACGGGGACGTCTAGACTCTAAATGAAACCGTCGCCGTTAAGGGGGTGCGGCGCAAAAAGAGCTCGACAGCTCAGGGAACTCGTGTTTCTGCTCTTTTTCTCGCGTAAACTGGTCGAATCGAGCCGCGTGATACGATTTAAAAGGTCGTGCAGAAGGGACGGATTCAACTGGTAAAGAGAAGACTCGACGCTTCTCTAAGATTATTACGAGCGCAGTTAGCAGCTTTTTCGCATGCTGTATATACGTTTGGATCTGTACGCTCGGTGCAAAAGTACGTTTTAAATTACCATGGTCCCGAGGAGAGCAGAAGAATTACGACCTACGGCAGCTGGCAGCTGCGAAGGGCCAAAGGCTCCTCGTCCCAGACGGCATTAGGAAGTCAACGCGGGCGAAAGATGAGTGGACGAACCTAGAAAGGGTTGGATCGTACGAAGTACGGTGAAAGGGACTATCTAAAGTGCCTGGCATGGCACGCGACTCGTTCCGGCTATATAGGAGCGTTTAGCGAAACAGGGTGAGGATCGTACGGCGGGTAATTTTAGGAGAAGTCATCGGCTACCGTCGTCTTTCCTACAAACCATCCACGTGCCTCTGTGCTGCATTGTTGCGTTACTGGGAGTCGTCGATAATTTTAGACGAGGAAAACGAGGGAAACGTTTTCCGTATTTCGATATTAACCGAGGCAAAGCTACCAGTTTCAGAGTATATATAGAGAGGCTGTTTCTCCCCGAAACGAAGGGATCGTCATTCGACTCGACGCCATCCATTTCGTCTGGCCAGTTTTAAAGAAATACGGTGCAGCTTTTCTATTCGAAACCTTATCTCGAGAAAAATAAATCAACCGGGAAGAAAGTAGGATCGCAGGATCCAAAAGGGTGTGTATTACGCAGCTTTTCCTGGATACGCTCGGTCGTTTCGTTCTATCTCGTACGGTCGCTATTATCGTGCTCGCAAGAAAAGCCTGTACCTTCGGTAGCCGACCACGGAGAAAGGAGAACGTCTTTTTGTGTCCCTGCCAAGATGCCCGAGATTATCTTTGACCACGGCTCGAATCCTCGCCGAGCAATACGTTTTACGGTTATCGGTCTGGTCAACGACTGTCTAACGTCGAAGATGCTGCTCCCGTTTCGCGAAAATTGCGCGGTTTCGAGGAACGAACGAACGAACGCCACGGAATCGATTCTGCAGGCTGCACGCACGCAACCGACCCGTTTAATTATGTATTCGATCGCAACTCCGAGATAATTGGGAAGCAATCTATTGCGTGCATAATTCCTTGTACATAAACCCCTTCGTGTACAAACGAAACGCTCCGAGCACTAAACGAAAGACCTATGAACTACTAACCCTTTTTAACGCGTATTGGCACACGGATCGTTCGAGAAATCGAGTTCAATCGAGCGTGCAAACGGGGGCGGCATCCCTGTCCTTCGAGGAGCACGTGCCACGCTTTGTACGCCATTTACTCGATAAGCGCGACAACCCGTGCACGAGCAATTTCGTCCAACACGCATCGTGGTTCGGCTTTTTCGCAAATGCAACCAGACGAGAGTTGCGTCTTTGAAAGTAATTGAGGAGTTTTCTAAAGGAGGGGTTCGTACGACACAACGGATCGCGAATTGGATAAATCGTGTTGCAAGCTTTAGTTCTAGTTTTTTAACACGTGCTACGTGTAAATTCCAGAGCAAACAAAACAATACAGGCGGAAATAGGTGATCGTTGAATAAATAGGTTCGTATCGAGGAGGTTTGCAATTTGAACGAGTTAATTCGTCTTCCTTTCGAAGTCTTCCGACTCTCTACCGAATCTTTCTAACTGGTCGTTTGTCCACCTTTCGAACAAATGTTCTTGTAAACACTTGGTGTACTGGCAATGGTAAACAAAATGATTTTTATATAGAATAATTGAAAAGAAATTTAGTTCTTCCAAGTTGCTTGTAAACGGGAACAAAAACTTAATTATAGTTTGGAAGGCGACTTCTGTCTTCTTTCTTCGGATCCTTAGACCACCCTCGAGTCGTCGTCTATTGCTCCCGTCTTTGCAGCAGCAGCAGTTCGCGATATTAATTATCCTGTTCACCATAGCGTTCATCGTTTTTGATCTCAAGCTATCTCGAATAAACGGAGACCGCTAAATAAGAGCGCGGTAAGAGTCGATCGCGAGCTACCGTTGCTTCGCCCTTTGCACTCCGCCCGTACGTGCGATTGCGTGCAACGTTGCGTGCACCGATGTACCGCACAATGTGTAGGAGATCCCTTATCCCCGGTGAACATCTTCTTTCACCGCGTGGTCTCGTTCACCATGTACTACCGCTTCCACTGTCCTCCTACCCTGTCCCTAATCACCTGGCGATGCAATTTTGCTCGAAATCATCGCGACACGCCGCTCGAAACTTTGCCATTTTTTATCCTGACTTGAAATGGGAACAGTTTGCAAAATCATACATTCACGAATCAAATAAAATAGTCGGAGGAAAACATTGGTTACAATGTTTATATAGTAAATGAAACAGGCCTCCGTTTAGTTCCTGATACTTTACTCGTATTCATAAGAGTACAAATTTGTGTAAACGTAGGCGGTTCTAATCGCGCTTCGCCAAGATGCTGAGGCATACCAGAACGCGAAACGCAGCATTCATTTTCGCATAAACGTAAACACGTGTTTCACGCACATAGCTAGTCCTCTATAAATAGAATCGTAAATCGATCGTCCACCGATGCCTTTTACCGGAAGCACTCCTCTTCTCTAAAGAGGAAAATACACCGAACCGTGTTAAAAGAAACGGTAATGTAGCTTCTTCTCGCAGAACAAGCTGTAGAAGCGCAAGATAAAGAGTTATCGGTGGAGTATCGGCGGGAATCGCTTTACTTTTTACGCGGTTTTTATCGCACCCAGGAGAACAAGCAGCCCGGAGTTCCTTAAGTGCCCTACCGCAGGAATGTTCTTTGGTTGTTGGTAACACACACACGATCCTTCGGACAATCGGTAACCGGGTGAAAATATTTCGACGTTTCTAGAATTTTCTCTCCCCTCCCTCGAAGACTGGCGAGACACAACGACGTTCTGGTTTAAGGGAAGGGCCAGAAGCGAGGCGTCGGAGAAACCATCGAGGGGTTGATAAGATCGTGCGTCGTAAACCGTTAAGTATCGGGCAGCGAGTAGGAGCAAGGCTGACTGAAAAGGAAAATATAGGAGCGTGGGACGGAAGCGGATGTAGCGGCCATAACTTCCTCACGGACCTACCTACTTGGCTCGCTACCCTGTTTGGACCATGATAGATTCTGTGGTCTCTGCCTATAGCACTTTGTTTTACGTTCCACTTCGCTCACCGTACACCATGGATGATCGATAAAAACGAGAACCACTGTAAATCAACCTGGCCGACATTTGTATCGCGAAGAAAACCGGCATGCTGTATCGTCGCGTTGCCATAATTCGTAACGCGTACGAGATGCTAGGATAATCGCGACGACGAAGATTCGAGGAAGAATCGCGATGCGTTCGCCTTGCGGTCGTTTCGGTACGAATTAACCGTGAATTACACGTGGCCCCGCACGAATTGTGAAAAGGACATGTGGAACTGTTGCGTAAAATCGCACCTGCGCCTCTCCTTCGCAGAAAGTCGGTCGAGATAGCGTACAGGGTGCGTGCGCTCGATGATTAAGGCGCACCGTTAAGATACATCGATCCGATATCGAACCGACTGTAGATCTTACGGTATGGGAATATGGTTAGAGAAGCACTGTGAACTCTGGCTTTGAAAGTTTCTCGAGACCGAACCTCGTTCGATTGAAATGCAAATTCTCGCCAGCGTTCGATCCATTGGACGGTCGTCCGCGAATTTCAGCGGCACTGTACGGCGCTAGGAGTACGGCGCGCATTTGCAATGCAAAATGATAAATGAGATCGGAGCCTGGCCGGAGTAGCTGGACTGCGGATCGACGCGATATCGGGAACGAGGAATTACGAGAGAATCATTAGGGTATCTTTAATCGATCGTACTAAACGTACGCGCACCGTATGCTATTAACGGTCGCCGAGTGTGACCTCTCCCCCCCTTTAATCGATCGTTTTAATGACCGTGCCGAGCGATCGAACTATCTCGATGGTAATTAATGCGATCGACGATGAAAAATGATCGAGCCGAGCGAGCGGCGCGCGCGTTCAACTCGATGCATCCACACTGCGTTTCGTTCTTTCTCTTCCGCTCTTTGTGATTTTATCGAACGGCCTGAGCGACATCTCATCTACTCCGACTCTATTTTTCAGTCATGATCGCGGTGATCGATGCGAACGTAAATGAACGATACAAGACGAAGTCTAGTTACAAATTAAGGGGGTACGTTACCCGGACGCGTTCAAAGAGACGTAGAAACTTTGGCGACTTTTTCGGCAATTAAACGCAAATGGTAACTCGTGTCGCGATACTTATACCCTTTCCTAGAGCTTCGGTGTTTGCGATCTTTCTTCGTTGCTGATTTTCTACGCTGCATTACGCAACGAAATGTCTCTCTGTCAACTTTCACATATTCCATTCTTCGATAAATCATATCGGGAAAACTTAAGGAGCCTCGATCTTTTGAAACAGTCGAAACTGGTCTATCTACGTAGTTTGAAAAGAGTCTGTATTCTTTCGTAATTAAAATTCTGAAACACCATTCATTTTATAATCGCGATATCGCAAAACTACGGTGTCCTTTCATTTTTACCGTGTTTGCTCTTGAATCGCCAACACGGACCATTTGTCCATCGATTCGTCTTGTGACAACGTAGAACGCGATCTTTGGGCGGCTGTTAATATTCGCGTCGCGGCAATCGAGACAAATTGAAATCCTGCGGCCGGCCGGTCAACGGCCATTCAACGATCTCCTCGCTACCTCGGCCTTTTGTGACGTGATTTAGTGTCTCTGGCGCATATTATTAGCGAGCCGATAATGGCACCGAGTCCGAGATCGTTCGGTGAATCCGTAATACGGTTCCGCGGCGGCCGTGGACCCCTTTTCTTCGCTCGAGCAACCAAGAAAAACCAGTCGTCGTCTCTCTCTCTCTCTCTGCATCTGCATGAATTCGTTCCGTGCGTCCGTCATCGGCGCGGAAGAATGCCACTGTCGGGCTTTGCTTTCAACGAACCCTCTATACCTACGTGACGTCCAATGAATCTCCGCCGCGGACGTGGAACGAAATCCATGCTCTCACCTGTCTCTCGACTTTTTCGATTCTTCGCTTCCGCTTTGACAAATGCCCGTCGTTTGTTCTCCCAACCTGTGCATGTTCTTTGGAACATAGATCGATTCCATATTTCTTCTTCGTTTTTCTTCCTATCGCCTTCTATCATCGAGTGGATCAAATTGGATGTAGCTCGCCTCGTTATTTTCGATCGGACGTTTACGCAAGATCGTGGAGACCGATCGTGAACCAATACCACGCTACAGTTCCGTTTATACGAGCTTGTTCGACGACAAACAGTTTATTATAATTGAAGTACATGTGATAAGGGTAGTCTACCGATCCTGTATATGTAGCACGATTTTTCATTCAAATAATAGGAGTTCGCGTTCGTATAATAAGCGTTCATGTTCGCATAAGTGGATTGAAGCCGCAAGAGTAGTCCGTTTTATCGAGTATGAATTAAACCCTCGTTTAAATAAACGCTCTCTACAGCTGTTCGTTCTTCAAACCGATGTACATTCTCTGAAACGTGGATCGATCCGATATTCCTCTTTCGTTTCTTTTAATATCGCGTCGTATCAGCGCGTGGATCGGAACGGGTATCGTTCGCACCATTATCTTCGATCGAACGTTCACGCGAGATCGTCAAGGTCAACCGTGAACCAATTATTCGGTGAACGCCATTTAGCGCCATTCGTTTGCCAGCCCGCAATCGACGTTACACGATTTTCTGGCAACGTGTCGCGATTCTTATCGCGAAGAACAACGTCTCGAGGGTAAGTTTTCGGGGGGAGTTGTGAATCGCGTGATCGATCGAAGATAAATTGGAGACTTTTGACAAAATTGTCCAGCCGCCTGGCACGCTCTTACTTTCTTTCTTCTTCGCGCCGCCTCGAATCGAGCTCGATTTCGAAGGTAATTAAGGGACATTTCCGTGAAAGCAACGCGGTGCGCTTTCCCATGACGACGATTCGCTTTTGATCAAACGTCCCACATGCAGCCCGATGACCGATGCGATCCCTCTCCTCGGGGCTGGTTCGCGAGGCTTCGTTAGCTTCGAATTAGCCGAACATCTCGAGCATTACGCTTCCTCTCTGTAATTGTCCAATTTGCCAAGTTGGAAACCGGCGTGCACGCCACAAATCATTCGCACACCGGCAACCGTTCCCCTGTCTTTCGTCGTTTCAACCTCTCTCTTAATAATGTTATTAAAATCGTTAGCGCGTTCCAGGTACTCAACAGCGGCACACTTTGGCCACGCGTTCTTTCACGAATATCCGACCTCGAATTGGTTGCGAATCTCGTTGAAATTACACCACACTTGTCGCACTGCCCGCCTAAAAAGTTCATCTTCTAGCTATGACACTCGAGAAATTGACAAGAGATTTTAGAGGAGAAGCATTTCTCGTTATTAATATCCGTGATTTTTCCTTCGAATCGTGTGCTACGAATTTTTGTCGAAACTTTGACAAATTTAAAGAACGCAACAGCGGTGTGAGGTATGCGAACGAACGGCGAAAAGCTTCTCGTTATTGTTTCAATCACGTTGACACATTTTCCGTTTAGAAGTCACGTTGATCGTAATTGTCGATCATAAATTAAAAATGAGAACAAAACGATGATATCGCGTGCCATGGCATTTTTGAAATTTTCCTTGAAAATTGCTACTATCTATTTATTTATTAATCTTATAATCATGGTATTAACTAATTTATCTTCCAAGAATTGGACGTTAGTCGCGTACTTATCAGTTTGACGCGTATACACAGATTAATTCGTATAAATGTCCATGTAGTTCCGCGAAAGTCACGATTGGAAGGTGGAAAAAATGGGGCAGAGGGTGTTAGTGTCGTGGATGGTCGACCCTTTCGGTGCTCTTTTCGTGACGGTGCACGGTCCATTTAGCGTCCTCCGGGGAAAAAGAAGGGAGAAACGAAAGAGGGAAGAAGGAGAACGAGCGGCACGCGAAATACCCGGGCAGCTCGATGCGTGGCGGGTGGAAGGAAAAAAAGTCGACAGGAAATAGCGCGAGAGGCGAAAGGGCACGGTTTAACGCGATATCGCGTTACACGGCGACACGAGCAACCACGCCGCGATCACTATGTTGCCCGGCAGCGAGCTCTCCGCTTGGAGCCGCTTCGTAAACGCGCGTGCATCGGGCTGTTGCGTGAATTCGCATCGGTCGCGTGCCACACCTGCGCTCGCGTGTTATTCGCGTTTATCGTCAGCCTCTGCACCATCTCGCTTTTATATTGGAAAAACATTTTCTCCCGTGTAAACGTATCGAACTTATGCAGTCGCATCGACCAGTTGCTTACCGTAACGGAACTATTTTGAAATTTGTCGAAGATTCAGGCAGAATCGAATATTTCGTGGTGCGGTTGGATGGTTGTTGTTGTCTTCACAGGTTGTATCGAACTTTCAGCTACTGTCTAGTTATGTATAGACGCGAAACAGAATCTCTATATCGTCGAAATCTGTGAAATAAACCGTGCTTTCTAACTTTCGAACAACGACGTATTTGCACGCTCTGTTGCGAAACAATGGCTAAATATGTACAATCGAACGAAGGAAAAGAAAGGCACAGGAAGATGAGAAAAAACTTGAGACTGTTTGGATGTTTTAAAATTATAAATACGACACTTGACCTGTTAATTGCGGAATTTGGTTTTAGAAATCTCTCATGGGGTTAGGTCGTCGAGTGCTCAGATAGATACAAGCAACAACGAGCTAAAGCTTTCGTTTGACGTGTTACAAATTTTCACCCGTGAAAACGCATTGTAACAACGGAGTCACGTTGACAAGATTGCATATCGCGTAGCTTAGCAAGATTATTTTGCAAGTTATTTAAACGATTTAGGTTTACGACAGAATTTAACATTTCCCGGTACAATTAGACGTTTGATATGTCCAGCTGTTGTAAAACTTTCAACTACTATGTATAGGCGTGAAACAGAACCGCACAGAGGAAAACGGAGTGGGAACGATAAATATCCGGGTGGTGAAACCGTGGCGGTTCGTGACCACCGGCGAACTTCGGACAAAACAATATTGTCACCGGCACACAGCGACGCTCAAGGCCCGACTCGTTAATGCCACACGGCAGCCATTGTTTCGAGCACGAATCTTCGCGGCCCATTTCGCGCCTCTCTAAACACTGCGTCGCCGCGAAAACTCCCTGCAGCCGAGAAAGCTTTGTCGTTCTTCCCTCGCAAATTATTCGGCGAGTCGCCAGCGTAACGATTTCCTTGGCTATAAAGTCGATCGAAAATATCGCGTCTCTCCACACCGTTTGCCTCACCGTTTCACGTACACTGGCTACTAAGAATATTGGCGCATGTAGGTTATACCTGTTTGTTATAACATCTATATAGTAATTAATCGGGCGCGAGTATGTCAAATTTTGTATCAAATTGATAGCAAAGAATTTTTTACGATTACGAAGATTTGAAAACCATGAAAATGAAAATTTGTTGTATCATTTACAGACAAATTATAATCGAGTCCAAGTAAATTAAATATCGCATTTTTCATAACTCTTCCACTTTGTTACAAAAATTTGATACTACGAAAATGAAACGGCAGAATGTGAACGCGAAGGAAACGCTTTATTGGAGAATAATGGTATAAATAAGTACGTTCTACGATGGCTGTATGTTTCTTCCTTTTCTTCAGAAAAACGAAGAAGTTCTCTCCTTTCAAAAATCGAATACAATGGTCTAAGACCTAAGAGAATTTTTATTTCCTCTAACGAGTGGAATACGAGTGTTCGCAAAGAGTCTCTCTCTCTCTCTCTCTCAATCTTTTTCTCGGAGTATTCGCGCACCTGGGTCCCATTGGTGCGGCGCAGAGTACCTTTTGTTGGCCGCCGCGGATCGTATTAAAAGGCTTGAGGTCATCGCGAGCAAACGAGCGAACGGAGACGTAGTCGGTGGTGAGCGTGAGCTGGACGGAGTGCGGGCGCAACGCGTTAACATTGTTTGAAAGCCGAGTCTTTGATCTGAGCCCGGTTGGCGTACATCAGTCGGGTTTTATGCCTACCAAGAATTCGCAGCCCCTCCATCAGTGGGTAAACATTCGGACTTTGGTACCATTCAACGATTTAGTAGGGTCCTCAAGCCGGCTTCGAGGCCCTCGCGCCCTCCGCCGCGAACGTTTTCGACGGGTCGCTTGTTTCGATCTCACCGCACGCGTTGCCTTTCTCCACAGGAACAAATCTTCAGCCATTTGATCGCCGTATCCGCTGATATGCCGTCGTGAGCCGCGCGCACGCGGGCTATTCTCGTGGCGCGCGGCCATCTGAAAGCCGTCCAAATAGCGCGATTCAATTTTCCCGTTAACCGCAGAGCGTCGCGAGCCTCCTGTTGCCTTCTCTCTGGCAGCCTACCACTGTCTTTCGCTAATTGGGAAAAAGGAACGAGACGAGCTCTGCAGCCTCGCTAAGGATTGCTCGTCTTGCAACATTCACGTCGGCTAGGCTCTGCAACTTTGTCATCTTACGCTTATTACCGTGACACGAGCTTCCTTCGCCAAGTAGAACACGAACAAATACAAGATAGAAGGGGGTTATAGATTGCCCGGAAGTGTTCGGTTTTCGAGAAGGTTTGGCGCACGAGGGTTGACAAGCCGCAAACTCGTATAGCGAGGGAACCTCGTTCATGAAGTCATTAAGGTAGATAGATCGACCCCGGGCTCTGTTCTCGTTTTCACGAAAGCTTTCAGGGTCTGTGTGCCTGACGATACCAGTCGTCGCGCACGACGCGCCTATACGCATAGTCGTACGTGTACCGGGGCAGAGGAACGTGCTCGTATGCGTGAGCGCCCCTTAATGACGGGGTACGTTCGGGTATAATGCGCGGGGCGGACTTTGGCGCCTCCCTAATCAATTAATCAGCGAATCTCGCTTTTATCTGCGCCGTGTAACCACGTAATTTTCTCCTTCTCGGTTTATTAGGAGCCGATTAAGGAGCATTCGGCCTCGAAGGGAGACTCGAGAAGGGGAGAGTCCCGGCTTCGGCCATTCCCACCCCGGGGGGACATGGGACTTAATTGCGGACAATACGGAGTTCCCGCAACCGGGACGCGTCTTCGACGGAAGTAGCTCGTTCATAGTACACAAGGGTCATGGTGTTATCGCTTTATCGATCGTACGAGGACTAACATCCTATTTCTTTTTATTTTTTTTCTTTCTTTTCTGCTTACATGCACGTATCTTGCTTGCGATCTGTTATACAAAACGCGCGAGCTGATGAGGTTCGCGCCTCGGTGAAACGATATAAACGCGCAGTTTGTCGTCAATTACAGTAATCATGGTGGTTTCACGGTGTGACGTGCGAGGGGATCTCTCGTACGTGTACGAGGTCGGCCAGGAAATAACTGTCGCGAGATCTTAATCGGTACAAATATCAATTAGTATAAAATAATTACTCGTCGAGCGGACCGTGACTTCTCTAATCCTCGGCTATCGCTATCTCGACAGGTATCGCGGCGCGTAACGAAGCTCGTTCGTTATCGTCGAATTAACGAGCTTTTCTCGATGTTACCATTGTCCCGCGCGACTCGAATCGAGAATCGAGAAGGTGCGACAGAGAGAAGATGGCAAGGTAAAAAAGTGACTGGGCGATAGCAGGAGAAATAGAAAGAGAGAGATGAAACGAACGGAGATGTCGGACGAAGGGAAAGGGTGGACGGAGGAAGAACCGCAAAACAATAACTCGCGCGCCGAGTCGATCCGCAGAGAGATCGCTTACGCTTCGCCAGCAGAGTAACAGGGAACGTGGAAGGGTAGGGAGAAGAGAGAGATCATCCCCGTGGTCTGCTCCTCGTCCGTTAATGCGTTGCCACGAAGATCTATGGACTGCCCGTAGTTTATATGCTAATCCGTAAAGAGTGTTAAATACTCGATCATTTATCACGCCATCGCTTCTCCACCCTCCCTTTCCATCCCTCATCCCCCTTCTCCAAAGTCTCTTGCTCTTTTGCCTCCTCCTTCGGTTCCTCCTTCTTCCCTCTGGCCCGGCATTCGTCGGTCGACCATTCGAGTAGCTTCGAACGCGTTGTTCGAAACCTTCTTCACACAGTTTCTCTCTCCCTTTCCATTCCTGCTGGCTTTAGCGCCTTCCAGGCTACGTTTCACCCCCGCAAACCGACAACGAGTAATTATTATTCTTCACCCCTTCGACCATTCCGCTCGCCTCTTTTTACCTCGATTCACTCGGTCGAACCTAAACGCCGAGCAACGAAAGAGAAAAAGATATTCAAGCTTCGCCATTTCCTCCATTTTTCATGGTGTAACGCCGCATGGATACGCGGTACAGTCGCTTCTTGGAATTACGGTAGGACCGTCTGTAACACGGTAGATACGAATCGCGCGCTACACGAATTCCGTGTTACACGATAATCCAGTGCGTTCAAAATTAGAATCAAGCGAAGAGAGTTTCTAATATTAATCCATGTAAACGATATGAATTCAACGTAACCGATATAAACAATATCGCTTCTTGATAATTGGATAGTGGGTGGCACTGGCTACTTGTACGTTCCGAGCTCCATCGTTCGTAAACTATCGTTCAATTTTTTGGTAATAACAATTAGAAAACCAAAATTGCCCGACAAAAGATATAACGTAGCCATTTGAATAAAAATCGACAGTATAGGAGACGCGACTGGTTAGAGCGTATGACAACTGCACTGACCGTGGACCCTACAAATTTAACGATCTTCCATATTATATCGTATATACATTTTTACCCAATTCATAGAGCAAAATACAATTTCTTGCATAACGATTACGTTAACGAAATATACGAGATCCTGCGATAGTTTCGGCTGTAACGGTGTCATGGCATGGTATTCGACGAGAAATAAAGTTAGCATAGCGTGAAAGAGAAAGAATCAAGGTTATCGGTTTGATCCAGAGGCGTCGCGCATCCCGCGAGTAGGAAGGTGTTTATGAGCCGCGAATCGGCAATTCGAGACGAGATTTACGATTCACCTCGGATAATCCAATAAGCCGCGAACGATGTAGCGTGGGCGCAAATGATGGAAGTTGGCCAGCTGGTCCACCATGCAACCATCGTGGATCAGTACTTATCGTCGTGTGCGCGTTGGAAAAGGCGAACCGACCCGCGCCGCATTCTGTCCGCTCGTAATAATCGTCAACGTCGATTTCGAGCGCAGCGAATGATAAATCACGGCCCAGACCACGCCGATCGTATCGCGCCTCTCGTGGAAACTTCGCCGACCAATAAATCTTCGCCGCGCCCGTGAAAAAATCTAGTCTCGCCGTTTCGCTTCAGCCCCGATTGTCGGCGAAATAGCATTCCGCGGTAGTCACTCGGTTGAGATATCTCTACACGCGATTCTTCGTTGCGTTACTCCTGCAACTACTCGGAAGGACGAAGCTTTCGGAAGCTTCTCTTTGGTGTAGAATTCTGGTTCTTGCTGCTGTTGACGCTGTCTCTAACGTATAGCTTTTAATATCACGAGTACGAGTGACACAAGTACTTGTGACACGGTCTATGGATTCTTACGTTGTTCAATGTTACTCGTGTTACTCCGAAACATCGCCAACGAAAAGCAACCTATAGAAACATCTTGTCCATACCGGCGACTTTTTCGAGTAACATGGAACAACGACGAAAGGTTGCTCGATGTTGCTTCAGCGAAGACGAGACTCTAGCGAGTCTTCGTTGCTGCTGCAACTTCCGTCTTACGATTTCTTTCGTAGCTATTTTAGCGAATGTTACTCACTCACTCGTGCAATATCGTTTCGAACGACGTAATATTTAACCATAACGAACGAATCATTTTTAGCAACTGAAACTATTTTTAAGCGACAACGACGATTTTCACGAGTTAATATGACCAACCACGGTTCTGCAAGTGCTTAAATGCACTAAATATAGTATAGCATTGATGAGACAAAAAATATGGTGCACATGTATCAACGCTTGGAACGCACCTGTACGCGTTACCTGCTTGCATCGAGGCCTGCACGTGCAGTCGATCGGCAATTTTTCGTACTTAGCTACTCACGCGGCGCTTGCTTACGTGCTCGAGGAGTGTACTCGAGATTCAGTCGTCTCGCAAGGAGACGACGAGTGAAAGAATGGCCAAGAGGAGGTGGGAAAGAAAGAGCGGGGGGAACGGCGTACCGGTATTCTAAAATTAAGCACCAGACGAATGCGTCTGACACGCATCTACCGAGAATCACTTTAGTGTCTCCGGTAACCAGCACCTCCCTTTATTACGAGAGATCCTCGAGTGACTGGCTATGAAGATCGTCCGCTTTTCATCGTTTACCGGTAAAAAAAAAAAAAGAAGGAAAATCGCGCACGCAACGATGCACACAAGCAAACAAACCATCCTCACGCTACTCTCCACAATCTTGTCCCGTTTCCAGATGAAAGGTACAGCGTAGGATTCTCGAAAGTTACCAAAGACGGATACACCTTTGTTACCTTGTCTCGGAAGAACATCCGCTTTCGACCTTGCCAGTTCCTGTCATCTTGTATCGGTCCATTAATTCATTGTACTTCGAGCCTTATTCAAGGCCCAGCATTTGTATACAACGTCCTTCAGATTTAAAGACCACTGTCGTATTTCTTATTTGTACCATCAATCTATGACTATCTCTATAAAAACATTAACTTTCTCCAAACAAAATACAAACAAGTAACAGATATAGTACATAAATACGTAGTTTAGATTAGTTTCAACGATTCGCCTTTGTTTCTTCTTCTCAGTAACGCTTAGTTCCGTGTAACATTCATGTACCTAGGAATGAAAGTTTGTACGAAGTTTGACGGTACTTGTCCGTAAATTGAAATATGTCAACGAAGGTTTGGGATATCGCGGAGAGTGCGTGGTTCGAGACTCGATTGATGAGCTTGCACGAAACGAACAGTCGACGACGTGGCGCTATTAGATCGTCGATTCGTAGAACGTCCATCCGTCTGTACGGTACGAGCTCATTAGACCGCATTTGAGCTTGATTAATTACGTTTTCGACGAGAGCCGTCGTCCCTTCGGTGAGGCCAGACCGAAGGTGCACCTTAATCCGGTCTTCCGTAGACCCTAGGCCTTTCTTGTCGGTATCGGCGATTTTAAGAACAATGTTCGGATTCAGAAGCAATATATTATGTAGAAACGGCTCCCTGTGTCCAGGTAAGATAACTCTCCCGCAGAGACCAGATAGCCTCTTAACCAGGGATTAGAAACCGTCAGGTAGACGAGGTACACGACCAAGTTCCTCTTTTCTTACCAGTCATGGTACTGTTTTCGGACCTCTCTCGTCTCTTTAGCAAAATTCCAAGAGTGGCCAATATATGGACCAAAGAGAATAAACTAACGATCGGATTTTTTTTTTTTTATAAAATATATAATACGTGTACTAAAAGTACCAGTAAATGTCGTTTATATCGCTTTTTACTAAAATTTTGAACTAACAAATTTGAATTTTGAAATAACAAATGGTAATATTTTAAATCACACGACGAGTGTACTGGTGAATTTCGCCGAAATTCAAAAGTTTCAAACGCGGTTAACGGAAGAATTAGAAGGAAGGAAAATTTGGTATATTGCGAGGAAACAGTTGCGCATGCTATACAGTAGTATATAATTACTTGGAAAGACACGGTGACTCGAGGGAAATGGCATTAGGATGGGCGAATAGATTCCTGTACGAATTTGGGGCGTGTCGAGGTAAAACAGAGGGTTGGTGAATAGCTTGGTGGGGAACCGGAGCCGAAGGATCTGCTCCATACAGTGCAAAGCTCAGATAGAAAGGATAGACAGAGAAAGAGTGGCGTCGGTAGGACCGTGACGGTCAGAAAAAGAGGCCTGCAACGAAGTCCAGGAAAAGCATCCCAGCTGAGTTTTCGGCAGGCCAGTTTCCAATGAGCATCGCCACGACACGGTCTCGTTTCCCGCCGAACGTGATTTTAAGGAGTAGCCTTCATCACAAGACAGAAGCGATGTTTATCGAGTACGGTTCGTACGTTGGTGATTCAGTTGTGAAAAATCGTGTACGCGCTAGTGGTAACTCACGTTCGTCGAATGGTACCATAGTACATTGAGTCATCGGACATTTCATCCATGGAAATGGAGTGCAGGACGCCTGCCAACAGTTCGTCCATTAAGAATACTCGGAGGGATACTCCGGCGAACATGGTGCAGAAGGTGCGTTTTTAACCTTCTGAAAGACCTTGTATGTAAGATAGTAGGATAAATCATGCACGAGAGTCTAATTAGAAGACGGTTCGCGTTATACGACGCTGGTTTCTTCATTATCGGCCTTGCGAGGCTCGCGAGCACTCGGTATCGCCTCGATCATCGTAACGATCGATTAAAAGAGAACACGGCTTTCGGATGGCATGCGTGCATCGGACGAGCGTGCTCTCGTTTTGCCGCATAAACTCGCGCACGAAAAGAAGCCGAAATAGAATTCACGGTCCGGGGGAGCGGTGCCCGTAAATGAGCGGCTTGGCAAGGGGTGAAGTGCGAGAGAGAACGAAGACGAGGCAGTGGAAGGAGAGGTCAAGGGAGGGAGAAGTGGGGGAAGTCGAGCAGCCAGATAATCGCGGGCGTTAAACTTTTATAGGCCTGATTTTCATTTATATGTTAAACACGTCATAACTCGGTGAGAAGGGGAGGGAGATCGAGCGTTGCACGGTGTGTGCGCGCAAGTTTTTCGACGCGTGTGGGTTTGGTTTTCGTGCAGGTGTGCGCGTCTGGATCGCAGGTAAGGGATCGAAAGGCGGCGCGGTGTCGGAGACGAAGGAGAGACTTTTATTTCTAACAAATGAGCGGCAGGTATGACGATATAATATAAAAAGATCGGCGGAGAAAAGCAAAGAAAGAGAGGGAGAAAGATAGAAGAGGAGGATGGGAGGAAGAAGCGACACCTGATTAATCGTCTTTTTATGGCTGGTAAAATATCGCCGCGCGTAACGACACGGGAAAGGATACATAGAAAACTTTTAACTGACAGATATGATTTTCGGTGAATCCTTGTTCTCGCCGGGTTCTTCTTCCTCCTACCCCGAAAGGGTTATTGAAATATTTGGCTGTTTTTTGTCCCGAGCGGATTTCGTTCCGCCAAGCCGCTTACGCACGGGGCCAGGAAACGTCCGATTAATATTCCAGCTCGCTCGTTGTCAGCAACTTACAAGTCGGTTCTTCTTCTCGTTGTCTCGCGTATTTGAAATTTAACCGATCTCTCATTGTAATTTGTTGATAAAGCGGTATATCTTTTGGTAATGGTATCAATTTATACTCGCTTCACGGTGTCGCGTCGTCGTCGTTACCCCAGGAAGACCCCGTGAAAGGGTCACGCTCGAAAACGTATTCCACGTCCTCTTGGTCGCGCGGTCTTTTCACCGAGCTCAACAATATAACGTCTCGAAATCCCTTTGACGACGAGACAGTGTCGCCTCTCGGCTCCTTCCAGCAGACCGCGTGACAAATGGAGGCGGCGGAATACATTACGCGCCACTTATCCCTCAAAAATATAAACTAATAGGTATACAGACGTATAAATGAGAGACGTCGAGGCGCGGATGAAAGAAAGTGGGTGAGGTGTTCGGGCTCGGGTATTGAAATCAAAAGGTTACGGTGAATCAGTGGCTTAAATAGCTACCAAACCCGCGCCGGCTCTTCGACGATTCTCGACAAATCTCGACCCATCGATAATAAATTCGGTCGTCGGCCGCCATTCTCGCTCAACGAACCATCTTCAAAAGAGTCGGAAGTCTTCTGCCGGTGAAAGAGAAGCTCTTCGAAATTGGTCACGCCGCGTCTCTCTTCTGTCGATCGATGATTTCGTCGACGTGAATCTTCTCTGATACGTAACCCGAGTTCTGGCTAATTTTTATTAACAATATTCAAGTATCGTATAAAGCTTACGACTAGACTATAAAGCTTTAAATTTTCTTCTTCGAACATTTGTCGTCTGTTTCGATAATGAATTCCTTCAAATATGTAGCTTTCGCAGGCTTTCACAGCATCCATTCTCTTGTGTATTTCTTTCGAATAAATTTTTAATAAATTCTTATGCACCACGATAAATAATAACGAGACTGTACCACCTATTGGAAACCGACATTCCAATTACGATTCCAAATTTTTTCCATATACGACGCGCAACGTTGTCTCGAAACTTATTTTGTTAACAAATTTTCAACACTCCTCCTTAATTCTCTTCGTCATTTGTTCCAACGTTCCATTGTTTGACAGAGATTCGTAATAAAAACTCGACCAACTCTCCGAGTAACTGCACGTTGATATATAAATAAGCGAATTAATTTTCTCGACCATGAGAAAAGTTGTAGAAACAAGTTGGACGCTGCAGGGCTACCGATAAAGTTTAAACGATGCCCTAAACGTTCCTCGTTACGATAATCGTTTAATCATCCCGCGATACGCGGTATCCGGGTGAGCGCGACTCGACCGTTCGCCGCTGTAAAACTCGTCTAGAATCCCATAAACGCGCTCGGTAGGCCTCCTAATTTCGATGGATATGGTCAACAAACGTCCGGCGGATATCTTTTACAGGAGCGACCCGCGAGGACCGAGCGAACAGAGACCGACTTTACAAAAGTGCCAACCGGTGGCTTTTACGACGATCGAGCGGCGGACCTCACTAAAAATTATTAATAAAAACGTTCTCATCGGCGTCGCCCCTGTAAACATCGCATTTTAGATGTCGTATCCAAAATCGTAAAAGGGCGCTGGGCCTGGCTACGTTTTTCGGATCTACGCCGTTCGACCAGATCGAATCGACTTTGCGTCTTTACGAGCCTGTTCCCCTGTCCCACGAGAGGACAATGTCCCTATAGTGTTGAGTTTCGCGGGCAACACCCGTTTAGATTTATTACACGCGGTCGATCTCTTCTTTTTCTCTTCGTCCGTTTGTTACACTTTGAATCGCTTGCGAAAGTTCGCGGAACGAAGAGAAGGAAGATCGATATTGTCGAAGAAATACCAGGATCTTTATCGACCGTGTACACCTCTTTACCTTTTACTTTGCGAATCTGGTTCGTACCAGAAGCGACGAAATTGCAGAAGGATAATTTACGATAATTCACACTGACATCTATAAAGTTTTATACCCAGTATAAAGACTGATATTGTATGAAAATCGTCCATTAGCATACAGTACCGTATGCAAAGAAAATCAGATTCATAGATTCACAATAGAGAAAGTGAAAAAGCGCGGGGATATCAGATTCGAGTTCGTATTAAACGCGTTATGCGATACCCGATTATTTCTTCGTCGCTTTAAACTTTGAACTCTTTATAAATCGAGGGAAATATATGTCAAGCGAAAATGCAATTACCTCGCAGCAATCGACATCATCGAAGAGATCTCGCGGTATTTACACGTCTATGAATCTCAAACGCTCTATCATCGACACTTGGCCAGCGTTGTCCACGTCGAAGAGAACCAACCGAATTGCTCCGAATCGATCGCGTCGATCTTGTAACCCGTTCTTCTTCGTTCTCTCCCTCGTTAACGAACACGAATCTCGAGATATCGAAACGAGGGAACAGCTCCTGGATAATTGGTCGCATTTAAATATCAATTTTCGGGCTGGCCCCCACGGTGTTAACCCGTTTCGCCGGGTCCGAGCGTCATTATGCGTTCAAGGGTCGAGTATAGAGTAGCGGAGGCAGTGGACGAGGGGAGAAAGCGAGACGAAACGATAGAACGAAAAGAAGGTTAGACCGGGACGGATAGTTGATGAGAAAGGGACGGAAAGAGGTGTTCGGACAAATAGAAACGTTCACTTTGCTCGACTCGAGAGACTGTTCTGTGAGGTCGCCGGCTACATAGCGCTGTCGTGTAAACACGCGCTAACTGCCTCCTCTTGCCGACGCCGGTCGTCGTCTCCACCCGCCTCCTCCTTTTCTTGCTTCGACCCTGCTCCTTCTGTCGCCTCCGCGGACCTCGATTACCACTATATCGCCTCTTCACTTCTCCAACGTTCCTCCGTTGTATTTATTTGTGCAAAATCGATTTTGAATTTTGGCTGAAGATTCCTCTTCCGGATATGATACTCCTTGAGTGCTGTTGCAACGTCGTTCGTAGGATTTCATTGGAAATTGTTCTTGCAGATATCCTTTCGGCGTAATACGTTCCTCGGCTGCTGTCATTAGAATTTTAATTAACAACATGGAATTTTAATATGTACGGCGAATGTCTGTATCTAAAGTCATCAACGAACACGACTGAAATTCGTATAGGTAAGGTAGTCGAACAATTTTTCTCCTTATTATTTTTCGTTCGTACGATAGGAACTCATATTACGCTCTGCTATTACTCGTTATTACTCGAAACCGTTGAACGTTCTTCGCGATAATCAAACGCAACTGAAAAAGATATTCGTCTGAAACAATTATATCTATCTTTTTTTCTCTTTTCTGCGATCTGGTTTTCAACTACATATTTAGGTAACAAACGAATCATCATCCGTATTCGTTTCTTTTCGTTTAACAGCGTTTAATAGTTACGAAATAAAACATTATCAGTATTTCCATTAAGCGCGTAATACGTTTAATTTCAAATATCGTATACTCGAATATTCGTATTACGTACGAACCAGACGCTTAGAAGGTTAATTGGACGTTAATTAAAATTTCGTTGCAACAACTGGAATTCGTATAATCGAAATTCTACGATAGAACGGATAGAAGTCGGAGAAACGTTGGCAATTGGAAATCGCGAGGCTGCGTGGAACTTTTATCGCTGGCCACTGTCTAATTCGATGGCTAAACGTACGCTCGTTAGATCCCGATAGGCACGCTTTATAACCGTCGTAAGGAACTCGGTATTTTCGAATATTACATCGAGTAATGGAGGGGATCCTTTCACGGTTCGATAAATTCCCATCGGTGAAGAATCGCGGAGGCACGAGGAACAAAGATGGCCGTTGATACCGCGGTCAGGAACGACTGTGCGTTTTGTATGTTCGTTCGATTAGCATGGCGGTGCGAGTTGTTTCGCTTCCTCGTTAATAAGAGAGCCTCCCCTCCTGTATTTCTCTTCTTTCCGAACCGTAGATCCCTCCTCTCTTTCTCGTTCCATCTCTGTCCTCCTCTTCCTCTTCTTCTTCTTTTTTCCCTTACTGATACACGTAATTCAAGCCAGACGCATAATCTTCCCATGGCTAAGTCCAGGTAATTGCGTGGACGTGGTAGACAATGCCCGTTGCTGTGTTTCGCGTGGGACCACGGACTTCCTCGTAGGTCGTAGACCGACTTCTTTACGAGAGCGAGTCTTTCGAGGGAATGAACGCGATGCCCTATCGAATATTTTCGCGATATCCGCAGGAATAGGATTCAAAGCCTTTTATTCAAAGATAACCGAAACCAGTAATAGACGTTATAACATCTACAGCGAAATTCAATTCGATCGAACGTCGACGAAATTAATCAATCGTATAATCGAAGTATAATAGAAAATAAACGTTTTAACCGTATTGAATAGCGTAATAACAATCTCTTCGCGTCTGATTGAATGATAAAGTCGCGAAGCTCGTGAAAGCGATTTTCGACGGTCAGACAAGACACAGATTTTTTCTATTAATTCTAACTCGCGACTATTGGCATGTGTCGTTATCTATAGGATTGAACAATAAGAGATTCAAAGGTAGGGTTTTAGAGAAGATATTAAGCTATTGTCGATATATCGTGAAAAGCATCGTGTATTTCGTGCGATCGTATGATTCATCGAGCAGCGACGATATAGAAAATCGAGGAACTATCTGTAGTAAAATCAACGAAATTCCGTGGTTCGATTTTTTAATATCACGACTAGCCAGCAATACGCGAAAGTTCGAACGACCAGCATTCACGTGGCAGGAAGATTCGAATCGACTCGCGAAATAATAAGCTCGCGAGGGCTAACCGTAGCGGAGAAGGCAAACGATACATAAAACTTAACCGCCCTGTCGTAGATATTAATCCTATTACACGGTCCATTGAAATAAATTACGATATAAAATCAAACTCGTTCCACGGGTGACGGTGAGAGATCTCGGTCCCTCGGGGTAGAAACATTAATCGCCGTTGCAAGGTCTCGCGTTGCACCGCGCCGGCCATCGAGCATCGTTGCTGAAGCGGACCAAGATTCGATTGCAGCCGTGTTTCTCTGTCCTCCTTTATCTCTCCCTCCCCGCCGTTTGCTCTCGGGCCCATCCGCTCCTTCATTATTTACGTCTTGATTTATTATAATCGAAGCTCAGCTGCGTTTGATCCGCACCGAGGTGGGCCTTCCTCTTCTACCCTCTGTTCTTTTTCTTTTTCTCGCCTCTCGTTTTCGTGCGTTTCTTCCGACGTGCACGGTAGAAACGCGAAACTGAGAAGAGTGGGACGTGGTCGGAGGCTGGACCACGAGTAACACCACTTTTACCAGCCGTATTTTACGTTCAACGTCACCAACGTTAATCGATCTTCGCATACTCCGTCGTTTCATCTCTCATCTGGTTTCTCTCAATCTCGCGTAACCCCGTATTTTCAGTGGCGTTGCGATTCTTTTGTCGCAATTAGTCCGTAACAACGTTGACGTATGGCTGAATTATACGCTAGAGCGATTGATTATTTGTACGTCACCGTGTCACGGAGAATTTCCGGATGCTTCTTTCGAAAGAGAAACTAAAGATAGAAGCAGAAACTGAAAGAGATCGTGACAAATAGAAAGAAAAGAAGGAATATCATCGATCAAAGAGGATAATCGAATAGCTTTGTTCTCGTTTGAGAGTTCATTTATTTGGGAATACTTGACAAATATTAAGATTGAACAGCGACAGCAGATTCTAATCAAAGGAGCAACAATTTCCCTCGACTTCTATTCCTGTTTCCAATCTTACTTACGAGGGACCATCGATTTTTATACTTCGATTTTGTTCTCGTTTTAGGCATTCCTAATGTTTCAAGAAAATACAATTAATTAGCGTACGATTGAAACGACAAATCACGCGTAGCAACGATTTTTTGACTTTGAAATATTCTCCAACGACAGACGAGAGAACGCAACAGTGTTGTTAATCGATGTTACAATAATTGAAATTCTGTTACAATACGACTCGCTGGAATTCCATACGGATCGATTGAAACTCGAACTGCGTTTCTATTACTTCTGTATCTGTTCCCTTCTTCGTTTGTCTCTGTACATCGAAACGACAAAAATAAATTCAAATTACGCCTCTGTGGCTCGTTGCTCGTTCCCACACCACACGAGTAATCGGTCGACGAGGATACGACGGTGACCGTGCCACGGCGGACATCGCGGCTTTATCGCGATATCGCGATCAAATTGGACGAGCTACCGAATTAAATTTCGCGATCGTAAATCTCGCGCGGTGGGCATCTCGTTATCTCTTGGTCGGATTTGACGAAGAAAAAGAATTCGGGCGACCGATCGTCCTCTCGCCGAGCAGAAGGAAGTTATTGGCCGACGATACACGCCGTCTTACCGGCACGGTTGATAAAGGAGCTGCAGCGACGAAAGATTAACGCGCTGGTTAACGCGTATTTGCACCGGGTCTCTGACCCCTTCTTCGCGCCACGAAGCGTTTCCTATGTCGTCCAAATTGAATTAAAACGCGAGTGCATTTAACCATCGAACCACTTACACTGGATTTCTTAGACTTTACAGCGAGAAGTACCGGTCTATCCGAGTCAGTTGAGAGTCGCAGTACTGCGATCTTGAACTTTGCATGGAAAAATCGAACTTGTATACGGGACGACGCGTTACGAACGTATTACGTTTTAATCGATGATTAGACCGCGCACGTTTACGCATTTATGGCACATTTGAAAGTGAAGCATAATGTTACGTGTATTTAAAAAAAAATTGTTTCCAATGGTCCACTTTGTTATCCCTTTCTAGCGATCGATAACGTGATCCGAATCATTCGCGTTGCTGAAAATTTCCCAGTCCGTGAAATTTGTCTTATCTTAATAGTCCTAAAAAATTTGGTAACGCGAACGATGACCCGAGTGGCAGTTAGCGTGCTAATATTAAACAGGAATACAAACTTCTGGACGGAAGCGTAGGTAGCAATTCCTCGCAACTTTTGTTTCCATTTTGAAATTTCTCTCGTAAAAAGCCATATTTCTCGTTAATCGATCGTTCCACCGATCGGTGTTTCGATGATCCACGTGTAAACGATAATTTTGATAAACATGCTAATGTTCACGAGGCAGAGTATACTTTCAACGATGTTGGAAGAAGAAGCGGATGGGAATCGACTTTTGCGATGGCAAAATTATACTTGTCGGAAAAGGCCGCGACCGGTTAACAAGAAAAAGTAGCATGAGACGCGGTCGTGATCGCCGGTTACGTTTGAGATGGCTGCAAAAAAGCGACGACTCGCTCGTGCCAGCGTTGAAGTCGGGAGAGAGTTATGTGACAAGCGACAGCCGTGTCTTTCTCGCGTGTTCGCGCTTCCTCGCATTCTTCCATCCGGGCGATCGACACGTCACGGCGGGGCAGAAAATAGGCCCGGGTAAAACGTTTGAAAAGGAAGCGGCCTGTTCCGCTTATTAAATCGTCCCTCGAACCGCTTTTTCCCCGCGATTTCTTATCGTCCACGCTGCTCGTGCGTCGTTGCGTAACTTCGAGCCGACCGCAAACGTCTCTCTATCGAAGTACAAATATTTGATCGATCGAGATATTCTTCGAATCGCGATTAATTACGCGCGTTTCTTCTTCGAATTAAGAAATCGGTGCCCTATCGCGCTATATCCGCTCCTTTCGCGATAACGATCTTCCGATCGCGCGTATCAGCGCAAAGATACAATGCGGTTAATCTCCCGCCATTTTATAGATTCGTATAATACAATGGAACGCGTAATTGTACAAAGTGATTCGATCATTGATCAGAAAGTAAATCGTTTTCTTTTTCTTATTTAGAAGGATCAGCGTCTCATCGAGATGTGACTCATCGGCGACGTGTACTGCCGGTTAGTGATCGTTTAATGGAATCGCACAGATGTTTATCGCTGTGGATAAATTTCAGAAGTTTCTCGGCATTCCTTCGCATTATCGAAGAATAGCCATTTGAGAAGTTTCACCTGATTCCTCGAGCTTTCAGTTTCTTTTCACAAAAATTTAATACAAGTTAGACTGGGTTAGAAGGCACTGGCAGGTATCGCAGTGGGCTGGAAGTATTCCCTTTCCGGAGGAATTCGCGAACGATTCTCCCGTGGTCAATATGAATCCTGTTTAGAACGACTTGATTTCTTCTTTGGCAAATCTTAATTCCGAAGGTCAGATGGAACCTTCTTCTCGGATAGACGATGAGAACGTATAAAAGCGATTATTTGTAATATCGTTTTCTTCGAGATGTCACATCTGGGATAAAAGGCGAGAAATCTCTGCAGTCAAAGGCTTTTGTTCACTGTATCGAAATAAAATGCACGAAGTATGCGAACAACCAGTTGCCCATCAGCCATGAAAATTATGGTTTGCCTACGTGTTAAATCAAAATTAAACCACGACACGTGTGACAAATTTGTAGAAAGGGTTACAAGAATAGGAAACGATATAATTTACGAACATTTCGTCGAAAGGGGGTTTATAAATCGTACAGCTGGACCACGACCACCAACGATCATGTTCTCGTGAGCGTGAAACGTTCGGGAACGTGACCGTGTTGAACGTTCGAGTTCGTACGAAAGTCCTTGCGAGACGGGGTGACGAAAACTGACTGGTTCCGCCGCGGAGAAAGGAAGAAACAGCTCCGGTGGAGATTATTAGGCGGTCGACATAAAACGTGCTTAGGTGCGATTTAATATTTCCAGCTACGGGCATAAAATCTCCGGCGTATCGGGGACTCTCTCCATGAGAGTGGAAGGACGCGTAGGGACCACGAACTTCGCTCTTTATGCCGTTCCTTCTTTGTGACGCCGACATCTGGCGTCATCGAACGTCAACCTTCTTCTCGTTCCTTGTATTTTATACCCCTTCGTGTCGTAAAAAAAGCTCTCGACCTCCTTGGTCGCGCTATGGACGCGGCCTCTTTATTTGTGTTTTCAGCCCAGTTTCGGGATCGCGGGCCCCGAATTCATCGCTGAAGCGTTCCAGATCATTTTCACCCGTTTAATATCTCAATTTCATTGTAAACATCGAGCCGGTGCGCTTTTATCCTCGTACGATACGAGATATCGTAGGCGCGCATCTTGCAAGGCAAATCGTTCGATCTCGCCTTATGTAAGCTTCTACGGCTACGATCAACGTCCAATTTCTCGAGAAACTAATTAATTCGATCGTATAAATTTATTCGCCACAAACGGGGATGGCATAAGCAAGCGTAGATTCTAAAGTGAATTTTAACAATTATTCGCGTTTCTACAGATACCTTTCGATTCACGGAGTTGGTTCGTAAAATTCCATCCAACTCGAATAAAGTTTATCATTGGTAGAGATTTCCTGCAGAACGTAGGGGATAATCTTTGAAAGAAGGTTCATCGAACGCATTCGAGTCGTTCCCCGAACGTATTGTTCTTCTTTTTCCATTTGTCATAAAATTTCATAAACGTGGAATGTAAAATTTGACGAAATTCAAAGGAATAGTTGTACCTAGATGTCGGAGATTTCGTGTGGAAGAAGGTTCGACGAAAGAAGGTTCATCGAACGCGTTGAAATTGTTCTTCGAAGGTGACGAGAAGATTTCGTTTCGGTATAGCTCGCAATCATCGGGCAATCACCGCGAGGGGATAAAGAAAGAACGTTGGAAGAAGCTTTCGAGATGGGCGAGGGCGAATCGCTTGAAAAACGTCAACGATTCCTCCTGGAAGCTGTAGCTGGTCAAAGGAAGGCGAATGAACGCCAGGAAAACCTCATTCGGATTAGAGGTTGACCAGGGGCAGGGTGAGGGGGAGGGAAGCTTCTTCTCTTTCCACGAACCGATATCGTTCGAATAAAGCCGATTGATTTGGCCCCGATAATGGAAACTCACTGATTGTATCCTTCTCCTTTGCTATTAGGACGCCACTTTGTGTCTTTCTGCCTCGATACACGACGAGACACCTTCCACAATTCTTGATAATATTTGGTACAAGTTAGGATACACGGTGCGGAATAAAATGATCGGATACATTTACGTGTTTGTACGTTGCACGTATTTAAAGGAAGAAAATGTACATTGTAAATAAACTGTACGTCAGAATCAGCTAATCACTGTGCGAAACTCAATCTTTATCGTGGTTTTACCCGAGTAACTTGTTAATCTATCGAGTGTATAGGATTCCTAGCTCCCATTTGTTTGATCGATATAACAAAATCATACGTATAGTAGCAAGGCACTAGTTACTTCGAGTAACGTATTACGATACTAACGAGTACTATAATCTGGATATTTTCAATATTTTCGACATCTATAAAATCTATAAAAAAAAAAAATCTCATAAATGCATGAACATCGGCAGTCTGATCGTATTACGTACCTCTTATAACTTTCGAGAATATATGAATGTTTATTAAATCGCCGAGAAGATCGTGAGATCTTTCTGGAAAGTCACACCATGTTCAGCGTAAACTGCAATTAACCGCGTCTCTGTGAAATCACGGACAAGGGTCGCCGCTACTATTGGCACAGCGTGTGATCGCTCGCGCGAGAAACTGGCAGCGGAGACAAAACCAGCTCGATATAAACGAATCCGGCTATTCCTTCGGATATACAAGAGGGCTGGTCCGCGTCACGCTTATTGCTTCTTTGCCGTTAGTACAAACAATCTGCGTTTCCTCGATATTTCAACCGGCATTGCGCGTAAGTTTCCGCGAATTCAGCTACCCCTGTCTTTCATTTTTCGGCGTATCGAATCCTCCACCGATTCTGGGTATTCTAATGACTTTACGAGCCATTTTGCGATCAAAGGAATCGAAAGCCTAAACCGACAGGTTTAAACGTAAATATCCCATTTTTCGTGGTTGTCCATTTACAATGCAGCGCGTGAGAGATTCAGGCTAATAATAAAATACGATGTCGTAAATTTTATATCTATAGTCGTCGTCATTCATAATGCAATCAGGAAAAAATGTATTTTTTTATACTTGGCGTACAGTCGTGCAATAAGTTTTGTGAATGTGGGTGCGATCGATGTCTGAAAATTTGTCGTAGACAACGCTGTAGGTGGAAAAATTAGAAAATGTTGTTTCTTTATCGTATAATTCCCTACGTGTCGATGGGAACGCTATAACGTAGAATTTCAGATTTTCATTCGTCTTCGATTGTTAGCGTTGAAATTCGAGGTTGTTTTAAACAGTTGAGAATCGTATTCTTGTACGCATAATTTCTCGTATTCTTAGTCTTCACATAGAAATAATTATATATATAGAAAATTTGTGTTTTATGTATTTAATTAGCGTCAAATGTGCTCGAGCCAATTAATCGATGAAATCTGATATATTTCGACTATCGTCTAAGAAATATCACAGAATAGATGTCGTGAATGTCGTAGATGACCTACATGAATAGCAAAGGTCTACGCTCCCCAGCAATTCCCAACATTACGAAGGTTTATAGAAGCGTAACACGCTTTATATACGCTATTCTCATCGTAATCATAATAATTACCAGCGCTATCTTTAATGCCCTGAAAGAGGATAATGATAGCGGCGGCTATTACGACCGCTCGTATAAACCGCGATCTTGATATCTCCACGTTTCTTTCTTTTCCTTTGCTTCGAAGAAGATAGGTAACGTTTACAAGCATCATCCTTGCCGAAAAAGTTTTAACGAGAAACGCGGATTGATCGGAGATTCTCTTAAATAATCCAAGCACAGTCGCGAACAGAATTTTCTAATTGATCCAGTTGCTTCTAAACACGTTTCGGAGTATACGAAATTCGAGGAATCTTCTTTAAAAAAGATCTCTTCTATTATTACGATCGTACACGATTCGATAAAATAATATAAAACAAAAAGCACTGCGCATCTATCGTTTCCTTATAAAACGAAAGAAACTTTGGGACAACCTAATACGAACCCGGAATCAGTTAGTCAAATCGTAATGAAATTTTCATTTACTCTTTCAACATGAAAAATTCATCCTTTCACGTAGCCAAGATATAATTGCCAAAACGTGACTCGCAAAGAAAGATTCGTTTCGCTGCGGTTAAATGCAGTGATGATTGTCATTCTATGATTACATTTCGAATGTTTTATATATATATATATATTTGCATACGACGTGCACACTGTACATCTGTACACCTTTAAGATTCTCACAAAGGTAGATAAGAATACCCGTTCTGTGTAATTACGACTGCCAACAGCCAAATAGAATGGAAGCGAATTTTCATCGCGCTCACGGAGCTCCTTGGCAAGTATGAATCGACTCGCTTCCGTGTCAGAAGCAACGACTGGGCATAAAACGCGCGCGGGGCCGCGTGCAGCAACTCGTAAATCAACGAAACGGAAGAGGCGTTGTTTGCCTTCGCGAGGGTTATTATTTATCGATTCTTGACCGATCGACTTTTCCTGGCCACGGTGGCAAAAAGCGACGCGACTGGTTCGCCACCACGCTTCGTTAACCCTGATCCTCCGACCCTCCTCCACTTCGTGTTTCTCGCGACTCACTCGTGTCGGAATGTCGTGTAACGCGTAAGTTGTAAACGTGTAAACTGTCTCGATTCTCTCGACTATCCCACGAAAGTTGTTCGAATCGCGCGAAATCTGTTTGATTACGGACGACGAGACAAGATACGCGTGGGTTCGGTCGCGATTGTAAACTTTTTCCGGTTGATCACGTTCCATTCGATTTCGTTTTTCCAAGGAATATGTAGATACCTGGAGGAACATCGTCGAGCAATGCCGCGAAAGCTGTGCTCTCGTTGGAATATCAACGAGGAATTTCTTGTCGTTGCACGTTCCATAAAGTACTCGACAGATATTAACTTGTAGAAACATTTTGTCTATGTCGAAACAACGTTGCATTTGGATATTGTTTCAATTTCAAAGCAACATTTGTTCTTTCGCAACGGATTATTCGGACGTATACGTAGCAGATGGTTTGTGCGAAGTTGCGAATGATGGATGGTGGAAGGAGGCTTGTTTGTTATTATTACGAATAAAAGAGGAAATGAAAAATGCGAGTTTGTCGGAAATTCAGCAGCTCGCGACTTTTAAATACGCTGAAAAATGAGCACATACAACGGACGATTATGTTCGGGACTTTGTACCGATTTCGATTATACGATATTTACTTCAGGACATTGATCCTGTTGTAAAAATTGACACGAGGTATAGATGCGACGTATCTCAAAGACGTATTGACATATCGTAACGGACAAACAAGTGTACATACTACTAATACAATCGTGTCAGCGTCGACAAACTGTACACACCGAAGGAACATTTGTTTCTGTCGGTTGTTTCTCTTTGATGTTTCCCGCTTCGATCCGTAACAGGTAACAAGAAGCAACTTTTTTTTTTACTAACAATGATAGAAACACGGAGGAATACGGGATAACAGATATCGACGTTTTGAAGAAACGTGGAACACGAAGAAAAAGTTGGTCGTTGTTGGTTCGGCGGAGACACAGCTTAAGGAACATCGGCCAAGTGTTTGTTACAAAGTAGAACGACTGGACGCGGAACAAAATAGATGAAAACGAAGTCCAAGCGTAGATAAAGCATTCTAAGAAGCGCATCGACTCCGTCTTGACCTCGACAACAGACCACGAACGCATTATTTAAGGCTGCACCCGTTTCCGTTTCGCTCGAGACGCACCCTTATAAAAGCTTTTACGACCGGAAGTTGACCCCGTGTTCGCGGGGGCACAGCGAATAGGTGTACGGGTGTCGGTGCGAAAACCAGGAGACTAAGCATCTAATTACATAGTCAAGCGAACGTAGCTGGCTGCTAGAATTTCCTCTTGTCAACCGCGTAAGCACTTTCGAATCTCATCCTTTCGTCGATGCAATCTTTCCTCGCTAGTCTTCTTTTATACGTTTCCAACAACTCCGTGAAAGACGATTGCAATCTGTCAAAGACACCGTGCAAACACGTTTCCTAGAGAAACGTTGGCAACGGTACGTTCTACCGTTATCGTTGTTCCTTATCAGCCGGAAGAGCAAGATATCTGAATCTTGGAGATGGTAGAAAGAGCCGCGCATCGATAATTACTCGTCGTAAAAGTAACGACGTGTGGCGTTGAAACGGCGCTCTCGTCTCTCGCGATTCGCTTTTCACTTGTTCGGCGAATTTTACGGTGACCTCTCTTCCGGATCGTGTTCGCGCTCGTAAACCCGGTCGCTCGATGAAGATCGCGAGTTCGTGTTTCCTTAGGCTATACATAGTTACCGCGGACGGGTGTTATAACGAATATCACAGCAGTCAAATACACCGACTACGAAAGTATTTAAACACTTGTCGCAGGAAACTTTTATTTGTATGCGTTGTGTGAGCTATTTTGAAATTTCATTGCCACTGTAACGAGACACGGCTGTCGCCGTTATATCGGTCAAATTTCAGATCGTATCAGAAACGTATATTTATCGGAAATATATATTTAATTTAATAAAAGATTAGTATACGGTATGAATAGTCACATTGAGGATATAACGTAAAAGCGTTATCTAAGTATTAAATATTGAGATTTATCGATACAGTGGATAATCGACCGTTTAAATACTTTTATCGTCCCCTGCGAAATGATACAGCGCGAATAATATAATTTACTATATATTTACTTCTGATTTACTGAAATTATTGGAAAGCGATGTTGTCCTTTGAAATGTGTGTTCCTAGTGTCAGAGAACGCTTACACAGAAAGAAAGTTTATGAGAACCCGGAAGGCGGGTTACGAGACGTATCAATCGTGCGAATGTGTTTGCATCGCGATCGATAGATCGATGCAGGTGATAAATCGATCGACTGTCCCCATGGCAGAACGACTGAACGACGCGACGATGGGATGCTAACGATAGTTAATCGTCCGGACGATAAAAGCGCAACCGTATCGCGTGGTCGATGCGGAGGATCATCCCGTAGGACGTGGCGCTAGCAGCGGCGTGTACATCGATCATCTGAGCGGGTTGCGTCCCTCCTCTGCTCGCAGGGACGAAAGTAACCCGATCAACGTCGGCTGTATCAGGAATTATTATTCACCGGCCGTCAGTCGATGAGAAGGAGAGGGCGGGGCCGCGAAGCATGCATCATCGAGAGCAAATTCCGTTCGCCTCTCTTTATTTTACGGTAGTGAAGGATAGGGGAAAAGATACGTGGAAGAAGGAAGAGACGCGAAATTGTAAAAGCAAGAGCGAGAGAAAGACGAGAGCCGTTCTACCCGATCTTCACGTGGCTGCCGTCAGTCCGCTTAACTGTAGATCAATCAATATACGCTGGTTGAACCCTCGGACTCTGTTTTCTCTCCGTTGCTCCCTGGCCTCGGTCGGTTCGTTCCTCTTTCTCCGACCTTTTACCCCGTCCTCTCCCTCCGGCTGCCCCTAACGAGCTCATCGCTCGTGTAGCCAAAGAAAAAACACGAGAAAGTGGTACAAAATGGCCCTTGAGAAATGCCGTCCGTCCATCCGTTCGTTTGTCCAGCCGTTCGTTTCAACGCTGTTGCAAGGGTGGACGAGGTGGAGATCGAGCTAGGGCGTTGCCATGAACACACGATGGAATGTATGAATAAGTGGGCCGCGATACGCCGGCCATTTCGGAGAACGAACGCGTGTCTAATTTTCGTTCTTCGATCTTCCTCTATGAATCCACGATAACGTACAGCGCTGTTGGCGAGTTTCCAGTATGTTAGAACTTGAAGCTTCATCGGCGAACACATGTCTTATTCGTAAGAACGGCGTTTCACGGCATTGGAACTAATTAATCGTATATAGAAACGAAAGCTACTTTACTCTGAAGAGCAAAGAGCGCACCAAACTTTTAATCGCGATACACACGGATAAGTGTAAGAACATCTTCTGGTTTCGCGTAGGCTGCGATAAATAGCGTATACGATCAGGGAATTAATTATTGTTTTTTCGTTCATGCAAATTAAGAGTCCAAAGATTTGCAACAGCTATTGACAAGTGTTTCAAGACTGACACGACGAATTACCTCATTGACTATCCTCGTGGCAAAAGTTTTACATAAATTAGACGCAAATTCAGACAATTTGCTATCTAGAATTAGAATCGAAATTTCGGATTAAAAACGGAACGAATATAATAGAAAAGATACGCGTATCAGAATTGGTTGAAACAATGATCGTACCAGATACGAACACGAAGGAATTTAATCTATTACGTAAATGATTTTTATTGATTTTCGTGATTTTTATTACAAAATTCAATATTTATTTAAGACTCTACTTATCTTGTCTAATCTCTGCCTATCTTTACATAAGATTTCAAACGAGATAATAATTCTCGAAGATTCTAATAATTTCCCACTTGTTTCCAAAGTTCTGTATTCGTACTAATAGTTAGGAACGTAGGTGTATTTGTAAATTGTTTCGCGTCTATATCGCGCTTTGTCTATGAGCAAATCTTGCGATAATAGATAGATTTGGTATCGTAGGCGTTACCAATTGTAAGACACCTGTCCTTGCCAAACGTATAATACATACACAGTGGATAATAGACGCTGCACCGGAAACAGCTGTATTCACGCGTTAAATGTATACGTTCCTACTGTTGCGGATCATCTTTTTGAATAAGAAAAAGAAGAAAACGATTAACTAATGCGATATTGAAAGTCAGCACGATAATCAATAATCTTTTGTATCGAATAATAATGTATAGATCCTTGTATCCGTGTCGTATCTGCACATCGATTGGACTCTGCCGCGGCAAAAAATTCTGGCGAGATCTCAGTTAATATTTTCTGTATTTTAATGGTTTCAAGGAAGTACTTATTAATTGCAACTGATTGCGCACAAATAGCCAAGCGTGATGTAACAATCATTGAAAAACGTCGATTCAAAATGCGCAGAGTTATAAATAATTTTGTCACCTTTGAACCATCGACGGAGTATTTCTTGTACATTTATATCCACGATTTCACGTTTTTAAAAGATTACGAAGAATTACAAACGATGCGTAACACATTTAGTTCGACCGTGTTGTCTCGTCAATTGTTAAATAATTCTCAAATTTCTCAATTACATATCACGATTGCGGAGAAAAAGCGTGATAAAAATTCAACGATCAATTCCACGTTGTTAGAACCGTAGTCTTATTTCACAGCGAGATTAAACGTGCATTCTTTCGTCCTATTGAACATTTCAAAAATGCCAGGTGTAAAAAGTTTTGCAAACGTATCATCTATTCTCAAGAAGATTTGTATCTGCCAGGCTGAGCCACCAAGCGACATAGAAATTTGAAAATCAACGGAAATGTACTTGTCATCTGCACTTGAAAATCAACGGAAATGCACTTGTCAGATGATCTTTTCATCTCGTATAATCTGCGAGTTATAAATCTGATTGATACGTTTTCGTCTCTCGGAAACCATGTAATACGATGTGTACCAAACGAGAGAACTAGACGTAACAAACGATGATGCCGCGTATATTGATTATCACGCGTTTTAAAATTATTATTCGTGAGATCGTGAGATGCGGCTCACGTTTTGTTCAATAGAATTTATCTTCCGGGCAAATCTACGAGCGAACAGGGATAGGAAATTCGTTTAAAGAACTATTACCGCCCGTGCCAACAGCAACAACGACTTAAATATTGGGTCAGTTCATAAATTCGCGTGTCGGAAGCACGTGTTATCCGGACGATGATCCAAGGTAACATTCGACTCGTGTTCCTAGCCGTTGCTTCTATTAAGCGATCGTTTGTCTTAGTCTCTCTCTCTCTCTCTTTCTCTCTTTCTCTCTCTCTCTCTTTCTGGGACGATAGAACGAAACGCATGCTACGTAATTTCTAAAAGCGGAAATCGTTGGACCGTCGCGTTTCGCGCGGTTTATCCTCGACCAGTGACACTTGTGCAGCTGTCGCTTGAAAGAGATAAAGGAGCACGGAGATTGTTTGAAACGGTTTGACCGATCGAGAACACGGAGAATCAAGGGAAGTTAGAGCCATGCAAACGGCAATTACTTCCAATAGTTGTTCACCGGAGTTGATAGCCAGTGGAGAAAATGAAACGGTAATGGAAACGGTGCTTAAGGGGACAAAGGAAAACGTAGGCAAAAAAGGGCGCGAGAGACGAAGTTGGGTGGGAGATAGCTCGTATTATAAAAGCAATTAGAGGGTCCCGGATTAGATATAGCACATCGTACATAACAAATATGATAATACGGGCCCGCTAGCCCGAAGGGAATTTGGCTTTGCCTCGGTCGAGGGGGTTTCGGGTTATGAGGCAGGTTAAACGGAATCATTAATAATCGGAGCTAACTAATCTGCCTGTCGCTATGAGCACACTTGTTTCACTCCTGTTTTTATTAACCCGGCTCGAATAACATTTTATTCGTCGTGGAACAGGGAGGATACGTGCATCGAGAAACCCGCGTATCGCGACAACGTGTGACGATCGACTAATGGATGAAAAATTATAGCGACGTAAGGCACGGTCGCGAACATTAAAATTAAAAAAGTGTTTCAATTCTTGCAGCTATCGTGCATTCGGTGTTTCGCATTTAATCACGTTATTACAATACTTTACTCTCTCTCTCTCTGTCATGATGCGTTTTTCAAGTGACACAACGTATTTTTTATAATAATACGCTACTATATCGTTTTATGAAAAGCGAACCGAGACTTACGTCACTACGATTTTGACCCGGCCAATTTTTCATCGTGTCGATCGTCTTTTCTTTATCGTTTTGTAGCCAGTTCGAGAAAAGTAAAATACTCGACGAAATATCGCTATGCTAATATGTTCACCGTTTTCTACTTTCATTGTTTCAGCTCTATGAGATTAACGATGATCCAAAAAGAAAGGAGTTTCTGGATGACCTCTTCAGCTACATGCAGAAACGCGGTAAGTACTTTCTTGCAACTTGTTGTCGTAGATATCGTTACTATGTAAACACATACTTATATACGTACGTATACGTAGTGCTGACGTGCACAGACGAGAGACAGACAAATCGAAAAAAGCAAATGATAAAATGTATCGCGGTTCGAGGCAAACCGCGAAATGGCGCCGTGTTCGTTAAACGCGTCCCTCCGTCAGATCGCGTGGTTCTCTTCATTATCATCTGATTCGCGAATCGGTCCCGCGGTAATTAATTTTGCAAATATTTATCGTTCCGATCGACGTTCAAGGCCGATTCGTCTCCGGATCGACGAGAATGTTCGCGCGCAGCTCGACTTTTCGTCCGCACGGACGAAACCATCAGTCCTCGCATTTGTCTCCATCGCAGAGGCGAAGACGTATTGCGATCTCTTGGCAAGCGGTCGCGTTCCGTGCGAGCCTACGATCCTCTCATAATCCCGCGTGCACGTCCAACAAGGGGACGCCTCCGAATCCCGAAACGAATCTCCGGATTTAACCTTAGACCACCTACGCGTTGAATCGCCTGTTCCTTTTAAACCAACGTCTCGCTGTTACTCCGTTTTCGCTTCATTTTTCACAATTTTTCCATTTTGACATGTTGAACGCGATCGCCTCTGGTCGCCGTATAAAAATATATGCAGCTGTTACAAAAAAAATTGGCACGAAACTTCAGCAGTATATAGCGCTTATCAAAACACGCATAAGAGAGACTCGATAGAAACGGGCGCGAACGGCCGTAACGTCGAAGTTACGGGTTCATCGGCGAAGCAGAAAATATCTATTTATATAGGAAGAACATTTTCTCGAATGTTTCTTGATTTGTTATTTCTTTGGATAGCTTATGACAAGATTCTCTCAAACTTTTGTTTTTCCTTTTTACTTTATCGCAAGTTAAAAATACGTATCGATCCGGATCTTTCGCGATCTTGGGAATTACCTATCAATATTTTAGTCTCTCTTAGCCAGTGATGTATGGCACTGAACAAACACATTACCGTTGCGAATCTGTTGGATCGTGCTATTACAGACTATAGTTGAAAATATCTTACAGCTCGGAAACTGATGATATTTGAAGTCACGTTTATTAAGAATTTTCTCGCTTGTCTTAATAAATACGTATTCCTAAAATTTAACCTCAACTTTTTAAAACATCCTGTATATCGATACATATCGTGCACATATCGTGTAGTGGTATAAGATTAATTATCTTTTCTATCGATCATTTTATTTCGAAATAACGCACGATCCGTGTGAAAGTCATCTGTATTTGTAATGAACGTGTTGATGGATTCCTGCGAGAACTGAATGGAAAGCATGAATCGAAACGAAGTGGTATGTTGGTGAAAAATTAGTTGAAAATGTTTCGTCCGAGTGAAAATGATATCTACCTGGCTATATTTAACCCGCGCACCTGTCGACAGTCGCTGCATTGTCGCGCGACATTATTTGCATCGTCGCGCGAACTTCAGAAACCGTGCCAAGGTATTTAGAATTCGGTGAACATTCCGCGCGCTCGCGCTCGAGCTTCGAGCTTGCGTCACGATCGTGCCATACGATCTCATCTGAGCGCAACGAACTTTCCACGTTATTGTCCTCTATCGTCGCGCTCCTTAACCTATGTACGTGTCCTCGATACTCGATAGATACGTCGAAGATCATTTTTCACCCACATCTCATCCTGTGTAATTAACCTATTCACTGGCAGACAAATTTAAAGCGTCTCGGTATGGGCGCCAAGATTTTATTTTGGAGAAATCATGGAATTTTTACAATATCTATATTTTATTATACGAATATCATTATATAAAATTTTCGTTCATTTTTTCTAATAATTCCTAACTCAAACTTATTCCGTGACCAATTGCAATCAGTCTAAATTTGTAGCGTAAAGTACGAGATATCTCGTAGTCGGCAGTGAATGGGTCAATCCTTGGACATCAAACCTTGGTCATTGCAAATGTACTACGTTTCTGAAGTTTTTGTTTGTACGTCTTTACATTGATAAAGTCCAGAGGAGATGCTTCCTATATTAACACTTAGCCAACCGCGTGCCCCACAGCGAGCTATACGCTGTCCATCGCGCATTTTTCCAAGTATCGAAGACTAATGTTCATAACTTAAAAAACAAAGAAGTCTAAAAATTACTTAAGTGATCAATTATATTTTGCGGTGATGATTTTGTTTAGCGATTTTACATATTGTTTATACAAAATATCGATTCAGAAGTGTATATTAAAGGTATAGAAAAATATAGGTAAAATTAAAATCATTAAAGATGACTAAAGATAGATAACACGATTCGAAGGTGAAATTAAAAATTCATACTGCATTTCAATATTCTTTTATATTCTGATATCTTCTGATTATAACTTTATTTAGTCATATCTGATAGTGTAATTTTTTAATTAATTTTAACACCACTACATTGGTGTGTTTTATTATATACCGTACTTTATAAAAGCAGAAAAAGTGGCACAATTAATTGGAGACAATCCCGGGTAAACAATAACTGATAACAACAAAAAAAAAAAAGAAGAAAAACGCGTTTCCAAAGTCAAAAAGGGAGATCTCCCCTTTAAGTTGGCTAAGTGTTAACGTCACTCGATGCTATTTCAACAGTAGAGTGTGTATCTTGGATTCGGTTTTTATTAGACATCGTATAAACAATCGTATTGCTATATAGACAATTGTTTGAAAACAGACAACATCGAAAATGTCAGTGGAACGAGACATATAGCGATGAGCATATAAATAGCAACATTTTATTTTCATACCTCGTTTTAAACACGTATGTACAGTTTATTGTTAAGGTAATTTATTATGCTGGGAAATAGAACATTTTCAAGGTTATCAAGATTATTTGTACATCGCGTTTTGGATAAAAATTGGAATATCGTTATATTATTGGAATATATAAAAAATTATTATATACAATTGAAATATAAATATTGGAAACGTATAAAGAAATAACAATATCAATAAAATTGTCAAGAGCGTTTGAATGCATCAATTTGAGTTTTTGCGTACTTTTATTAACACGCTCGTCGTTGTATATATCGTGTGTACACTACCGTTTACGAACATTAGAACAACGAATGCTTTTATACGAAACGTGATAATTAACTTGGATTATCGAAGGAATAACGAATCGACCAGAATTTTAACTTTATACAATTGCGATCCAATGTACGCAGCGAAAATTCGTTGCAACTACTTGCAACAGTTTATATACATACGTGTGATACACGAGCAAGAATGTTGAAGTTATCTAAGTCAAAGCTTATCGAACAATATTTAAACGAATTAAAATGATTCTTTATAATCTTAAATAAGGTTCGCAGTTTACATAGTTTCTCGTAAGTATCCTAATATTTATGAACGGCGACGTATTATTTATATTCTGAGTCATTCTGACCCAGCTTCGACGTCGCTAGAAAGTCCGATGTCCAAGAATTAATACGTTTACCACGATTAAAATATAGTTATCGTTGCGTATTATTTATATAATTTTCATCAGAGAACCGTTTATTTGAAATCGCAATACGTATTTATTTTAACACACTTGTCGCCGTATTATTATTGTTATTCTCAAATCTTGTCATCGTGCAAACTTAAAGACGCGACAGCTACGTCAATAATATCGCCTGCAATTAGGATCTAATAATAACTAAGATAATTGAATGGATGCAACATATGCGTCAGTAGCAGCGAATGTGTTAAACACGGAGTTAAACAGCGATAAGAGCAGCCACGAACTATTAGATAAATTAGAAAGTACACGCGATAAGGCTTACCGGGAAATTTCGAGGAAATTGTGTCTGGGAAAAGGATGAATTTTGTCACCGCGGAAATTACCAGACGTTATTCACGGTATATACGCGAACGTCGGTTAAAGAAACGAAGCACACGTGCGACCCGCATCTCGTTTCCTGCACACGTGGATTCTCGGCAGACTTCGCGCCTAGCCGCATCCGAACGCCTCGTAAACGTCCACGTGGTTAAAAGGTTCGATAATACGTTGCATCTGCCTCCGTTAGGCCGGACGAAATTAGCTTCTAAGCTCGTCGAAACAACGGAACTGCAAAGTCTTTGTCCTTTGTCCGCTCTAGAGAAATAAATCCAGTTGATTCCGTCGTAGACAAAATTTCAATTTTCTTTTGGCGGTAATTTAATCCATTAAGCACTACGTATAGTGCGCGTGATAGCATACATTTTTCCCTGTGGTCTACCGTAACGCGTACTGGACAAACAACTAGATTTTTCATACTAAACATATGTTCCGTGAAGGTAGATTCTTTGATCGTTTGAACTGTCTAGTCGACAACCGAAACGGGAGAATTTTTACAGGGAGGCTGCGTAAAATTCAATTAAAATTCCATACAGATACGATGAAACGAGAGAAAGTCTCTAGAATTTACATTCGAATAATATGCTTAGTTTCTAGATCTAACGTTCCTTAAGCAAATTGCAAATTAACCAAGGGTTTTAAAAAAGGATCCGTATTCCAAAGCAGAGACATAAATCTTCGTACACGGATGATAGTTCGTCTGGCATCTTTCTTTACGAATCGAAAGATCGAATTATTCGGAAACGTTGTCGTTTTAGATTTAACTGGTCCATTTGTACTACCTTTGTATATGAAAATAACCTTTCCGTACGTTAATTCTTCTATGAATAACCGCCACGCGATAGAATTTAAAGAACAAAAGACCGTAGGTGTCTCTGATTTTCTGATAATAAGAAACCCGTTGACAAGACGAATGGAAGAGTTAAGTACCAGTTGAAAGACCGGAAACACACGAGCTTCTAATTTTAAACTTAGTGACCCGACCGTCAACAACCATTCGCGCAAAGCACCAAGCGTCTTCTGTTTTCTCCCTTTCGAACGATAATATTATCGCGTCTGTCCCCGTGAAATATTTGGAATAGATCGGATCTGCATCGTCGTTCCTTCTGGTAAAATCAATTAAACAGGTTCTCGTGCACCGATGTTCACGAGAGTGGTGGAGCGATTAAACGTACAACAAAGAGCGTGTAGAGAGGGATGGGAAGAAATACGAGGGAGAGGGCAGGGTCGATCGTATTTCAGAAATTATATATCACACAGACAGAAGTGTGCATCGTTGCTAGTATAAATTTCCAATCACCGCCGATTGATAGTCCGATGATGCGATCTTTACGAGGTCGATTAAAATCGTGGTTCGAAAAAAGGGGTACGACGAACAGCGACCAGGGAATATAAAGGAGCGTATCAGGGGGAAGAAGCCCAAGCGAAAAGACCAGGGGGAACCACCCCCTGCGGGGCCCGTTATTGTGCCGACGCGAACAATGATTCGACGTTAACGCGATTCATAACACCTCGGCCACGTCTGTAGATATAAAAGACCATTCATCACATCCCGCTACATTAGTCGAGCCATCGACGATTCGTGTTTGTTATCGACTTACCCTTTCAGCCACGCAAACCCATCTCGTAGTTCGCGCGCGACGCCAATCAAATTGATTACCGTGAATCGTCTCGAATCGAACGAAACCTGTTAATTTGCCGAACTGTAAAATTTATTAAACCGTGAATGCCCCTGGTGTGATGTAAGTACGATTGACCGAAAGCTGACAGTTTCAAGATCGTATCGCGCTATACGTGGGTGGAAAGTTGGATAGTAAAATTCCGATTTATGTACGTACGTACATGTATGGATGGTTATTTATGAAAGTCTCGGTATGTTCTAGAAAGGATTGCTTTTATTCAAATAAATCGGCTATGTCATTGCGTTACTAATCTAGGCGTATAAAAATGATCGTCTTCGATATCAAATCTCCACTTCTTTCACCTTCTACGCTTTGCAAAATTCTAGGCTTCGACAAAGTTTACAAATATTCTGTAACATAAATCATCGTGTTTATAACTTTTTTAAGAATTTTTCCACGATATTAAATAAGGAAAAGAGATTGCAAATGAATAATTCGAATTTTCCCTATACTCTCTGGATCAAGATAGACGATGGAAACTTGGTATGAGATGTTATGTGTGTTATGTATGGTGTGTGTATGAGATATTCTCTTCCGACATGCATCGTATCGAACGATCCATCGCCAGATAAATTCGATTCGATTTAATTGGCTGCACCCTTTGTACAAAGATTTCTGCACTAACTGTAAATGACCAATTTGTAGATATTATCGTTTTAACTGGTACCGAAAATATACGTGTTCTATTTATAGCACTGGACCATAGAAGACCATTTTATTACACTATAAATCAATCACACCTGTATATTCCTTCCACCAACCAGCTTTCCAACCACGAACAGTGCGTCGATTTGTCCGCTGAAGCAACTCCGGGCAGCAAAAGTACGAAGAACCGGGACACGGTCTTCCACTACTGGCAATAACGATGGGATTATCTTAATTAACGATCGTAAAGTTAATCATCGATAGAGAGTTTTAGTCCAGCATCTTTATCGTCGCGGCCACGAAAGGACACCGAGCAACCATTCCGCGAGCTACTTATCTCCGAATGACCTCTAAATTCAGCGAGGTACTTAATAGATATTACGAGCTCGTTTCGCAACAAAGTGTCCGTTTCGTTCGTATATCAAACGCGCCGACGAGCCGAAGCGGAACACACAAATTCGCATAAGCGGAACATAATTGACGACGATAAGTTCGGCCCGCGGGACGATATCCGTGGAACCGGTTCGTGTCTACCGACGACACCTTACAGATCTATTGAAACATCGTAGATTTATTTCAACGCCATTCTAGTTGACAGACTTTCGTTTCCTTTGTTTTAAGCGGCCACTTTGCCCTTTCGATAAAGTTGCGTAAGGTCTGACACGCGTGTAATAATGCGAATATATCGACGTCGATCTGTTCCCTCTCGCGAACATAGTAATACCCGAAGACACGTCTGGAATTTCGTATTTGTTATACTGTCGCAGAGAAGAATATCGGGAATCTTGAAACGCCGTCCCAAATAAATGATACGCGAAACGAAAGAACACGAATCGATGTTCCATTTTATGTGAATCGTACTTCGGGCGGATAATACGATTTTCTATACAATCTACAGGCGTATAAAATCTGCAACAAACTGATATATTCATAAATTTACTACACGAAAAGTATTATTTTGAACGCGACGAGTACGACTGTTTCTTCGATTCAAACACTTCGGTTAATTTTACCATTGCCCTTTGTTACCAATGGCCCATACATCGTCGATAACAAGTCCTTAGCATTGGACGTGTTAATCGATCACATTGTTTCCCAACATGGACGAAATCGAATGGACAGAACGAGACAAGGAGGATAGGAAGATCGGTGACGGTGGTTGTGGCGTCTATCGCGAGGGAAGGTTCCTTATTTATCGCGCGTATTGCTAGCACCTCTCCGGGGCCGACCGTTATAAATCTCAAGCCATTTAATATGCAAATCCCGGCACCTCCGACAGCCCGAGGACTCCTCTCGGTTGGTTTTTTTTTCATCGCGAACGAGTTTCAATCGCCGATGTAATTCATACTGCGGCGGACGACCGCGCGAGAGCAATGCCATTCTCTGTCGAATACGTTATTATCTTACTCCTCTGGGCCCCGGTATCCTCCGCACCCCGCGTCTTCCTCGTCCACGATGTTTCACGGGCCGGCCGGTTACGCGCCAACACTCCCACGAGAGCTGCCCCGCTTAATGATATCCGCTCAATTTCATCGAACACCGATAAGCCTTGCTCGATACAATATCTCTCGGGTACCGCGACCATTCTTTCTTCTTCTTCGATTCTTCTCTTCCAGCTGTGACGTACAGTGGCTTTATTTTATAGATTTACGAGGATCTAGCGAAGACGGCAGGAAATTGTTCGAATTTTAATCCTCTCGCACTTGACGCGTATCTGCTATATCGTACTTTAATCGCTTACCAATCAAGCAGTAGTTGTTATAAATCAATCGATTTAAACTTTGAAAATAGAATTCGGATCTAAGTTGAAGAAATAGCGACGAAAGAAATATCAAGCGAATCCTTGGAATTCTTTTGGATGGTCGCAATATGAAAAAACAGAAATCGGTAAAATGAAAGTAAAGGTACATTGTTTCGCATTCTGTAGATATATCTCTATCAAAATTTCTACGAAAGTTCTAAATACGAAACGTTTCAACCTACGTATACGCTTATTGGTTATCGTACCGATTCCATTGCCTGCGGTAAGACTCGATAAACTCGTCCGTCTGCATTCGCGAAGGATTTTTCAAACACGCGATATCCGACCGTTAATCGGGTTATTTGTGACGACAAAAACAACAATCGTCCGGTACGAACAACTCTGTCTCGAACGAAATATAACATATTCCGCGATGTATCGCAAAACATTTGGTAACTAGTTTACACGTGCCATAGGACGAAAAAGATCAGAAGTCGCTGAACTTGATCGTTTAATTCGTTCCCTATGCACCGCTAATTACTCCATTCACTCGAAACTTGTTCGGACGTCGTAGACGTCACTTGGGAAGAACGTCTTCTTCGTTCACGTCGATTTCGATATCCCATATGCAACGACCTTTTCCTTTCGTTTCTATTCATTCGAACGATGCAAGGCATCGTCGCGAACTTTCTCCTGGACTTGCAAGGATCGTCCATCTATCATCGAGACGCGAAACAGAAACGAGAGTCCGAGCGGCAATGCTCCAAGAGGGCAAAGAGGCGAGAGTGACTCTCGGTTGCAGAAGTGCATTGCACCGGGCGGGGTCGCGCGTCGCGTTACGACCGCCTCGAGAAAAATGCCTTTTTACGCGGCGCGGGTAACGCATTAGCGCTAAGGAACACGTGTTCGGCACGAACACTTTTCGTTACACACTTGTGAACGGAGCACGGCGTGCGTGCCGTCTGCGTACACAACGCAGTCTCGCATAGGTCTCACATAGGCCGCATGTTCGCTCTTTTCATCGGCCGATACTTTGTACTCGTTCGCGGATTACCGCGCTCAGCGTTTCAACAAAGAAATAGGAAAAAGAGCCGACCGTTTCCCTTTTCTTTGGCACACGTTCTATACATAGAAGTTGCGTGCCTGAATGGCGCCTGTTCTTACGCCAAGATTGGAGTTGGAATTCGGTTAGTACTCGTTTCTACGTTGTATTCGTTATTAGCGGATATAACTTCTAAGGTGAATTCAGCGCATGGCTGTAATAAAATATTTTTCTTAAGAGTGCGCGTGGAAATTGGGCGACGTTGTTCGACAAGTAATAGATGGTCTTCTCCTGTTTCATCGATTTACACGTATTTTCTAATGCCTAGCTGCCAGTCAACCGTTGACTCGTGTTCATTTGGACGATAGTATCGATAGAATTTACCGCGAGGATTGAGGAGAGTCTTGCTTAGCGCAAAACGTTGGAGGAAACGAATGAAGAACAAAGATTTATCGGGAAAAAGTAGCGATGAACAAGGAAGACTTCGTTGCTATCGAAGAATACGAGGGCATTGTTTTACGTCAACGAAGATGACGATGAATAAAATTGAATATTTCTGTGTATTTCTATCCAATTTTCGCTATCATTGTTATATATCACTTTATTTCTATAATTGTTTTAAATCGAAACGTTACAAGAAGAACAGCGGAATTTGTATCCGCGTTAATTTATTTAGTTTGTTAAATTAATATGTAGCTTTCGAACGATACACCCTCGATAGAATATGGTGCACGTTATAAGATTATTTGTAATTAGTTTAGCTTCCATGTATCTGAAATATCGAATTACACACGAAGAAACGAAACCTAAGGATAAGATGCATGTCACTGACGCCAATCGGGGTAACCATATTACATTTGAATCACGTGAGGATTGCCTTTCTCTAGGAAACGTCATTGAAAGTCTGTTTAAAGTTCCCGTGATGCAGGGTAGTTAGGTTTCGCGTTATTTAGGAACTAGTACGGCTCGTATCGACTCGTGTCCGCGACAGCGCACGTTCATACGTTAACGAACGACCCACCGTTGCATTTCCATTCCGCGGCGCGCACCAGGCGACGTGATTCTTTTCTCTTCTCCCCCAGGCTTTTTTCGCCTTTTTCTTATTATTCGGTATTTGGTGCCGGGAGCACGTTCGTTAGCCGTTACTCGATAACTGCGCGTCGTCACGGCACACTGCGGCTAGCTCCAACGTTGACTTCACCTCGCAACAACGTAAGCTACGTTCTCGCGAAAATAGTTTCCTTCTATTCTTCCCTCGGACATTGTACCAATCAAGTACGGTAGAAGCTGGTTTATTCGTTCCTTCTTGTACGAGCAAGAATGCTCAACTTCGGCTATATGTACGTTAGATATCGTTCGTAAGTATTCGCACGTTTTAGCATCGTGCGTCTCGATATAAATTAATGGGAAACTTTGTACTTCTAATCGTTCGTTCAAACATTGACAAACAGTGCATTAAAATTGAGTACGCGATGAATATGAATACATCTTGTAGCGGTTTCCATTACTTTTTTCCAATTCTTTTTTAGTATTGCACAGTTTTGAGTTTCGTTCAATGATAACAGTCTTCTTTACGAGCTTTGGAGAAGCTCCCTCATCCGATCTCTGATAGCCTATATTATCACAAGCTTGGTAACGAACAACAGAGCTTTAGATCGAGAGGTTTTGATCGAATTCTACAGAGACGAGAGTCAAGGCGACAGAGCACGATGAAAGAAACGACGATCAAGGTTTCGTGGTCGCGTTAATGCCTTGGAGCGGGAATTAAAGGCTGAACGAAACGGCCGACGAAACGGGCAACAGTCTCTCGGAGGCTTTATTACGTAATAAATATTAAAATTCATACGGGTTGCACCTCTACCGAGAATCGATCTTCGACCGGTCCAAAGGGACGGCTATAAAAGTCCGGAGGAGAGAGACGCGCTACTCTGTGCCGAAAGGCAGCTCCTCTCTCGTACGACGCTATTTTACTTTTATTCGAGCAGATCCATTCTCGGACGGTTTACGATCCGTCCTGCCATCGTGCGGTCTCTCGCGCGGCTTTGTGAGACGCGAGACAACCTTGCCAGAAAGAAAAACTTCAAGGAATTCAGGCCTCGTTGAAATCCGCTCGAGTAATTAAGAGATTTTTGGAATCTACGAATCGATGGGTAATTTACGATTATTTCTCACAGATATATATCGATGTATATCGTTCGTCGCGATGAATCGTCATCGGAAGGTTGATTCGCGTGTTAATATCGATCTTTAGAAAAACAGTCACTAAAGAAAATCGCTTCAAACTATTGTTTGGCCGAGTAGAAATAACACAATTATTTATTTATTAATTTAATTATTAATAATCACAATTATTTTATACTACGACATTCTTCCTAAGATAACCAGGATCCACAAGTTTCATATCGCTTCTGCAACCGCCTGATCGATAGCATAAGACGTCTTATAAATCTCTTTATCATCCACTTTTCCACCCTGATCCATCAAAGAATCGACTTTCGCTCACCCGATCAAACAGGAAAAATGCCGAGGTTTCCGCAGGATCTAAGATTATTATTCTAATCCCGAGCAAACTGAATTCCTTCAACTGTTGCGAAAGAACACCCTCGCTTTCGGATTCACCGATCCGAGAATTGAATTCGCAAACATAGCGGTCGAGACGTGGTACCGTTACGGCACCGTGTTTCAGTAGTCGAGACAGAATTAGACAATAAGGAGCAAAGTCCTGCGAAGAAACAGATCGCGTCGGTTGCGCGTATCGTCGGGAACCGATCGTAGGGAACGAGGAGTCTATCGATCGATCGGTCTCGTTCCCGCCGCCCCCGGGACATCTCGGTTTCTACCTTTATTTGTATCTGCGCTAGCCGCTCCAATGTCGTTTTATCGCGTTTACGACCTTGTCGAGCAAATGTACGAGCCGAGCGTGGACGTTCGACGACGACAGACAGAGTCAATTCAGCTTGTCCATAAACACCCATCCACGTTTACCTCCATAAAACGAAATAAAGTCCTAGCGCGCGCATCGACGAGAGTCCCGACGATGGGCGGACTTCTCCCCGTTCCCGCGAGTGATGGATTTCCTCTTTGACGGATCGCTCGTAAACCTCCTCTAAATGTTTTCTCGGAAACGGTCAGAGAAAGAGAGAGAGAGAGAGAGAGCCAATACGGATTTCCAAGCGAGCACGCGGATACTTTTCTCTCTATTTTTTCTCTTTTCATTGGCTACTCTCCTCCTTGTTGGATCAAAGATCAGAGTGCTTAGGGCCACCCGCTGTTTTTAGTGGGTCTTAAATCGGGATTATGTCGGGATTACAGGATCCTGCGTACGCTATCGTTTCTTCTGGTAGCGGCCAAAGGATCGCATGGAGCTTACAGCGAAAATGATCCTCCTACAATTCTCCTGCTTGTCTATCATTCTTCTTGGTCTTGGTCGCTACTTTTATAAGTTTTATCGTTAGATCCTTTTTATCTTAACGTCGTTTCGTTAACTAGATTTTTATACCTTTATGCCAAGTTTATTCGTTAAATATATAACAGTTGCCAAATAACATGAAAACCGAAAGATCAACGAAAATAAGATTATTACGTTCTTTATCCTTATATTTGATCGTTCTGACGGTACCCATTCACGTTAGCGTAACAGTGGCACGTTTAACGATAGTATTATGGTTCTTCTCGATACGGTAGTTTACAGACGAGACGAGCTTATTTTATTTGCTAAGTCAGGTTTCAGTAACAGAGTTGGTGGGTTCGAAGGGGTTGCAAGAGTCGAGTCACGACGAGTATCGTGCATTTTCGGGGTTATCTCCTCCGTCACGAGACAGAAGACAACGAAGACGCATGTCGACCGTTTCACTCGGTGCCAGGATCGTTTCGCGAAGAATTCGCAAATTGAAAAAACCCTAGTCTCTCTCCACGCTGTTCGAGCTCCCGTTTCGTTTAATTGCTTCGCACGGCCGACTCGTTTCTAGCATCGATCATTCTCCCGTTCTTCCTTTCTTTCTCCCTCGTTCTTCCTTTTTTCTTCCGCCGGTCGTTTGCAAATCAGAGAAACGTTGGTCGATCGTCCTCGCGTTTCCGAGAAGTTTCGTGATAAGTCGACGATTAGCGGTTCCGGAGAAGCGTGGCGGCTGGTCTCGGCCTGGCTACGAGGAAAAGGGGTGAGCAATCATCAGCAATTATTCGGAATCCCAGCATATAACGACGTGCACCCGCTGATTGATGCCCTCCAGGCGATCTGGCTACTGAAGGAGGATCGCGTTTTCGTGCAGAAGCCCCGAAATTCCTTCGACATTAATTATTATAATGCGAATCGGATGAGATCTGACCGTACCGCCGACATTCCGAGACCGGTAGCCCGGCTATCGTTTTCACGCAAACGGGGAATCTCGTAAATCGTGTCATTTTTTCACAGAATTACCCAGGAATTTGAATAGCTTCCCTACCAGCTTAAATCGCTCCATTCGTTTCGTAACAGAGAATTATTCTCTGAAACTCTTCTTAAAACTCTTCTATAAAAGTCGACTATAGTAGACTCGAACCACGGCTTACGATAATTCGTTTACCCTCGTCTACGAGTAAATAGTAGTACGATCGCGGATGAAAACGAAGGGCGAGCTCGTGAACGAGCACGATCGTCCTCTCGAGGGAACCGAGTCAAATCGCGCGTGTGGCATGAAATTTCGACGCGAGCAGAAAAGAAGAAGCGGACGACGTCGCGGCACACCTGTCCAATTAGTTCTGCGCTCGTGCTCGAATTCGACCTACATTTTCCAGCGGCGGACAAGTGACCGGGTAGCTTCCAGTATCGGTGAACGAGAAAGGAAGCGATATAGGAAAGAGGAGAGAGAGAGAGCGAGAGAGAGTGAGAGAGAGAAAGAGAGTCGGCACGGTTCTCCGGCACGTTCCAGTGCTATAGATAGCTCGCGCACGCGAGCCGAGCGAAAAGCATTTAGCAGGATGACGTTCGCACATTCTAGACGTCTCGACGCCGCGCCGGCCGTTCTCGCCGATCATCCGTTACGTTCCCGTGACGTAATTGTCGAATTCTTGCTCCGACAGTCTGCCTCCGTTTCTCGCCTTCTCGCTATCTCTCCCTTTGCTTCGCTTCACCTTCGTCTCTCGCTTTCCCTCTCTTTGCTTCTCTCGCGTATCCAGCACGCTTAGACGCCTGGAGATGGGTGACAAGAATGATCGTTTGCAGCGAGACGATTGATTAACGACGAACCGTCGAGTTTTTCGCGATCGGGTCTCCACTTTCGTCTCTGGATAATGTCGCCTCTGTCGAAGTTGTAAGAAGAAAATACCGAAGAGGGAAAATATCGATGCGAAGGAAAGAGGGAAGAGGCGAAAGAGGCAAAAGAAGAAGGGAGGAAGGTGGAAGAAATCGGAGAACGGGTTCCGCGTTCTGCAGCCTCGACGCTGGCCAGGCGTGGGAAGTGAAATACGAGCGTTGTAGACGGCCAACGGCCATTTCCATCCTGCCGGTTTAGTATTGGCGGGCCACTAAGTCTGAACTAATTTGCTTATTAATATTTCACAACAGCGCCGATCGCTCTGGGGGTTCTTGATATATCGTCTCTCCCACCCTGACTACCGATCCCTCACCCTCTGTCCCGGTCTTTTCGTGTCTTTCCTCTTGCGCTCGAACCTGCATCCACGTTTCTTCGCTCGCCTTCCATTTGTTCCCAATTGGAGTCGTAACTTGGAACGCAAGCTTTGTCGGTTGGACCAGTGAAACCTACATATTTACCTTTTAATTTGTTCCTGACAAATTGTGGCCAGCACAGGATATATTAAGTCGTCTCGAAAGTTTTCACGGTTTTCGATGTATCTGATTCTTTATAATGTATTTCAAGCGTTCTAGAAACATTGTTGGACATTTTATATCGTACGTAGTATCTACTATGCTTATCGTAACTTGCGCCTCTTTCCTTCACAAATCGTTTAGTGTACTCGAAAAACGAGATATAAAAGTGGAAACACAAGTAGTGAGAACACGATCGCCTAAAACTTACATCAATTATGTATAATAGTTGTTGAAGTTTTTCTTTATCTCCCGTTTGATTTTATGTAATTTTCTAGCGGTAGTTTCTTTGCAATCACTCGACAATTTTTCTCGATAATTTCTTTCATTCGCAGATTGCGTACAATCATAATGTGCTGGCAAAAGCGTATAAAATACCACAAAGATCGTTTCAAATAAAAATCTTCGATTTCGGTAGAATCGCGTTCGTGCGAAACGTTCGAGTTTCGAAATTGCAGGAACTTTCATCGCGTTTACAAATTTAACCGAGTCGTTGGCTTTTAGCGCGACCTACTCCACTGGCGCAACCCTTATACTCAACACGATTCGTTTCACTCAGATTTCTACTAAACGTTTCTATTCTTTTTTTCTTCTTTCTTTTTCTTTTCTTTTTCTCTAAGAAAAAATAGGTCTCCAGTTATCACATTCTTTATTTCAAAATCGAACGAAAAAGTGATCTGCGATCTCGCTTTACGATCCATCGTCGATCGATTGAATCGGTCAAAGCCGCGCTACGTTGAAATCGTAAGCGTCGCGGCTGATCGTTCAAAGCTCGTGGAATGGTCGTTTAATGAGCTTTCCGTGCAAAGACACACGAACGACCGGGTTACGTGTAGGCAAAAGGTTCTCGACGAAGATAATTGCCGCGCGACGAGCTGGCTCGCCGCGATTAACGTCGTTAAGGCTCACAGCCGTATCGGCGCGTTTACGATCCCTGACGAATCCACGTCGCAATAGAGAGGAGGCGGCGAGCCACGAGAGGAGGCGGCGCGGCGTGCGCGCATGACCATGCGAGTCCGGGGATATTTGGGTCGTGACGGTGACCGTCGCAACGCGACGGACTTAAACCCTTATTCTGGCAGAATGACAAGCACGAATCGAAAGTTATTTCTGCGTGGCCAATATATAGGTTGATTTACGCCTGGCATCGGACAATAACGCGACCGGCCTGCAATATCACGGCTCGCGTTGGTATTTTATAACCCTGTAAATAGCCGCGAAGACGACGCTGCTTCTCGGAAGCTTCGATTCCCGAGAACTCGACCCCCCGTTCGAATCTCCTACCAGTTCGTAAGTTAACGTTCGAAGTCTTCGTTTCTTCTATCGATCGTTCAACTCCGACGAAGGTTGTCGTTGATCCTTGTCGAACGGACGAACTTGATGTTTTTACTCGTTAAACGTGAAAGGTGGCAAAGTTTGCTTTTTATCTTTGCATTAGGATAAAGCTGTACGAGCAACCGGTCATACAAGAACAGAGTACCAGTTAACGTGCCATTTTACGTCACATCAAAGCTTCGCCACATTGTTGGTAAGTGCCTGGCAGTCCTCCCAGCCGTGAATCCACCGCGGTCGCGATCGCGACCGAGGCCACGGGTACCAGCCGCCTCCAAACAAACCATCACGATTCCAAACACTTACTCGACAAACTCGCCGTCGTCGTCGTTGTCGTTGTCGTCGTCGTCGTCGTCGTCGTCGTCGTCGTCGTCGTCTCTGTCTTCTTTCTTTTTTTCGACTGTGTCTCCGACAGACGAAACGAAGGCCGTGGCTGAATTCGTGCGGAACGAGCTCCACGTTTGAAGAAACGTCTCCAGAGAGCTCGTTAACTATGATCAAAACGAGAATTTTGATACGCGTTTGGCATCGTCCTTCTAGTGCCTCGAGGTTCACCGAACCAATGGAACTTTGGTCGACGAAACAACGACGATACAATAGATCGTTGGAATCGAAATCGTAGCAGGATCCACACCGATATCTTGATAAAAACCAAGTAAAATCCAATTTACCTGAGTTTAGTAGCGCAAAGGCTAGCGCGACAGCAAGTTGGCATATCAAACGAGCTCGTAAAGTCTATCAGGCGACTCGTAACAGCGAGCGTTGGGTCGATCGCTTTATTGCGATATTATTTGGGGATTTTATTATTGTGTGGCTAAGAAACGGCTGGAAATATAGGTCGCGAGTCGACCATGCCATAGAGCTGCGAGCCCACCCAGGTCGTCGCTACTCTTACGAGTTCTCCGTGGCCAAGGAACGTGAAAGAAGAACTAGAAGAACGCCGGGCAAAGAAACGACTGGACGAAGACGGACGACGTGGAATTATTCCTTCGCGTGCCACGCCCTTACTACTATCGTGTTTGTCTATCTTCTGTTTCACAGAGTTTTGATCTACTTTGCCGGGAAACATCGTCACCAGACACAACCGCGGTGACGCTCGGTGTAGGCGTAGAACGGGTAGGATTTATTATACAGATACTAATTTCAGTGACAAGTATCGTGCCGATGAAAATGTCAAGAACGCCAGCAACAATTATAGAAGATTATGTAAGATTAGAGCTTTTTGAGTTTCTCGAATTTTCCGGTCGTGATGCTTGATAACTTTCAAGTAGGTATATACCTAAGGTAGATATTCTCTGAAAAAAAACTCTCTGTCTGTATCTTCGCGCGTAAATTCATATCGCCATCGATCAATGAATTATTCCGACGATACGTTACAAATATATTCGCTTCATTTTAGCTGGTTATATCGTGTCGTCGTTGCGTAATTTTTATCATTGTACAGGATGTTGAAAACAAGCGGTTCTAGACATCGGAGTAATTAAAAAAAATTCATTGATTCGATTGTTCGAATTCTAAAGAATTCGAAACTATGACGCTTCTCGAATAACGCTTCGAAATGAAACAATAATTTTATCCTTTGCTGCATCGATTATGAGATTAATCGCGTCCCAATAGACCGCTGTATGTAACCACGACACTTATAAATAATAAAATCACCGCAGTTCCATTCATTCGTAAATTCGTGATTGAAATCCATTCTATAGAAAAACAACCAACAACTTTTATGTATAACATTGTGAAGCTTAATCCTCGTGCGTGTAGATTTATCATAATTAAAATTTAAACGAAAGAAATAGCGAGGAATGTGACAAAAGGACAGACTAAGAGGAAAATCCCCTGCTTGTTGTTCATGGCGCGCGATATTAGGATCGTTTTGTTTCCCTGGATTAGAGTAGGGAACCGAAACGAGAACGACGATGCCACCCACGAATTATAAGCCACACCCTAGGCCAACACAGGGGGTTGCCATGCCACCGACGGAGATACAATTATTTGATCGCCATGCAACAAGTGGCTACGGGGAGGTTTGCGGGAATCTTCTATTTTAGTCGGGGAGATTTCGATGCCTCGATAGAGAGGCTCTTACCACCGGCAGGATCGCCCCACAAGTCGATAATCCTACTCGAGCTGTTGTTATATCGAGATCAATACATAATAGAGTAGACCCCTTTCTACCAGTTTTTATGAAATAGAAACAAACAGAACGAATTTCGTCTCTTTATTCTTTAAGCATTCGAATTCTATTCAGTCGTAAATTTTTAATCTCTGGTTGAAATTCTCGTTACCGATCGACGCACACGCTGCGCAATTTGTAATTGTTTCGATGGTTTTAAGAATGGCGTAAAACCTTGTTTGTATCGTCATTTTCATGTATCTTAATATTATAGATAGAATATCGTGACACGGTGATTATAAGTTAGGCTTGATCAAACGAAGAGGAATGTACGAAGGAATTTTACGAATTAAGAATCGATCGATTATCCTGTTCGATACAAAGTTGTGAAAAACGATAAAAGTCTATAATTTATACCTTCGTTCGTTCGTCAAGTTTCTCTTATCCTATCAAGATGGAAAATAAGATTTCAAGAAGCATATAGAGACAATTATAGATCAGAAATTAATTGCCAAGATTCGATCTAATGTTCAAAAATTATCAAGACCGAGTAACCTCGATCAACGAGTTAACGTTAGACGAAAAGAAAGAAAGAGCAAGGATAGTGTAACGTAGTTAAGGAGGAGGGTGAGGGAACGCGTGTCTGCACGGACTCGCGTTTGGCGTGGCAGAGGCGAGACACGGCGCAACCCCTTGCTTGGCCTCGACGTTCCATCGCGACTCCCTTGACAGTTAACTTCGCTAAGACGGATCGTAAATTACGCCAATATTTCCGCGAAATCCTAACAAGATTATAAAGCAGATTGTAGCACTGTTCGTGGCGGCTGTGGCCTCTCCCCTTTTTCCTTCGGACCCTTCTCGATCTCTTCGTGGCCACGAGCGAAGGGCTGCAACTTCGACGCTCGTTGGAAAGGGAAAGAAAGGATCGGTGTAAAGGAGGGCGTACAACGAGGGGAAGGGGGTAGACGAGCAAGAAAGAGAGAAAGTTCTATTTATAATGCGTTTGCGTCTTTGCAGGGGCCCCAGCCGGTGGAGGCAGTAAATGTCGCGTGTATTTCATATGAAACTCCACCCCCTCCCGGCTATTCTTCGCAATACCAATCCCAGTCTTTCGTTCGTCTGATAATACCGACGCTAACAAAGTTAACCCGTATGAACAGAGAGAATCTTTCGTCTCTGCTCCCACCCTTGTCCTTCTTTTTTCCCTTTTTCTCCGTCGTATTCTTGTACCGCGTGCCTGTTGTTCGAGCGCGATTAAGTTAGGCGAACGAAGATCGTCGATATTACCAAAATTCGAACGATTGAGATCGACGCGTGGACCTACCGCGTTGATCTTTGCAATACTGTGATCGAACGATGGACAAGTTTTTGGGCTTACGATTTTTTGTAAATGTTCTTCAACGTATCTATCGACAGATTTGAACACGAGGATAACGTTTCGATATTCGTCAGACGGCAGCGCGTATCGCAAGTTGGCTCGTAAAATGCGCATCGAAAGTAGCGTAGCAGCTTCGTTCGGAAAGTTGCTCGGTCAGTTTTCGAAGCAGCCGAAATACATTCAGACGTGAATCGCGTCTTTCGTCCGGTTAATTAAAAAAATAAACCCCATGAGACTAAAGTAACGTGCAATCCACGTTGCATAGCTTATTAGCTCTTATTGAATTCGTTAACGCGATAGATTCTTCCAATGTAACAGACGTTACGTCGTATTTTCGTAAACAATAACATATCTACCTCGTCACGTTCCCATTAAATTTATTTGTCACGCAAAAGAGGGAGAATACATGTTACGTGTTACATACCCTTATCTTCCAATGAATCATTTTTTTATCAGGAAGTAACTACCTACGTGAAAACACTATTAAACTTACTTACTAAACTTATATTATTGAAACTTATCATACTTGAACCTAATTGATTAGTATTTATATGAATATCATAATATTAGGTCGCCCGAAAAGTTTCTTTCGTATTATAAGGAAATAATGGATGCACAACATTTTTCGTTTTATTATTATTTTATCGAATTACGTATGATCGATTTTGTTCTATCAAAATAAAGATCACGACGTTCGACAGATTTCATGTTTGTATAAAGATGCGTCGTTGTAAAAGACGTGTCTGTAAAAGAAAGACACTTTCATAGCGTATGAATATATTTCGTAGCCACTGTACGTACGTCGAAACTGAAAAAAATATCCGACCTACCTTTGCGTAGGAGCGCAAAAAATGATTTTGACATTAATTCCCGTGCAATTTACATACCGTTATCACGGATCCGCTAAAGCGTTCAACGCTTGTAAACAATAATTTAAGTTGGTTCTCAAGGCGAATGACTACCTCGTCGACAATGTTGCTGGAATTGTCGACTTCGAAATGGAAATTGTAAATGGTGTGTAGTGGCAGCGAGTAGAAAGGGAAAAGGACGCAAGAGTATATTTCGCAGGGGTATATTCCTTTGGCAGCTTATTCGATAGATTCCAGGGTCGTCACGCGAGATTCTGCGAAAAGTCGTTTCGCGCGCGTCCGAAAGGCTTTTAAAGCAGGCGCGTTAGTCGGCCCACAGCGGGTCGCAGTTCCTGCGTCGGTTAATAAAGGCCTCCGACATAGTCGATCGTTATTAGATCGGGCACTCCTTCGGCCCGCCAATCTTACCCGCCCAATATACTTCGCAATAACTCATAAAATGCAACATTTTGTTTCGTATACCAATTATCCCCTCTGCCGACATGGTATCGAAGGGCCGGTTTGTTTCTGTTACGATCGTCCTGCTCGATCGCTGATTGCTACGAACGAGGAAAGACGGCGCATTATGGACGAAACGTAGTCTACCACATGTTCGTGTTATTATTACATTCTACGTTCGATGGATTTGTAGTAATAAAAAGACGGCTGCAATGTTCAACCTCGCTGTACTTGGCATTTGCTAAATTAATCCCGCTAAAAATATTCTTTTTTTTAATACTTTCAATCGCTTATTACGAGTTTCGACAGTAATCGTCCGATTTTGCCTTAGAAATTTAAAGCGCGATATAAGAGACGATATTATGGAATATTTTTCAAGCTACTGTACCTATGTGTTTCATCGTAACGACGTGGCTCTTGTCCACTTGTCCGTGTCTCTTCTCCTTTACACATATCGAGTTTCTACATTGTAAGAAACGATATGGATTATTGAAACTTTGAATATTATTGTTGCTCTTGTTACGTTTTCGCAGGAAAATTCCATATTCGAATACGAAAAGTGTAAAAGTAGGAATAACAAATGCTTGAATAAATGCATTAATACATAGATAAATATATATGTCGCTCGCTATACATGTATTAGTCTGATGATAGGTGTTGTGTCATCGGTCGATGCTATTAGGAAAAAAAAAAGATGATGTGAAAAGTAAACGACCTAATGTATCCGGTCAGTATCGTATGTACTTATACGTATCTATTGAATATGGAGTAGGAAGAGAACTACCGCGGACAGATAAAAGAAAATTAGCTTTTCATGGTAGCAGCGAAAAGCCGTGGCTCGTCATTACGCTCTACCGTCACGGGTTACGCTTCGTGAGCTCCGATTGCATCGCGGTAAAGTTGGGATAGGATATCGAGACGGTCTGATTTCCACTTAAAACGATGCCGCCTTATTCTAAAAGAAATTTTAGTCGGATTTTTAATTCTTTATTTATGAATTAAGCAATCGTGTCTCGCATCAGGGGATACAAGTATGCTGGTAAATCGAAGATTTACCTGATGCAAATCAAAATCGCTTTGACCGTAATGCAGGTGAGACAATATACTTTCCGCGGTATTCTCGCCATCATTGACTAACTTTCCTTTCTGGTACGTCACCTCCGTTTAATCCACATGACGTGAAAAATGTTTCTATCTTCGAAGGCTCACGCTTGGCAACTCCTATGATATATCAACGTGTTCCAGTAAAATCAGACTACCTAGGATGGTGAAAAATTAACAACCTCTATGCATTCCGTAAAATTGAAGAATCCGAAGAAAACGTCAGTTTAGGGTGCTGTTTGTTTAAAAAAATGTCTAACGAAGAAGAATCTGTTAGAGGAAATAAAATTACCATTGATATTTAGAACATTAATATCGAATTAATGGGACAAGTGGCAACAGATTTATTTACATTTTATATCACTTTATTATTTATATGTCAGACCACTGAGACAGTGATTCCAAATTTTTGACCGCTTTTATAGCTATATACCTACGTCCTTGGAAGAGGTGAACGCGCGACTTTCGTAGAAATTATCTAACAATGGTAGCTATAAATACGAGCAAGGTTCGCATCGATGAGGCAGTCTGATGGGTCGTCTCGTGCGCAGCGGCAAGTACGTTCAACCCTCGGTTCCCAACGAAGCGCGCGAAAATTATGTACAACGATAGGTACATAACGCCTGTACGCCACGTCGAATGGCTACTTTGTCTGGTCGAAGCGAGCATGCAATGGCCACCATTGCGGCTCGCTACGGCTGGAATACGCCGGCGGGACGCGGCCGCAGCGGCGCGGCGGCGGTGGCGGCGGCGGCCATTATAAAAATAACTGCTGATTGGACGCCCTACCAAGAAAAATCGTAATCGCATCCTGAAATGCCTCTTCCCTCTTCCCTTCCGCTCCCTCTTTCTCCTGTCCCCCGTTTCCTCTTCCCCTTGTCATTTCTTTCTCTTTATCGTTGTATCTCTGTCTTTCTTCTTTGCCCGGTGTCGAACAACGAGATTCGTTCCCGTTGACTCGCACACCTTCCACTCTATAGCACCGTATTCTTCAAAGTATCAATTTCTCGCGATATCCACGTTAAATCGTATTTTCGGCTTCTTAAAATACAAAATTTATACAGTGACAAGATAAATCTTGTATCAGACGAGAATTTTACTTTTTCAAGTTTCTTAACAATTTCCTAAGGTTTCGTCGTTTACGACATTGTTTCTCTCTTTTCTTGGTAGACTTTTACCCGATGACGAACGACGCGATCCTTTTCCGCGGTCTTTCGCCTAAGGATCGATTTTCCAAAAAGCCTAGTATCGTTCGTATTTTCGTTCGCTTACTCGTAACTCGTCTTTTCATCGTCTATCAGATCTTATCTCAGCTTCGGAAAGTCTGTCGTTTACAACGTTGCCCTTCGGTTCTCCACAGACCGGTCCACAAGCTCGCACTTTTTATATTCGAAATCGCGAACCAGCCATTTTCTTTCGAGAGGAACGCGCACAGCGATGATTTGTGCTCCCACAGGCAGCAAAGAAAAAGCACGAAACACGTGGATGGATTGGACAGCAAAGGGGATTTAAAGTCCGCGAAGGCTCGTCGTGGCAACGCAAGGATGGGAGGCAGAGAAGAATCGGCCGCCATTTTGCGAGCGCAGCTTTTATCGCCGCGCCCTATATAGGAACATTATGCCTGGGTTGCCGGGTTGCGCGTATATCAACAATAATTGCAGGGCCAATAATAAAGCTGGAGGGACCACGCTCGATAGCCCGAAATTGCTGGTTCCCCTACCTCAGCCTGCAACGTTTTATTGCCTCCACTCTGGAGAGCAGGAATGGCGGCAGCCCCCTTCGTCCTTCTCGATGGCGGATAAACGATCCTGCGATACGATCACTCCGCTAGCGATGGTCTCTCGATATTCGTGACAGAGCGAAATTTCCAAGCGAATTACTCGCGCGAACCGCTATACTCGATACTAGAAACTATCAACGGCTATGGCGTAAATCTTGTATCAAAGAAATGGAAACGAAGGTTGTACGATAAAATAATTTTCGTTGTATCGAGTCGTTTACAGAAACCAATAACTTTCAATTAACTTTTTATTCGTTCGTTAATTTCGTTAAATACGTAGGTACGTACCTGATTAATATTCCATTCTTAGGCAAGTAATTACGTCTATATTGATTCCATCGGGACGATCGCGTAAATAATGGCAAATTCTAAAGCAAATTTAGAAAACAGTGTTTGTCACGTCATCGCTTTTCTGTATTTTCCGATTTGTGGAATTGATCAGTGAGAACTTCTACATGGTTCGTATCCTGAGCTATACGTATTAGATCGTTCGATAAATTTGTATCATTTATCTGATTAGTGTTTTAGTTGGATCAATAGTTGAAATATATCCTTGAATGTCGTGAAAAATTGTGATTGCTTCATCGTTCAACGACCTCTTGGTATCTCTTCGCCAACGTTTCTTCGCAGAACTGTTAAAATATCATAAATCGTTTTGTGACAAAAAAATGTTGTAGTATCTACGCGAAGCAGGTGGTAATCTGGTGAGACAATATCCGGAGAATACGATGATCAAATATTCAAAGCAAAGTCATGTAATTCTCTGTTACACACATTCTACCAAGACGACATCGTTCCGTAACTTGGTACGGTACCATTCTCCTTCTCTTTAAATACGAATAAATGGTTAATTTTAGAGTATGCAAGCTCACAGATACCTCACGAAGGGTACAAATGTACCTATCGTCTCACGAAAATTCGTTTAGATGCTCGAACATGCACCGTAGCGAATGCATAATATTTCAATGAAAAATTACAAATTAATCATCTCGAGCACTCTGTTAATTCAAGTAGCTACTAAATTCCATTGAATTTTAACCACTGTCAATACAAATTGCCGACGACAGAAACACGTTATTTTTGAAAATTCACGTTACGTACATAGAAATTTGAATATTTCTAAAAGTACGAAATTCGGAATAACACGCGAAACAATCGACAACCCGGCGAATTGTTGTCGTTGGATTCCGCTGCATTTGGTTCCGCGAGCAACCCGGATCTAGTTACCTCAGGCTCGCTATTATTATTACAGATACCAACGCTGCTGCTTGTTCTCGTTATTATTCCTTTTGCTGTTCCTGTTCGTGGCATCGCGTTCGTCGTCGTCGTCGTCGTCGTCGTTGTTGTTGCTGCTGCTGCTGCTGCTGCTATTGTAGCAAGGTGTTTCGTACGAAGAATCGTTCGCGAGCTCGTAAAGAGCCGCAAAGGAGAGCTCGCACGCGCGATAGTCACGAGTATTGCCCTTGTTAACGCCCCGTTAACTCGAACCTCTGGACAAACTCGTAAAATTTACCGGCTTCGAGCCGGTAAGACTACCACGCGGTGTACACGGCTGCCGGTGAATTTTCGCGTGACTTTAAATCGAGCCGGAATTATGTGTTTAGTGCAAACGTCGGCCAAGGTATCGCGATGCGAGAGAGCACCTATCTTGGCTCGCTTCCTTCTCTCCCTCTTTGCTTCTTTTTTTTTCTTTTTTCTTCTTTTTGCTCTCCTCTTCCCTTTACCGTGATTATTCGCCGTTTAAATCGACGTTACGCAGCCAAGGAAAGGAACAAGATGATCGTCGAATGTGGCCTTTTAACGCTACCATAATGGTACTTTGAGAATTCGAATGGAGGATACGCGTGAAGGGGATCATGCGAGGTTTTCAATTATTTTTCCTCCATGCACGCGTATTTACGAGAGCAACGATCAGATTACGGCACTAGTCCAGCTCGTAAAGATGACGTTTACGTACACGTTGTTGAGCCGCGAGATAGTCGCGAACGGGTCGCTAACTCACGTTAACACCCCGTTAACACGAATCCCGAACAAGCTCGTAACGCTCGACGACAGAATTTCTGCGTTACGACAATCGTGTCGACGAAATTCTATCGTCGCGGTATCGATTATACGTTGTAACTTTAGGAAATTTGAACGTATTCTAATCGTGACGTCTATGCTTGCCATTAAACGACAGTTGTATCGCAATTGTGTCATAGCGTATATACGTAGACTTTCTTTCTCTTGTTCTGGTATCTATCAGAGAACTAATTCGTAGCAAATTCATGCAAACTTCTACGGTTCTATCTGTCGAAATTTTAAACGATAACGTTCCGCAATGCGGTCACTGCTTTTCTTCTTTCCGTTTACTATATTTCTGTCTCTTTTTACAGTTTCCAGTAAGTATCTATTGCTGACTCTTTTTAAATAAGATATACGTTGTACTATGCTACGATTCTTTATTAAAACTAGCAAGCAGAATATTCGGAACTATTCAACGATGCAGTCACATTCTTTTTACAATTTTTCACCATCCCTCTTTTTTTCCATAGTCGGAATACGTAGTGGAATTTTCGGTACGGACGTGACTATTGGATTGCGTTATTTTTTATCCAACATGTTTTTGACCGATACGTATAATATTATTAAACTCCGGTAAAATTCCACCATTAACGTTTCCTTCTTACAACCGTAAAGCTACAAGATTTTGATGGACATAGAGCTTATATCGGATTATAAATACGGTGTGGGTCGCCGTTAGTTTTGTGGCGTTCGACACGATTCCTGCATGTTATCTTAAATGCCATTTAAAGCTCCGTAAAAGCTCGTAAAAGGCTCGTTTGTTGTTTGCGCGAGCGAGTTCGCGATAATTCCGATATAATTACGATTCTGCACGCGGTGCACTCGCGTGAAGAAATATTTGCCAGATTATCTGCACCATCGATTCGTTTTCTCCCGAACATCCCCCATTCCCCCTCTTCTCTCTCAAACCCCCTCGCCCATGTTCGAACGCTACCATTTTTCTTTATTCTATTTATTTCGTACGCGAACGTACGATACAGGTAAGGAGATCGTAAAAGCCGCGGAGCTCGCGTGATCGTTACGAATTCGTTATTGCTCTTGTTAACGCCCCTCGCTGGAAGCCTTGGACAAACCTCGTAAAGTTTCAACGGTGCGCCCCGCCATCGAATAGCGCACCGAGCCATCATCGTCGAAAATGCGTCAGAACCGATCGCGTGATGAATAAAAAGACCCCCAAAGTCTCGAGACATCGAGTTTGCCTCGAACCGAATGATACATTTTTATCGTCGTCTATCTGTGGTCGTCGTTAGATAATTAACTCGTTGTATTAGGTCGTCCGAAAAGTTGCTTTCGTTTAATAAGCAAATAATGGATGCACAATATCTTCCGTTTTATATTATTTTATCGAATTACTTATTATCCATTTCGTTCTATCAAAATAAAAATCACAACGTTCGACAGATTAGGTTTCATGTTTGTATAAAGATGCGTCGTTGTTAAAGACGTATCTGTGAAAGAAAGACACTTTTCGGACAAACTAATAATTACATGACGAAGTTACATACGCAACGCAACTTTGAAATTGCGACGCAGAGTTACTTTTTCTTGCTCTGGGACACCGACGAGTGTAGTGTCTATTAAACTATGTATATTACTTTCCTGTATCAGGTATATGCGTGTAAATACGTTATTTGCATTTTGCACTTGTGTAACATTTTAACGTCTTTTTCTGTCAACTCGATAATTAAAAATCATATTCGCTAGCAAAATGTTCTCTTCGTATATTCCAAGGTGTCGTTTGATACGATCAAAGGATAGTAGTTTTCGTCGTTAGATTTACATTTTTTGACAAAGTCGAGAGGGTAATCGGGGGAAGAAATTCAGTCTTTCCAGTCGGGCTTTAATTTAAAAATTGATAAACTCTGGTTGCTTTAAAATTTGAAAATATGAAATATGAAAAAATTGTGATACGTGATTATTCGAGTTAAGATATCGAGACTTTGTTATCGTATTATTTTCGATAATACCTGTAACTTTACTATAAATCGACCACGTTAGAATATCTTGGAGAAGAAAGAAATCCTTTTAAATGTAAAATACAATTACTTTTGCAGAATGTAAACATTTATAAAATTCATATGTATAATTCATATTAGGAATGTCAAAGAAACTACTTACAATTGGTCATAAAAAGATCGAGAGACTGTACAATTTTAATTACTAAAGTCGTACGTTTTCAGTGGATGTACAAGGACAGACAAAAATATTTTGTGCTATATTACACTACACTATGCAAATAACAGTGGAAAAAAGCTTTTAAAAGATATGCATTGTTGTCTAAATGTTGAAAAAAACATTGAAGAAGAGTGAATTTTTACGTCACAAAAAGTTTCGGACACTAATACTAATTATGCAGATAAAATTAGACTAATGATAATTATTCGGGAAAATTTAATATTCAATCGGATTTCCCGCATGTTTAAAGATAATATCTAAACATTTTGACATAGTGGAAATAAGTTTCTTACGATAATGAACACCGATTTCTTTTTCTACATTCTACTTCTAAAAGTTTCTTCAGCATACCCTCTATTTCACCAATGCATTCTGTCTTTTCGTAGCGGAATACTCATAATTATCGTATTTTTAAACCTGTACATCGGCTTTTGCAATCCGTAAACAAACTGCTAACAAAACCAATGCGCGAAATGTGATCACATTTCGGCAAAGTATTTGTTTATAAAGATTGTATAAAAACACTGACACTACTTAATGAAAAACTAAATTAACAAATCATTGAATCTTGCGTTCGAAACTTTCTCTGACATAAAAACTCCCTGTTTTTCCGTATTTTCTTCGATACTTAGACAAGAATAAACGATAACACAACAGTTCTTTTTCAACCTGTTATCTAGAAAAAGTAACGTGACATAATGTGATACATTTGTGTTGGGCCTTGTACATATTAGGTTGTCCGAAAAGTGTCTTTGTTATACAGACCCGTCTTTTACAACGATGCATCTTCATACAAACATGAAACTTAATCTGTCGAACGTTGTGATCTTTATTTTATTTAGAACAGAATGGATCATACGTAATTCGATAAAATAATATAAAACGGAAGATATTGTGCATCCATTATTTCCCTACAAAACGAAAGAAACTTTTCGGACGACCTAATACCTTTACCGAAAATATACAGCTTAGAAATAAAAATTGTACAGCGTCCGAATCTTTTTGCAACCGACTGTACATCCAGTAAAACTCTATCATCTTCTATCCTCGTTCATTTATTCTTCTTCGTTTCTTCTTGTTTTAGGTTTCTTAACAATTCGTTTTGATTTCAGGAACACCGATCAACCGACTGCCAATAATGGCAAAATCGGTGCTTGATCTATACGAGCTGTATAATTTAGTGATTGCTCGGGGCGGTCTCGTAGACGTAATCAACAAGAAGCTCTGGCAGGAAATCATCAAAGGCCTCCACCTGCCGTCAAGTATCACTTCCGCTGCGTTTACTCTACGCACACAGTAAGTAGATCGTGAAGTTTCTCATCCGGGACCCTATTCCGCCTGGTGCCTATTCGCTGGTAATTCGCATACAATAAGTCCCCGCGTTCGACAAAAGCTCATCTGAGCATGAAATCTGCCGCGATGACTAAGGACCAGGCGTTTCGTGTCGTTTCATATCCCGAAGCAGCTATTCGACACTCAGCCTGCGTCTTTTCTATTGCCATTCTTTTGATCTAATCGATCCTCCTTTTTTCTTTATTTTTCTATAAAAACTACAAAGGTAAGTATCATCCTGATCTTTACTCGTCGTATATGTTCGTCGCTTTGTATATAGCAAAATAATTCGCTTAAGATCCGACCATTGACTTCGAATTTGTTGATAAATTATTTAGAAATTTCTTTTTTTAATATTTAAGAATGCGCTTGAGCCCTTTGATAAGAGAAAAGGATGAAAGAACAAGCAAAGAGCCTACCGATGTCCCTATCGTCGACGCAGTTTCTTTAAGGTATCGCGTCATATTGTCATATCATTGTGGAAGAACAAACGTTGATCCATTGCGTATTACAACGATGTGAAGTTTCGTTCTGTACTAATTAGCAAGCGAGATGTTTGTCGCTTAGGAAAAATCAATATTGAGAGATATAAAAATAGAATATATAGAAAAATAGTTGATCTAATAGCAAAGAAGGTCCGATCATATTGAACCAAACGCGAGCCAGTTAAAAGTTAGTAAAATCGTGGTAAGTTCGCATGGTATGGGCCGATAGCGAGACCGACGCGAGTTGGTACCGCGAGTTGCATATCAATCGGCGCTCGTTGCCAAACAACTAACGCTCGAAATGAGACATCTTTTTAAGCTTCGGATAGCTCATTACGACGTTTAAAAATTCACGAGCATAATTTATTAGGAGAAAGATTTTTATTTGCCTTAACTTCCTTTCGTCGTTAATTTACCGTTGATCCTAACCATTGGCATTTCCTCTATATGTTTCTATAACTAACGTTAAGCAAAGGGGAATTGTTACTTTATGATTAAATAATCAATTAATTGTCGATTAATAATTATGCGCTTGCTTTGATCTGTGTTACTGAATTTTAACCACTTGCGCTGAAAAGACGAGCCACGCACGTCGAGACGTTCTTGTATTATACAAACACGTCTTATACAAATCAAATAATACATTTATTTTATTTTAGTAATTTCAACGCATGTTCCGTACCGCGACCCAGCCATTATACACTCGTCCATTTCTTCATCCACGGTACTTCACAATCCTTTTATATTTCTATAACAACTTTTCGACAATAGCCGTTTCTAATTTTCTAAGGATGCCATATACCTTCTTTTTTTTTTACTTATTTCTCTGTCGTTCCTCTTGTCTACGATTTCTTCAACATACTCACTCTGATCAGTAATAATACTCAAGGAACCGTTACTGCCGTGTCCAAATATTTAATATTTATTATCACTGATTCCATCTGCCTGCCATAAGGCTTAGTGTTTGCTGTCGAATCCTTTATTTTCACGAAACATTATTGTTCTTTTTTCTTTTTTAGTGGTTTTATTAATGGTAACGGTTAATCCCTCTCCTTGGGACACGCAGGATTTCCGGGATTCCGGCATTTTTACAAAATGGATGTCTTTCCGATTATCGATAGCACGGAATATTCATTTTCCAAGGAATATTCTACACGTGAAAGCTAAAAAAATACACAAAGAAGGTACAGAGTATGTGCGAAACGGAAGAAACAGTGAAACTATTGCCTTATGGCGTTCACATCCTGCCACTAGAAATTTCCGACTGTTTTCAGATATATCATAGTCTAGAATATTCTTAATAATCAAAATTGGTATCGATATCTGTGTAAAGTTCTTCGTGTAAGATTCTTCTCGCTTCAAACGACACCTCACGGCGAGTTATAGCGTAACGTGCTGGCACGCGCATCTGTAAATTCGTTGCCAGCGCAAGTGGTTAATGATCTTTGGATTTTCAACACATGTGTTAGCTATAAATGTTGTATTCTGCTTATTATAAACGTATTTTATTAAAGTCGAGCTGTACGGGATGTATAAGAAGCAAATGTAGAAACCACCGATTCTAAACCCCTGCAATTTTCAATGTCAACATTTCTTTCCTTTCAATAGACTAATAAGCACGAGGGACAAAAATCTCGAAGAAACTATGGATCGCAAATTCTACCGAGAGAAAGGCTGAAATTTTAATAATTCTTAAACTGGCTCCATTCGCAATGCATTTGCTTTTATTTCACATTCAATGAGGAAGTGGCGTGCTATCTACGAAGCAAGAGGAAATCAAAGGATGAGGAAATCAATCAGAATACAGAGAAAACACGATTGTCGTCGGTTGTGTTAACAATCTGACGATAGTCGAGAATTAACATCGTAATGTCTGAACGCAGATCGAACAGGTGTAAATTGGCGTAAGGAATTAATAATTGCTATTAGACCCACATAGAATAGTTCGTTGAGCGAGAATTAATCGTATAATTCGTATAATTCGAGATGAAAGTTTACGATCGTACAGAATTCGCTGCGTTCAAACACTGAAACATTGTTCCGTCCGGAATACCCAAGGAACCGCGTCAGGTTTTCGTCGGTAAAATTTATGGCATGGCCGTAAAGAGGACTAATTTTGAATTGGATCCTTATAGCTCATTAGGACAGACGTGCAAATTGCGTTTGGAATGTTTAGTTTATGTTGCATTCGATAGACAAAGGCGTGTTATAAGTTAGATACCTTCGGAGGATACTTTGAAATTACGATACGATGGTACAAGCTGCCGAGATTTCTGACCTGTGTCTTCTTACCAATGGAAGATGATCGTGACACACTTAGGATATCGTCTACTAAAAGACTAACTCTGCTAACGATCAATCGGCGTGTGTCCTGCAGAAACTCGAGAGCTCCGGCAATTCTAGTGCAAACAGACATATTCTAACATTCCAACGATATGAACATATTCTAACGTTCGATGGACACGGCAGGTGTAGGCAGGTAGTACAAACAACACAAATACATACATTACGTTGCACTCGACTATAAATCTTTCTCATTAAAGTACAAGTTCCTTGATTGTTTACAAAAACCATGAAGGAAATCTCAAGTGGCAAGCAAAGTTGTAATTTGTTCTTGAACGCGATGTGTACGAGTTCGCGCAAGAAAATTCGACTTTGAATTTGGCACTTTTTTTGAGGGCTAATTTGATCGGACTGTACCGTGTCATCCTTCGAACGTTCACACGCCAAAGAGCGATTTACTTGTTTCGTCTGTCTGTCGTAATCGCTTTACCAGATCGTTGTCCCGTGTGTCTTTTTGATACAACGAGGAAAAGCCGAGAAACGAGCGATCGGTTCGTTCTGTGTCTTTGGATCGAATTTTGATACGCAACGGGGCTACACTTGGTCATCCACGTTGATACGCAAGAGAAAACTATCGAAAAACGATCTTTGATATTTAAGGTGGTCCTTGACGTTTACCCCTGAACACGAAAGAATTACGCATACCAATAACAATTTCCTCGCATATTCCTGAAATTCAAGAAACGTTCTAACGATCGGCGAAAATCACGAGTGAAAAACGACGTGAGAAACGATTCAAAGAGAGCAGCGTGATTACACTGTGGATCGATTCGAATGTAATAGATGTAAATACGAAATAAAGAAGCGAGAAAAGAATAGTCGAGGGGACATCAAAGGGTGCTCCACGTCTTTTGGACAGCCGTTGTTTGGGAAATACTATCATCATTACCATTGGTAAACGCGAGCACCAAGAAAGAATGTTTGTGTGCTTAAGATGGCGGCTTGTATCAGGAACAGCGTGTTCTCCGCGAAACAAAAATATACGAACCGCGGCGGCGGCACAAAAGAAGCTCGGTCAGGGGAACACACAATATTAACGCTCCTGGCCGTGCTGGGAACACTCAAAACCATGGAAAGAAGCCGGCGAGCGTGGCGGCCGGCTCGTGCCGGTTAACCCCATTCGTCACCTGCCAGAGGAAGTCGACGGGACTATCCTCGCCTCGTCCCCTACGAGCTCGAGAATCGAAACGCATGTCAAAATAAAATCTCCATTTGGTGCTGCGATTCGACGAATTCATTTACGTCCTGCGTCTATTGCACGATAGATATATTTTATTTTTTTTATGCAAATTACAATTCCAAAGGTTTTCCACGGTACGGATCCTGACGATCACGATGCGCAATCAGTTGCCAACCCAATATACAGGGTGGTTGGTAACTGCTGGTACGAGCGGAAAGGTTGTGATTCTACGCGAAAAAAGGTCGAAAATATGAATAAAAATTTTTTTTTCTTAATTTTTTTTTTAATTTTTCCATCGAGACAACGATCTACAGTGAGATCCGTTATAACGAGACTTGATAAAGTGCACGCGTACCGAGCGAAAATTCATAGTCGATTTTCTCGAAAACAAAGCCTCGAACGAAAAATTTTTATTCTATATTTTCGACTTCTTTTTTCGCGTAGAATCACCCCCTTTCCGCTCGTACCACCAGTTACCAACCACCCTGTATTATACAAGATTTTGCGAATTTGTATTGGACTCGTTCTGCGATCCGTGAATCACCGATTGTTATACAGCGAGATTTCCAACAACTTGCAACATGCCGCACGCATGAAACAGAAAGCAGAAGAATATTTCTGCATGTTGTGGTCGTGTTGCTCCGCTATATCGTAGCAGCGGTTGAAGACGAGAAAGAATGGCAAAGGAAGAAAATCGCTGTTTCGTTGCGAATATCCGTTAACCGTCTCACATTGTCGATTTCTGTTTTATCTTTGTCACGAGTTAATGTTTCACACACGCCTAAACTTCACTCGAGAAAAACGCTCTTTAAAACGATGAAAACCGCATGAAAACCCATGCAATGGTCGGAATATACGGACGCTTACTGGGAACTTTATTTTATACTATGTATAGATATACGTTGTAAACATCTGATGATTGGTTGCAACGTAAGATGATATTTATTGTTCTTGACCGATCGTTTCAATACCGTTCTTGTGTAAAAGCAGACTGATCCTCCGATTTGTCTGCTAACTAGTTACGATTTGAATTAGGCATTTCACCCACAGCGATGTAGGAGATTACCGATTTTATAGCAAAGTTTCTCCGAATTCAATATTTTCATCGCAAATCGGAGTATTGTTTTTCATTTATTTTCAAATTGTTTGAAATCGAAACTTTCTATCATTTCGTTGGTACTGTAGCAATGACCAGGTTCTTTGAACGAATAACGAAAAGAAACATTATCTTGCGCAAACTTCTAGCTGACTTTTTACTATCGCCGACATATAGTCGATCGAAGATTGAATCGATGATTTCGATATGATTATTTCAATATTGTTTCGAAATTGCGCGAATTTCGAGTTGAGAAAAATGATGGTCAAGAAAAATGAATAAACAGTAGAAGATATCAATGAAATCGAATCCAATTTACATCGTTGTTATTAGCTGAACTTTTCTTTATTCCGTATCCTCGCGATACATAGATTATTTAGTGAAAAATTCAAACTAATATTTACATCTTTATGTACGTAATCAAAGCATCGTTTCAACGTTATTTGCAAATTTCACAAATTCTGTACATATTATCAATCGTGATCGCCGACAAGATAAAATCGCTGGATATTTTAAACGTTGCCTTCGAATTCCACGAACTTGCAATTATTTCTTCGCGGTCGTCGCAAGTTCTATACATTGCTGATCAAAGCGATATTACGGCATCAGCTGCGAGTTACGCAAACGTTGAACTATTTCATCGCAACTGTCGCCGGGCTCAAGTTTGTTCCTCGTCGTAGAGTTTGAAATCGCGAAACCATTCGACGTCAGTTCGATGAAACCCAAAATCCTTGTGCGAGTTTGCGAGCTCGCCAAGTTCCTGGCGGGATAGTTAATATAAATTTGACGGTCGATTTATCAGGGAGCGGCTATTCTGGTAGCGCGATTCGCGACGCTTTTGCCGCCGAGGCAGGATGAAATTAATTAAACGTTCGCGAACTCGTCGCGACAAAGGAGGCGTTCTACGGCGTACAACGCACCGAGTGGCGTACCGAGATTTCTCAGCAGTGGAGAAGAAAAGCACGCGCAGAAGTTCGGCGAGGAGGCGCGAACGCGGAACAGCTGCTTCCATTCGCGTGGCCGCTTAATCGTCTTCGCGCGGTTTCGACGAGCTGGAGGCATCGGCACGATATGCATCCATTTATATAATACCGAGCCTGTCTTCCGTAGCAACGAAGATTTATTGGCGTTTCACTTGTACACCGTGTCGTTTCTAAATAAGATCGGTAAAATCTGCTCGCGCTAGTGTTCGATACGTACGACCGTAAAAATCTTTTAGAAAAATATCACAGATCGCTACTGTATTCGGAACTAGAAAGTTGTCTAACGACAGGAGCGTAATGGTAATATCTTCTTTGACGCGATCTTAAAAATAGGGTGCACGCGTATTTTCGTTATTGGCTCGGATCGTCGCGTCTACGAATCGTTTACCGGGTTGAATAATTGGTTTGTTCGCCTTTCATTGGTCTCTGTACTTACGTATTCTAAAAAATATGTTATAGCAGTTATTTAAAGAACGTACAGATACGTGGACGTGGTTCGTTCCAAAAGTAATAAAAAAGAGAGAGAGAGAGAGAGACTAGTTGTTTTATATTCCAGATACTTCGATAAAAAGCGACGTACAGAGGACAGATAAGTTACTCGTTCGTTAGATGGATTTTAAACAAAAGCGGTGACGCTTAACATTGTGTTTTGAGGAAAGCACAATGAACTTGCTATTCAACCTCGTAAATCTTCGTATCAAATAACGAACGGACAGATCGGGAAGATGTCTGTGAAACAGAGCGCGACGCATTAATGCACGACAGGCTAATGTGAATTATACGGGCGTGATGCTTCTCCGCGTCACTCGTGAAAATAACCCCGCGACGCTCGATGCGTAACGCGCGACACAACGTCGGGACGCCGGGCGCATCCATCATTCCGGCAACCGGTTATCTCCAGCAGAGAAACAGAGACAGACGGAGGAAACGAAATTGTAAAGGGAGACGGCGGCAGCTTACCGCGGGGCCAAAGAGAGTGTATCGCTGTGCTACGACTATATCGAGCCACGCGTCTTCAACGTGTAATTATTTATACCGCGAGGGAGGCAGCGCGCGCAACGCCGCTCTTCCATTGTGTCCGACTCGATGGTAGCCCATTTCCTTCCCGACAAATTTCATCCTCCGAAACGGAACGAGAGATACGCGCGACGCGGTGCAACGAACCTCGACAACGATACGAGCCTCCTGGACGGGACGATACGTTCGTTTAAACGAGTGTTCTTCGAGATGCTAACGACTATAGTTACGGTGGACGTGTGTACCGACCAACGGTCGTTTTGTTAGATATCTACGCGACAACAAAAAGTATAGGCACATACTTTTACGTTCCGACGAAAAGCATTTTGTCAATTTTGTAGTATCAAATCTTCGTAGTTACGCGAAATGTACGAGTCGATGATAGGAAACCTAACGTACTTGGATCTAATTGTGTAAATGTAACGAATACGATGCTGTGCTAACGTACTTGCTGTAGCCACTGTATAGAGATTCTTACGAGTATACGCGTTTCGAATATGCGATCTTTGAATGTTTCACTCGTCAATATCGTAGTCAAAGACGAAAGTTACGTCCTCGCTGAAGCAAGAGAGAACTCTTTATTGACATTGCATATTTCTCGAAACAATTCCTCCATGGTTCGATTTTCTGTTATCGGTAAGAAAAGTTGCTGCTATAGAGGTCGGTCCACGTTGGCTGAATATTTTCAGTAACGTTGTTTACAAACGTGTTCTCGAGCATTTAAGTAAACTTTTATGAACACTACTCTCGAACTGTGAAAAGGTTCCCGAGCGTCGAATGTCAAGGATAAGATAGAGAAATAGACAATGCGAGTGAGATGGAATAGAAAGAGTCAGGTCATCTTTAGCTTGTAAAATGAATACGAAAGTTTATACAAATATGGTTGTGTTTAGTATTATGTTTACCGCGAGGGTCTCTCAGTAATCCAACTAAAGTCGTCTCATAATGAAATTCATAATCGGTTGAATTACCATTGAAAGATTACCTTTTCGGGTTTCTGGTTTATGATGCGACTAGAGGATGGGTAAAGGAGGCATAAAATGAATAATATACCTTTGTATAAGGAGTAATACCGTAATAATATCTCGCTCTCGTACCTCCAGAATATGCCTTTTGTCTTTTAGTTTTCGTTATTGAAGCAATAAATTATGTGAGCAGTTCACGAACATTCTTTCTGGACATTTGAGACTTTTACTTGGGACAGCTCGCACGCTTCTCACGAACAAAGCTTCACAATGAAAATATCCACCAGTGAGAACGTCGTCTGTAACTATGCACTTCTTCGACGACTGTTCGCATATTAGAACCAAACAGGAGCATTTTCACCGGAGAATCTGTTAAGGAACAGATCACGAGTTCCAATATAAGACCGGAAACCGATCTTAAGAAACACGTCGCAACAGAAACGATATTCCTTTGGCGTGTACAATTTGACGATTGTTCCACAACGCAGTTGTGCATGGACAAGTTGTCGCTAGAACGAAACGCCGCTTCAAAACCTAACGCAAATAGAAATCTTCCTCCGATTACGTTGCTTCAACGTAAACGAAACGTTTCTACAGATCGATATTTGTCGGATACTATTTGAAATATGCAATAACGAGAGGCGAGAAGTTCCTCGTCGCTTATTCGGTGAGAAGGTAGCTTAATACGCGCAAGATGTATACCCGAATCTTGAGAGCCAACAAGCTAAAACACCGTAGCTCGTGCCAACGAAGCTCGTTTTTCTCGTGAAAATCAGGCAGTATATCTTCGCTGGTTGTTCGTTAATCGTCAGGGACGCCACGGGACGCGAAAATTCCCCGGAAACCAGGTTTCGCTATGTGGCACGAATTTCTTCGTTCGAGCGATGCAGCGCGAATTTGATTATCACTCTGAGAGAGAAAGAGAGAGAGAGAGATTTATGCCCCGAACCAACGACGCACACCTGGACAAAGTCTCGCGTGCACACACAGTGGAAGCTGAGACGAAACTATGGGGCTGAAGATTGTTTTCGTTGGTTGTTGCTCACGCACGAGATGCACGGAGTTTTTGGTTCGTCGAGGAAGAGAAGATTCTTCGTTGTTAAAGAAAGGAGACAAAGAGAAGGAAGAAAAAGAGAAAGAAGCCGAGAAGGCGGAGGAGGAGAAAACGACCGGGCCGAAGGGCTAGTTTCGGCCGCAGTCTGGCAGACAATCGTAAAAGCCGAACGATCCCTGCGCGAATTATAGGCCACGGTTCTCTTGCGAGAATATGTCTATCCGCGAACGTGTGTGCGAACGTCGGTCGATCTCCCGCCACCTCTTCGCCGAGGGTCTCCTTTTTGGTCTGGCTTCGATAGCGCGTCAAAATAAACAATATTTACGAATTACTCGGCTTTTTCAAAGCTCGTCTTCCTACCGTCGAAGAAGTTGATTTCGTGTTGCGGTTTTCGAGTTATGGCTGACTCTGTACTTGACTCTTGTTACCTGTTTTATTGCTTCCATTTCGAATCTATTTTCTCCTATCCCTTCTTTCTCGTTTAATGTTAAAAATCGGAGATCCGAAAAATAGGAGATCGGTTATCAGCAGGCAACTGATAACGCGTTATGTATCGTCGAGATTTGGGTTTATCTTGGATTAATTGCTCGCTATTTTGCCCTTCTTATCGAATATAAAAGTCGAAAAAATCGAGTTCCAGTGAGAAACAGTTAGCATCTATGAATCGTTGTTCCCTGTTTCTCGTACCTTACTCGACGATAAATATTGGAAAAGTCGAAGGAATATTGGCTTCCAATAAACAATAGCGCGTTGTTGTACGAGATTAGGCTACTGTATACGAGTACAGGCTATTTCTATGCTATAGTTTATCTCTTATTTCGGATCGTTTGTCTCTGATGTCTCTCTTCTTTGCTCTTATAAATTGGCATCTAGAAGATTCAGCTTGTAATAAATGTTGTAATGTTGTTTGCGCATTGTCTATGAAAAACGAAGCATAACCAAGCCAGTGTATTTTGAATTTATTGTCCCCTATTTTCCCTTCCTTGTTCGATAACAAAATTATAAATAACAGTCACATCGCGGTGAACAATTTTCGCGGTGTCTCTATACGCTTTACGTTCGTTTTAGATCGATCGATCTGCTTGTCCTCGATCTTTTTCTCCTTCCACGATATATCGAAACGTATCAAAATTAATGGAAGCAGACATTAGCGAGCTGTCTGCGAATCACAGGCCATCGCAAAGCTATTGGTCTGTCGCAAGCGTACAGGCTTGCGGTATCGTTCAGGTGCAATTAGAACGGTCTGGTCGAACATTAAAGTCGAGCGGCACAGACACGAATGATACGAGACGCGAGATTAAATTAAGCGTCGCATCGTACCACGCACGTCGTCCGGATCTGCCTTGCCAATTTCGCGTCCGGCGAACCGCGACGTCTTCCTCCGCCTCGATGGACAACGTTGCCTTCGCCCATGACGCGATTTCGATTAATACCTACCTCTCCTGTATTATTTTCTCGTCGCGTTCTATGGCACTGTGCCTCGAATTTGACTGCTTTGCTACGAAGGAACGTGATACAGTTTTTCGAAAGTCGAGCGATCGGTTACAAAAGTGGGTGAAATTTTTACGAGGACAGTTATTTGATTGTGTCTCAACATTTGTGCAACGTTTAAGAGAATTGATATTGTCAGCAGTGTTGACTACTAATTGGTAACAGTAATAATGTGAGAAAGACGAGTAAAAATTGCGTGTTTATCTATCGGAGAAATTTTTACAAAAATTAATACATCCAATGCGTAAAAATGTCGGAAAACGACGGTAAAAACCATTATGCAGATGATAATACTAAATTAGCAAGATGGAATCGCAGGATCCCGGATCATTCACGGATATTTAAAAAAATTCCTACTGGATGTATGAATACCAGTGAAGTGACAAGTGACATGTCCAACAAATATTCCAACAAGATAGAAGATTAAAGTGTAAATAAAGAGTAAGATTGGAATCTGAAGGAAATCACATGCTCTGGCGTGAAAAGTGGAGGGACGTCGTGTTTTCCGATGATACGAGACTTAATCCGGATGGTCCAGACTAATTTAATTATTACTTTCATTTAAATATCACTTTTTTAATACTATTTTTTTTTAAATTTTTTTTTAATTTATCGTAACTAAATGTTACGATGGTAGGATGTGTGAGATGCACCGAGCAATTTTTTAAAAACAACAACGTGTCACGTTTTTACACGACTGCATTTGGAACAATACACGAACTTATTGAAAAATACGATAACATTTGCTGAAGAAAATCAAAAGATGCAGAAAAGAAGATCTGTTATCTGTCGACAAGACAGTTTACTGTTTAGAAAATGTAAGGAGGTTTTCGTCCACCGATGGCAAACTTATGGAAAACTCGATACCAAATCGATGTGCAATACGAAGAACCGAATATTCAAAGTGATGAGCATGAACAAGTGCATGCTATTAATATTACAATTTTTACGTTTTTGATAATAATGTAATACTTTGTTCTTATACAAATTTCATTATTATTCTGTACATTAAATTATTAAATATAGTTTAGAAGAAAAAATGTAACAAATATAACGGTTTCTCAGTTCCTGCCATCTTTCTCTTCATTTCTATCCTCCGTTGTTATATAGGTATTATTTCTTATTGCTAATTATCCGTTACCACGTTTTTGTCTAACATAAATTCTATTAATAGATTGATATCTTTTATTAAGAACCGTGTTTTTCTTACAGGAATCTCATGTTCCGGAAAAGCGTACTGGCACGTGCGCACGTGATATAAAATCAGTTTTGTTTTATATTTTACGTGTTATACTATAATTAATCTTACCTTAATTTTTCTTATTTGCTCTCGACAAAGCTGACCCTAATTTGTTTTTCTGCAAAGTCATAGGAAGATATATAAAGGTCATAAGAGAAAAGCTTGATGAGATTCGTATAGGAGAAGATGTAAGGACCATAAAGAAAACTGGGATTAAATGACAACAAACATATTCAATTTAAAGACTGGTCTTTCGTAAAGAACGACAAATATAACTATATATCGTGTTCATTCTCGATATTATTTATACATGTTTATTGTCATTAAACGAGGAAGTAACTTTCCTCGACTGCGTACACTACGTTCGTTCGCAAAAACGTCGTTTAAACGCCGATCGAATTTCATTGAAACTGAAATGTCCCCGGGCGTATCTTCTTCCCTATTTACTGATTTCGACCCTTATATTTCAAACTTGCTTTTCTCCGATACGAAAACGATATTTTCACTAACAAGGAGATTGAGAGCAACGAATTCCTCCGATAATACGTTAAAAGCTTTTCACGAAGTAAGAAAAATCGCGAGATCTTTCCCTTGCCTTACGGTTTAAGCTGCAATAGCGCGTACCGCAAACAACAAGGCCGATCACACGTCGAGCCATTTCACGGCTTGGCTGAACGTTCGAAGTTGTACAAATCGCGTATGTCTTTTGACATGTAAATGCATGTGCAAGGTATAACTAATTTTATTTTGCATGATGTTTGACAAATGATTATTACCAATTGTTCATTGAACAGGAGAGATTTATTGTCTTGAAATAAATAATAAATCAGTAAGATCGACGTACCACGTCTCCCATACGCGTGGTTGATGTTTGGTCCGATCAATGTACCACGTCTTGCACGATATTGTAGGTTAAGGGGTTAGTTTCGAATTTGACGGGGCAACACGAAGAGTACTTTATGTGTCTTAAAGCAATATTGTCTTAGAAAGCGAGCGATAACGGTCTTATGAGCGAAAAATCAACACACGACCTATCGGCTTTCTAAGCGCCTCTACACGGTTACTTTTCTCCCAGGTACATGAAATACCTGTATCCGTACGAGTGCGAGAAGAGACGCCTATCAACGCCGGCGGAATTGCAAGCGGCGATAGACGGGAATCGTCGAGAGGGACGTCGAAGCAGTTATGGGACATACGCGACGAGCAGCAGCACGACGAGCGAAAGTCTCGTGCAGAGAAACCCCCACACACCCAACTCGCTCCCGTTGCACGCGCAAATATCACCGTTATCGTTGGTGACGGCGGTAGCGGCTGGTGGTCAACACCATGGACCGCAATCGCTGGTGAATGGAAGTGCCGCGCACACACCCTTACCCCACCATCCGCATCATCCGCAACATTCTCAGGGAATAGCAAGCCAATTAAATGCAGGTCAGTAACTATACGCATAGGACTAAATTGCGAATTCTTACGTACGCGTAATACGTAGAAATATATAGCTATAAGGTGTAATACTCTTTATAATATTTAGTAAATGAAACCATTTTTTATATAAGCAATTTTTTAACGATTTTTTTTATTATACGTGTTCGTAAAGCTATGTATTTGCATAAATATTCGCAATTTAAACCAACATGTGTATCGTTAACATGGTGACAATGTAACAAAATTATGACATGCCCTGATTACGGAAAGCATTTTATTGATCTTATCGTAGAGTTTAGAAAGAACCGAGTATATGAAATTCCGCGATTTTTGTACTACGATCGATTACGAACAGTTGATACAACGATAATAAGAAAATAATATAAAATGAAATGTACGGCTGGATAAAGAAACAGGTCGAGATTTCATTTCTTCAATTCGTATTTATAAAAATAACGAGAGTGAAATAATAACGTCCACAAGCTGTCGGTACAAAAGCGTTCTAATATTGAAATTTGGACTCGTTTCTTTAAAATTCCGCCGGTCGTAAAGAGATCTGGAAATTCTCGGCACGATTCGAACCAAGATGAATGGAAAAGAAGTACCGGAAACGAGGGAGTCGAAATGGAGCCTGAGAGAATCTAGATGAAAAGTTAGCGGTGCGCGAGGAGACAGATGCGAACGAAGGAAAGAGATAGGTCGGGAAGGGAGCAGAAGAGGAGCGGGTTTATTTTAAATCGGTAGTTAAGGTTCCGGGCCTCCCCAGAGATGATGATGCGAGAGCGAAGGAGGCGTAATTGATTGTACGATCCTCCGGGAGACAGGCGTTAACGGATGACTCTCGCTAACGAGCATTCCTACTTCCCTACCCCTTTCTTCCTCCTTCTCGACGCTACCATAACCGTACTTCGCCCCTTTTCGCCCTGTTTCGCCACCCTCTGACCTCGCTTCGGACCAATTTCGCTCCTACGACTCACACCCCATTTGCTTGTTCTTTGCCCCGCCCCCCGAATTTGCCTTTACGTCCAATCTGTATGCTTTCTCTTTTTTCTGCGTACTATACAACGTATTAAATTCTTTCTTAGAACAACAAATTTATTAATAGTCAAAATCATTCGAACAACACGTATCATGGCTTTAACGCGTTCACCGCGAGAAGCGGATTTAAGTTCTACACGTGGTACAGACTTGAATGCAGGATGCGAACTAAAAAACACGAACCTACGGAAGAAATATTTCGCAATAATTTATATCAAACACATAGACCAGACCTTGCTGCAAAATGTGATCGTTTAATTTCTTTTTTTTCTTTTTTTTTTTTTTTGGCTTTTCGACTTTCATGTCGCTTGGTAGTCAAAAAAAGAAATATTTTGTAAGAAACGAATAATATTGGTTTAGTATTTGAGCTATTCCAACTTAATTAACGTTAATCTGCGTGATTCTCTTATCAAGTCTCTTTTAACGTCCAAAAAGACGATACAAATCGTATACGCGGTACCAATAAAAATGAGAAAAGTCCTAAAATTGGTTGACGACATATCGAATGTAAAAACTGCACTTACGGCTAGTAATGAAAATCGAATCGAAATTAATCGCGTTAACTGAGGAAGAGCGGATATGCGGTTGAGACAGACAGTAGCAAAGCCGTACCTTAGATAAGTTATTTGTCGGAATGTCGAAATGGGAGTTTGGTTCTGACACATTCTGACGGAGCAGATCTTCTCGATTTCCTCCAACCGCTTTCCTGCTTTTCCTTCGTCGTGTCCAATAGAGCCACGCCAATCACTATAGAGTCACTCTAATTTAGTATCTTATCAAACAACTATTCAAATCCGACAGTTGGCTTTTGAACGTGTAAATGATCGACGAAAATCTCCTTTCGACAGAACTGCAGTTTCTCTTCCCCTCGATAATCTTTCCAGGACCTATTCCTGGGATGGCACCATCCGAGTTCGAAACACGCATGGTCGAATACGTGAAGCTATTAAACAAAGAACTTAGAGGTGGTGTTACACCGCCACCCGTAATTCATCGACAAGATAGCGCGTCACCTCCACCTTTGACACCACCGAGGGATGGCGCGTTCAGTGCCCTAGAAATGTCCCGACTGACATTGTGGAATATGTACAATAACAATACTCTATACCCAGGAATGGCTCATCAACCGCCCATGTCACCACAGGCCTCACACTCACCGGTACCTGCACTTCCCAGTCCTGAACCTCAAAGGGAAGCTCTTGACCTTGGACTTAGGTAAGAATTCAACTCTTAATTTCAAAGGAATGACAAAGATTAGTAATAGAATTTTTCTTAGGTCATCGCCCATATGCTTATCACCAATGAGGCAAAGTTCACCCTCTTCAGGAGGTAGCATACAAATAAAGAAGGATCAAGATTTAACTAATACATGTAGAATGCCGCCGGCAAAAAGATCACTCTCCGAAGACGATAGTCCGGTGGAGAAGAATGCAATGGTCGCTGCCGGCACACATATTAAAATTTCCAATCGAGGTAAAAAAAAGAAAAAATGGACGAATATGATTCTGCTTAGAAGAAAAGAAACAAATTTGACCTTCGCATAATATCAAAATATATCTCCATTTAAATTATCTATCTTCTATGTTTGATATTTTTTGCTATTTTAATATTTTTAAATAACATTTCAGTCCATAATATCACATGTTTCATTCTATAAAATGTTTGGTTGTAGGAGATGGAAGAAACGGTGATAATTCCTTAGTAGTCAGTATGGAGCTGAATGGAGTGATGTATCAAGGTGTTTTGTTCGCTCAAAGTAGCAGTAGAACCAAGGACAATGCACCGACATGCAGCAACAGCAATTCGAAACCGTCTCGGAATGTGATTTCGTGAATGCTCAACGATTAAGGAACCATCAGCCTATCACGTTGTCTTGATACTTGATGATTATCTACATATAACAAGGGTAATAACCCGTGAACGAACGAGAAGCAGTCTGCCATGATCGAACTTGATTTTTCTTTGAAGACTATAATTTACATTTACCAACTCGAATTGTCTTTTGCTCGTATCATACACGAATACCTGTTAGGTTCCTAGAAATTGTATAAATATATATGATACGTAAATTAATCGTGATGACAATAGGCTGCTTGGATGATGATATTATGAATGGTATTGTATAAATAATGTATGCATGTTTTGAGTGCAATGAAAAGATATCTTTTTAATTATGTATCTTTATATTTTACGGTTTCTTCCGTTCGATGGAAACCTTCTCTGTGTATCGTTCGCCGCAGATCTCGCATTGTCTTTCCTTTCGTTCAACCTTAATAATATAATTAAAAAACGAAACAAAAAAGTAGTAAAAATAGTACATATTTGTAAGGGTGAACTAGAACGGAAAATATTCGCGAGAAAGAACATATGTTAATTTTTGGTGGAATTCTCTCTTTTTTCTTGTTAGCACAGTTCTCTTTCCAAAATTTGCTCCTTAAACCAATCGTTATATTCAGCTAGTGCTCCCAGTCAAGATCACTGGTGAATGCTTTCTACTTCACAAACTCTACAAATATATATTATTTTTTCATCGAATCTCCTACGGATATTTTATAGCATTTTAAATCAGCACGTGTGCGTTTGTTTTTATCATTATTATCAATACGATATCATTGCAAATGTAGAATCTAGGTGTGTGTATATGTGTATATACAAATATACTATATATATACATGCGAGTACATGCATATATATGTACACCTACGTAAATGCGTGCGTAGACAATTGTCCATCTTGTCGCCCGTTTGTTAAGTGTACATAATCATTCAAATATATTTTGCCTTCCGTAAGAGAGAACCAGAGCGAGAAAAAGGAACAGAGTTCAGTGCGACAGTTTATAAGAAAAATCCATTATTATTATTATTATTATTATTATTATTATTATTATTATTATTATTATTATTATTATTACTCTACTATTACTGTACTACTATTCTACTACCACTCTACTTCTACTTCTACTACTACTACTACTACTACTACTAGTACTATTACTACTACTTCTACCGTCACTACTAGATACAAAATTTTTATTTTCTTTCATTTTCTTTTTGTTACAGCCAAACCCTTTGACAAAAAAGAATCGGAAAGTGAAAATGCTTGATCCTTCACTTTTCATTCAGACATTTTTATATGATTCTTTCGTGAGTGGTCTTCACGAAACAGAACGTGGGCTTAGAACACATTGTTACATATTCTTTTATTTTTATTCTATACTTTCGCGTCGTTTTCTTTATTTTATACTAAGTACGCAAAAGATACGAGCGTTTACTATAGAAGCATTTAGCGGCGTATCATCCGAATGTTTGATCCGTTCGCACCTTTACCGTTGACTCACGCATCGTCAAATTTCCTAAATCTCTTTATTTTTTAACGATGAATAAAGATGTTTTTCGATGTCTGCTAGGGCCAGTTCGATAACAATACCACAGTCAAGTAACTATAAAACACTGAACACCCACGAATCGATCTATAAATATATAAATATAGTAATGTTTACTTTACATAATGCCTAGTACGTAACGTACGTAACGAATTGAAATGTATATCCTTTGTAGAAAATAAGTGTATTCGCAATACAATGAGTACGAAAATAAAACCACCCATAGACATAGTTGTTAGGATAAAGACGTAGCGGAGATAAGATATTAGAGAATAATCCGCGCAACAATAATACAAAGGACATAAGATAGATCAGGAAAGAGATTTGGCGAATGATTTATCGACCATCTCTAAAGCAATAGCCGAACCCGACATAACACAATAAGATCTGAGAATCTGCGTATTAATAATGATGCAGGTGAGGAAATGAAATTGTTTTATTGTTTATATATCGAATATTAACCAAAAGACTGTTACATAGAATGTATATTATGTAGGATAGAAATAATTTCTTATTATTAAGAGCGACATTGTCATCATCGTCAATATCACAACCATATAGCTATTATTCCAATTACTACTATTAGTATTATTCAAATATTTACTACTATCATCTTGTTATGGCGTGCTAGCAAGTGACGGTTCTAATAGAAGAACAAAAAAAAAAAAAAAGAAAAAATGACAGAAAAAGGAATATTTGAATCAAAGTTAAGAAAAGGAATCCTTGTTGCTCTTGCATGAAGATAAAAGGCTGATCCCTTTTTTCTTTCTTTTTTTCATTTTTATTCGAAACATTTGATCTCAAATAAGAAAAATATTCCTGCGGCGATCTTGAAATTAATGACGACATTTTGATTCTTGACCATCTTTTTTATGTGGTAAATTCATCGTTTTACTTTTTAATTGATTACACGAAACACTAAAATGCTAAAAACATCAAATACAAAAATGAGCAACAAAAAAATAAATATAACATTACCAGTTTCGCTGCACTCGATGATTTTCATAGTTTACAAGACAATTATTAATGTTTATTGAACCGACTAGACTGACGCCGGTTTGTAAGTATTACTACTTTTTTTCTTCAATGTCGAAAAAAAAATCAGCATATTTGTAGGCATAACATTGTAATAATTATTATATACGTTGTATATACTATATACAATTTAAAAAAAAAAAAAAACAGAATGCTGACGACATCAACTATTTTAATCTTTGTAAGTAGCTTAATTATCTGTAAATCCATGTAAACGAGCCTACAAATATTATAACGAATAAAATCGATATTACTTTTATTTCAATAGTCTATGACCTCGTTATGTCTTTATACAACATGTATATACTTTGTCAATTCGATCGAATGTTTGTGTCTACCAAATTTTTATACATATATGTAGCGACATGAACTGTCGATCTCATTGACGATAATTAATTACAATTTCAATATGTAACGTTATATTCTTTAGCAAATTTTTCGATCTTACACAATATTGCTTGTTTCTCTTCTAATGTCGCAAAAGCATATTGTACAGATGATAGACAAAGTTTTATGAGTTGTTCTCGTTCTAAACCAAACGTTGAACTAGCTATTTCGTATTCGTGAGACAAAGATGTATGAAAAACACCTTTGTCGTCGGTCTAAAAAGAAATAAAATATTCTTTCCAAATAATTACTCAGATAAATGTTAATAACTCTACTCACACCAAGACAAATAGGATGTCCAGCTTCAAACAAATATTTAAATTGATGAGATTCATAAGTAGGTACTGTTTTACATTGAACATTCGAAGTTAAACACAATTCTAAACAAAAGATAAAAAGCAAATGTTAAAACAATATTCAGTATATTTCTGTATAAAGTAATTAGCAAATTTTCATATGTTTACCACTCTTACCTACAGGAATTTTTGACTTAAGAAGCAAATTAAATATTTTGCTTGATCCTTGTAGTGTGGGATGAATGCAAGTGCAATGTCCCAATCTGTCTGGTTTAAATTCAAGGATATCTATTGTTTCAGTTTCATTTGAAATCTATATGAGACAAATGAGAAAACACTTAATGTATTCAAAGATTCAACAAGATTAAGTTCAGTTTAAATGGTAACTAATCTCTACCTCTGCACAATGGATTGCAATTTTAAGTCCAGCCATTCTAGCTTTTTCCAATAATTCTAAAAATGTATTTCCTGTCATTGGATCTCCACTGAGATCAAGTCCAACAATATATTGGGGATATTTCTTAATAAAATCTATTGCTAATTCTATGTTTTCTTGTGCTGCTTTGTATCCTTGTTTACGATTAATAGATATTAATAACTTCAATAATATGCCTGGAAAATCAATCTTGCACACCCTATAATATCCAGTTAAAAGTACTTAGATGTTTGATTGATTGTTTAAAAAACAAACATTTTAGTTAAATCTTACTCAAATGCTTTTATAATTGCTTCTACACATTCTTCTTTTGTCATTTTTCCTTGAATAACACGTGGTGTGCTTCTAAGCTCCAAATATATTACGTTATCATCTTTGAATTCTTTAATTGTATCGTAGGTAGAATGAAAAACTGCTTCTGGTGTTACTACTAATGAATGTGCTATGTCAAATACTTTGAAACACCTACGAATCAATTATTGCACGTTTTCAATATAATAACACAATATATAATTTGAAGTTGAAAACTCATTCGTACTCGCCTAATGATGAAAAATCTTTTATACTCGTAAATATTTTGTCAGAGTCTTCTGAATTAGGATTTTGCATTTTATACAATTTCTTCAAAGTATCCACGCTTAGGGATCCATTTAAATGAGCATGAAGTTCCTGTTAAGCACAGAAGAAAAGATATCTTTTAAGCATTAACCTATACGTTTTATGTTGTATAAGTTTCAGATTACATACCAATTTTGGAAGAGCTCGGCAGAAATTTACTAAATTCATTATAAAAAATAAATCAAATTTTATTAAACATATAAAAAATATCAGTCTATTTTAATGTGTCGTTTATTTCAAACTACTGTTCCTTAAGGCTGAAGAATTAATGCAGTAACCGATTGCATTCGATACGTGACTACATATGTACTTACATATATGTTCTTTATTTAGTTCCTCAATTTATTGTATAACTTATTTTCACGCTTTTTTTAGTCAAACAATGAATAAATAGGATGGTGAAAAATATACATATGTACACATAGATTCAATTAAAATATATGTTTATAATCAATTTAATAATAATAGAAAAGTACAGAAATATGGACTTCATACATAATGCAAATAGTATATAGCATTTTGAGAAAATATAGTTAAAATAACTTTAACTTTGTACGTATTTTATCAAACTTATATATGATTTAATAGATTTTGAAGTGCCGTGCCTTAAAAGCTGTATTGATATTAGATCACTAAAGAATACTTAAAGGTACTAAGGTATAGAAAGTATCAGATTTTTAATGTATCTATAATTGGCATGTGTTTTGTATACTGTGTTATAGAAATTACAAGTCTAGCATTTATGAAATGTATACTGCAGAGGAAATTTTAATTATTTTTTTTTATCTCAATTGCATATTTCTTATCTGAAATATGTCCAACTTTTTTGTAACATCTAATAATTATTTGTTAAATATTTTTTATATGTAACATTTATTATATCTGTTTTCCTATAACAGACAAAGAATAAAAATTAAATTTTCATGCTTATGATCAAATTTAGTTATATGTATACATTTTTCCTGGAATGTTTATATATACATATAACTGATTATTTATAATTTCTTAATTAAGAATTGAACATACAAGCACATTAAATACATAAGATTTTAAATTTGGCGTGGAAAAAGCTTTATAAAATAAAGTCGTATTTCCAGATTTTCAGATTTGGCATCAAATAGTTTGTATAGTATTTGTACAATAAAAAACATAGTGCCAACATAGGCAAGAATAACATTGGTCAAGCATAAAAATGTCTTATATTTTAAGGTTGAATACCATGCCTAGGAACTGCTCATAGTGAATCGTAATGACACCATCCAAATCTGTATCCAACTGTCTGAAGGCAGAAGTTAATGTCTAAAAAATAAAATTTATATATTTTTTTAAACATAAATGTACATAATCTAACAAAATATTACACAAATGAATACTTACATATAAGACTATACAGCACTGAATGAAATCATCAAAATATATAGTGCCACGACCAGCTCTATCATATTTGCGTATAAGAGTGTCTATAATTTGATCTGATAATCTGTATCCAAAATTTGTGAGAGCTGTTTTTAATTCATTTCTATCAATATTTCCACTGTTGTCCCGGTCAAATGATCTAAAGCAATTTTCCCAGTCTGTTACATATTTCCACAGAGCTCCAAATTCTTCAAAACTAACTGTTCCCTTTTGATTTTTATCAAACATACCTGAAGAATCAGGATCAGTTTTGTCAATGTCAAACATACCTGTATGAATGCAATGAGATAAACTAAAAATATATTAAATATGATAAAAGACCATGCAGATCTACTCAGAAACTATGGAATACATTGTTATAATATATCATTTTAAACATTTTTATTGATTTACGTGGTCATTTAAAACAATAAAATCAAATAATTACCAATCATTAAACGAACTGTTTCTGGATTAAATGGTGTCCAAGTCCCATTAGAAAGAGCCTGCTGTAATTCCTCTGCAGTAATTGCACCAGATCTGTCCTTATCAACTCTGCAATATCCAAACCAAAAAACATTAAGTTTGTTTGTGTCATATGTTATTTATTATCAAAATTGTATTTAGTATACAATTATTTATAAAATGAATGAATAAATAAATATGTTAAGTTTATAAAGCTGTGTATGGAAGATAATCAAATTAAAATTAAAATATCTTTTAAATGACGAACTTTTAGATAAAAATACCTTAATACTTTTGTGTAGAGGATAAAAAATCATATCGGATCGCGTATGAAAAGATATAAAATTCCATCTAAAGAAATATTAATGACGCTGAATTTCGAAACAAAATGATCTCGAGTCAAAATTCGTTGCATCATTGCATGAACCCTTTGAAATAATGCATATAATTTTGTCACGATAAGTTTTTTCGCACAACAATAAACGAGCCAGATATTAAGCTAATCCACTCTGTATATACATACATAATTTGTATAATTTGCAATATATAAATGTAATTCGTATCATTCATGAATAAGCTAGACCTAATTAAGGATAACATAATACATATATATAATTAAATATAATTTAACATTTACCATATTACAATTTGAATGACAAAACATATGCAGAATTATAAAGGTTATATGCTCGATATGAAAGAATTAGATAAACGAATAAAATTCAAATAAAGTTTGACATACCTTTGAAAAACATCCCAGAGAAATTCTCGACTAGGCATAGGTGATACAAAAGCCATCTTTCAACTAATGTTTACTTTCACAAAATATAGGATTAGAAATAATTATATTTAACACTTCTATCTGTCTAACGTTACTTTGTAACTTATTATGGTGACAGTGTAAAAGATAATATGAATTAATTTGCAAAAAGTTTCGCAGAATACGACGTCATAAACACGTCACACCACTGATAGTTCTAACGTATGGTGACTAGTTACTATACTACGTTTATATATACTATATCATATTAATCATATTAGCTATTTGGCTGGTTACTTTCAACTATATAGTATATCTTGTAGATCATACAAACAGGTCTTGATATTTGCTAGGGAAAATTGCCCGAAAATTGAATCATGTCTACTCGTAAAAAATCAACATGGAAGGTCAACAAAATCTGCGTTCTTGTGAGACAGACGAAGATGAGAAAAATGTTTCTGTCTCTGTTTGAGACATTCATAACATGTCACGCATGGGCAGAACGAGGACCTTCTTGTCTTCCAGATTAATTTTTCACAACTAATCACGACTCGATCTTCGGACGATTTTCTCTAGGATTCAGTACATAAATGTCATGATCTGTTTATATAATGTTGTACTATATCATTGTACGTATAAAGAAATTACTAGAAAATTATTTAAAATCTCAGAATAAAATAAACTATATTAATTGAATTAAAAATTACTTCTTTATAAAGTGTTATTTATTAACAATGATCATTACATATTACAATGCATATAATGGATAAAAGAATAAATATATAAACGAAGTAATATATCTTGGCCAATTTGATTAAGTTAATCTAAAACAGCAAACAGCTCTCTTTCTCTTTAAAAACATTTATGATAATCTATCATACTTTTTTGTATATGATTGTTCGCTAAAATAAAGATTATTATCATCCTAACAGGATACAAGGTTATTAAATAAAGCTTGTTATGGTTTTCCACATTTATAAATTTTCCTTACAAAGGAAAAATATTTCATGATTACTAGGTAAATTATATTATCTAATTGTGTTAAACATGATATCTAATGTTATCTATAGTGAAAATATTGAATAAAAGGTTTATTTATACATATTTTGAGTTCTGTGCACATTTGTATTACGTTTGTTTAGATCTTTTTATTTTCCATGCCCCAATTCTATACTTATACCAAATGAAAAATAAATCTTTACCCATTTGTAACCAACTCCAGAAAGGGACTATTTTGGATCCTTCAATTTCTGTCCAATTCACAGGAATCTCAATAATAGGAATGTTTAGAATTCTTGCAATATATAACATTTCTACATCAAATGCCCAACGTTCAACATGTAGAGCTTGAAATACAACTCTTGCAGATTCACGTGTTATAAGTTTAAAACCACACTGTGTATCCCTAATACCTCTGACTCCCCAAAACCACACTAGGAAATGGAATCCATGCATTAGTAACAATCGAAAAAAGGTTCTTTTAGCAGTTTCTTCTTTCTCTAAATGAGCTCTAGATCCACATACTATTGCATGAGAAGAACTGATTTCATTTGGCTTATCTATATAATCAACTAGAAAAGATGGTTTTGTCACTATAAATATTTAAGTTTACTTTATATTATACCTTAAGAGATAACTTACATCCTAATATATTTTTCAAACTATCATCTAACTTTTTTAAATCTGTAAACTTAGTAGCACCATCAGCATCTGCAAATAATATTACGCTCCCTCTTGCACTTAATATACCCTTAAATAAAAATAATTATGATAAAAGATAATGACAATAATAATAAATTAAATTTCATAATATTCTGTTACTAACCAGTCTTACTGCCCCACCTTTCCCTCTGTTTTTAACAAGATTTAATACTCTAATGTTATCATATTTTAATGCATACTGATGAGCAATATCCACAGTTTTATCTGAACTTCCATCGCTAACTATAATCACTTCATAAGTACACCCATTTTTTGAACGGTTTTCCAAATATTCCAAACACTCATCTAACATTACTGGCACTATAAATTAAATATATAAACACATTATGTTTTCATAACATTACTGTTAATGCATCAGTATTTACATCTTTGCTCTTCATTATAAGCTGGTACTATAACACTTAAATGTACGCTCCATTTTTCATATAAAGACGGAAAAGCTTCTGTTTTTTTCGTTTTTGGATTGAAAAAGTACTTTTCCTTCTCATCTTGCCATATTTCTGGATATGGTTTCGTTATTATAAATAATATTATAGAAAACTGAAAGCATGTAATTAATTTCATTATAATATCGAAGAAATAATCGCAGCTACGTATACAATATTTTAATAAAACAAATTATAATTATAAGATATTAATGTACCTATAGAATTGCCACGTTTATACAAATTTAAATAACATAAAAATTGTAATTATAACCTAGAAACGTACCACAATTATACATATTACTGCAAATAAAATAGCATAAAGAAGTAAATGCCCTAACGGTATCATATTAATATTATTATGTTTTTAAATATTAGCAAAAAAATACTTTTCAAAACACGTATTGTTTCATCCTTCCTTATCTTGTGTCACCGCACATGCCTCTGAAGTTGTGATTAATTTGTATACATTTCGCAGTTGGCTGCACTAAATACAAATTTTATCTATTATTTTATTGCTGAAAAACTTTTATATTTAAAATGAAAAGTAGTCACAGAGGAAGTTTAGTATTTATTAGAGATATTAAAAATTAAATAATTTCAAATTTGTTATACAATATAATTCTTCGTAAGCAACTAAGTAATTGATAATAAACGTTTGCCCACATAGAGGGAGTTCTACATTTTCAAATTTCTATTTTTATTTATTATGTTCAAAAAATCTGAATTGTCACAATAAAATAAAGTATACTCTAATCGACATTCACGTCTCTATTAATTTTCTGTCTCATGTATTATTCGTTTCGCGTAATTCATTGTACGCTTATTATAAATTAATTTATTATAAATAGTATATTTTATTTATGTACATGAATTAAGTTATGGATATAAAATATAATGGATTCTGATAAAAACAATGAAAATAATAAAATTAATATTTCAGTTGAAATGAAAACTACTTCTCAGAAAAGAGATGAAGATAATACGTATGATACGAATGATACAAATCTAATGATTGATAATATCGCAACAGATGAAAGAAAACCGAAGAAAAAGATAACTATAACTGTAGACGAAGATGATCCATGTCTTAAACAGGAAGACAAAAAAAGACATGTACGATTTGTATTTCCTGGTGAAGATCCAAGGTTTGTTTTACTATGTTACTTTTCTGTTAACTGACATCTATAATATGATTAAAATTGATCTTTTTCATATTCTGAATTAAAGTAATTTGTAATATTGTTATTTAGATTTCAACAACAAAATCAAACATTACGCTGTTGGGTAATGTACCATGATTTCTATCGTTGCGAGCGTACTTTAGGAGAGGGATCAGACGTATGCACTTGGTTTAAACAAGTCTTTACATCTATATGTCCAAGGGAATGGATTAGTCGATGGGATGAACTTAGGGTTAAGGACAAATTAATCTAACGCAAATATAAAAATCAAGGGAAATTTCCTAGTAACAAATATAGAGTTTAGGAAGATTGTATATTGTTTTCTATGGCTAAGGGATATAAACTTAAGTTTAAAAATAAATAAACTCGCAATTAGAAAAAAATATTAATCTTTTATTATACAGGTACAAGACTTTTATGAGGTAACTTATATAGAAGTATGAAATGAATATTTGTTGCAATGCCCGACGTTGGCCAGTCATTCGGCTGCCTTCAACAATCGGTCAACAATATCTTCTTTCTCTTTTACATTAATCACACTAGTTACTTGCAGTTCATATATGACACTTTTTACATATGTAAAAAATAAACACTTGCAGCAAATTTTCTTTAAATTTTCGTTAGAATAGAAGCTTGAAATAGCACAGTATTAAAAATTTTGCTTTTTTTAAAATTTATGATCTTTATATAATAAAATTGCTACTTTAATTTGTGCACAAACTCTTGCCGTGATGAAGATAACTTACCATCTTCGGGTGTTACTTCTGCTTGTTAACAGCTTCCATCTATGTGGGATTTTGCATTCTCAGAAATAGTAGTATCTGTAATTGTAAAGTGATAACATTTACTCATAATAAAAATTGTTGGAATTTAGAAGTTAATAGATTATAATAAAGTGTGATCACTTTCAATAAAAATCTTGATTTTTATTTTTTAATGTCCTCTGAATCTTATGAATAAAGATTAAAACCACCTTACGTATATTTTAACAATGCCATTTTGGTAGCTAAATGCTACTTGGTTTGGCTCCCTGTTTGATGAATAAATTGACAATCTCCATCACTGCATGTTCCCATCAGTTCGTATGGACAAAGGATGCCATTGGGATTCGTGTTCCTGGTTAAGAATGATAAAAACAACAAAAAAAATACTCGAAATTTTTGTGAAAGTTAAATTAGAAGAACACTGTATATTTTTTATTTAGAAATAAATATCCTATATTATTGAAATATTTAGAGAGCAAAAACCCACCTTGGTACCTTAAAGTGTGTTAATATTGATTCATAAGGTAAAAGTGTTTTTTTCGTTGAAAGTTCCCCTTCAAGTCTCGTAGCATTCCTCCTTTTACTGCCCGCTTCTAAAGTTGTAGACCTTATTACATTATTTTCTGGTACCACTACCTCATTATCCAGCTTTTGAGCATCTTGCGAGTTAAGCACACCAGTAGTAGGAACAGGATTATCACTTAAGTTTGTTTGTTCAGTAGATACTTCTTGTTCATGGTTGTTTTGTGTAGGTGTACTTTCTTCATTAATGCTTGGAGCACAATTATTTAATACTATATTTTTTTTCTTATCTGTATCACTTACATTTACTGTAGTAACTTCTTTGTGTACAGTTTTTCTAATTTCATTAGATTTTATTGGAGATTCATTTTCGTTTAAAATTGTTGTATTGGATTCTTCCAGAGTGTCACTTTGACAAATTTCTGTACATGCACTAGACACAGTTGTTTCTTCCAATTTTGATAATTCGTATATGTCGGAAATGTCAATAGATGGTACTTTTTTCCGGGAAAGTTGCCGCGTGTGATTAGCTACTTCTTTCAATCTATTATCTAAAAGTTGTGCTCCAGCTTCAGGTATCCTAGAAGATACAGTGAAAGAATTAGAAATATTTATATTTTGTGTTCACAGTGATTTGAAGATTAATAGTAATGATTCTATTAATATATTACTTATAATCTCTTCCTACAATTCTATTTCCCAAGTTTGTACAAATAATTGCGAGTTTATAGCATTTTTGGCGACCTGCATTGATTTTTCCGCGAGCTTCTACTACTTTTGGACCTATATTATTAATACGATTACGTTGCACTTGTAATCTTTCTTCAGCAACTTTGAGCTGTTCCCTGAGCTTTTTGACTTCAGCCGCTAAATTCGTCTGTAGATCTCTTTCCATATGCCACTGACGAAGATTTTGCGACATCTTCGCCAAATCATCTAAGATTGTATAGCTGTTTTATCAAGAAATGAATAAATTACTATATAGAAATACACTAAAAATTAATGGATATTAATGAATTTTCATTGGAAAGTTGGTTACCGTTTCATAACTAATTCTTGTTCTGTATCTATTAAACGTTGTTCTTGTTCCGCGCGTGAAAGATTAATAAGAGTATTTAGCTCTGTCTTGACATCTTTTTTAATTTCTTCCCAATTTTCTTCTACGCTTCTTATATCTTTTGGTGATATATTGTTTTTGGGCGATAGAAAATGGATGTCATATTTATCTTTTGTACTTGAAGTCAATAATGTATCTTCCTGACATTGTGGAAGATATATTGTAGATTCAGATGTATTAAGACTTTCATTCCAACTTTGAGGTGTTCTTGATAAAATAATAGTCGATGTATCTGAGTCCACTGTATTGTTATTACCAAATGGAGTATTATTAGAAACAATGTCTTCCTTTGTAGGACATGAAAGTTGATTTATATTATTATCATATATATTTTTATTACTGCTATTTTTATTTCCAGAAATATTTTCACTTCGATCGATTATTGTTTCGTTATTTAAGGTCACTTTATCATTTATTGTTACCACTCGATCGTTTGTATCATTTTTTACTTGTACCTGTACATATTTTCGATTTACTTCATCTGTAGATAAAATTTTTAAGCTAGGTGAAGTTTTTGCTTTCGTTGGACTCTTTCGCGATATATTCGTCGGTTGCATGTTTCCAACTGCTTTGTTTCCAATATTATTTGGACTACTTTCAGCAGATACAGATATATTATTTATTATTGACTTTGTTAGTGCTTTTGTTTGAGTTGGATCTGTATGTTCTTGTTTATCAACATCATACATTTTGCTGATACATGACTGAATGTTGCTCGTTGATATAGTGGTACTTTTTACTGAATCTGCTAAATTTTTAGAGCAATTTTCCTTATTTAATTGTTGTGTACTTATACTTTGACTTTTTGAGGGTATTGTATAATGTAGTTTCGCATATGACTCTTTACTTGAGCTATTGGATGATATAGGTTTTGAAGATACTTCCATATTTTTATTTTTTATTAAACTGTTGTTTTCTATTGTTTTATGTAGCTTCAGCTTCTCGCGTTCTAAAATTTGTTGTTTTAACCGTCGATATTCCTCTTGCTGAGATGCAGGTAAATGACGAACAGCCTGTAAAAATAGTCAAATAATTAAATATTTCATATATGATAGAATATTTTGTTGTAGTATTCTTACCAGTGGTGTTTGTAGATTGGATGAATTTGATTTTTCTGGTTTTGTTACTAATACTGCATCTTTCTTAGATGTTTGTGATATTACAGTTGGTCTTGCAGCTGCCATAGATTCTTGTTTTTTCCGTACTGCACGTAAAAATTGATCTAAATTTTTTTCAAACTCTGCTGTAGGATTTATTGCTGGTTGATGTTTTTCTATTGTGACAGTATGTGCTGAAGAAGCAGCTGTACTCTTTTGCCATTCAGATTCAGAATCACTTTCTGTATCAGACTCTAAATTTATAACAATCCTTTGTGTATCGGACAATGCCTTTGTATTAGCAGACCATTTACTGTCATTAGATTTCATTTTAGACAGAACTTCATTTTCTGCAATTTTTTGCTTGTTATAAATTGTAGCTCTTTGTAAATTTAATCTCTTTTGAATCATTGTATTTTGGTATTTTTTCGCATTATTTACAACTTTTGTACTTGCAGGAATTGAAATTCTTTTTATAAATTTCTTCTGTGGACTTTTTGTTATAGGAATTGATCTTTTTCTTCCAATTACTGTGTTTGAAGCCTTAATACTTTCAAGAGATAAACTTTTCTGTGTAACATTATATATTTTCTCTCCGGCATTTGATTGATTTTTATCGTTTTCAGAACCACATAAATTTATATGTGGAGTTGGTAAATTATTAACTGTAGATAATACCATATTTGATACAGTTTGATTTGATACAGCAGATGTAGCACTTGTTGTTGTAAGCGCAACTGAATTGGAACAACTGTTAGTGATTTTTGTTCGTTTTGGCAAAGAAGCTAATAAAATTGCCCTTAATGCATCTTCATCTTCATCAAGACTTTGTCTTCTGTCTTCTGTACTCTTTTCTTGTGCTGATGTATCATTAGATGAATTATTACTTCTCTGTATTTTATCTTCATTAGTTTCTACAGAAATTTTATTTAGTTTATCATCAATATTTTTGGACATTTCTGACGTACATATATGGACACAATCTGTCTCGTCCATTCGTGTCTGCGTTTCTTTTTGATTTTGTTTATTATCTGCATAAAGAACTTGATCTGATTTACATATTTGCTTATCTACAGTATTTAAATTATCATCGTTTGTACATAATGTATTGTGTTTTTTTGCAATTAATGATGCAGCACTTTTTCTTTTTAATCCCCTTTTAAGCAGTTTCTTTTTCTTTTGTGTTAGAATTTTAATATCACCTGTATTATTTGGGCTTGTAATTATATTATTTTGTGCCAGAGTTTCACTGGGATTACTTTCTACTAGTGAGATATGAGATGATTTATCTGTAGATATTTCATTAGTTACATCTTCATGAAATGCAGTTGGTATAGTTAAAATAGAATGTGACTTTTGTGAAAAGGACATTAATTTTATAGGTTTAAAGGAAGCATTTATCTTTGTACTACTTTCTTTATTAATAACAACTGGCTGCATTTCTGCACTTTTGAATGTAGGTTCTTGTTGTAATGCATTCTTTCTAGTTGGTAGTGGCAGTTGCAATTGTTTGTTTGTTTTCAAAATTGGTGCTGGAACTAGTGTTCTATTAATTAATGTTGGTATTTTATTTGTATCTTTGGTAACATCTGGTAATCCCTTCATATAAAGCGGTTCTGATATTTTGTCTTTAACATTATTTGATATATCTGGAATGTACTCTGAAGTTTTTATGTTTTTGAAAGTATCAGTTAATAGATTTACATCTGCTTCAGTTTCAGGAAGATCATCAATTGTTATCATTGAACTACTAGGAGATATTGATTCCATAAGATAACTTGTATTAGACCTAAGAATTGGATCCAATGAAAATGTTTCTGCTTTACTTAATTGTTCATCTTCATTTACATTGTCTACTTGTTTTGTACTTTGTGTATGTTGATTTGTTGATACATTATTATATTGTTCATTATTTCCACATGTATTAGAAGTATATGATTCTAAAGAAACTAAGGAAGAATTTGAGATAGTTAGTGGACCAAGAGCTTGTGGAAGAGCATGTGATAAATCAGGATCATATACAGGAGTGTCAGTTGGAGAATAAGGCATTTCTTGGATCGAATTAATATCTAAAACTTCAGAAGTATGATTGCTTTTAACAGTAGCACATGTATTTTCATAAGAAGATACATTTAAATGAGAATGATGTACTTTCATAAAATCTGATTTAAAAGTTTCTGTTAAGTCAGTTGATGAATATTGTATATTTGCATTTGTAGCACATAATGGATTTTGTGATTGTGCATAATATGCAATATTTGGCAAAAAACTTCGATTTTCAACAATTTTCTCCTGATAAGATTTTTGATCATCCTGATTACTTGTTATAGATGTATTAAAATTTGCACTATTATTTGCTCCATTAAGAGAGATGCACGATACATCAGATGGTTGAATACCCAACAATTCTGTATCCACAGATATATTGGCAGTAATTTTGTCTGTTGGAGAATATGGTAATTTTTCTTTTTCTTTTTCAACATATGTATCTAATTCCATATCCTCTGTATGATCACTTTCATTTACAGGGAATGGAGTATGAGGTGGTGATGCAGAATTTTCCTCTCCAGGTATAGGAATGCTATCTAAAAAGCTTTGAGTAAATGGACTTTCACTACGAAAGCTATTAGATTTCTTAGACTTCCCCAATTGAATTCCCTTTTGAATTCTATTCTGATGTTTTTTTAATACAGCAGAACGAAGTGCAATCATTCTTAATTCCAAATCTTCTTCATCTTGATCATCATTCATATTTGCACTCACATGTTTTATAGTTTCAGTCTTTAGCTGTTCATTTTGTTTATTTGATTTATTTTGTTTTGTTTCAAGAGCTTTCTGCCTTAATAATGCCAAATCTTCTTCATCATCTGCATCATTAGATTCCTTTTTATTTATATCCTTTATAGATTTTCCTTTTGAAGAATTTGTCAAATCAGTATTATTGTTAGAAGCACTTTTCATCATATTTGTTAACTTCTCTTTTAATGAAGATGCATGCTCTTTATTTTTATTTAAAGTTTCTTCTAATGAATGAGTTCCCATTGAATCTAATTTTCTGACTTTTTTTAGTAATTTATGTGTAGTATCAGTATAATTATGGGATGATTTTAAGTCAATATGTGACGTTTTCCGAGGCATTGTCTTTGTTGAAGATCTGTATGGTGATCTTTTAGGAGATTTAAGTCTTCTTGGAGACCTCCTTGTCACTGGTGATCTAGTACGAGTAATTGGCGATTTTGATCTTCTAAAAGGAGATCTTGTTTTTATAAGAGATCTATGTCTTTTGGGTGGTGATCTTAGAATTATTCTTGATCTACTTCTTCTATGAATAGGACTCATTTCTCTGTGATGTGACCTAGAAGTATTTTTTGTCGTATCATCTTTTACTATACTAGCGCATTCTTTCTTAGATACATCTGCAGTAGCCGAAGAATCTAGATTATCCAATGAAAGTATACGATTTCTTTTCTTTTTCTTCTTTTTTTTCTTTCTGTTTTTGGAAGGAGAACGTATCATAATTTGTTTAGAATTATCTGCAAGACCAACAATTTCCATATCACTGTCACTTGAAATAGGCACAAGGTCGTCATTTTTTTCTTGAAGTGTAGAAGCTGTATGTTTTGTTCCAATGCATCCTGATTCTTTCATTTGATGAAGATTTTCTTTGCCCTGGACTGCATCTTGTAGAATAAGGTCAACTTCTACTTGATTAGAACATGATATGTCGAGAATAATAATACATTGGGTATAGAAAGGTTCAATATGTTATCAAATAGAAATACATTTTACACAAATTATATCCCAAAATATTAAAAATATATTTTTTTAATATTCATATTTAATAAAAGAAAATTGAATTTTATTTCAAACTTATTTTTCATAACAATATAAACAATATAAACAATATGGAGTTAAAAGTATTAAAAAAACACTATATTATTTAATTTACCTCTTCTATTAGAACCCTTGGAAGGATAAAACTTGGCAGGAGCCGTACAGCACGTTGCATTTTGTTGAGTCGACAGAAAATTTGAACAATGAGAAATTTTAGTGCCATATCCGTAATTTAAATGTCCTTCCTCGGAAGAACTTACATCTTCCAAGGATATCTCACCTTCTTCTTTCTCATCTAACACACCAACTGTTTCCGTACACTCACTCGACAAATCGCTAGCCATTCTTGAACTTACCCTCGAACCATGAACAATTACTCGCGTCCATTCGTAATAATACAAAATTGTTTCATGAAAATTAGGGTTAATTACGTATTAACAATAATTGTGATTTTTTTACCGATCTAAATCTAACACTCGCACTACACTATATTATAAATAATACCGCGATTAAAATCCTTTAATATAACGAATAAAAAATTTAAATAATCCCGAATACCGTATTTAATTTAGACAAAGAGAAATTACTTAGTCACTAAAACATCCGTTTTTATTGCAACTTTATCTTCACAACTAAATGCATGTAATAGTTCTGCCATGCTAAGTCGTTTTCAATGCATGATACGAAACAGTTGGTTTTCATTATTCACTGATTCGGTGTGTTCTAAAATTACACAAACGATTACATTACATGAAAACGAAGCGATTAATCTTTGAGCAAACTCATATTCACATTTTTTATTAATTTATTATCATACGGAAAATTCTACTTTTTTTTGTAAGTGAAATTTTATTAAATTGTTATACACTGTTTGAAAAATGATCTTTTTATTAATATTTTTCAAGTATTTTTATCGTAATACTTCAAGTATTGTATCGGCTTTTCACTTTCCCTATAATGTAATTGACATGTACATATATTGTTATTTCAAATTAAATATAAACATGATATATCATATACTATATGACATAAGAAAGCGGAAATATTACTTGTCAGTACTATTTGGTCGCAGTTTTGAACGAAGAATATTAAATTTTGGTTGAACGTAATGTTCAAGTAAATCTTTATCAAATATAAAGCGTGCTAATGATTGATCACCGATACCAGACAGGACAGCTACAAATCTTCCCATTTCATTCACACTCTTCATCTGATCTTCCATAAAGCCGGTAACAATAAAATCACTAGCATTTAAATCACCATGTTTTTCCGCAACAGCATTTACTGCTACTAGTTTTTCAGCTACCTCTAATTCCAAAGTCAATGCTGTCTAAACAAATTTAATAACCATGCATATTATTAAAAGAGAATACTTAATTCTTTCTTTTAATTATTTACTTTAAAAGCGTGCAATGGACATTTCCAATCTTGGTCGGAAGGAGGTTGTATTGGACATAAATTTACAAGACCCCCGCGCATTTTGACGTAATTTAGGAATCTGATAGCATGCTCATGTTCCTCGTGATGCATTTGCATGAAAAATGATTCACAGCCAGGCAATGCTACATCTGCGCGCCCGAAGTATGCAGCCTATAGAAAATAACCGATTTACATTAAAGATAATACTATTAAAAAAACTATATATTTATTTATCTTTTTAAGAAACAAATAGTTCTATTTTTTATCTCACCATGGACAAATAATGATAGAAAGCTTTCAGTTCCGTATTTATTTGTTCGTTTAATATAGTTTCAGTTTCTTGATGAAACTTAAAATTGGCCGGTTTTCCACTTGGCCATTTCGTAGGTTTATCAATGCAAAATTCATCCTTGCAGGAGGTTGCCAAAAATTTGGCAAGAAATAGTTTTGGTTTACATATTCCCTTGTAGAGTTTAGTTCTTCAAAAAGATTACTTACATTTTCGAATTATACTCAATATTAGATTCTTTCATAAATAAAAGTTACAAACTTACTCTTTAGTATATAATTGTCGAACAAACGAGTTGAAAACATCACTAAGAATTTTTTTATCACTACGCAATTTTAACATGATTTATCTTTAGTTACAAACAATTTACATACACATTTCTTGATATAAAGAACTTCGTCAATTGTAAAAATTATTCTTTAAAAAATTTTCATTTTTATTTGTATGTTATGTCATATGTCATATTATCGATTCGCAATTTATTTTCGATATCACGCATAAATGTTTTTGAAACAAAAATAGAAACTATATATAATCAGGATTGCCAAGCTTTATTGCGCTCAAAGTTAGCACTACGTTGTACAATATATATAACGTTTGTCACACTTCTTAACATGGTAAAAGATGTAGATTCAATCCGAAATGAATTTGTTACTAATACTTTTTGGAAGTATTTGTAATTTGATGCAGAAATGTACAACACTTCAAAATTATACAAGTTCATATATATTTATTTTAGCAATAGAAATTAAAATACTGTATTTATTTTTCACATTAGTATTGTGTAATGTACAATTTTTTGCTCATTCTCTGTCCATGCATAGTATGTTGACGTTTTTACTACAATAATAGTGTTAAATTTTTAAAAGGGCGTTTTATTCCCCAAGTTCTTGGTCGATGATATGTACTCCTACACCATCGCCAACTCTTTCTAATTTTGTTATGTGGTTGGCAAGTTCATTGATGGAGTCTACTTGTTCTTTCAGATACTCGGTTTCAAGGAAATCTAACAAGTTTGGATCGTTGTGTCGAGTCGCTAAGGCGTGTATTTGGAGAAGACTCTGAAAATGATAAAATATTTATAAAAATATTTATATACTTTATATTTCACTAAAAAACAACATTACATTTTATTACTGCAAAATGTTCATGTTACAAATTTATAAAGAAAAAAAAAATCAGATTGGAGGAGCTGGGATTTGAACCCAGGACTTTCCGCATGCGAAGCGGACACTCTACCACTGAGTTACACCCCCACTTAAAAGAACGGGTATTAAGAATCTATAAAGGAGAATAAGTTGATATATTAAAAATATCAATGGAATTAAACTATAATTGAAAGTATTTCGTACATTCTAAAGAAATAAGACATAATCAAAATGTATATAGGAATATTATTTTCATATAATTTTGTATAAAATTACTTTTCTATTCTAATAACAATTATTACATTTGAAATAAAATTTTAATAAACATACATACCTCATTAACTTGTCTCTCTAGCTTCAATGCTTCCGTCATAGCGTCATGAGCGCTGATCCAGTCATTTTTTGGCGGGTTTTCAATAGGTGCCAGAGTGATGCTGCCACCTCTCTTGTTTTGATAAGTCATAAATTTCATGGCGTGTTCTCTTTCTTCGTCTGAAGCTTTTTTGAAATACGTATAATGCCCTGGTAAAGCTACGTCGCATCTATCGAAGTAATATGCCTACAAAAATAATCACGATAATAGAACATGAAATAAAAACACAGAAAGTATTCATGATGAAAATAATGGTATAGGAAATAAGATGTTTCTTTTTATTTAAATTTTATTGCTAAAGAAAATTCAACGTCTAGAATAGCCACTTAATCGATATATTGACTAACCATAGACAGATAGACGTAACTCGAGAACAATTCCAAATTGATTTGGTTATTAATCGCTTGCTCACAGTCTTTGTGAAAATTTTGTCTAACCAGATCCATGATGTTCGATTTCATTGTAGTTAATTTCGTCAAAGTAGAGCGCAAATATAAAGGCACCATATAATAACACTAATTTCGCGGACCTTCACGATGTACCGACTGCGAGCAAATGATGCGCAGTTGTGGCACACGCAAGCGCGCTGTACACATTTTATTGATTTCATGTTCAAAATTGACCTTGAATACAAACATAACAAATTAAAAAATTTAATGTTATATAATGATTTAGCGTTTCGCGGCGTTGTGATAAACATGTTTGTTACAGATTGTTATTTTTTTCTTTTTATGTTTTGAATTGATTGAATTATTATTCCATATGTTTAATTATTACTTATAATTTACAATAAAGAGGTACGTACGATGGACTTCTAAATCTATTAGTATTTGCATTCTTAAATTGATGAATATTTTTAGCTTTGCCTTTTTGGATTTAAATGTTGTTTGAATTACGTGCGTTCAGAGATTTTCCACTATATCAATAGGATGGACCAATAGGAAGAAAGTCTGAGTGTCAATGATTTACTTTGGTTAGGTTTCGGAACGCACATGCATGATATGCAAGTGTATAATTATTGTGATGAACTTCATGATTTGATTTCATTTTAAATGTTGAAGGTAGATCTTTTTAATTTTCTTTTTTACAAATTTTGTTCATAGTTAAATTTATCTTAAATATCATTTTGAATTTTCTACTTAGAGAATTTCGTTTTTGTTAATGTGACATTGATATTATAATTTTAATGTTATTTCGTAATACTATTCTGGCTTTATATGAATAGTGTACATAATTATACATCTTTTTTATTTTAAAATTTATATCATAATCTATTTCAATGACATATTAGCTTATTATTGAAAATGAAAAGATTCAACTAATAGGTTATGTGCGACGTTGTTTACATATATCCAGGTTATAATTAATCTAATTGTTTTCAATATAATAATGCATTTGATATTAACATTGTGATATCAATTTTATCAATCATATGATTTTTTAATGTTTTTACAGCAAAAGGACTATGTATATGTAATGTACAAATGTACTTTGTCAAAGAATATTATCTAATTGACAGGCCATAAATAGATTTAATTGCATTTGATGAATAATAGTTGTTTCTTTGCAAACAAATTTTTATCTGACATTAATTTCTAGACAGTTTTATTTTATTTAAAGGATAGGAGGAAATGTATTCCAGGAGAGTGGGAATTTACACATAATGATCATAATATATAGATATAATTAATATTTTATTGCCATATTAAAGAAATTACTATATTACAATTATGTTACAATGTAATGTTTTATGTTTTTTCACCATTTTTAGGAGGTAACTATGATTTGAGAAATGGTCACAGAAATCAGGGTTTAAAGAACATTTTTATAATTTATATGTATATTATATTTTCAGTTAAGACAGTAATTAAGATATTCATTAAATGTTCAATAGTTATTATTAATAGAAGCTTTAAAAGTTTTATAAGGTTTTCTATAATAACTTATAAAATTTAGAATAAGAGAGAAATTTTAGAATTTTATTATGCATTGTGAAAACACATTTGTAAATGAATATTACTCTCAAGCTATTCGATATATTATATTATAAGATTTTCTATAATGTTTATTGCAAAATTTAAAGTTAATGTACCTATTATTAATAATTTTAGAATTGTATTATGCCTTGTAAAGATAGATTGGTTGGTTAATATTAGTGTTTTACCATATACTAAATTCCATATTTTGTGCTACAGAGAAATTATAAAATTTGTTCATGTCTTGATCCAGAAGATTTGTATAATTTCTGTTTAGAAATCTTACTTGTCACACTTCGAAAAAATACTGATTTTGTCATACCATCGATGCTTCGTGGAAGCCCCCATCATAGCCGCTGTCACACGCACAAGAGTCTTATGTCTAATCTTGTGCAGTGGCCAGCAGCTGCATTAGGGTCCATTATTGTTCTTATTTTCTTCTTATGCGAATGGTTTCCACTTAAATAATTTTTTCCCGAAGTTACACAGCTTAAATGGTTGTAAAATGCATAGAACATCTGCGACAGAAACAATGTATTAAAATAAAGGAAAGCATAGGAAACGAGTTTTATCTAGTATGTATAGCATAAATTATTCGATAGATTTCGATTGGCGTTTGAGGACGATTTTCCTAATTCCTTTTGTTCCATAGAATTTAATCGTTATAGATAGCGTTATTATCCTTATTATGATTTATTTAATCTCACTTTTCTCGTGGCTCATAGTTGAAAAAGTGGGATACCAAGTAGTAAAATATGTATAGATGTAATGAATGAATGAGTAAAGTATAACTTGGCTAGCACCTTCTTTTACCACATGTCAATGATGTGGTCTACATATTTCCTCTTATATATACTGTGTACGGATAGTGATTCTATGCTAAATATCTTAAGAAATCAATGCAACGCTTTAGTAGTAATTTCCTAGATGTCCTTTTATTTGTTTAGAGCTGTTTTCTTTATAGAAATTCTTGAACTTCGTATACTCTCTCTTTATAACACGATGTTCAATTTAAACGAAAAATGCACTTCTATATTTATCATGCATCGTCGAATTACATGTTTAACTAATTTGTACTAACACATTTCTAATGGTCACGAGGAAATAACATATATGTAATACATGCCTCGTGTCCATGTAAATACATGAAAAGTATATCCGTACCAAGATAAGTTGTGGGGACCGGACATCTGGTTGTTCTATAGGTTGATAGGATAGTTCGACTTGAATACAAAATTCATCGCCTTCGATTTTCCTACCCGTACATTTCTACGATGAACTTTCCATAGTTTGTACATATCTAGGCTAACTCTTTTTCCGTATTCACCGGAAGTTAGAAACGCCGAACACGATTGATAGTGATGGAGATCAATTTTGAGCAATCGTTACAATCGATGTCGCTACAAAACTCAACCATAGTTTTGTTCTATAAAGAATAAAATATCTTCTTATACTTTTATTACAGATTTGTGAATATCCACAAGTGAAGATTCTGTGACTCGACAGTTTTTGTTAAAAGCTGGTTAGAACATTTTTCGAGGATACCCCTTACAGAATCATAGTTACTCCAAAATTAGCAACCTTGTTCCAAAAGTTGTGACAATAATATCTGATATCAGGATGTTCACATCATAGCATCGAGGTACACCTTTCAATTGGTCCAGTTATATTCCTCCACTCACTTCGTTCACGTATAAAAATAATAAAATTCATGCGGTACGAAGCGTGCTCTATCCACTAAGGGTTGTACGGTGTGTGACAAGTAAATGCCAAACAGAACCTCCGAGTAATCGCACTTGATCAACGTTCTTTTTAAATTGTTTCGGTATCACTACGCGATCGAAGCTAAGCGCAAGTTAATAAACAACGATCTTTGCACTTCTGTCCATGTTCCGAGCACAACTGCCGATACCTTCTTAGTTCACCCTTGGTTATATACTAGGACACCACGTGGTCATCTAATCCACCGACCAATGGCAGGGTGGCTTTAGAATGCATTGGCCAATCAACATTTTCCTTTAAGGTCACAAGACACGTGTTTCTTGGGAAATAAGGGCACAGGCATTACGAACGAAATCGTATTTGCGTTACCGAAGTTGGACGATCGAATAGCAGACACAGGTACACTCTGCTTGCCTAGCTTTTCTTCTCTTTCCTCAATATTCATGTGTTATGCGATATTTGACGGTATTTTTGCTCATGATCAAGTATCAATAGTTCATTTTATCTATATTTTGATCTCTTTTTTAGTATCTGTATAGAAAAAGTTGACTTTATCAGCAATTTCATTATTCTAAATATATTTTCTTTGGATCACATACGCACATTGAATTCTTATACCTGAAGGGGCATGTAGCAAAAATTGATCTCTATTAACGAAATAAATTTATTGATGGCCTTTCTAGGATCTATATGTTATGTTTTTGTCAGTTACATAAATGCTTTCTATTTCGTTATATAACTTCAGTTCACCCTGTGACCTGGCTATCGCCGTCTGTTAGCAGTCTCGTTGTCTGTAGTGGTGTTTAATGATATTGTGAAGAGGTGAATCCTTAAAACGTATCCCACATACATACCAACGCGAAGCAGGTACCCCGTTAAATAGCTGGATCCGGCATTACGGCGACCTAATTTTTATGCCTTGCTTTAGACCATAATTGTCGCATTAAATTCACGATTTATCATTATTAAAACATCTATAATTCACGCTTTCTACTCCAATCTTATTCCCAAAAGAGTTTTTTTTTCGAATTTATTACAGATATTTTCAAAGTAGTTTAATATCGTATCCATGTCAGAGAAACCATTTATTAAGACCCCTTTCTCATAGTTCAATAGTTTTTTTTTTAATTTGATGGCCAATAGATTTAGATAGACGTAGTTGCAGCTATAGAGTCAAACTAACAGGGATATTATCAATGTAGACTGTCGGCGATTTTTACGGTTTCCCACGAAGGAGGTCATGTGATAAAGGACACGAGATACATAGTTGTCAGGTGAAAAATCAAGCTAGAATCATCGTCAATCTCGGTTGCACAAATTTATCTGATATCAAAAGAGCATTGAGAACGATGGCTTAGAGCGTGTGCAAGGAACATCAATGCTAGAAAGCAGCGTAAGAAGTGCGAGTCATTAAGTTCCATTTAACAAATTCTCTAGGTAGAACAGAACCAGTTTTTTCTGTAAAAGTACTTCTTGCCCTGGCTCACTGAAGGACCATCGTTCATCGATTAATAACCAATTGGATATTTCCTATTTGATTCCCGACTATAACTTGAAACTTGAAGAAAGGACGAGTCGTTGAGACGGATAGTTCTGTCAGTGAAGGAGCTGTGTTCGGAATAAGGGTGGAATGCGAGAAGCGGATGAAGATGAGGAGTCATCTAGCTAACCTTACGCCCCTGCTGTACGTTCCCTCTGACCGAAGAGACAACAGCGAAGAGAAAGAAAAAGAGGACGGTGACGGCGGGGGGTAACACTAGCCGAGTAAGCTCTGGACACTTCTCAGGATTCAGGGCTTAGCACCCCTGGATCCTCAGGCTTCACGTCTGCCTGGCCTAACCTGGGACTCCTCCACTGACTCCACCGGTACCCGCTGTCCCCTTTTTTCCGTCTATCTTTCCACCGATCGACAACTTTCTTTTCCGTGTTCTAATTATTCTCCGTTCGTCTAGTCCGCCGTTTTCTAGCATACGATCACGCTGTAATAACAAATACACGCGTGAAAGAGATTTGCCGAATATGCTATGTAGAAGATGCATACAGAAATCGACCTAAGTTTCTTTTTAACCTTTAAAGGCTATCATGGGTGAAATTTCACCCCAAGCGAATTTTGTTTTAATATTATCGTCCTGTGGTAAAACTATCGCAGTTTTATTATTTGTAAACTTATTATTTGTAAACACTGTAACATATAATTTTTCTGCTCTTCATAATAAGGGCTCTTACGTTTTATCTATCACGGTAATACAACATAATGATACTGAGACATTTAATTCTTTCACTGTGAAAGATCGCCGTACGATCTCGCCGAAAACTCTAAATTGTTAAGACTTATAATCGTCACGACGATATATGAAACGCTATGTGTTTCCTATTTTAAAATCTATCATATGGGAAGCACATATACAGTGGATAAGTAATCATATCCAAAATATACATGAAATAACAATTTCTTTCAATTGTGCAACATAGTTATTGCAGCACGTCGCTATTTTAATTTACATTGAAAATGTTGATTCTACCTGTTACGTTCGTTAACTTTTTAAACTAGAAAAGCTGTGCTACGGTGATCTTTTATCCACGATAGCTTGTAAAAGTGAATGGTAACCGGAAGATCTGAATCGTGCATAGAATGTACATTGCACATGCATCTGTAATCATGCATTTCTAGCTACAAAATTCATGGAATTTGTATACCTTGGCGGAGTTGTTCAATTGGTTCAATTGGTCAAGTTGCTTCAATTCATTTCTTGTTAGAAGGCGTAAGTGTTTCCCACGACGATTACGGCGAATTAGTTGATCATATAGGTACCCACCTTAAGTTTATGTCATATTTCATATCGCAATTTTACAATGAAATAAGACAGAAACATAAGACGGCTTTCCTATGTTATTCCGTTTTTGGTGTTGTCATTTTCTTCGTTCTTGCAGTTGATTCCTCTTCCATCTTCAGCATGATGGTTACAAGAATGATGAGTAGGATTACAAGTATAACTTTGCGATTGTCCTAACATCATATATGTTCTTGTCTATAGTGAAATAATGATACTGACGCCATTGTACAAAGAATTTGCTATGCGATATAGTGGACAACCATGCACTGCAGTGTCAGATTGGTATTACATATCAGAAGGGTGGGTACGAGTTAGGATTTCAAACCAAGTCCCTTTACAAAGATGCGTCACTTATTTTTCTTTTTCGTTTTCGTCATCTTTTAATAAATTAAAGTATTGCATACTTAAACTGTTAGGCTATTACAATAATATTCTAGGTCTATAAACAAGTGCGCACCTTTTTTTAACAATATACAACGCACAGTAGGGAATGAATTTATGTAATTTATTATATATAACATTGTGTTTTTCTTAGCAAAGAACAGTTATTATTTATATAGGTTTTTTAAACAAGAATTGAAAAAGGTGAAAGGCAAAGTAAGATATTTAAACGTTTTAGCAAAAGAAGTAGATTAATTGCAGTGATTAGATTAAGAGAAATATATTTGGAAAAAAGAAGGAAACGTTGCATACAGGTGCCTAGACAGTTGCATACGAATATACGCACGTGAAGTTGCATAAGAAGCCCTAAATCTGCTTGAGGTAAACGGGATTAATCTCATCCACCCCACGCGAAGCCTTGTCAATCTCATTGGCGTAGAAAAATAGAGTTCTTCTGTGAATTACAATTTTTTTGGTTCTAACGAGATTCCGTTGTTCGTTTTTAAGACTTCCAGCTTTTCAAAATATCGCTCTGCTGCTCTACATATTATTACACTCTATCTGAGTTTTCGTTAAAAATTAAGCGGTTAATATTAAACTGTTAAACTGAATGTTAAACTCTTAAAAATGTAGAATCTAGTTCATATAGACATGATATGTTATAAAGTAATATCTTCATTTGAATTTTGAAATAATAACAGTTTAAAATAATTGTAGGAATAGTACAGAATGCCACAGAGAGCATATTGAGACGGTTAACTATTTTGAATTACAACAAAATAAATGTTATAACAAATATTAATATTGTTTATCTGTTAACAATGGAATACATTTTACATGATACATATACAATATGTTGGAATACATTTTATATGTATAATAATATCATTTGTTGCTTTAAATTCCATTTAGAACTAACAGCTATGTATATATAATAATATATACATATATATATACATATATATACATATATATACTAAATAATATATCATTATATAGATTTCTAAACATGTAATTAATTATATAAATTTTCTCCTCTGCGTTATAAATTTCGAGAGATTGTAAAAAAGACAATAGTTTAAAAACTGATCATGCTAGATTTTATGTGAGTAGCAGGCAATAGTGTCTAACTAGACATGCTATTTAAATCTATTTTCCAAAGGTTAATCGCTACACTATAATCTCCATATTACATTTTATTTCAATCACTAGATTTATATTTATTAGATAATAAAATCAGTACAAACAGAAGATTTTTTCTGCATATTCAACGAATCGTTTTTTGTCGTTTGGATAATTTGTGCAATAACAGAACGAGGAGACAGAGTGTATATATATTAAATTCGATTTTTTGAAATGTTGTTTATACCGGTAGATAGCCTCGATCTTCAACGGTAGCATTTGTGCGACGGCGGCCGGCATCGTGACGTCCCAGATTACACGATCTCACGTATTCACATAATTTCTAATTATTCCGTTTCGTCACAACACTCGTATGTTAGAAATTTACTTTTCCGAGTTTATAAACAAACGTTTGTTGAACACCGATCGTGTACGACGCGTTTGCCAAAACAACTTGTCGGTTTCTCAAAGTTTAACCCGCCATCTGGTATGCTCCAGAAATACTAATCGGGTTGTTTGATGTTCGCAAATTTTATACAGCTGTTTTATTTTCTAATCTTTGAATAATTAACAAATTTTTGTTGCCAGAAGGAACATGTTTCATGCTAAAACTATATTGTGTATTTAAACGTGGCTGGTAGCGCGATAGTAAATGTTCTTAAATATTCACGAGATTAATATCTATAATGAAAGATAACTATTACAGGTTTAGGAAACGAAATTTATCAGACATTTCATAAATGTTTGAATCAAGCCACGTGATGGAAAGTCGATATTACATAACGAATTTTCATTAAAAAAATATTATACATATCGACGTTAATTTTAGCGTTAACAATATTTTCCTTAAATATTAAAAAATGAATCCTTTAATGTTTTAATAATAAAAGTAATACAGCAATCAATAGCATAATTATCTAATAAAATGATAATAGTATTCATTCAAAGCCTCAGCGTTAGTAGGGCAATGGTTCGTAAGTAGAAGTGTCCCGTGCTCGGTCAGACATCTCTCACTGCGCGCTGACCACGATTTTCTTTCGAGTAACGCAACTTTTCGTAGTCCGGACACTAAACCATCCTAGTATGTTCGTAACCGGTTCTTGCCACATTTACCAATAGTCATCAAACCACTTGTTTTCTTTACCAACCCTTGCACTAGGGTTACCGATGTGTCATGCATTTATCGACCTACCTTGGTATTGCAGTTTGCAGCCTTGCTACTTGTTTATCCTTTTTATTCTTCTCTTCTCTTTTTTTTTTACAATACATATTTTTTACAATTTTCACCCTGCGTTGATTTTGAAGTTATAACGCTCGAACATTTTAGGGGGGTTGTTCAAGGTTGAACAAGCAATTCTCTTTTTTTACATAGAATATGACATTCAATTATTAACAGCCAGTGATTATACAGTTACACTAAAGCGTATTTAAATCTGAATTAATGTCAACGATAATGTCGCATCCATGACGTGGGTCATTTGATGACGTCAAAGAAAAGTTGACTATATCAGGACACTGAACTCGTTTCAACAGCTACAAAGGGAAAAGCTAGAGGTACAGCGAAACTGGGGCAAAAACAGGTATAAGAGAGTATGGTTGAAGTGCAATTTTCGTACTTTGATGGTAAAAATTGATTGAGAATACTCTGGTGCGAAATTGAACGTAATGAAAACTAGGACTAATATTAATAGCGGTGTACTATAGTTCAGACGTGAAATTTTCAAGTTGTGTATAAATAATTCGACCGTGCAAGCAATGTTTTAAAGGTCAGTTAACACGTAGTGAAATATATAGCAATAGATCCGTCAGGCTTTTAAAGACGAAGCGATGATATACTTGACATTAGGTTTCGTTAAGGACAAGCGATCGTTTTTAGTGAAATTAGATTCGGTTAATTGAAATTAATTCGTCTTTGCGTTCAAGAATTATCTCGATATCGCATATCGATAACAAAACACGATAAAGCAAAGCGCGATTATTTCCTTGTTCGCGTTGAGAACTGAGCTTCTTTACGTCGCGCTTGTTGGGGTCGTTCATCGGGGGTGGTTCTATAAATAGCGCGCCACCTAATATATAGGTATTCAGGTCAGCAGAAGGTAAGCCAAGGGCGGCTTGTTCAAGATTTTCAACGATGCGTGATTTTTCTACAGCTACCTCGTTTTAGCCAATGACATTTATTACTCGCACTTTTTCTTTCGATTTAACTTTCATGGCGGGAATTTTATAGCGGCAATTAACTTATCTTGTGCTTCTGAGTTAAAAGCGGACTTCGACGAAATAAATAGAAATACGATAATTCTGAAAACTTACCTGCGAAAATAATTATTGAAAGTATGACGCATCTGTTAAGTGGATGGATGATCTCTATCGGAGGTGCAGAAATATTTGGCTCGATCTGTGTAGCTCTATTCTTCGTATGAACTATGATTCGAAGGATTTCAAGCTTAATTACCGTACAAGATTTGTGAAGTACCGCGTACCTTTCCAGCGGAACAACTTAAGGAGACACCTAGAACGTCTCGTGGGTTGACCTAGTTTCTCCCATGAACGTGTATTCCATTGACCTAAGATGGTTGCCAGGCAACAGCACACCATGGGCCTTGGATATTTTGGCAGAAGTGCAACGACTTCAATCCTCAAGAAGGTTTTTATTTCGATACGTTGGCTTGGCATGTCGTATCGTACGAAGAACTTTGCAGGAATGCAGAGAACGAAAATAGAAGAGAGCATGAAACATCTAAATTTTCTTCTCCACGATCACTGTTAACGAAACTACCAACGATATACGTATATATACTACTTTCTAAATAGTTTTATCGTCCGAACAAATTGACACTCGATCACTATTTTCCGCGAATCAGCGATTCAACACTCGCAATATTTATCAATGAGTCTGATTGCCGTTTTCCATCACCGGATGTAGCTGCACGTCCTTGAAAGAATAGCGAGAGTAGTTACCGAAATCGGAGGTTGCTTAGTAGGATATGCACTCTCACTCACTCACAATCAATCTGATCTCATCTCTTTTCACTCATCCTCTTTCTCTCTCTATTTCAGGTGCGTGTCGTTGTCGTACTACTTGGTGGGGAGAGATTGTGAATGACGCAAGTCATAGGAAATCTGGGTCACCGGGTCATGCTACTCCATCCCTTGTGAGCTCCTCTTCAATGGGGCTTTATTTATGAAACTCGATGTCACACGATCAAAGATGTACCTGGTGAACAGGTTCGTTATGCGATTAACGTGAATGAGGAACGAAGGTAAGTTTACGTAGATCTCCACCAAGCAAATCTTTCGTCACATGCGATGTATTTTCACTCGCGAATCGTGTTTACGGGACCAAACAGTTGGGATTGAATGCGAATAAGATTTCTCATTCGAAGATCGATGGATCCGTCCTGCTACGATAACGTAGCAGAGTAAAATTTTCTAAAGAAGAGCAAACACTGGAGATTTTGTGAGAGATAGGAACAACCACAAGACACTAGGTACATGGTGATAGGTGTTTCGAAATGAATCGTTTAACGTATATTAGAACAAAATTTGTCTTCGAAAGAAGAAAAAGAAACGCTACATAAATAAATATGTAGGAAATAGGACTAGCCACGAGAAACTATTGGTTTATTTAGAAATAAAAGAACGATTTCATTTAAATATGTATAGTTTCATGATTCGATGATTTGAAAGTTTCGACATCGATCGATTTTCTAACTATAGGAAAATTTATTTTTACGATAAAAGGAAAAGATAAACGACTAGAATAAATAGATGGAGAAAAAGTTGTACAAATAGGGGAGGAGGAAGAAAAAGGAGAAATAAACGCGGGAAGAGAAGGAAGGTACGTCAGGTTGAAGAAGGTGTAACGTACGGCGACCTCTCGGTCCGCACAGCCTTGGAAAACTGGGGCTTTGAACTGTCATGCACCATTTCCCGATGCCTATTGCAGCCAGCATGAGAAGAGTTAGGGGTAGGGGGTACAAGCGCATGTAGTCTGTCTCTATGACGTCAGTGAGGTAACGGCCAATCCTGTGTCCGCATTCTACTGACGTCACCACCTCCCCCGAGGTGACGTGCATTCCAAGGAAAAGAGGGGAACAGAGTGTCGATGTACAGGATTGTCGAGGGCAAAGGGGGTCGCAGGAAGGTGCAGGATGGCGAGGATAAGTAGTGCAGCATATTTTGATCCAATTAACGGTGTGGAAAAAAAAGAAAACATTTTAGATAGTCTTTTTCTTTGTTTCACGATCGATCTTCATTTTTCAGTAATCGATTACCTTCGTTTCAATACCGTTCGTTACAGTTCCCGAAATTCTAATTTAAAGCTTTTCGTTAAAAATGTTAGAGGCATTTTATTGTTTGTGTCTGAAATTGTTTTTTTTTCTTTTGGAAAGAATTAATAGTTATTCTTACAATATTCAATTCCGTTAAAAATTCAAAATACTAAGAATTGAATTATAACTTTTTGTAGTAAATATTGAAATTTCGAAATGTAGGTTTACGTTAGAAAAACGGCGACCAGTTCGCTGAATCGAATGCACCGGGTGAAAAGTAGGACAATGACGCTACCTGCTAGAGCTGCGTCATACTTGCGGGTCCGTTGAATTTTTTATGAATAATTTAAAAATTAATTGATTAATCGATCGTCGCAGAAAACATTGCACGGACTATATTTGATGCTGTAGGTTTTATTGAAAAACTGCAAAGGACATGTTTACGGATGAAAATGACCTTTAAATTCTCGGCAGGAGAGCGTGTTTGCGTTAAAAGCTGTTGGAGAAAATGCTTCAAAGCTAAAGTGTCATGGACAAATTAAGTACGGAAATTTGTTGCAAAATTTAGAATGTGATATTTTCAATTTTTATACTTTGGCTACAACGTTTGAAATTTTATCCATATAAATAAAAAAAAATATAATAAATAAAAAAGAATTACAATATTTCGTTTTCAAGCGAAAGCGAAAGGTGTGCGTGATTTTCCAGCTATAGTCTTGTCTGTCGGGAATTTTGCGTGGGTGTGTGTTTGGGTTTTACTCGGACCACGTGTTCGTTTGTCAGTATAGTTGCATCGAAATGATCTTCGATTTCTTAAATAGTAACTATTTATCGTATCTAAAAATGATTTTCGATTTAATGAATTGTCCTCTTGTATTTAATCTAATACCAATCGACGATTCAAAGAACTACATTTCAAAGAGATTTAACAGGAAACCTCGTTGTTAGAAACAAGTACCATCTATCGCTATTTACTTGTCCGATAGTCAAGTACATAAATTTCCCCGCCAACAAAACGTACTACTGACTACTTACGACATTCCGCAACAAACGAAACACCCAGACGACACTTTCTGATATCCTCTTTAGCGACAACATTTTCTCCCGACGTACACTTCAGATTGTCAAATTATCTTGCGTTAAGTCTTTCGTTAAAGCCCGTTTTCTTACAATTTCTAACGAATTTAATTTCTTCCGAGACGAACCACGTTCTTCTTAAATTTTTCAATAAAAGCTCGCATATTTTTATGGTGCCATTCTATGATCGATTTTTAGAGACACGCGAAAATCTGACTCTACGAACATCTCGACGAAACTCGACTATTTTCTCTGACGAAATCTATCTAACGAGAAACGAGAGCAAAGTATTCGAGAGAGCGGATCTATCCTCGAATTCGCGCGTCTCAGTGATCGAGGCCGAACTGCAGTCGGGCTAAAGTCCGACGGATCTCGACGACTTTCCACTCGGAGGCCGAGGCTGCCAGGTTTGAATGGAGCTATCTTGCGATTGGTCGGACAGTCAGTGACGTCACTGCATTGATTGTCCCGCGCACGCCGCACCACGTGGCCCATCGAAGATTTCTCTCTCCCTCTTTCTCTTCCTCTTCTCTCTCTTTCTCTTTCTCTTTCTCTTTCTCTCTCTCTCTCTCTCTCTCTCTCATCTTTTTTTCTCTCGTCTCGTTCTTTTTTTCGTCCCTCTCCGTCTTCTTTTCGCTCGCTAGAAAACTGCTTAGAAGAGGGTTGCTTTGCCAAGGGGATGGACGAGATTCTTGCTGGAATCTGTCTTACGTCTGGCCCCCAAACACCAACCACTTAAGGTCTGCCTGAAGTCTTCTTATTTTCCTTCGAGTTATTTGCTTCAAGTACGCGTCTATCTTTGAGGTACACTCAAGAAATCCGCGAACCTATACCAAAGTTTTCTTCACTTTCATTTCTTTTTTTCAAACCGATTGCCTTTGCTTGCCTCGGCGTTGTTCGATAAATTCATTAAATACATAATACGCTTTCCCTTTAATTCTCTAGCTTTAAAGAATTGATCAAGGTTATTGCGGCAAATTTCCTTTAGGACGGACGAAACGAACGATATATTTTCGCTCGATATCGATTCGATTCGCAGAAAATAGAGCGATGACTATCGTAGGCATGTCCATTTTCGTACAAAGGTCCTTCGAGTCGAAGGTCAGTGACGTCGCCGACCTTCCTAAATATTTTCCAATCGATACGCTTACCTTGTAACTATCTCCTCCTGACTCGTCGCGGGATAAATATTAAGGTCATATCGACCGGTGTCACCGTTCGATCGCGCAGATTTCTTTTTCGCGGACGCGTACAGAAACCTGTACAGTTCGTACGTAGTTGATGTTTGTTCTGAATGCCTAATGCGACAATTCCAAAAATATCTCGTTGAAGAAGCAGCCACGGCGGCGGCGGCGATGACGGTGGTGGTGCCGGCGACAGAACCATCACCACCACCACCACCACCACCACCACCGTGGATACTCTTCTCCGGCAACCTCATTCACCTACTTTTCTCCCCTGCTGCACTGTACGCTTGCTTTTCGTGCTGTGAGATTCTTTCGTCTATCTTACTACAGAAATATTATCCTTCTTCTTAACATCATACATTTCGTCCTTCTCAAATCAATTCAATTTTGTATTATATATTACATTATATCAACCGTGAAAACGATGAATTCTTGGCAAATATTTTTTCAAACGTGTAATGTCGGATTGATTTGAAAAAATATACATGTGCAGTATGCGTCATTGAGAGATGCCATAATTTCATCCTGAAATTGATGTCCTGCGTTACAGCAGGCTCTGTCCTTTCCTCTTGTTCCGGCTGTAACAGAGATGCTGAGAGTTAAATGTATGAAAGAAAAGGACGGATAGATGGCCAGCCAGGCACTGGGGGTGTCAGGTCGATGCACCCCTTCGCTCGCTTGCCAACGAGGGTTCGACGCCCTGCGTCGCCCCCTGACGTCATTCGTTCGCCCTGACCCCACCTCCCCGCGCCTTCTGCTTCGCCGGCACCGACGAAATGTCGAGAGCTCGGTAGACTAAGTTTTCGTCCTTCGAAAACTGGATTCTGTGGCTCCTTCCTTTCGCAGCTTCCACTCACGATTGTTTTTTAGGTCAGATTCTAACTCGCGAATTGGCTCGATGCGATTTTTAATTGGTCCCTTGTCTCGTGTTGTGCTTTCGTTAGTCATCGTTGATTCTTTTCTACACAAAGCGAAGCTCATTTTTATTTGTGTTTTCTTTTCGCTCTTCGTCGATCGTATGGGCGGTTGTAAAATCTTATTTCCCGTTGTTATAAATTTTAATGTATGTTTTCTTTTATAATTAGGTTGAATTCGAGGCTGAATTTTAAAACGTAGTCTATGAATGTTCCTCGAATGCGTGTCGGAATAAACATGCAATATATCGTAAGACGATGAATTTTGATGATTAGCACGGCCTCGAACACCGAATGAGTTATCGCGATGTTTCTCTTGATTGCGATTCGAAGCTTGGCTAACACGTTAAAATTGCTATTTACGCGTCAACTCATAATACGTATGTATATTATCCGCTAAATAAATCCGTCTTGATTGACTCTTATAATTTTCAGTTGAACGATTTCCTTTAACGATTCTATAATTTCCTTAATTATTAACTGTGCTGCGATTTTTTAACGTTTCGCTACAATTTCATCTTCTTGATCTTAGGAATATCGCGATTTTTAATAAAATTATTGCACACACTATCAATTTTATTAATACAAAAGAATAGAACAAAGAAAAAGAGAAAAGCAAAATTTCGACAGTTCATTTCATTTTTCCCTTCATTGGATACAAATGCAACAACTGACCTAGGATTTATGAGTGGGGGGCGTAGTGTATCGTCGATGATTCTTTCGTATTCTCCTTAAACCGAAGAAATTTTCTAACCGCAGAAAAATACGATTCAGTGGAATATGACCCAAAGCGGAGTTAAAAATATATTTCCGTCATCGTTGATACTCTGCTGTCTACCTCTGAAAATTCTGGAAAATGCAAGCAACCGAACTATATGGCTTATCTACGCGATACGTATCAAATATGTATACGATCCGATTGAAATATACAGCAGTTTCTTGCAGTATCTCGAGTGGTCCTCTGTTAACCGGTTATTTCAGGGAACGTCGCGATTGGTGTGCTTGTTATCGTCCGAATTTTCAATCGATGTCGGGAATTAATATTCTCGCTGGTGCAGTCGATAACCTGTCCCTGACGTAACGCCCACGCGATGCAATGGTGGGGATCGACGCGGGGAGGGTTGCCCGAAGGGATGGTAGCAGCGAGGGCGCCAGGGGGCGGTCAACAAAACTGGGTCACTGGAGCTTCATTCACATTACGCGGCCATTCATGAGATTTGCTAACCGTTCGGCTTTCATGCTTTCGACGCATTTCTTGTCTTTTTCGAAAACCTTTTCTCCCTTGTTCCCCGCGAACGGTAGAAACCGTTTGCTCGATTCATGCTCATCTTCGTCGTCAACTGTCTCCTCGACACGCCTGTTATTTTCTAGGCTAAACGAATGCACCCAGACAATTCGGTGAGCTGTTGAACGTCGCGCTATTTTTTTCGTCCTTTCCCATCGAACGTATCAAATTAATTGCGACGAACCCGTATCGCTTCAAGTATTCTTAATCTTCTTTGCAACAACGTTTCATTCTTTCGTAATCAGTTTGTCTAGAAACTCGTATAACTACGTTTCACGATGTCTGTTTGCGATTGCTGCAGAAGTTTCCAAGCAAAAAGGGAGAACGACGAATCTGATTGTTCCTCATTTACGATCATGAAATTCTAATGGTATCCTGACTTAGAAAAAATCCTAACTGGAAAATTGTCGCGTTGTGTGTTTTTCGTACGAATGCCAGAATTGTCGAGGTAGGGCAATGTCGGGTCGGGGTTAGCAATTAATTTGCTTATCGTTCGATTGCTCGTCAAGATCGGATCTTGTCATTATATCGGCAAGAAAGTTACCACTGCGGCGAGGGACGCGTGAATAGGTTCGAGCTTGACCAGGGAATTTCTCAATAAACTTTCGGAAGCGTCTTCAAGCGGTCCGGCTGGGTCCGTCCGACCTACTTTTGCCCGGGCAATGACGTTGAGTATGACGTCACGGGAGCGAAAACTGGGTCGCGAGGTCGAAAGCACCTCGTCCGTTTCCCGTGGATACTTGCCCCTTGCTCGATGGCTGGATTCATTGAAAAAAAGGAATGGGATATGATATTGTTATCCCCATCGAATGGAGCTATTGCTGGTCACTTTCTATCTTTCCTCTTTCGATTCCTCTTTACCCGACTCGTCATTTCAATTCGTTGAAAAAATCTGAGTTGTTGGCGATTTTAATTTCACTATCACCTTAACAAATATCGGCGAAACAATTTGTAATGCCGTTGGTTGAATACGAATCGCGTGAGATTTTGAGAAACAGTGACACGTCTTTTTCTCTTTGATTTCTTTCTGATTCGTCCTTCGAACGTGTTAAAGAGAGTTCGAGTTGACGCCAATTTCCATTTCATCACTACCGGATAATGAAGATTAACGAAATAATTTATAATGACGATGGCTGGAAATGTATCGCGTTAAGATTCTGAGAAATAGCGATGTCTTTCCTTTTTTGATCTCTCTTTATTCGACTTGTTGCTTGAAAGTGAATCCAAGACATTCGCATGGCCGTTGATTCTAATTTCATCATCGTCGTAACAAAGATTAACGAAGTAATTTTTAATCACACTGATTGAAAAGAAATCGCGACAACTTCTTAGAAATTAACGCGCGAGCTTAGATTGGAAACAGAGAAATACGAACACGCTCGTTCAGAGATCGTAAAGGGTAGCAGATTCTATCTATTATTTCACGAATATTTCATGGAAATTGCAAGGAAGAATGGTTTTACGAATACGCGACGAGAAAACGGAGTTCGCGTATTTTCTAGGATTATAGCGAGGAATAGAATTTACTATTTCGAGGAAGATATATCTAAGTAAGAACGACTCGCAACGAAGATGTACGAGAGTGGAAAGATCGTATGTATAATCTTCGGTAAAAGAAACGAAGCGATAAAGATAACGCAATTCGTTTCGTTTCGAGCGTCCTTTCTGTCTACTTGGAAATCGGTTGATGCGTTTGTCAGAAATAGTCGAGCATTTGTATTCACGTACGATGTCATTTGACTTACGCGATCTATTCATTCATTCTACATCATTACATCTTACATATCATTATATTTGTATAGATGTTTACTCATCGAAATTTATTGGTTAACCGCATTGCGGCCGTATCGCGGATTGGAAAGCGTTCGAAATTTTCCTTTACAGCCGTTCGTTTTGAATCCCGAAGGATTATCGATAATAGAAAGCTACGAGCGTTCCGAGAGATACGGAATCGCGGTTTTAAAACTCGATTAATCACAGTATCCTTCTAACGCTATAAGTAACAAAAAGAGTTATAGCGTTAAAATAGAGCTTACGCACGTGATATCGACGTATTTAAATGTAATTCAGAAGTGTATACTTATGAACAGGACTCTGTACAATACTCTGAACAGGATTAATGTAATACGAAGTTCCAACATATCGTGTATATTATTCGTGAAATTATATTGTTGTCATTGTATCGTTATTATTATTATTACGATATACGGAAGCAGGTTCGTGATCGAACACGATTGCAGCTCGTTTTCATTGTACATGTTATGGCTTTTTGTTTGAGAGGCTTTTGGTTCGTCCACGAAATAAACGAATCAAATAAATAAATAAAAATCGAATACAAAGTGATCAGAATATTTCTTATTTATATTTAAATTATAGGTAATATTTTACATGAAAAACGTGTATATTCTAATTTGATTTTATACAAAAAATTATGTTAATAATTTGAAAAGAACGGTTTCGTTATCGACATCCTCTCCATTAAAACCGTGTTTTAAATCCTCTTTCTCGCCGACACGTATAGTATCGCAATTCTGCTGTAAATAGAAAAACAAGGAAGAGAGCAGAATGGCAGGATACGGGCAGGAATAGCGGAAGGAAAAGGGTGAGCTGAGTCGGTGAGACTGGACTGGTGGGGTGGAGGACAGAGAGACGGGGTCGGTGGTTCAGCAGGCGACACTGGTTAGGGAAGGAGGAAGAGGCAGTAAAAGCAGCGCGAAGGATGGTAGGGGGTAGGTCGGCGATGGCTATTTTTGGAATGTGGGTCACCCATAAACCCCGGCTTGTCCCGTGACGTCACGGGATCGTCGCCGTGGCAACAGGGACGCCGGGTTAATCACCCTTGGTTCAGAGCTACCTCTACTTCCCTCTCGCACCTATTCCACCACCTCACGACCAGTCGATCCACCCCACGACAAGTTTACCTGTGCTGTTCCGATTGGATGAAACAGCAAACGCATCGATGCATTAATTAATGTATAATATTTTCTGGACGAAGAAATCGTGCATCGCATGAAAGCATTTTCTTAGGGTAGTTCGGTGAATACGCGTATTCATTTTGAATAGGTTGCTTGTATTTATTTTACAATTGATAAATCAATTATATAGATCATAGATAAATGATAGTGTGTCGAAGATACAGGAATTTGTTACATTCGTGAGAAATATTAGGTTGTCCCAAAGGTTTCTTTCGTTTTATAAGGAAATAATAGATGCAAAATATTTGTAGTAATAGAACAAAATGGATTATATATAATTCAATTAAATAATGTAAAACAGAAAATGTTGTGCATCTGTTATTTCTTTATAAAACGACAGAAGCTTTTGAGACAACCTAATGTATAATGTGTCCATGTAGCGAACGTATTTACAGGCTTGATATGTTATACGATACAGCGACTTTTTGCCTTATTATTTTTTGTTTTACTACGTTTAAAGATATGTATTTATAAAACGATTTCATATGTAATGTAATGAACAACCTGGTTCACTAGAAGATTATTTAATATTGTAGCAGTTATTAGTCACTGCTGATCTAAGTAATCAAATTTTATGGTATTTTGATACCTAGATATTTATGGAGAGCTCAGGCCATGTATATTTTGCAAAATTGATTCGGAGTTGGGTAGTGAACAAAGATAGATGCTTTATATAAAGGTAGGAGCTTCGTATTCGGATAATTTTGTCGAAGTAGAACAGTAACTTAATTATTATTGAAATATTGATTGTTTATTAACAGTTGGTACTAGATATAAGAATAAATTGTATAACGGGATATTCGTTTATTTTAATCACTTTGTTTTATAAAGAACTTTGATTTTTTATGTAACACGATGTTCCATAAGATGTTAAATTCTTTCTGCATCTATTCGGCTCGAACCAGCAAAACGAGCACAGAGCTCTGTGTTATCAACGTCGCGTCGCTCGCATGTCTGACCACTGACCGACTTTGCGGTCTGACTAAGCGTCGATACGTACTACCTGTCTGTGGAAAGAGGACCATTCTACTTAACCCACCGTTTCCTACTTTAGCCGCGCAGTTTTAACTCCAACGAATTTCAAAGCTATGGAAGAGATGCCGCACTTCATGGAAAATTGTAACCGTGTTTAAATTTTGGAATAGAAATCTTTTTCCGAAGTAAATAGACAAAAGACTGAAAAATATAGAAAAACATCAGAGATGCGAGATGAGAGGACCCCCACTCGACGAAGACGAACGAAAATTATCGCAGTGAGCAAATTGGCATCGATAAACGATAAACAGACGACTCTAACTTCACTGACGAAACAACAGTGAGTATAGAACAAGCGACAGAGCAAAACATGGGACACAATAAATTTCTAGATAAAATGGACTCGATGACCGAAACAAGAAAAGAATACACAGGGGTAATTAGTTCACTTAAAGAAATGGCAAAAATTAAAGAAGCAGTGAAAGAGAAAGAGCTAAAGTGACCTGATGGGAAGAAAAGTCTGGAAAAAAGAATCAAGCTGCTGGAAGATGTGGAGAAAGGCGAAAGAAGAAAAGAAAAAAGGATAATATAAGGCAATAACAGAACAAGCGAGACACTTTCTAAGGGAAAAACTAGAAGTTGACGCAAAAATAGAATATACGCAAGAAATAAGAACAGACAACAACGATAAAATGATAAAAATCAAATTGGCAGACTGGGAATCCAAGCAAAGAATGAAAGAGAACAGGAAAACGTTGAAAGGCGAGAATATTTACATTGGTGACAACACGACAAACTCATAGAGGGAAGTGCAAAGAGAAATAGGAAAATATGTGTATCGAGACATAAAAAGAGCTAGGAAAGATTGTAAGAATAGGCTATCGGAAAATTTACGTCGACAACGAGTTACTGATATGGAAAGTAAACGAAGGATCGGTGAATGAGCAGTTGTTTCGCAGAAAGGAAGATCGACGATAAAAACAGAAACAAAGAAAGAACACAAGGCGGTATAATCTTTTGGAACATACATGGTATGGGGAATGTAAATAGTTCGAATGAGATTTGTGAAATATTTAGAGCGAGAGATACAATAAGTTAGCATTTCTGAAAGACTACAGTTACATGCTAAGCAAGATAAACAGAATGAAGTCGATAGGAAGAGCCAGCGACGTTGTGTGCGCTCTGTACAGAAAAGGTTTAATAGAATTACTAGAAATGATATCAATAACTGATTTATGGCTATGTATCAAAGTCAAGTTAAATAAAGAAGAGTACATAGTATGTTATACCTATATAGTTGGGGAAACGAACAGATAATAAGAACTCTGGTTGAAATGATTATCGATATCGAGGAAAAAAATGCCATTAACGATAATAGGAGGGGTCTATACCTCAAGAATAGGGGACAGTAACCAATTAAAGGAAGCCATTACAGAAGCAGCAGAATTTACTCACTACAGACAAACAAGGGATATAAAAATAAACAGGACAGAGAAAATACTATGCGAAGCCATGGAAAAATCAGGAATGTTGGTATTAAATGGTAGAAGCAAACCGGACGCAGAAGGAGGTAGGCAAAAGAATGCAGTGCAATTGATATGATATGGATGGATATAAATAACCTACGAGAGCTTGAGGACCTGAAAAATCATAGAAACAGGGACACCAGACCACCTATCGTTAAAAATAAGCCTAAGAAACACAAGCAAACTGAAAGCTGAAGAGGTAAAGGAGGGTAGAATAGAAAACAAATTAATCTTAATTAAACAAATTAATTCGACGGATACGCCGAAATCCTACAAGATAAAGATATGGGAACGGAAGTAGGAACAGAACACTAATCATCAACTATTTACCTACATACACAACTGATAACAAGATTAACAAGAGCAGCAAATATATTAGGAACGATGACACTATGGAAAGCAAGCAGACCGAAACTCCCAAAGAGCAAGCCATGGTACAACGAAGAATACTGCAAAGTTGGAACAAGCTTGAAAGAAGCAGCAAAAGCATTGAGGAAAAAGAAAGAAACCCGAGAAAGGAAAAATTAATTAGAAGCAAGAAACTATTACCGAACCACCGTGAAGCAGACAAAAAACGAACACCATAAGGACTGTAGAAACTTCCGGAAGCTAGCAAAGAAAATAAACCCAGAAACATACGCAAAATGTGAGATAGACATAAGAGAATGGAAAAGACGCTACAAAGGAATATATAAGGTAAATACGAGTCAACCTCACCACTTGGTGGATGCAAAATACCCTTGCAAAACACCTTTCGACCGAGGAATCCAGTACGACGAACTGAACGATACTCTGAGAAAAGAAAAACAAATAAAAGTGCTGGACCAGACGGCATTACCAACGAGTTCTTCAGATTTTTGCCCCACAAAATGAAGAAACACCTGTTAAACCTCACGAACCTTACAATGCGAAAAGGCAGAACCCCGTCAGGCTGGTGGGAATTAATACGATGATGCTATACAAAAGAGGCAAGCAACTACAGAAGAATAACTCTGGCTAACGCTACTACAAAAATATTCATATCGATAACAGTAAACAGATTGAGTACAAAGGGAAAGATATATATAGTCTTGGTCGACTTTAATTTCAATTTCGCATTCCATTCTCTGGAGGAAACTGTACATGGCAAGGATAAGCACGCAAATTATCAGAGTAGCAATCGAACTGTATCAAAACGCAAATATTCGAATAAAAGCTAATAGTAACGAATACGCAGAGAACATAAAAATAATAAAAAGGATATCAGTAGAGACAGTTTGACCAATTCCCTTTTCGTGAACGACCTTCGATACCATAAAATATTTGGAAAATAAGGGACATGCAAAAATGGGAGAAGAAATGGAACTACTCTTATTCGCAAACGACATGGTAATAATTGAATAGATATGCTAGAGAAGATAAACGTGCTACGTAACTACTGTAGAAAACAAGTTAGAAGTAAACACCGATAAGATAAAACTGCTGGTATTATAGTATTATGAGAGCACTATTAGATTTCTCATTAAAAAAATACACGCTTTTTCTTGAGATGGCACAGTGTCTATTTTAAAATACTTCTTACCATTCCGAATATCAAAAACATCATTTAAGTCGTTTAAGTTTAGCTTCCACTGATACAGCGCAGCGTCTCTGCTGGCTAAAAGTGCGGCATCCATCCTAAATGCTCGAGAGAGAAGTCTCATTTTCCCATTTCGCGTGCTACATAGAAAATAACTTATTTCGATAAAGAAACGTTCCATAGATTTCCCTTAACGTACTATCAAAGTTAGATTTTGGAAAAGGACGAATTTTTAACTACTGTGATAGCGAATATGAACTCGCAAAATAATTATTGAGATAAAGTACGATGTACTTACATCGAAAAATAGCGAGATCTTTCAAAATAATAAGGAAAACAGCTCTCGTTTCACAAACATAACAAGACACACGACACAAAATAATTGAAATCGGCAATGCTTTGTTATCGGCAGCCGTGAAATACCGAAAGTGAAGTACCATAATCACCAAACGTAGTCTCGACGATAGATACGTTGAATTAGCTGGTTTTCTCAAATATTTTATACAACAGTTGTGTATTTTAATCATTTTATTTTATTCAAAATCACAGATAAATCAATAGACTTTTTCATATAAATTTACAAAATAGCAAATGATGTGCGATTAGTATGTATTTCCGAGAAAATTCTATATGTATCAACAAGCTTTGAAATAGAATCTCTGGAAGTGGTTAGATCATCGCTTCACGTACCATGGCCCCCATTAAAAGTCGGAGAAGAAATAATATTAGTTACAGTCATAAGTGTTACGTTTATGCGACGATGTTTCCGTCAGCGTTGCCGCGTTTAGTGCCAAACAGCTGGCACACCCAAAATCCAGAACAATCCGTTAATAATATCTTCGTTCCGTCTCGACGTGTGTCGAGCTACTCGAACGATCAGCCGCAGCTGTTAAATTCCCACTACGATCTTTATTCCATCTTTCGATCATTCGACTGGTCGATTGATCATTCTTTACAGAAACCAAGCTTCGCTACGCAACCATCTCTCAGTTTTATTCCCTATAAATAAATTTCGGATACGAAGCTTTCTTTGCATTTACATATATAATCTCTTCCTAATGCGATACTCTATTGCAATACAGAAGTCTTCGAATAACTACACCTACGGAAATTTTCGTGCTTTTAATTAAGTAGCTGGTGTCTCCGCGCGAGACAACAGGCTTAAGCGCTGTTATTTTAAGTATGAGAACTGTGTCGATTAACTAGAAATGGTCTGTCTGATCGATCGACCTTCATTAACGATATGAAAAGGAACGAAGGAAACCCGCCTTCTTCTCGACACTCATAACAATTAGATTAACATAATTAATCAAGCGTATTGGAAGACAAGCGGTAGATCGAACTGCAGCTGAACGAACGACGAAGCAGGCTCGGCTCCGTTTTCAGTTTCCGATTATTTTTGGCAGCAAGCACAGCGGGCATAGCTCTCGCCTAAAAATGCTTGTGCGACCAATGGCGAGTCGCCATTGGTCGGCTACTACCACGTGAACAGCCTACGATGGAGGTCCACGACGTCGACTAGGGATTCACGATCGCACAGTCAGCTGCCTAAGGTCCGGTTGGCCAGTCGTAGCCAGCTAAAGTTCTTCTCAAGGTAAGCTCAATCGTCATGTTCGGCCGGGAGCCGCCTGGAACGCGTCGTCGCACGATCCTCGTGATTCACTTCAGGATTCGTGGCTGACTACGCGAAGGATTTTCCTTCTTCGAACCGACCACCTCTGCGAGGTCGCTTCTCGTTTCGTCGAGTATCGAGTGCCAGTGAGAGGTGTGCTTAACAGAGAGACTATTTTCAAGGTCACGAGTGTTGCCCGACATTTCAACTCGCCTCCAGCGATTGTGACGTTCCCCGCGGAAACCGGCCTCGAGTGAGATCCTACGTCTGTGATCTTCCAGTGACAGGAACCGAGACTTTGTACTCTCGATTCGTCTAATCTCTCCTTTTCGCGAGGAGGTGAACGTTTCCTTTTTACTTTCGACGAAATTGTGAATCTTGGAGATCTATACCAGTGTCTCTTAGTCTCGATCTCTATATCTTTGAATTTATAGTTGAATCGTTTTAAATTTCCTCGGCATCGGAAAAATAATTAAACCTTTCGTATTTTGTATTTCAAGTAATCAAATTATTTAATTTCTTATATATTCCATAATTTCGAGAAGTTGAACAATTTCTTTTTATTGGAAATCTTGCAGATCCGTACTAGTGTCTATTAATTTCTTCGAATTTATATCTTCGGATTTATATTCGAATCGCCTTTAAGCCTCCTCAGGATAGGAAAAACAATTAAACTTCCCATACGACGTTTCAAATGATTAAATTACTCAGCTTCCTGTATATTTCATAATTCTTTGATGAATATGCTCGAAGTAGAAGTCGCTGGTGATCGTTCCATTATCGTTTCGGTTGCTACGTGAATCCGCGCGGATCTACGTAAACAGCCTTGTACCAGTATTCGTCGCGGTTACCAATATCCTCTTGACCAATATAACTTTAGACGCGTCCATGTCATCGCCATTTATCATTCGTCTCTTGCAAGAAAAAAAGCTTGCGAATCTTCCGACTTCGTTTCTGTCTCTCGTGAATTTTCCTCCGCGTTTTTCAATTTCATGCGAGGAAAAGAACGGCGATGGCGTGTCTTCTTCACGATGTCTCGCTAGGATGCTGGATTTTTCGAGAGGGGGAAAAAAAACGAGCACGCGATTCTCGTTGATAGAGGATGGTCTCGCTATCGTGGATCATCCGAGGTAGACTTCTGCGTGTTTTCTATTTTTACGGTGCCGGGATCTTCTTTGACATCGGAGACGAGACACACATTGAAGTCTCGGTGGGACGTGTCTTGGAATGGTTCGAACGAGAGTGAATCTATACTTAGCGAGGGCGATCGTCCATTATACATATAAAGCAATTGCCAGTGATAGAATGAAATTTCTGTGAATTGATGATTTTTCGTTATTTTTCATAGTTTTTGATATATATACCGCCCGAAAAGAGATAACATCGATTATCGAAGGACAATTTAATTATTAAAACCTAGATTTTCTAGCTGAAGAAAGGAAGAAATATTTGACAAAGAGTACATTCTACATTCAAGGAGTAAGATACCGTTGCTACATGAGGACAAATGACATTTTAAGTACGGTTACTGTTGCACACGACCAGGTTATACAATTGAAGCGTGCAATAAATTTGATATCTATTTTCAAACATTATTTCTGATTCACTACCTTCGCGACCACGTCGGCACGTAAGATGTTTGCCAAGGAAATGAATTACTTTGAGCTTTCGTATTCTCATTTATCAACGAAGTCTTCTCTAACGTTTCATCATTCTCATAGTATTATTTTTCACGTTTACATTTTCTTGGTTCAATATTACAAGGAAGAAAAATGATTAGATGAAAATGAATATTCGTATTTGAACATACTTGGATTTTATAATATCTCCTTTAATATCGACAATCTCTAATTCAATATTTTCGCTTCCTCTTTTTTTTTTTTTTTTTTTTTTTTATTTCATCTATACGGATTTCGTTTACAAGGATTACATTTTGTTTTACATTCAATTTCAGTTTTAACGAAACAATTTCCATAGCGGAGGAGATAACGTTTCTACGAGAACGATCCCGCGGCGTTTCTCGTTTTCTCCAGTTCGATTTGCCTTCCCGTTTTCGCCATCGGATCGAGTTGGAGTCTCGAGGAGACGTGCGATCTACCGGGTCGTTGCATCCAAATTTGGATCGTCGACGTAGCGACGTCTCGGCGACGCACGGCTCGAAAAGTGGGGACGGTCCGCGTCTATTTTCGAGCCCCGGATATTCTATACCGTTGCTGATCGTGCAGCGAGAGGCAAAATTTACGTTCAGAATGTAGGATTTATCGCGTCGATCTGTAGGAACGGCTATCACCGGCCAACGAAAGAAAAATTTATCCACTGACGCAATCGGAAATCTTCGATTCCTCTCCTCCCCCCACTTTTCCGTGCTCGCAAATTTTCTCCTCAACCCACTTCTTCTCCGCTCTCTACACGCAGTTTATATTTAAACCCGTGTAATGTTTGCATTTCATTCGGTTATCCGTGTCGTCGAAACGATCGTATTTACGCCGTTGACGTAACGCGACGTTATTGTTATTTTGCCACAAATTCGTGAAACAACACCTTGCACGCTTTATTTTTAGGTAGACGGGTGTAGCAGCCAGGTACCACGATGGCGGACGATGAGGTTAGGTGGGTATCTTGGAAAATTTAATTTATACCAGAGACGGATGGAAACTTGATTTTTAGACTCGCGAAACTGGAATCTGGGAACTTTGCGAAGTGTCGAAACTTTCGAAACTTGGAACGCTTATCTTTTCACTTTTCGTTTAAAGAAGCATCGATGTTGTCAGGAATTAAAAGCTTAGCAAATCTCTCTTCGGAAAATCACATTATAATATGAGTTTAAGTACAAACATAATTGGAATATTATGGAATATTATTAATTAAATAAAAGTATGTTCGTAAATTCGGAATATTCTGGTACACTATTTACACAAAGTATTACTTTCCTGAGTTTCGAATCAGAAAAATAACACGAAGCTTCGAGTTTCGAATATTCGAAATTTTCTTCGTATCGTTATTTGTTCTAAGACGTTTTCACGAAGATATACAGGCTTTAATATCTCTAAAATGTTCTCTTTATTTTATGTTTCTCTTCTTACGACTACCGGTTGCATCTGTTTCTTGACTTTACGCGAAAATGGCGAACGATGGATCTTCTGTCTACTTGGGACCGTGCAGTAAAGTTAATGGCATTGAAAGGTACGCATTGCTTGTGAGCTTTGTGCTTGTGAGATCCCTGTAAAAATACTGTAGTTGTTTCTCATCGAAACGATCATTAGTTCGAACGAAAACGTAATTAACGTCCATTTTTTGATATCCAAAAAACCACATCTCCGTCTGTGTTACATTTTACAAAAAAACGTCGAAGAACGAACGATTTTTTACCTTAGAATAGAATTTTTAACATCTCGCATCTTTTTTTCGTGGATTAATTTTTTTGTTTTTTGAGTAACTTGTTTGCTTGAAAGTTAAATATCAATTATTATCGATAATTGATAGCAGAGATTTTTGTTAGCGACGTAGTCTTGGTAGAACCGGGGATTCGACCGACCGAGTCCTGTTATATGTAAATACTTTTTCTCGACAGTAGAAAATTGACGTAACTATGTGAACAGTGGTCGACAACGAACCACACAGTTTGGCATTAGTTCACACTGTCTCACGGAATAACGAGGAGACCGCACAAGTTTAATCTTTCCTTTCGTTAGAAACTTTCTCAGACGTTCCATTCTATCCCTGTTTCTTCTATATCCTTCTTATCCGCTCCTTCTTGCGAAAAAGGGTTGGATTTCTCGTAATATCACGGTCTATCCCCGTGGAAGAAATTGTCTTCGATCAATTTAACGCGATTTTAGCTTCTCGAGGATATAACAGATTGAATCCTCTTTCTCAGCCAACGTTATCGATATTCCCGCGAAATCGAGAAGGAAAATATTCGAAAGTTTCGATCAATAATTGATAGGTTATTTCACTTGTCCAAAAGTACGTGTAGTATCCTTGGAACGTGAAATCTCATCGGGACCCGAAGAATAAAGGATAGCTCCGGAAATATTACGAACGACGCGGGGTGGACTTTTCTTCTGATTTATCGTCAGGTTCTCGCCCCTATTTCAACCTTATTTACCACCGTGCGTCGTGCTTCCCTTGTGTACCTTATTTGTTCTATCAACTATCCCTTTCCTGTTATTTCACAGCACCTCCTAACTTTTCTTCCCTATCGCGACTTGTTGTTGATTGTAAAAATATACCATCGATATCCCTGTAACTTATATTTTTCAACTTTTCCTTACAACTTGTCTTTTCCTGTCCTCGTCCCGATTTTGCATTCGAATTGGCACGGAAGGTATTGCTACTAAGATAAGAAAATACTGGAATTCTGTCAGAGTTTCGGCGACATAAATCTTGGCAGAAGTTCGTTCTAAATGTAAATCAATGTAATATATTAGGTAAGGGGGGAGGGAATAGAAATACAGCCTCTGTAATTCTTCCGTGCCATTTAATGTTCTTTTCCACGTTGTAGAAATGTCTAACATTCGTTACTATTCTATTAATTCGATTAAGAATAGTCGTTAGTATGACTACGTAGCGGTAGACTAGAACTCCAAGCACGAGCCATCTAGTAATCCGAAAGCTGAGGTAACGTAGATAATATAATCGCATGAAACACAGAATATTTCTGTGTCTTGTGACGTATAGCGTCCTTGTGTGACAGCTGCATGCTAATCGCGCCTATCCTTCGTGTATTATGTACTAAATGTTATGTCATAATGTTATGTCTCATTTCGTTCAATTTGACAATATTTACCGGATAAAATATACGCGAACTATTGCATGGTACTTGATGCCAATCTGTACGAATCAAACGCATAAATTAATCGAGATCTATCGTCGACTGACGTATAACGATATCGCGCACTTTATATCGCAAATCACGCGAACGATATCGCTTTCTCAACGCTTGGCGCTCTTTCAAAATGCGGAATTCGAAACACGTTGCTCTTTGAAAATTCTTTTATGATTTTATTGTATCCGTTCGAATGCTTCGTGTTCCGCTCATACGGAATCCACGGGAACGATTTTTCTCACGATGGCTTTTTTATTTCCCTTTACAGAGGAAACGTCTCGAGGATGTACGTAAGAAAAGGGGAAACTATAGGGGAAACTATCGGTGAAACTTAAAGTCAAGAAAAGAAGGACGGCCCTGTCCGCGAAACTTTTTCAATAACTTGTCGAGATAATCGAATGATTTTTCTAATAATTTTCGTATTAAGGGCTCGTTGCAGACCTCGTTGAAAATTGCGAAATCATTTACATCTCTTTTCTTTTTTTTTTTTTTCTTTTTTCTTTTTCTCCTTCCTAAAGACCGACGGTTTTTATTATCTTACTCGTTTATATTATTTTTAAATATCTTTTCTTTATGAGAGACTTTTTCGAGATGCTTCGTTAAACGTTGCTTCGGGCTATTGTCAGATAAGATATTTTAAGGGAGTCCATACAATACAAAAAATGTAGGAAAAGAAGAGGAAACAGGCGGAGACGGATCGAAAGAGGGCGGAGGTCCGCGCCCGCCTTGAAGAGGCTTCCAAAGCCAAGAAGGCGAAGAAGGGTTTCATGACCCCTGACAGGAAGAAGAAGCTTAGGGTAAGCTTTCTATTCTTTGGTAATATCCTACTATATTATAAACGTTTAATCGATGCTCGGATAATATTTCACGACCATTGTATTTTTATGCAATTTAGCTTTAAACTTATATTTTTAACTCTATTTCCTATATTTAACTCTGTTGCGTTGTTTCCGTTATTTTGTGACTCAATCGTGCTTTTTCTATCGTTAAAAAATTCCTCAAAAATTGAAGATAATTGTTTAAAATAATCGCAAATCCTTTTTGTTTGCTGAAAACAAGAGTTAAATTTCGTATGTATTTTCGTATTTATTTTATCGAAAAATTCTTTTTTTCGGAAGCTTCTAATCCATTTGAAGAAATTGCACTTTTTACGTAGTTTTCTTTCGAAAGCATTTTCAACGGTTTTGTCCTATAGTTAATAACGACTCGTCTATCAATTTTTATCTGTAGAATTTTCGAAGTTTTCTCCAAACGAAATTCCATTCTTTTTATCGAACCATGTTCTGACAAGTATTTTCGTCTGTGCGCCCTTAGCTGTTGCTGCGAAAGAAAGCCGCGGAAGAATTGAAAAAGGAGCAAGAGAGAAAGGCAGCCGAGAGAAGGCGCATTATCGAGGAACGTTGTGGAAAGCCGAAGAACGTGGACGACGCTAGCGAAGGTACTTTCAGAATTTTCCAAAAATGTATTACTCGATAACACTATAACCGCGTTTTTCTCGGTTCATCGGCGCGTGGTTAGACTGCTAACAATTCGGTCAGGGTCGAAGATCGAACAACACCTTACCGCAGGTCTATAGAAATTTCATTTTTGTCTGACATCGACAGATACACGCGGGTGAAGCAATTTCGATTCGCTGTGACAGATTGTCGTGCCCGAAATTTTTTCGTTCGTCCTGCTCACACTTGTTCGCAGGCCATCTCCTCGTTTTTCGAGCACACAGGATATTTTGAAGTTGTCCGAATCTCACGAATTACATCCCGAAGATTCTTCCACGTTCGTGCATAAATTATAGCCGGACACTTCGACGTCGCGACGCTGCTAATTTGTTTAAACGTTCGCTTTAACAGCGAGAATCTCGAATATCCCCTCGTGTTGTTTCAAATTCAATATGATGAATTCTGTCCGATCTTTTTTCACCTTGATCCACACAGAAACCGTGAAGCGCGTGCTGCGTGAATACCACAATAGGATCACAGCATTGGAGGATCAAAAATTCGACCTCGAATATGTTGTGAAGAAGAAGGACTACGAGGTACTTACGAGAAAGAGAATCAGTTGCGAGAACATTACGAGACGTGCAAATAACGAGGCATTCACGACACCGTAACGATGCTCAATGTTGTTGCACTTGAGTAATGTGCCGTGCTTGCTCGGTTGCGTTCACTTGCGATGACGAACAGCCTCGGATACGTTTGGCAAAGTGCTCGAAAACTCTTGGTGGATCGGTCGTGTTACGCAACCGTAACATTGTGATTATTTATAAGTAACCAAAGTATATTTTTATCGTCTAGATGACGATGCACTTTTCTCCCTTTTATTTTTATCTTTTTAATTTCAATTATTTCTTTTTCCTCTTTTTTTTTTTTTTTTTTTTTTTTAAGAAGTGTAAAAATTATTCTTCGTTTTTTTCTTCTTTGTTTTAACTTTTCAAATATATGTCGAACTCTTTGCTAAACGTAATTCGTTCTGATCGCGATCGGTTTCGCGTAATCCGAGCAAGTGTCGCGAGCTTCGCATTTCGTCTCTCCGTGTTTCTATAATATTTATTGTTTTATTTATATCTCTGATCTTTCTCACTTTCATAACACGGCTATTTTCTCTGTCTCTATACTTCTTTATCTTTGTTACTCTTTCTCGCAAAACTTTTTCTGTTCGCATTTATTTGTGCGCGCGATCTATCTACCGTTTTATCGTCTTTGCTCTTCGTTTAATGCTACCTCGACGTATTTTATACATAGTAAGCTGAGCAATCGTGGATTATTCACGTATTAACTTATTGTGCTCTCACAAGTTGTCGCCAGAAAACGCTATATTCGTGTATGATGGAGTTATACTCACGGTATATAATAATGGTAACTCGTTTGGTTTCGAGAGACGCGTGCTTCTGTTCGACACATTTTTCCCGCGTGTATTTCTACGTCCGACGTATTTAATCGTTTTCACATTGCTTTCTATGTTCACGCCACTACTCCCTCTTCAATTTTCTAGTTATATCGTGTTTTCCACTCGTGATTGTAATCGAAGAGACACTCGATTTGGTCGACATACTCGAAAGCAACGCTGACACTTCGTAACGTCGTTGACAAATTTCAGCTTTGATACCAGACTCACCGCCACACTTGTCCCTGCTTTGACACATTGTCCTTAGCGGTTAACAAAGCGACAAACGTGACACGATAAACTACTTTATGTTTTAATGTTATGTATCGGGCGCTCGTTTGTTTTAAGTCGATCGATAATACAACTATCGTCGAGCAATGAAACGCTTAGAGAAAGCTATTAACGAACGCTAACAGAGAAAACAAAAGATACATTACTGGTTAAAATCGATCATACTGCTTGGAAGAAAACAGAGGAGTATGTTTCAAGGTGACTTGGAATTTTGACAGCTAACGTGAAGTCCATTCTGATCCAGTATCATAAGAGGATCATCGCTCTCGAGGGGGAAAAGTACGACCTTGAGTACGAAGTCGCCAAGAAGGATTTCGAGGTCGAAAAGTTTTCGATATACAAAAAAGAAAAAGAAAGATAAAAAAACAAAACAGATGACGCTGCAATTAACAAAGCAGAGAACAGAATATTTTTCTTTTCGTTCTTCTTTTCTATCGTGTTTTTTTTTCTTTTTTCTCTTATCCTTTTGTTCTGAATCTTTTTTTCTCATTAGTACGCAAGGACATTTTTGCTAGCACAACCGCTGAACATAATAATCAGTTTTTGTTGTCTTAAACGAAATTGAAGTTTCGGCTGTTGTTACCTTTAACGACGAATTGAACTTAGGCATCGAGGCTGAATCATCTAATTGCACCAATTCTAACGTAGCACTCGCAACATTTCTTTTGACTAGTTTTAGAACGTCTTCCTAGAGCGTACGTAATGATTAGAAAAAGAACAAAAGCAGCAGGCACGCGTGATTCGTAGAATCGCAGCCAGTAGATGTCAAATAATATCATAATGCTGAATACCTAGTCCTCCTATCTTGAGCGATTTCACGTAGAACAACGATTTTCTTTCTTTTTTCTTTCGTTTATTTGCGCGTAGGCAACTAGACCACCTTGTGGCGCCAGTACTACTCCGAAAATATGTTTCCTTCATTTTCCCTTCGACTCCTTCTCTTTCGTATCAGGTTAACGTTCACGCAGTTGTCAGCTTCGTGCTTCTTGCTTTCAAAACGCGAGAATCTCATTCACTTTTATATCCCTTGATTCTTTATCCCCTCCGCGATTTAAACCCATGGTACAGTGGTATAACGATAGTGAAATTTCGATAGAAACGACGAGGAAAACAACGTCAATGGTAAGATATTATCGGTCGTGTAATTCAACGAAAACAGTATCAAAGAAGACATTTCGCTATATTATATTTTCTCTCGTAGAAGATGCAATCTTCTCGTATTCTTGTCTTTCTTGTCTTTTCTGTTTTTCTTTCATCATTTTATAATCGAAAATTTACATATCGCTAACACGAGAAATTTTAATCACGTCACTAAGAATGGTCGAAATCATCCTCCCATTTTTTGTTATCTTTTTTTGCATTTTTCTCTCCATCCTGAAACTTTTGTTCTTTTAGCCGAGCTCCAGACGATCTGTTCGACATATTGGAACAGACTATACGCGCTCGAGGGCGATAAGTTTGACCTCGAGAGGCAAATTAGGTTGAAAGAATTCGAGGTAAATACGATCGGCTCGCCTGAAGAAAACCTAACGAGTCTCCTGCACAGATTATTTTTATCTGGCCTCCCACGTGATTCTTTTTTGATTTAATTTAACTTTGCCACGTCTGCGACCGTATAATGCGATTGGTCGATCGTCCCACGTACTTATTTCTCCGGGTCAACGCACCCTCGAAATTTCACTCTTGATACCTTCACCCCCTTTTCTCTTTGCGAAAGAAATTCCAACAGTTCTCTTTTTAGATTCTCGATCGAACGCTCTTATTCGATTGCGCGTATTCGCCGCGATGCGGTTAGTTCTTATCGGATTCTTCGATCGTTCTGAATTGAAATTTCGAGGGTACGTAACCGGAGTGTAACCTCGTCTATGTTTCGATACAGATGGAGGTCGATCGGACAATTTCCATTTGAACGAAAGAAGGAGAGATTTCAGAGCAGGTCACGTTCGTGTCAGTTTCTCAAGAACATCGCCGGGTTCGAATACCCAACACGATTAGGCATTCAGTTTTCGCGCGACTTTTATTATCGCACGAGTAGAACGAGAGACAGTTTCCGAACTCGGTATTTACCATTTTCAGTAATAGTTGGAAACTAATAAAGTTGAAAATCGAAAATCGAAAGGATTAGTCGTCTGGATGTAAGCGGGAATTAAAAAAAAAAAAAAAAGAAAGAAAAAAATTGTAAAGAAGCGATAATTGAATTCAACATATATATCTATGTACAATTGGAAACGTAAATGTGAAGCTGTCTGTTTTTCTCTCGTCTTGCCTCCTGGCTATTTAGTGAAAATAACGTATCACGTGAGTGAAAGATATCTGAGAGACACTCCATGTTCTTTGTAGACGATTTGAGGGAGATTTGCCAAATGTATTACGACCGCGTCTACCTTTGTGAGGGTCAGAAGTGGGATTTGGAGCGTGAAGTTCGGAAAAGGGACTATGAGGTACAGGAGATAAATAAAAGAAAGCAGCAAAAAAAAAGAAAAAAAAACAAACGGTGAACAATGCGAGGAGAAAGAGAGCAACCGCCAGCCGCACGTTTCTTTTGTGCAACCCCTCTCTGAATGTCTCTCTTCGCGTTGTCTCTCGTTGTTCCACCCTCTTTCTGTACATATACATACGTCTCTATTTGAGTTCTTTTTTCTCTCTCTTTCACGATGTTTCTCTTGGAGAACACGTTGAGTGGCTTTTCAACAACCAGAAATCGAACAATGAAAAGGAACGACTGCGTTCTCTCGCTCTCTTCTTTTTTCCCATCTTTTTTTTTTTTTTTTTTTTTGTCAACGCGAGTACAAAAACGAACGTAAAAACAAAGAAATACGATTTCGCTTCCGGCATTTTGCTCTACTTTTGTAATTTCGATGACGCCTCGTACGGCCATTTTATTCTGTACTGTATAATCTTGGTCAGTCCTGTCTCGGTAATTTACCTACCCTTTTCTTCGATCCGTCTGTCGTTTCCTGGGTAGAATGAAACAATCTACCGAATTGTTTTCTTTTTTCGCGTGGATATGAAGTGCCGCAATTCAAACATTTTTTGCCCTTTACTCCTCGATCGCTCTTTTTCTTTTTTTATCCTCATTTTACTCTTTTTTTTTCTTTCTTGATAATACTTCGTCGATTTATTCGCCCGCCTCCTCTCTTCTTTTCACCGCCTTTCTTTCTCTTCTCTCTCTCTCTCTATTTCTCTCTATTTTATCTCTCTTACAAACATTATCTATACCTGTATAGATACGTCCGTCTGATTTACACTCGCTGTTTCTCTATCTTTCTGTTTCTCTAACAAGTATAACGCAGACATAGGCTTTCTAAGCTTTCTACTAACTCGCCAAAGGAAATAAAATAAAAGCTTCTCGCGAGAATCGAATCAGGGCTGGGCAAGCTTATGGAGGAGACGCTTGTCGGGTCAAGTCGATCCCAATGTGTAGATGCGAGAGTGTAACGTCTCTTGCGTCCCTTTATTTCGTTCTCGGGCTCACGTTTCTGACTGGTCTGACGATTTTGCCAAACGATCGTTTCGTCGCGATCGTGACCGCAGCAAGCGTTTTGTATCGACCGCATAACGCGTTCTCGCTGAGAAAAAGAATCGTGAAATGAGATGTTCGCGATGTCCCGACGATAGAACAATCATCCTCGACTCTTCTTCATTTCTCTTTTCAATTCCAATTCTTTTTTCCTCTTTTCTCTTTCACTCTCTCTCTCTCTCTCTCTCTCTCTTTATATATATATTTTTTTTGTAAAAATTGTACATATATACAGTCAAGGGAAAAGAACACAATTCGAAGGGGCCAAAGTGGTCCCTTTTAATGTCACGCGAGATTCAAACGTGTGCGTGAGACTACGCGCGTGTGTGTGCGCGTGTGCGTGCGTGGGTGCACGGTGCAAAATCGGAAAAGTCAGACGAAACGGACAAAGCATTGTAAATAGGCGGAAGAATAGAGGAAGTTCGAAACAGAATCGTATCGTACCGTTATCGCCGCTAATCGGCTACTACTGTACATTTCACGTCTTCTTCGTGTTTTCTCTCTGCTCGCTTTACCATTGTGTTTTCTATATCTCGCTCTCTGTCTTTCTCTGTTGATCTCTCCGCGCCTTTCACGTCTCCCATCTTTTTCTCTCTTCTTGTTGCTATCCATTACTTTTCTCCTCTGGTGAATTTGCAAGCTTGATTTTCCGGATGTCTATTAAAGTGGCTCTGCTTTTCTCTTAAGTCTGCCTAACTCTGAACACGCATGGCTTTCGATATCCACTAACGACATTCTGTAATTATTTATGATATGTGTATATAAATAAAGTAATCGATTATTGGAACGTAGAAATTTTTCCACCGTATATCAAATCATATCGGTGTCTATCAATGTCTGCGTGTAATATTTTTAAACAATAACTCGGAAACGAAATAGAATAGAGCTCAATAGATGCCGGCAACCGAAATAACCGGCACACGTTATTCAATCGTTTTGTTCTTTTTTTTTTTTTCATAAAGTTCCAAACGTTCTTTCAATACACGTGCGCATAAATTCTTTATGGCTCGGCTGATATCTAAATTAACAGCATGGATCAATTTTTCACGCTGCACCAACGCCAATACGCATCGTAGATTTTCTATTAACTTCGTTCCGGTCGATCGCGATATTCAATCGCGAACAAATCGATCAATTTCTATAATAAAACTGCAGTTGTATTTTGTCGATAAATAAAAGCGAGGACACTTGTATTATACTCGTGTCTTTGCATCGCGTAAAGGAAGTATGGCACTTCATATTCCCCGCGAGCGGAGAAAAAGAAAATTAACACGTTCTGCAATATTATTCGATCAATTGTTTCTCGTCTGGCTAGAAAATACCAACGAAATATGGTCATATATCGACGATGATCGATATTATTCCGTACATACGTATAAGACGCTGCTGACATATGTATAAGGAAAATCATGGAAGATATTTAAAAGAAACACGATGTCGTATTTGAAGCAAAGAAGAGTAGGTATGTAAAAGGAAACCTGCCTTTTGAAATTTTTGCTGACCCTCATTTTCAACTCTGCCCCTTGAACTTTTTGATTACGTGTTTGAACGAAATACTCGTGTATTATATCGTATTTCTCTTTCCCCCAAAAAGTGTAGATAATCGAACGCTGGTTGTATGTTACCTCCTTTTACCACGCTTTTTTTTTTTATCTTGATTCCACTGTTAACTCTCACGAAGGTGGACTGTCTCGAGACCGAGTGGAAAGATCACGAGACCGAAGTGCCATGCTGTGAAAATTCTCCGGCCCAGCCTCTTTCTCTTTTTTATTTGTTACCCTTGTCTTTTCGTCTGAACAGTCCCGTGTAAATTAGTCCGCCACCTCTAAATCCTCTCGTCTGTGAATGTCAATAAAAAGAAACGATACGGATCTTTTCTTTTCTTCTTGTTCTCCCTCTATTGTCCCGTGGAAGAGACGTGAAAGCGAACACGTACACGCGTCTACGATGTCGAAATGGGAACGAGCGAAAGTGATTTTGCACCGATTCGCACGCACCACCGACTGTCAGTGTCCTCTTGTCATGGTGTTCAATTGGGCCTGTAAATAGCGGATCCTTTCTGGCGGAACTCTGTTCCTCCTATAAAAATATTTATTCAAATATAAATATTTCCTTCTAGCTATTATTAAATAACAGTCGATAGATATACTTTCGTTGCATCGATTAATAAACTATGTACTTGATAATCGTTTAATTTTGTAAGATGTGAAACGCGTTTACGATGAGATAAGAATCGTGTCGAATCTAAAGAATTAGAGGGTTGTCGAACAGCGAGAGGAACAGAATTCTTACGGTCCAGAAAAGAGATTGTAGTGGACTTTTTACTTCTTTTTTTCTCTTCACCCTCTGTGGATAAAGAGCTGATCGTGACCAGTTCTCCCCTGATTGGCCAGAATGAAATTCACATCCTATCATTGCTGATCCTTTCTACTCTTGATCCTTATGTTACGTTCCTCTTTGTTTCACTTTGTCTGTGATTCGTCGGTCCTTTCCTCCATCTCTCTCTCTCTTTTTCTTTCTCTTTCTGTCTTTCTCTCTCTCTCTCTCTCTCTCTCCCTTTGACCGACTCGCTTCGTCTTCTTCTTCTCATCGACGACCGTAAAGGTGAAAGGGAACGAGAAAGGAAAGACTCGAACGTCTCTTAGGGAGAGAGCGGAGAATCCGACAAGTGGCTTCCGGAGGAAGTTTTACCAGAAGCTATTCAAAGACACTAGAAAATCAATTTGTTTGAAAGATCCTTAGAAAAAAAGTGGCCGCTTTTCGGATGGGAAAACCTTCATGGTAAGATAATATTGGTTGAAACGATTTACTAGGAGCAGAACAACTATTTGATATACATACAGTCGTATTATATATATATATATATATATATATATATATGCATACATATATATAATACATTATTTAATTTGCGTTATGCATTTCGTTTCACCGTAGCGAACATGCCGTTGACGTTTAATCAAAATCGCAGTGAATGAAATTTGTTACAGTACAGTTCAATCTTTTATCGTTTGCCATGTCTATCCCGTACACGGTCAATGTGTCACGACATAAAGCTTTGAGCTACATAAATTTACCGGTTTTCCCCTAAACAACAGCCAGCAAAGCCGTATTTGTTTTCGGCTCAATGTAAACGGAAGAACGTGGCTTTTGATCGTGGCATTGTCGAAGCAACGTGTTAACAACGACTGACTAGCGTTTAATTTAATCGTTCAATTTCATCCAACGATAGCTTGACTTTGCCTGTTACTCTCTGCACCGTATGTCGGGGTATATCGAGGAGGCTACACGTGTACAACTTTAATCTACTCGCTGGTGGTTTATTTTCACTGTGTCTCTATTTTTTTTTTCTTTTTATTTTTACATCTCTTTGTACATCGACAACCTCGTCTACACTTTTCCAATGCAATCTTTCCTCCGCTCTCCGACTATATGAGCCTTTTCTTCACCCATCGTTCCAACCCTATCACAGTTACCTGGCATTGCAGTTAATCAGCAAACCAATCTACTGTCAATCTCGATTCGTCGAGTGACTCGCTAACCGAATATCTCGGTATCCGCTGCGAAACCTCTCCGTGTATGCAAACCCCATCCCGCCTGCTTCTGGCACGCAGGTCGCATGCTAATTTCTGCTCGAGTACTATGTTCTCGTTCTTTCGTCCGCTTAACTGGTTGCTGCTCGATTTCGATTATTTCTCCAATGTTTCGTGGAAGCTTTCCATGGTTTCTATGCAGTGTTGTGTGTGTGTGTGTGTTTTTTTTTGCGACTGAAATCGTGTTCACTGTGATTAAAAAGAAACACTCGATGCTTCTCTTTTTTCTTTTTCTTTCTTTTTTTTTTATGTAATTACCATCCACGGGGATGAATGTCCCTTCCGTGAGCACGAACTGCCCCGTTCTATAGTAACGTGGAGAAACGATCTCCCTTTGGGAACATGACCATTGATTCGAGCATAATCCACTTTGAGTCTACTCGATTCGACTTTCGAAGCTTTTTACAAATGTTCTCTCGGTCTAATGGAAGTTGCCTAAGAGGATCGTTTCTTCGATTTCCTAGTGTTCCGCGGTATAATTTCGACGAGAAGCACGCATGATTATAATCTTTATCCGATTTGGATGAAACGTGAATCTAATACGATGTTTGCTCGCTGCAGATCGCGGACTTGAACAGCCAGGTGAACGACCTCCGAGGTAAATTGTAAGTAACCATTTCCATCTTCGATCGACCATTTTCTTTGCCAATTTATAGGGCTATTCTTATCGTTCGATAAATACTTATTCCACGTTTTACTTGCTAATAATATTCCATTGATGTCGTTAGCATGAAACCTACGCTGAAGAAAGTCTCCAAGTACGAAAACAAGTTCGCCAAACTGCAGAAGAAGGCGGCCGAGTTTAACTTCCGTAACCAGCTTAAACAGGTTAAGAAGAAGGAATTCACCCTCGAGGAAGAGGACAAGGAGGTAAGGACGATCGTTTTCGACAACGAAAATTGTCGTAAAATTCTGTGTACTTTTAAGTAGACATTTTTCCCCTGCCCGTCGGTGGTCTATTTTGAATTCTTCCGTTTCATCAATTTCTGTGCTTCGTTTGTTGGCTGAGGTACGCGGAACTATAAGACTTCGCGACGAAGATGTGATTAACTTTTGTACATTCCTTTCATCCGAGATCAAACTTAAAAGCTAGTCTTATATTTCTACGAACCACTCATGATATGAAAGTCATGATTTTTTCATCTTTTTTAACGCGGATGTTTTGAATTTTTTTCCCATACGACGGGTAGGTCTGTATACATATTTTTTTCCAGCCAATGAGAAAGACAGTTTTTGTGGCTCTGGTTTTCTTTTCGTGCATAAAACTCAATCGACAGGTTTTTTCCTTGTATCAGTAGAATTTTGATTATTTGTTCGGACGTCCTTTCAAAGAGATCAAACGATTTAATCACCGTGATTCGTGTTTACAGTATCTATGGCGATTTTTTTTTTAATCTTTCGGCAATGTAAAGAACTAAATATATAAAATAAATACAAAAATACATGCGTTCGACATTTCCACAGTGAATGCGTATAATAATAATTAATGTTTACTATATCTGATAGCTATATTTGATTTGAGCCTGAGTCTTTCTCGTGGTAAATACACCGCAAACAGGTTATATTATTCGAATTCGTGGAATTTAACGTATCAGGTATGAAACCAGTTGATCTCCTGAAAGGCACGCCATCTTTTTGATCCTTTTTTTCGTATACGTAAAATCCCCCCAGTAGTAGCGATAGTTGACTAGGCAATTGTGTTGTTCTCCACAGCCCAAGAAGTCCGAGAAGGCAGAGTGGCAGACGAAGAAGTAGATTTAAAAAAAACATAAAGAAAACATGAAAAAAAAAGAACAATCACACGCGTATACAGGCAATCAAGTAATAATAATACATTATCGAAAAAGAGCTTCAACACGTACACACCGAACCGCGTGAATACGACGCGAACAGAAATGGAAAGCCGCGAAAAAAAAAAAATAGCTGGAGGAAACGTTTTCGTCGTCTTGCGCGATTATATTATTTCGCGTTGATTAACGTGACCTGTTTACCATTTTCCATCGAACCGTTTGTAAACGCTCTTCCATTTTGTCGGTCGTTTTTTGTTTTCTTGATTTTATTGTACCTCTATAAACCGTTCCTCGTTGTATGAATTGCATTAGGTCGTAAGCCGAAGTTATTATTTTTGAAATCGAATTTTCGCGCGCGCTATCAAACGAGAGCAAAAACGAGAGAGAGAAAAAAAAAAGAAACATAATAGAACGCCAAAGAATGCTGTGTTAATAAACGATCGAAGAAAGTGCATGTCAAAAATAGGCAAATAATTTTTCCTCGAAGATCATTTCTTATATCTTTCCACCCTGTTCGACCGTAGCTCGTTCTTTCCTCGATATTTTCTTTCGTTTCATTCAGCCACATATTTTCTGATACATTTTTTTCATTCACTTCTTTTGCACAAGGAACCATACTCGACGAGACTCGATCTTGCGCGGATATGAAAATGTGTTCGCCTCTTCTATAAAACGCAGTGAATGAATGCGATCCCGACGATTTTACGGAATATCCGATAAGAATGGGTCGAGTGTTATCGAGAATCGTTTCGTTCTGCTCCACTAATTTTTTCTTTAAGCTCCACTGATCTTTCTTCTTTTATCCGTCTTGTGTGTTCGACGACAATACCGTCGGTTATTCGCGAGATCGTACCTAATTTGCTTTTAACGCGTCTACTTTTTATTTTCTCCTTTCTTCTATCCTTTTTATGCCATTTCACAAAGAATGTCGGTAATTGCGTAATAAAGAGCCAATACGCGATATAAAAAAAAAGAAAAGAATTGTAATAAAGAATAAAAAGAAGCGATGTAAAAATAAAAAAAAAAAAAAAAAGAAAAAGGTGAGAATGGCTTACAAAGTTAATATTTAAGACTTACAGACTTTCTTCTTCGTTTCGTACGTAATCGCAGAAGCGCTTTACTCACAAGTGCCTGTTCTTTCTTTCTTCCTTCCTTTCTCTATTACCTTCTTTAATTATTCATTCATTGACTCTGTTTGCATCCATTTCGTTTATCTTCTGTTTGATCTCGTTATTCGCGCCAGGCTCCTTCATGCAAAAGTACCTTCGTTTAGGAAACAATTATCCGCGTGCTACGCAAAACCTACAGAAAACAAAGTAAAACGATGGTCAGCCGCGAAAGCGTCGCGCGCATCACTTTCAATTAAAATTCTTTCCAACATGCAATAAGCTCTTTTGCAGCTTGCCTTTACCGCCATTATTCGGCTGCCATGCTTCCAGGCTGTACATGTGTAGGATTGTTGTCCCGTCTGAATTTTTCTTTCGATCCGTGCATCGATCGTCTATTCTTTACGGCCCGATACAAACAATACAATTCTAAAATAAGTCACGATTCGTATTAAAAATATCCGGACATGTAGACTGGCGATAAAATAGCATTTGCGATGTTCGACGCACGGTTCGATCACGCCATTCTTATCGAACGTGATTCATTCTCTACGATCGAAAGGAGCGACTTGGAAATGAAACAAGGACTTGGATCGATCGAATGAATCACGAGCGACCCGTTAATCGTTAAGTTATTAATTAGTATGTACGCTCTAATAATTGTCCATGTCTTATCTGTTGACTAATGATGTTGCTCTTGCATTATGTTCGCAGAATGCGTCAAAAGATAAGGTAAAGCTTTAAACGATCAACTCGTAGATCGGCATGCTTCTAGTATGAGAATACAGTTAGTGCGTGTATTAGATATGATATAGATTACAGGGATGGTGTGAAGGAACGAAGCAGAAGAAACTCTAGGATTAGATTGAGAAAGCTTGGGTCCCCTTAACGATACAAAAACGCGATAATTGGTTTCATCGAATTTCTATATTTTTTTCTTCGACGTTTCGTTCTTTTCGTTTTTCCTTTTAGTCAAGTTTTTTCCGTATTTTTCGCTACGAGTTTTTATCGTTGGAAACGACCAGCTCGGCGAAAGTATTTCGGTGTTTTCTAGGAAACCTCGATGAATCTTTTTTTTTCTTTTTAATCTTTTTCACGCCGGACTCTTCTCTCGCCTCCTTTTCACTAACATACTGCACGGCTTTTTGGATGACGATAAAGAGAGAAGGTCACACGTCGTCGCAACTTCCATCGGAGATTATTCAATTGGCGATGCTTGTTTTAAACAGCCGAAACTTTCAATTCAACAAGTTTTGAGCCACGATTGTACGATGTAAGCGCATACGTATGCACGAGAAACGTCGTAACGAAAATACACGAGCGGTTGTTAATAATTTATCGCGACGAATTTTTCGGAAGGAAAGGAATTTTTCGCCAGAGGAAATTTTCCGTGCAAAAGTATCACCTACGTGTTGTTACCCTGCTTTGCGAAAGTTTCCCATGGCGCTAACCCCGGAACTAGCGTGTGCAAATTTGACCGAGTTATGCTCGTAAACTGCAACCATCTCACATGTGTTTTCTGAACTTTTGCAGAAGAAACCCGACTGGTCGAAGAAAGGCGACGAAAAGAAGGTAAAGGAAGAAGAGGTGGAGGCATGAGGCTATTGACACGCGCTCTCGACGTTTTCGAGAAGGGATCGTCCATCCATCCATCCGATAACATAACTCGTCGCAACAAACCTCCTCGTTATTGCTTCTATTATTCTGTCTTTATTTTTCTTTTTCTGTTTTCGTCATCGTCTCGATTAACTTAACGTCTAAGAAAGAAAACTCCCGAAATGCACGCAAAAGAGAAAACACGTTGTCTATATGTTTCGTCTACGATGATTCCTCGACGTATTATCGAGAATCTATCGAATATCTTTCGTGTCCGAGTTCTAATCCATAGTACAGAATTTTGTGACTGACCAGTTTTTATCATTCTCTTCGTCTACAAGATATGTATATGTATATTTTTTTAAAAGAAACAGAAACCCTGTACCGTTCACGTTTCCGTCTGTCAATGTTCTTTTTTTTACACGCTAATCCTACTGTACATGTTGATGCAATTCTCTGTGAACCGGATAAAGGGAGAAATGAAACGTAATGGAATAGCAAGAAAGAAAGGGAATCGTTAATTAAGATTTTAATTGTAAAGCAAAATATTTAACGACAATGAAATACATTGCGCCTGTGTGTTCATTCTCCTACACACCACGATCCCTTTGTTCTTCCTGTATAATCATTTATGTTTTATGTTGTAAGATCGAAGACGCCGGTTTTAAACTAGGACAACAAATTTACATATAGATGAGTACCGTGTCGAGTGTATTTAAAACTGTCGGCCTTTGATTAAATTCAACGTTAGAAGAATCTTAATTGCATTCGTGTCGCATCGAAGTGAATATTAAGATCGAGCATTTGAATAATGCTGTTAATTCCGTCAATGGCTCAATTAGAAAGCGATCATTAGCTTTTGCGCGAGAAATCAAATTTTTGCCGCGTTCCAGCGTTCGCTCTTTGGCAAGACTGTAAACCTGTCAAAGAATCAACGAGGCGTATAGAATGGCAGAGCGCACAGTGAGGCGTACACATTCTACCGGGAAATTTTACGCCACGTCTTATAAATATCGACGATGCTTTAAGAAACCTTCACGTTCAGCTCCTGTGTCATTTAAAAAATTTGTTGACACCTTTTAATTAATTTTTCTAACCAATCTTTGTTTATATGTTTCACAAAAAAAAAAAAGAAAGAAAATGAAAAAGAAAGTTAACAGAATTTAATTTTCAATGCACGGTAGGTTCAACACGTAGATTCACGCTTAAATACGATTCGCTATTGCATTTGTAAAGCTTCGATATAATGTTCGCTATATCTGTACATTGTTTACGTTTAAACATAGCATTCGCGAACAGCATGTTCGTTATTACTTTGCGATTCGTCGCGTTTCGAAAAATAACGCTGTTTACAGTACCTCGATCGTTACCATAGTTCGTCAGCCAATTTCTCGCTTAAATTCTACATGCAGGTTTTCAGACGAACACGCGACCAGAATTATATATGCAAGGGACGCGAGCAGTCACGATGTGCACTCGAAACTCATTCGACGGACGCGCATTGAAATTACCTAGCAACGTTTATCGTTACGGCGCCATTGTTTAATTATCTTGACAATATTCGTTATCGCAAATGATCATTGATTTACGCTATCGAATAGCCACAGGAGAGGACGGCTCCACGTCGCAAGCTCTTGAGCGTTACATAAAGCATTATTATCGTTCGCTCGGACAAATGATGTATCTATAAACGACGCTTTAATGCGACTACATTTGCGAAATGTGCACGGTGACCGTAAATCGCGTAATTTAATGCGTGTGTGTCGTCGACGTGCTACGAGGATGGAAATGTAATTTTATCCTGACCGCGTGCTACAGATCTTGCTGAATTAAATTGCACTGCCTTCTACTACTTGTGCAAGTTAAATGTTGTTACGGTTTTTATGATTTTTCTACGGTATTATTTAACGTTTGGATCATATGCATTTGAAACGAAGTTATAAACAACTGCAAAACGTAAGCAATGTTCCATTGAAGAGATGGTTCGCATACCAAGTACAGTAATTATTTTGTATGCTATTAGTATACGTATGTGGTACAAATTTTAGTAGTCAAATAGTTCTATAGGGTGTTCTTGCGTAGGGGGAAGCTCCAGCTCCAGAACCATCACCACAGCCGGAGCCAACACCATCACCACAGCCGGAGCCAACACCATCACCGACACCTGCACCTCCACCGCCAGAAGCAGCTCCAACACCGTCGCCAGAACCGCCAGCGCCATCACCAGCACCTCCTGCTGAGGGAGCTCCGCCAGCGGAAGGTGCTCCACCTGCAGAAGGAGCGCCAGCACCTCCAGCAGGTCAGTGAACTGCGTATCACATTATCTACAGTAATTATTGTATCTGGCAGTATAACATATCAGTATAATAATTTTTAGACTAAATGGGAAAAGTATGGCAAATCTATTTTTCATGAATCGCTGAGTTTGATGTCGCTTTATAACTAAAAAGGACTATTTTAGCAGATGGAACATGATTAAAAAGGAAATAATTCTTTATATTGACAGGGTTCTTTAGATAGTAAAATTAAAGATATAGCGATTAAAGATTAATTATAGATAAAGCGATTACAACATGATAAATCTACGAAGTTTTGTAAAAAAACCAATCGATTTCTGTTAAGAGAATCTATTTTTCATTTGTACCATACCGCTTGAATTATTTTAATTAGATTTTTACTGTATCGAAGACACGTAGCGCTTAGTTTTCCTGTCAAAACGAGATCAATCGATAATGTACTGACTTTTTCAATTGCTCTCCTGTAAAACCAGAAAAATGTGATTTATCAAACTTCTCCCTTGCGGTCTTCCGCAACATCTCTGAAGGATCTGAAAGTCTAAAAGTCTTTTATCAATATCATTTATTATCTTTTATAATCTCCATGTGTTTTCGTCTTTCATGATAACGATACGAGCAAGGTGCTCCATCAACGGCAAAAGAAATTCCAGAGGACAAGTCGCACTTTGTCACAGTCTGTCCATTCCATCTTAGAATAGAGTAGTGTTAGTAACGTGAGGTGCATGTACTTGTTCAGAAGGTGCACCGGCGGCTGCACCTGCAGAAGGCGCGGCACCACCAGCGGAAGGTGAAGCACCACCAGCTGCTCCTGCGGATGGAACAGCGCCGCCACCAGCGGAAGGCGCGCCGGCCGCACCTCCTGCTGAAGGTGCACCTCCTGCCGAGGGTGCACCTCCTGCCGAGGGTGCACCTCCTGCTGAGGGTGCAGCTCCTGCACCACCAGCGGAAGGAGCACCACCAGCGGAAGGAGCACCGCCAGCGGAAGGTGCGCCACCAGCGGAAGGCGCGCCTGCGGCACCACCGGCAGAAGGTGATCTTGTCATACCATTTATGACGACTTTGAACCATTTCATATATGTACCACAACCAGGAATTGGAATTGGTTCACGAATACCTATACTTATAAATCTACTTGTCCATTCACTCACTCTCTCTCTCTCTCTCTCTCTCTTCCATTCACACTCCGACTTATTCTGACTAATAATTGTCCTACCTATTGCATCTTTCCCAGTTATTAAAACTCTCTCTGGTCTGCTTGTACCTTGTCTTTTTCTTTTCTTTTTTTTTTTTTTTTGCAGTTTCTCGGGACGTTCCACAATCCTCCTATCTTGTCCGCTCATTACGTCTTCCAACCTGACATCTTTTTCAGTTCCCACTGCAGTTCATTGTTAAATATTCGAGGTTGAGGAATCTATTCCCTCATAGATCATAACTTCTTCCTTTCTCCTCTTCCTAGTACCTATTGCAATTTTCCAAATTTTCGCATCTCGCTCGTGCTATTAACTTTTGCCCTTTTTCCTCTTTCCCTGGATATTCTGGCGGTTTTACTGTTAGAATGCACTTGTACCAATTGGTATATTTTGATTGTCCTATTTTTGCATATGGTCTTTGTTTTGTGCACGTTTCCATCCCTTTTCCTTATACTCTTCGTTATTTGAAGCATTTTATAAACGTTAATATTAAATAGAAATCTTTCAACACAGAGGTAACGATTGTTTTGAGTTTGTGTCCTTGTTTCCCAATCTTACAAAGAACCAACCCCAAATCTTTTTTGTTAATCGATGCTCGTAATCGACCGTGTGATTAATTAGTTAACTAGTATTAGTTTTACTGTGCAATACGTTTCATACCTTAAAAGTTATCATACATAACGGAATTATTAATGTTTATTTCGTAGAAAAAGTCGTAATTATATACTTTTTTCTATCCAATACCAGAAATCTAGGGAATCTTAAGTACATATCACAAAGATATGTACTTAATTATTTTATAAATCTGGCAACCTGGATTTACATCTTGTCGAAGAGTTAATTTTATTAACCCTAAGTGTCTGTGACAAAAACTTGGTAAGAAACTAACGTGAATTTTTAAAGGTGCACCTGCGCCAGCGGAAGGAACCCCAGCAGCACCAGCACCAGCAGCCCCACCAGCCGAAGGTGCTGCACCTGCGGAGGGAGCGCCAGCTCCAGCTGCACCCCCAGCAGAGGCTGCGCCGGCACCCGCGCCCGCTGAAGGTAATCTACTTCTTTTATTACTCTAGCTGATACGATTACGTATTGTTCATTGCAGGATTAATCATCTGTTCTCGCCATTTATCATAGAGAAACTGGGCTATTTCCGCTTTCCATTTTTTAATTAATCTTTGCTCTTTTCACTCACGAAACGTATTCCACGTCGTTCTCAAAAGAAATGGAAAGGCAACGTGCTCATTTCGACCGTTCATTATTCTTCTTCTTCTTTCTCTTTTTTTTTTCTTTTCTCCCGTTATCGTTAATTTTCTTAACGTTGTTTTCTTTTCAACTTAATTTTCTAGCTAAGGTAGTTTTACTTTTGAAAGTTACAATGAACGTCACTCCCAATCGCCCGATAACTGGTTCGAAGTTCATCACGTACGGTATGTTAAGCTGTAAAAATTTGTGGTTCTAGTAGAGGACTAAAAATCTAGTCATCAGTCACAAGTAACGTTTACAGAGATAGTCAACTAATAGTACCATCGATCGCGTACCAGGTGTACCACCGTTGCTCACGGTGACATTCATCGACGAGAACTAGAACCGACACTCGTTAACTTTCTAACGACCAAGCTTTCGCATCTTTACTGTACGTTTCACGACGACCGCACTTCGAGGAGAGCATTAACTTCTACCGTTTAATTATACTTCTGCTCTCGAAGTTTCTGTAACTTTTGTTCAATGGAAAGTGATAAAACAATAGTAACAATAATCGATTCATTAGCATCGGTAGATTATAATAAAATAATAATAACGAATAGAACTTTTGCTACGAATCGTCGAAACTTCGACGAAAATGAGAAGGGACGAGCAAGCTCCTCTTACAAAAAATAACGATTAGCTAAAAAGACTAAAAAAATAGATTAATATAATTTCTTTGTAATCGAACCCTCCCGAATTCGCGGGAGGAGCTAACGCAGGTGAATGTAATTTCCCTTTCCTACAAAAATAATCTTATTTTTATTTTATTTACAGCACCGGCATCGTAACTTCGTCGAAGTTGAAACGGACGAAGGGTCACCTCGCTATATGATTTCCACTCGTCACATCGTCAGAATTTGCATAAAACGTACACGGATAAGCATAGAGTACGGATATACAGATACGTCGAGTCGTATCATACTCGTCGTTATGGTTCATGCGTTGCTTGTCATCGTTGTCATCACCGTCATCATCATCGTTATCGTAACCATTGTTTTCGTCCCGTACACGCGTCAGCTTCAACGTCATGGCATACGTTATTGCGTATCTCGAGAAATGCGAGCGAAACGAAGCGAAAGAAGATACATACATATAAATGGGGGGATGGGGCGAGATAGAAAAAGAGACGTTTGTCGTTGACGCGTTTTCCTTCGTTCCTTCGTGGATTTCGCGACACCTTGTTGTTCAAAGTAAATCGAGAATCATGACGGGGTGCCTGGGCAATTTTTCCGCTTGTTTTACCTAATCATAGGAGGAAATTATAAGCCGTGTTGTTGTTCTAAAGAAGGCTCTGTTGTATTCGTATGATCATAAACGTTCGTCAGCCGTCATACGGATTTTTCTATCGACTGAAATCGAACGAGACGTAACACGAAATAAACACGTAGTTATACGCTACCACAACAATTTTTATGTAAATAATTTACGACGCGTTCTATCGTATATCGATGCAGACGTTATCAACGCTTCCTTGCACGAAATGATTGGATTTCGTAATAAAAAGTTTTTTTTTTCTGCGACCAGCATCTGAAATCTTATCACTATATAAATACCCTTCTCCGATTAATTTGAGTTTTCATTACTTCCAGTAATTTCATTAAGCCGTACGATTCCAGCCACGTCATCTTTAATTAATACTCAAAGACTGCAAGCTCTGATTTTCACGTTCGCGTACCTTATTTAGGAGTTAGTTTACTACCGCGCCACATGGTTGATAGGCATCATTTGTTTATGTTGCCTCGGTGTAATTCCATGTGTTCTGTTAATCCCTTTGTCGCTTTGTTTCTCTACGCGTGCGCAGTTAACACGGAAACAATAGACCTTTCTACGTAATGGAATTTACGTGGGTTAGTCTTACTTTGAACGGTTTTCACCGTCTCTGCCATCTCTATTGTCAGCGCAATCGTTCTTCAGGCTATCAACGTAAATTACTATCGCCAACTGTATCGCAATTTAATGGCAGCATAGCAACTGAAACGTTTAATATACTTGACAAGCAAATCATAATTATTTCCAGTTTATATTTGCAAACAACGCGATTAATCATGGATAAAATCACGATAATTCTAAGCGTAACTAAGTAGACGGTCATTTTACTGTAAATATGCCTCTGGTCGCTTAACGGGAAAAATCTCATCTCGCTCGAGGGAAAGGAAAATAAAACTGGTAATTTTTCATTCGAAAAAAGTGTTTGAACATCTATCATAGAAAGCTTTCATGTATACACTGTATGTGTTATGTAAAATATTTAAAAATTTCATTAGCCTTATAATGAAACACGACGACAACCGCGGTTAGATACGTTGATAAAATCCTTATAAGATATTACTTATTATCGGAAACATACATTTCGCAGAGGTCACTACAGTATTTCAACAGTCAATTATTTGTTATATTGACCACAATATTTAATAAGGTTTTTGGTATAAATTATACATGTATGTTGAAGATCGCTAAAAGGTTATCAAATATTTCTCGTTTGTTCATTGCGTTTGCCGATCGTTGCTTCAACCAGCTTTTAAATTCAGATAAAAAATGAAACCTAGGTAGATAATTGCTTCACTAAATAATACAATGAATACTAAATTCTGGATTTATTTATATGTTTTTGCATATCATATACATTCTGTGCGTTTTTGCATCCTCAAATTTGTCATAAATGCGTAAAAACCCGCGATCTATCGTATATTGTACAAAGTCAGAATGCGTTTTAATACCTAGAGAGAGCTAGGACAAGATTATAATGTATATAAAAATTAAGTGTTTGAATACTTTTGTGAGCTACAGTATTTCATGCGTAAAACGTCAGTTCCAAAATGACCACGTAATAACCATGTATTCATCTCGGAGCGGTAAGACTGACAGATGCAGAATGTAGAGTCGTTAAGCCGCGCGTAATTCGAAACTCGAGGCCGTGTGCGTAGCGTAGCGGTAAGCTAGCCGGCACGGCCAGTCAGTCGCGCTCCAGCCGTCGTAGTGGAAGGTGATTGTTGCGCTTCTCTTTTCTAACCTTCGTGCGAGTTCACTTCGTTTCGCATCTTCTCATCAAAACAAATGGATTGTCTTTGCTCGTACCGCGCGTCATTTTGTGCCAACGTATCAGTGTTACCTGGCGTGTCCACGCGATAAATCAAGTGTTCTTTCGTATCTCAACGCATTGTGCGAACAAGTTGTCGCGTTACGCAACTTCGTTTGATCATAGCACGCGGGAAGCTGTACAAACTTGCAGTGCATCTTCGCTTCGTGTTTATTTTTTGCTGGCACGCGGTCGTCTCGAGGACGCACTCGGTAAGTCCACGTTTATTATTCTATTCAAAACAGATTGTTCATACGCAACGCAGTTTCGGATTACTAGCGAAGGACGCGGGATTTACTACGCAAAAAGTGTAAAAAATGGCGACATGTTTTGACACGTGTTTATATCCGAATGGCGCGTTTATTCGATTCTTTGTAATATCACTTTTACGTTATAGAAAATATTAATTCGATGTAACTGTCTTTGGTTATGTCTTTGGGATGTAATAATCTCGCGTAATTGCGAATATTGTTTGGATTTGCGCGTAGTGTTCCACGAACTTCTGGTATTTTTGTGCTTTATGAGGGTGACCGTGGTCGCGGTCGCGGTCGTGGTCACGTATACATGTCAAACGTGGAAACTTTCATCCGATTAGGTTATGGAGAAGCAGCTACAACTATTCTTACTAAAATTACTAGATATTTATGCAAATTCGTATCTTTATATAATTCGAGAAATTAAACTTCAGCAGAGATTTGCTTTACTTACTAAATACCATGACAATTACTCTATCTTAAATATAATTCTATATTTTAAATATAACTTTACATTACAGACACGTTCTCTGCACTTTTGCATGTTTAAATTTTCTATAAATACGTAAACATCTACAGTCCAAAAATTACGAACCATTTTAGAGAAACGTGACCGTGTCACGAAATATCCTAGATTACATCTAGGATACGAATAGGAATATGAATGTCTAGTAACTTCTCGTACAGTTGATTCGTAGATGTTCGTGAATTTTCGGTAGATCTTCGGTCGAAACTGACACAGCATTCGAATGTTCGACGAAATGCAGGTACGTAAAGATCGCGTATGATCGATTAGAGCGGATGATGCGAGTTCGTTAAATCAGCGGACAGACTTGTTTTGACAGTCATAGAAAGAATTCTGCCTGTTCGTTCCGGTCATACCGGTTCCCATCGTGTAAAGCCTATGAAGGAGGCGTAGGATAGGACAACGGGAGAGAGAAGGATGGTCGGTTCGCTGAAAAAGAGAGCGATACAGGATCCGAGAGAACGGTCAGCCGACGACAAGAAATCCGTCGTGCGACACCATAGGCTTTTCTCGTCGCGTCCCCCGAGATGATCGTGTTATATTGGCCACCGTGCCGGTTCATTTTGAGGTTAATACGTATCAGGTTTTTTATTGACCGAGTGGAGGCGTTCGAATGTGTCTCGTAGTTTGTCTAATTACGCTATATGACATAGTCACGAACTGTTCTGAAACGTAATATACACGTATACTTGCACGCGACGTTCTCGTTAAAATGAAAAATAGGGTAAAAAGATAAAAAAAATAGGCTATTCGAAACAATTAGAGGTTCGTTTCCTGTGTCACTTTGATTTTTATATTTATTCCGTGAGTTTCTGCATTTTATTTTTTTGTTTTGTTTCAATAGTTATTTCATGCTTTACTTTGTAATATTTGACGTTATATTTATTATACTTGACCGTTATTGTGGATTTCGTTACAGGCTACGGCTTTGATTCATTTATTAGCATAATTGATTTTTTCTATTGGTTTCCAGATCGACAAAGAAATTTTTAATGCAAAATCGGAGCAGTTAAAAAATATTAAATATTACAAATATTAAAATATTAATATCTTTAAAAATTAGAAAAATTAATTACGCAACGCATTCGTTATCACAGTGCTATACGTATAAAACTATCAAACTTATAGAATTGGTCCACTTTTGTTCGCTTGATTACAACAGAATTATTTTATATGTAGTAGGTAGTAATCCACTAACTGTTCGTAGCAATGTAGATAAACCGATGGTACTATAAATCTTATACGGTCAAAAGGTACGAACCTGGCACGAAATCCGTCCAAAGTGCTGCGGTCCAAGGAAAAGAAACGCGCGACGTAAATTTCAAAACCGCTGGAAAAATCGTGTTATTATGGCAAACCAGCTCTAAACGTGTTTTCCAGAAGTTCTCCCGTAATTCTCAACTGTTCCAACTTTCAAGTTAAAGTCGATAATTACCATAGTATTCTACGAATAACACGCGAATCTATAGAATTATAATGTAATCTGTAATATTACAAACTATTAATTAGAATCTAACTTCTAGAATTTCCTCGTTTATGTCCTTTTGATCGCAAGATAATTATTCATATCAGCTAATTGAAAAGGCAGCTACAATATTTAAATTGTATTTACTGAAAGAGAAAAAAATAAAAGATCAAAGACACAATAATGTATTCGAATGTGCAAAAGTTTATTACTACGAACATTGATTGAATCATGAATTCGTAGGATATATCAAAAAATGGTTCCTATTGCACCTTTGTACTGCGGTTGTCTCTCGATCGTTTTAGCCGACAGTACCATAAATCTCTCGGTCAAAAGCTGAAAAACCTGACAGGAACTGTACAAAGTTTCACGATCCTGGTAAAACAACCGCGCGACGTGAATTTCAAAAACACTCGAAAAGTCGTTTTGTTACGGTAAATTAACTTAAAAGGTACTTCCTTGAAGTTTCTTTCGGAGCGGCGCGGTGGTTCACAAGTGGCCTAACTTTCTCGCGTTCGTCAAATAAAAAAGACCCTAGAACCGACTAAAAAAAAAAACAACTCGTTGTGGATTCTTAGGCAACTACAGTATCTATCCAGCGAAACGTCCAAGGTAGTTTGAATTCCACGCGGATAGTTGCGGTTTCCGCGACGCGTTCGCTAAGTGAATCGCGCGTGGAACGGTTTAGTCAAGGTTGAAGTAGTTTTCTCGTTACTGAAAGTACAAGCCGATGTCCGCCGTCGAGAGATTTAACGCCAGCCGCTCTTTTACCTTCTTTCGTATTCAAGTCGGCCAGGATTGGATAGAATCGACTGCATGAATATTTCCGCTTTGACTAGCGCCGCCGTGGTTCGTTGCCTCGCGATTTTCCTCCAGATTTTCATCGCGGACTCGACTGCAGACCCGTGCGCGATTTCTGGTTGTTTTAATGGCCGTATAATAATAACGGTAATGTATTTTATGTTTGACGTAATCCGGAGCAGCTTTGCTATTTGAGAGCATCGTGGTTAATAAACCAGCTCCGGATCTTTGATAATAAGTCGACTACGGATGAGTGTGGAAACATCTCCTGACTTTCGAATATCTTTATGAATGCAAAGAAAGAAATAAAATCTAGAGATAAGTTTGCTTTTGGTTGTTTATCTATTTTCTTTGGATTTTTTACATATTTTTGAATATTATGTGCGTTCTGTGAATTTGTCCACCGTTTACTTTTTTTTTTACTCTGGAATACTGTTGTGAGATACCGCGTTTTTAAGAAAAGCTACTTCTTTGTTATTTATTTATTGACGGTTATAATCATAGAATGGCAGTTGTAAGAAGGAAAAATGCAAAATAGATTTTGTTTAAAGCGGACATAAGAGTAGATAATGTTGGCTGTTTTTTAGATTTCTGCATAGATTTCCCATAGGTATGAAATCGTCAAAACTATTTAAGAGGATACTCTGTTGTAGAATGGCAGTTTTACGTTTTTTACTATTTTTGTACAAGGGAACTGTATAATTTTTTCATCGCCATTCTGCACATGTATATATATATATTGCTATTATAAAAGTATTTTTAAAGAAATATAATAAAAATTGGCGCGGATAATCTAAAGGCTTGGACATTCGCGCTGGAAAAAGGTGTCTTTTCATAGCGTCCGAGATTCCAACCATTCTGCTAGTTTGAAATAAGAAAACCAAAAAGATTCTTAATCAGGATAAGCTTGGCTATAGCGCGTAGTAGAATGAAGGAGAGAAGTCGATAATTAAAAAACGTACTTTGAAGCTGGACTATCGATTTTTCTAGGTTTCTCTCATCAATTTTCACGGAGTAGCTTAACAAAATTAAAAGTGATATTCGTTCTGGCTTGATTTTAGTACGACTTGCAACTATCGAAAATTCTTATATATTATTCAAAATTTGGATCAAATTGGCGAAATAAATCCTAAAATATTATAGAAGTCCATAGAAATTACATCGAAAAAAAAAAAACTAATTTATTCGTCGCTCTACGGTAGATCCCTTTAGACGCAAGTCTGACCTTATTCGGTTGCTACACAAACGAAATTATATTTTCCAATAATTTCAACTCCATTTTCACTTATTTTTCATGGTTAGGTTGTACAGTTTCCCAGTTATAGCGTTAACGGGATCGCATATAGGCGCAATGTCGCAAGCTTAAATTTAATACACGTATAAATAAGGAGAGTAATGCGGGTAATATTATTCGAAGAGGAAGCAGCAAAAATCTGTTCAGAAAACGAGCCGAAGCAACCGGTCCCCTTATCGCATTTTTACGTGCGTAACGTAAACGTACGTTATCGACCGTTTTGATTATACAAAACTATGTTAATATCTCGCCACATGCACGGACATTTAGAGCAAAGTAAACACAAGTTTATCTTCCCTCGCTGAAATATCGCTATTTTGCGCGTCCCATCTCATTCGTCGCTATATCGTAAATCTTATCACCGTGCTACCGCCAACTAAACATCACGTTTTTTCCTCAACTGGTACCGAAAGAAATTAGAAAGCCCTCCAAGTCACGTATTCATGGTACCAGTTTCAATTTGGGATTAAGAGCTCTCGTCGTTATTGGCGGCTTGGCATGAGACTGTCTCGCCGTTTTCAGGTTACAGCACATCGATAGTTTTCCAATTATACCTGAGGCACACGATCGTCTCTCGCGCTGAATATGTATCACGGATACAATGGAAAGAACGGTATCGAGCTATACACAGAGAATCAGAGATTCCTGTTCTTCGATTGGATATTAATTGAGAGTTTTTGTTGGATGGTTGTATAAATGGAGTTCTCCTCTTCTTCTTTCTTTTTTTTTTTCTTTCTGTTTTTACAAAAGCGAGAAAAGAGTAGGGCTACGTATCTAGAGAGGATTATATTTTGAATTTCCAGGTCTTCGTGGTTATGTGTGATAAGTAGTTTTTAATAAAATTCCAATTTATTATAGAATTTTAATCTATATACATATATGTGTAAAATTGGAAACGGTCATCTCGCTTTTCAATTTGATTTTGATCGAGGGATTTTATAAAAACGAAATAAACGCAAGAAAGGATAACAGCGATATACGTGTACATATCTAGAAGCTTTTATTTTGGATCTCATCAAATTAATTAATCAATATTTCATTCATTAAAGCTTTACCGATACGGTGCTTCTGCTCTGAACGATGACTTTGTTTATATTGCATTTTTTAAATTGATCGAAATATCGATACGAAAGTTCAATGATATAGATATATTAAACACACTTTCCTATATTATTTCTATATACTGTTTATCGAAATTTCATAGGCGATAACCTTTAAGGATTAAAATATTGAAAGTTTTTCTCTTAGCTGAAATTAAAGCGACATTGAGACGTACAACACTCGAGGATCGCAATAAATTTCAACATTTTCTCACTCGTACAATTTTTTTCTCTGAACACGCGTCATTTAAAATTGCCTCTCTGTTCTATATCCATCTAATTTACAAGCTAAATATGAATCTTGCAACCAAGGGAATAACTTTCTCGTGAAACATAGACATAGACGAATGTTGATATTCGACGTTTGCAAAGACGATAGCTAACTTTCGTTGCTGTTTGAATATGAGAACGAAGTTAAGGCAGCGGTGCATTCCCAAGCGTCGCGTTGTGAACGGGCAGATCGGACGTTACGTATGTATATATGGTAACGATTTCTGCGAGCACATACAAAACGCTTCCATTCTAAGTGTCGAGTGTTTCGTTATCACCGTTATCGCTTACTATGTGCGTAAGCCTCGTATACCTATGCGACATTGGCGTTTCTACTTTTGCATTGAAGAATACGCTTTACTTTCGTCACTCTAGCGGTTAAAACTCTACAATTTTATTTTCTAAACGTAATATTAGCGTGGATCTTACCAGAAGACAATTGATTTAGTTTCATAAATTTATTTATCACGGAAGAATGACACGGGAGAAGAATTAAATAAATGACAATGACGAACTCCAAAGCGAATGTAACAAAATTTACTTAAACTCCGCTTTTCCCTAATTCCTCAATTTCATTGTTCTTCCCAGTAATATTTTAAGAAGCAAACAACTTATTTATTGCAAGAACGTGAACAGTAGCGAATTCCAAGATAAATTTTAGAAAATGAAACATCTTTTTCTATTATGCTTTCCTATTTATGAAGTTCATTGATATAACTTTTGAGCTGTTCATATCTGATTATGAATGTAGCATTGTTCTCATAGCAGAAAATGACGAAGCGAAAAGTGCCCTTTAGCCGAGGTTCGTCATCAAAATTCAAGGGTCAATGAACACGTCGACCCTATCCTGCGAAGGCGCTAAACGAAATCACCAGAGATATCGACTTTGTACGAAGCATGTTCATACCTGTTGCGAACGAGAAAATTTGCAAGAATAATCCTAAGATAGATAATACTACAATACGTAACGTGCCGGATAAGCATGTTGATGCTGTTATCGTTTCGATCAAAGCTACAATAGTATCTATTGCTACAATACTTAAATAGTTAGGATATTTTAGCGAATGTATATTATCCTCGTACAGAAGGTTCAAAGGATTCGTTAAAAACGAGTTTTGAAGAAGCAAAGTTCACGAAGAATACACTGTACTATCGCGAAAGAAGCGAACCATCCACGGGGGGTTCCTTAATGAAAGCATTAAAATTAAACGTGCCACGTCTAGAGCCGGGAATGAAGCACGTTTCAATTTTTACGTCGGGTCGTTTACACAGTCAGAATTGCATAGTCCAGGACATGGTTGCCGTGAAACTGCTGGAATTTTTCTTTCACCGTCCGATTTGAGGAATTTTTTTTAATTATTAAATTGTCCGTTCAACTGTATTCAGATCGATATACGTATTAATTGAACCAGCAACGTGATCAAAGATATTATCAAAGATCGCATGAAAAACACAGTTTTTGATCTTAACGTCGCTTTGTGACTCAAAAGGAATATTTTAATATGAAATGTTGAAGTAATTACTTCAAGAAAAACTCTACATCTTTATTTTTGTATATCCTTGACGCGGAGATCGCTGTGACGTAGAAAATAAAATTTAGTGAAATAAAAAAATATTCTAAATAAGGAGAGGTCCATATTATTGTGCTCTTGAATATAAATTATGTTTTGGGTTACAAGATCTAGGAACAAAGGAGCTAATAAATAGATTTCTATTTATGTTTCCTATAGCCTTTAGCTAAAGCTAAAAGATTAAGTTTTTTGGTAATATCCTTTGCTATAAATATATGAACGTGCTCCCTATCGATTTCATTGGTATTGTGACACTATGAGAGTGAGGATCTGGATCAGCACAAACTTGTACATTATACTTATACCTTTATTTATTTCAATATATTTTCTATTACAAATTCATCCACTCGTTTTTCAATCGGTCAATATCTAAAAGTGGAAAGAATCTGTTCAATTCAAAGATATAGAAATCAACGACATAAATATTAAAACAAACAATATTCTAATGTTACGACGATATTTTTAAAATTTTAAAGACGATTTTAAATACCTGTATATGAATAATAAAGTTGTACGTATATGACTGCAAGTCATGTTAAAATATTCCCTTTTACCTACCAAGCGAAATAAAAATCAGAAAATCAACGTAGAGATCTTCAAATGTCGAAGTATTTATAAATACGTACTCGAGTGTTGCGACCACTCAAGGTACTGATTTCTTAGTTCCAGACCAGTTCATATAATCTGAATACATATTTGTAATTAGCGAATGAATGAAAATGAAACATTGCTTTCTACTGATACTCGAATGTCACAAAGTGGAACTTGTCTGTTGAAATTGAATTGGATTCGCGAATACATTACTCGCATATTGAACTTGATCGCGCTATCTAATGTGAAACGTACGTCTTCGAACTTGGAACGCGTAACATCATAGGAAATCAACGAGCTTCGATGTACATACATACATATATATATTTAATGGTTTGTACGCGATAAATGTCGAGCTGTGATGTAATCTTCGATTGGCGTGAGTTCAGCGTAGCAAAAGCTATGTGAGAATATTTATAAGCGAGCAGTGGACTTTGCCGTATTCCATTATGCTGTACGTGATCTCGCTCCGGTGTTATCGGAGAAGGTAAGCAAAATCGAATGCATTATTGTCATAGCCAGCACTTTCGCGAACGTTAGTAACAACTTCCCCGTTGCTTGTTATATTCGACATTTCTCCGATACAATTCTAGAAATGTCAAAAAAATTATAATTTGATTTTTATTCTTTTAATGACTGAATTAATCGGCATATACGTACGATGGTTATTAATTGCAATGGCCACTTAGGTTGTCTTAGGCAACGTCGAGTCATTAAGTGCACGAGCTCGAGTTACAGGCTTGTGAAGTCATGCGGTAGATATTAAAAAATTATCGCGTGTAATAAACGCACTGGTAAGTCTAATGTGTACATAGTCGACAAAGCGGACTGACGATGATCGATAGATCGCGAATGCATCTGGTCGGTTGAAGTTGAAAGCTACGTTTCGCTCTCGACGCGTCCATCGATGAATGCAAGTTGTCCCGTGGTTTGGCTGATAAATGCTCTAGTTTTCAAAATTCCGAATTTGGCCAAGCAGTTTATAGACGAGAGGCTAACAATGGAATCAAGTTTGCCCGCGATTTTGAATTGACCGAGAAATTAATTAATCCTCGGAGTACGAACCGCGAAATGGCAGGGTTGGATCGTGAGTGGCTCGTATGAGTGAATCCAAGCTCACCTAATTTTCTCTCGTAATTACTAGATACAGAGGTAATGAAAAATCGGGTAATAAATTTGGAAAGTACAAATAAATATCCATCCTTTTACGAAATATTACATGTTTACGCAATATAGAAGGAAATATTTAATTTGCAATATTTTGCAACCAAAAATATTTCACGTTATAAAGTACAATTTTTTAACATTGCGGCTGTGAAAGAGGATTTCAAAAATTCGTTTGATCTATTTTCGTCGCTATTTCATCCACGTAGATTATACAGTCTTATAAAATTTGAAGTAATTGGACTCTTATGGCTACAATAAGCTATCGCTTGATCCTTAATGGATTAAACTTTCTTTTAATCGTACCAATTGTAAGACTATCTGAGCGTGAAACGTGGTAGCAATCGGATCGTACGAGTTAAACGAACGATTCCGTATTAACCAGAGGCGAGAATAGGAGCAGATTATCATTCGGTCGTGTCCAAATGAATCGATATTAATTTTTAATTATATCTATGATTCTTTCGTGTGGCGCGTGTCGATTAATTTGATCGCGTTATCGGCTCGCGCGTCATTAACTCACTCGTTTCTTGAATATCAGATGAAGCGTGTGACCAGCCGAACGAATGTTCGGGTTGTCCGTTAATTACGCTAATAAGTTTCTATATCGAGCGGAGCCGCGAAACAGTTTCGGCTTAAATCTCGTCGATTCACCGAGCATTGCCTTAAAAAGCTGTAGTCGTGCCACATACCCCTTCTCCTCCCCTCTATTCCACCCTGCCTCTTTCTCCACCCTTTACCCGCCACTCTCGCCTTTTCGCTGAATGCAAATTTGCCGCACGAACGAGCGAACCAGTTCCCTTCTACCTATGCCGCCAATTAAAACACTCCTTTTTGAGCCGGAGCAACCGCAGAACTTGGGATTCAGTGTGCACGCAGAAACCGCCGGCTCTCACCGGAAAAAGAAAAGAGACGAAAATACTCGGACAGAATGTTGCCTTTTAACGGACCGCTAAACTATTCGCCGAAATGTGAAGTACATATGTTTTAACAAGCGTGTACGATTTTGTGAGAATTAGAAGCTTATCGCGTACCTCATTTGGATGCATTAACGCGTTCAGTGGTATAGTTTTCGAAAGGAATGATAATCTGCTTAAATTAATAAGTATTCTTTATTCGTAATAATATTCTTTTATGACGTTAATAGCATAATCAATCGCGTTTTTTAAATTATAATTACGGTATTCTTACTTCACAGAAAAATGTACGAAGAAGTTTGCCTCGTCCGGAAAGCAAAAGGTGTTTTAGACGTTTGTTCAATTTTATAAAAAGATAAATTTTATAGTTGCAAAGCTGTGGAAATTTCTGAAAAATGTTCGCCGTTAAAGAAAGGTTTAATCGATCGTCGAAAGTCTGACCAACTTTTGGAAATGGTTAGGGAAGTAGAGAATGTCAATAGCGTGGCACGTTTCCCGTTACATCGGATTTATGCAAACATTTTGGCTATTCGTCATTGACAGAAGGGAAACATTTCTGGATGGTAAATTTTACGTCAGTTTGCTCGTTAAAATTCTACAAACTTCGAAATGATAGACAATTCTTCACTTTTCTAGGCATTTTTTAATTATTCAAGAGAGAAATTTCATGACGATTGCGGACGTAAATTCCAACTTTTTTATTTCTTTTTTAAGTTCTTTTTTATTTTACTCGAGGCATTCGTGGATTTAGGGTCACGGTATATACCAATAGTAAAATGTAATTTACTGATCATTCGCAATTAGTAAAAATAGTTAATGACATAATAAGATGATAAAAATATAACAAAAATGCGATACGATGAGACGAAATGAAGCAAGAATAGAGAATATTACAGTTATCGACATAAACGATATATTATCAGAATTTCATCGAGCAATGACAATATTGAGAATCATGGACCATCAATGACGAAATTTAAGTGTAATCTATTTAATTATTTCGGTCACTGAGAACGACTGCAACCAAATGAAACCGGGCATAGTGAGACCTCTTACCGTGGTTTCATCGTTCATGCATTCTGCATATATTTGCATATAGAAATTTCCCATAAATGCATAATTGTCCGCAATCGAACGATTACGTATCGGAGTTACTAATTTGCGGAAAACCATTATAAGTCGGTGTTTCCATAGATCACGATCGATAATATGTATGTAATATTTTCAACGGGCGTCTCGGAGAGCTCATAAATAATTCTGTGGGATAATTGAAAGGGTACGGGGGCCGGAGAATGCTGGGACGTGCGTGGGTGTCCGTTAAACGAAAGCAAAGGCCACGCTCTCATTCGCGAGGAAACAAGGAACGCCGTTGTAATTGATTCGCTTGATAGATGTGACATCAACGAACGTACCGCACCGTGATCCGGATCGCCAGCAACCAGTCTACGCTTATCGTTCTTCTAAAAATAATTACTTAACGAGCAGCTCTTTCGTTCTTGTTTCTACGCGCCATTCGAATTGCCCCAAGAAACTCGGTTGCTCGTTCAACGCTTACAATGTACCACGAAATGATAATTTACCGATTGTTTGTCTGCGTTTGTATAGATAATGATTCAGCACAGCAGATAACACTTGTAATTTGTTAGGGTAATGCGTGGAAGAATTTTAGGTACAGAGTACGTCACCAAGTCCATTGTGATAGGATTAACGTCGGATTAATGACGCCAAACAATAATACACGACTGATACCGGGCGCGAGATAATAGAAATATCCCATGATTAATTGCTGATACGTGTTGCATGCGTTTTCAGCCTAGACAAAACAAAGAGTTCTTTTTTGTTAGATATATGGGATACGATCGAGGAGTCGAAACGATAAACGATGTAAATCTGCATGTTTTTGATAATAAGTAATAAGATGTTTATTTCTGTTAATATGGCCACTTACGTTATTTATCAGTAGATTAATAGGTTGAATCCAAAGATAATAAATTATTAAATTTGTCTGTGGAAAAGTAAAAATATATTTATTTCAATCGAAGAAAACAAACAGTTCGTATTTTACAGTGGTAACTATGCCAGGTCTATAAAAACCAACATAAATTGTCCTAGTAGTTGTAACTTTATTCCCCGTTTTTTTTTATTGCTATAGTCCGAATGTAATTTACATTTTTTCCCCTCTAAAAAATTCCTTCCCTATTTTTCTATTACGTAACCGTTTACTACTCGAACTTATCAATTTCGAGTAACCTTCCAAACGGTCGTCACGTTCGAGAGAGACCCAACATTCTTTGGTGTATTCCTAAGGTGTATCGTTACGAGCGAACGAGACGAAAAAATTTGTTCGACTCCAACGAAAGATCTCATAGCAGGTAAGACAAGCACGTGCGTGGGCGCGTGCCCGTGCACCTTTTAAGGCGCTCATAGAAGCTGGAACCGTTAAAAGCGTACCATTCGGGAAACTGAGATTGCCTCAGACGGTTCTTTTCTTACGTAAAATTCTTCACGGTGAAAATTCTTTTATCGAAACCAATGACCACCGAAAATAACCGTCATTTGTCTATCCAGTGGGAGGAGTGATTTCATGGTTGTCCCTTTAAACGTGTACCTTTTTGACATCCTGTGACTGGCCATTGTTTCTACCTGAAATTTTTTAACAGACCGGACGAAAGCCGTGCAATTGCCCGGGTTATTGTCCGGGGAAAATGGCGATTTTGCGTTCGACTGCACTTTACGCTCGCCTGATCGTATTCTGGTCAGAGATGCAACTAGGTTGCATCATAAATGGGTACACGTAGCCAAATCCGGCCACGTATGAATGTAGGAACACGCGTGTTGGTCACGTGCGGTCCTCTCTGTGTCTTCCACCTCGTCGTTTCGGCAGTATCCTGCACCCGTCTGCGATGTATTAATCGCAACGTTTCGTCCGGGAGTACCCTGTATGGATCACGTCGAAACGTCAGCTGTCCACGATCGTTTCGAAACGTTTACGTCGTTGGAGTCTGCCTTGTAAGAGCGCGCCACGTTTTTCTCCGTGGAAAATGCAAAATGGAAAATTCAGGAAACGAGGAAGCCGGTTTCATCCGGGGAGAACGGTCGATGAGACAAGCACCGTGCGAGCGGAATAAAACTGGACTTGAAATTTCATTTAATTCGAAGAGGAACTCTTCAACGCGAACATCCCATCAATTTTCGCGAATGAAATATCGGCTTCCGTGTCCCTCTTCGCCGCGTTAACGGCTGCTTGTTATTACCAGGGCAGGTGCTATGAATCCCAAAGAAATATGCCGCATTGTAAAATTAAACGACTCTCTAAGGAGCTCTGCCGTCGTGTCTTTTGACCTGTCTCAATAATTCTTCCTCGTATAATGGAAATAAGTACTTTCCGTTTCTCTCCTTGAGAATCGAGGACCGTCGTATTAACGCCGTTGAATTTATCGAGCAAATTGCATCAGAATAGCCGGCGTAATATCGCCTCACGGTATTATCGGTGTTTCGTGCAAGTGTATCTTGAAAATTCATAGCTCAAAGGAAGGAGACAAAGGTAGGAGGTTTTCGTTTGTGCGAATATCGTGTTATTTATAACGATTACAAGCTTGACGCAATAATTTTGGAGGCCATTGTCAGTGGGTTGGGGGGCCGATGCAATCTTTTACTCTAGGAACTATGTACCGCCAGGGCATTCCTACCTGCTCTGCAAATAAAGCCTGTTGAGATTTCTCTGAAAGGACAGAGAATTACGTGCTCAGGCCGACCCACGACCGGATCCCATAATCTGCAGGTACTCGAAGGTAGCATAGGGGAACGCCACCGTCCTGAAATATAGCCGTGGGAGTATAATTTGAGCGGCGCAGTCTCAGCAGAGGGGTCTGAAAATTCAAGTAAACGGGAACGAAAGGAGCGGCACTGGCGAAAAGCCTCTAGACGATTAAACCACGTTTTTAATCATCATGCAGTTTTCATGGGGGAGGGGGGCTGCGCCTGGCTCCCCTTTTATCCAACGGTAGACGAGAGAAATCTCGTTTGAGGAAAGTTTCGATCCCTCTCGGAGATGTGTGTCACGAGAAAGAATTACTCGTTACGCGCTACAAGTCCTTAGGGAAATCCCCTCCAGCTTGCTGGAACTCGTTCCAGGCACCGAACGATCTCTTCCTCCTCCGTTTCTTGAGTTTCGTGTGAACGACGATTTACAAAGTTACCGGCTAAGTACAGCGGCGTTAGCGTAGTAGGCGAAACGATTTCGCAGAAGCACTTTTAATCAAGAAGTTACGGAAGGCCGACTGTCAATGTGTAACCTTAAGAAAAAGTTTCCTTTAAAGTACTTCTTGATTCGTGTATTGCATCGACTAGGCTTGCCTCCTCGCGTTTCCGCTGCTAACATAGACAAAGCAGAGCGTACGATTTAAATGCGCGAACACGAAGAGCCGAGGTGTAAATAGTGGCAGGTCCCGAAGGACGATTCAAGTTGTACAATGAACCAAATAAGCGGTCGTGAGAGCAGAGAAATGCCGTGAAAGTAGCTCGTTAAAGACCGAATCACGTACGACTGATTTTTATCACATCGTGTCTTCCATTCAACGGAACACCGACGTCGCGTGACGAGTTGTCTCGTCGTTGAGCAACACGCGTTAAAACACGACAGTCGATCGTTTCTCGTCTTCCGAGGAAATAGAAAACCATCAGTTGTCCCTTTTGCAGACTATAGACGCGCATTAGTGTTCGTTAGCTTCCTTAGTTTCGTTTCATAAGTTAAAATCTTAATTAAACTCATTTACTTTAGACCCGAACGACTAAAATCCCTCGGTACGTATATACTATACGTGTTCGTATCGCGTCCGAAAGCTTCTAGTCCGACGAAGCAGGAGAGAATCGGAGCCTCGAGGATCGATAATTATTTTAATAACATCTCGAGGTCGCTGGTGGAATGTTTGCATCGATCCAGATACATAGTATACAACGGTAAACTCGCCACGTGAAGTAGCTTCGCTAGGAACAACTTTGTTTCTCGTTTTCGCTCGGTTAGTATTAGCAACACACGGTGTCGGGCTATTCAATGATTTTTCTCGTTCATCTTCCCGTTCGTGGAACGAACGCAGAGTTCCGCTCTAGAAGCCACAAGGAGGAATCGATTCAGATACCGTCGATCGACCAATACGCGATGTACTCTCGGAGATAAATTTTCCTGCGATACTCATCCTTGATACAACGCCCGATACTCGAGAGGCTTTCCGCTCTCTAATTAGTGTAACGAGCTAACATACCAGGTTAAAATGTCGACTAACTGCGCCGACAAGAATCTTTCGTTGCTCTCGTAACGCTCGCATCAGAATGATACCTATTAGCGACGCTATTAAGAGCACCGATGTTGAGGAATTAATTTAGCCGGTAATTTTTTCCCTGTTTACACTCGCTACCGTTCGAACAAAATTATCATGCTACATCGATCATACGAACTGCTCGTGACCCGTGTTCTTTTTTTGTTTTTTAATTCTACGTGAGAGAAGATCATTTACTTTTTATTCGTTTATTAACGTATAATATAATTCTTGTCGAATTGCCTCGTCACGTATAACATACAGTAACCTGATAATATACCTGATAATCGAGGTTCGCTATAATACTAGCCTCTCTTACACAATTGAGCTAATATCGTTAATGAAACTTATTCGTTACATAAATTACAAGTTAATGAATGTTCTTGTATAACAACGAGAAATTTCATAGCAAAACGAATAGTAGTAAAATCGTAGATAAATTTTCAGAAATAACGCTTTCGAATGTTACCGGTTCTGTTTAGTTTTCAATTCTGAAGTTCATTATGATATGACTTCTCTGATCAATTCTGTGTGACTTATACTCGGAAAAGGTTTCTAAATACTTCCGTCAGCCACTGTGTATGCTTATTCTAAATGTACTAATAAGTGTTTCGTGACTTATGGACGTTGTTACTCTATGTACATATCTTCGTTTCTAAAGTTTACGATTTCCCTTCAGCTAACGATCAACGAGAAAAATGAGACAGCAACAACGATGCCTTAGGTCGTTTGTATAGCTGAGTCTACGAAACGATCGACGTTCGATTCATCGGTCCTTTCGATTCGAAAGGAAGATAATAGTGCTTCCGCCTACACGGCGATATAGGAGAAACAGCGACTGATTATTTGTTGTTGAGGCTGCTCACCGGGTTCTAATATTTTACAAGCTGTTCCGCCAGTCGGCGAGGATTCGCGTAGGTGAGCATAAGAAAGGGAAAGGCAAAGGGTTCCGCTATCAACGCAGGATAGAAAAAAAAAATATATATATATATATATATAGAGAGAGAGAGAGAGAGACAGAGTAAGAGAAAAGAGAAGCCGAGAGGACTAGGATATTCGAGGTTATGTCACGGTTCATGTCGTGACTCACGATGTATTATTAGTCACCGTTCGTTCTCGTGACTTCCAGGACGAGTAGAAAACGGCTTCCAATTGGCCCTAGGTTCTCCGGAGGACTTCGTTGTCCTCGCAAAGATACAAGATCTTTCTGCTGAAAAATTTGTCGAGTCTCTCACGAGGGAACTCGTCTCGCGTTTCATCGGCCATAGTTTGCTTAGGGTTCGTCGCTCTGTTGATAGAGGGAAAATTGATTGTCGTGTGTGTGTGTTCATTCGTGAAAATGGTCCTGTAATGTGTACTTTGATGTACTATATCTAGGTTATTGTAATAACACATATAACGAATAACACATTACTTCGGTCGGTATTAATTTTGTTGAGAGTATGCACTTGCTTTATTAGATGGTTTTAGTAATAGCAAAAACAGAAAATCGACACACGTCAATTTGTAAGTGACGTCGCGAACGACACACGTCGTGTGGGGTTTGATCTAATGTTCAGTTGGCTTTTGTTGAAGAAATCTTTTCGTTTGAATAATTACTCCATACTGCGGATAACATTTATGAACTTTTACTTTACTTGCTGATCTGATACAGCATTTCGTTATCAAGTTACCTTCCGGGCGAATATTTCCCGCCATTTCTTACACAAAAGCTTATTATTCGTTATCTTTCATTGTCCATTATTATCCGAAATAATCAAACAAAAGGAAACACTTTGTTCCATATAATTCGTAATATTTCGGAATTTATTTGCATCGAGCATTTTCGTTTTCAATCATATTAAACCATAATTTTCATTTCAAACGAGAGATATCCAAACCTATTCTCACATTAACACATCACAAGCGTGTAGCAGCCAGTCATAAATTCGATAGAAACAAGGATATGTTTCTACTAAATATAATTAGAAATTTATAAACTAGAAACTTTCGACGCGAATTAATTAACGTATAATAATACCACGCGCAATATTCGAACAATAGTTTCCCATATAAAATTGCTCGGAAAGAATCGGCCGTAGCTTATTGATTCTGATATTCTCAAATGGTCATTGTTATCATTATCATCGTTAACGATATTTTTCTCCGCGGAGGAACGTAACGCGATCTCACGCCCAAATGGAGCGATTTTCATCGGTGCATTCATTAGTCGTTGTTGAAGGCGGACGTATGCAAGCGTAGAATTGCAACAGGAAATCTAATCCATTCGTCCCACTTTGCAAATGGTTCGTGGCCTTTGCTCTTATTTAATAAACGGGTCGTGAACGTCGGTGCCCGGCGGGGACTTGCCCGGCAAAGTGACTGCGATTAGACCAATTGAAGCGCCGTTAACCATCTCGCTCGCGAACCCGTCATACAATCTGCGATAATTGGCCCCACACTGATTCCGCTCGTCGACAAAAATCCGCAAAGGAGAAAATGTCCACGTGCACAGCGGATTGAAAAGTAGGGAAATCCTGTCACCGTTTTTGTGTAGCATTACATTCGCTGTATATTGTATCGATGTTAAAGTAACACGTTGATTTGTTTATAATACGCGTTGACAATACAGTAAGAGGTATTATTGAAATTACGGAAGTATATCCGATACGGTTGTTTGCATGTGTAATTTGTTTATTTATTTATATATTCAGCTTTGCTCATACGTATGGGGAATGGAATTATTAGAAATTGATATTACAATGGCGTATGGTATACGGAATATGTTGATGAGCTGTTATTATGAAATCGCAAAGTTAGCTAGATGTTACACAAGAGAAGCGAGATAATATCATAGGACGTGCCTGTATTGAAATGATAACGTGCAATGAAGCGAATAACTGAAGCATTAGCCACGATTTATGTAAATTATTTTCTTTTTTTTTTTATTTTATTATCATTTATATCAACGAATCCATAAAGTGAACGTAATAAAAGTAACCTAAGTATCTTTCTTGACGTTGTAAATATTTGTTATTCGTCTGTGATACTAAGCATCTATCGCAGAATATTCGTAGCGATAAGTTTTTTAGCTTTAAGGATTGTCTTAATTGCATTTTAGATTTAACGCGCGTAAACCGAGTTGAAAATTAAAGAACGTGTTTTCTTTTAAAATTGAAATTACCCAAAGGTACATAATTGGAAAAAATTATTTTAGGGAATGTAAAGGTTAATAAAAATGCTAATTTTGAAATTGTGATTATACCCCTGGTGGGACTCGAACCCACAATCCCCGGTTTAGGAGACCGATGCCTTATCCATTAGGCCACAGGGGCTGGTGTATGAGGGTAGATGTTAACAGCGATAAGAAATAATTTATACAAATTATAATTCAATTATGCTTTCCACTGTATTATGCCACTTTATTGTTAGCGAATTTCTTCTAATATCCGAGGTTTGTCTCTTAAGCTTTTAGTCGGTTCATTGCAATAGCTTTCTCATTTATTTTTCTGCATGCTATCAAAGAACGATTTAAAATAAAAAAAGGCTACCTCACTCCACGGATACTCAATCGTATCTTTTTGTCTTTTAATAAATTTTTTAAATAAAAAAGAAAAGGGGGAAATGCATTATTTTTCGTTTTAATTTTTTCCAGCGGACTTTATCGAAACATCCTTTTATTTGTTAAAACGAGAATACGTTTCAAAGATAAAAATTCGAGGTATAGTAGTGTATGATTAATCGCCAGTTCGAAATATCATTCTCAAACGGTGCAAAATGTTACGAGCGTAAAATTGAAAGGGGCTCGGCGGTTTGTTAATGAATCGAAGCAGCGGGTATCTTCATCGGGTAGGTTCTACAATCGCGTCGTTGTGTGCCTGAATGCGGAGTTAACCAAGACTTTTGAAACTAAAATCCTACGGGAGTTGTAACTGATAAGATGGTCTAGCGTTCCTTAATAGAATCTGCCCTCGCAGCTGATGTTCGGCTGACGGCACCAGGTATTAGCTATGTAAGTGAATTGCACTCTGGAGACTGCTCGCGTTGAAATTTCCCTGAAACCGAGGCTAGGGACACCTAGAAATCCCTTGTAACGTAGTTACTTGGCTGCCGCCGTTGGCCGGCAAAATTACGCTCGAGTGTCCACTATATTGTTTGATGACGCTGGCTACGTAGCATCAGTTTTCAAAATTGATTTAGCGCACGTCGTGTCGAGAAATATCGATCGATTCTGCTGCTTCTAAAAATTGTATGTCGTAGAGGAAAAATTCTATTACGTTGAAACCTGCACACATTCGGCGGACTGAGGGTATCGGCGCTGGAAATACTCGGAACGACGAAGTCGGTCAATATTACGTAGTCTTCTCGTTGTCGAGGCAGGCAGTCGGAAAGCCATTGGTTAAAAGCCGTGGAAACGCGGCGATACGTACGTATCATCAGGAGGAAGCAACGTAGTAGAAAAATTGGAAACGTTCCACGAAAGTTTCTTTCGGTACCGGGTCACGGAGATTCGTGTGCGAGCGTTGTCTGAAAATTTTGAAAAAGTACGCTTTCTTTGAGGAGTTTGAATCGAGACGAAGAGCTTTCAAAGTTCCCGAGTCGAGCGATTGTACATACGAGGGCGTTGTAAGATCTTGATTCGAAATGGTATTTTCCGCCGATGGCAAGGCTTTTTCGAGGGAATGTTGGATCGTTTATACGTTTGCTGTTTTCTGTGCGAACTACGAACGTCGATAAGACGCGGTATCTGCTCGTGGCGCGGTTTAAAGCGATGAGCGATTATCCGTACCTACAATAGAACGTCGTCGTTCGAAGGAAACTTTTCCATCGAAATATCGATAGTTGTCACGGGCAGGGTTACACGAAACGCGTTTCAATTTGATTGATGAATGCTGAAAGGGTCGATCTCCACCTATTTTTTCTTTTTTTCCACCCGCGTTTTCGTTTTCATCATTAGTTGAACCACTCGAAACAATTGAAAACTATCTGTAGCTGTAGCTTTTCGAAATATCGATTGGCTCTGAAAATGGAAAAAAACAGATACGAAAAGATGGTCGCGTTTAAGCGAATGGAGTCAGTGGATCGCGTTTCTCCCTCCAAAATATATGGAGATTGAGTTGTAAAGGAGTTTAATTTCCTTTTCTTTGCCCGTAACTGCGAGGACGCGACACCGTTAACCGTGTTTCGTCCATTCGCTTGGCGTATAGTTACACATTCTCTCTTACAGCGCTCTATTTTATTAGCGAGTTTCTGAAAAAGAGGAAAACTACTACGAAGTCTTGCCGGGAGATACATCCTCCAATGAGACCGAACGTGTTTCGCGAAACACGTTTCCCTTGGCAAAAAAAGACTCGATAAAACGTTATTTGAATAATTGGTCCGGTCGACGTACATCGTATTTAATTAATTAATATTGCCGAGAATTTAGCGCGAAATACCGTTCGCGACGAAATTTTACATATACATATTCAACAGAGAGCGGCTAATTAATGTTTATTTCAAAGTACATATTCATTCAACGCCCCATCTACGGTATTCGCGTTTAACGCATTATACAATAAACGGTTGAAAATTAATAATTGTAGTATTAAATTCCACATTTTGTCAACCAAATATTATTTTCGCAAAGAAAGGTGTGTATGATCCAACGTGATGAATCTATCTTTCGACTAAAACCCTAAATATTTGATTACCCGCGGCAACTGCCAGTAAAATCAGCTACCGAAAATCAATAGAACGGAGAGATCGCTTTATACAGCGATTCGGAGTTGGAATTAAAAGCCTAACATTTCCATGCAAATTTGCTCGCGATGCAAAACCCGAAACAGCGGCAAGAATATACGAAGCTAAAAATTCGCGAGATAAAGGTTCCCTTTGTTTCGGAATTCGGCTAATTTCTTTCGCGCGGTTTTCAACAAACGCGAGAGATCGTCGCGGTAAAAAGAACGATTTCGATCTCCGCGCTACGAGACGAACGAATTATGCAGCTGACTCGCTCATGGAGGACGATTTAGCGACGCGAGACGAGCTGATCGTTCGAAGATTCGTACGAATCGATATCGAACCTCGTCGTGAAATTTGATATAGAGTACCTGAAGTAGGAGAAACTATTGGCTTGGCAACTAAGTGATTGCGGATTTTGCCAATACCACCTAATGATAAAATCTGCAATCGCTTAGTTGCCGACCCAATAGTAAGATATAATAATAACAAGATAGAGTTATTCGACTCACTTGTGCTTCAACGTTATAAAATTCAGTCTTGAACGTTACACAGAACGATGAAACTGGTCGTATACTCTGAGACGGCATTAGTCTCTAATATAATAACGAGGGAATGAGAAATCATCGTGCATTTTAGGTCGAGCAAAAGAAAATGTTAAAAACAAGAAAATGATTTGACTGTTTAAGGTTAAATTGTAAGATATTGAAGTTTAGCTGACTCAAATAACGTAATTTAACCATACGGAGCTTCAGACAGGAAAATAACGTAGGATAAGGTTCAACCGTTTAAGAAGGAAGCGATCCACTGAAAGGGTCATAAAACAATAAAGGAGGTATCGAAGCGACGCAAAAAGGAGTTTGGACGATCATCGGCAAATAGTTCAGCAGCGAGCGTTCTTTTATTCGGCCAAGCGGCATTCGAGCATCCAGGATCCTTTGATCGAAAACTCGGATATTGTTGACGACTGACGAATAAGAGGTGGATCGATGTGCTTTAGAAGGTCGCAAGAGGGAGAAAAAAACTTCAGCTACCCTTTCATCTTATTTACCTGTTTTCGTGTTCTCTGCTCGCATCTTTGTTTGGCGAATCGCCTTTTTTGATTCGAGCTTTCGGCCAATAGCAAGTACTGCTGGCTATTACTTATGGGTATTAGGATGTTTAATGATATCCAATACGTGAAAATTGAACGTTCTTCGTTGTTCTTATTTTCTATTTATTTTTAGTATACATTTGAAATATGGTGAGTCCATTTTTATTAATTGTTCGATTTTTATGACACTTGGTGTTTTGACAGAAAGAAGTATTTCCTTGTAAAAATGTGAAATAATCGAAGAATTGATCGACGATGTATACTTTAATCATCTCTTTATCTATGTTTTAAATACAATATTTCTTGGAATCCCTGTGGACCAGTCGGAGACTGTTTGCACCGTCTAGACGCTGTTCTTTCTTTTATTAGTTGAAAAGTTTCGGGAGTCAAGTTTTATTCGTTCCCGATGGAATCGAATTTTATCAGTGTTTCGTGGCGATTTTCGACACGGACAGGAATCCCTGGATGTGCATAATATCGTGAAACGAGTCTGCGTACGTGCTGTGTGAGGAGATGCGACCCGTGAGATTCGCCTTCTGTTTCTCGTTTCTTCTGCGTCGCGGATAATACAGAAACGGACGAGGCTTTGAGTTCCTGCACTCGCGGTATGAATATGCATCTGTTTACTCGCTATATAGATAAACGATAATTCGTTTCGGTCGTTTGAATATTTTATATTTACGTACATTAGTTATCAACGCTGAATTACTTCCTCTCGCTTAAGAACCTATGAACGATTAACAAAAATATTCTTTATTGCTAACGTAAACTTATGTACATTCATTTGCTATTTTCCAACGTATTAGGCTATAGGGGAAATTAAGAAAGATTCAGCTAGAATTCGAGTCTTTTCCTCGTTTTTTCTTTTTTTTTTAAATGCTCGTCTTTTTAAGTAACCAGTTCCATTGAATAGTTTTTGCAAGCTCCAGAGTATTTCATTTCTTGTCTATGTCTTTCGAATAAATTCCGATAAATACCGTAATAACTAAGATAGAAATTAATACGATAGAAATTAAAGGGAAGAGGTAATTTACTTGACTGATCTCCGTACAAATTAAATTCTATGAATCTCTGCTGAGAAACATCGCCGATCGAGTAATTATTTCTCGATATTGCTTTAGAACTATTATTTCTCATCGTTATCCTCAAGCTGCACTGTATTTTACAACTCTTTCCTCGGAGAGTTTTTATGTCGCGAAAGAAATACAGATTTTTCCTCTGTTGCACTTTCGACGACTATCGCAGAAATTGAACGGTTCAAGTTCTCTCAGCCGGTTTATAGGTCTCCATCAGAGACGTCTGCGCCATCCAAAGAGCATTTCTCTTCCCCCATAGAAAAGTTTCTGTCCACGAGAGTAGCGTGTTCAACGCTCAATCCTCGCGTTGCTACAGACGGTTCGCATTAGTGGGTCGTGGCTTATCGCGGTAAATACCGCGGTCGTAAATCTGATCGCGTTTACACGCCGCACCCAGCTTACGGTGTTTACGCTATTCCAGGCGTCATTTGTAGCCCGTGTCGCGTCGCTCTTGGTCACGAAATCGGCTGACGATTCGCGCTTAAGGGTGGCTCATCAGGCGTATTACCGACTCGAAAGGATGGCGCGCGTTAATTCCAAGGCAAATTCCTTCCTCGCTCCATGAACCATCGTGAATCGCGATTCTTCTTTACAACGAGGTGAATATAATCGTATCGTTCGGTTGGCCCTTAACAGGGGAATGATCAACGCCATAAGCGTAAAATCTGTATCAAAGGTATGAGAAAATGTGTAAGACCATAGGGCTGTTACATATTGTAGAAAAGATAATCTAAGACGTTTTATGAAAAATTTATTTTAATTTTAAGGAGATCTATGATTGTGGATCTTTATATATATTTTTATGAGATTAATGGAATTAGACTATGTAATTAAAGAAATCGATGAAATAGACTTTAGTTACAGATGAAGAAAAACAAGGACTTTGAGTATTTTATATGTTTTTGCATACTACGTGTATTCTATGAATTCTTATATTTTTCAATCTTCTTAACCACGTAATGTTACAGATTTATAAAATTTTAATGAAAAATTACGAATTGATTTTTTTTTATTACTCTGACGATTGTAGCGTTGAACATGGTTACCTAAATGGATAATACTAAAGGTATTATATAGAGATCATCTCTTGTATCATCTCTTACACGAAGATTATCTACTTGAGAAATATGTTCGTTTGTCGTAAGAAGATTTAGGGGCGTGAACAATAATTCGTAGGAGTATTTGATATCAGACACCCACGTTAAGTTTAATAATCTGGAAAGAAAGAAGAACGTGCTATACACGAGTACATTGAACGTAAATTCTCGGCTTCGTATCATTTGCTAATTGCTGAGTTAACGCATTTACTGTATCTATAGAAGACTAGTATAAAAATATAAGAGAAAGTAGCATTAGTTTCATAAGAAAGAATTCAATATCCGTAGGTATTAGGAAATTCATAATACTCGTAGCAGTAAGTTTTATCGCAAGTTGAGATTTCATTGAGGAATATTTCGTACAATATATCAGATATCTCGTTCACTGAACTAGCAGATATTTCACGAAAATTCGACGAAAAAGAAAGATTCTATTACATTGAATCGTTCGATTGCGGGGAAGAATTGCGTTCGTGTTTCGTTGGAAAGTGACTGCATGTCTCAAGTACATTTGTCGAATGGACCGAACCGCACGTAATTGCCGGACGAACCTCTCTGTGTGCACGGCGAAAAATAGTGGACAGGATAGAAAATATGAGGTGGACGAAGGAAGCTGTGGAATCGAAAAAGAACAATTCGAGCCTCTGCTCCTTCTTCTGCTTCGAGATGTCGATCGTTTTTTATAAAACAGATAAAACGAAATTATTGAACAAAATAAAAACGTTTCTGTAATCGCGGATAATGAGTAGACTATATATTATTCTAGGTACAAATTTGAATACATTTATTTACGTATTATCTATATACCAATACGTAAAGTCTGACAGACTACTTATCAAAGCCCAGACTAAATCATTGTACTCAGAAACGTGAAATTTGGAGATGTATTATACTTTTTTCTATGATGTATGCATGGGATGAAAAAAGATATTTGTAAATACGGAGCCTAAAGAGATAACAGGATGATACAAATTTTTTTACGGGTTTAGTTACACTAAAGTCAGAGGCGTAAAATTTGGCATATGAACCCCTCGTTAAAAATAAACAAACACGTATTTGAGCAAAAAATGCAACCCTTATGGGAGCGAAAAAGGGATAAGTTTTTTTTCTCAGAGGATAACCATGTCTGTAAACTTGAAATTCGGCATATGAACTTCCCATCAAAAATAAACAAACACGTGTGTGAGTGTTTTTTTTTACATTCCACTCCTAAAGGATGTTCCAAAAAGAGGGTAATAAATATATAATAATCAATCAATATGCTGTAGGGGCAAAGTTGTGAGCGGGCAACTAATGCATTATAAAATATTAAAAGGTAACGATATATATTAAATATTGTCGTTGCATGTGTTTTACATATTTATATTTATGTGTATTTATATGTACCTATATGTACATATCTGTTGGCATAATTTTAAGCAACAACTATAATACAATTGTATAACAGAGATTAATTTCAGTTTAGTATATTGTTCCTTGAACCGTCTACTCTAATTGTAATTTCAAGCTGCAATTAATATTCTGATTACCGCTCATAGTTTCTAAATAATCTATCATAGTTTACCGAAACAATTTTGGTAGGCGACACGGAGTTGCGCTATTTGTAGCATGATGCAGCTTTCAACTTAACATAAAAGTATATCATACGTCGTGAACGTGTCAACCCTTCAACCCTGGATGATCTCTTTCCAATTTCCTATACAAACACACTGGTTGCGTTTTTTTGTTATTTCCATTTTAATTCGCTATAAATGATATAATAATTCATGTTATAAACGACTCTAACTTGCCAATTGTCTATGTGCGTTTCAGGATACGTAACCGAGTCGTAACGAGAGGAAATTTTCGAAAATTCTAAAGTGGACATGCGTATCGAAGATTGGCCTGAAGCTGCACATCGATGACGCAGGGTAAGTGTAACACGGTCGTTACTCGATCGGGGACAAAAGGAGGAAACGCAATTCGGAGGGTCGTCGGATGAAAATCGTCGCGGAGCTCGGCCGTGTTGCCATAAATGGCGTGGCGCGGGCCAACGAGCACGTTTCTCAAACCATTAGGTGAAAGGCCCTCCTCATTGTGTCTCTTTTTCGCTCTCCTCCCATCGACTCCGTTCCTCTTTCCTCATTAACTTGATTGCTCGATACCTCTCGTGGTAACAAACCACGCGTGGTGTACTTCCTGCTTCGTGCGCGTCCTCTACACTGTATGCCGCATGAAAAATGGCCCAATTAATTTTTCCCCTGCAAACCGCACGATTACTGGGGCCGTTAATTGCTACCGCGACTTCGGTATCGACCGTCATTGGAAATTTTAATGCGCTTCACGGTCCATTCGAAGAACAAGTTGATCAACTAAGACTATATTTGTAATCTGGGAACACTTTACACGCGTTATATCATTCTATCTGAAAAAAGGTCCCGATTATTGTAACGCGCGTCAGTCGTTAATACATTCGATCTAAAATAAAATAATTACGGCTATAATTCTATCTTTGAAGTAAGATATGTTTTTCGTTGGAATGTTTTGTTTTAATCCTTTCGTTTTTCTTTCAACAGTGACCACACTAATATAACAATATGGACTATATGGGATATAATTCAAACATATTTCAAAAGCTAGGGTAAGCATAATTTTTCAAATAGAATATACAGTTCTATTTTTCACGGAATCTTATAGCATGAAGGATCTTATTGATACAAGAAAAACTGCAAAAATTTAGCAATCTTTTTGAGGCTTACTTTGAGACCTATTGTACTATATTTGATCTCAAAAGGATGAAGTAATAAGGTTTGTCCCAGCACGATATTTCATTGCCTTCTGTGTCTTTCTAAAACTTTCGTTGAGACGTGTAAAAACAAAGATACAAGAGCCAGGTCATTGCAATCATGCTAATTGGTATTTCTTTGCAGTGCCAATTAAATTTCAACAAAGTCTTCCACGCACGTAATATGCCCATACAAGTTTTCTACGTTTCATATTCAAATATATATTTTCGTACGCGCGCACACATCATTTTCATCACGACGTTCGTTTCGCTTATATTTTACACGTATATTTTTAATTCCATTGTTAAAGTTACTTTGACTTCGAGTGTTTTACAATCCGTATTTCACTACCGCGTATTACGTACTTTTATTCTCCGATACCATCTCGCTTTTATCGCCGGAAATAGAATTATTCCTTACTAAACGATTAAATCCGACAGCCCGCTGCAAATTGATCGACAGAGCATCGATTTTTAGCCTGTTATAATATTTATCCTCTCGGCTGTTGAACCAGTAGTGATGTACCAGGAGAACGAACGAGGCAATATTGCCTTCGGTTTTTCGTGTTGGTGCACACGCATCTGCGAAATTCTATCTGAAATCGTTTCGGAAGCGCAATCGATGATCCGCGTTCACGGTAATATCGGAAGCGGGCGGGAGTTTCGTCGCAGCCGGTCGAGCTCGTTCCTCGTTTTTGCAATTCTTGAAATAGGAGCCAGTCTGAAAAATAACGTCTCTCCTTCGTGTTCGGATATTTAAATGAACTACGCATCATCGCTATGAAACGGTCAGCTTTTTCCGAACGTATAACGAAGTTAGTCGTTAATGGAATGTGGAAATTCGCTGGAATAATTTTTTTTGACAAATAACGTCTCCCATGGAGGGATTTTTTTTTTTTTGCGCACGTTAGTTACAGGACACACGATCACACGTAAATAATTAAAACTCGTTGCCTCGAGAGCGACTATACTCGGCCTGCTAAAAGATTCATCGAGTGAATTCACATACGAGAAGAGCAGAGAAACTGACAAAAAAGAATCGTAGAACTATCAGAAAGCGGAGTTCTCTGGCATTTGTGAATGTAATTATGAAAGAAGATCCACGGTAATCCAGCATTCCTGGAGAAAAATTCTTCGCTCATTTGTCTGCTTTCCGAAGTCCTGCAATGAATAAAACGATGTAACAGACGGAACTTTCGGAGCTCTGTGTCTCGATTAGTTCGCGAGCTCTTGCCTCTTGGTTCGTTTAAACACTTTTGAAAGACGGGAAATTCCCTCTCGCAACGTTGAACGGGTTTATTGTTTAACGTCAGAGAAAAAATGTTGCTTGTTTCCATGTAAAGTACGCTTGTAAAATAAACAAAGTGAATTCCCAACGCAGAGATTCGCCAGAGAACGAACGGTACCCGATTTCTCGTCGTAATTTATTTTGTTTACACGGAATTGTATCGTTTTGGAAAAGAATTATTCTCCCACTTAATTCCATACTGAAAGCAATGGAAGTAAAATACGTTAAGCAAACAGCTGGATCGATTCTCCTCGATAATTGTCTATTCGAGAACTATTTCGCGTTTGGCCACAAAATTGATGAAATTAACGCGAGACCGAGGCGGAAGAGGTTTCAGTAGCTGGTTTCATTCATGAGCAGAGAGTTCTCCGCCAATTTCGAGTCGGTGATTTTTTTTCCAGGCTCTTTTAAAATTCCATTTATTCGCGGTAGCGCGAAACTACGCGTATCCTGCCTCGGTAATTCGAACTTCAATTCCACCAGTTCGTTTTTCGGCCGCGTTCGCGTTCTTTCGACGTGCAAAGGCGTTCCACCGTGAAATTCCTCCCTCGAAATTCCAGACTGTCTTTAACGGAGGGGTGCCAACGACGCAGTTTCCCCTACCCAATGCAAGTGTTTTACGATTCAGTACATCATTTTGCACCCACGTGAATTTACACGGAACCTCGATGTAAGCAGAACACATGCCACTCGTTGGATTTATTCCGTACGTTCAGTCAGAGACAAAGAGAAAAAGTACAGTGAAAAAGAAAGACAGATCGAAAGCACCGAAAAGTTATCTAAAAACGATACTAACTTCGTTTCAGCGCCAAAAAGTTAAGAAAATAAAAGGCTATTCGAAACTTTCGAGTGTAAACTGCGTGTTTCGATGGTTCGCCAGTATTGCAGTTAGCTGGATCAGAAGGTCAAGTGGCCCATTGAGACGTCGTCTGGTGTTGTAAAGATATCAGCTGACTAACTAAATAAGGCTTGATCTTTGACCAATGATTCGTGACACGAACGCGATCAATGTATACGAGTGTTCCGAAAGCCAAACTGGCCAACTCCGATTAAAACCTCAAGAAAGCAAAGAACGATTTTCACAACTTTATTCGTTTATTACACGAATCGTAAATATCAAATTTTGGAAAATAATTCTTGTGATTGTCATTTTTCTCTACATTTCAATTTACAACATTTCTATCGTTAATTCCTAGCTGTCGCCAATGCCTTTTATAATAAAAATTTTCTTCCTAACGCATTATGTATTGTTATCTCAAACGAATATTACTCGTGTCTTTAACGATGTGAATCGGTTGTCGCACTTTATATCAGATCGATGAGCATACTAATAGTACTAGTAGTTCTGAACAAGTACGAGTGTATAGCTTCACGATATCGAACACGTCACAGTTTAAGTATGTCGCTTAATTCGTTCGAAGCATCTAGTTGCAATTTTTTTCAAAATTTCACCATCGAGATATAATTCTGGACACGGTCTACACTAAGAAATTTCGAATAGTCTGAACCCGACATAAAGCACAGAACCGTACCGTGAAAGTCTGAAAGTGGAGAAAATAAAAAGCGTCGCAACGACAATTCTGCTGGAGCTAGAAACAACGGGAGATTGCGGCGTGATAAACCGAATTGAATCGACTGCCAGCTTCGAAGTAGCGAATCCCTCAGCGTTGCTTCCCTGCAAGAAATCGTTCCGCTTTAAAGCTTCCAATCAGCGGTTCCGTTCCACGATTTCGATACACTTGTTCGCGGATTTAACTTTTTCAGTTTTGCGAGGTCTCGAGAGTTTCTCTTGTGGCGGCGAAATCGCGCGTCAGACGTTTCGAACGCGATGTTTCCAGCGGCGACGCCCCGGTGTGCGGTGAATGCCGTGCTATCACAAGCCGCTCGGTAATAAGCCGGCGTTGAAACGCGAATTCAATAACTCGCGTGGTCGCGTGGAAGACCCGGCAGGAGAGCTGTTCGCGAGCCCGTACAATGCCGCACGCCGGGTTGTCTCTTTGTGAAACCGCGTCGAACCTCGTTGTACCGTGCGTCAAGCCACAGAGAAGGTGTGCGAGAGTGTTAGAATGTGTTTGGCGCGAACTAAAGCACGAATTCCAACAATCGCGCTTGTGGAGGTTTACATCGAAGCCCGAAGAACGATCTCGTGTCACTATATCGCTAGAATCGTATTGGAAATAACGGAATTCGAATCAGTATTTTTTGCCATGAATTGTCCGAGGTCCGTTGAACGCGAGTGCCACTCGTCATTCTCGCGATAACGCCGATCCGACGTCGTGTCTTCGTCTTGAATTATTTTTGCATCTTGACGCGTCTGGTCGGCATCGTAGCTTCACGTTCGAGTAACGAAAGTGAAAATTATTTTCGTAGCTTATCGCGTCGATTTGACATCGCATTCTTGAATCATAAACGAAGATGAAAGTTATTTTTGGACGTTATCGCGTCACTTTGCCTCGTATTCGCCTTCGATTAATTCTGAATTTTACCGCGTCAATCTAACGTGTCATACTTCGTTCGATACTTTTACGTTCAATTACTTTTTCTTCGCCTCCGTCTATTCCCGCACGTGATCGTGTCAATTTGACGCGACGTCTTCGTCTTTGATTATTTTTGTCGCTCCGTATAAATAAACGTATCGGCCGAACGTGCCATTAAATCGACACGAATGCAAAAATGACGCGTATCAGTCGCGTGCAATGTGTCTAGCCCTAAGCATGTATTCGAGAAGATATTTCTACGCGATAGGAACTTGGAAACTTCGCTTCTTTCTCTTAAGGTACAATAGGAGGAATTCCACCAAGGTGTCGTTCCGGATGAAAGGCTGAAAAGTTTTCGAAAAGTACCACCGTGCACTGAAAACTTCGTGAAAACTGAAATTGTATAATTTCCAAAGGAACAACGAGTTCTCCTTTCTCCTTCCTTGACACGTGCACCGTAATTGAAAGTAACGAAACAAATAGAATTAGTCGTCAAGTTGGCGGCGCTAGGAGCCACGTTATCTCGCAATCTCGGAACTTCTTCGCACGATTCCAGTTTCCTAAACGTTCGATGGAATTCCCCAAGTAATTAAGCGGCTGGCATGAGTCTTTCGCGGCACCTGTTTTCGCTTGGCAAACAGAGAGACGATTCGATCTTTCTTCCTCCCTCTCTCTCTTTCTCTCTGGCTTTCTTCGGATGTTTCCCAGAGGAAAGGGATCTCGAGAGCAAGCATCCGAGCTTCCTTATTGGCCGCCAACAGTCGACGATGTCGAAAGGAAGGAACGAAACAGGTTGGAAAGAGAAAGAAACGATCTCTGTAGAATATCGAGGTGTTCCTCGAAATACCGACACCATCCGATCTTTCTTGACGTTTCTTTTCCTCCTTCATCTCGGTCGTTTCGTTTTGTTATATCCATTTTAGCGGCGAGAAATACCGGCGAGAAAATATAAGGAACTTTTCCACCTTTGTCCTCGCCAGACGACGTTTTTGTTTTACGCCGTCTAAAGTCACATTGCTCGCCTGTAAACTTTAAACGCCCTTTCACCGTGCTCTTCCTCCTCCTACGATATTAATTTTCCCGTTTCTACGTACTTTCGCTACGCGATTAAATCTTGCCGACTTTCCATCCTCGCTCCAAAGCCTCTCTTTCGGTCTATTTGAGAGAACCAGGAACACAGGATTGCAGGATATGCTCTCGTCGCGAATTAATTTCCCAGCGTGATCGCAAACGCAGCCGACACGCGTCTGCTGCTGTTGATTGCTCTTCGAATCAACGCCAAGCGGACAGAATGCGCCGTGAATTTCGGCGAAACGTTGCCAACGATGTTTGCCTAACGTGTTCTAGCGACTTCTAATCAGAAACATTCGTCGGGACAATTTTATCTCTATAAAGGAGAAAATGTTTTTCTAGGAAGAAAATCGATCGTAGACGGTTTATCGGGATTACGCGTACTTCGATTCCGCTACGTTGGTCGTCGGTGTTGGTGTCAAAGCTTTGCCGACGCTCTGTTCGTTCATTGATGAGCTTTGAGTTCGGTGGATCAACACGTCGAACAGGTTGTGCGATTGCTTGTGAAACTCTGCCTCGATCCGATAGTTTAACGCGACACGACGCTCTTCATCCATTGGTTCTTCTACCAAGCAACTTTTTAATGAACGAGAATTTCCGTTCGGGAAAATTAAGCTGAACGATGTCGTTTCGTTCGAAAGCTACCTTGTTCGAGTTCAGGATTCTTCTTTTATAAGCGTACTCGTATTATACCTAAAGGTAGTTGGCGATATCGCCGTCTAAGAAGCATCGAATAATATTGAAATAAAAAACGAGATAGACGAACGAAAGAGTCTGAGGGATAGAGGACCGTTTCACACTGAATGGATAACCGCGTGCACCGACGAACCTCCTCTTCGCCGGTGAATGCAGAGGATGAGGACTCTAAAGCAGGAAGGCATCTCGTTTAGAACCGTGGGGATTATTTTCTTACCGTTTATTCCAACTTGCCAGGAGATATTCGAATCCTTATCCCTTCGTTCCTCCGAGTGGGTCAAACCCGAAACTGTTCCCTTTCAAACTGAAAGCTGTAGATCCTATTCACGACCTCACGGTACACGGCAGTGTCATTCTATCGACCAGAGACGACTACAAGCGTTGGTAATTTTGCGGAGAATCACGAATGTATTTTACTCCTAGAATTCTCACACACTATCTTGCTCAAAATTATCCGGATACTTTTTTATTTTTCATAAGATAGACTAGCCTGACCCACGTCAAATGTCGTTTTGTACGATGGAACTTTAATTACACGCGGTTTCTCTTAATTATCGTTCGATATACTCTTCCAACGATTATTTTCTTTCGTTGTTACGACTAAGTGGACTGTATACAATTCTTAGCAACGTGTCAAGAAGAATTTATTCGAATGCTTATTTTCAAGGTTTTAACATTGTTCTCCATAGTCCCGGAAAGTACTCTACATGTTGAAAGTTGACGTACTTGCAACTTACTTGGAAGGTTATTTTCTTTGGAATATTTCCTCGCGCCGAGCGAACGTAAGCCGCCCCTTTTGCGACCGCGTTTTCTTACGCCACGGCGTTAAAGCGTAATTTCCTTGTTGTCGATCAAGAAAAGGTGTTAGTACGCGGCGTCGAGCCGAAGGTTTTCTTCTTCTAGCTCGATTAACGTTACCTCTCTCGAGCCGTGGAAATAACTTGCTCGCGTTCGCCTGATTACACTCGGCTCTGCCACCTGCTCGATGAAAAAGGGCCGCGAATGAAAATACGATTTCCACGCAACGTCGTGTCTCTTAAAATTGTTGTTACGCGTACGATGATGGAACATCGTTCGACGGCTCAAAGAAAAGAATTCCAACCTTCTTTTCTCTTCTTTCCTACGACAGTCGGACGTTTAGTCGTTCATTTTTTTTTCTTTTCCACCGGCGACTCAGCGAAGCTCATCTGTCACGGAACAACGTGAGGTTCGTCGTTTCTTCTCGCTTCCGCGAGTCGAACAAATTGTACCTGGCAGCGGGACACGTCCGCTGAGTAATGGGCTAACAGAGGGGAGGCTCGCACCCCTTGTCGCACGTCGAAAGTCAGCGCAAGATCGCTCTTATGTTTCTCTACCATCGGCTGCGCCGGCACGCCTTTTCGATGAATACGCGCGCCGTGTTTCATTCTCTTTGGCCATTGTGTACGAGCAGCGAGAGGCAAATGGAAATATCACTATTTGAATAAAAGGACAGGGCCACGGTTATTTATTTTCCCTTCCTAATAGCCGGAACCGGTGAATTCAAGAATGATGGGGCTGAAGCACGCGGACACTGTTTTGATTAGAGCCCGTGGTGGCTTCACCGTGTACCGGCAATGTGTCACGACAGAATGAAATGTCATCCCTGCTGCTTTCGTTCTATACGATCTCGTCGAATGGACGTAGGTGGCAGCGTACAAACACTACGCGATTTGAATAACACAATTGGAAACACAGTGTTACCAGGAAATTCGTCAACTGACTCCTCCTACCTTCCTCTTTTTTTTTTTTTTTTTTTTTTTTGGAGAGATGAGGCTTTGTTGGTAGTTTGGGGATCATGGAAACAAGTTAGAACAGTTTCATTGCTTTCATACATTTAATATCGTTCGTTTGTTCGTATTAACCGAGCAAGCCAAATTATTTTTGAAGGTTTTGTAATTTTTAATGTACCTCCTCGCTCGTAAAGGTAAAATCAAAGGATTGTTAGGGATTGTTGTTAAAGCTTCTACATGATACTATCTATATGGTCGCGATAGAAAAGTTTATGTATTTCGTGTTATATAATAAAAATCACATCAAGTATAAATAATCAAATGAAATCTGTATCTTCTATGCGAGTAATTTCTCGTAGATTTTAAAATGGAAAAATAACGAGCATCGACGTAACCAAAAGCGAGTCCCCGAGGGAGTTGAGAGTTTGTAGGGATCAGAGGGATACTAAGTAGGCGGGAGGGAACCCAAGGCACGATCCTCCATTACGTCGCCAATTGGATTTTCATTCTTTTGGGGCACACCACGTGTAATCCGCCGTCTTGCCTGTCGGGGTTTTCTGCGGAGGAAGTCGATGGTTAACAAGTTTTCAGTTCCCGAGATTGCTAATTGTACAAGCATTAACTCGCAATTAAAGTTTCCCTCGTTAAATCAGGCTTGTATTCGCGTCGTGTCAATAAGCGTCAAGCTAGACTTTATCTTCTTCGACGTTACGATCTTTCGCCAGATCTTTCGAGCAGACATCTTGACTCTACCTTACATCAAAGAAGGAAGAATTCCTTGACGAAGAGGATTAAATCGCGGGTGTAGCGCATATTGTATTTATACGAGAAGCTCATGGCAAAACTTAACGTTGAGTCTCTTATCGATGAATTGCGAAAAACAATTTTTACAAGTCTCTGTAATATCTCGCTTTCCACCGTGAAAACACTGTTTTATAAAAGTCTTAAAAGGATTAAAATATGGATAAGATGAATTACGCTCTTGATGAATATCAAATATTTTTTAGTTACATCTCATCAAAGAATGGGAATATTTTTTCCTTATCGAAATACGATGCTCTTTCTATCGACTAATGTCAAATATTCTTCTGCAATCGCAGCACCGCAATATTTTGCCAAAGTACATAATACGACGAAGCATATAACATAGAGAACTCCAAACTTTCCGAACAACCCGATAACGATATTAAAACAAACACGAATTTCCGTACATTAAGTTGGATAATAGAGAAATTTCGATTCACGGAAACATAGACATAGAACGTTTTCACGCGTCGTTACGAAGTTCGTTCTACTCGAGTTGCACATTTTGTGCCCTTAAACTGTCAAGTTTCGTGACAATTCGTTCGATCGAGTTCCATTTTCGAAGGAGAAAGGGAATTGTATGCAAAGCTGAGAACTATGCTCCGATGCTACCCTTCCAATAGGTATTTTCAGTGCGACGAAGCGAGACTGATCCTCTTACGGACCGAGAAAAGTGATCGTAAAGATTTTAATCCTCCCAACCAGTGGATCCTTCTCGAGAATAACACCGAGGAAACCGAATTCGATTTACTTCTATGTGTAATATCGAAGTACCGTAGCGAATTTCATATCGGTGACAGGAGATGAAATAGAGAAAGCGCGTTTCGGATGATAAAATGCCACGTATGACATTTCGAGTATGAAAATTTTCATACCACTAGGGCGCGCTAGCTACGAAAATGTTTCTTCCTTTGCCGTCTCTTCTCTGTAGAAAATTTTTCTTTTCCTATTGGGTTGGCAACTAAGTAATCGCGGATTTTGTCATTAGGTGATATTAACAAATTGACAATATATTCGATAGGAACTCGTTATAGTTGGCTTGCATCTGGTTAAATATCGTTCGAGACTCGTACATGCTAATCTCGTTCAAAAGGACGAAACATTATTTTCTTCCCCGTTTCTTCGTTCATTTCATTTCATATATCGTATTCGTATGTTTAGTAATCCTTTTAACGAATCTACAATTAAACAATTACATTTGTACAATTGAATAGCTCCTTACTACGTATTTGGAATTCCGGGCCGTTCTTGATTGCAAGCTTCGGCTATCGACGTTCGTTCTCTCTTTGTCCCCCCTTTCACAAATTTTTAACCACCACCCAAGCGACGGAAGGAACTTTTTTAAGATACGTGCACGGAATTCGTTAGCATACAGGAAGCAATTGCTTCGCGTTCGAACGAAATTTGTCACGACAGCAATTGACGTTCACCAAAGCGCGTTTCTTCTTTCACGGAAGAACGACCAGCATGTGTTTTCCTTTCGGTCGGAGAATACGTCTCGTTAAAACAAATCGCATTTCATAATGTCGTTGGAAATCTAGTCAAAGTTAAATTCTTTATTCTATCGAAGAATCAATTCGGCCAACGAATGTTGTTCGTGTCCTACGCAAACGGTAAACTTCCTCGGCTTCCGGAAGGATCCGTGCGAAGGTTCGCATACCGAGGCGACTCGACTTCGATGCTAGTGGTATTCAAAGTACGGAACTTAATGGATTCGGCGAACTCGAAGGCTGCTTTCAACCAGCCGTCTGGATGCCGTTTTGTTTGCCTTCGCGTTGTATCTTTCTCTCTCTCTCTCTCTCTCTCTCTCTCTGCCAGTGAACAGATCCCATAAAGAAGTTTCGATCTTGAATTGAACGGTTGCGATCGTATCGAACGAAGCTATTGACCCCTTTACCACAATAAATGCAAAAAGAATGGTGGATTTTATATTCCACGATAAATCCTCGGGAACAAAGTAAATCGATGGTCAAATCCTATCGTGACTCATCGTAGACGATCCATCGATGGGACGTATTCGTCGTTTAAATCAAATGTTTGCGCAACGTGTCATCGGCTTATTGACTCCGTGACGATAAACAGTCCATTTCCAAACATATTCCCTAAATCTGTGTATACGTACTTTTAAAAGAAAAAGCAAAGAGAGGAAAAAATACGTTGGAAAATCATCCGATCGAAAATGTTTTACGAAAAGAGAGCAAACGTATATTTTTGCCATCATACGCGCGCCAGTTCAATCGATATCTGGCGACACAGGTGAATCTAATTTGACGCATCATTCGCGTTCACACACGGGTGAAAACAATAATACTGACATTTAGTTATCATAGAAAACCTATTAGTTTATCCTGCGAAATTCGAGCAAATCTATCTCATTGTCGACGTATCACGCGAACGTGACTCGACGTGGAACAAATAAAGCGATCTCTGAACGCGGTATCGTTACTGTTTTTGCAACATTTCCATCGACGCGAGCATGAGCGCATCCGTTGCGCCCCTTATGCAAATAGGCGAATATTTCAAACGTTTGTCCAGTCTCGACCAACGACCGCCTCTGGAAGCGAAATACACAGGTAGATGGTAAACACCGCTTTCGCGTAACCGTACGCGAACAATCCTTGAACACGCTGTCTCTCAATTCGCCTGGAAGTCGTTACCAGAGACAGCAAGGGAGCAGCAGATTATAGCGAAGCAGCGGCAGCTTCGTCCGCACGAAGGGAAACGATGCAGCGTTTCGTGTTCGTCCACCATAATCTCCACCCCTAACTTTCCCCGCTTTAACTTGCACCGGACTAGGGGGAGGAATAGAAAGGAAGAGGACGCTATCTCGAGGCAGAGATTGCTCTGCCCGCGTCTCGTTGTTCCCTACGATTTACCCCGACGAGATTACCCTTTGCATGCTCTCCAGTCGCTTTAACTTTTACCCCTCTCCTATGGCTCAGATTTCTGCGACATTCATCTCGCCTTTTTCCCGCTACGTTAACCACCATTTTTGCGGTTACTCCCTTCGCCAACTGGTCACATCGAGAACCACTCCGTTATATCGATAAGCCACGTTGACGTATACCCTCGTTTATAAATATGCCAAGTACCCCGAGTCATCGATAGTGAATTGTCTGTTATTTCATAGGGAATTTAAACGAAGACCTACGATTTTCTTAGCTACGTTTTTCTTATGGAAATGGGATTATGAAATTCGAAATCGTGTCGACGATTTTTTTTTTTTTTTTATAATCGTTATAGACGATGGAGTTTCTTTCTGATTATCGTTAGACAGGATGTCAATGACGGAATTTTTTTTCGTTCACTAATAACAATTATCGACGACAGACTTTCCCTTTTTATTGTTTTCGATCATCCTCCGTTTGAAAAAGTGGGAAAACTTTTTAACGTAACTGTTATCCTTCCATGAACTTGAAACTTTCAAGCGAAGATCTCTTGTATTAATGTACTTAAATCAATTTTAATTAATAAGTACAACATTCAGGAAGCATGGTTGGAAACGAGGCCTTGTTGCACTACACGAGAAGGCTAGTTCATTTTTCTAATTGAACCGGTTGCCACTGGGGACACACGCTGCTACATTAATACGCAAGTGAGATTGCAAGCTTTCCGCGGTTATTATCCTCGTCGTAATTACGAAATGGCGATTATTTAACAAGTATAAGCAGTGCTAGGGATATTTTAATTAAATTAATATTCGTCGTATCCTGTGCTGTGATCCTACAGCTTTCAGTTCCGATATACATATTAACAAGCTGGAAATTCTCGTCGTCGGATATTGTTCGCAGACCGTCGTTCCGTTTCTCAGTCTCCTCGAAGGACGTCGCTTGTCGATTTCTGTTTGCACTTAGACGAGCACATAATTAGTCGAATCTTGGCGTCGAATCGCGGAAGTAATTCCTGCCGAAGGAACAAGCTTCCTTCGATCGTTTCCTGAGCACATAATTATCGACGTCGTGTCGTTGCGGAAACGAACCTGAGTTTATTGTACCGTTTTATTTACGCGTATATAATTGCTCACGAAAAAATTCAGACACTTGCAGCAATCTTTATCGATACGTACATTATTTACACGTCTTACACGAATCATTTTGAAATTTCATTAACACCGCAATGAGACTGAAGCATCATGAGTATGCATTAGGTTGTCCGGAAAGTGTCTTTTTTTCGCCAACGTGTTTTTTACAACAGTGCACGTTCATATAAACGTGAAACCAAGTCTGTGAAATGTCGCGGTGTTTATCTCAACGTAACAAAATGGATCGTACGTAATTCGACAAAATAATATAAAACAAAAGACGTTGTGCGTCTATTATTTCCTCGTAAAACGAAAGAAACTTTTCAGACGATCTAATATATTGGCGAAGAAACAAATGTGAAAATCTATACAAAAATTACCTACAAAGTATTTGGTGCAAACATATATCTCACGGAAATGATACAAATATTTGAGCAATTAATTGTCCATTATAATAATGTAATATAAAATGTTCTATTCGGTGTCTTTAGCACTTAACAATTGTGTGATAATTAATCAGTCTTTGGTTAAATAAACTTTCACAATAAATATTTTTATACATTTTCAGATTGGACCAAATTTTGTCAATGCAATCCCGACAGTCGTGTCTCATTGCAGTGTTAATGATATCTGAAAATGTTTTCTGCAACGCATACAGCGCGGACTTGAAAGTTTTGCGAACCACTGTATATACATTTTGGACTTTGTTGCAAACTCTACCAATATCGTCATGAAAATCATGTCTCGTTATAGTTTTAATGAAACTTCGAAAACTTTCGTATTACGCACGTGATGTATTCATAGAAATTGTCCGTGATAAATGTTCGAGTATTTTCCTCAGCCACTGTAAATATGTCCATATTGAAATTTACGAGAGTACGTGGATATTGTAAGTGGAGCGGTATTAAATAATTACAACTGCGCTGAATTTAAGCTGCATTAAATTCTCATACGCTTCAACAGTATCCATTAGTCGGTTAATGCATCCATGTTGAGCCAACAATTGTTTGTACTTAATAAGATAAAGAGCACTTAACACGATGTTCAGCCTTCGTCGATGGATGATCGATTAATAAGCGTCATTGTCGTGTGTATCGGTTTTAATTAGAGAAAATATACTCGTGATCGATTCGTCTGTAGTTAAACATGTGTAGAGCAGAGGGAATGGTCGCATAACTCTCACTCGATCCGGTTCTACTGTAATCAAGACGTCGCTGCCGGCTGATCGCCGAGGGCAAGTCTTTCCCGCGTCCACGGTATTTTTCTTCTCCGCCCACACAGGTGTATATAACTTTATACTGCATAGTATGGTACATGCGTCCTACGTACTGTTCTCCATTATCACGAATGGTCAATTTCAAGAGAAAGTAGACTGCAGCAGATTTTAAACGGTATAATCTTTTGTTATCTTTCGATTTGCTATGATTGTGTCTTTTAAAGTTCCAGTGAAACGATGTAGCGAATGTACGTAGTTTTCATAACTTTTGCTGTACAATATGGTTATAATAATTTACTTCGTGCTTTTATAATTCCTGGAGCTTACGCGTTTCACACGGTATAATTTCCACGGTTTTACAATTCTAGCTTTGTAGTGGATCTTTTTATAAGTCTCGATTTACTATCCTTGCGTAACAAAATAAGAAATTATTTAATTATTTTATAAGATAATAATATTAACTGTAGTATTATGTATAATTTTTCTCAATTACTCGCCTGCAGATTTCTATCTTCCCACGCCAATCGGAGTTTTTTCCCATCTATAATAAATAATAATCGTAATAACAATAATATACGTATGTAATCTGGGAAAGGTATCGGGCAGAATCGAGCCAACAATCGCTGTGTACAATCCTCTATCGGAGATTTAAAAATTCAGTCGGGTTTCCTCCGTTTTGACTAGACGATCCTGTCGAAATAGATTCCGTTTTTCGATAAAGTATTCGATCAGGATTGAGAATCCGTTTGCAACGAGCTGTGCAATCCAATAGTCCAACCACGACTGTCACTCTGCACACTATCAACGATATTCGTTTGCGTCAATAGGAACGTGAATGAGATCGAAAAAAAGGTGTGCACATGTGCCTGGTCTAAACGGAAGTTTATTCCTTAATAGCGCGGTTCGATAGAAAAAAAAGGAAGCCGATCAGCAAATTGCGGCTAATTCGATGTCACGGTCACCGATTCGAGAACGTATTAACCCTTCAAGAAGTCTCGGCTCGTTAAATCCACGCCTAGTTTGCAAAACTGTGTTCCTAGCCGTCTGTAATTGTCCCGTTATTCGAGAAACTAGAAAAAGGTCTCGTAAACGATCTTCTACGCTAATACTACGAAATATCCAAACATTCTAGCCGATTTATATTTTTAGCAATGATGCATGAATGTTAGCAAAATGAAATTAGAGATAAAAACGAATTTAGAAAACTGGAAATCAACGAGAACGTCCAAAAGTATTAAGCAATTTATTTCATTGAAAGAAATAATAATTTTTAAATAAATTTAAAAAGTAAATAGCAGCTGTATTAAAATTGTAGATACGGTTTATCGATGTACCTATCCTTCAAATAATTTCCGTTCGTGCATAACTTTTTACTTGTGATCCTGTAATTAAATAACACGTTGTTGAAAATAACCAAATAGCCAGATATTTTAGAGTGCTAATGTATCAGTATATCTCTCTCTCTTTTATCGTTTGGAAAATTAGTTTCGTATGGAATACGGATTTTCACGATTGTACGTCTATAGGGCGCGAATATATTTGATTTTCAAAGGCGTAGGGTGGGAACGTTTTATGGTTTGTACCGTAAAATCGATTCAGCTGGTAGATGTATAATATAATTTTATAACGCGATAAGGGAAATAGGAACGAATACCGGTTGCATGTTCCATCGGATACGTAGCCCGCGAGCTTTATCAACGTTCGTTCGATCAAAATCATTACGTGTTTCCAATGGTTTACTTTGTAGACTGGCCGGAGCAATTAGCGCGCGGAAATCACTGCCGTTCGGAAAAATATCGCCGCTAGTTATCACGTGTTATAGTATAAAGGCAGAGAAATGATAAAGAAAAGCGTTTTCAGTATTCATCGGCGATATTAATTGCAACTTTGATCCAACGTCCATCATATTTTCGTTTGAATTCCTTTGAATGGCCATTGTGACGATTTCGTAGATTAAATTTACGTCGTTTGAAGTTACGCGTTACAGATTTCGGTTACACCCAGATAAAATATTCTTTTTATGTTTATTCGTATAAAATATGATTTAGAAAATTGAATATACGTATTTGATACAAATAAAATTGTATTGCATTTTTAAACAATTAACACGAGTATATTTTACTAAAATTAAATATCATCTGGAAGATTGAATACACATATTCTTTTATTGTTTCCATACTTTGTAAATATTTTTATTTGTTTTAATAAGTGATTTCATATCGTAAATAAAAAATTGTATGTTACCTGGTATCATCAATCCGTTCCTGATGCTTTTGATATAAAAAGATTTTTCTGTCACCAATGGCTCAATTTCATATCGCGATATGAATATCGCGGACTTTCATGGAAAATTTAAAGACGCAAAGATATACAGGGTGGTTGGTAACTGGTGGTACAAGCGGAAAGGGGGTGATTCTACGCGAAAAAAGAAGTCGAAAATATAGAATAAAAATTTTTTTTTTAATTTTTTTTTTTAATTTTTCCATCGAGACAACGATCTACAGTGAGATCCGTTATAACGAGACGTGATAAGGTGCACGCGTACCGAGCGAAAATTCAAAGTCGATTTTCTCGAAAACAAAGCCTCAAACGAAAAATTTTTATTCTATATTTTCGACTTCTTTTTCCGCGTAGAACCACCTTTCCGCTTGTACCACCAGTTACCAACCACCCTGTATAAGATATCCAACATATAGTACTCTCTATATCAATTAATACGATATTTAATGTATCAAACAATTTTCTATATCTACATTCTACCTGTTTAATTGTACCTATTCAGACAAATACGAACTTGCATATATATCCGCAGACTAAATATTAGAATACGAATTTTCTTCGACTAATTAACCCGTTGGAAACACCGCGCGAAGTAAACCGAGGCTAGCGAAAGGATAAAAAATGTCTAGATCAGATCTACGGTGACCGTATCCAGGAAAGATTGGAGGTGGTGAGCCGCGAAGAATTTTTACGAGCGGCTAGCGTGTGCACGTAACAACCTGGCGAACATAATTCTCGTATTTCGAGGGGAAAACGACGTAAAGACGAAACGAGTGTCCTTTACGATCCCTTAAATGCCTCGTGTTATTTCCAACAGGCGGACGATATTCAGCGTAATAACGCGATAAATAACGGGTCGTAACTTCCGTATACGTAGGTAGTTGCCGCGTACTATTCGGCCAGGGCTCTTTATTCCGGAGCACGTTGGTTTATAAACGTTAATTACGTGTCCCCCCGTAGCACTGCAACCGCTTGCTTAGCTTTGCAGGAAGCGACGCGAAACACCAGTTGCCAGCGCCGCTTTCTCGCAGTTCTTCAGTCGCTGGTCGCGGCAAAAAGGAATAACTTGTTATTGCAAAAAAAGAACGAGTGCCTCGTTCTGTGACACGATGAAAAAAGAAGCTACACTTGACGGAATCGATCTTCCTAGCTCAGAATCGTCTATGGACAACCGGTTTCTCCGGTCGAAATGTGTCTAAGCGTAGGAAGTTTTAGAAAATTGAACTAATCATTTCACAAACCATTACAGTGGAATTTCTAGTATCCGGACTAATGGAGAGACATAACCGTTGGGACGAGGGAATTTTCGGTTAGTAGAATCCGCGTCTTTTCGAAACATTTGAAAATAAGATGGTCGTTCATCGTCATTTTCAATGTAATCTTCTTGCTTTCAACATGGGGAATTAAAATGTTGATAATATGTATGGAAATCTTCAAATGTTTCAAGATATTAGCGTTATAATATATATATATTTAGATAGTGGCATTTTTTTTATCGCTGATTCATTACCATTATTGCAAAACAGAGCGCGGGTATTTATTTTTCAATACCATTAAAGTTTTTCTACTTCTTGAAACAGCCGAGTAATTTCCAATTACATGTTCCTGTTCTTGACGTCATTAATTATCTACCTTCTCCAACTTCTGAAGTATTTTCTTTCCTCTCGGCGCTTGATACAAGACATTTCCTCTTTGATGTCATTATATACAAAATATTAACGTGTACGATATCAGCTTCGTACTAAAGTAATAAGAAAGCGATATGAAATAACAGTAAGGACGTATAAATGTTGTCAAAGACCCAAGCGAAAAATTAAGCCGCTTAATTAAAGTAACTTGACTTGCGCTATGCGACTTTCACAGATTATCCTCGCTGCTCACATTATTTAACATCCGCTTTCCGAAGAAATTTCATTCAGAACAGCCGTTTAATTCGAATAACTTAACACGCGCTATTAATCCAAACCTATGTTCAAATTATTTGACCAATTTGAACGAGGCTTCGCCAACAAGTTAGCTAGACGCAGCCCGTTGCGTGCGATCACCAATTTCTACGGGATAAGACGATCGTAACTTTACGACCACGCGAAACGCGATTAAGCAAACCTTCTTGATTTACCTTTCCTTCGTCGAGGTTAGATCGTCGCACCCACACAACGTCAAGTTGTAAAAGGGGAAAGCGATTCGCGGAATTGCGTGAGATCGAGGGCGATTGTTCTTCCCGGAAGCGGAGGAAAATTCGAAATGCCCCCGAGGATCGAAGAAGATCGCCACGGTTTGTCAGTATAACGTCGGTCAGATTCCGCTTGTTCCCGGCCTGTGCGAGTCGCATTATCCAATTTTCCACGGTGCTACGAGGTGCAATTGCACGCAGAGGCGGATGGCGTGGGCCGGTGTACTCGTTCGTCGGCTGGTTCCCGCGTTGTACGTTTGCCCGTGTGGCGGCTGTCTCCAGCTGGTGCGCAATGGAACCTGCGGTCGAATCGGCCGCTAGTAAATCGAGAGCTGCGATAAAATCGATACCGCGTAGATCCAACGATTTTTTGTCCCCGCGAAGCTTTCGGTCACTGTAAATGATACCACATTACTTGCGAACGATAGCCTCGCGTAATTGAAATGGAAACTGCGTATGCAATCGAGCGAAGGCTAATAGAGAGATGTGGAAGATATTTCTGACCACTACGATTTGTTATAATAGTTTTATTTGAATTTGAACAAAGTGCACTGATTTATGACGAATTGGTAATTACAAGCGGTACTTACTATCTTCCTGTAGAAAGAAAATTCCAAAAGGAAAGGTTCCAGCATCTTTAACTTTTGTTCAATACGTTCCGGTTCCTGTAAACAAAATATTCGTCAAGTTACACGATTCGTCCCAGTGCATCTGTAATTATATCGTAGAAGAATTATGTCTAATTAAGTCGTAAAGTTGTACCTGCGAAGCTTTCGATAGAAGTACGCAGGTACAGGATACATTAATTAAGTAATTTTCCTTGAAAGACGAGGTCCAGAACGTAGATGTCATAGCGAGTAGTAACGAGTTACGAAGAATTACACGTAAAAGGAGGAAAGTATTACGGGAAAATACGAAACCTAGGCAATAGCGTGGATAGTCTGGCAAATAGCAACGAGCACACTGGTGTCATTCATAAAGATGAAAAAGACGAAGATCGATATATCGGTACATACAGGCTCTCTTCAAAGTTGCTTAGTCAAAGAACGAGCTGCGGTTTGGAAACATCGACGGATGATTTACGATGGTTCGATACAGGAGAAAGGGCAAAATACCTGACTCTAAAGAATACTTCCATACGTCGAGGCGCATTCTTTTTTCTCCCATTCCGGATGAAAGAATTTTCGATTACTTCGAGTTAACGAGCGATCGCGTAAAGTCAGCCAATCTGTCTGCCACGCTGCTTCTGCCGTGTGTTTCGTCTTTATCGACGAAATTTCACGGGGCGGAGTTCATGGAATAAAGGAAGAAAGGGGCGTTCGGATTACGGTTCTAACTTAAACCGAGCGTGCCAGGAATCCCCTGTGATGCTTTATGTTTTCGTCGATACGTGATCCCACATCGTGCGATCTTCGTACGTCGTCCATCGTTCTCGTTATTAAAGCGAACCATTTATCTTGTAGTCTGCGAGCTCGTTCGAAATTCCTTTCGATAAAGTCTCCTTCGTCGTTCTGTTTAATCCACACGAGGACCAAGCAAATCGTAGTTTATCGTAATATTGCAAACAAAATAGTAAAAACATTGTAAAACCATAGAATTATCATTAAATCGTAAAATTATAGAATCTATAATTAAGCGAGTTTTTCGATGAAATACAGAATCGATGAAAGGTATTGGATGATAAAAGTTTTGAACTGTGACGTGAAGTTGGATTCTCCTGGTCGAACTCCATAACCTGTTCCATTCTTCTTTTCCGATACTATGGATTGATTTAAGAAGATCTTGATACGATAGCTTAGTTTCATTCGACAGGTCGGTTATTGCTTCTCTCACCATAATCCAACTCGAAAGCAGAGATTGACTCTATCTTTGGCTGGCCATTCCGGATGAACCACAGATAGGAACAATCTTTATAGCTTTCACGCGCGAATAAATCGTTCACGATGCATGTCCAAAGTGTAAAGTCTAAATTCGCCTTTATACGGCAACGAGTATCCTTTTGAGGCGTTAATGGCTCTTGTAGATCGATCGATAAAGGTAAACGACGTGTCCCGATACGACCAGACCGTTTAACACCTTGGAGGCTGGTGTGTTTGCAAATGTGAAACCTGTCGCAGGAACCAACCAATAAAAAGAAGACCGGGGTCTCTGAATGGCCGGCAAGGTTAATACGATTGGATGATTGGCTCGATTAGCAAATTGGCTGGCGACGTGTAGGACATTGGGATAAATGAGGATATGTCTATGCTGGGAACATGGCACTGCCGCAAATTGATGGGAAGGGATCGAACGACAGCCTCGATGTCATCGCTGATATATTATGAGACATGGTTTTCGATAGGTGGGCTTACGTGCGCGTGTCAGCTCGACAATTAACGCGACCCTTGTAGAGTTGCACCAAAGGGCCAAAGGGTAGTAGATGGGGGCCCTAAAAAATGGAATTCAAGCAACGCGATCGAATACCCTTTTTTTCTATTATTCACCCCCGCTCTTTCCAGGTGAATCGCTCAACGATAAAATTTCGCGAATTGCTCGCGTCCCATGACGCGTCTCGCGCATCCCACGATACGAAAGTACCTGTAATTTTTATGTATTTATCGTTTAATACGATCGATCGAGCTATGTATCAGTTTCTTGAAAATAACGTGTATTTCATGAAGTAGGAATAATGCGATTGAAGACTTCATGATAGAAGAGCAATAACACGATAAGTCACGTTTTCTATTTTTTACAGACGAGCAGTTTTAAAATTCAGCAGGTTGTTGATCAATAGTTAAAATGTTATTAAAATTGTTCGTTTACTTGTATCTCACAGAGATCAGAAAAGTATTTGAACGTCGTATGCTAGTAACACATCTGCGGTAAATATCTTGTAACGTGTATATACATTTTCAAATTGGTCTCAAAATTTACAGACATGTTACAGTGTCTCGTTACAGTGTCGATAAAATTTCAAAATACGTGTAACGCATGAAGCATAGACATAAAAGTTTTCTGTGGTAAATATACAAACACTTTCCCGTGCCAGTGTACGACATACGCGCAATACAATTTGTTCGTCTTGGAAAATTAATTATAACAGTAAAACATCACCAAAAATCCAACGATAGAAGTAAATCGCGAGAAGGATTTATGTAATTCTCGCGTAGTTTCTCGATAGAAGATAACCATTCAAAATGCATCGATGTTTCTTCATTTATTTCTCCTAGATTGTCTGTAAAATAAATACCAGATGCATATAGATGCGTCATCGCGAACGTGGGCCGTGACTTTCAGCGTGGGCGACGGAGGTGTAGCTGAAAGCTGAGGAGCGTAACACGTGGGTTAACAGAAGAGCCGTATCGGGTGAACGGCGCGTGGCAGATGAATTTTTTCATGTCACCGCCATCGATTATTTTCACTATTCGTTATCCCGAAGATACATACATTTGTATCTCGTTAAGCAAGCCATTTCGATGGTTCTGTTAAAAGCATCGTCTCATATTGAACGTTCGTTGCCTTATAAATCCATAAATGTATTCTTCATTTTAATTTGATAGCTGTATTTCTGAGTAGGGGTGTATAATTGAATATACTATTAGGCATTAGTGTTATAAAATAATAATTATACTAATACAATTATACTAATATATTCGAGAACTTAAAAGGGATAGTAGTTAGGTGGATCGTTATTATATTCGTCGTATTTTATTCGGTTGTTCGAAAAGCTTTTTTCGTTTCATAAGGTGATAATAGATGAACAATTTCTGTTTTATTATTGTTCTATTATTTCCTTATAAAACGAAAGAAACTTTTCGGACAACCTAATACCTAGTTGCATCAGTTACATTACCATTAAACCTGTGCTATATAGTCGTGCCACAACTAGGACGCAAGAAACTAATTATAAATATTTCATTTGAGTTAATTTAACGCGACAAAGTTGAAGTAGTACAGGGCTACAGCAACCATAATAATCTACTTAATATTATATAATAAATTTTGCTACTTTTACCCTCTAACAGATCAGAATATTTATGCCAAAACTTCGTTACTTATCTCTTAACAGCACATTTGAATATTTTCCAGTGACGATTCGTTAAAATAAAGCATTCTATCCCCATTACCGCGAGATATCGAGCGGAAACAGTAAGTTTCCTCATCTTGGGATTTCCTCCTCCTGCGGCCTTTACTCTTCCGATCTGTTTGAGTTTTTCGTTCGGGAAAACTGTTGTTTACCACGTTGTTCCGCGATCTATATCTTTGTTCCGTTGCTTTGTTCCGCTGCTTTGTTCCGCGGGACGTTGGCATAATGAACGATACTTGCAGGAAACTTTGCCGGTTCTCTTACCTCTTTGCATTTCCCGTCCTCGATGTAACAGCGCGAAAACTATCATCCTGAAATTTCTAGCGTATTTCAACGAATTACAGCTGTCCCCCGGACTGGAAGTGAATAACGTATTCGCTGGAATAACGTCAACCGCACGACAATCCTCTGTGGTAAAATAAAACACGATAGCTTTTTCGATGAATCGAAAAAACGCCGGTTGACATTAAGGGCTATATTGCTACCTGTCCGAAAAAAGTAACAACGGACGTGGAAAATATTCGATCGATAAACAAACAAAATAACATAAACAAAAAGTATGCAAAGGCCAACAACCGCGATGGGTTATTCAGCCCATTGCGCGTTAAAAAGTAGACGAAACCGAAGAAAAGGAGAGAAAAATATATAAATTCCCGTTCATAAGTATTAGGGATACCTGCTGGTCGTGTACAAAATGTCATGGTTGATCCAGATTGTTACACATTGTAACAATCGAAATTAAAGATTATTCGGAAAGGATTTACAGTTAATTATACGTTGACTCCTATGTAATTCTTTGTTCTAACATTTATTTTTTAAAAATCGGGATCAATTGGACATTTCAATTGGCTGTTAAAATTGTCTGCATATTCGACTGTTGCAACCTCTTTATAATTTCAAAAACATTATTAAAATATTGGTTCTTAATAATTTTTTTTTTTTTTACAAAAATCTCACGATCTATCAGCCATTTACGAGAAGCATAATCCTTGGCCCCAATCAACTCTTTTCGTTTTTAACGATCACACGAAGATACTATCTATTATTCGTAAAGTAACATTGAAGTAATATAATCCGACAAAAATGTACTTTTTTCCTGAGATCTTCGTGTATAATCGATGAGATTTTTATCACTACATCGAACATATCGCTTCTTCACAGCCCATTATTCCAAGCGAGGTTTAATAATCTTCTAACGGTTTGTCAGGTTATTTATATACATTGTATTTCTCTAATTGTTCTAACCCTAATATGTATTTGTGAACGGTAATGCACTTGCATTCAGGCGGCGGGAACTTCTCTTTATTCTCTGCTCGCGGTCGAAACTACTTCGCCCACACGAGTATGACGGGTCACACCCATTTAATTTCGCGGTTTCTCTTCTTTCATCTCCCCCCTTCAGGTTGCTCGAGCATCGCCTGCAATCAGTTCTTCCACGGTCTTCCTCCGCATTCGACCATCTCCACCTCCGTCGCGTCGCATTTCGCCTCCCTTCGTTTGTTCTCATTAGTCCGCCATTTATCCTTCGTCTCATTCAACCTCGCGGTTCGCCGAAATCCCCACGAAGAATAGCCTGGCCAATTGCGTCTTCGTTGGCGCCCGGCCCAATTGTTTCTCGATCGGCTACGTTCTAATTGCGGAAACACAATTAGCGCGAATAAATAACCAACCAACCAGCCAGCCAGCCAGGTGCGGTTTCTAATTAATTCTCCGCAGGTTGTTATCGGCCAGTGAACGAATCGTCGCCGCGTTTTATCTGTCGTGTCGTTCAATTGAGATCTTCAATACCGTAAATAATGGGCTTGCTTCGATTAGATTACGTTTGTAGAAGAGTACAATTAATTTGAATACTTGAAAGGTGATAGATTGGAAAATAGTTTGTCAAATGTATAAGGAATCTACAAATTTGATAACAGTTCATAAAATATATATATAATAATTTAGTATAGCGTAGGGATAATAATAATTACTAGAGTGCGCAGTTTTATTCGTTGATAGGAAACTTAAAGGTGACAGAATACGCGGAATGCGCGTAACATGCAAAAGTATTAAAAACAAATTTCTATTTAGGTTCTGTTCTTTACCAGAATACCAACTACGTTGTTATACAGCGATCAAACAATTATACTTAAAGAGGAAATATTAACAATTGCTCGTCAGATCGAAAGAAATGCGAGGGTGGAAGGGTTAATGAATTTAATCATCACCGAGAGAGCTGGAATCGATACCTTTTGATATCGCTTCGACCACGATACGTGGCGAGCTACTCGAATGCACAGAAAAGAAATCGCACAAGAGAAGTCGACGACGCGATGGCTGGAATCGAGTTCGGGTCTCACTGTCACGAAGATAGCACCGACCGATTTCGTGCACGCGACCAAAGTGAGGAAAAGGGGTTACAGGAGCAGAAAAGGGATGGAGCGAAGGGAGAGAAACGATCGATCGAAAGCTGCATTCCTTGGCGTAGTGAAAGAATCGGTTCGTGCCAACCTATGCCGCTTTTCTTTCGAAGTGCTGAAGAGTTACTTACAGTTCCTTGACGTAGATCCTTTGCCACTACACGCCATATTTTCTTTTCATTTCATTCCACTTTGTCACTGTTTCACTGTCTCTTATTCGTCGTTTCTATTTAATAGAAGAAACTCGTGGAAAATTATAGGACAGGACGAAACCGTGAAAACACTAAAATTACTCTTTATTAAAAATATTTTTAATTAAAATATACTCGTTCCTAAAAATTCATTTCGAATCATACTGGGAGAACGAAACGTTTAACGAAAATACCATGTATAATAAAACGTCGGAAAAGTCGAGTGCGACAGATAGATGAGTAATTATATATTTTTTACTTTTTAATAACATTTTTAATACATAAATATAGTACCCTTTACTTTCCTATATAAACGAACCACAATTATTTCCATAATTAAACCACTTTCTTCAAATTTGACTACAAATACAACTGTCCCATGATTTATATACGTTTTTCAAAAAAATCTCCTCCGCTTCATTTCCTCTAATATTTGTTCGAATATGCTCCATGTTCTTTATTGAATGTATCCAATTTGTTCTCCAAAGTCAGTCAGATATCTACTGGATCGATACGAGGTACCTTGAAAAACGGACCGGATATCGTAAGCGACGTACCAGTCAAATATAAGGGGTGAAATCTATCGGATTCTCGTGTCTGTGGCCGTTTGGTCGGAAATGCTAGCGGCGCGTGGTGTCCGCTGGCCTGCCGCCAGGGACCGGAAGGGACGCTCGAAGATAGATTTACTCGCGATTCGAGCGGTGCACGGCTACTCCTAAAACCGTATTCTGAACGCGAAGAGTCGCTATCTCGATAGCCGCCGCCGGAAGAAATACAATTTCGTGTCGGCGACAAGATCCAGTTCCATCCGTTCTACCTCGGTTTTCATTCGAGAAACGACTATCCTTCTTCGCCTATAAAAATCACTAATCCGATGGAATTCCGTGTGCTTTCAGAGTTAGTGACGAGGTGACGACGACGACCACGGGCACGACGGAGACACACGAAGAAGAAACGAATCAACCAATCATGGCTAAAAGCGCCGAGAGACTTCCTGGTACGTCCACCAGGTTGAGGACCCGAGACGACGGCTGCTGTTCCGTGAATTTCCTGAAATACGTTCTACACATCTACAACGTGGTGTTATTCGTAAGTAATGTAAAGTCATGTGCTTTGATATATCTTCGATATATTCTGTGCGTTATATCGAGCGAAATGCAAAATGGACAGTGCATTGTCAGCGACCGACGGGGCAAACCATTTACGTTCTCGTCCAGCTCGACTGGCGTTTACAATCGGCTACGTCCTCTGCAACGATGTCGTTTCTGGCCTCGTAAACGCCCCCTTTTAATTGTTATGGCTTCAACCACCCGCCGACATCGATGAAACCAACCGCAACTAGATCCTCGGCTCGATCAACGAACCGTGAGCCGGTTCTCCGTATTCCAAAAAAATTCGCGGAACGTTCCGGGTGTTAGGATGTCGAGTTGACACAGCGATTGATCTGGTCGAAAGTAGGTTCGTACGCTTGGACGTGCGTACCGACTACCTTTGTCAGTCTGAAGTAAACTTGTGGTACATTTGGTTTTCCTTTTATGGGAAAATGCAGTACAAACAGCAAACGAATGTGTATTCTTCGCGGAGAGGCTGCTCTTCGGAAAAGAAAGCATCGAAGAATTCCTTAAACGAAAAGAAATCCGATTCTTTGAGCAAGCTTAAAAGACATCTCGATAAATTTATTCGTGAGAAATCAAAGAAATATCATTTTCCGAAATATCTTGTAAATCGTCGCAAAATCGGCACGATTTTATCAAACGACTTAATGCTACGACCACGCTGTACTTGAAACTTCTTTCGAGCTTCCATTGAAATTTCATCGTATTAGCCCGTTATCGCTTTCTATTTTATATGTATTTAGCGTATTAGTAAAAATTAACAAGAAAATAACTGGCTTCGAATTAACATTTTACGCTCCAGACAAAATTAAAGTCCCTCCTTTCTGCTTAAACTCTCTGAAATTTCTGTTTGGCGGTGATATAAGGGCGTATATTTTCAAACTTGGTAAATTTCTTCGTCCAAAAGTACGTCGAAAGAGAGGTATACCGCAAAAATTAACGAGGCAATTCACGCGCAAACCCACAGGGACATTTCCTTAACGGAAACAAGGTTTCGCGTTTCGTCCCATGGATGTACGAGCGTTGTAAACAGCCGGTGAAACATCGTGACCCATCGTGATACATCCCATAAAATGCTAATGAAGTCCGCGTGGTAAGGTGCAGCCGCGGGCCGGGAATGAAAGCGTCGAAAGGCGAAAGAAGGAGAGGAATCGAAAAAAGAGCAGAAAGATCTCTGAATCGATCGGTAGCCCTTACCACGGAGCATCGCAGTTTAATGCATAAAATGTCGACGCCTCGTTGAGAAGCAGGTCCCACCGAGGACGTCCGTGAGATTAAAATTAAGCGAGGAACTTGCTGGAGCCTTGTACCCTGTTATTGCCGCCGCCTTCTCGCGCAGTCTCATTTTTCATAATTTTGCCTGCACGTGCATCGTTTCCCTTATGTATGACAGATGTTCTATTCTTGTTATTTTATCGAAAATGATCGTCGCATTCACCATTCCAACAGTCATAGAAAAGAACAATGAAATTTCTATGATTACGAATGAAATTCTATCGTAAATTCCGTGGGGCAGAACGGTGGATGGAGTCGATAGTAAAATAATTGTGATTTTTAAAAAATTCGTATATTTATTCGACTAATCTATAAGAGAAATAAAATATTTGTGTTTAGAAACTAAAAGAAAATAAAAAATAAATAAAAAAGGAGATGAAATATGTAAAATTCTTTGAATACGATAGGATGTCAAATCGATGAATTATTTCACATTTTTCTGAATTTATTCGAAATTAATCTAATACATAAAATTATTTTGCTCAATGCAGTAAATTTGTATATTAAAATTTTTTGCGATGAAAGCTACTCAAATGCCAGAGCTACTAAAGTTCTCCGTTAGATTATGATAATGAAATGAAAATTCAGCCTCCTTTTTAGAGACGAATGGGCATGCTGAAGCTTATGAAATTCTCTACGCTCTACTAGATCGTGATAATGAAAAAAATTCAAAGACGCACTTATAGGATGAACCGCGTCGACCGAGATTGGTCGTAACGTTATGCGTTAACGTTTTCTTGTCATGTTTCTGTACTTCGATTACAAATTTTCACTGATGACATGCTCTAAAGTGAGTAAAATACAATGCAAATTACATCAAACAAAAACTAGATTACAGAAAAACAGAAAAAGCAATTGAAACAAATGAAAAATTCATAGTAACAGAGAAATACGTTGTGTTACATTGTAACACGTTGAGAAACAATAACTTTATAATGTCGAGAAATTATTCTCGAAACGTGGATGTGTGTAATTTAATTCCAATTTTTCATTACATCAGCTCTCACAGTGATCATTTTAATAAATTAAAAAGCGTAAAATGATAATAACGTTACAAACATATTTTTTTTCAACCATTTACACCAGACTTTACAATTCTTTATCTTCTATTCTTCTCTTCTGTCGATTCTAATAAATTCACGGAAATTAATTACTAGCTTTTAAAGAAGACCAACATCGATCATATAACCTAATACAGCTGTAAAGCAAAAAGTTGATCAGATTAGTTTCCTAATCTAATAATCTATCATAAGAAACATTCGTCTAAGCTCCATCTAAGAAACTCCATACGTACAGACAACAAATACATTTCGAAATATTTAACTTCCACTCCTACTTCCAACCCCAGTCTATCCTACGTCTGATTATTCCCGAGCGATCACGTCTATTGGTATACTCGTCGAAATTGGAAAATCGCCGCGATGATCGTCGCGCTGGTCAGAGCAGCCGCAAGATTCGATCGAGCTGAATGGCTGACTTTAAACTCGCTTGGTAATAAGGCTCGATAATGCAGGGATAATGCAACAATAACCTCGCGGGAACAATGGCCGCGCAACAATGCCGGCCGCTTAACGCGTACGTTTACTCGCATTGATTGCGTTTGCAAGTGCAGTCACCCTGCCAGACCGAAGTCACTGGATTATTCCAATGACTGCGGTGTTAGTCGTCGCCGTCAGGCTGTTCCCCGTCGCTCGGGCACGTAACCGTTTGAATTCCTTGGCGACAATCTTCTTCGCTGGCAGAAATTTGCCTGCCTCCTCCTTCGATGCATAGTTTCTCATTGTTAGGTGTGTTCGCGTAGGACGTTAAGCGAATAGAGAATGAAGCATAAACGTTGATTTCTCGATCAGTTGCCGGATCGCTAACGGATTCCCGGTTAAAGGAAAGTTCAACCGAACCAATTGTAAACTATTCGCGGTCAAAGTTGAATCGAACTACGCTCGAGGGAAGAGTGGTACTAGCCTGATACCTTTGCCGCTTGTTAGATCAACGAGCGTAGAATAGCTGGCTAGGTTGGCAAAAAGGAGAGTTAAAGCTGTAGATAATCGAGCGATTAATAGATAGAGCGAAGTTAGTTATTACACGATTTATTAACAAGGGATAATTAAAGAGTGGGACAGGCGATCCGGTTGCCTTCTCCCTGACTTCTCTCCGGTTAGGGTAAAGCCAGGGAAAATTTGTTCCTACTAGATTTAATTAAAAAGTGCTTAAGAAATGATTAAGTTTTGCATAAATGGAGAATAGTGGTCACTAAATTCTGAAAAGATTTCTCTAGAAATTAGTTGATAAAAAGAATATCGATTCTTTTAGTGTTAAGAGTAACCATCATAGATAATTAAAATTGCGTTGGTTAACGGTAATCATTGTCGATGACAGGAGTTAATTTTTATTACGAATAACCATTATCGGCGATAAAAGTATTTTGTGGTTGCTGGTAACCAGTACTGATGATGGAAATTGATTTTGGCTACTAATAATCATTATCATTGTCGACGATGAATTTTGTTTTTCATGAATATTATAATACAACCATTCGATGATAGAAATTCGTTTAGTTGCTGTTAAGTCGAGTGCGGATTTTCACGCATTTGCGAGAAATTTAAAGGCGTACAAACGCATATGATATGCAAAAATATACAAAATATACAAAGTTACAGTATCCGTTTTCCATTAAGTTCCATTTTTCCTAGGTTCTGTTCTTTAAATTATTTTCACAAAAACATGAATTTACATAAATATTCGTAGTTTACAGATAACACAGCCATAGTGGCTGAAAATATTTTTGCTCTCTAATAACCATTATCGATAGCGAAAATTTGGTTGATTACTTTCGACCATCGTCGATATTAAAGCTATTAGTAAAGTATTACGAGCATATTTAATACAAGTTTACGTTCAATAGTCATGAAACTATAACATCTAACACCATTAATATATATAAGAAGGAAATTAAACGCAGAAATGAAATTCCCCTTATCGGATCAGTTGATCGATCGTTTGATCGATGCTTTAGTTATTCAACGTTTAATTAGCCATCAAGCGCACGATGAATCTCGCGCCGATCAAAGAGTATTCGGGTCTTAACGTTGATCGTCAGACTTGTATCTTTGCCCTACGATCGACCAAGTTGATGGCAAGTTTGTCATCGTTGCATCGTTACTATACAACTTCTAATCGATTGCCTCGGTGTTTCTGAGCAAGTGTATCTATATGTAGCATACCACATGGTGCAAGATTGCTGCAATTTGGACAACTCGAATACCGTTCTGAAACTTCACAGTGAGAGAGAGAGAGAGAGAGAGAAGGAGAGGGGGAGAGAGGGAGGTTACCGGCCATCTACGTAGGAAGCCTTAATTATATAGCTAGTAGAGATCGTTGGCTGAACTACTAATTACCGATTAATAATAATGGACCGACGCATTCAAACTTGGCTATTCGAGAACGCTGAAGATTTTCATTGTAGACTTGACATCACACTTGAATGTCTTCCTTCTGTTCTACATAATAATGCACCTAATAATATATGGATCGTATTTCACGAAACAAAGTGAAAAGGGATGCGAAATGAAAGGGTATTTTGTTTCCTATTGTTCCGACGTTGTGCGTGCCCAAGCATGCGTACACCTCGGAAAAGTCTAGTGAAAAGTTTATTCATCAAGGGCACTCGCGTGGCGTTTCATGGCAAACTTTTCACCGCAACCGTTACTGCTACCAGTGTAATTTTTTGAAGGGAAAAAAAGAGGATTAGCTTGTTTGACGTAGCACCGTTTTTATTTCGATCCGGATTAATTCACGCGGACGAAGCGTCACGCGTGTTTGTTTTAAAACGGTTGAAACATTTTTGTTAGGGTATCAACGATCGTAAATCAACGAAACTATTTCCTATTCCCTTTTGTATTTTTTATCCAGTTAGCCAGAATTCCAATAATTAGTGAGACGATCTTTGGCGTAAATTGTGTATTTAAAATTACTATTTTCGTGCTCTGACTGTCCGAACGGTAGCAACTAATCCGGATCAAAGAAAGTCGAATTCGTCAAAATTTTGGTTTTGTACGGGATAACAGTTTAAGGGAATTTGAAACTGCCTATAGAAATCGCAGAAACGTAATGAATTAACAATTCGTAATATTCGTATGTAATAATTCATTTGGTAATTGAAAATGTTTTTCCATTATATCCATTGAAAAATTTATTCGTCACGGAAGGTATGCGGAGAACGTGACAGGGACGATTCGCGGAAGAAAATTACCGCTGTTCCGATCCTCTTAGCAGTCCCTTAAGTCGAATTAATTTTAACGATCGCTAATAACGAATATCAGGGCACTTCCTTCATAGAACGTTGGAGCGCAGAATGGTTCGCGCAATAAAATACGATTATCTCGCCGCGTGGTCCAATCGCATTAGGTACAGCCCCTCATTATATTTGTAATTCCCGCATTCCACGCGGCTCGTTTGAGCCGCATCGTTGCGAGTTCCGTGTTAAATACTGCGCGTTTAATAGCGCCAAAACAGCGAAACAACATTCGGCAAAGTTGTTCGAGGAACCACAAGTGGAGAAAAAGAAAAAAAGAAGAAAAGAAGGGAAGGGAAGAAGAGGAAGGAAGGGAAGAACGGACGAGAAGAAATAAAAAGAAGTGGAATCTTGTCTACGTAGCACCTACCATTACTTCTACTAATTCCAAGCTTTAAGTAAGACTGACCTAATGTCTGCTTAACGTAAAGATTTTATACGCTACTTCTCTACTACCCGACACTAAATGAACGTGAAAAGTACGCACATGCTAACAATTATTAATATTATTGATGTAGGTGTACATTTATATGGGTATTATTCATAGGATACGTGCTTGCGCATTCATCAACTGAAAATTTCAATTATGTAATTGATGAAATTGGATTAACCTTTGAACTCGGGAAATCTTGATGCGTTTCTCTCTACCAATTCGATAATTAAGCACGGAAGTAATTAAGGGAAAGTTTATAACCAGTCCTCTGGTATAATTAAGAGGCATTTGTTTTATCATCTATATACCAATTCATTAATGTATATTTATATATATATATATATTTTATACGGTATAGTGAATAAATAAAGATTGTTTGAAAGTTTGATTTAATTACGAAAAGAAATTTTCCCATCGGATTATACCGTAAACTCGTTAAAATCGTTACTTTAAAATGAAATATTCCATGAATTTCTTATCGGAAAGATTCTTGTCACTATTTTTGTATTCGATGTTTAACTTGCTTCTAAATATTACGCGTATAACGCTATTTCTTTCAAACTTTTCCACTCTATGTAATTACCAAAGTAATTACATTTTAATTTATATCGTAAACTTTATATCATATCTACGTCTATAAAAATTACAAACGTAACTATTTAACTAAGTCTTCTGACTAAGTCGGTTCGATTTGCATAAGTAAAACGAAATTGTAGTCATTCGTAGCGATAGGTCTTCCTCGACTCAATTAGCATAAGTAAAAAGAAGAAGAAAAAAAAATACAAATAGAAGAGTCGACTGCAATTGCATGGCCAACCGGAGGATTGAAACGAGTCACTCTAAACGAACGAAACGACCGTCATCCGGCTTATTTCTCGGACGAGAACGAGTCCGGTGACCGTCCGGAGGTAATGGCTGTTCGCTCGAACGTATACCACGGGACACCTAGTGCATGCCCTAGGGTACTTGCATTTCCGTGCTGGCAGGACGCGTATACGCACAAGGCAACGCAGGAACGCACGTAGGCGCGCGTGCATACCGGTGCGTCGTCCAACGACAGATCGCACTTGACACGTTTGTCGATCGTGAAATATCAAGCGTGAAGCAATGTCCACGCGCTCGCATCGCTCACTTCTCAATACCATCCTCTGTGCATCGCTAAAATCTTTTTCACCCGCCATCCTGAACGTAGCTCGAATTATTCTGCTTCGCTGTTTACCGTTTAATTATCCTCGACACGTCAAACAGGGAGTGAAGAATTTTTCACGAGTATCGGAAACGTCTCTGACTTATCTCGAAGAGGATGGATAATTGAAATTTGTCACGTCTCGAGTTAGTTAACTTAGGTTCGTTAGTCGACTCGATACGCTGCTTAACTCTTGTGCGCAACCGAAAACTCGTATATATATTTTGTCGGAAATCTAGTTAATTTGTATCTCGCGAAAATATGGTAAAATTACTTTGGGTTTCTATTCTCTGAATAATCTCGCGCAATGTTAATGCACTTCTTCGAAATGAAAATTTATACACTAAATTTTACGTATTGTGCTATTAAAGCTTCACATTTATTAGGCCGCGCTGTGCTTTCTCTTTTGTAAAAATTGTCAGATTTATCCCTAAGGAGTAAAATCTTTTTCTCGAAAAAGATTTGTCAATATAAAACCGTTTCTGCGTGTCTAATTATTAAGAATCGATCGTTAGAAAGGATTATTAAAGATTGATTATTCAGGGGCTTGATGAAGATATCTTATTGCTGTCTTCTATAAGAACACGATTTAAGTCGACCTACGAACGATTTCTTGAATTTATCTTACACTTCTGTCACTTGGAATTACACTGTAGCTTCGCGTAATTAAAACTGTATTTGATACACAGTAGAAAGAGAAAATTACAGACAGTTTGAGTTACGTACGAGAGTAAGATTATCGCTACATGTTTGCTAGCGAAATAGAATGTGCGAAACTCACTAACGCCACGTGTGGTAACCTGAGTTCACCTTTGATAAACTGTCGCTAATTTGCAGCAGTCAGGTGGATTCTCATTCACGCATCGCGTGTCAAACGTAATTTCCTCGAGCCGTCTACGAAGGTTTTTTTTCTCCACTCTCTCACAGAAGTAAGATGTTCCATGAAATCTTCCAAACCTCGAAGAAACGAAGGAAAGAGATGTTTAAATATAAAAGTAATGTGGGAAGTCCTCTCAAACGAAACGTAGTTTCTCTATGCACACTCGAGCAAGTCAGGAGAGAGACGAGAGTCGTCGAGACACGATGTAACACGTAATTATTCTAATTTCGCTAGGGAATAGAATAGCTCTCTGGCTATACAGGGTTTACGTGCCTCCTGCAGATTGAATCTGGGAATATTCCGGGACCGGGCTCCGGCCGGTTTCACGCTCGAAGTCACGGAACTAGAATCTTTGTGCAACGAACAGGGACGCAGTCCCGTGATGGAATCTCGTTCTCGGTAGTGAAAAGCGAGGACGAGCCTCAACAGCGAACCTTTGTCGCGCTCTGAAAGGTTATTCAATAGCTTCATCGCTCGGTGATCGTGCATTACGCAAAGTAGCCGCGAGTTTTGCGTTTTCACGTTCATCCACTCGTGTTTGATGCTGAAACGACACGATCTGCTCGTGACCAGCGATGGATGTTTGAATTTCAACTTCAAAGTAATTTGAAGTTCCTCAAAACTATGAACAATGAACATTCGAATATGATTATAGACTCGGACATTTTAGATTTTGATTAAATATCTTATGCCGATGCACTCGCTTTGACAAAAGTACATATTGAAAATGTTTGTCAGATATTGAACATCTACCGAGACCTGCAAAACATTAAAAACTTCCAAGACCTTCGAGCATCCTCTCATTTTTTATATTTTCCCTCGCTGCACCCGAGATACATGATATTTTCTCACGTTTTCGTTATTACATCAAAGACTAACAACGTTTCATGATACATAACAAAGTTGAATTATTCTGTACGAAGTTGAAGATTGAATCTGAAGATCTTGAAGCTTAAATGACCCAAATAAACCTGTCTTATCGTACATCTTCGTTTTACCAGTGCGCATAGAATAAAATCGCGGATGTGTGAATGATCATCTCTGACACATTGTAAATAAGACAGCAGCTATTCTCGCGAAGAGATCTTCTCGGTTCTTATGCTAATAGGATGCTCACCTTCGATTTCAAACGCTCGAGCACAAGACGAATCTCTCGTCCAACATACTTAGACCGATTAATGTAAAACTGCTCTTAGAACGACGTTCTACCAAACTGAGATCTACCGTGCAACACGCGAATACATGCAATGCTTCTCGATCGATTGCGACCAGCGGCTGGAGATCGATGGATCCCCGAGTCGATAAACTTGGACGGAATGTCACGCGCGCCCGCCAATTTCTGCGAGCATTTCCAACGCTGCATTCTCCGACTCTCTTATCGATCTAGCGAGAAATTGGGCCGGAATTCGGTGTATCGCTGCTACAGCGACCGATTATTTGAATTTATTGGACAGAGGCTATTAATAGCTCCCATTGTCTTTTAAGATTTCTGGCATTTCTGCGCGTTTAGAGACATTCGAATTTCGCGATTTATTAATATTTCGAACAGCTTGTATTCTAACGAGATTCAACCGTCATTAAAAAGTGCATAACGAATGGTACAAGGGAAAAATAAAAATGACATTTTTCGTGTTTCACAGAGAATCAAATTTAAAAACTCACTGTGTTGCCAATCAATTTTGTATTACCAATTTCTCTCTTTTTTTTTTCAATTTAGCGTTAAACATATGTATATCGCTGTCAATTTGAATGAAACTCGCGTGCAGAATCTCTTATCAATTGTCCACTCGTATTTCATTGCGTATTAGTCACGTATTTTTTATCACTCTTCAAACTATTATATAGATATAATTGGAAAAGAGGCTCCAAATGAAAAAAAAAAAAATGGTTATTCTGGATTTTCAATTTATTTTCGCATGTACGAAAAAAAAGGTTCTTAACAAATTGTCTGTTCGTATTGAATTGAGAATTAGCCAAGTTCACGTACGTACTTGAACGCTTCTCAGACCCGATTTTCTCGAAAACGAGGCTCCAAACGAAGAAAAGATTATTCTACGTTTTCGATTCATTTTCACGTATAGACAGGGTCCCTTATCCTACAAGCGTATCGAATTGGAAATGAGCCAAATTCACAGTAGCACGACTGACCAGTTTACAGATTTGATCTTCTCGGAAATGAAGCTTCAAATGGAATATTTTTAATCTTCACTTTTGTATGCAGAATTTTTCCTCTCGTATTCAATCAGAAATTATCCAAGTTCGCATGTACCTCACTCATTTTCAAACTCGATCTTCTCGAAAATGAACCTTCGAACAAGCAAATTCTATTCTCCATTAACATTTTGCTTTAGTTAATTTCCTGTTTGATTGCTCTACCGTGTCTTATATAACAGAGACGTAGAACAGGAAGTCTGGAAGAGGGAACTGGCGTTTCATAGCACGAAGTCTGGGAGTCGTGCCCGAGGGTTCGACCGATTATCGTAAAGCTCTCGCTGCAAATGATTCCATTAAATTAACCGACATCGTCTAAGTTTCTCGTGTTTCGCGGTTGAGTCTCTGGCGGTGGGCACGCAGCGTCGAAATTGTTTATCATTAATGGCATTACGAAGCGGTGCCGGTGGCCTTAAAACGGCCGTCATAAATCGTGCGTGTACCCTGCGTTCTACATATATAGTATAGTATACGTATACGCAAGTATCATGCCAAGGGAGTGGAACAACAGGCTGCTATAGCGATGATATCTCGTGGCAGCTGCAGCTGTACCGAAGAATGCACCGAGACTAAACGCGAGAAATCATCGAACCATCAGGCCGCTTGTCTGTTTTTCCTTTGGCCCTACCTTTTTTTTCTATTTACTCTAATGCGAACCAGGAAATTTCCGAACAATTAACGTTGTTACGTAGCTCACGGATTGATGAAATACCACATTAACTAAAATTCTTATTCGTTGATTCAATTTTTATTGACTGCGTTCAGGACCGTGTTGTTACAATTGAATTAATACCATCAGCAACATTTTTCGAGTTACAAATTACCAATATGAAGTAACAACTTTGATAATAGTAGTAATTGAATCATTCACGATTCGTAATAATAAATAAGAGGTTCATAGCCTGAATATTTTGAGACACTCGAAGTAAAGTATCTGTTACAATATTTAGTACATGACACAAATTTCTATTTAAATCCCATTTGTTTAGTTACGTTCACAAAAATATAAAAATGTATAAATATTTGCGATCTATTCATAATCGTGTAATAACGGGAACGAAGATCATTGCGTGATCAAAGATCAAAGCACGAAAATTTCATCGTTTCTGGCTTCAATTTGGCCGACATTTGATGCAAGCATGTATATATAGGTTGACATGCAAACAGGCGAATTCTTATTTGCACGTAACTCGCGGATACAACGGGCAGGACTTAAAATTAGACGCATCCCCGACATACTTTGCGCCGCTACGTGATCCGACGTGAAAAGCCAGTGCATTGCGTAACAGCGGATATTCCGTGTCAGTTAAAATCCACTGGCCCGGGCGGAGAGGAAGCTTTGTTACAAATACAACGCAAAAGTATAACAGGCGGATGTCTGTTTATTTAACGTCGGGATTGTACAGATGAAATTAATATGGATCCTGAAAATCATTAACGTAGACCAATTGTTATTATTAAATGTCTCGTTTCGAAAATTTTGCAGATATAATCGAGAAATTGAAGTAGCGAGCAACGTAGATTTCCAATATGAACAAAAGCGCTGCTTTGTTAACCTGGGCACTTATATTATTTGTTATTTCAACTGCGGATTTTAGCTGCGGACGTTTCCTTTTATTAACACAATTTTAACCTCCGTAGTTTCAACCCGTGGACTTTTAACGCTTACTTTACTTTACAAGTTTAAAGTGAGAATAAATGGTGGAAAATACGTTGGATTAGTTAAATTTATTTATCTATACAGTTATATTATAAACATTTAATTCAAATTTAATTATATTTCGAAAATAGAACATTCTCTCTTTTATATTCAAAATTCAATTCTTCGTATGTGATTCTTGTAAAAATATCCATTTGCATAAACATCTAACCGCTTGTAACTTTCGTGGCCATATTTTTCATAGAATTCGCATTCTTTCCAGGTAGAATAATTACTTTTTAATTTCTACCATTTACATCGTTTACTATTTAAACTGCACTGTAAGTATCATAACAAAAGCAAAATTGAAACGGAAAAAGTTAAAGGCAAGTATAAAGACTCGAAACTGAGCGCGGAAACTAAGGAGCGACGCCTGAGGTCTTCGTAACGACGCAACGTAAAGAAAATGTTGGCAAAATAATAAAAAAGGAAAACAACGTCGTTGCCGGTGTAGGATAGCTTGCTCGGCGGTCGTAATCGTATCGTGCAAGTTATACAACTCGTACCTAGTTACCGTCCTCATAAATCTTGGCAAAAATTCAAGAGAGGGTGTACCACGATTTATGGAATTAGCAGTGTAATATTTTATAACCGTCGGACGAAAAGATTGTTAGACTCGAACAAACGTCGCTCGATCTTGGGGATGAGCGAAGCTATGACGTTACTATTACAACGTAACTTCGTCAAAAGGAATACACTTTCTAATTGCTACAAATTCTTATTTATCGTATGTTATAGGGCGAAGAAGATTTAAAAAAACTGCCAAGAATAATATAACAATTTTTACATCTTAAATTGTATCACGTACAATGTAATTATTAAATATTATTAAGTACGACAAGCGAAGATATACTGAGAAAATACAGAAGTATGTAGATAGGAAATCAGATGATGTGTAATTTATGAAAATTGCTTCTGAACTTTCATTCGCATTATTACCAAACACGTTGTTATTATGCAGGAGAATTCATTCTTACAACTTGTAACTGGTGGCTTATAAAATTTCACCAATAGTATTGGCTCAATCGTGTAAGAAGATTGTGAACAATAATATTGAGAATATAAGAAGAATTAATCTTCCGAGAGACTTAATTATCCTTCGATGTAGATTCAGAAACACTGCTCTTCGTAATACCTTCTTCCAAAACTACGTAATCTCTGTTACCCTCCAACATCGCAATAATAATTCTTGCCAATACAATTCAATTTACCCGTCAAATAATAGCGAGAAGGAAATGAATTTTCTGCCCCATCGACCGTCAGATGGGGAGCGCAACGTGGTAAAAGAATGACCGTGGAGCGCCGTTAGACACTCGTCTCTTTATTTGCTCTCCGAATTCATAATCCCTCGAAGAAGATAAGTCACCATCGCGTCTCAGGAAAACGAACGCACAAAGGTCTTAAAGCCCTCCGGGAGACGAGCAAAAGGGAGTTGCGGGGGCGTTTGTGGGAGACATCGGTGTCCCTCGAAGAATTCCAGAAAACCTGTCCAAACGAGGCTTTTAGGTTGACTGGGACGAATGTCGCGCGTGCATAGTTAACGGTCGGCCTCGAGGAACAGACGAAATCCAGCGCTCCTCTAATTGAGCAAGCTAGATAAAAACGACGCGGCTGGTCCTTTTATTTTCGGCTCGGCTTGATCGAACCGAAAATGGCCCGCTTATGGTTGGAACCCAGTCCCATAACTCGACGACGTTCGATCCATTGTTCTAAGCGGGCCAAGGCGGACTGCTGGCTTTGTACAGTAGGATAACGCAAGAAGTATGTTCCGCGTTATTCAAATAGCATTGTTTGAATTTATTATTCGCATTTTACGTCGTATTGGAGCCAGAGCGCAAAAAGTTACAATTAAATGAAGAGTTCTTTTAATACAGCAGTGGAGCATGAAATGTATTCGAGCATTTGTAAATACCTTTCATATGTGAGGTGTGTTATACACTTTGAACCATTTTATCGGTATTTTTTATCAGTGTTTTATCAGACTCTACGTTTCGTTTCTATGCCATCAAGTTTTAATATGCTTGCATTTAATTTAGTTAATAGGTGAGTGCTATAATAAAATAAATACGCTGATGTGTCAATACTTTTTGCAGCCGCTATAGATTCTTTACTCGTACATGTTTCTGTACGCATTATTTTCTCTTTTCCAAATCGCTTTATAGGAAGCAGTAACAACTTTTTGATCGCGTTGTACGTGGTCCTGCCGTTCTGGCAGACCACCCAGGATTCACGTTCGACGGGAACCACGCGACAGAATGCCGATCGCCTCGACTCGAGCTATTCATCGCGCGTAACCATCGACATGTTGGAAAAATACGATGGCGCATAATCTCGTCTACTCGCGGAGAAAGTCTCCGCTCTTACGCACTTGACTTCACCGATTGTAAATATCTCCGCTATTCGAAACTTATATGTATGTAAATAATATTCAACCGAACATGTCATAAATATTCCATCGCGAATACTAATCGTAAATTACGTTTACGCTCCTCTCGAGAGGTCGCAGCCTGAGAATCATCTACTTTTGTTCCTCTTTCTTGTCGCGCGAACTCTCTTCTCTGATACTAAAGATCCATCAGAAAATGATCTTACGATGATATTTTTCTTATATTTTCAAGCTTTTGATTTGAGAAATATTTTTTTTCTGTTAACTTTTTAACCTCCTGTCGCGACTAATTGCAAGATCGATTGCTCTTGTTCAAACTGGAACAGAGAATATACCTGTGTCGTTCAAGTTCATCCGTAATTAGATTACTCTATACTTATGCACCGTATCGTACAAAGATACAAAGTATAATCCACCTATGGTATCTACGATATAATACGGGATTTACGACTCCGTGGCCGAGATACGTGGCCGCCTTCGGCACCGGGACTATGATAAAATAATAAATCGCTGCCCCCTCGAGCAGCTTCCACGCAGTGAGATATTTCAGAGTTGTTCGATGCTAGAGCCACCGGGATTCAAGCGCATCGCGGAGAAATATACTGACTCAAGAAAGTATTTGGAGACTACTTACCGTAGAAAATGTTCATATACATATTATATATCTTGTGCGTGTTATATAAAACATTATAAAATTTTATCAACATCTTAACGAGACACGGCTGTAGCGATTATATTGGTAAAACTTTAAACCAATCTGAAAATGTATATAACAATTACAAAATATGTATTGCAAGCACATATTTGATAAAAAGAATTGGTACACGCTGTATATATGTAGTTTAAATAATTGTCTGATCTCCGCCAAATATACGTACACTTACACTAAATATCGTGTAACTTATAGTACGTATACCTACTCTGTACACTTTATACACATATATACTTTCAAATTGGTTTCAAACTTTACCAATATAATCATGTTACTCGGGTCGCATTACGGTGCTAATGAAATTTCAAAACGTTTCGTAAAACACACATAATATGTTCATGTGTACAGAGTTCCTCTAAGTATTCAGATACATGGTATACAGTATGTACCAATATCAACTTGGATTCGAAGCATTCCTGGCCGGATTTTTCTACGAAGATATATGGTGTAATGCGTAGGTGCGGTTTCGTTCTGTCAGCCCCGAAAAGAACCGGCCCGATGAACGTCGTAGATAAAAGAATATCGATTAACCGTTGATGCAAACCCTTTTTCGATCGTAGCCATTTCGAAAATTTACGGCTCCATGCGATGAGATAGAAAAGTTTTATAATTTTTGCAATATGTGCTCGCGTAGAACATTAGGATATATGACAGGCAACTATTTCTTTCCGGTCAAAAACAAATCCCGGTTATATTAGGCTGTAACGTATGAAATGCCCGTTTGAACGCTTCATATCCTTTGCGTAGATTGCCTGCAGTATGGTTTATGTAGAAGTAAAGGTTGATTTATGTTTTTCCATTCCCTGTATCGTTTATATATTATAGCGCTGCAAAGTCTTCGATATTCTATCTGCAACGAGAATTACATATTCTTCCTGAATATTCTACTTCGAATGAATATATACCTATAAAATTTTAGTTACATATCTATTTTAAAAGTAATTCTGCATAGATGATACTAACATAGTTCTTGAACACATAAATTGTTTTATTGTAGTGTATAAAACATTGCTAAGGAACATATTATTCGTCGTTGGATTTTGTAATTTTCTTCTAGAGATACCAGCAGCTCTGAAGATAAAGAACGAGATGAATCCATGAAGATTTTATAAAATCTAGAACAATAATATTTTTTCAGAAGTAGTATTGGAAATATTATATCTCGATAACAGAAGTATGTCAATATTTATCCCGGTGAAAAGCAAAAGCATACCTATTTCGTCCAAAGAAAACAGATATTTCATATGTTGGACTTGATACTTTCTAGAGAGACTTACACGAGTAGGATGAGATTATGACCCTAAATTTGGACTACTGCTTTGATTCATCGAGCTCCCTGGAGATTCCTTTTCCCTGAATCCATGTATACCGTCGCACACTGTACCATACACTAGGGAAATTTTAACATTATAGGATAACATTGGTAGCTACGAATAATCTTTAATTTCTTAATCGTTAAAATAAATAAAAAAATGGAAAAGCAATGTGCTAATGAGAAACAAATTTAGATACCGATGCAACATTATACCAGTATAATTAACCTGGATACGATTGGCAGATAATTAACTATATAATTAACGCATTCGTTACTATGTGTCACACAAATATGACACATTAATTTCAGCTGAGGTATCAGCCTCGTACAAGATTTTATTTCAATTTCGGATAAAATAAATTAATGAAATGTTATCCATGTATATTCAACACAAATGTTTCTGTATAGTTCGAAGAACAACGAACTACACTTAGACTGTTATTCCAACACGTTCCAAAACTTAGTTGTTTTAGTTCCTAGCATAGATTCGAAGAAAGGGAAGAATAAAAACATTGTACTTCTAAAAGAAAACAGTACGTTCACGTATAGTGGAGTAAAAAGAGATACAATGCTACAACAAGACTCTATTAAGCCTGTATAAGAATAATATTCTTCCACGGCATATTTGTACAATGTTTATACAACGATTTAATAATACAATAAGACATTTGCAGCAAGTATAAAAAACTATTCTACGAAAAGATATTACGAAAATCTGCTAATTCTTCACGAATTTACATTATTTCAAGAGAATAGTTACAAACGAAAAAATTCTAGCACGATTATCGCCGGTAACGATAAAGTACGATCTCACGTGTGCATCTTTCGTAGCACGGATAATGGCCAGGAACGTTTGGTTCGTCGAACACACGTGTCTAGAAGCTTGGTCATTGCACGAACACAGACCACACTGACCGCGTACACTGCACATTCCTGGATACCGTAAATATCGCGCGTCCACCGATATTTACGTGGACGTTGTCCGTATATCTCCTAGTGCTTTCCACCGCTGCTCCCGCGGGAGAGGCGATTGGCGTCGCTACCGCGTTGTCACTGGCCGGACGAACAAAAATTCCCTGGAATCAAGGCAGCGAAAAAATAAGAGGAGAAAAATGGAAACGAAATACAGAAAAGGAGAAACGAAAAAATAGATAAATCGTCGTGGAGAAAAGATACGGAAGGGCACGGACGGTTATCGACGACGTTCGACGTTGTGTACCGACTGTTCGTGGGCGGTGACCGTATCTGCACTATGACCGAATTCGATGGAATTCGAACTTCGATATCGGCGGAATAAAACGTACTGACGTATCAAAGACGTCATGGTTATATACGCCATTACGATATCGTCGTCCTATCCATCATATAGCTACATCGTAAATAAATTGCACAGAATACACATAATATTAAAAAATATATACAATATTCAGAGTGCATATGTATATTTTCATGGGTTCAATTAAAGAAACAGAATTGAAATAGATATTCGTTTTGACTGTTAAAATTAACGACGAAGATTATAATTTGGGTATTTCATATGTTGTTATATATCACGCACTCTGTGAATTTTCGGTATAAGTATAATACGTTATTACAATCCTTAGAAGCGGGAATGTACATATTACAAAAGGAAGAACTATTTCTGACTAGATATTGCATGCCCCTGAACTCTGTTCTAAATCCTTATGATTCGTAATACATGTGAATTGAATTCTTGCCGAAAATCCTAAACTTCGACCACTAACCGATTTTACGGCCTCATTATACTGTTTCCATTTACTACACTTTTAATCGAACGAATTAATTGAACTTAGACACGTTGATTGTATCTCGTGGGCAAATGGTAACTTTCACAATGGCGTATACAGGTTTAGTATGTACACGGAGATGGCTTAACGAGTTTAGCATAGGGTGAAATACGATTAGCCGAAAAGCCAATTGCGAATCACTTACTCCGTGCAGGTTTATTTGACAGAAAAACGAATAGGCAAATTCTGTTGGCTCTGAGCGCGTAAACGCGCGAGAGAAAGGATAAAACGCGTATTCAACCGCGTTTTATCCCTCATGCACCCAGCATTGCGGTGATTAATTAAAGATTAACAGAACGTGCAGAACTTGAGCGTCTACTGGTTTATTTTTGTTTCAGTTATCTGGATTGGTAGTGGGCGGAATCGGTATCTGGACGGTGATTTCGAAGCACAACTACGTGTCCCTGATGACGACCTCGACGTATCCGGCGCTAGCTTACGCTTTGATCGTCGCAGGTGTCCTGGCTGTAGTCGGTAGCTGGCTCGGATGCGGCGGTGTAACCTCTGAAAATAGATGCGTTCTTCTTATAGTAAGTAATCAAAGGATATTTCTATTTTTCCGCGAAACACTGATGAATGCTCTTTCGACTCGATCGACCTCTGCTGGCTTGAATCAATCGTTATCTCTTTCGGCATATATCATATGGTTGAATACGTTGTAAGTGATCATTTATTGGTACGCTTGTAGTATGTACTGGACGGATATCTTTATTTTTCCACGAAGCACTGCGAAGATATAGAATCAAAAAGAAATCTTATTAAATACTAATTGTATAATTATTTCTTATTTTTGCAATAAATATTTTAAACTCGTAGGTTTGATCGCAACGTGACAAGTGTACGGACATTCCATTGCACGTATGTTATATTCGTACGTTTATATTCATTTCTTCATTCGATGTACGCGATTTTACAAGGTTTTAGTAATTAATCTTTGTACGAGTGCTTTCTATGTCCACTGTAAGTAATATCAAAAACTCACTCCACAAAGTCGGTACCAAAAACTGTCGTGAAAAATGAAAGGTCGGATAACGAAGTTCAACCTCAACCAGGCAACATCAATTCCTGTCTAGCAGAATTGACTCGTATTATTTAATTCACCGTAAGAAAACCGCTTTACGGCCTCTGAATCCATTTTAGCCAATAATCTTGACAGAGTCGATCGAATCGGAAACGGTCCTCGTGCGTCTCCGTAAGATTCATCGCTTTGTCGAGAACATGTAACACCGTTGATGGGTAGTACGGTGTCTCTTATCGATCATGCGCTTCCGTGCCGGCCATTTATCAGGGTGCCACTATTGTCTGATTAATTAATTCTCCGGTCTGGGTAAACGCGCCTAGCCAAGAGAGATAGAAGCAAAGATAAAGCAGAGGATGATATAGAAGGTTGGAATGTTAGAGAAACCAGCCACTCTAGCTATCGTTTACGGAATTGCCTATAACCTTGGTAGCAGATGCTCTTTGGTTAATAGGACAATCGTTCACGAAACTTTCTCGAATACTCTATTCGAAGCTAGGAAAAGCTTACTAGTTTCATACATAACTAAGTATCGTAGAGCTTCACGTAGTTTCGTCTAGGAAACGATCTTTTCTTTTTAACGCTGCTGTATAGACCAAATTGCAGCTATGTAAGATACAACTTACTGAATTTTTTATTTCTATACGGGATGAGTCCATTGGAATGCATGCATTTACAATGATAGATAGTTACCAGATACAGAGATGTAGAAAAAGATTAAAGTAAAATATAGATGAAAGAGATTAGCTGTAACGGTGAGCTTAAGACCAAGGTGGCGGTTTACAATCGAATCACAGGAATTCGAATCCCTAGGAAAGAGCTGAAAATCTTCGAATGGTGTGGAAATAAAGGAGAAAGGCAATTTCAAATTTTAAATGTAAATCATTTATTTTCAAAAATGAATAACACTTTACGTTATACGCAAAAGGGTCAAGAGCACAGTGAGTGTACATAGAAATACAATTTTTTATTTTAGGGTGTACATATGTATATACTTATTATTTTCAATTGTAAAATTGTAAATGTTTCTATTAAATTCGTAAATTATGTTATAGTGTTAAATGACATATTATTCTTTGATATTATTTGACACGACACTAAGATGGCTTAATAATTCTTGGGGATTATTTTTATACTGATGCTCGAATTAAGTGTTACCGCTTTCATATCGATAAAACGAAGAGGATCGTCTTTCCCTTTGAATTTCAGTCACCGTGTCAAAGATCCGGCACGAGTTAAAACGTCACGATTTAGCATTGGAGATTGGAAAAGAAACCACATTGTAAGTCGAATATTACGCGATCTCGATTCTATCGTGAATTCATCTCGCTGTCGTTTTGTCCTCCATTCCATTACCTTTTCGTTTCTCCGTGTTTCCTCTCCTTCTCGTTCTAAAACTTTTCGAGGAAAAATTCCATTTATGATGTAAGCGTTCGAATGGAAGACGGAAGAAAAGGATATTCACGATGGTAATTAAAATGGTTCGCCACCATTGAGAGGGACGTTCTCGCCGAAGCATTTAAAAAAAGATTTCTCGAAGTTCCGTTTCCGGGGCAGCTTCAATGCCCATCTACGAGCTCCGTTTCTTTCTCGGCTGTGGGGCTGAACTTCCCTTTGACTTGCATCGCTGCCTCCGACATTATTGCTCCAGGCACGGAGACTTTGTCCGCTGTTAAAGCTCGCTTCCTCGATGAAAATGAAGGAATGGCGTAGAAGAAGAGAGTGCTTGAAAGGCTGCTCGTTTACATTATACCATCGATAGCTCTTTCCAATTGCAGATTTTGACCGATCCTGTGAAGCCTGTTGTTTTATTCTATGTGTTTCCTATAACGTATGAAATCGGTTAAAAAATTAACAGCAATGATATGTTTTAATAATAATATATTGTAATATCATTTTTCGTTAATTTAATTCGATTATCATATGGTAATACCACACAAGGAAGAATTCATAATACCATTCATTTCAGATCTGACTTTAAAGGGACTTACGAAGGGATACACAGTACCATGCAATAGTCCTGTACCATTTATCAAACAGGAAGTTTATAGTATTTTGAATAAATCATTTACGTCTTTGATCTGCTTTCATCTCATGCATCATTCTAAATCGGTCTATCCGTATCTTATGACATTAATTTAGGACTTAGGATTAAGATTGTGATTTGAGTTGCATCGTTACGAGATCGTTATCCGTGGATGGTCTAAAAATTTTGCACAGTATATACTGCATAGCACTTTTTCAAGTTTACTTCTTTAATCTTTTTAATTTGAAAAGATAGTAATTAAAGTTACGAGTAAACGGAGCTTATCGTCGTTACATAGTTCGAAGATTCTAAATCAGCTGCTTATCTACCAGTGAAATAAATCTTAGCTATATCTAGATCGCGCTACTTTTTGTACTCTGCATAAAATACACCTTCCACTATAAAGAAATCCCATCCACGTAGTAACACGTAATAAAATACTTAATCACAAGGTCGATTTCGCCTTGAACGCATAGTCGATTGCCTCCGACATTATCGCTTGAACTCCTCGGCAAAGTCTCCCCTTGTTGATCGCGACGTTCGCGATCCAATGGCGGTTCTATCGTCAAAGCTAAATGTGCTAAAGTAAAACAAATAGATAGAGAGAATGCTGTTAAAAATATCCAGATTTTTCCGCGGAGAAGATCATTCGTTACGGTTGATACGGTACCAAGGATATTTTCTATGGAATTGCTTCGAAAGCTCAGATTGCATTGAAGTTCGATCAACGGAATCGAAGGCGATTTTCTCTTATGAGCAAAGGAAAAACAGAGAAAGAAACGAAAAAATAGAAAAAGGAACGAAAAAAAAGAATCACTTTAAAAGCTTCCTTGTTTTCTTGCGCTCCAACGACATAATTCACCGAGAGAGGATATGCCGTCACACGCAGTCTGGCAGCTTAATGGACTTTAATACGTATTCACAATATCTCATCCATGTTTGCAAAAATTTATATTTTCTTCATTTTGTAAGTATTTGAGCACTTTCGGTGCCAAAGATTTTTCGGTTTGAGATTTTCGTTTAATAAATTTTCAGAATAGTTCGAAGAAAATAGTTTTGCCTTATGTTTCTTTACACTTTCTTTAAACCAGACGAAAGTAAAAAAGCCAAAGAGTATTTCGAATATTTAGATACCTAGCTAGTAATACTCTCTTAATTATGTTAATAAAAATATGGATTTACGCAAACATTCGTAATTTATTATTATTATGAATACAGAAATTCGTAGAAATGAAGAATTAAGTAGCAGGAAATGACCAAAATCATTCGCTTGCCCCTGTCAGAATTTTCCCAGTCGAAATGCCATTCTCCAACATTGTGTATCGATGTATTCGCAATTCATTACATTTCCAGTGGTCTACGTCGCGTGTTTTCATATCGCGTATTCTCTTTTATCTAATACGCTTTTCCTGTTACGATATTACATTATTGAATAAATAATTAAACTCTATACAAAGTTCCGTAGTTTGAAATAACCATATGTTTCAATGCAAAGTTTCGTCCTTCGAACCTGTCCGTTGTTTCTCTATCTGAAAACTAGCGTTCCCTGCTAAGCTATAAATTGTGCTTAAGCGAGAATTAGCGTAGCACCGCTCTGGTATCTCGCGCTACCATTGAGCCTGCAACCTTCGTGGACTGGCTCACGCTTAATTCCACATAAATGATAGTTAAATTCCACTAACAACCCTTGCAAACCGCACAGAGATCTGTGAGAACAGATTCTTCTTAATTTGGCTCTCCACTTGTTCAAATCGATTAGCGAAGATTACGATTATTTGATGAAAAGTCACTTAGTCTTCCTCGATGGAGTCTTTGATTTTGTTGGGTACGATGCAGGAATAGTTTCCGATACTATTTCGTTCGTCGCGCTCCTTCGATGATACCCCATTCTCATGGCGCTAAACGACAAATTGTCATCGTTAGCCGGTGTTACACGACAACGTAGAAATTTATCGCTGTTCGTTCGATGCTCTTAGCGTGTACGCGTTGTATCTACTGTAACCTAAAGTAACATTTACGAGGCTAACATTTCCGCTGAGTAATAACAGCTGCTATACGCTTCTATGATAAATACATCTTCGCGATTCTGCTATTTTTACTAACGTAACCGCGATTTATATCCAACTATCAATATATTTTCAGTCATCTTCTCAATACTGTCATACATATGGTTGACTATACGTATAAAGTTTCTAATAAAATTTTATTTCCTACAATTTCGCTTATCAACACAAGCCTAACTTACGACTAAATTTCGTATCATTTAGTGTTGCTTTTACATAACTATAAAAATTCCACAATGTGAAAATGTAACGCACAGAATCCAGTAAAAAAACATATCATTGTAAAATAAAGATATACGCCAATACTTTTTCTAGCCACCGTATTCTTTTGATATATTCATCACGTGCGAGTAGTACAAACCCATACAGTTAATTAAATACAATTTCTAACAAAATCTCAAGCTCTGTAATTTCCCTCCTCACTGACTTCTCTGATAAATACCTATCTGCCTCCTAAGCTTCCATTCCTCCTAAGCGATCACGTCACAAATCTCATCAGGAATCCGTCAAATCGATTCAACCTTCAAACTCCATTGTATAATCATATAATCGGCTGTGTAATTTACTATGTATAATCCAATGCTCTTATCAAAGCTACCAGCAATTACCCGTCGAACAGTGATCATAATCACGGCGAAGGTCACATTCGATCGAACGATACGCCTAATTCACGATCGCTATGTCCCAAAGGATATCGATGTTTGCGTGTGTCACAGATACCGCGCGCTTCGAGATCATTAAGCAATAATTAGCAAGCTCGCGTATTAACGAGACGCGGCACGTTTCAATTAGTATCCATGACCATAGTAGCGGTCGATTTTTTTTTATGCCAGTAAATGACGTATCGCGGCACTGGCATCGGCGGACAAGTCTCGACGCCTCGGACTGGTTTCGAACCAGTTCCACTCGTCGTTCCGAGCACCGATCCGAACGCTTCGGGCGAGACCACATTACTTCCTAAGTATCCAACGGCCGATCGCGCCACTTACGACCAATTTATGCTCGAACGAACGCGTACAAGTAAGAAAATCGAGGTACGAACTCGAAGTTCATCGATTACCCGTCGATTTGCCGATTTCCAGCCACCTCTGCACGTTCCTCCCTGAGCACTTTCTGGTTTATCATTGCGACCGTTTCTTCGAATCGTTCCCTCGCTAGTCGATAGACTCTTTTTGTTGAAATTGTCTTCTTCTCGCGACGTACATGCTCGTTGATAAATCCCTAGCGAATACGCAACAGAATTACTAGTGAGAATTACTAGTTTTGCAAAGAAGCACCTACAATATCTAGAATACGATGTAAGATCGGGTACTCAATTTGAGATGTATCGTTCGAATGTCAGGTAAAAGAGTGGGAAAGAAGCGAAATTGACTTGTACCTCTACGATCGTGAGCAAAAGACAGCAGTGTAGAGGATATTAACTTGTCTATCCCGTTAGCCAAAATTTGACTAATACTCAATTGCCCGCCCGAGAAATGAGAATATCAGACATATTAGGGTATTCATGGCAAATGAGATGGACGTAAAAAGTTATTAGAAACTTCTTGAGATCTTTGCAGTTTTGTTTCATTTCTTGAGATATGAAGAGTTTATACGTTGCGTGTTCTGATATAAAAATATGTACTGTGTGAATCAGAAAGATAAAGGTCCTCGAAGAATCCTCAAAAATTCTTCATCAGGATATATTCCATAACTTGTATCACTTTTTACGTAATTCACGATGACTCTCTCTCTCTCTCTCTCTCCCTCTCTCTCTCTCTCTCTGTCTCTCTTTCTCTCTCTGTCTCTCTCTCTACAATCGGTATTCAAATGACGGTAAAAGTTGGACGATAGGTCGATAGGATGCGAGGCGAGGCTCGTTAAAGATGCCGTTTTACGCAGGAAAGACGTAAAAGGAGATTCTCGAAGGATCATAGACGATATCTCCTTGTTAAAACGTGTCCATGTCGCGGTGTAACGAGCCCGTCTCTCGATAGCGAATCTAGGGATCGTTGGTCGCTCCGTTTACCTTCGACACGCATGAAACTACGATATCCGTGATTAGGGTTAACCCTATACGGATAGAAAATATATCGCGACTGCCTTATCCGGCTCTTTTATATTTACTTGCATGAAATACTCTCGGCGAGGAGATAAGTGCGCGCTGGTTAATCCAGTTGGCCGGAGAAAACCACGCGGTAGCAGCGTTAAGAGACAAAAGCGGAGGATATCCTTTCGCAGAATCGGGACCTCATTACCGAGATACGTACGAATAACCGTCTCTTCTGGCCTCTGTTCGTCCGTAATGGTAAACGGTTTGAGAGTTGGGCGAAGCTTATTGTAGAAGATCAGTGATTCGAACATTGCGTTGGCGTTGAATCTGGAGCGTTGCGCAAACAAAAGGAATTTTAAGTGATTTTAATTAGAACATTTTAATCCGAAGTGAACAACCCGTGATTTTCCTCTGATCGTAGAAGATCGGTGATTCGAGAGTTTGCTTAAACAGAGGGAATTTTAAGTAGTTTTAAATTTTCATTTGACAATTTAACGTTACAAGTACGAGGATGGTTAAAAAACGATTAATTCAAGATTTTTCAGGGCTATTTTATACATTTGTAACGGTGTATTTTTGCAGATGATTCTTTGTAAAATACTTACATATATAGATAGATAGATAAAAGCTTCTTCTTCGTGCTACAACATCTGGATAGTCATATGCTGCTCGGATAAGAATCAGCGCATTATGCAACCATTTTGCAGACCACATCGCGTGTCCGATACTTTACGTACGGCCTTACGACCGTGTCATTGAAAATTCCTATGTAATACTTTATATGTTTTGCATTTCCTTTATATTTGCGAGCTTTATATTTTAGTCGATAGTTCTAACATTAAAGGAAATTAGGCCAATCTTTGAATACTTTGCAGTACTATGGTTAGAGGGAATATTTTCAAGAATTTTCTTCCTTGTCTTCTAATTTCCTTTGAAATAATATCGTTTGGATGTAACTCGAACGTACGATAATCGAAGATGATAAATCAAAATTACGTTATAATCAGTATTGTTATGCCATATATATCGCTTTAATCTGCTAATCAGAAAAGACGAGTTAATTCGAATTATTAATTATTATTTTCAGCCACGACATCGTCAGCTGGTGTGTTTTAGGATCCAGGAAGGTATCTCCCGTCTCTGATATTTGTCTGAAGATCTCACATCTTTTTGCGAATTCTCTTGTTCTCGACGATTCGACCATTTTAGATTTAATGTTCTTTTAATTACACACCGGTAGCTGAACGAGCCAGTTTAGCATCGTCGAGATCTTCTTGCGCCGGATTATTTCGTACCTCTCTTAGGAGACTTGGACACGTTGGATTTCTGTGCGCGATGTTCTCAAGGGGTTGCAAATCCTCTCGCTAGCACGCGTCGTCACCATTAGGGTCCGCTGAACTAGGTGTTTTTAGAACAAACAGGGGCGCGTAATCTATGCTTTGCTCGTTCAAAATTATTCTTATAGTATGCAAAAGATGGCTTTTCATATCTATTTTACATCTGTTACGAGGAAAACTTCCAAACTTCAAATTTTATTATTTAAAGAGTTTATTACTCCCGGTTCGTTTACTTGTCGATAAATAAAACAAGATAAAATAGGAAGGTCCTTTGATCTTAATTTCTAGTGATATTATATCTGAATAACATTGACGTATCGTTGATGCAAATGGATTAAAAATGTTCGTATACTTACGAACTGGAAAGATTTCGATAAGAACATCTGCGAACAGTACGAAACGCAACATGGTTTATAACCACCAACGAAATTCACATACTGAACGAAACAACCGGCAACAAATTTAAAGAAGCGAAGACCAGCATCGATATGGATTCAACGGCAATATCACAATCGGTTGAGTAAACGTACAAAGAAACAAAGACAGGACCGTTTGTATCGAGTTGAACGTTCTCTAATTTGTCGTTTCAGCGAGCATGATGAATTTTTCTGTTGGTCGGTTATCGGACAGTGGCGAAGTGATAATATCGCTGCTCGTTTCTCTCGAATCCGTTGCTCGTTCCATGATTATCTGGAATTTCTGCATTTTATTTCGTCCACGATATTTCGGAAGCAAAAAGGAAAAAACCATTACATCCATCATGCGACTGAAATCAGATTGTTGATTCCACTCGATCGGAGAATCTTGATTTCCGATTGATTCCACTGTCCCCCCTTCTTTCGTTTCTCCAGCACTTTCGGCTTCAGGCAGCTTTAAACTATCGTTGCAGTTGCCAATCAACTAGACGAGCATGGATGCAATTTTTGCCCATTATATCACCAGTAATTGGAACATTTTGGATCGATGAGGCCTCGCGAACTGTCGATTATCTTTTTATTCTTTCGTCCTTCGAACGAACGCCGCGTTCAGGAAAATTACTTTTCCAATCGGTCTATATGAAAAGTAGAACGACAGCTCGACCAGCTTGGAAAAACTTCCATTCTCCGCAGATTTTCACTCATTTTCGGTCGAGAATTCTACATCGTGGTCCTAAATTCGTGGTATAAATCAAGTAGGTTATATGGTTCCAAATAAGTAGGAAATGAAGAGTAATAAAATTACGTCGAAGTCTTCGTTCTTGGGAAAATCGAGTTTGAAAACTCGTCAAATACACGTGAATTTGCTTAACTCCCAGATAGGATAGGAATAGATAATCGATAGGAGATTTATGTACGTGTGAAACTAAGTCGAAAACGTGGAATAAAATTTTTCCGTCTGGATCCACGTTTCCGAGAAAATCAAGTTTAAAAATTTGCCCAGTAAACATTAGTGACGTATTCAAATTCCATTTTCTCTAAACTGAGGCCTTAAGCGACAAAATTTTATTCTACGTTTCCAAATTATTTTTCAGTGTAATCAAGAATTCGTCATATTTTTCAGATTGCTGAAATATTCAAACTCGATGAAACATTCGACGCAATCTCGCTACTTTTTATTTTTACCTTATTTTCACCTACATAATGCAGTACCACGAATTTTCGGCCATCGTATACGAACACCGTTACGTGAAACGAGTAATGAGACTAATGAAAGACCGATTACGCGCCGCGAAATGTTTTCTACGTTGCGTTGTCTCGGTCAACCTTTTGCTTCTCCGTTCTCATAGCCACTCATAGGTCTTTAGCTCCCTTTCACCACCTGTGCACGCTATGGCACGAGCGAATCGTCTCATTAGCCGAGCCCATATACGGCGTTCAATTAAAATTTTTGCCGCCGCCGCAACCATCGGGTAGGTAAATCCCGATAACGACCACCGTGGTATTTTTAAGGAAAGTGCGGCGATTTTACACGTTTACGCGGGAAAAGTAAAAGGTGAATCGAGTAGAGTGTCAGTTTGCTAGCGATCAATCGACAGTTTAATTTATCGCGAGAGACAGAGATTTCCTTTTGAAAATTCTGTCGATTTTTAATGAGGAAACTTGGAGACAAACGGTCGAGAAATTTTTTGGCAAAAGAATTATTACGTCACTTTTTCCGGTTCTTAATCAAATACTATACGTATACTGTTTGAGGAATTTGTGACGAAATTGATGACATTGTACCATCTATTTAATCGTCTCATGATTGCTTTCTCGATAAACTTGTCATCTCTTTTAGTACTTTATGAATACTTTCAAGCTTTTACGAGCTTTTAACGTATTCTGTTTCGACATTAAAAACTTTTTGTAGAAACTGAAATAAACTAGAATAAAATATTCAAATGATTCAATTTCCTAATTTAACGTTAGATTGACGTTAATTGATTTAAAAATAATTCCCATTTTATTGATTACTTCCGAATATTTCTCTTTAATGACTGCATTTAATGACCAACTAGGGGCAATATTTATTTGAATCTTGCATCACATCGTAATTAATTATACTCTATTCTAATCAAATAGAAAACGGCACTTAATATCAATAATTACGTAATACTGTACAAGTTTTTCCAACGACCCAATATAATAATTGATATTTTAACGAAGATTCCTCGAATCGTGTATTTTTTTTTTCTTTAACAATTTAAAAAAGAGATATTTCGATCGATCTTATTCCGCTTTTATTCCGCTTTCATCTCGCGTCGTTACACGACGTCACTTTCGAATAGAATCGAACCATGTGCCAAGCACGAAGCCGTTTCTGCTCGTAGAATCGATTTATTTGCATTGTCCACGGATATCGGCGGTGATTGCCGTGACCGCGGTCAGTGTTCATGATCGACCGTCTATTCGCTGTCAGCGGTTCTGTCCAATTCTAAACTGTCAATTGCCGTTCCTGCTCGGATGCTGCGGCCAATGTAGTGTACTTACATATCACGCGCGTGTACATTGAATTTAAATTGAAGCGCGCGTATACACATTGTGTCGTTTTCTATTGGATTGCCGGATTCAGGAAAGAAATTTTCTTCTATCACACTTTGTGATATATTTCAGGATCGCCCGAGGAGACTATTCAAAATTGCATCGCAGGAGCATAATCAATAGCGCGATAATCGATTAACAAAAGAGTTGAAATAACGTGGAACTAGTTAACAATGTACTGAATTTTTAAATTACTCTGCCGTCGAAGACAGACAGAAATATGTGACTCGTCGTGTCCCTTCTTATAGTTTTTATTTGGATAATAAAAATCTAAATAGATTGATGTACACTTTGACTGCCACGCTGGTCATTGGTGACCGAAGCACTTGAACTCCTTACAATTGAAAAAATTGAATGAAAATTGACAGTTAGGGCATTTTGAATATAACCGATAAATAGAAGATACTTTGAAATAAAAAGTGCCCCATTGAACGATTAAACATTTTTATTAGAACATCAGTAAAAAAAAATGAGAACAAATCTTGCATCTAACGGTGCACTGTGTTTGTGTCCATATCTTTGAGGGGTAATCTACGAATATTGTTATAAGCACAGCTTAGAAAATAATCGTAAATGCTGCTTTATGATCATATAATTGAAGTTAGAAGTGTGAACATACCTTACTACTATATATAGAATGAGCAAATACTGTTTATTAATATCTTCTACACGCTTCAACAATATATTCTGCACGTTTTGCTTACGACGAAATAACGAATGCGAATGGTTTGTTGAAATAAACGAAGCCTTGTTATAATATGTCGCTATCGACTGTTAGCGAGGCGCCACGGTGGTCATCCGTGACCACCAATAAGATAAACAGTCCATTGGGGAAGAATGTTGTCTTACATCATAAATTTATTATTATTTTGCCATTATATGCTTTGAATAATAAAATACTCCAGGGGTGTCCTCAGCGAAACACGTGATTTTGGCGTGGCAGTCAAAGTGTTAACTTTTTTCAATCAGTTCAGTTAACATTTTTCGAGCAGTTTCTTCCTACGAAGATGATAGAGAAATGTTTCCAAAGTGATGGGATAGCCATAGAAAATAGTAGACGCGGTATTCCTTCTTCAAAAAAGGTTGTTGCGTTCCTTTCTGAAGAAGTTTTCAAAGTTCAAAAGGTAGAGGATTAGAAGAGACGTTACAGCTTGGAAACGTTCAAGATTCAAAGGGTAACGCGTTTTGCGAATCACGAACGAATTCTTCCTTCCTCAGCGATTCGCCTGGAAACTTTGCGAAACGATCGACCGTGGCCAGTTCCTCGCAGCTTGAATATTCATGCGGACAGCTCGTCGACGCGTCGGAGATTTATATTCATGAAAATCCTAAAACGCTTCGCACAGCGTTTTGCGGCTCTAACACGTAACAGACCGAATTTCATCACAAAGAAAGTTTCGGTTAATTCCGACGATCTTCGTCAGCTTGTCGATGAAAGCTTGCCGATACCATCTTCCGAAACGCTATGTTCCAGCACAATATTCTCCTTCGCGGTCTTAGCTTGTAGAAATTTAAATAAAAAATATAATTGAAAAGTTCTTATCCTGCGTCTTTTTCTCTTAGTTCGTACGAACAATACACGCTTTCGACTTTTAAACAATTCGTAAGCTTGAAACGAGCTTGAGAAGATTAACGCGAGTTGAATTTGCGAACACAAGAGTCGCTCTAACAAATTAATTACGCGCCGCTGATTCTCCTTATTTATCTTTTCCTCCTCTTTCAATTCGAATAAATGAAATTTTGAAATTTTTGAAAAACCGAAATCTTGAAATAGGGCAAGATGGCAGAACGAAACAAATTCACGTGACGTTCGGTTAAAAAAATTAATTGCAAACTGTTGGTTCTTCCGTTTTGATCGACGAAGCTCGGTAAAAGGAATTAATTTTGTTTAATTTGAATATATGACAGGCCCATTCGAATCTCAAAAAGTTCGGAAACATAAAATAGAACAGATTGACGAAACGAAGCGACGACAAGCAAGGCAAATTACTCAGACTTGGGTTTATTTGCTTGAAAATTAGAGGAACTCGATTTATTCGTCGCGTGCCAGTCGGCTGTTGACAAGCGTGGCATAATTTATCGCGACAGAAAGGAAACAGGTTCCGAACACGTTTTCATCATTGGACTCGACGAGTCGCTGTTGCGTGTGGTTATTAATCGACCGTTCTGAAAAGTCCACGTTGAAGACTCGATCGTTTCCAACTACGAGAGAATCATTGGCGTGATTCACGTTTCGCTCGATGGACCGTGTTCGCGCGTGTTAACAACTCGCTGGATAAAACTAGAAACTTCCATGGAAGATTTACGCGTCCTCTCGCGAGTATTAACCACGATTTTCCGCGTTTGAAGATGCGGAAGTCGTTAGCGGCGGATAATCGCAATCGAGATCGTCGACATCGTGGGAGGTACGGGGGCTGGTTTCAGGGACGCAAATCTTTGACGGAAGCGTTTAATCCTGGTTCTCGTTCGTTACGTTAGAAAGCCTACGAGTTGACAATGCTTAAGAGCGTTTGCTCTCTAAAAATAATTAATTTTCAATGGGTTAAATCGCGAACGTATGAAATTTCTCATCTTTAATCTATCGATTAAGGAATAATTTGTCATAATGTTACAAGCACTTGTCCATCGATAAAATAGATAATTATTTAGTATGAATTGTAGATAGAAGTTCAACTAATCGATGCTATCTGTGCAAACTAATTGTTTAATTTTTTTTTTTTTAATGGAACATCGATCGGCTACTCTGATACCAAATACTGTCATAGAAATTCCTAAATACTATCATAACCGATCAGTCTGGCTTGTAACGATAAATAAATTGTACGATCTGTCGTAATTATTTTATGATTGCAATCAAAATCATGTTGCCGTTACGGAGAACGAAGATAGATAGGTATCGTTGTTATATAAATTGAACTATTTCTCCAATTCCCTTAATTTTGTATTCCTTTTCCCTACAGTACGTGTTCGTGGTGATGCTGGTGTTCGTGCTGGAAGCGGGAGTCGGTGCTCTAGCGCGGCTCTACGAGGAACAAGTTGGCCCTGAATTGAAGATGAACCTTAATCGTACGTTCCTCGAGAACTACTCTATGAGGAGCAGGGAAACTTCGGCGATCGACCAAATGCAGATAGAGGTAAGTTACCGATGACATAGTGGCTGTCCAAAGCGATCGGAAGAAGCATAGATCGTTCGGAAATTTGGCGTTAACATGACGTTTCCACCTTGTATTCACGTTCGTTTATAGAAATTTAACAATTTTAAGAAACACAAAACATGAAGAGATCCCAGGAATATTTATAAAGAAGAACCGTTACGTAAAACTTTTTCCCATAAGAAGAACAAAATTTATATAAAGATTTGTTTCTTTGTAGCATCATGCACATGGAATGATATCTCCTGAATATATGATTAGTTGCCATTATGAGATCGCAGTCGTAAATGACCTAAGCTTTTTGCACGCTACTGCAAATCTCTACAGATGATCCAGACGCTGAATCTTCACTCACTGTGAAGAGATGCCGCTATACTTAACGTTTAGATCACCGACATTCCGAATGTATTAAGTACTTGACAAGGATATCTGTTTATGGTACGGTTAGTTTGCTAAAGCGATTTTTCTCCTCCCTTTGCCTTTCTTTTCATCTTTCTTCGTCACTATCTCTTAACGCAACGTAGGATGTCGTTAAGTTTTGTAATACGCGAAATGGCTAAGGGCTGCCTTACGTGGCCGCGATATCGCCTAGCCATTTTTCTCTATACCCTGACTACCGGTGCCACTGTTACTTCGCTACGTTTACGACTGCAAATCATCGTTATCGCGTGGCGAAATGGCCTCGAGTTCGTCCTCTGCGAATCTATTAATGCAGCCGCGGCTCCTTGCATCGATCCGATTTTCTTCTCTCCCATCGTAGCTGCCCCGCGAGAGAAAACTCGACGTTCGTCTTAAGATCGACCGAACCGTTGTTGTTGATGTTCATGGTTTTTACTTTCGACAGTGGAAGAGAAATACTCTTTCGAAGGAATGCTCTTTCGTTTAACAGTCACGCGATGGGGGCTTCTTACATGTTCAAAGATTTCCAGATAATTATTATACGCGACTTTTTGTTTCGAGAATTCGTTTTTAACATTACAACTCTTAAAGGTATCGTCTCTTTAATTTTATAATTAGTTAAGTTAAGTTCATGCTTCGGGTGATAGGTCCTCGTAGCTTGAAAAGATATAATAAACTTGTTATAAAATAGGTAAAAGACGCTATTTTATGGAAAATAGCAGCGGTGTGATTTATATCGTTATAATCCACGCCCCAGCATGTTTGCCACAAAACTTGAAAGAGTTAATTATTAAGCGACACGAAGGTGCTAAAAAGTGCGCGTAATTCACAGTTGATAATGTATCACGCTGAAACTTTATCAAAAATAATATCTTTTTCTTTTCGGTGTGTAGGATGACTTAATTAATTTAAAAAATAGGATAATAATAAGTAAATAGAAATTACGAAGTGTAAAAGCAAACGTGAAACGTCTATACGAGTCAGAATCGATCTAATCTTCGTCGTCTGGGTTTAACTGAGGATTAAACTTGAAAATACACGTAAATGGGAATAAGTTTAATGTACTTTTCACGATAAATACTAAGTGGTATTTATATTTACAGTTACTTTATTTGTAAATCATTGTTTCAGTTCAAATGCTGCGGAGCCGTGAGATTCGAGGATTGGCTGGTGAGCGAATGGCACAAAGGCGAGGATGTTCTCAAGGACGGAAGCCTCGTCCCAGATAGCTGTTGCAAGACACCGACCCACCTTTGTGGAAGGAGGGATCATCCGTCGAACATCCATTACACGGTACCAATCGATTTTCAGTCGAATTCAATTGTTCCTTCCTTGTTGAAGCACACGCTTTTTCAGTCCAGCTTCGGTCTTCAAGAGCTACAAAGATATGAGCTGTAACATGTTGAACGCCTACTATAAATCGAATATGTGTCGTGTTCGTAGAAAGAAATCTTCCAACATTTTCCCAGTGTAAAAGATTAAACGACAAAGTTGGAAGCATTAGTTGTTTTTAATTGTAGTTGGAAAATCAATTCTTGCGAATTATTTGCAAAATTTTACTTTCGTAAATGGAGAAACTCATCACTCATAAATGGGTGATATGCAGAACGTTCAACGTGTAAAGACAATACATCGTTATCGTAATTTCTTTAATACAATTTCATTGCACGATAATATAAAAATCGATCTGTATCAAAACAATGCAACGATCAAATCATTGAATCTGAAAATTTTGTACAGGGTTGTATCTACAAATTTCTGGAGACGACGAAGGACCACTTGATCATCTTAGGAGCAGTAGGCCTAGGACTGTCGGTCCTAGAGCTTTTCGGCATCGTTCTTGGCTCGTGCCTGTATATAAAGCTCAGACACGATTTCGACGACTGAGAATTGCTGCAAATCCGCGAGAGCAACAACAACGGCCGTTCCTGGTGCAGATACATGCAGAACGGTGATGGAACCGTTTGATCATCGTACCGGAAAAGAAAGAAGAGGAGCGGTCGTTGAAAAGAGGAGATCCTTCTTCCGACGTTCGCCATTCAGGATTTCCTCCGTTTCTGACGCTGAAATCCTCCCAGCCTCTCGAAGAGACGGACTCTTGGAATTTCTGTCCTATTCTATCCCTCTCCCAAGGGGAGATTACGTACAAAGAGACTCGAAAAGGAGAGAAACGAGGAAAAATGGAGTAAACGGTGCGTGGCGTTTGGGTCACCGTGACGATCTCCCTCGCCACGGAAATCTTCAAAGACGAAACTCTTTCTCTTTCTTTTATACGTCCCGTGCAACGCGGAATTCAATGGAAAGAAGAGGAATAAAAAGAGGAGCAACACTGAGTTACCGATATTCGATAACGAAACGGTCGCGAAATCCTCGCTTCCATTCGTTGACCGATTCACCTCCACGAGGAATCCTATTTCGATCGAATTAATCGGACGAGAGGAAGCGGGTGAAAAGAAAAACTCTGTCTTTAGAGTTCACCGACTTCCTCCTCGCCTAAACGAATCTCAATTAATTCTCGACTACTGGCCGGGGTCATACCACGTGCATTATCCATATAAAAGAACCATGACAATTTTAGAAAAAGATGTTTTAACGAATGCCTATTTCAAAGCGTGTTTGTTCTTCGTCGTGAGCAACTCGTGCGCTCGAATCCGAAACTTTTTGTACGCCGTTTCTCTTTCTCAAGGAAGAACGGGGAGGCGTTCTTCTTTTTGTAACGGGACAGCATCGATCACGATGCCCCGTTCACTCGCGACAAGTGATCTCTGGCTACGTCGAACGTACTTGGTTTCACTGTCGGCGAACGTTCTTCCGCTCGTACAAATCACGCTGTCTCTTCGAATACTGCCGTAACGAATCCGCACAAATGTTTCTAAAGGTATATACACAAGTTACACGTACGAGAAGGGAGTTTAGCGTTCTTTAGCTAGTAAAAAGTCACAACGACGTGTTCCAGTGGTAGCGATCGAAACACGGCGCTATTCCTCGGGGCCAAAGCAAGTCCCCATTTGTCGATTAACCGGACCATTCGATCGTCCTGCTTTTTCACCAAAAATAAAAACAGAAAAAAAGGGTACCGAGAAACGAGAGAACCGATTGTTCGAGCGATCGCGAAACGATCGTTCTCCTCCTATTCTATGAAAGTCGACTGCGTTCCTCGAGTTTTCTTATAACGTAAAAACGATTTTGTCCCTTAATTTATTCGACGAAGGACCTTAAAGATCGTTTACCTCGGCGGAAAGATGGAGGACGTGTAAGTATCGACCATTTCGAACGAGGGAACGACGTGAAATTCGACGAATTCATAAGACGTTCGGACAGAACTGTAAACAGTGCCTTGATGAGTTAGCGTTTAAGTTCAGAGATATTTTAAATTATCGCCGATGTAAATTCGTGCAGAGAAAACCGCTAGCGATTTGTAAATGTACGTACAGTATTTATTCATATATGATGCGTATATATATATATGTATTATATTGTAATATAATATAATATATATATGTATATATATCTATCTATCTGTTGCTTCGCAAATCAATACGAGCCTTCGCACATTATTTATAGCAAAGTTTGTCATGCAACGAGAGCACGCGTTGTATCGACGATTGTATGTGAGAATATTCTCTCTCTCTCTCTCTCTTTCTAAACAAATTGCAATGCACTTTGCGTGCATAATTTATCTTTCTTTAATACTTCTTCCTATTTCCCCCTTATTTGTATTTATTTAAAAACTTGTAAAATTTATTTGCGCAATCGTTGATTCAACTTAATGCCGCGCTCAAGACAAAATCTAAGGACATATTTTATTATTACAACACGATCGCGCCATATGTTATTTTATTCTCAATGTTATTGTCTTCATTGGTATTACATGTACGTGTACTGTCTGTTAGAATTTAGAACTTTATAAATATTGTACATATCAGACCCTATTCTGTTACGAATAAATATTGAAATCGTACACGCCACAGTTCCTCAGCCAAATATGATATTCCAAATTAAGAGAAGTTTCTTCTTTTCCGAAGAAACTTTGATTCATTTACCGTCTGGAGGACTCGATATCGTCCGCGTACTTCTCCATCGACTGTAGGTAAGTCAAGAACGAATCATCTTTAGTACCAAGGGAAACAAACAACCAGGCAAACACTGCAAGTAAATCTTTCGACATGGATATCCTCTGCCAACTATTTAAATCGTCCAGAAGGGACTGAACATTGGTGACCTAAAATAAAATTTCTTTAATATAAAAATATATTTTTTGTGTGCTTTGTAGGTAAATGTGTAATCTTCTGCTTACGTTTTGCCATACGGTATGATTGGAATTGTAATAATGTATCAAATTTAATTGATCATCGGTTTCTGCGCCGATTTGATGAAGACAGAAAACGACGAGATACAAAGGAACTGCGATAATTGCTTTGTTATGGTCGAAATAAAGCTCACGCAGATGTTCCACGTCGAATCGTGCCAAATCAAACCTAACGATTATGAAGATTAAAAAATTCTGGGAGACGATATTCCACGATTTCTAATTTTTTAATACAAAGTAAACATACTTATCGAACGTTGAAACGATGCACATGGCAATAAGAAACGAAAAGATGTTTGTATAAATCTCACAAAATGGTGAGTATTTTGCGATGAATTCTATAGAATTATTAAAAAATACGTGCAACTGAAAAAAGAAGAGGTTAGATAGAAGATAAAACACAATGATGGAAAGATTTTCTTTTATAAAGTAATGGAAACATACCATGATGAAATGAGTAAGCGCCATACCGCCTAGAAGGCCTTGATACAAAAGACCTGTATTTTTCCAAAATTGTTGAAGCATAATGGCCACCTTTATAGGCGGAGAATTGTCTTTGTCATGAATATCAACGCTATTTGCCCTTTCAGTTTTCTTGTCACTAGAAAAACCTTTTGTTTGATTAATTTTCATTGTACTAAAACCACCCCTGTGCTGTACGTAAACTTTATCCGTGGTTAACACAGGGAGTGGCACCTGATGCTCATATTTGGTTCGCGCATTTTCTTGCGACCTCCTTAAGATTTCCGTAATAGGCAATTCATTATCCCCTGCAAAGCAAATCAAAGTCATCTGTCTAATTGAATATTTTCGTATTTAAAGTTATTAACCGTTTAACTTGGACGTGAAACATCTTAAATGTCGTTATACATAACACGATTATTAATATTTTTTTCTATAAGAAGTTAAAGATTTAATTATTTTCATACTGTATCATTTTATCACGCAGTCAAAGAGTTAAAGCATTCTCAACATAAGCAATTTTACCTACTAAATCTCGTTTTTTTCGTTTCGACTGTTCCAAGTCGCTTTCATTGTAACTTTTGTCCGATGACTCTGAACTGAATGTTTCCTTTCGTCTTTTATTAGCAGCGTCTTCAGAACGTCTATCGTGTCTTCGTTTATTACGTCGGTCGTGTCCTCCTCTCTGCTTTTCAACGATTCTTTCACGATTGTCCTGATACCTTTTTCGATCAACATGCTCTTTGCGTCTCTGAAACTTTTTCGATCCCTTTTTATCAGATGACACCTCTTCTGCATCGTCGATATCTCCTTGTCCTCGTCGAAACCTATTGGTCTCTTCGGAATTTGTCCATCTAGGTCTAAGAGGCGTGCTGGTGTTTTGCACATATGGTGAATACTCGGTGCTCTCGGTAACCGACGAAGATTCCTCGCTGCTACTCGAGTCGTTTCTACGTGAAACTTCCGGATTGCTCCGTCGTTTCAAAACTCTTTCGTTCGTCCGGTTCATTTTACCGATTCTCCAATGGCGTAAAAATGTTCAATCTTTCTAATATCGCGGTTAGAATACATCATATTTAAACGTACCTATCTCACTGGAAACGAGAACAGTTTCATACCCGGAACTTCATAGAGGAAAGTATCCATAGTAACCGTTTGTTGTACACTGTGAGAGATACTTGGAAAAAATCGATAATTCAGGACAATATGCGACGCCCATAACGTGCACGTTAAATGTGAAAAGATTAAAAAATAAATTAAAAGTACGGCACAATTATAAATAAGAAATTCAAATTTATTTAGCTTATTCCTCTTCTAATATAAAGAATAACATGAGCACTGTATGTATATAAATAGTATGTAAATAGAATACAGCAAATAGGATAGCGCAAGCATTGGTATGAAACATTATTTACATCACAATGTATATTGCTTATTAGTAGCCGTATTGTACACAAATACTTATAAGATCTCCAGGTCACAATGTCGAATCTCGGGATGCTTTTTCTGCAAGTATTAAAGAAAACAGTTAAATCATAGTGTCAAATAGTTAGAAATTCATATGTAAAATGTTCTTGGTATACCTTTAGATTTAGTTCCATTCTGTCTATCTCTCCACCAAGCGTATCAACAATAGCTTCGCCATGCTTTAGCATAAAAGCTTCCAATTCTTTTATGTCTGTCATTCCTGTTACTTCCTAAGGAATAGAATAATTTGAAAATTAATGTAATACTTTGTGGACATTAAGCTAGTACCTTTAGCATTTGAACAAGATCGTGCTTCTCCAAATAAGACCTTGTTAATTCCCTGCCGTCGAAGTCTAATTCAGCCTTGTACCGAACTAAGTCGTTACCCATATCGATACCCTTGACATCATAGATTGCTCGAACCTGATTATTTCGAATTCAATTAACTTAAATAAATGTATGTATGTATGTATATATATATATATATTTATTTATTTATTTTATTTATTTATTTATTTATTTATTTACGATACAATCATAAAAATATTACCATTATATCTGCTTCTAATTCCGCATTGATTTTATCTAGATCTTCTTGAGATATACTTCTTCCAATTAAAGCAGTGGCATTTGTATGTATTATAAACCCAGCTATACTGCCAAGTAGACCGCCAACTAAAAGAGATCCAATGGCATCAAACATGGGGTTTTCCAAATAGGATGTTAAACCCATACATGTAGCTGCACATACAAGACCAAGCACCTATCATATTCAAAAGAACATCTCATGTTTAATAACTGCGATTGTTCCTATCCTTTTTTTTTTTTTTGTCTAATAAATACTTACAGCTGCACAATCTTCCATAAGTACAACGTTTACGGAAGGATCTTGTCCTCCTAATACATAGTCCTTAAATGTTTGTCGTTTTTCTGCTGCACCTTTTTTTATTGATTGTATTGCTACTAACAAAGTTGCTCCTTCGGATACCATAGAGCCAACCAGGATAAAATATGCCCAATAAAACGATTCTATTGTCGAAGGATTCAGAAGGCCGTGGATTCCGTGATATATAGATAGACCAGTTCCAACACAAAAGATACCAACTCCAGATATTAAAGAAGATACATATCTCATATTTGTATAGCCATATGGATGATCAGGATTAGGAGTCTAAAATATTAAAAATGTATATAGAGATATAAAACAAGATTTATCTTAATTTCACATGACATAATTTTATGCATACTTGTACTGATTTATGTATACCATATGCTAATATCAATTGATTAAAAGTATCTGCAGCAGAGTGAATACATTCTGAAAACATACTATGCGAACCAGTATACAACCACGCACACAGCTTACATAAAAAATTGCAACCATTGCTAAAAGAAAGAAAGATAAATGTAGTATACTAATAATGAAGTATTTTTAAATAAAAATAAAAAGATAGGACTTACATTACAATGGCAGTTAAAACTACTTTGCCAGATCTTCCAAAAAGACCTTCTTGATCTATTGTTTGTGTTTTACTACCAATTTCTCGTCTATAATCTCTTAATCTTCGTTTAACAGTAAATATATCTATGAAATCATAAAACATTTAAATTAAAAGATTTATATCAGTCCTCCAAAAAGAATATGTTAATAAAAGTAGTGACAATGATCCTGTAAAATGGAAAAATGTCCGGAAGAAAATGAAACTAATCAACTTATCAAATAAAATGTTTTCTAACTCTATTCTAAATACATTTAGGGAAATTCATTTTAAATTATGTGTAGATAAAGCGGAGACTTACTTTGCTGATAGGCTTTCTGTTGAAGTTCCTTCTTAAGAAGTTCTTTTGCTAAGATTTCCCGTGATCCCCAGACTTCTATCGCTCTACAAATAAACACAGTATGTTAAACATAATCATCTATTTTTTATTACAATAATCATCTCATCAGATTTCATCGTTAAAATGTGTAGTATTACTTTGCTTCTACATCTTTTCTCCAAAAAACAGTAATTGGAGGTTCAAACTCATAAGGTGATCTTCTTTTTGTCTTTGGTAAGTTTTCAAGATCGGACGGTTTCAATAAAAAATCTGACATAGCTCTAACTGGTGTAATAAAATTACGTTCTAATGATGATACTCTTTTATCCGTTTTCTTCTTTTTAACTGTAAATAAAAAACATGTGAATATAAGAAATAATAACAATGATGAAAATTAATGAAAATAAAAAATAGAATTAAAAATCAATAAGAAAGCTTTTTACTATACTTTTCTGACTATGTTTCCTTTTGTACCTTCTGTCTTCAAATTTTGTTGCTCTTCTTTAGTCTGGTTATCATCAGGTTTAACATCTAAGTTCCTTTCTTTTAATTGCCCTAAATTTTCTTCTTTTAATTCTATGATTCTTTGTACATTGTTTTGTGTACTTTTACTGGAGTCTACTGTTTCTTCTTTTTGTACTTTTGCTATAACAGATATTGGCTTGGAAATTGTAATAAGAATCCATCTCCATTCTTGCAGATGTTTTACATTATTTGCAGTAAAAATCTTTTGAGGATTCGCAACAACTTGCACCTTGTATCTGGTATTGTAATTATATGTTATCAAAGTATTAATATGCCTCCTTGCATATCCTATGTGAAACATGTATAAACATTCTTTATTGTAATGACTAATATTATGAAGAACTTTCAAAAGATTAGGCACACGTTGTAACATGTTTTTAATATTGGACCGGTAATAAGTATCGTAAAACAAGCTGAGCCGTCTAACCTGTACAAAAATAAATAACACTTAAGTATTTTGATGAATAGCAATTCTTTTCGTAAACATTTTATTTTGAAAAATGATTTTCTTTTATAAAACGTTAAAATAGAAATATTACAATTTGAATACATTTTAAAAAACAAAACATATTTCAGTATATTTTTCTTTACCTTCTTTCACATTCACTTATTTTATACAATGGAATACATTGTTAGTAATATTATACGAAAAGATATTGTTTGGTACCAAATTGACCTTAGCAGAACGTTATAGTAAGTTCTATTCAAACTGTCAAAACGATAATCAGTTACTGTCTAATTCGGCAAGGATAATAGAATACCTATATAACCGATGATTATTACAAGAAAGATCGTATTTTTATGTAGTAATACATGTTTATAGATGACAAACTTTTTAAATCTATTTCAATATATAAACTCTTGCATAATAATAACATTAATTACATTAAAATTAAAAATTGGATCTAGTGCAAATATATCCCTATATGTAACTATTTTAAGGCTAATACATCACGAGAGTATTAATCATTTTATTAATTCATTCACCATTGCTTTAACTACAAAATTAAATTTTTGTTATTTTGTTTAATTATAAAAAGTATGATTTTTATACGATTCTGTATAGATGTTATCTTATATATGTTATATTAATAAAAATTGTATGGGATTTACAATTATATAAATTCATACATATAACTTATATGCGTTTTTATTAATACCTGCACATCTATCTAACTATCTTTTATCTAATGACGTGTATCATGTAAAATGAAACTATTCAAAAATATACTAATAAATAATCATTGATAACGTCAAATGACGAGAAGAATCAAATAAAGAGATGTATACATATATGTATGTGCATACATATTCCTCTTTACAATATCAGAGATGTGTTGAGAGATCGCCAATAAGCATGAGAAAAATTCAGGAAAAAGTTCGCTCCACGAATTACCGCCTCTAGTGATCAAACAGCTGAACTATCCACACATTTCTTCCTCAGATGCTTTTGGTGGGAAAAACGAACGAATATGCATGAAAAGAGGGGAAAGGCATCTTCAGGCCGGACAGTACTCAGTTAGCCGAAAGCAGCCCTTCACAATTAGTGGCATTTTGAAAACTCCGACAAAACTCCGTATCGCAAGCACTTATAAGATTTTAACCCTTATTTTTGCATCAGAAGATTTGTCGTACTTTCATTGGTCGAGCCACGAAGTCAAATTATTATAAAATTACACAATTACACGAATAGTTATACAGAGATTGATGAACTCGTACAATTGTACAATTATTGTAAAATGGCAAATTGAATTGAAAAAAACAATTTTATTTTGTAAATCAACAAAACGTTTAGTCATTTAAAATCCTTCCAACATCCACGATCCCCAAATCCTTTACAGTTCCCATACGGTTAAGTTATAAAAAATGACGAGAGACTCCGACAAAACTGGTAAGTATAGGTAAGTATTGGTATTGGATTAAGTTTATTAGGAACATAAAATAGCACAAGAGATAAATTGCAATAAATGACTTTATTTTTTATTCTGTGATATAATCATTTCCAAGAAGATTGTTGCTGCTGGTTGCTTGTAGCGTCATGTTTGTTGTTTCTGCCGTCAGAGTGGTTTTTCTGCAATCAATATAAAAAAAACAAATTATTTCTAATATTTAACTAAACTTTGAAACAATATTGAAATAATAAAAACAAAAAAATATAGTGAGTAAAATACTATATTTAGGAAAACCTTCATTAATAGTTGAAATAGATTGACATTGTCTTTATCTGATTCATTTGTTAAAGGTATATTAACCGGATAATATAATACTACAAAAGCATTTCTGTAAAAGTAGCTATATGTATGCGTTGAAATATCTCTTTAATTTATTATATTCTTTTAATATTATTAGAGAAATAATATTATTTTTTTATTAAAATATTACAATATGAATTTCATTACAGTGTAAATTATTAAATGTAGAGATAAATAATCACGATTAGACTGCGGATTTTGATGCTAATTTATATTTTCGAGAATGTATAATTAAAGAGGTAGAGTCTCGATAGAAAATGATTTTGTCTACCGTTATAGAAAACACGCTGTTACCGCGCCGATACAAATACACATTTCCCCTCTCTTCTCCCACCAAGAGTACTGGAGAAGAAATGTGCGTGTAGTTCGTCTGTTAGCCGTTAAAGACCGTTATTCTTTGTGCGCATTTTTTGGTTGATTTATTTAACATTGCATCGGCGATCTTCCCACGTACTCATCTCTGGCAATGTCTATGCGTCACTTCTGTCAAACGGATGGACAAAATTACAAAATAAACAGCTATGGATGGAAGTCAATCTAAAACAAGCGATTCACAGTTCATTTCGTTTCAAGATTTTCCTTCAATAAATCATGAAGGAAATATTGGTCAAGCACAACTGGATGTCAATACTTCCAGTCATCAAGGTTTTAATAACCTCTCAAACGATCCTACGGGAATTGGTATTATCGAAGATCTTCAAGGAATGCCCGATAAAAGTGAAGGTTTATATTTATGCGATCTTTTATTTAGTTTCAAATAACTTTATAACGATTGTTGTTATTCCTGTGGTAAACGCGAATATTATAATTTAAGATATTATGTTACATCTGTTACATTAATTTCAGTCTATGCACTTCTTTAGAACACTGTATCGCTTCCATTTTAGCAGCATCGCATAGCTTTTGGACAATAGAATATTACCAGAAATTCTTTAACGTAAAGACAGATGACGTGGTAGAAAGAATCAAAAGGTCTATGTTTCCACATGGCAGTGATAATTATTTGATATCTCATATTAGACCAAATCCAGATCTTTATGGTCCATTTTGGATATGCGTTACACTAATATTTTCTATAGCCATTAGTGGTAATCTGGCTGATTATTTACATACAGCTAATTCAGGCAAATATCACTGGAGGTATGAATTTCATATTGTGTCTTATGCTGCCACTTGTATATTTTTGTACGCATGGCTATTACCACTTACGTTATGGGGTGCAATGAAGTGGACCACCAGTTCAAGAAATACAGAGGAGGAATTAATCGAGGTTTGACTTTGCCCATTTATCTTTCCTAAGAGACACTACATAATAATAACATTCAAGGGACATCTTTGTTTTAGTCTTATGCAACACCTGGCCTTTTGGAACTTTTATGTCTTTATGGGTACTCTTTAGCCATTTATATTCCAGTAGCTTTTCTATGGACAATTCAATTTGAATGGTTACAATGGAGTTTAGTTGCACTAGCGACCTTTTTATCTGGAGGAGTATTATTGAGATCTTTACTCCCCCTAATATCAGGTATTACATATAAAAACATACACATTTTTAAAACCATAAAAATACGTAGATAAAGTAAATTAACTTTCAGGAAGATATAGGATAATGTATATTGTGATAATTCTTGGAATGCACCTTCTACTGGCAACAGGATTTATGCGATATTTTTTTCATGCACCATCAAAGCCATTTCCCATAGAACACATGGAAGCGACCATACACACGATAGCAACCGGGAATGATTCGCGTAATAATTCTGGCTAATAATGTTGCCATTTATTCGATTATAATGGATTTGGACGCATCTGTATTTTAAAATGAACTGTCGACGTTGTCGGTATACTTATTTGTTCCAGTAAATACTGACTGATAAAATGGAGCGGTACAGTTCGTATATGTTTGTTGGACGTTAATTCCGTCTTCGTGCAAGTAGATGTAGTATTTATACTATACCTATGAACGAAAAATAAATGAAAATAACTAAAATTTGTCACATTTGAGGCACTAGTGTTTATTAAAAACATTTCAGTCGACTCATATCAAGTATATATAATATTCCTGTGTGTCAGGGCAATATAGAAGGCCAACAAAGTGTCTGGTTGATTTATTTTCACAGTCCCCATTTTAACATAGGGACGCGTTACATATCAACGCAACACATATCATTTACAATCATACGAACCTCCATGTGTACATAGCAATTGTTATTAGTACTCATAATACAATAGATAGTATTTATAGTTATTAGTCGTCGTTAATATAATTGTATGTAATTAATTAAGTTTTTTCTCCTTTGTTTACGATTAACCAATGTGATAAAAGGCAACATTCACTTTGTAGTAGTATCGTTACATTATTATCATCGGTCTATCAATATATTTCGTGATAGTAGTAATTTGCTTGCCGTTTAACGTTATTACACAAATAATGCAACATTGATGTATTGACGAATAACTTTCCAATTGTTTATCGGGACTTTGATAGATTTCGACTTTTTTTCTTCACCACACGAAGACGGTTTACGTGATCTTCGCTGGTGCCATTATCGAAAAGAAACGAAGAGTGTGTTGAAAAGCTACTTTCGCTAAGAATGTTCATTCTTTCTACGAACAATAGGTCGTAATTTCGCGTTTCAATCTAATTGCAAGTTAAAAGTGTTCCTCTTTATCTTTTCCTCAACTTTTTCGAAAGATACCAACACGATAATCTTGTAAAAGTCCATCAAGCGATTCGCAAGACATAACACGATAGTAAAATTTAGCAAATATTTCGAGGTCTACGAAGTCTTCCGTTTTGCAAGCCTTGTCGATGTGAGCGTCGCGTGTACAAAATACAAAAAAGTTCGAGCAGAGCTTGACTCCTCTTTAGACAGAAGTGAAGCATCTCTCGTAGCTTGTACTCTCGTCTACTCTCGTCCAATTCTCTTTGGATCTGTTCAATTATTAAAAAATAAAATCGATATACGATACTCGATGGCTGTTGACGCGATCGCTAACTGTTTGGTATAAATTAATTCAATATCTAAGCGCAAATATCGTCGCACGAGTTGACTTATGTAACATGTAGATTTTTTAAAGGAGATCCAAATCTCAGCATACTTTTGTATAGAAAATCTGTGCAAGGAACGTTTATTGGATTACGGTGATATAGGCGCAATAATTACGATATATGCCGTGCACTTAATGACTTGTTTTAATACTGTAAAACGATAGACACTTTTTATCAAATCGGTTTTCTTCGCTTGGACAATTGGTATACGCGATACAAGCTACTAGAATTTCTGTTCGAGCGTTTAAACTCAAAGCCTTTCGACGATCACAAAACCGTCGGAACGACGTTCTACAATTTACAGCTAGTGCTCACAACGACTTGGTCCAACGTGTTTACGAGATAATTACAGTCAAAGTTTGCGAATAGGCAGGAGCAATAATAACGAGTAATAAACCTACGACAGTCTACTTAGTTACTTGTTTTTTTCTTTTCTTCTCTTGACTTTTCCTTCCACGTGTACACGCAGCGCTGCTTCGTCTCGTTTATTTTGTTCGTCGTTCTCTCAAAATTTAAAGTACCGCGGATTCTCAACGCGTTTACACGAACAGGGGCAACGTGTTAAACGAATTGAGAACCGTGCGATTAGTTCTTATTACCGTTATTTACAATAAGATGTGTCGTCGGGCATATCTATCGTCATTAATATTAATATTAGTATTAGTATCATATAATATACATTTTTTTCCTCTTCTATTTCATAAATGCAAACACGCATAATTATTACAGAGACATACGGAGCAGCTGTGCGCGGATTGCGCACCAGGCGCTCTTTAAATATTACACATAGATAATAGTTAATGTTTACCCTGGTTTTATCAATTATTACAAGTATACGCATATATATGTAGTAGGTACTTTTATATATATATATATATATGTATATATATACACATACTCATATAACATTGCTCATAAATGTCGTACTCTTTATACAATCGTTGACTATTATCTTCTACAATGTTACGCAATATTGCAATAATTTCAGGTTGATTATTCAGTCGCATGCTTAGATAGTACGTAATCCATTTCTTTTCCTTCGTTCTTCCTTTATATTGAACTCATCGGCATCTTCGAAACTTTTGCTCGCGATAAACGAATATTACACGATACTGTACGTCGATTGAGTTTAATTCGAGATCATGGCTACGTATCTTCGAAAGCTTATTTTTATTCTTCTTAAAAAAGAAAAAAAAAAAAAAAGAAAAACTGCATATAGTCTACTTCGACGAGAGATATTATATCAGGCTGAAAACGAACGATCTTTTTTACGACACGGGAAAACACGTTAGTATTCGCATATACATTCTTCCTCTTTCTTTACCTTTTTCTTTCATTCTTTATCTCGTAGTTACTGTATTTTTAAAGCTTCCTGCACTTCTTACATTTCTGCGTACGTTCTTTTCGTGTCTAAGATATCATTTTCGTGTCGAACCAATCTTATCGTCGATCGAACAATTACCACTATTTATCGTGACAGAAACGCGTATTTGAAAAATCTGATAAATACCGCCTGTCGGTCCAATCAATTCAATTTACTCGATTCGTTAAACTAACACCTACTGTTAGATTCGTAACCTGGCTATTTCGGTTAATTAGAATGCGCGCTTTCTAATTAAAAACAGTCCCGCCTCTCAGCACGTTTGCAAGGAACTTCTACTTTTTATTGTACTATCTAGGTGAATGGTACGTTTTTCCGAAAAACTAAGAACAGATAGAAAACAGGAGAAAAATATGTTCTGTTCAACCGTCTATTTTTAGAAACTTTTAAAAAGAGAATATCAGATTTTTCGTATCGACGACCGTGATACTGATATGTTCTTTCCCTTATTTCCTTTTTTTTAAGGAAGAAGCTACGTAGTTCAACCCGATAAGCAACTAACCCTACGTTCCCGTTTTAAGAACTGCTAACGCAAAGTTTGATCCTTACTCTTTTTTCTTTTTGGGAGTGGCAAATCTTTTTACCATTGTTAAAGTGTAAAGAATTTAGTCTGACTTTAGAGGAGCTACAGATATTTGAACCATTTTCTCGTCTCGTTTCGAATATATTTTCAACGAAATATAGTTGAACCGCGCAATCGCCTTACCATAGCTTTCCGGAAGATAACGTTAGTCCGTTTTGGTCGGTTACTTAGGACAGATAATTAACTTTAGTGACTAACACGATCGAGAAACTACGAGAAAAACTTACGTCGAATAATACGCAGTTATCGTATCGAGTGTATGTACGTGTATAAGACGTGTATCAGTATTTTTGCTCTACAGAATTCATTTTGCGTTCTATATTTTATCGTATATATTACAATTAGACGCTTTATAACACGCGTTTCTACGTGCTCCGAGTAAAAATCGACGCTACATATTTTCATCGTGTGTGTATGCTGTGTGTATCTGTTTATACCACGTAGACCATGTACAAATGTATTATGCTAAAAGCACAGTTAGATATAGAGCAGAGAAGAAACACGTCGCGAATAAGACACGCGCTAAGTTACTTATTCCGAGTCCCCAGAAAGAATTCGTGTTTCGCTGAATTTGATGCAAAGATATAAAAAGAGACGTTCTGTTTGCTATTCCTCTACTTCCCCTAACGAGTTTTCATCTATGGCTTGGCTTACACGAACGCGAGGCTCTTTTGATCGAATGTTTCCCGTTGACCGTTGCGGTCTTTATTTTTTTCTTTTTCTTTTTTCTTCATTCTTTTCATATTTTATTTGTGGTTCGATCGAACGGTTGCTTTGATTGCGTGCTTAAGTGATAACAGGTACGTATTGTTGATGAAAGAGATACAGCAAGATGATAAAAAGCATATTTGACATAACATTACAGAAGACATCGCGCGTATCATTGTTCAAACTCGAGATATTTTTAACGTTAGAAGGATATAATTTGGTCAAGAATGTCGGGAAGATTGCGATGAAAGTAACAAATAATGCGTAGTGTAATCTGAGAAGCAATTTCTAGACACGCACAGTTCGCTATTTTTCACGCGATCCGGATATTATAGAAAAATTGAATACGAATCGATTCGCCAATGACTTCGACGGTTTGAGATTCAAAATCCATCTACGAGGTGCATATTGACATTGAACATAGACACTAGATACATCAATCTATGTCGCTAATTGTTATTTTAATTTACAACCTCGTTGTATCTCTCCCACCAAGTGTAATTACACATGTAATGGACTCTATTTTTCTCTTTTCAAAAGCTTTTCTTCGAAGCTGCGCGATATTACAAATGAGTCGGTGCGTACACAATATCGCTCATAAGTATCAGGACACTTTTTACTCTATCTACTTACTAATTTTATTGAAGTATACAAATTAACCCTTTACACTCTGCTGTCCGGACATCGTAAATCTAGCGAACTCGCATGTTTCCTCTAGGGGGACAAAAAGACATTACCGATGGTTATATAGCAGAAAATTACACCAGGTCCGAGCTTTTTAAAGATACGATCATTTCCTTGAAGTTTTCAAAGATCATCTCCTTGAAGTTTCGTCTTCGCGTTGTGCGAAAAAAGAAATAAGGAAATGAAAAATATGCCGAATGCAACCGGTTAATACTGAATTAGAGTAATTAGAAGCAACACTCGTTGCTCGCTTATGGAGTCACCGGGCGGTAAATTATTATAGACTTCGCTGGAAACATTGGATTCTAGGAACTCATACATTCAATATCGTAATAGAAAGATTCGACGATCACAAGCGTCAATCATATTACTGCGTATTCACTTGCAGAAATCAATTTGGTCGGTTTATGATACGCTATTGCACGTTAGCCGTGGTAATTATAACAAATAAAATCATCGTAGCTCGATTCTATAAATTTATAATTAAAGCATATAGATACTGTATATTAAAAATAATCAAGTATCTGAATACTTTTGAGCGGTAGAGTACAGTACTTTACCAATTTGAACGCCAACCGCAATTTTTCTGAATATATATCGTGTTGTACGAAACTGTTTGATTAACGCTATATACATTCACAGATTCGTCCCAACTCGAATCAATATAATCGTGAAAATCGTGTTCTGCCACGGTGTTAATGACATTTCAAAATGTTTCCTATAACATGCTTAATATATTTGTAAAAGGTTTTTAAAAGTGTTCAAATACTTCCGAGAGCCACTGTATATCGTCCATTCTCTTTCTCTTCCTCGATTCTTTCGTTCACGAGCTCATTGATCGATCTTGTTATGCTGTTATTATACCTTAACGATCTCCTGGTTAAATTTCTTTTGTAAAATCGACACGACGGAATCGCAGTTTCTTCCTGCTGTAACGCCAGACACGCGTAGGTTGCGCCAGAAACTAAAGAATGCAGGAAGTTGAGAACCGGTAACTCCGATGTCCGCGTACGGCGTACAGACCGACTCTGCGACGTGCTCGCTCTTACGCGTACGGCAAGAACACAGGACACGATGTTGTTTCTATTTTCGTATACCGTTCGCCGACGAAAGGGTAGAACAGATACGAAGGAATATCATAGTGATGGTCCATTGATCGTCGATAGAACGTCGACGTTGCAATGGAATCAGGTTTGAGTCGCGGCCGTAGCGCGCGAAAAGCAAAGTAAAACGAAGAAACAAGGGTTTGAGACAAAGAGCGTTTGACAAAATAATACAGCCGTAAAAGGATAGCGAAAATTCAGTTGAAAAAGTGTCCGAGCGAATACACGGACATCTGCATTTATTAACCATTTAAAACATAGTGATGCCTGGTACCGATGTGTGTATTTTTCTCTTTCTTTCTCTGTCGTTTAATCGAAACGTTTTATTATTATCTTCTTTTTTATGTATATGTGTGTTTCTTTTCGTTTATTCGTTTCTTTCTTTTTATTTCTCTTGCACTCTTTTCTTTTTTGTTTGCTTTTCTAATCGTTTAGTTTGCATAATTTCTCGATTACACTTACGCGGCTTCGAAGAGCGTCGGAGGCTCTTATCGATCACCTTAAGCATTAGTCTTTAGTGTTTGATTATTATACTACAGTAATATACAGAAAATCGTGGTTCTTGCCCCGGCGGCCTGCTCGTCCGTCGAATTATGTATTTCGTTTTTCCATGTTCGTTCCTTCTTTTAATGTTATACTGCTGCTCCAAAAGTAAATTAATGACTCTATCGTATCGCTGGACGAGCAGCCCCCGGGGCTTTCAATCAATATTCAATAATTACAATACACTAAATATAATCGGCCCGTGTATATTAAAATATAAATATCAAATAGACTTCTTGCCCCCAGGATGTATGCACCTAAATGCCGATGCGCGACTTAAAAAATTGAGAAACATTCGTTAAGTAAGTCGTCACCGATTAGTTAAGACCCCTGTTGACGGAAGAACGTGGAGCTCGCCACTACCAAAACCTCGATAAAAATCCAAATAAACAAAAAAATATCAGTCGATTCATTTTTTTCCTCTTTTTTTCTTTTCTTTCTCGATCGTAAGCAAAATGTTCACGACGATGTGTGTATAACAGTTAGTAGTCGCGAGCTACGACGCGATGAGATTAGAATTTTTTTTTTTGGTTACCTAGATGATATAATGTTCCATGCGCTCCATTACAATATCGAAACGTCGTGTCGGTCGACAGTGACGAAGAAGGTTTCGAGAATCGTTTGACACGGTGCAATTTAAAGCCTAAGTACTTTTGATTTGTCTGCTGATTGATTCATGGTTGTCGTTCGTTTCCGTCGCCCTCTCCAATGAAGCGTTTATTGTCGGACATACGAAAGAGAAGCCAAAGAACGGGACTCGTCGCGGTCGGTCGACGCAACGCTGTAAAACCGTAACGCAGCGGTTCTTTCGCTCTATGCTAAACTCTGTTTTACTCTTCCGCTTTTTTTTTTCTTTCATATTTATCTTGCCTTTTCGTCTCTAGGATTTTTCTTTCTTTTTGTTCGTTCGCCAGTGCGTACAAAACATTTCTCGTTTCAACTTATTATTCATCAACCAATTTTCTAACATTCGGCGACGACGTTCGACTCGACTCCTATAGTCCGTATTCGTGCACAAACTATTTCCGAGACCAAACTAAACCTACGCTTTGTACTCTGGTCGACCTCTGAAATAATTCATCACACGCGCAAGCAATGGATATCCCAATTTTTTTCTCTGCTTTCTATTATACAATTTATACGTAATATATACGTACATGTATATATATAATATGCATATGCACATATGTATATATCTAATAGATAAATGTATATTCATCCATCCATATATATAAGAGTGAAATGGTGTTCAGCGTGATACTGGAGTATAAGACGCGAGACGATCGAATCTAGCTACGAAAAACAATTAGTCCGGTCGAAAAACGAAATCTAGAAAAGATCCTGCATGGATCGTCGATATATAAGGCACGCTCTACTAGTAAATAAATTTCACTGTCGACGAATGCTTCCACTCGAGTTTCGACACATCTTGGTTACTTTTCGTCGTTTTACAGGCCACGCGTTGAGCTACGATCGTTCGAAATTATTATCATTATTTATATTACGGTGTGCAGAACCACCGATTTCTACGTGTCCTTTGTAATGCCAAATGGCGAATATATCGTATGTTCATCTGTTTTACAAACTCTACGGGTCGCGCACAGCGAGAACTGTTAGACTCGAATTGTCTCGAGGTTCCTATGCTCTGGTATATCGGTTGAACACCATTCTCGTTCGACGACTCCGCGACCGTGCGGCCGCTATTCCATACGCACGCGGCAAAGACAATCGGCGCAGCCTGAGAGTTTTAATACTTTAAGACAGACTTCTTGCGAAAGCTTAAAAAAACTTTTGTTTTCCTTTTCTTTCTTTGTGTGTATGTGTGTGTTCCTTTTCTTTTTTTACTTTTTGTTCGTTTATATTCACCTAAGCTAAATACCGCCATTTAGAAACTTCACTTTACATTACGCCACGAAGGCGATCGATTGGGGTTACTATGTTGCTGGATGCATGGTCGTATGAAGGATCCACGCGTACTCGAATTCACAAACTTTAACGTTTATCTTTCTCTCTGTGTTTGTTCAAAATTTTATGTAATACCGCGTATCGGATCTAATTGATATTCGATTCGAGAAGATTGTTAGAAACGATCACGTTAAACGTCGATAAATTCGAGCACACCTGGTAACGATAATTTATACATTTATACAGCTGTATCCGTTACGTATAGGATAAAGAAGTTTGGCAAACAGTAATGTTAATCGACGGCACGAAGGACTTATCCTCTTAACGTGTGTTACGTTTGTATCTACTTTACTGTGGTGTATGTGTATATGTATGTACGTATGTACCTGTACGTGTGTATATGCTCTGATGTCAGTGTAATTATTATACATATCGATGGTAATGGTACCGCGATAAGGCAAGGCATCAAGAAGAAAGGAAAAGAACAGCTGAAATCGACTTAGCCTCGAGAATTCTGAAGGTATTTTTTATGGTAGAAGAGAAAATTACGACCACAGAACGAAAAGACACTAAATCGCTATCGTCGTGGAAGATGAAGAAATTTACGCTCTATCTATTTTTCATCGAGATATTTAGATCCAAAGCTTACTATCAATTTAGATCGAAAACCATTAATATTAGAAAATAGAACAGGTGTGTATCAGCCCGTGCGACGTGAATCAGATAACACAATTATTTATAATCATAACGATATTAAATCTGCCTATCAATAATAATAGTACAAATAGTGCTACTACTATCATAGTACAGTTAAAATACACAAAAGGCGCACATTTATAGGCGGTACAAATATATAGTATAGCCATATAGCGAATAGGATTATTCGTAACATTCCGAATTCGGCTTATTCGTACGATTGTATAAAGTTTCTAAATTATAAGGAGTTTACATAGACCTGTTTTAGCTTCGTTACAATTCGTAATTATTTTTATCAAGCACTTATACCATTTTAACTACTTCAAAGTTACAAAAAGGTTATATAGAGTTAATTAAAATTACATTTCCGTACAACTGCAAACTCTTCGGAAAGATTCCCAAACCTTGAAAAATAAAGGAGAACCTTTGGAAAACGACGAATAATAAGCAACCAGCATCTTTGAAACTATCTGTACATAGAAAAACTCGAAAGCTCGTTCGAAAGCTATCTTATTACCAAAAAACCGATCTGGTAAATAACCGGTCTAAAGTAGAATGTCCCGTGGCACGAACGAAAACGACGAGAACGGCTGCGCATTGTATACGAACAAGAAAAGACAAAAAGTAGTAGAAGAGAACTACGAAAACGAAAAATATTCTAAACCGTACGAACATCGAAACACCAAATTTTCTACTTTCTTCCACAGCGAAGACTATCCAGCTATGCCACGGTATGCCCCTAATTATCGATCTGAATCCATCACCCTATTAAAGATGAGAAAAATCGTTAACGATAACAACGTTTTAGCAGCAGTGATGTGTTTACACGAGTGTTATCCCCCATATTTTTTTTTTCTTTTAAAAACTATGATTAATCCTTACTCGTATAATATTATGCATAAGTCTGACAAACGTATAATACAAGTACTACCGTTCATAATTATTTGCAATATTACCATAGTATAATAGTGAACATTAAGAACATCGAAGAACAGTCAGATGTGAATCATCGATTCTAGCCTAATTTACCCGCATGATCTATCGTTTACTTCTTGCTTCCCTAATCGGACTTCATTTACTCGCTATTACGATATACAGTTTGGCTTTAAAAAAAAAAAAAAAAAAACGGTGAAATACCTTTATCACGTGTGTCTTGATGGTTCGTCTCTCAATATCGAATCGTTCAGAAAAGTCGAGGTACGAATTAAATACTACAGACTATTGTGATTTATCTTGCACGTATATAATCTACGAGATCGCGCGCGCACGTACCGAAGAGTACGTACACATGGATCGTGAGCAAAATTCTAGTGACATGTCGCGACGAACCGAAATTTAGAACAAGTATCGTACATACATAAGATATACATGTCGATAGCATACGCCTCTTGAGTTGTATTTTTTTCTTCGTTTGCTTTTAATAATTCTCGTTTCTACATGTAAATGTGGTCCGATCGTGATGAGCAATTCGACGATTAAAGACCAAGAACGTAAGAAGACAAACGTTTAAGAACTCACAGAGCACAATACAATATCAATCCTCTAGTAGTATAACTCCAAAAATATGTTATTCTCTCCTATACTTATAGTAGCTACGCTATCTATTCCTCGCAAAAAGTCAGTTGCTTTGTTTTATAATGATAATATATATAATATATATATATATATATAATTTTATACGAACTATCCATACAACGCGATGAACATTAAATTCTAAGTCCACAAAGAAACGTAATTTTTATCCGCGGATGTCCTTTGATTCCATTTTTTCTCTTTCATTCATTCTTTCGCTCCTTTTTTATTCATTTCTGGCCATTTCAACGCGAGTATCTGTTTATTAACAGTGCTAGACTCGCTCGTCGAACGTTATTCGTTCCACGACTCCGGGCGCTTGTACGGGAAAATTCTATCAGCCTTGGAAAATGCTTTCGCTTTCGTCAAATCATCCTATTTTCTAATTTTATGGTCAAACATGCTCGAAGGAAATTTGCGTCCCACTTACAAGCACTCGGAATCGAACGTTAGAAATTCCACACTAAATAAATTTTCTATTGGACACAATCTCATTAACATTTTAGGCACTACACCTAGACACTAAGAAATCTCTCCGCTCCCCTCTGCCCTGATGCGATAAGAAATGTATGTACAAATTTAAAAATGATTAAAATAATTATATCTCTATAGCTTCGAGTGTATATGTATAAGTGTGCGCTCGAACGCGCACGTTATATATGATCCGTGTGTTATGTAGGTGTATTTTGTACATGTGTTCCTTTTTCTTTTTATTATGTTTATGTATCATCGTGTCACCCGAAAGGAAGAGGTAACTGTTACGCTCGCGCTCAACAATGTTGTGAAACATCACGATCGACGTTAAAAAGATCGTGTTCTATTAACACAATTCTCCCCTTTAAAATGGCAAAGAAGTATGGAAGTAAAAAACTATCACAAACATGATTTGATGTGTCGTTATCACTCGAAGCGAAATCCGTGAAAAACAAGGAAAGCCCATGAAGAAGAATGACGTGAAAGAATTGGAACAAGTTAGACGATGAGCAGCTAAGGTAACGTGTCATATCACCCTATCGGAAGTAACAACCATATGACAATAATCTTCCTGGATTGTTAACGACAAAAAACACTATAGTATCTTCTCTATGCGTTACACATATATCGCGTCATGCACGTGTTGGCCTTCTGAAAAGCCTGACCAAAATAACATCGCGTACACAAACCCTATATTAATAAAATATCACAACTAGAACCATCGTCACTGTTACGGTACGTTCCCAAAAGAAGAAAACAATCGTTCTTCTTTTTGCCCTCTCGTACAGTTTCCATGGTAGCCTAAGATTAATTAGATACTCGTTCAATGACGTGCTTATTTATCTACTCGTACACTGCTTAAAAACGTGCTACTTAAAGTAGCAATGACTGCGCTAACGTGACTCTGAGCTCGTACTGACTGACGATCTACACCTAAAAAGTGGGAAACTAACGTAGGACCATTGTGTAGTTTGCGTATACGTTCTAAACCCAAAGCTGTTAATTAGTAATAAACATCGACAACGATAATTCTATCTGTTAGACAATAACCGACATCCGACTCCACAAAGCTGACCACCTAAAATCTACTACCCAAATACTTTTGCATATTCGACGCTAATAACAACGTGAACATAATAAAATAACATACTTATACGTAGGATATTATCAGTGATTAATTCGAACGATCGAATCCACGATCGACAATTACAGTCTTATGCTAAACATTACAAATATTACATCGTCAGTCAAAACTTGCTCTTTGGATGCAAAAAAAAAAAAAAAAAAAGAAAAAACAAGAAACAGAAACTTGACTGAAGTTCCCTTTGCTTATCTAGTGACACAGGTATCTAAATACGTTCGAATGTACAGAGGTTAAAAAAATGAAGCATGATGATGGTATGACTATGATGCGTAGAACTGTCGCATGTACATCTCCTACGTGTGTGTTTGTGCATGTATCGATTCCTGCGACAAAAAAAAAGGCATGTTCCTATACATACACACGCGCAACAACAGTTCTCCCATTTTTCTTTTCTACGTAAAATGCGAAAGATCTAAGGATATGACTTTTGTTTTTTCACGACTTAAGAGAAGAAACGGTATGTTTTCTCCTACGCGATATAATTTCTACGGTTTATATGGAAGCATACATATATACATGTAGGCGCGCAAACGTGTTTGTATAATTATAATTGTATATTCGTACCGTGTGTGGTCGATAAAATACGTAACACTTACAAGCTGATTGTAACTTTTCTTTGTTTTCTGTTTTACTGCAACTTTCGCTATACACGGTTTTTCTTTATGAGTTTACTCGTTTGCAGTAAATATAAATGTAAATATGATTAATTGTTAAACAGGCACATCGACTTGGTTACACAATTCTTTTTCTCTTTAATTTTTACATCATATAATACGCGTAAAGAAATATATCGACGAAGCCAATTCGCGCAATTGATAAACGTGATGCTTGGAAAATTTGGAAAATTAATAAAAAGAAAAAAAAAAGACAAACAAATGTTTCAGTAGACTGTTTAGTATTTCGCGAATAAAACAGGAAATTAGCCAGGTTTTTATCATAGGTGCCCTTTGATATAAATAGTATTAATTAATTTCTAAAAATATTAACAATTTTACGACTATTTATCCGATCGAAATTAATGGATTAGCAGCTTCACGTTATATTCATCTTTTAAGACATTGAAAAATGTTGTTTTAGGATATCGGTAACATATTTAAACTGTCATTTTATTATTCTCTCTAACACTGTTCTCTCGCTCTCTTCATCTCCTTATCAATCACACTAATCACGCTAATCACATTCGTTTACTCATTTCGACTTGCTCACTCACATTCTCGCTCTAAGTGTAAAATACTTCTAATTAAACTCTGGACATGGTTTCACTCTAATCAACATACCACAGCTAATATCCCGTACGTTATCATACAGCTATGTATATAAAATAATTAGCAAAACAATGCCTAAGCGTCATTCCATTAAAAACCACGATATACACGTCAGCACGCAGAAAAACGTTTTTGAAACTGTTTCACAAGTCGTAAAATGTGTGCAAATCCATTCTTACACCTGTTCGAACGTTAAAATGTAGGAGGAGAACCACTCATGATAATTATACGTAGAAATCGACATATGGGCATGCACATATACATCGAATGCAGTTTACTCAAGGAATTGCAATAATATACATTATACATGTATATATGATATATAGTTTTTCTCATTTTGTGAGATATTAGAAATTGCTTTCTTTATACTGACGTGGAAAAATGTGAGAAGGAAGAACATGATTCGATGAGGGAGAAAAAACGAATGGGGATTGTTAAAAACTTGCACCATTGACGCTCTCATCGGAATAGAAAGAATCAAATGTACGTTGAAGAAAACATGTGTGCAATCCGACATTATAACAGATATTTGCAACGAAGGCTTCTTTTTCGACAAAAGCGATTGAACTAAGAATCTCGCGAAAATTGAATATATGTATATTTCGTTTTGTTCCTTTTTCTTCAAACGCGAATTTGCGTCATTACTGTACACAGATCTTTTTGTTGTTGCTCATGTTAATCGTTGTGTACCGCAGATTTGTGCAATATATACTCAATACATACATTTTAAAACTACAATCCTCGGTGAAATGCAAAACATTGAAACGCAACAGATGGATGAAAAAGTTAATGTTAATATGCTGTACGACGATCGTTCAACGCTGAAAAATGTTGCAGAGGGAAAAAATCTCATTTCAAACGAATCTAACGCAAATCTATCGCGAACGTGGTATCTACAAAAAAAAAAATGACTACAAACTGCTACTGCAATTATCTTAAAGTCGGTGATGCCTATTTGCAATTAATAATAATAGTAGTAATGGTAATAGTAATAGTAATAATTATGATGAGAAGAATAGGATTGATTACGTAGTAAAAATAAATAATGAGGCTGCTGCGAGAAAACACAGCTTTTGTCAAATACAAATTTAACCATGCAATTAAATATACCCATAATGTATTCGAATCAAAACAGAAGAATTCCATTCTAAACTCAGACACGCTTTATGTTCGTATAGTAACGTCATTGGAAAGAAGTGTTTGGTATTACACCAGCATACCTATGAGACAGCTTGAAATAAATCTAGCGATAAAATCCGGAACACATTTTACAACAAATCAATGTGTCATGTTATGATTGTGTGTATGCGTGTAATTGATCAACTCGCTTTCAATTATTAGATACAAGAACGGGAATCTTCATCAACGTCGATGACCCGTTTAAAAGAGAACGCTTAGAATACATTAAAGCGTTGTCACGCTCGATAACAAAAATCTCAAGTCTGACGAAAATTCCATCGGCTAATAACCGTGGGTTATACCGCGCTAAGATTAACTTTGTTAACGAGTACTAAAAACGTAATGTATATGATATATATCATACCATAAGGAAATGCAAATTTATTCCCGTTAACGTTGAACTTCAATAAAAGATAACTTCTGAACTGTTACACCGTAGAACAGTTTTGACAAATCAGCGACACCCAACATGTTTCTCTTTATCTGCTTAAACTGCGCTTAATTTCAAATAATGCAGATTCAAACTTTACGATAAAATCGTCTGGTCTCCTCTAATTTTTTCGTTCGTATGACCTCGTAAAAATTCTTTTTAACGCGCCAACGCTATTTCTTCAGAATCATACAAAACATGTCAATTATATTATATACTACCACGTATATAACATAAGCGCCATCTAAGTCGGACAAAATTGTACATCGATCGTCAAATAATATTTGGAAAAATAATACAAATACAAATCATCAAAGCAATGGTTCACTGAGGAAACGATTGCGCAACGAGAAGCATCAAAAAGCTTCTTTTCTCTATCGTTCTGCTCTTTTTTCTTCTCCATTCGTTACTTTCACTTGCTTTTTCGTTTCGAATACGATGTTCATATCGTCGAACGAAAGGAAAAAGATAACATGTTTCACGATGAGAATGTGATAAATACGCTAATGAAATCATTAGGACACGACGCAAACGCGATCAGTCTATCGACGTTCGAAGCCATATTATTTACTTCCTTGTCAATCAAAATCATGCGTAGAGCTTTGATAATCTTTTTCGTAATAGCACAGACTGGCAGTTCGAAGGGGGCGATCGCTTTTTAAGGACGGATTGTCAAAAAGTTGAGTTGAAGAACGACTTCGGTCTTGTCTTGAGACTCCGTCGACTCTTTCCAGTCGTGATTTCTTTATTCCTTTCGTAACAATACAAGCCTAGTTTTTTACTCTGTGTTTTCAATAGCTGATAATAGTATCGCGAAGAGACCCCTTCGTTCGCTAGTAAAAAAAACACTTTCGCGAGGAATGAATTCGATAAAGATGATGGGTTCTCTTTTTCCTTTCGTACGGTTATCTTTGATGCGATCGGTTATTTCTCGACCTTGTAAAATTTCGTTAAAAAAAAGAAGCGGCGAAAACTAGTACTCGCACGCCGTTTGATTTTTTCTTCTGAAACCAGACAGAGGAATAATTTACTCGGTGAACCACAAACCAGAAGGTTGATATTGATGTTTTGCCGGTGAAAGTGGGGCCAATCCATAAACGGCTGTTGGCTGCATATGTGCAGGCAGTGGATGCGCTGCATGACTTGCCAGCAACGGTCTGGCCGAGCTGTGATGAGCTGGTGGTGGCAACGCTCGACTAGAATCATACAACGTTAATGGAGACGAGCTGTAAAAAACGGGATAATGAACGTTAGAAAGTCTCCGTAATGCTCTAAAAAGGGAAATGAAACATTTGTTTTATAAAGATCATTTCTTCGTTCCACACGCATACGGTTTTATAAATAGATAACATTATATATACGTATATATCATACATTTAAGATAATCGAGTAATCGACAAATTTCTTTTTTTTCTCTTTCTTTTTTTTTCTTTACATATAATACATCGTTCGTTAATGCTTACGAAACGTTTCTTTATCTTTGTGCAATTGTCTAAGCAGGCAATCAATGGTCTACTTTGTACAAAATAAGTGTACGAAAAATATGTATTGTATATCTATTACATTTTGATAAGGAAAAAGAACAATACTAATAAAAAATAAAAAATAAAACGGAAACAACGTTCAGGTCATTTTTAGAGAAGAATATCGATTATCCGACCGAATTATATAAATACATCACACGATTTTTCACAACGTTACATGCCATTGAGAACGAGATAAAACGGTTGCACGGGAACGCATTATATTCCAACAATAACTACTACAGTACGATCACAAATATAACAACATACGATGAACTATCACTAGAACGAAAATATAATAAATGGTACACACATGCATGCATCAACTAGGTGTCTAGGTACCCACCCGGGTGTGAATCCCTGATAGGTGGGCACTTGTTGCTGCTGGATAGCAGTGGGAGCCTGAGAAGGCGCGGCCGTTACGTATACCGGGGGTGGCACGGCATGGGCTCTTGAACGCACATGAGCGTACTCCTGGTACAGGGGCTGTCCCAGATGCTGGGCACTTCCTATTACAGGCCCCCCTGCAGGACTTCTGCCCCCGCCACCGCCCCCAGGACTGAGGTGGGCCGGATGCCCATGGTGACTGTGGGTATGTCCCGGATGGGCTGCCGAACCCACCACCTGACTCTGCCTACAAAACCCAAAACAAAGTCCATCCCTTCGTTATGCAATTCCCATGCGCTCTTTACTTACTGTAAGAAGTCTCTCTAAGAGGACAGAGACCAAACCGACAGAGAATCAGGAGATCGATTCATTCCGAGATCCTTTCAGATTCACTTTTACTCTCGGTCTTTTACTTTCCGGAAATAACATAGAAATTCATGCTGTTTACTTGCCCGATTATGATATTCAGCCCGTCTGTTGTCTCGACAACGTATACACGAGCTGCCTGTCATCGGTTTGGTCATTTCTCATTCAAAGAGAAAACCTACATGCGTTCAATAACTACGTGCATATAAATCTCGCTTAACTATGCTATTCTATGTATTTATCTGCCAGATTTTTCTAAATCTATCTGTGTATGATATATTGCATGCTTCGAGTGTCGTGTAAATCAAACGTTGTAACATGCGATGCGATGCTTACCTATACTGATGCACAGTATTCGCTACCGCCCATTTCTGGTGGTCTCTGGAATGAGCAGCCGGTGGTTGAACGTACTCATGTTTGTATTCAGCTCTCTTTCCAGGCCATGATACCCGCTTGTCCGTGCCGGTCGTATACACAATGTGTTGCTCTTGAAGGTGAGGATGCGCGCTACTTGTGGTCACATACTGCAAGAAGTAGTCATGCATGTCATAGGCATCATCCTAGAAAAACATTTCCAAAAGAAAGATTACTAAGATAGGGGAGGGGGGTATCCCAATGAATATAGATCAGGATCGTCGTGCTTGTTCCTCGATACTCCCAGAAACTTTCGGTTGGAAATTTAAATCAATTATAAAAGAAAAAGGACAACGAAGAAGAAAAAAGAAATAAAAATTATATAAAATAGAATAACATAGAAAACGGAGAGGAAAGATCGAGAAACGAAAGAAAGGATTGTAATTTGAATTAAAATTTAACCTGATAGGTCGGTGGCTCTTTACAGGCTGGCGCGTGACACGGATGTGGTGCAAGGTACTCAACGCCGGGCTCCGGTTTTGTCGCAACATTCACCATATTGCATTCGGACTGTACTTTGGCCAATAAACGTTTCTTTTGCGATTGAGACGAATATCCAGAACTGCTACTGCAATCAACAACACATTATCTTCATACACAACTGTCTCGAATCATATTATAAACTTTGATCGTTGATGTAATTACCTGCTGACGTGATGTTGCTGTTGGGGTTCGTGTTTAATTAACTGCGTAGTTTGTTGATGCTGAGCATGTTGCGGTAAATGTTGGTATAGATGATTATGCGCTCGACCTGGACTAGCTTCGCCATCGCTGTCACCGACAGTTACACAACTGATAATATTTTTTCGTTGCGATCTTTGAGATGTACTATGCGTTGTTGAGTGGCCGTTAGTATGCGACTGACTACTTGAATGGGTTTGCTGTATTGGTTGAACCGCGCGTGGTGTTGACTGCGTACTAGAAGTAGAAAACATACGCGGTAAGTTACACATGAAACAGTTAGGGAGAACAGATATCCCCATATAATACAAAATACGTCAACACTCAGCATGAAAAAATGGCATTAAACGCTAGAGCTGTAAATCAGAGTATTGTTAGTCCGTCGAGACAATTGACACTTCAAGCGCTACAATCGTGTTTCTAAATTGTCTTTATTATATACAATTTTTAGTCCTATAATTTATGTATTTGTACAGGTGTAGTAACACGACGTTAATTGTTTTACAAAATTAATTTCTCAATGTGTTATGAAGCTTCGTGTTATACCATGTTCTTAGCGATTATTAACCATTAATCGATGCTATGGTGTGTGATTGTGTGATACTATGTTACATTTATATACCTTCGAATGACTTCCTCGCGGACTGGATGTCCATCGCCAGACAGGCGAGTTGCCAAATTTTGACAGGCTCCACATTGCTGATCTCCACAGCTGTCAATGATATTCATGCATGATTCCACTACTTTCTATTCTAATAAATTACTAATAAATATGTTTCACAGTGGAAACATCGTGATTGGAACTTATAATTGGAACGTATCGACAAAATTCAATAAACACAATACAAAACAACATTACAAAATCATAGACACTTGTAAACGAGACACTGGATAATCATATTTTTAAATTCAAAGAGCTACAGAAAAAAACTTTTAACGAAGCAAGATAATAACAAAGTAATAAAAATAATAAAAATTCAAGATGGCTGTAATATTTTCGATACGGTATCCACAAAACAGCAGTTCTCTTCTAATCTTATAATTGCGGACAATAATTGCTAACTACTTTCTAATATTCTACGAAAATAATTAAATTAACTTACCACTTGCCCGGTGTTTCGTCGTCGCTATCACTTATCGTGATAACAGAAACTGCTGGTGATGGTGTATCGTGAATTGTAATAGTTTGCTGCCGACCAGATGTAACTTGATGGTGTTCTACATTATGACTACTGCTGTGTTTGCTGCTGTGATGGTGTTGCTGCATGGGTTGCTGTTGCCAATGACCGCTGGAAGGTGAATGCCGTCTCGTGTTGCTCGGTGGAGTACTTTCTTTTACCCTCTTTTTCACTGGACTTAACTGCTGCGTTTCCTTTTTATGCTCGTGCCTATGTTGAGACTGCTGAGGTACAGTTACATGATGTTGATGATGTTTCGTAACACTACGCTTGCCCCAACCTTGAGGAGGATGCTCGACAAGGGCACTGGTATTGTATACTTCCGTGACAGGAAATACTGGCCTCTGATCCTTCCCCAAAACACGGGAGATTGGTTACAAACCTATCCGACCGGCTTATAAAAGTAACTGTTAAGTAAGGCAATAAGGTTTACCTGTAGAATAGCAGAGCTATCGACAATAAGAGGCCTTCCCCAATCTCCGGCATCACTCAGTAATGGCTGCTGTATGGCTGCATGTTGCGGTGGTAACTGCTGCCAAGATGGTACGATAGCGGCCATTTGACGACTTCCACCAGGCCAAGAGGTTTGTACAGCGTTCTGTGATCCAAGGATAAAATATAATTGGCCATTTATAATTCATAAACGTTTTGACATTTGTTCGTTTCAAGAATACTTACGGTTAGTAACATTTGTCGTCCAGTTTCCACCATAGATACGGGAACTGCTGCATACTGTTGTTGGGCAGCTGCAGCTGCAGCAGCAACAGCCTGCTGCGATATAATCGATGGTTGGATTTGTAACGGACCTTGTTGCGCTTGTGGAGGCTGTAAAACGTGTAAAGCACAATTAAACGATCATGAATTTTTTTTGAAACATTTGATTATATACAATATGATTATATGTAACTAAGTTAAAATAAAAAGTGTCTTATTTACTTGAGCAACAACTACGTGTTTTGCAGGACTTGGCATCGTCTGATAACTGGGTGGATGACAAAGTAGACCAGGCACCAATTGATGTGGAAAGTCGTGCACTCCACTTCGTCCGCTATTTGATCCACTTGACGAGCTACTGTACTGAGTCGCACGGCGACTACTGTTACTGTATATTTGATACTAAAAGAAAGAATACACCGTGATAGAAAATAAACTCCATATACAAAATATATAATATGAAGGAACATAAACAACAAACAATAAAACTAAAATGCGAAAGCGAAAGATCAAAACTGAATTTTCAAATAACACGATATTAAACATTGCGTCGATTAAGGGTACCGAGAAAAATTATGAACAAACCAGATTATCATATCCTGTTTGCGCAGTCCGATGTTCCCTAACCAATCGCTGTACTTGATTGGTCAACTGGTTGTTGAAGGTGAAAGTTACGGCACTACCATTTGTCGTCGGCACGAAATTAGCTACCAATGATGTTGGTGGTGGTGGTTGAGGTGCTGGAGGAGCTTGATGATGTGCTGGACTTGCAGTGAAGTCGCCAGCTCGTCGGCAAACCTCCATCATTTGGACGGAAGCCTTAACATTGTTACAATGTGCATAATCGACTAAATGGGCCAGCGTAACAAAGGCATGGTTCAGAGCCTCCCCAGGTGTTATGCGGCGCTCCTACAAATAATAAGGATACACGATAGATAAGGAATGACTCTCGCCTATTCTAGAAATTAGCCATTGTCTTCCGATCGCTGCATGGAATCAAAGCATGAACTAGATATTACTACCTGGTCCATTGTGAGCATCCTCTTCAAGAGGTCAATGAACTCTCTTCTATCTGCTTTTTCTGCCAAAAGTTGACCACCCTCCAAATCAGTCGGGACATTAACTTGACCAATATCATCTAGACAGTTAAAAATATACTTCCTCGCTTCCTTTGATTTAATACCAGTTTCAGCCTCATGCTCTTCCGGTGTTTTTAATCGCCAAAATGGATATGTACCTGCAATTCAATTAACGTTATCTGTACCTGTTCGACAAGAATATCAATTTCGTGATGGTTATGAAGTACGATACTTACTGTCCATGTCTCTGTAAAAGAATTTTGTTGTTTTGCTGGCATTGTTTAACATGTGTTCCGTTGGTAGGCCTTGCGTCTGACTTATGTATCGAATCTGATCGTATTCTGAACTACCAGGGTATAGAGGCCATCCTAAAAACAATTCGGCAACCACACAGCCGAGCGACCACATATCTATTGCTTCACAATATGGAAGTCCAAGTATAATTTCAGGTGCACGGTAGTATCGCGATTGTAAATACGTGTTGCAGACAGCTTTAGATACATGGGAAGCTGACCCAAAATCAATAACTTTTACACGATAAGGCTGACGAACTGGATCCACCAACATAATGTTTTCAGGCTTAAGGTCTGCGTGAATTAACCCCAATTGCTAAAAAGATATATTCATAAGGTTATTCGGTAATCCATAAAAAAATTAACACGAAATTGTTCCAGCATGTAATTACATAAACGCAGTTTACCTTAAGTTTCAAAAGAGCGGTGAGTACTTGTTGAAGAATCGGTCTGATATATTTGAGGGGTAGGGGTGAAAATTTATTCTGTTTCAGGAAATCATACAGATTCTGTTCTAACATCTCAAAGACCAAGCAGGTATGGGATTTGTGCTGAAAGCACTCATAAGCGCGCACAAAGTTGAACTCATCCGCATTTTCCTGACTGAGTCGAGACAGGATGGAGACCTATTCAGGATAAAAATTGCATTTAGTCATGACTTAAGAATAAAACTGACCAATCATTCATATCCTAACTCACCTCAATCTGCCCTTGGCGCGCATAAGATGGATGGTTCTTCAAAATTTTGATGGCAACTATTTCATTGGTTCCCTTTTTCCAGCATTTTACGACCTAGGGACAAAACAAACACGAAATGTCGTTTAGTTTCTATGAGCAGATAGAAATAGCACAGTTTATACAGAAGAGTAAAAAGATACTTTTACCTGTCCAAAAGTACCTCTGCCCAAAAACTCGAGGACTTCATATTGATTAGTCATAGAATAGAGAACCTCGTGCTGTACCAACTGGTAATCTCCATCCCCTTGGGGGTTGCTGCCACCGCCTCCATTGGCAGCGTTGGTTACTTGTTTGCTATGTGCCGTCATTCCTGTCTGCTTGTGTTGTTGTTGTTGTTGCTGCTGCTGTTGTTGTTGCAGCTGCTGTTGCTGTTGATTATGATGTTGCGACACTACAGTACTACCCACTGCGTTCGTCGCGTTGGCGGAGTGGACTGCCAGGCCGTCACCATTACCCTCCCTCGACCAGGTTTTTCTCTGTAGGAGGAATATACCTTATACAAAAATTTTTGGGTATTAAGAGATCGTAGATAGTTTTTGATAGCTTTAATTGGGTAGGGACGATAACGACGAACACACGCAAGACGAAACTTTGATGAATCCAAGCCGAGGCAACACAAATCCAAAACACAATCCGTAAGAATTGATGTAACATGAATAACATGACTCTTGTCTGTTAAATAAATACACACATACACACAGACATTCGCACGTTGTTAAAAATTAGTTTCAAACGCGTACGGGATGTGTAGTCAGTAGAATATGAAGAAAAATTTAGTTGTTAATGTTCTACGTAATGGTTTTTTGCATACACATCGATTTACGTCGTTTCGATGATGATCTTCGACATTGAGATTTAGCAAGCATTAAGAAACTTCGAACACTATAGCGGAAATACATCACGATGGCCGGTCATGAAATATGAAATGAAAGCCTTGACGGCAATCGATATCTAACTACGCCACATGGAAAAATTTCTGAGAAACGCTCGTACATCTGTACTTGCTTACAATATTTTCGCGATCAAAGGATCAACGAAAATCAATTATACCCCTAATTATCCGTCAGAATAACATCGTATCGATTTACGAAGCATTTAATACGATAGATACGCAAAGACAAAAATTGTTTACGGCTCTGTATGTCCGTGCGGAACGAAGCTACCTTTGTGAAAGTTGGCTCATGACAGGTATTAGACGATATTAATCCGTAGCTGTCGAACGCCGACGATTATCATTCTGTGGATACTACGTTCTCTCTCTCTCTCTCTCTCTTTCTTTCTTTCTTTCTCTCTCTTTCAGTAAAACTCTTGGTTCCTTTTTTATTCTTTTGCCAAACGACTTGACGAATCGCTGTCGTCGAAAACCACTACTTACTTCTGCGAAACAGCCAACGTGGCCAGATGACAAAGTCGATTTTCGAACGGTCATGGAGAAAAAATGGCGAGCACGATGACCGTTCGCTCGCGAAAGGAAAGAACGCGCCACTATTTTTAGCGATCGTAACGAGTTGTATCATGAACGATTGCGGAAACCAGCATGGTGAAAAATAAGCAGAGAAAAATACCGCTGGTAGACGCAAGTTTTCTTATCAGACAAAACCAACTGGATGACGAAATAAAGTATATACACGGATAAAGAACGGATCAACTCTGTCGCTAGCTGGTAGTAGAAATCGCTGCTTCGAACCAAGCTGAACGACACAGGACACGATGTGAAGAGAACGAGAAACACCTGGAAGGATACGTCCCTAGGAATTCAGGATGTCGCATGCCCCTTGAACGATGTAACAAACGCTTGAAATAAAACCGAGGCTATTTTATTTCACGATAACATTCATAAATAACACGCATAAGGACTCTGTTTCCTATCGGGACACGTCCCATCGCACGATTGCGCGTTACAAAACCGTGGAAGAAAGTCTTCTTCGGGCTTGTTTTTAGGTGAGGAGAATGGCTTCACCGTTAATACTTATTTATAGCGATTTCAAGCGGTAAGCGGCGTCTCATCGAGCGTATCAATAGCAAGGAAGAATAAAATATAGGAAAAGAAGCGACGGATTCGATAGATATAGAGTTTAAACAGCAAGAATTCGCTTAAAGATACATTATTCTCGATTGTAAATTTGTGATCTAAGCGTTTACGAACGTACGACCAACGTTCGTCTTCTACGATAATGGAAACGAGACCAAGAGAAAGAAGGATCGAGACGAGGATAAGTCGACTTTCCTCGACGCGATCACGCGGGTCAGAAGAGAATTATCGGTAAGAGAAAATCGGAGGAAGTGGCACCAACCTTCTGGCCACAGCGTTGGTACGTGTCTAAGAGCTTGATCGTCGAGGCTCGTACCAGGGTCTGTTGGTTCGGGCTACTCTTCTGCAGCGCATTATTGTTGTGCAGCGAGCTAAATGCGGTATTAGCACCGTTCACGGAGTACCGTTGTTGCAGACCGGTATTGTCTAATTGGTAGTCGCCGGTCGATTGAACCAATGCGTGTTGGATCACCGGCTGACTCACGTTGTACTCCAACTTGCGTTTCTTGCTGTGGTGGTGAACGGTGTTGTTACTGCTGCTGCTGCTGCTGCTGCTGCTGCCGTTGACGCTACTCGTCTGCTGTGTTTGGATGAACATGTCACACATTCCCTGTAATTATAAAGGGAAACACGATCGTTACTATTTCACACGATCGTTCTTCGCGAGGTAAAGACGTTATCGGGCGTTCGAATGTTGGAACGTTTCTCGAATCGGAAAAATGCTGACAGAGAGCGGTTCTGATCGCCAGTTTGATCGAGCGAGATGACTCGTTTCTACGATCTACAATTGTGTCTCTCTAATCGTACAATAAGTCAGCTAACAAGCGATATACCGCTGTTTCCGATTCGACAGCAAATGATAAATAACGGAAAAGCGTCAGCAAAACTAAAAATAAAACGAAAATGAACAAAGTTAAGTGAACAAAACTACGGCAAATGGAGGATAGAGAATAGAAGAGGATACAGAACGGCAAGAGTTTCCGTATATTCGTGGATGGATTTTATTCCGAGGCATGTTGTTGCGAGCAGTGGGAGATCGAGCCAGAGAAAAGAGGGGACCCATCGTGCGTCGTTCTGATTTAGGCGAACCGAGAGAGGAGCCCACAGCTCGCCATTGCGACGAGGCGACGCGCGATATATAAAAACGTACGCAACTAACAGCCGACCACGACGACTATGAATATTTTAGAATCTCCTTCACGTACATGTGCCTTTGTATGGTTCCACGCTGATTCGGGCCAGCGGCTCTCAAAAGGCATCTACCGAATATCAGGTTTCTGCGCGTTGACACTCCGAGTAGCTGCAACAGGGCAAACATATTGGGTTGGTCTCTCTCGAGCTAACGCTTCTACATACTCCGTTATTAATCGTGAAATTTCCCTACGCGAAAATCGCATCTGTTTCACCAGATCCAGCTATAGAAATCAAGTTTCCCATAATTTCCAGAAAATCCCGGGTATACTTCCAGGAAATACAGAATATAATGCGATCGATTTCTGGAGCGCTCGTTTCTAGCGCCGGTAAACTAGCACTTATGAAATTAAGCTTTAGATAAGATAACGCTTGTGCCTTTCTTTCCTCTTATCGATCGCGAAAGAAAGCTTCGCGAGTGCACGAGCGAGAATCGACGTTACACGTCGCAAAGTAAAACTCGACAGTAGCATAATACGTAGGTGTATCCCGGTGTGGAAAAGGAAAACGAAACATGACAAAGAAATACCGTGGCTCGGTCGACCGCGTCCCGGATCGATCGGCACGTGACGAATGTTTTGGAAACTTTCGTTAGCTCCGATTCGGTTCTCGCCCCCGCGGCACCTCCACACGCGTTAACACATGTCCACGATCTTTTCTTTCTCTTTCCCTCTTCCGGCTATCCCTCTTCATCCGCGTGCACGACGTGCTCTAATTATAGTGCTACTTGTCAGAAATAGTGTTGCTCCGTATTATGAACGATCTACGGTACCACCAAGTACAGTTACGTTTATGTTAACTGTCTCGTTACTCGGTGAGAGAGAGAGTTCTGTTTAATTGGTGCACCAAAGACAACGCGATATCGCGAATCGTATTGTATATTGTGCACTGTAGTCCAGAAGTACTTGGGCACCTGGGATTTTCTACTCCAGCCGATTAATATTAGCGAAATTTTACAAATCGTAAGTTACAATAAATTCGCTTATGCAACAATAACAAATTACTAAAAGGAATTAGATTTTGCAACTGAATTATACAAATGATTAGTTATCCGATTGAGATACGTAAAGTAGAGTTGCAAAAGAGAAGTCTACAACTTGTAACTTGTCAAATTACTAATATTATTAGCTGGTAAATTATTTTGCAGGGAGACCCTGGTGTAATTCGATCAAAAAGTTGTGATTTTCGTTGTATTGTCAAAGTTGTGGGTGAGTTTTCTCTACTAAAGTTTATCTACTATTAACTCTTCATAATTGTGTCTAATAACCAGGACCAAATGTTCTGCTAAAATTAAACTGAAATAAACAATATACCGGCGTGACTTAAAAAATCCATTACCGTCTCTAATAAATATCTGACACTTCGTAGAATCTACATAAACATTTAGAATATGGCCAAACACATGTTCCAGCTGTTCTAAGATCTTAACATTGAATAGAGACGTTTAAAGTTTTCATTCAGATATCTCCGCAGAATCGCTTCTATCGTTTATGTCATTTTTACGACTAATGAATTTATGAGAGTAGATCACTTGATTTCTGAGAATTGAACGTTAATAGTGTGGCTGGATAATGAAATCGAGAAACTGATAAAGAATAGGATTGATAATTTTGGATATTGAAAGGCTAGCGCGTCAACAGATTACGTGTGGTATCAATAGATCACGAATCTATTCTTCGTTGAAATCTTCTCAATATATCGCGTCTCTCGCGGCGCTTGGCTAAAAATTAATTAGAAGCTATGTACAAAACTACTCGAAAGCTACTACGAATTCGCGACTCGTTGGTCGTGAGCTAAGTTTGAACGCGAATCGCCTCGTCACCGTCGCGTCGTCTTTGTGCCAAACTATTCTCTCCCTGCACGCTCTTCTCGACGATCGTCAAGTTTATAAGATGAAATCAGTGGAGAAGAGTAAGTAGCAGGGCTAGAAAGTTTCGTCTCACGGTACCTCGTCACGCCAGGTAAGAGAAGGAAGAAAAGAACGATCGTAAATGTGGGTCGTAGTATAATTCCAGCGGATGGCCGGTTGGCGAGAAGGTGAAAAAAGCCGGTTGTTGGCTCGACGACGAATTTCGGTAGCATGCCTTGGATCAGACGAAAAACAGGGCTGGTGAAAACGAAGAAAAATGTGAATAGACGTCCTCCTTGACTAGTGGTGTTTGAAGAACGAAGCGCTATCCGAAGTACGTCGTAATAAGAGTAGCAACTTTACGTAATAGCTGAACGTAGCAGATAGCGGATCGAAGGAGTTTCAGCTTACTATTCGTGATCAGTCGACTTTTATATATTATCATGTCGATTGGTTATTGCAAAGTTCAGCAACGGATCCAACTTTTCAGACAATTACGTAGCCATCAATTAAAAAGAACGAAGAAAGAATAAATAAAAAGCAATAGTGTTGGCTCGTGACATCGTGATAAACATGATACATCGAACACAACGGACGATCTTTGCATTGCAAAGTCGCGTTGTCGAGCGTCGTCGTTGATCTCTCCCGACTTATCTACGAACGACTCGCGTATAATCGTTTCGAAGCGACGGCACACAATAACGGAAAAAAGCGAGTAGGCGCCGACCAGCAAACAACGCGATTAGCGTACCTAATCTATCGCGATTTTTCGTGACCGACGAGTGGTTCAGATTTGTGAAACAATTCACTCTCATGGCACAGCCGTGACTCTCCAAACGTGGACAGCTATTGTTTCTATCGCGATATAGACTGGCGACTGGCGATGAGTCACTTTCTCTCTCTCTCTCTCTCTCTCGCTCGCTCTCTTGTCTATCCGTGCAAGTTGCGCGAACCAACGAAACGAAAGTCCGACTTTGCCGAGTTTGCGCTTGCTTGCGATGGTACTCGCGCGTTCCAAGCCGCAGTCTACGACGCTACCCTTGCAAAAGGCTACGAATAATCGCGCGCAACGTCTAGACTACGGTATACAGTCATCGTGGTGACTCAAGCTGATCGCTAGATAAACGGGAAACCCGAAAAGACCCGAAACTGACCTAGCTTTCGTAGAAACTTTTGCCGCGGCATGGAGTCACCACCGATCGAACAATGAACCGTCCAGATGAATCACGAAGATATTGTAACTTCCCGAACGGGAAAGATAAAAGTCAACTCATTTTCAGCGCGGATGCAAGGAGAATGCAAGGAGAATGCGAGACACGTTTGACGCGAGCAAGTTAGAAACGCGTCGAGGCATCGATTCCATCGGCTATCAATTGACCAATTCTTTGTATCTGACGCGAGAATAACGACCGTTCCAGAGGATATTTTCGAAGCTGCGACGAATGCAAGGAAACGATCGAAAACGCCATACACCAGACGTACGTACGTCGTTTCACTACTTTCTTGCTTTAGATAACGGATTGTTGTCGTCGATGAATCGCGGTATTCGTCGCTTAGACGATTGATAACGCAAGGAAAATGACTCGAAACAACTTGGATAACACAAGTTTCTACTTTTCGCTGCAGAGTCGTACTTCGAGATACAGACACGCGACAATAAATCGAATCTTACTGGGCCGTATACCAAATTGTATCGAGTTGAAACACTGTCCGATTAAGAAGTACGCGCTCGCAAACTCGCGTTGCTTCTCCTCGAAAGAGACAGCGAACAGTTCGAGCCCGTCCGTTGTCGTAAATTAACCGTCTAGTATCGCGATCATAAACGTCTGCTGTTACGTCTTGTATTTATAACCTGCAATCGCGCGCACAAAAGTTCGCCGACAAATTGGATGATCATGCGTTAGACTCTTCGTTTCTACTCTAGCAAGTTTTCACGCCGCTGCTAACAATCGTTGGAATAGGATAGTGGTAAGGTCATGTTTGCAAGTAATCCACGAGTATGTACATGGTCGTGTACATGGAGTACGAGTCGTTTCGAAAGGATTGCTGCAATTATTACCAAATTGTTATTAAAGCAAGCTTCAATTTTCACTGAAACGAATGTTTCGAAGAGAACATATTTGAAGAGGTTGTTGCAGTAAGTGCTTTCTCCAATGTTGCGAACAAACCAACGAAAACCAACTCAACATCAAATCACTTTTCCAAACGTGTTACAAATTCATAGACGATTAATGTTTGCAATAATAAAGTAAAGTATTTTTGGATATGGAACTTACATCTTTCTTTCTCTCGCAGTCAGTTCAATTTATATATGGGAGCTGCTTCCTTACTGCTGCAAACTCTTCATTTTCTTTTTTACGTTTTCGATCTGTTTCCTCGAGAAGAATCATCACAATTTATTCCTCTATGCAATTTCGTCCTCGACAACGTTTCGTAACTCGTTATCCTTCGCTCGAAAGCAATTTCCAACGAAAGTCTTGAATCTGTCTCCTCATTTTCTTGTATCTTAGATGAGAGATATTCGCGTTTTCCAAACACTCTGATTCGGATATAAATCAATAATGGTAAGTGGGTATTATCATAACGAAGCATGCAATTATATAATTGAAGAGCACACAGGAAAAATGTGAGATGCTGTATCGTCGTTGAATTTTTATTTCAATGTCACTTGGTGGCTAATATATACAACTGAACATCACAGGAAGAAAACATGATAACTACATATCTGTTGATTATCTAATATTAACGTCAGTTTTGATCAAGCAGAAACATTTTAATACGACGATTGAAAAACAAGCTATTAAGACAAGGAATATTTTAGTACCTTCGATATTTTGAAGAGAGTGAAGAAAATAAAAGAACGATTTTGGTGACACGACATTTTTTGAAAATCAATTGAGCTTTAAAATTGGTATTATAGTCCTCAATTGAAAAGAAAACGATTTGTCCGAACACATAACATTGTCTCATAAAAATTAGTAGTAAAACTATAAAATTTTGTAGGCAATATGGAATGATCGTGTTTGAAATGTTCAGTAGAATACAAAAATACATATTTAACACCGCAAGCAAATAAAGGGATAACCTTGGTAAGGAATTAAGTAATAAAATAAAATTAGCTATTTGGAATTTAAAAATTCTTACGTGAATCAACGACGCACGTCGGGAAAACAACAAATCGCTGCTCAATATTATGTAAGAAGCCATTTGAGCCGATTAAGCGGGTACCGTTTTTCACCATATCGTAGAAACTTCGTCAGTCGATTGTTAAGATTACTACACAATAAACACATTATACGCCTCTTCTTCCCTTGTAAAATTCCACGCTTTCCACGCCGACCAGCCGTACGCAAGATAACGGTTCCTTCGACAATGGAATTTCCCGATTAAACTGTTCTATGTCACGTTTACACCCTTTTAGACTTATATCTCTCGTCCGAAACGTGTATCCTTCCGCAACACGTGTCCTATGATATTTACGTGTGTAAATCGAGACGCTATTTGTCTGCAACATTCCTTGCTATGCGTCACATCGAAGACCAACTCGTTCATATTCGAATTTTCTGCTAGCGATGTGAGTGGCAAAATTTTACGACCAACATCGGCTCTTAAACGCAATTTAGAAGTATTTACGAATTTCTATTGAACTACCCAACAACCTTCTAAAGGAGCATTTGTTTCATCAACAAACTACAACCAAGTATCCCGAATACAATGTGGAAATTCAAAACGATGATTCATTAGAAATTCCAGTTTGGTTTCGTGCCGAAGAAAGTTCGGAAGGGGAAGATAATAAACATTAAGGGATTTATCTTAAGGGGAAATCCCTTAGAAATATTATTTTAATTCTATGTCCAAGATAATCGGATAACAAAATTTCTTAGGAATTTTGCTCGGATTTCATTTGCAGACCGATGCGGAAGAAATAGATAAGTCTATTCTTGTTTTTCTGATTTTTACGTCGCTCTCGAATAAAAAGAGTATGTATTTCAAGTATGAAAGAATTGACGAAGGGAATAGTCTGATAAATTTGAAGATACTTTGAAAATAAGCCATAGATCCGCAATGTTTTGTAAAACACGAAGAGAATATTAACTACTATCGTTACTATTAGTCTGTGTAAATAATGATACTAATGTTTTCCAAATGTCCAACAGGATGATACAAAATATTTAATCCTCAAATCAGATGAAGAGATAGTTCCGATACAGAATTAATTTATAACGAATTTTGAATCTTAACATTCCTTTACTATAACTTCCTTAAAAATGTTGATCCTATTTCATATCGGAGAAACGAACGATTTTTCAGCACGAAACGCATGAGAATAAAAGTCGAAGAACAGTATCGTCGATTGGAGGAGCATCTTTATCCCATTCGTTCCAAGGAACACTGTAACAAGATTCCACAGTGTTTCTATCGATCAAACAGTGTAACAGACGTTTGATGAGTCTTGTGTGTCGCGTTCTATTTGTGTTTGCAAAAACCTACGCTAAATTAAATCGAATTGGAAGCGTGTCAGAGATGGTTTCGAGTGGAATCGTGGTTTACGACCGACGAAATAACCAGATCTACCAAGTAAGCGACGAGTCTCGCGTTCGAGCGGTACGAGCAAAAGGATACCCGAGCTTTCACCAGAAGATAGGGGTATTCAGACCAAGCTTAGTCCTTAAACGGAAGGCCATGAAGCATGGAAAATTCCGTTGAACGATATAAGCGAATAGAGAGGGTTTTATTTCATCAAAAAAAAAAAAAAAAAAAAAAATACGAAATTTCTTTGTAGAATACAAATATGATACGAAAGAAAGATCCATTTTCTTAAAAAAAAAAAAAAAAGGCATTGAAACATCTCTTACGATTAAGAATATAATTGTAAAATTAAAAGTTTGTATATCATTTAGAGTAGGAATTTCGACGAAGATTATCTTGCGATTATTTTGCAAAAGTTCACTGTCAAATGAATTTTTCGCTTTAAGTATATTCTAACATAGCGATATCTAAAAGAATCTTTTAAGAGGTATTTGATATAAGGATATGGCGAGTGAAAGAAAGCAATGCAACAAATAAATATCGTTACACAATTATGCAAGATGATTTACGAAACTGGAGCGTCTTATCTCTTTCTCGGATAAAGTTAAAAGAAAATGTTACAGAAAAAAGATGAATAGTTGCAAGGAAAACTACGAATATTTCCCGATGATTTTTCTTCGCAAGTGTAATGATGTATATGCATTTCGCAGTTATATTATTTCTTGAAACGAGAACATTTCTTATCGTAAACCAAATCGTTTACTCATTCTACATAGAAAGGTATTAAGACAACAACAACAATAACAAATAACAATAACAAGGTCGAAAATTTAGTATTTTAAAAGATATTTTAACTTCAATTTTGTAGAATTTATTATTTGAAAGACAGGCAGAAATTTAACGTAGCACTCTCGTGTTTAAATGAAGGATAATTAAACAAATTTTTTATAAGTATTATATTGGTCACTGTATTTAAAAATAAAAATAAAAATCGTTGGAATTTCATAAACTCCGTCTTGCCAATCACGATTTCAAATTCTTTAAAGTATCGTTTTTGAAGTATAAAGTGGGAAATCTATCCGAAAACTCTCACACACCACTGTATAAGAAATGAGTATTCGAAGATTTTAAGGGTGAGCTTGGCCACCTATCTTGCTTTTATCGCGCGATATCGAACGTATTCCTCATTTAAGGTTACCCAAAGATCAACAAATGTCCCAGAGCGCTATAGCAAGTTCGTTTAATGTATCGATCGATATTCGGTTTACTCCACAAACTTGCTCGTGATCGCCTTGAAATCACGAAACAACCATTTTCGATCAAACTTCCTCATCGCCGTACAATTTCGTGTAATTATACAATATTTCATTATAATGTCTTTAGAAACAATAACTATCGTTGAGCATAGTTGATGTATGTGCCTTACCGTTCCTAATATACAAGGTGATTGCGAAATCGTGATTTAAATGTATTGAGGAAAAATGAGGAATGAGTCAAACATGGACAAAGGTCATTTTTGTTATGAACCCTGGATATTTTGGTAGATGTGAGTTTAACTAATTCTCGACCGAATATGGAAAAACAATCACAACAAAATTATTTTGTATATGAAAATAAGCTAAAATAAGTTTTTCTTCAAAAAACTGTTCACGTTTAGTCGGGAATTAATCTGATAAACGCAGTTTGGACAAAATTTCGATTCTCTCGTAAAAAAACTCCGAATGCAAAATCCTTGCTTCAGGTTCTCAACTTGTTTTTGCGTCTACAGTAGTGTCCAGTCTATTGTTCACTCCTGTCTAGCTGGGTGAATCAGGCAGATTCACATATCTAACCTGACAAGTTTTCAAACTTGATTTCCTTAAAAGCAAATTCTTTATCCTTCATTTTAGTTTCGTTTTCAGTCACAGAATCTCCCTGACCCCATTTTTATCATGAATTACAATGAAATACACCTTGTATGTATATCAAGCAAATTATCAAACTGCATTTTCTCGAAAACAAAGCATCGTATGAAAAATTCGACATTTCCAAGTTATTTTTACATGAGGAATCACGTCCTTTCCGCTTGTATCACGATATATTACCATAAAACGTTGTTTCGTGCTTTGTCATTCGCCTATCGCGGTGTTAAAAACGAAACGTGGTTTGTAAGAGGAACAGGAAAAAGTAAATGGAACGACGTACGTTGATATATACACGCACGCACGACGAAGAGAAGTAGTAATCGTAAAGTGTGGTAATGTCCTTCTGGGAGGTGCTCGTACGTGTCGAGAGGTGGACCTCGAAATGCCGAAAGGCCTTTCGGAAGGCCACGTTTGAGGAAATCTCGTAGAAACGAGATAAAAAATGCTGGGCGAGCACACTATGCCGCCGGTTGCCACTTCCGATTACTTCGTTTGCCTCACGGACTGCCAGACGGCGGTCGATAATTAGAAAACGATAATCAAACGCGACAATATAGAGCACCAATCGATCTGCGGATGAACGCGCAGAACTCCGAGGAACAGGGATACGGATGAAACTAATTGGATTTTCAGTCGGAGTTCCACGGGAAAACGATTCGATGATTATTTTTCTTTCTATCTTGAAATTGCTTTCGCTTGCTATTTCGTTTTCGAAATGGAAAGAGAAATGTAGTTAGTGGCTCGTCTTATTTCGAAAGATTAACGTCTTTCTTTATAATATCGAGCTACATTTTCGACTATCTCAGAAACTAAACCGATCGTGTTCTCCACTTTCTGTTAATTCCTCAATTTCATTACTCGAGTGAACAATTAATGTTCAGTTCTCAAGAAACAAATCATTTAGTTCCATAAAGTCATCTATCAGGAGAAGGTAACATGAATAATAGCAAATTTGAAGAACAGCATTCGTAACATCATCATTTTCCCGTACTTGATTTATGTAGTTGACCAATGTGGCTTCTAAATCACTCATTTCTGAAGTGAAACAAGAGGAGTCTCATAATCGTATCAAAGTTCAATTTTAACCCTGAATTTGTTTTAAAATTATAAAATCATAGATTACCGAATACAAATTCTACCCTTCTCAGTTATAGTATTCTATCTACTATATCGAAACCGAATAAATTCGAATTTTTATCATATTCATTGTGCTATCTTTATTTTGCCTCGTTCAGTTTAAAGTGTTTGGTCATTATTTCGGAACATCCTATATAACCTCACTTAAAAAATAAAAAACACCGATATAGTTTAAATATTTCAGCATATCTTAAAAAATGAAAAGACGCTACATAAGACGTTTTGACTAACATGGACAAAATCGTGTGTAGATACCTTGTTAAAGTATTAATTAATCCTAACGTATATACTACAAAAAAAGAAAAACGGAAAACTCATGAGGCAAGAGTTGATATTGATCGACATCGCGAGCAGTTTTCGATCCGTCGCTAAAATATAATTTCAGCCGGGGGAAGAACCATTCGACGGCAACGTAGCACGATTCACAAAACGAAACGTGGTATCGATACGAGAGTCTCCCAGCTAAGCGGAAATAAAAAATATCGCTACTGCCTGTGACAGTAGGTTTTAACGTAAAAAAGACAAAAAAAGAGAAAGGAACGAGGACGGTCGCGCGTTGGTAAATGATCCAGATACTTTATAAACTTTGGCACGAAGCAACCGACGGTGTGTTATGTGGATGGGGAATTTCCAGGCGAGCTTACGCGCGTGTTGAACGAAGCAACGAAAAGTGCTAGGATTTCGTTCGTAATGAAACATCGTATATGTATATATATATACATATATACGTACGCTATCGACGTACAACTCGGTGACACGTAGAAATCGCGATCCAGTAAACGCTTCTGCGACGCGACTTCCAGCCTACGTGCACGCAGTTGCTTGGTCGACAGATGTTCTTCGCTCGCGTGTTACAATTCACAAACTTTTCCACTCGGTCGGCACGACTCCGTTTGCGCTGGCATTTCGTCCAATTTCAGGAATACTACGCGTTTCGTGAAATTGCATCCCACTGCGCAACATATTATCGAGATCCACGCTCGAGACGATCGTTACGATTAAAAAAGTTAGGCAAAACGTTACCACGTCAAAAAGTTATTTATCAAGCTCGAAACGCGCACGCACACACCTACCGACGATTGCTTTCATTGATAAAAGCATAAATCGACGGAAATGAAAAACACGGATCCGAACATATATCTTCTACCTAACGACGACGCATGCAAACCGACATTCTGAGGTTATGTTCGCCTTTCCAAGCTTTCGGCAACAGATGTTTCCGATTCAGCTTCCCGTTTCGCGATCTCCTAGGTGGCTGTCGTGTCGACGTCGCACGAAACCTGGTGCGGAGAAAAAATTTAAACTGTCACGCCGCTAACCTGATCAATTTACACCATATGATCGCGCGATCAGCCTACTGGTTTTCGCAGAAAAGTTTCGTGAAACGAACGAACGGCAATTGACCGAAGTTCACGAGGGGGAAAACTTTAATTTGTTTACGTTTTCAGTTTATCGAACGTACGTATGTTCGTGAGAATATACGCGTTCGCAATATGATAAGCTATACGTGAATCGCTCGACCGAGAGTGGAACGGGTAAGACACGCGAGTCACGGTATCTTCCGGTAACCTGTCAACCGCAAATATCGTCGGTAGAAATATAGAAAAGCATCATTTCATTGATTCGTACGCAAGGGATAGAAACACACGAGATTAACGGCGTGTCGGAAAGAAAGAGCGAAGGAAAGAACATGTTACGGATCGTCGGCAAAATTGAAGTAGGAGAGAAAAGAAGAAAAAGAGAAACATACCTCTCGGTTCTTGGCCAGTGTCTCTCTGTTCAGGGACGGGCCCGACGATCACGTAGCAGCATGTTCTGTTTATTCCCGGGTTATCTTTTCCCCGTCTGGTTTGTCGGGCTCTCGTTAGCGACACACAGCCATCTTGCGTAGTGCCTGGCCTGGCTCGGTCGCTTTCGGTACGATGGCCTCCGTGAGCGCGACAGAGAGGATAGTCGCGGTGAATAGGGGGATTCGAGAGAAGGAGGGAATGAAACGTAACAGAAGAGAGAGCGAGAACCACGGCCCCGCCGAAGTGCGTGTCTCACCAATATACACGCGTTATACACCGAAGTAGCACCAGCAATACCACACCGCCGCCGCCACCACCACCGCCACGACCACCACACCACTACTACCAATACCGCCACTGCCACCGACGTGGAGGCACTGCACCTCTCTCACAGTTTTCGCCACTTTTTCGCACGGCCCTCGCCCACCTCCGTCACATACATATTCCGTGGAGCAGCCAGCGTTTGCGCGCACCTTCGTTTTCAACACGACGGATTTTCACCCAGACAGAACAGGGTAAACGCGACGAACCCGTTATTTACCCGTTTACCGATGTCTTCTGTCAATTTGACCTACCATACTCTCTTCTCTGTTTTGTTCTGTTGTTAGCGTTGCACCACTGCTACGGCCGTCGTAGACGCTACTGCTGCTGCTCCCGTTGCCGCTAGTCCACTACTGACTGCCCGTACCCGTACTCGTACTCGTAGTACCTGTCGTTCCAACGCGCACGACTGCGATCGGGGGATCGCTCGGGCTCGGCTGCCGCACGACTGAAACACTTCGGCCATCTTCGGTACGCCTCGGCGATTTGCGCTCACTTTCTGCGCAGGGGCGGCGATATCGTGGGCGCATCAAGCGCCCCGTCCCCGTTTCCTCTTCGATGACTCATGTGCCACGCTCTGACGTATACGCGCTCCAACTCCAACCGCCACCGTCGCTTTAAGAAACCATCGAGGCCTCTTTATCGCGTGAATCTGCAGGACATATGGATACGTTGCTACGTGAAAATGTTGCAATTTTATTCGATCAAAAAGGGACGTGTATAATTCCTTCGTTCAATTAAATCTTCTGGAACCGATCAGTTTGCATGTTGATTTTTGAAAGCGTACCCCGCGTTTCGTGTTTCGCTGTTCCGATCTTCGCCGCAGCGTTCGCGTTCAAGGGAAATCGCAATGACGTCGGCGAATGACGCTAGTCGCTAATGGTCTTTCAACATATGTAGATCGATCTGTGTAATTTTGTTTTCGTTAACGAGCGTTCTTATCGAGGATCAGCGTGTACGCAACGCGTGCGCGAAACGTTCGTTTTGTTTGTTAATTTTGCAACGCTGGGTTACATGGAAATAAACGTCTCGTGCAATTATTTTCACCATCGATTTCTTGTTTTGCCGTGCGCCACGGTACGCCGGTCTCTGACGAAAAAAAAGGACAAGACAACGGTATACGGGTGGTCGAACCAGCTATTTGTAATCATCGTAGTGAAACAAACGGAAACAAGTAAAATACCAAGCGATCTAAGGACTTTCACGGTCGTACTACCATCGAACAAAATGAACGCGCTCGTACCTCGCGATTAATCGTTAATCTAATCGAACGGCAATGCGCGAAAGGTCGAAAGTCTCCTGTTTTTACATCAAATTCATGCAAATCGTTTTTCCATGAAAATGTCGAACAAGAACGCATGCGATGAGTAAAACAATACTCCATCGAGGACGCTTTATCGGACTTGAACTTTGTAGTTTCTGAAACGGACGTTTTACTCGTTTATGCCGTCGAAACGATTTAGCGTTTATTTGATCGAAGGACACGGGACTCGAAGAACCAAGCGTGTGCCGGAAAGGATGATATCTTTATGACTACTTCGTTCGAATGACGGAGTATTAATAACGCGGCGGTGGTCTTTTCGTAAATTACAAAAATAGCTACCCGCTTTACGAATTGCCGATCCGATCATGTCCGGAAGCTACGCCCATTCCTTGAAACTCGTCTCGAGTACTTTTTAGAGAAATGAAACAGTCGTCCCTGATCTATGGGGCGATAGTCAGTCTAGTCGATAGGTTCGCAAAAGTAGGCGAAAAGTAGTTTGAAATTTCGGCCTCTAGATTAGAAGATAATCCGTTTGCGCCCGAGCCAACTGAAACCGGATCTTTCTACGTCAGACCCGGCCAGTCTAAAGATACAGTCGCTCTTTTTCTCGTATAGTACGAAACGCGATCTCGCATCGCGCTTAGAAGAATCGCACGATCGAATCGACCGAGCGGAGGGTTGTTTCCACGGGAAATTCGTGAGAAAATTTTTTCAAACGGAACGGAAGATTCGCTGATTCGAGCGTGGCTAAGCGAAACGTTTACGATCCTATTAGAGTCTGGCTTGTTCTAATCGCGTACCTGGCGACGCATGACGTCATTGGCCATTAAAGGATAGCAGTTCTCTCGGGCGGGACTCTGAATTTTCCAATCGGAACGTGAAAATCCAACTCGTCTATAATACGTTCCCGGTATACTGCGCTAGAGGCGCAACGTCGTCGAGGTCTCGGAGCGAATTGGGTCCACGGCACCGACCCAGAGGAGGGTGCAATAAAGAGAGCCAGGCCGTACGTACGACGGTTTACGCCCCTCCCTCGATCCCACTTCGCCACATCGTATCGCACCCCACTCTAACCATCGTGCTTCTGCACCCTACTTTGAAAATCCCTCAACGGTTTCACAGCAAGTGCCTTCGAAAATGGACAAAGAGAAAGAGAGGTTTGGAAGCCTGCAGGCACCCGTCTTTCGTACGAAAATTCACGCGCTCCTGTCTGACCTGAAAACGCAATAAATAGCGTTCGTCCCGTTATTCTCCTTTCTCGGCCGGCTCCGGCAGTATATATACCGACAACGTCCATCCGCTTTCCGAGAAAAGTTGCACCGTTCTTCCATTATTGTACAGAGAAAGTTATACGACACGCCGTATTATCCAGTAGAGAAAATTATTTGTCAGATTTTTAAGTTACAAATTAAACGACCCTTTGCTTATCAGCTTTACTTTACGATGTGATTTCGACGATTGTCTCTCAGTAACTAAACTGTCCCTTTTCTTCTCGTCATTCTCCTTGGCTTCACAGATTAGAAAAAATGTTCCTTTTAATGGGCTGCACTTGAATTTTTACATCACATCGGCCTATTCCAACGTTACCGTTTTCAATGACGGTAAACTGCTTTTCCTCGTAGAACGCGCGAGGTATGTGTAATACGATCGTGGAGAAAAGCAACGTCGAGGACTCGAATTGCGACTCGCGGATTGGAAAGTCGATGGAGATTATACGAGAAAGAGATCCGTGTTCGATCGGCCGAATAGGTGAAAAATTAAAATCGACGCTATTTGCGTAGTTATCGAGGTATCTCGAGTCAGCCAAGTCACGTGGCTTTTTTCTTGCCAAAAAGTTAAGTTACATGCCTCCGTGGCGACTGTCATCGTCGATATTAGCCGGCAAAGTCACCTCGCGAGTTTTCGATGCGACCCACACCGTACACGCGCCGAAGAGATTTTCCACGTGTCACTGGGTCAGTGCACTTGCTGTCCTGCGCGGGAACGTGAATACAGATCGCTCTCTAAATATCAGAGTACCGCGAACCTCCGTATTCGCCCGCGGTCTTTAAAGTTCATCCAGGAACGTACGTCTTAACGAAAATACTCGGTGAAGATCGTTGAAAGCATTTTGAAGAAAAAGGTCGATAGTTTTCAATCGAACGATCTAAATAATTTAGACTATTGGTTACAATTACAATGAATCCGTTTTCCGACGAACTGTCGTTCCGGCGAACGAAATATACAAATACGATTTAACCAGCGAGTATCGTGGCTTAATGACATAATGTATAATTGACTGTGTAAATACTCTCGGAATGTCTGCGAAGTATGGATATACTTGCGATAAATATCTTGCAACTTCTCTATACATTTTCAGTGTTTGTTTTAAAGATGCACCAATACAATCGTGACGATCGTATCTCATTACAGTATTAATGCAAAATGTTATATTATGTAACATTTATACGGTGTATTAAGTACTAAGTTTTCACAATGTGTATGTTTACAGTACATAAATGTTTTATAACTTGCATATACGTTTCCAGATTGGTTTCAAATTCTGCTGCTATCATCACGATACATAATCAACTTCGATCGTATACGAGTAGCAATGAAATTTCAAAAAATTTTGTCCAACACACGTAACATATTCGTAAAAATATTTCCTTCTTTCAGTCACTGTATGTACTCGTACATTTCATTGTTTCGACGTATTCGTCGGAATACGCATCCACTGTAGTCATAATCTTATACACCTCGAGTGTCACCTGAATTGTAGCGAATTGTACAGATCGGGCCGAGCGTAGTTTGGACGAATGGAAACACGCGGACACGGTGGACGATCGCGAAACCGATGAACGTCAACGGCGGGTTACCGTTCCACTCGAAACGAGCCAGGCAGCTAACATTTTCGCGAGAAGCCTCGCGGCACCGTCGCGTCGGTGCGTCGTTGCGAAAAATCATTCCCGTTGAAGGTGGTTTCTGTCTGCGTCTCTGTCCGCTTCCTATCGCTTCCCTGTCGCGCAATACGAAACGAGTTTCCAACACGATTCAATGCCTCGGTCTGCAAATGTGAAAGTACATTACTGTCAGCTCTGAAAGTCGTTTTGCTCGAAGGTTTACCTCTCGAGCGGCCCTGGACCGTTCACCGAGAAAAGAATCGGCTAGTGAGGACGAAGCTTACGCCAGGCGAAAAATCACCGAGAAATTTATAACAAAATCCCTCTAACGTTGACGTAACGGATAATAATAAATAGTCGAGGAAATTGTGTCTGCGATCCAAATGAAAGCAGGGCTGTATGGCGGTTCTATTGTGTACACAGCACGAAAGATCTTTGCTTTGCTACAATTAGTCATCGACAGGCTAATCCCTCGTGACCGTACCTTTTTCTTTCCTTCATAAAACCCATCTTTCCCTTTTAATAGCTTTGTCAGGTAGCAAGTACAATTCATTGGACTCGGAGAGAAGTTTATGAAATTTAAGCAAAAACACTTAGGCACTTAGGACGCGTAGGACATTTGGTTGGAAAATTTATCTCTTTGTCAATTTTACATTTTCCGTTTGACAATGCTGCTTTTGCTGAGAATTAGCCGTACCCTTTTTAACAACTTTGTAATGACCTGGGTAAGGACAATTAGAATCTTATATTATGGAACTTTGTAGTTTTTAAAGGTACACTGGAGAGAATTAAAAGGAACGATGATTTACTAGCCGAGGAACGTCCCATTTAGATTCAGAATCGATTGCACTCTTCAATGACTAGTTTTACATCCTTCTAAAATAGGCAATCATTTTGCCAGTGGATAACGCACTACGTTTTTCCATTTCAAACGTATGTATCTTTTGAGATCGTGAATTTTTGTCGAAAAACGACAAAATATTCGAAACCTCGACAATAATGTGGTTTTTGAAGAAAAATTATAAAGCGAAGTCAAAAGTCAAGATGCGTTATCAAAGTTGGTATCGATGAGCCTACCGTGAAACAGACAAAGAAACCAAAATGACGACGGAGAGGGACGAGTAGTGGATGCGATTTAACTTCGCGTCGATCTCTGCGAATCTTTATGACGCCACAGTGCGTCACCGTGCACACGGAAAAATACTCGAGCGCACAGGAAATATCGGAGGCAAAACGCGGAGCCCGTAAGTCGTGGTCGGAAAATATCGAGAGGAGGAAGGTACTCGAGATACATTTTTCTGCCCAGCCATAAAAAAGAAAGAGAGAAGGAGAGCAGACATGCAGCGTATAACGAATATCAAAATTTCGTTCGTATCAAGATTAACGTCGTTGCGGAGATGTTGTGTCGCGACGTTTCGTCGAAAAGACCTTCAGGACGTTGCTCGTCGTCCTCCACCACGGAAGATTCAATTAGGAAAGACTCGATCAATCTACAATCTAGCGGACGAAAAGCGTCCTATCAGCAGCAACATGGTCTCGAATGCTCAAACGAATATTAACCCCGCTACATCCTGTGCATCATTTTCTGTCCAATCGATTTTACCATTAGAAACCCTCTCATGCACGTTGCATATATACAATGTCGTACATATTCTGTTAAGTGGTTAATTAACTGAACGATAAATGTATTTGTTTTTAGGTGAACACGATCTTAAGTTTTAGTACATTATTTGTTCTCTATGTATCTGTACGAAATGACGTGCTTGTACTATCGATACAGGACGCATTGCGGACTTTAGATATCTATTTAATTATTTTATATACAATCGCACGCAATAATTATACGTATAGTAGCGCGACAGTAGAGCTGACGCAAAAATAACGGCAATTATTAAAGAAGATATACAAAACGCAAGTAACGATCAAAGTGACACGGATTTTTTAAACGTATAAAGAATCATTGTTATATAATATCGTCTCGCGTCGATCTTAGTCTCTTATTTTTTTTTAATTAACCATTCTTTTGTTCGTCGAAACGAGACGAATAACAAATATTCAAGGATCGTAGTTGGATTAAACATGGTCTACACAAAAATCTGTACGTATGCTAGTCCAAACCGGAACGAATAAAATAGTGAAACTTAATCGAACGTGATGAACATTTTAATGAACAATATCGTCGAAGCTACCCGCGCGAATAAAAGAATTGTTGGATTACCAGATTCGTTCGCGCATAGAATAGTTGGTTTTCAATCGAGCAAGAATTTCTGATTGCACGATGGCTCGGATGCTTCCGGTGTATTGCGTTTTAATGGGTCCTACCAGGATGACAGGGCGACGATTTGGTGGCGAACGCGCTGCAACGGCGAATTATCGCCACAATTGATAACAATTTGTTTCCCCGTGTTCTCCATATGGCACAGGGACGAGGCCAGTGAACCAACTGCACACGATGACGTTGAACTAACGACCAAGCTGGCCAGTTTTCTCGATCGACCAAATTTTCTTTCTCGAGCCGTACAAAACGAACGGAGCAAAGAATATCACGACGAGAGAAATCGTATTCATGGTAGGATCGATTTTTACTTCGAAGTCGAGATTGAACGCACATCCTCGTAAAAATTTCTATTCTTCTTTTTTTATTACTTTTTTTTTTTTTTTTTTGGTTACAGAGAATGGAAAATTTCTGTATTATCGTTAATTAATGCATTCGTAGTTAACAATGATTCTATTTAACGACGATTTGATCGTTGCGGATCTCGACCGTAAATAATAAATAATATTAAGCAGACTTAAGATTGGCCGTACTAAATTTACTTATTCTCGTATAATTTCTGAATCCGACTCACTAACGTGTGATATTTGCAATTGCCAAATTACGAAGGACGCGATGTTGTATAATAAAATCTAATCCGCACAGAATTTTCTTTTATTATTTTAATAGACACATACGCGCGATTAATGCAAAGTTAAACTCCACGTAGAAAAAGAAAAATAGTCGAAGTTTTATCATTGTCGTTGTGTCGCCTTCGTTCCTCTTCGTACGATTCAAAATATTTATCGATTATTTCGTAATATCTTGTATAATAATATTTTACTTAAAGAACATAAAAACCATAGACGACTTCAAATAGTTCAACATATCTTGAAAAATAAAAAGATGCCAGACAAGACATTTTAGCTACTGCAAGGAGAACAGCATCGGACGCTACTACACGATCGATATCCAGTTAATCACATTACCTAAGCGGCATATAATTTTATTACGGATAAAACTAACGCGAATTCGCTGGCTGGATTCTTCCGGGTCGGCCATCGGATTTGCGTAACCATAGGACGCGGGATTGCAACGGAAACGAGCCTTATCGGTTTCCTCGAGCCATTGATACTCGCACGCGTTAATTTTGTTATTTTGTTAGATGCGCGTAAAATGACTTCGAAACTTTTAGCAATAAAGACGTTCCACGTTTTATAATATAAAACGTTGCATTGAGAATTTCTTCTAATCGAACTGCCTTCGTTGGTCGTTGTTATGTATGAACCGGAAGTAGGGACAGTTGGAGAGAGGACAAATTGTCTAATACATTCGTGGTATCGTATATGTATAATGTGTAACACATGTACACATCGTTCTTTACGCTTTTATATTAAACATACAGTGATTCACGTTTTTGGACATTTATCGCAGAAAAGTAGAAACTTATCGCAAGAAGCTTGTATGCATACGTTGCGTGTATTGCATGAAATATTTGGAAATTCCATTGGTACTACAATGAAACACGCTGACTGCCGTAATTATATTGGTAAAATTTAAGACCAAACTGAAAACGTACGCAGAAGTTACAAGATATTTATAGCAAATACATATTCGTTCGAAAATTAGTATACGAGAGAAATATAAAAATATTTTACACATATGGTTCAAAATGGTTCCACTTGATATCGAGATATTAATATAACAGATAATTGGCTGTTTAGTTACTTTCATAATTTTCAATACAGTATATTGCACTAAATATCTTGCACCTTCTATGTATTAGATTTTCATTATTAGATGCACATATAAAACAATAAATATCGTGCATCTATTATTTTCTTATAAAACGAAAGAAGCTTTCGGGATAACCTAATACATTTTCAGATTTATTTCAAACTCGAGCGCTATCGTCGTGACAATATATTTCGTGTAACAGCCAAAGTATACTCGCTAAAGGTTGACAGAAATGTTCGAATATTTCCATAAGCCACTGTGTTCGGCAAGAACGAACCGACAGAACGGTCCGCCGAATGATAAGCAGCAAAACGGACCTAATATTGCGTACCTGAGCCGACTACAAGAAACGATACATATGCAGGAGCCTACGCACACGGTCGCTGGTGTAGGACAGTCGCGGAAGCGGTGACCCTGCTTGACCGAGTCGACCGCGATCTCCAAGTCGGCCGTGTTCTCTCCACGTACCATTTATCTGTGTTCTTTTATAACCGGTCACGATAAGCTAGCTTTGCTTACAAGCGTGGCCCGATACCGTTCCTAGATAGAGCTAGCTTAATTCCTCCAAACACGGTATATCTTACCGTTTCAAAGTCGCTTCACGATTCACGCCTCGGATTTACAAACCGTCCGTCCATAGTCTATACGAGTTGAGTAGAAAGAACTCTCACGAAACACGTTCGAACTATACTAGTCATCGACACAGTTGAGTCACGAATAACTATACCGTCGATTCTAGCTCGTTATCTTACTACTAAACCATGTTTTTCGTTCGGTTGTTCGAGTACTAAATGAAAGTCTATGTGGAAGGCTGAGAATTTTACTACGAGGATAAAAATGTAAATAACTTTAGGTTTTATTACCGGTTATTTCGGATGAAGATAAGCGAAGATCGTATCGACAGAGACTTATACGATTTTCAGAATCTTGGAATTTTCTGTAATCGATTTTCAGTTGCTTTAACCTCTCTCTCGTGGACAAAAGTCGTCATCTAAAGCCTCTGACGTACGAGAAGATGTACTAAGAAGTTGTCGATCTTGTTGAGACAGGCAAAAAGAAAGTGGATTGAATGCAATCGTCGAATAGAACTGGGAAACTAAGTAACTGGTCTGTCACAAAGGGGCGAAAGGAAACAGATGTCAAAGGGCGAGAGGATTTTTCGTGAGGTCGTATAACGTGCGCGTGTAGAATGATAACTGCGTAGATGACGACACCTGGCGGCCTCGTGACGAAAAGCGTCGTTCTCGGAAGCGAGAACGGTAAAAATATTATTTGAACGAACCTATTCTAGTATTCTTACGATCGGATGTGTCTTTTAAAATTTAAAATTGAAAATGAAATATATTGCAGTACATTCGTTTGAAAATTGTCAAGAAGCTTAGTATATGTGTAGCTACATATCTGGAAACTGCGAAAATTTGCATGCTCGGGGAAGACAATTTTCTACAGACTTATATGTAATTTATCTTCTTCTTTGTGAAAAATTTGGTCCTTACTTATAGTTTCTTTTTCTAGGAATTTCATTCATTTGTATATAAAAATTTCGACTACGATATTCAATGGAAAAATATTAGAGTATGTATATAGTATAGATCTATACGTATACATATAACTTATGTATTAACAGTAGTAATTCTTCCATCGTCGGTAAGAATCATTTTCCTTCTTAATTAAAGTCACAATGTTATTTCCGTTTCTAAAGCATATCGTCATACATGCATGCCTTTTATTCTTTTAATTGTGTATGTTAACTTAATAAATATATCCAATATAATTGATAAAAACCATATTATTCGCTATCCTTATACCTAAGAGCTGATGCAAGCAAAAATAAATTAACTGTATTAAAATAAAATTTTTTTGTAAAATAGAATCTGTATTTTTTAAACAATTATAGTTTCTGTTGTTACATTATGTATTACGTTCATTGTTAAAAGAGAAACACGCCCCGAAAGGGTTAAATTGTACTCACGAGAGGAAGCGTTTGGACCCGAATTTTCGCGAGAATAGCACACTGCGTAGCTGTATCGAATAATAATCAGACACAGTACGAATACACGGATACGTTGGTTACATGTATACTCACTGTTCACTATCAAACATGTACATACATTATACATATATACACATATACTCCGCAAGAGGCGCGCCCGCGGCGTCGATTATCGATTCGGATGTAAATAGACGCAAATGATAAATTTATCGGCGGCAAAGACTATGAGCCATGCCGGCTTGCTTTTACCCGGCATTCCGTTTTCCTAATTTCCGCAAAATTACTCTATCATTTCCTCGAACGAAACTATCGACGACGATTAACAAAGTTTTGTACAAAATCGTCGTTTAGACGTACGATTGATCAAACACGATAGATAAGCGTTAAAATTCCCTTGAATGCGATAAACGAATATATATTGTTATCTGTTTCGTGCGACTGTTTCTTTATTGTGTGCCTTGAATCTTTTTATAAAGTAATCGATATCACGTTGAATCGCCTCGAATGTATCGCTAACTAAACTAAGGTCCTTGAAAGGGATTATTTAAGGAATTATTACTTAGACGAAAATAAAGTACGGTCGTATCGAATAAGATTTTCGTGACACATTCCACCAAATATACTTGTTGCGTTTTCAAGTTCAAAGAGATGAATTATGTTCGTCGATTATGGCGCGTCTTCACGATATAATCATTCTTACATAAAGTGTTCTTACGTGGTTTAAACAAAATGTATAAACGTAAGCGTTTACCTTCGAATTACGAGAGAAAGAATCATCCATGTAACGTCGTGCCACTGAAAGTATCGTTTAATGGCGGTGGTCCTTTACTGCGTTGTTATTGCGAAAGGTCAACTCGAACGCCATCTAGCTAAAATCTTGAAACCTTCGAAGATACTACAACAGTTTATCCTGAATCGATAAAATCGTATTAGACATTTTCGATGTTCATAAAAGGGGAATCTACTTTACCATCGAACGAATACAATTCTCATCTACTGTCGGCAACATAAAATTACAGCCGAAGCATATTCATAAACGAAACTAAGTTTGCTTATTGCGAATAAATAATTTCGATACTTAAAACGTAGCTATGGATAGAGAAATCCATTGTACAATTTCAAGCAAACAATTATAAACAATGCAACGTAGTCCACCCGAAAATAAGAGTAATATACGATAATTCGAAGGAAAGTATTCCTAAAGAATGTCATTTAAGAAACGCATCAACACTCTTTCTCCGATATGGTGCACATGTGAAAGTATAGAAAAGCACAGGTGAAGCATATGCACAGGGGAGTTCTTCCGCTTTTAGCAATCGTAAAGCGCAGGTGTACGCGGTTGTACAATGAACAATGCTCTCTGGAACGAATACCGTTCTTGTAACGGTCGAACACGGCTTTTTGTCAACGAAAAACGCATAAAAATGAAAGCAGGATTGTAGTTACAATGTATGCGTGTTTTCTTGAATTGTTGTTTCGACAAACATGTCAGAACAACGAAATGTATGTATGTACACAGTGAATCTTGAAAATACTCGAACAATTGATTATCATAATCGTATTTATAAATCTCGGAACGAAAATTGAAGACGTATAGAGAAATTACAAGATTGTTTAATGCAACCACGCATTTCACGTAGATCGCCAAAATATTTGAACACTCTATTGTTCGCTACATTAGTAATCCATACTATTTAGTGAGATCGTCTTTAGCACTGATTATATTATCTTATACATTTAAGACCACCAGTCGTGCTGTATACTGATTAATTTACCGAATGTATGTTCACAATGAATGGTTTGTAACTTCCATATACTACATTTCCGGATTGGTTTCGAATTTTACGAACATGATCATGATAATCGGGTTTCAGTTACAGCGCTAATAAAATATCGAAACGTTTCGTATAACAAACTTGATACATTCGTACAAAATTTCTACGATACACGTTCGAATATTTTCATGATCCGTCGTGTACATTTCCGATTTTCAGACGTCTCGTTCGCTGGAGCGATAATTCGTTCGAACGCGTTTCCATCTTAACTTAGCATAACGTCGACACGGTGTCATCAACGTCGCACAGGATACACGATCGACAAAAAACGAGTCTCGGATCGGTGCAGATCGATGCATATTTAGCGCCACGGCTTGGTGAACCCATTGCTAATTGCGGTGCGTTGACGATTCGAACGTGGTGCACGTTAAATCGTATGAAACAATCACGGAATATTTGAATACTTAATCGTAGATTCGATCGGAAACGAATATAAAATAGCCGAGTATCCGATGCGAACACGAACACGAATACTTTGAGGGGTTGCAGGGAAAAAGGAAAAAAGTTCCCACTCAGGGACACTGGACGGCTAATGTTATTTCCCATGAAGCCAACGAAGCGCGGACGGGGAACTGATCGCGCGTGCAAAGTTTAAATTTCGTGAATTCGATAGCTCGATCGAAGTTGGAGAACGCGTGCATCGACGGTCACGTGAGCCATATGGTTCACGTGCCCCCAGCATGGAAATAATGGGCCACGATTACACAAAGAACACCCTGTCGAAGGATATTCGTGTCGCAGACCTGCGTTACACGACGCGTGGCTCGTTAACCTATTAAGAGTCAAACCATACAGTTTGATCTTATAAATATTTTTTACATTTCATAAAATTCTAGAATCTGGATGATAACGAGGAAGATATTGGAGAAGGACTTGTTGCAACTCTTTTTCGTAACTACAATGTTGAGGACGGGGAATTCGATAACGAAAATTGATCGAAAAATCCTGCAAATGAAATATTGTATAGAAGATACAACGGTGAGCTTTGATGGATTAATGACATTACATGGAACACACGTCCAACAGAAACATGTTCTGAAAATCTAGAAAAGTATCTTATTCGCAGGAGTTTGCGACAAAGGTGCGATTACCTTCAAATGTCCGATATAAATTTTATTAATTCGAGCGTGAATAATTTTCAAATTTCTTCGAATCGGACGGATCGAAAACGCGAAGAAGAAACGTTCGCCGTGCGAAACCTTTTCGCTGACAGGAAAGACACGTGCCCATCGGTCGTCCCTTAATCCGGAAGCAAATACCAACGGAAATGTCTTCAAGGGATTCCCTCGGTCATTTCCTACCGGACGTACCGTATCTCAAAATTCGCGCTCGAAATTGCTTAACGCGAAATATTTTTCCTAAAAAAAAAAAAAAAAAAAAAAAAAGATACAACTCTAGAAGTAAATATTCGTATTGTACTAATAGCGAATGCGTTAAGCGTTTGAACCACTGTGTTCGGTAGCACGAACAAAAAGGGAGAAGAAGAACGAAGATGAACTGGGAATCGTTGGTCATTTTCACACGCGAGCGTCAAAGGGGAAGGTTCTGCAAGAGTAGCTTGTTTACGGAACATAAAATTCGCGCGTAAAGTCGCACCGTCGCGTCGTCGACGACGTCGTTCGTTTCGCGCGTTCGCACCTGTCGCGTGTGAACCAACGAAAAGTTTCGCTCGATTTCCCCGGACTGCGGCGTTTTTTTACATTCGTATGCTAATCTCACGCGTTACGCTCGTAACTCGAGGAAATTTAGTTAACGCACAAGTTAATATCCGCGTAATTGCGAGCGGTCAAAGGAGAATATACACTTTGCGCGTTACGCGCCAAACTTCAAATCGAATTTACGCGTTTCCTCCAGTTTCGCTAAAAACTGCGCGGTTAATCGGGATGCGTCTCATTGACAGTTCAACCCTTATACGAGCAACCGAAATAACAACTCACGTCGATGTAAAGGTGTTTAAAGAAGTAAGATCCAGAGCGATTTTGCGATATATCCGTAAGAGCGTAAACAATTATTAAAGGACAAATAAAAATGTCTATTCCGCTATCGACACAAGGGTTGTTCGAGGATTACATTTTTTTGTCGCATCGCATACTCCCGTTCCCCAATGAAGCGTTGTTTCGTCGCGTTTTACGTTTCATGTTCGCCGTATCAAATTTAGCACGTCAATGTTATAATAATAATAAAACTAATAAATTGACATGCGAATATTTTTCACAGGCGTCGAAACGTTGTAACGTAGTAAACGAGAAGTAGCTGTACGGGTCAGAACTCTTGCTAGGGTTGCTCGAATTTGGCAAAGAAAATGTCGGATAATCGCTGGAGAACGCACAGGGCGTAAGTACAGAAACCGATATCGTAGCGGGGAAGAAAAATGTGGGGTATAACGTAATAGCGTTATCCGATGCGGCTTTCGTTCCGGTAAATTTCAACGAGCATGCCGCGTCGAGGATCCGCGCGCGGTAATACGCGGGCGTACAGCGTTATTACGAATTTGCATATCCGAGATACGCGGGCTGCTTCCCTCCTGCAACAAACTCCGCTCCGTGCGGAGCTCCACTCGTTAATTTAACTTCCTCTCGTGTTACCGTGCGTGGACGATCGCGCGTGCACGTACATAGAGGCGCGCTTGTGCATGCTGCGAGTTAAACGTATCGCGACCTGGAGCAATCGTCGCGATTAAACGATACCTTCTATGATTCTGTTCTTCCTAAAGGAGGAGTCGCGCGTCTGCACGTGTTCTCTACGTTTCCGTTACGTGGTATCGCGTCGTCGACCGAATCGAAGTTACAGAAACGACTGACTTAATCGAGAAATTGTACGAGGTTTCCGTTCGATGTTTCAGATTTGATTTATATTTTTCGGTTCGTACTCGGACTATAGGAAAAGCATTAACACGTAAAGTAATTGGAAACTGACGTTATGTCTAAATCCTCTAACGGAAAGATTTTCCCAGAATAGGCAGATATCGTTGATAGAATATTCTACACTACTCGTTGAATAAATTCGTCGTTGAAATAAATTAAAGTTTCAATATAGATTACGTTTCAAAAATTGAAAGTAGACATTCTTTTCACGGTTTCTTTCTTATCTTATGTAGGTTTTATCATTTGATCGAGTTTAAAAGACGCACGGAGAACGATAGACTAATTTCCAGCGAACACTTGAGAAATAACGCTGTTGTTCGCACATTACATAATCGATGCGAAATTGATGTTTGCGGTGCCTCTCAAAAACATACGGTAAGTGCAGACACGTCGATAGAGGAAATTCGTGTCACGCATCGAGCAATCGACGTATCCGTTCATTTCCTTTGTTCGTCCACCTTTCACAGCGCATTGTGGGTAACCGCTCGTCCGTAAAAGTCCAGTAGAGGTCCAGAAAAGGGTTAGCAACCCTTGAAGAGTGTCTTTGACAGATGGTCGATCGAGCAATACCGATCGATAAGATCGATCTGTTGAAATTTAGTGGATACAACTCCACAGGAAACGACTATCGCAGAAAATGTCGCCAAAGTACTACAGGATAAACTTCGAACGGTTAGCCGTGCCATCGTGCACATTTCTATCGGTTCGATCTGCGTTCCGTTCTGTGTTTATACTTCCTCTCTCTCTCTCTCTCTCCCTCTGTTTGGCGTGATTCTTAATCCTTTTACGCGCATAAAAGAAAGCATGCTGGTACACACACATTGAAAATAAAGAAAGAATGCAGCATAGCATAGCATAGCGATTATACGCAACGTTGACATGTGTCGTGTATTTTAACTCTGATTTCGACGCACAGAGACGATTAGTAATCCGTGGACGTAACGCTTTGCAGCTTGCAGAAAACACGTGGCGTGCATCTCTGGTTGAATGACTTGAAAATGGTTGGGTCTGAAGGTTGCCTGAGTAACCGGCTCCCCCGCAAAGCGGTGGTTACTTGGCGAATTTGGAAAATCCTTGTGACGAAAATTACAGTCAGCGCACAATGCCCAATGGTCGCGGCCAACGATCGGTTACAAGATCGTTCTTTGCCGCTATTATTAACGAACGAAACGGGCCACGTCGTTTACCGATGGACAAACATCGTTGTAGAAAGGGCTTGCCGGTTTTCCTTTCTTCGTGGCATGAAAACGAGATCGCTTAGGATTCTAAAAGAGGCAAACAGAGGAACGACTAACATCTGGTCGTACCAAATTGACCATTGCGCATACTGTCGTAAATGCTTGCGGAAGATCAAAGGATAACTTTATTTTGCGCGAAACAGAGAGTTACCGGTTTTTTAGTGCCTGGTAAGAAAATATCAAAAAACGACGTATATCTAGTATCGTTGGATACATATTAATTTGATTTAATTTGAGCCGACATTTTTCAAGATACAGAGTCGATTGCGTCCTGTGTATAATTGCGTATATATAAAACACTTATTTATGTGAAAAATACGCTCAGAAAGCTTCCAGACTAATGTTATTTACAAGAGAAAATTCTACTATTCGCTGTTTAACAGCGTCCTTCCTTCTCTCTGCACGCTTACGACAACGTTTGTAAAGCCGCTGGAAACATCAGAAACATTCTTCTTTTTGAAATACCATTTAAAATTTTTATTCTGCTTTTAATTGGTTCCGCTTTCGAAACGAATATCTTTCATGACTACGTAGCCTCAATTACGAGAGGAGGAAGAAGTTGACCGGAACCAATGAGCAATTTTCGCGGCAAAGATGAAATGACGATTATCGAAGTGTAAAACACCACATTACCTGACTCATCGGATCCATCGCTGTTTTAAATGATATTTCAACAGAAGAATTTTCCAGATATTTCCACTGGCTGTATCGTTACACAGACGTGGACGTATATAGAGAAAAGCAGACTGCGTTGAATATCGGAAAAGAAGACTTATCTGTAAATAACATCGATCTAGCGATTTTTTGATTATACTGCGAATAACGCGATCGCTGCAGAAAATGAACGGAGGATTCATTTTTATTATTCGTTTGTATGATTATCGGAGTTCATAACTATGTAATAACGCGATCAACTTGGTACAAGTTGGTAGTTTACTGGCGAAACGGTGGTCTGGAGAGAAGAGAGGAAAAGAACGAGGGAGAAAGAGGGAGGAAAAAATCAGGCGAAACCGTGAATTAGGCAGCTGCCAGGAACAATAACGGGTAAAAGAGAGCGAAGGGTTGCCTTTGCTTAATACACGGTCAATGTGGATTGTCGTGGGCGCGTGCAACCACATCCTGTCCAATTTTTGTCACGCTTGCCACGTTCTTTTTCAATTTCACTCGGTTCTTACGCCCACGTCGAACACATGAAGGGCGTTCGTCAAAATCGCAACCACCCACGAACTACAAAAATCAGGGGAGAGTTCGAGGCATTATATTGTTCGCTGATGCTTACGATTAACCACTGTACGTATGAATCGATAGCGACGGCTTTATCGTGATACAGAAACGGAAAACCGTGATAAGAGGTATCGGTTGCAACCGACATTCCAAAAATGCACATATATCGATCACTTTACCGTTAATTGTTTCCTGTTATTTATTTTAGTTTTTCGATCAGTTCCTAGTTTAGTTTTGTCGAGTTCGTTGTTATCTACCATTATTGATTTGCTTCTTCGTAGCAGCGGTATGAGAACTATGTAATTAGATAATTTTTATCGTAGTTATCGATCGACTAATGTTACATATGATAAGGTACAGCGTGAGGAAATTAGTCAAATTAATTGAAATATAAACATTATGAAAGTTCTAGACAAAACTAGGGAGAAGCATGCGTTCTAGATATTGTCCTTGAGGTAATAATACATCGCTGTAGTGAATTATAAAAATATATTGGCGAATGAAAATATCGAATGAAACGTGTATTATCTCGGTCTATCAGAAAATAAGCGATAACGTTGATACATGTATGTTTAAGAGTAGGGATAAGCTGATTCCTTTATATTCACTAGCATATACGTTTTCTTTCACTTTCAACCTGTTTACCATAAAATCAAATTATCTTGTGGAATATTTAAAGTCGCGAGTAATTAAAATTATCAGAATCGAATAAGACAGTATATAATTGTAAAAGAAATATGAATCGACGACAATTGGGATTGCTATTTTTATCTACCTTAATCGTTATCAGTAAGATCATATGATGTATTTAATGTCGCAATTGCTTATAATTTGTTAAGTGTTGAATACAAAAATAATTTTTATTATTAAATTTAAAGCTAACGACGTGTATATAAATGTATATAAAAGTGGTTTAATGTGTATCACGTTATAAAAAGTTTCAGCGTTCTCTCAGAACATTAATGGACAAGAATTGGCATCGAGATTAGAAAACAAAAATGTGATGAACATCGAAGAAAGGAAACTACTAACAGAAAGGGATTTTTTGTACGTCGTACGTAACACGATAACAACAGTGCCGTGTATTTTGGCAAATATGTCAATTATCGTTACGATCCCGTATAATAATGTATGATCTAAATATGATATATTTTTTATATTGCGTATAATGGTTATGAGTAAATCAATATGATGCATTAAAATTGTCATTACAGAAATCCAATAAAAGCTTAAGTGTTCCAGTTAACGCTATAGTCGGTGGTCATTGTTCATCTGTAATATCAGAAATGAAACTAATTTGGAAAGAAACTAACACTGACAAAGAAAACACAATTAAATTTACATTTATCAACGACCAGGAAAATTTCTCGCTTTTTTCTATCGGTCTCAATATATACCCAAAAGAAGATAATTCTACTAATTCAAAGGGTAAAATTTTTTTAGAAACGTATACTTTAGGCGATCCGTTTAACGCAACATCAGATACCGATCTTCGTTTATTCGTTACATCCGTTACGAATGGAATTTATAAGTGCGGAAAAGAAGAGGAAGTGAAAGTTGGTAACGCAACAATAAAAATAAAAGACGTTTTTTTAATCGAATTTTATAATAACAGCGATATTTCTGCGCCCAAAGGTAAATTATATCTATGTTATCTTTGTACGATTTGTAGTAGATACTACGTGTTATTCTATTAGGACCTAATAATAGGATAATTAAGTAATAATAGAATAATAATAATCGGAATATGGAAGAATGGGAAATCTAATAAACATTTATCGTTTTGTAGGAGAGCAATGCTCCGGCAAAAAACAAACTCCAACGTTTCCTTACGTTTTAAGGGATAAAAACAGCATCATATGTACATTAGCAAAAATGTCAATTTCTTTGAAGATACCATACAGAAAGAACGATACGCAAGTAAGAATTGAGATATGAAACATCTCTTAAGTTAGAATACTTTTATATAAATTAATTACGTTTCTTTAGTACGATACTGCGATTATAGAAGTTCCAACCACACTTAATGTTTCCGGAACGTGTGACTCTTCAAGGGGAACTTCTATTATGATATTAAACTGGAACCCAGAAGTGTCGAAAACTGAATCGACATTTGCAAATGAGAAAACAAATACAATTGTACTTCATTCACAGAGAGACGATATAGACAGCCACGTTTCTGTGATTACTGCTAATATTTTTATAGATAAGACGCATTTTAATGATGCTCAGAGTATGCGTATAAATTATCGCACCATTAAAAATATCTGTTTTTTTTTTTATTATTTATGCTAAAACATGATAAATCCGTTAGACGCAGGTGAAGTCATTCAGATGGTTGCGCCATTTAAGAATCTCTTTTCCGCACCCGCCAAAAATGGAATCCATAGCTGCCCTGAAAAAGTATTTACGACGATAGGAGGAATTACCGTAACCATGCGCAATGTTCTCTTAGTCGCCTTCGATGCCCAACAAGATTTCGCATCGAAACAAGGTAAAATATTTTCACCATCAGCCGAGACAAATCTAGCATGATGCTTCAAGCGATTGATGAAAAAATTGGTTACACGCACATGTAACATGCAATTGGTTACAAAAATGAAACTAAATCTGAATATTTCAGTAACCGACTGTAGAAGTACATATTTTGAACGTGACTTCACGTATGTTGTACGGCGAAATGATACTGGTATAGCTTGCACCTTGGCGAGAATGTCAATTGACGCAACAGTACTGTACCAAAAAGTAAATTTCTAAAACATGTGATATGCTTTTGGTCTGCTACTGTTACAGCAACATCGACTCATATGCTACATTTTACAGAATAATAGAACACTAAACGTCCCATCTACAGCTGTTGTTAGCGGTAATTGCGGTAATAAATCTTCTGAAATGACACTAAGCTGGTCAGAATCAAACAAAAATAATACGATGAATACAATTACATTTCATATTGGTAAAAATGAGACTAACTTCTTCGTTTATCAAGTAGCGGCCACCGTGTATTATAATAAAGATGGTATGTTGTGCCACTGTGTTTAGGAATCATTCGCGTATCACTAAACTGCGGATTTTTATGTATCTATAGGAGAATTGAAAATGCAAAATTGCATAGAACGCGCATAGTACGAAAAAATATATAAGATATCCAAAATATAGTGCTTTCTGTGATATTTGGTAGATAAAACAATTTTTTACCGAGGTTCTAATTTCTTAATTACATTCTTATAAATATGAATTTACATAAGAATTCGCAGTCTATATATCACAAAATCCATGCGCTCTTATATTTTGTAATCCTATTTCACGATTAACGCATCGTAATAATAATTTTAGATAAAACAACAGCTATACAGGGGGAGTCATATAATATGCAGGGTCTGTTTTCGGCATCTGGGAATAACGGACTTTATAATTGCACAAGTCTTATTCACGAAATAAAGGTCGATGATATCTACTTAAAAATAACCAATGTTACATTTATCGCATTCAACACCGAAAGATACCTTAGCTCGAAAACAGGTAAATTAATATTAATCGCGTCAAATTGTACTTAAAAGATTGCAAATTCTTCCAAATACAATAAAAATGCTTTCGTTTTTTTAGTGACAGAGTGTTCTACCAACTTAGGCGGAGATACACCTATACCTTCTGTAACAGGCTATTCTTACGTAGTGACAAATAAGGAAAATGTGTCTTGCATCGCAGCTAATATGTCGATTTCTATAAAAGTACCTTACACAATAAAAAATACATCTACAGTACGTATCTTTCGAATCTAAACTATTTTCATCACGATACACGCTTCGTTCTAATAATATTCATGCTTGGTATGAAATTAATCTTGTATACTCTGTAGACGAATCAAACGACTTTGATAGTATCGATTGGAAAGCAAGTAAATGTAAATGGCACGTGCGAGAATGAAAAATCTATAATGAATTTAATTTGGACTGAGAATCCAAAAGCTAATTCCCAGTACGAAAACAAAGAAAATAAGGTTACGTTTAATTTTGTGAACGACAGTTCAAATTATTTCATTCGGTCTATGAACCTGTCTATTTACTTAGATGATTATAATTTTCCTGGAGCTAACGGTAAGGTTTCGAAATGTGCTGTAAGAAGTTTTATATTATTATAGTATATTATGTTAATGCTAGTTTGTTCGTAGCTACCGGTTCATATATAAATGTCATAACGGAAAACATCGACATATTCTCCACTCCTCTAAACAATGTGTACAAATGCTCCGAAGAAACTTCGGTGAATGCTCAAAATGTCGTCATAACTATCAGCAAAGTTTCTTTGATCGCGTTCAATAAGGCGAAAAATATTACTTCAAGATCAGGTAAAACGAACGTCAATTTTATCGGTTCTATAATTGAAATTTATCATTACTCTTAAATATCTGTATAACGTCAGGAAGGTACTAGAGATATTTTTTCAGTGAACTGTGCCAATAATGAGTCAACTGATAGCAATGTTGGAGCCATAGTAGGTGGTATTGTCGGAGGTATTATTCTCGTCGGTATAATTGGATACCTAGGCGTGACGTACAAGAGAAACAGAGGATACGGTGTTTGATAATAAACACCAGTAAAATTTGTGCAATTATTATCTATTATAGAAGTAAATAGATTTTAAATTTACCAAGACATTGCAAAATATCGATAAACAATAGGTTTTCATTAGTGATGGGATCAAATGCAGTATGCACAATGTACATATTGACGAATAGACCCATATGATGTACCAACACGCTTACATATGGCGCTGGGAAACTGCATACTACTTTCGTTAATTATCCTGCTTTAGGAAACAATTCGATGTTTCGACCACCCTTCACGTTCCGTCACGGTTACGCCCACCCCAATTATCTCGTTTACTTGCCAAACTTCAATATGCGTTACGTCATGTGAACGGTCGTGTGAACCAAAAATCGATTTGAATGCAAAATAGTAAAATTGCACGACAATTTTATACTTTCGAAAACAAAATTATTTGCAGTAATATGAGTTTTTCATCTTGCGTATGCTTCTTGATATACTAAAAAAAAAAAAAAAAAAAAAATAAATGGTATCTATGAATAAGTGATAGAATACGTCGTTTAATGTAAACCCTGGTAAATATAAGACCGGAAAAAGATCGTATTTCATAGCGATTTTGGGTAAAATAATATCAAATTCTGGACACACCCTCCTTTTACTACCTGGATATCATATCGTATATAACAGATGTTGTAATAAAATCCATGATAATCGGCGTTAATTGCTTGTCGAGAATATTTACGATCTTTTTAACTACGTATGCATCGATCGAAATTTTTTACTTCCGTGGGAATTAAGCAACTATTAGAAAAAAGTTGGTCTAGGTCGTTAAAGATATCCTACTCAATTCAAGCAGTTTTCACCCTCGCAGAAATATCGATCACCATTTCCGTTTTCCCACGCCAAGCAATTGGTTTTGGGCTATTGGCTCCCTGTAATCTCGGAAATAATTGTTTCGTTTTTCGCTTCGATTATGCTCTTTCTGTCGTTTGTTCAGTGAACCAATAAATCAGGAGAGTCCTTTAGGACAGATTTGGTTGATAAAAATATTTGAACACTTATATGTATGATATGTACAATATTAATAAAGATTGAAACAAAATTGAAAACGTACACAGAGAATACAAATATACACTTTGCGCAGATCCCTACAGTGAACAATCAATTCCTTAATTATGTGTTCAAAACGATCATACCGTATATACCAATTTTTTATAAACCGTATGTTTTCAACAAATATCTTGTATCTTATATATATACATTTTCGAATCGACTTCAAATTTTATAAGTATAATCGTGATAATCGTGTTTCATTATAGTACTAGTAAACTAACAAAACATTTTTTTAAACAGACACGATATATCCATAAAAGTTTTCTATTACAAGCGTTCAAGTACTTTCGTAAAACGTTCTAAACATATCCAATCTAATCGTAGTTAATAAAAGTCAAACGGCATCCGTATAGTAAAATTAAAACTTTCAACGTTAAAATTGCCTGAAACTTCTTCGGGTACATATCGCGAAATCAAGCAGCTTAACCGTATTACTATATGTGAAAAGTAATGCTACTTATGGACTCGTACGATACAACAGAAAAGATCGAAGGTAGGCGATTTTAAATTTAAAATGAAACGCTAGGAATGAATCACCGATTGCAATCAAATATTTGCAAAATCGTAGCGATTCTTTTCACTTCTTTCCTAAAATTTTCCGAGAAATCCAACAACACGCTTTTTTAAGGTGTACAAAATTTATCAAATGAGTGTACATGGTTACCTTAGAACGCGTCAGCTGTTCAAGGATCTTCCCTTTAAAGTTTAAAGGACCTGGAAACCCTATTATGCGCCTCGTTCCTCGAGCTGGGATCTCTTTTACGATATCTTGGGCAAGTTGTGGAAAACATGTACTTTTCCTAAGAAGGTAAGTTCATGAGAAATTGGGGAGAGATGATTTTTCGTCCAAGGTCTTTTGTAATCTAGCAAATGTTCCTTTCATTGTACCGTATCGATATATTACGGTGCGTATAGTGCACAAGTATAATGCATGCGTCAATTATTATGAACAAATCTATCGTAATCTCTAATTAAATAGAAAATATCCGTTGAATTTTATTGGAACGAAAATTTTAAACAATCGGTAAATGTTTCGTACCGAACAATTTACAGAAACGTATCGAAGAAGCACGTGTTAACGCTAATTAGACATTAACATATTTTTTCGAAATGCATTTGTTAAAAGTATATTTAAATATATTGCGTAACTAGCGGAAAAGAAAAGTCAGCTTGTCCGTGCCGATAATGGTCTAATTTGAATTCTTATCCCGTTTCGATGCCTGCCGGTAGACTACATCCCAATATCAATAAATCTTAAAGGCCAAAAGGACCAGGCACGCGTGCCTGAAGGATCAGCCACGTGGCTACAGCTTCCTTCCAAGAAACGATTTGTGTTTTAACCGTAACTACTCTTCGTCTATGGTCCCTTTCGGCACGAACCACAACCTAACATCTCGAACGTCTAGTTTTTCCACGCTCGCATCCAGAACGGGTGTTTTCATTGACAAAAAACCATTCGAATTCAAATGCTTCGAAAGGTCAGATACATCGAATCGATCTATCATTGATCGCCTTGTCTTTCGTACCGTTTCGTAAGTTCATCGATGTTACGTGTGCAAAGGTCTTATATGACATAATGCGTGCAGTTCGACGCAAGGAAAGGAAGGTGAAACGCTTCAACCGACTGTTTTGAAGCTTCTACAGGCTTCCTGTTCTTCCTCTTCTTTCTTCGTCTCGAAGAGCAGCATCGGCCACAAGACGTTTTGGAAGTATGAGGGCGCAGATGCGATTGTGTTTAATGAAGTTTGGCTCGAGTTGCACCTGCCACTTTCGAAGCATCTCGGACCGGCGGCCGTTACACTGCCTCGAGCACACTTTAAGAAATTGGCGGGAACTTTGTTCCCAGGTCTCTCGGAGATTCGATCGCGCTTACTGTTTCCAATTATGTGTTTTTCACTTTTAAATCCTTTTCCTCGTCGTTCGTACTAGCCTTTCAGCACCGTAACCCGAGAAACCATCAAATAAATACTTTACCGCAATTTTCCACTAAATGGAAACGCAAAATGTTTACTATTATTTAAAGGTAAGTGTTTTACACATTTGTGCAATTGCTACGTTGAGCAGCGTAATCGTTGCGATAACACACGAATAGAGTTATATATGTATTTCCTGCCTTAAATCTGCAATAGGAAAAGTGCATATTAACCAAGAGCTAAATATCTATCCAAATATTTCAGATAAGGCATCTTCTCTTTACATCTTATGTAACAATGAGCGGTGAAAGAGTTAAAGATACTCAATCATCGCCGTCGTTTAACATTCAACGACTTATATTCGTACAATCGCGCGATAATGAAATAAATTACTGTCCGTTACAGTGAAAGGAAATAGATTATTTGACCAAAAAAGGAGAATCTAGTCAAACTTCCGAGGATTCGATTTCTTTGTATCGATGAGCGGTCCTTGATGTATCGTAATCGTCTTTTCTTCCGTTGAACGGACGTGTCCTTCCTGCTTCCTGTTGGACCGAAGAAACACGAGAACCCATCTAATACCCAGATCGACGGATATTCGGTCAACGATTAATTGCCACCAACATCTGGCTATAACGTAATATTTAAAGACCACCAAATCCGTTATATCTCCCATACGTAAAAAATTTATGAATGCCCTTTAAAGACTTATTTACGGAAAAACGAGTTTTTAAATGATATCAGCAAAAATGCGAGGGACAAAATTCGCATTCAGTGTACAGTTAACGGGCACGACTTACTTCCCTTATTCGCACGCTGGATGACGTGCAGGACCTGGTTTTCGAAGATGGTAGCTGCCTCGAGGGCTGCCATCCGTCAAGCAACGTGAAAGGTTCTGCTCCTGTTTACGGCGATTTAATTACCCTCGGCATCTGGCAATCCTGCGTTTCCTGGCCCAACTTCTTTCCTTTTTTTCCTCCCCTTTTTTCATCCACCCACGAGCTCTAACCGCTAACGTAACCACAACCGTTTAAAAACTAGTCCACCAGACACGATGACTTTTGGAACGAAACACCCAACAAATGTTAACTCGCGCCTCCTTCAATTTCACATACTTAAATCGTGACGAGGCGTCGGCTAAAGGCAGCTGCATTTGCGTAGGACGTTTTAAATAGGCCGATGAAACGCGTATGCAGTGCGTACATGAAAAAATGACGAATCGTTCGAGGAATCGTGGGTGTAAAAACGAGGATTATTAAGAAGTAATGTGGAGAGCGGGGTGAAAGTATCACGCGATTCGTTCGACCGCGAAGGTTCTGTTTCTAAGCGGAACAGCTGTTCCACCCCCTCCTGGGCGTCTGTTCGAGAGATCTGCCGGTATTCGTTCTATCTGAAGAAACTATCGTGCGGAGGTGGTTTCGAGAGAGCAACGGTGAAGGTAGGTATATACGAGCAGCTGGATCGGTAAAGACTCGAAAAACTCTCGGTCACGCCTTCTCCCCTTATTGTTCGTATCTAATGCTGTTCTCGTTCGCTCGTGAAAAAAGATCTCCACGGCGGAATGTTTCGTTTCGCCATAACATATTACCTGGTCCTTAATTTTTAATTGCATACGACCGGAGCTACGTTACTTTTCGTCCAGGTAAATCCTTCAGGTTTCGCGATGGTCTTCTGTTTCCGTCAGAGAGAAAACGTTCTTGTTCACCTTGAGTATGGAGTATGAGTGAAAAAATAACTGAAATTACGCCTTTTCTCTGAAATTCCTCTCTCAATCAACCGTTTATGGTTTGCGAAGTATGCACGGATGTATGTTGAACAAAATGTCACGGAACATTCCCAGTGGACAGAGGCCACAGCGATCGTGCAGTTTCTCTTTTCTCTATCCTTTTACTTGATCGCACGAAAGGTTAATGCCGGGAAATGAACGAAATACAACGTTGCACGCACGGGTACAAGGTGGAGAGGAACATCCTGTGTTAAACGCTCCCTCCTCTTCCTCCTCTGTGGTTCGGTTGCATGCACGATTTTTCTGTCACGGATAAACTAGCTCAATTACTCGTAATCGTCCTCGTAGAACGCATCTACCTGTTTAACGATTGCCGTCTGCGACGAATTTCGTCCCTCTTGGTTAAAATTTCCTATCTAGTATTTTATAATTTTTCAAGATATTTGACTCTTTTACCCTTTAAGTAATGTTACGTTGTAAGAAACGCAAAAGTGGCACAAAAAAATGAAAAGAATTCAGCTTGTTCCGGATTTTTTTTTTAATGGAAGATAGGATATCTTAACTAAAGAATTTTTATGTAATTTTTATATTTTCCTCGATGTAATTAGAGAAATGGTATTTAATAGAAAGAATCTCTTCTTTCTACGTTTGGTTATAAATCACAACGTCATAAGTCACTGCTCACCATCCACGGTTGAATATCTTTTATTCACGTGTGCCGTTTACGCTTACCGTAGAGGTTCTAGAATTTTAAGAGCATCTGAATGCCGGCAGTTGGCTACATCACCCCCTTCTCTATTTATTCTTTCGGTCTATGACAAACGCGATACATAAACGGGACGTTTCCATCTGGCAACTGGAAAGAGCAGATTTTAACGGAATCGTCAGCAACAGGACTACGAAATAAACGAATATATTTCTCAAAAATGTCCCGTCAGTACCACGTGTAGCAAGAAAGGATTACAGCTGAAGTATCAACAGTAGAAATCGGAAAGAATCAAAGTGTTAACTTCACGCGCGATGCAAGGAGTAACAGGAAGGATCACGCGCCTCGTGGCGTTACGAGCAGATGACCAAACATGTTGAAATATATCGAGTTTCTTTGTAATGGTGCATTTATATACTAGGGCCACACGAAGGATTCTGTTTGTTTTCGGCTTCCTTGTGGTAAACGTGCACGTGGAAAGCCAGCTTTGTTTTCTTACGCGCGCTCCAGGGTACCTGAGTGTACAGGTGATTGCGAACACGTTCTCCTTTGTTCAATCTCTCTTTCCCTCCTCGTACTTCTTCAGCCGCTCCTTTCTACTCTTCTACGTACTTCCTCAAGTTGTTCTGACGCTTGATAAAATTTTCCAGCAGCTTCCGGAGATAAGAATCTTCATTGACACACGAAACAGATCTTTTTAAAAAGAAGTTTCGCTCTCCGGAAGAGATCACGTTTCTGGAATATCAAAACGATTGCTTGGTAATAGTCGGATTCTTATCGTTGGTCGAACGTTAGACGATGCTAGGCGGCTGTTCCCTTTGATGTTTGTAAAGATACCGACCGATGTACGTTACTCCGATGATGTTGGGTGACGTGCCTTGACCAAGGAGAATTTACGAAAAAAAGAAGAGCAACGCTGATCGGGCTGTCCTCTAAAGTGACGTTCTGTTCCTTTCTTTCGTTCGGAGCATATGCTGCCAGCTGCTCGGACTGCGCCGCGCCGGCCAAAGGGTTGAGTCTCGAATTTTCAAATTCCATTCTTCGCGATTTCTTTCCACGCACTTCCTACGTCTTTGTCCGATTCTGACCGTTCGCGAGTCAGCTGTTGATCGTTATTTTTTAAACTCGGGCACCAACGTTGTTGCTATCTTGAAATTTGAGTGTTCAAAATCGTGAACGAAATCGAGGATCGTACGTAAGATCCTTTCGTTAGAGAAACGATCGTTCCAGAAGAATCCAGCAAATTGCTTGTTCTATCAAACGTATTGGTTGATCTTTATTTCTTCAAATTCGAATCCCAACGTTATAACCTCGAAATTTGAATGTCTAATATTATAAAGAGAATTAAGAATCTTTCGTAAAATTCGTTCGTTAGGAACCGAACGTTTCGAAAAAAATCCGGCAAATTGCTTACCGCTTAAACGTATTATCTATTAGGGTGTGCAGGCGTATGGAAAATGATCGACCCTGTAATCGTCTTGGGTTCGAGTTAAAGTTGCCGGTATTAACTACATCCTGACACAGAACCCCTGCGGATCGGTTTCTCTCTAATTTTCGACGATGCACTGACGTCACGGTATTCCCCGTGTGTTCCGGTCTGTATGCTCGGGACCGGAAACAACGAACTCGTTGGGGAGCGCGGAGCGTTCAAACTGAAAATCCCCCACGGATATCGATGTTCTCGCGTTTAAGCAAGGAGGAAGTTGATATTCCCTCGAGGACTCGACGGTTGCCCTTAGAAACGGGACTGAAGTAAAGTCTGAAAAGCATTCGAAGCCTATGATGTTTGTATTATGCGATTTATGGCTTTTCTATGAGAAAGAAGTAAACGATAAAAAAGGCAAAATGGTTTTCGTTATAAAATATGACATATATAATGTCCGCGATAAATAACGTCTATCACGAGCTTCCTAAAAACTGAACAATCATGAGCCACTAATGATGTTGCTCGGTTATAATGTGGGAATATCGCAAAACATCTTTCAAAGCAATCACAAACCTCGGTAATAATCGTTACGGCGGCTGACCATCGTGGTCACGGTGTTCACCTGTCCATACTTTGGTCACACTCAAAGCCGCTTTACACGTATGCGAACACACGTAAGCTTGTGTGCCCGCATGATCTACGGTGTATGGTGTTTTTCAACTCGTTTTCTGTAACGGTCGAATTTACCCTCATCGCATGGAAACCGTGATATATGTACAACGAAGCACATTCGTACACACTGTTCATAATTACGACATTACGTTCGTTAGTTCACCTACGATTCGCATTAATTGCATACACGGTTGAAACGAAATAGAAAGGGTGTTTCGAGGCGACCGATCCAGTGCGGTATCAAGGATAACACCTTGTACCGAAATGAAATTACGACCTTGAACGAATTTGCTCACATTCACAATGCGCTATACAAAACTCGAACCCCTATCGCGTTGCGTGCAGTGACACAATGTTAGTTTTGAAAATTCTACGAATCGGGTATAAAAACAAGATATTCTGTTCAAGGAAAAAATTGCGAACGGTGTAATTAAAATTGGACGATCATCGAGGATTTGCATTTGATCGACATCAGGTTGTATCGTAATCATTGCTGTGAAAAAGAAAAAATAATCGCAATGACGCGATGGTCAATTTTCAACACGAAACTTGTTCCTACATCGGCTCTCCCTCTTTTTCTGCCTGGTCCACCTGCTTTCGAACGATCGTCTTTTTTTCCTTTCATCGCAGAACGCTCGGCTTCCCGCGAAAATACATAGTACGTATTTTTAACAATCGGTCGAATCACCCTTCGAATTCATAAATTATCAAATAATTGGCAAGCTCGGACGCAATTTTTTATTTGTATCACAAAACCTATTTCTTTTCGTCAAACTGTAAATTATCGAAACGCACGATTAATCTACGAAGATAAATATCATTTAGAGTAGTTTAGACATTGATTCGATCAACTATCAACTCTCGATCTTACCGGTTCAAATAACTATATTTTTGGCATTGCCAAAAGCATAAGCTAAGAAATTGACTAAATAAATGTGATATCTTTTATTTCCACGCGCGAAGAATCGAGATGATAAAAAGCTGAGAATGATTTAGAGAGGAGGAACCGCGGCACACACTCGTATAGGAGAGTATTCCGCGCGATCGTGATCGCTCTATACGTCGTGCTACTTAGAAAAAAATAAAAGGTAGGCTTCATGGCGCGAGCCTCGTCCCTTCTCTGACCAAAATCGCTTAGCATAATCCGTTGGACGGTTCGAGGGACGAAGGTGCGAGGGAGACGGAGGAACGAGAAGAAAAGCGTGATTGGTAAGTTGGAAAAGACGAGGACATATTGATAAGAGAAAGATGGAACGATAGTGAATGCGCGCCATTTTTACTGCGCATCCACGTTGGCGCACCAATCAGATTTGAATCCTGGAAGTCGGTGGAAGGGCACCGGACCTCGTGGCTTCGGCAAACGGTGGGCTCGAAAGAAGCTTCCTTGCCTTGAAGATCCAACCAGAACGAGTCTGACCGCCGAACGGTGAAGACTAGAAGTTATTTATTTAGTTCGGTTCTCGTGACTCTGCAAGAAAGATAGCGACGAATTTTCGAGAAAACTTGACAGAAAAGTGGAGGAAAACTGATCGACATATAAAAAGAATAATTCTTCGAGGAACGCTGAACGTATGAAAACGAAGAAAACGGACCTGCACACCTTCGAATTTATCTGCAAAATAAGAAATACGTCAAGACGTTCGCACTTCTGAAGCGGAGAGCGGAGGATCAGAACAAAAGTGTTTCCTTGCAAGTTGATAATCCGATTTATAAAAACAGAAGACGTCTTCGAGATGCTGGTAGCTTCGATTTGTCGCGAAGTTCACTTCACAGTGTTGTCCAGTACTACGATGGCCTCGCGCGTACCACGTTGCCTGTTCGGTAAGCCGAATTCAAGGGAAACCGTGGAAATGCTGCACGAGGCGCTCGATGCGGAGAGAAGCAAATTCGCGAAACGATGGGGCGTCGATCCGCGATCCGAAGACAAGGAGAACAACTACCAGAGGAAACACAACGACAAGTACGAACAATCGCCGAAAAAACGGAGCAATCCGTACTCCAGACAAACCAGCATGCACGGTGAGTACAGATTTTTCGACAATTTTCTTCGCTCAAATAACGAAGTAAATGGTTTCTTGGTAGTATGTGATGCATCGAGCGTGACTCAGCATTACCTGAAAATTTCATGGAGTTTTATAAGTTTTCCATAAATGGTAACAAGTTCTAACTGAAAGTATCCTTTTTTTCAATATTTCTGACAGAAACCGACAAAAAGTTCGTTTAGAACTGATCATATAGAGAGAATTTCGTTGTTTTTAATATCAATTAGTTTACCAAGTAATTCAGTAATTATAAGTTTTGAAGTGGAGTAGAATAACGAATCTGAAATAACATTTTGTATGAGAAACGTGTGTAACGTGATATATCTGGTGGGATATCCACGAAATGAATATGAATTTGATAAGCTTGTTAGTACGGTGGTAAGAGCATCGTAGATTTTTGGCGGGAAAGCGACAGCGTTTGGCGAGGAAAGGGAAGGTAGAAGCGCAAGCGCAGGCCGGTCGCGTGGCTCCGACCTGTTTTCTTAGTCTAGCCTCGCTCCGCGTCTCTTCCGCCTTCTCTCTCCCTCCATCTTCTGATCCTCCCAAGCTTCTGGTTTTACGCGACTATCCAGAAACTTTCGACCCTGTCGGCTAACCACTATCGCTTTCCAAAATTACGAACCCACCAGCGTAGTTGGCCCTCCGGATCTTTTCTTTCTCTCTTACACACATACATACACACACACATACACGTGCGCGCGCGCCTGCACGATACCGCCTCCCTATTAACATATAGCTCGTGCATCTTTTCGTACACCAGAGACGTGTACCGTCTCGTTCACCACAATCTTTGTTCGGTTAATTCGTGTTGCGGTTCAATTGGTCGATGGAACACGTTTCCCGACTGCATTGCTAACAACTGACGCAAAAGTTGGAATGACGAATCGTTATAAATAAGAAAGCGATGTGCAAGCGGATAGAAGGTCTAGAAAGTGTTCTCATAGGTTGTCGAATGAATCACGCCGATGAGTCACGCATGTTTGAAGGCGGACGAAATACCTGAAGGGTCCTCTGACTCATCGAAGGGCTCCAGTTTTCAAGGAGTAAGACGAACTTACGATCGCATTCCTTGGATTCTTTGGACCTAAGCGCACCTTGGAGTAGTTTTATCATGTACGTCAACGGTCGCTCGCTGCACAATGGATATCATGCAATGTCGGCCAAGTGCATATTTCGCGTGCGACCATTCGTCACTAATACTTTTACCGTAATTACTTGGTTAACTTTATTTGCTCGATTAATTCTCTATTCACTGTAGCTTTTATAAACGAGATATACAGGGCGTTCTACACGAAGTATTTACATGTTGGCTATTTTACAGAAGTACCATCGTGCGTGATAACAAGTCGCTGTATTATTCTTTGACCCAAAGTATACGAGAAGAACCGTGAAAAGTCAACGGAGCGAAACACTACAACAAACCCTTTCCCACTAACACCTGTTAACCTCCGCTACACCGCTGCGACGACTTCGGCGTCTTTTCCCACGATTAAATCAGACCCGCGAACACGCGATACCAACGGGACCTTTCGAAGGTCGTATACCACCTGTCGCAATACCCGGCTCCTTACGATCGCATTTGCATTTCCTTTATCCATTCGTTTCTCGTTACGACTATAAAGAGCAGCAATGCAGGTTAAGATACTCCCTTACTTCTTCCCTTCTTTCTCCTGATATACGTGCGGATCAACCAATCAAAAACTTTAAGCATCGTCCATGATCTTCGAGAATTGTGACGCGTTTCGAATAAAGAGAAGGGAGATTTAGGTATGTTCTTTAGAGAATCCAAAGGGAACTGACCTCCTTTTGAAATCCTCGGGTGGAAATTCTCCGTTCGATTGAGAAACTCTAGAGAAGGAAGGAGGGTGTACATCGAGGATCCACGCACAAAGGTAATCCCGATCTTTGTTCCCAAATCTTGCTCGGAACATATGGACAGATAGACGTTGCCCTCCGCGAAAATACGCAGTTGTAGGATATTTTGTAGATTGGCTAGGCAAGGAAACAGATGTTGACAGACGAAATTCTCGACGGAATTCAAGCCAGAGGAGAGAAACTAGAGGACGTTAGTTAAGGAAGCTTGGTTTCGCACGCCATATGGCAAACCAGTGCGAAAAGGGAGGACGAGAGAAAGGATCATGATGTCCTCGACACACGGCCGCTCCTTCGATTTACTGCATCTCTTGCACTTGTCATTATCGCAAAGAATCGAGTCTCTTAGTTTGTACACCGTTAATATCGTTGATAATAATCGTCCCGCTATCGTGTTACTTGATACTCGTTTCCCCGATTACTATCTTTTTCAATTATCGAGTAAAATTACGTTTCTTAATTTTGAGATTGTCGATATCGTTGATAATAGTTTCAAGTCTAACCTATTTTATCTTTCAATTCTCTGATTGCAATTGCTACTTTCGATCGATTCTCAAATTCTCAAACAGAATTAAGTGCCTTCATTTTAAGTATCAATCGATATCTTTGATAATTGACTCGTTTTTAGTTTACTCAACTGTTAGTTCACTTTACTATTTTCAATTTCAACTATCGAATAAAATCAAGTTCGCTAAGTATGTTCCTAAGTTCGATCGATTTTCGTTTCCTTAATCCTGATTGTTTCTTAATTTTGTTAAAAAAGAGAAAGATTACAAAGGAAGAATACAAAGAAGAAATAGTCAGCGTGACACCATTAACGCGAAATCGTACCTGCTGGGCAAAGAAAAGACAAGAGATTGAGTAAAAAAAGGAAACAGCAAGGGTGCTCAGTTGACTACCTGATCAAAAATAGGGTGTCCACAAGACGTTTTGTTCGTCCATGGCTTTTGTTGTGGAAATTTTTGTGCTTCTCGCGTGGTGTGTTCCCCATACTACGTTAAACTGCGTCGCAATAAACTGAACCCTCCAGCTTTACAAGTGTGTCGTTCTACTACTCTTCGACGAAACCTTACGACTTATCTTCGAACAAAGATATGGCAACGGTTTTTATTTCAAATTTCTCATTCTTTTTTCTTTTTACGGTAAACTACAGACTAGACTAGAGGAACTACAAACGAGTTAATCCCTAAATTTATTATGCATCGAGCAACGCGTGTATCGTACTTTAAATTTCAATTAATCGCAAAATGTGCATACTAATCTATAACTTGACCCCATTTTGCTTATTGCAGATTATTGGCGAGCTCGGAAGGTATGCGAGGTGAATAAGAAGCCTCTTGCTTCATCGGTAGATGCTTCGAAGCAACAAAACGAAACGTCGAAGACGTCGAAGACGATGAAATCATCGAAAAAGGCGGCACAAAACTGAGAAAGGGAGCTTGTATTTAATTGCAGCTACTTCATCGTGGCAAGAGCGTCGCGGATCCTGTATATTTATTTGTCATCGCTCTTCCCTGATACCGTCGTCATTGTAAATTAACTGATCATCGATGTTGTCCTCGTTAGCATTAATTGCGAATTGTTAAGCATGTTATTTCTGTAAATAATTTGTCGGGTGATATATATGGAGGTTTGGATGAGCTCGCTATGGTAGATGTTTTGACTTAGACGAGATAGAAAAATTCTTTCGTCGTAGTCAAAACACGAGATTATTATTAATGGAGATATAATGAGGTCTGTAATGACAAACGTTCTTTATATCAATCGCAGAGTGAGCCATCGAAAGCCTGATTCGGTTGATTCTTCGGTGAATCAACAATGCAGCGCCTCCAAAGAATAACTGAATATGAAAGAGTGAAAACTCCACGCTGTTTGATCTCGTCTTCCGAGATACTGAAGTCCTATCTATATTTGAATAATTAAAAATATAAAAAACTCTAGTCATTTAGTCATTTAAGTAAAATTAAATAATAAACGATCGTGCTTTCGTAGATTTCCGCTGTGTGTATTCATTTATCCCCTTCCTCGTAATTAAATTAGAATTCTAAATGAAACGTCCGTTGATCGTATGTAATTATTGGGTATTCAACGCACGAGAGTCAAATGGAATCATCGAAAATTAGGCAGCTGAGGAATACGAATGCTATTTTGTAACGAACATTTTGTAACATTCACCTGGATTCTAACCATGACGGCTCGCCGCGATGCACGCATACAGGGTAAATTATAGGGTGGCACAAAATAATGATCACAAACGTTACCAAGTAGAATTAAAAATTTTAATAAAAATAAGCTATAATTCCTACGCGTAAAATATGAATAACCTCGTCTACATTATTATTAATCGTATTGTACATCATGAAAGAATAAGGCAAAAGACGATCAAACAGAAGAAGAATGACGATTACCGCACGATTTTTTTGGTAGACCCTGTGTAGGTGCGTGTCGGGGCATTTACTTATCTTTGACGTGCTATGAACATGGGGGGTGGCAGAACACGGTATACATATATATGGTTAATTATAATGCGTGATGCACCATAGGGTCTTCTACCATGGGGGAACCTTACGAAGGGAAGCAGCTGGTTCGTGCTTTTAATGGCTGTCATCCTAGCTGGTCATTTCGATAATGGTAACTAATACGGCTGGTTTCTGAGGTCTGTACTTACAATCCTGTTAAATCGAATATCGGCCGAAAGCTCGGGTCGATCTAACGATTTCCGAACCGTAACGACATCCAACGAACACTGCCAACGTCTAACAATTTCCTATTTTCAATGTTTAGTATATTTTCACGTATACGCGATATTGTTTATGGTTAGCGTTAAATATGCTTGATATTAAGGGAGACGAAGCGCTAGAATCTTGCATCGCAACTTTCGAGTATAATTGGAAACCTAAAACAGGACGTGACCTCATCGGGTTATTGTATCCAAGATCGTTAAGGACCCGGTCGTTGCGATATCCAATTACTCGAGAAAAGAGAGAAGAAGTTCTGAGTGTAAAGTAAAAGAAAAAAAGAAGAGAAAGAGGAGAGGAAAAGAACAAAGACGCGTTATGGTAGGGGTAAATTATAGGAAAAAAGAGAAGGCAAGGGAGAGGACGACCGCGCCATCGTAGATCATATTTTCACTTTACAGAATTCTTATCGATGCTTATGAAAATCCAGGTGTGCACCACTGTATGTATGCTTACCGAGCGTTTATCGTCAATACACGCTCCACCGCAGGCTTAATTGACTGAATTAGTCGTGGAATCAGCTTATATCGAAGTTACACCTGACCCCGACAAAGTTACGAAGGATCGATTTTGATGGATCATTGGTTCGTGCTCGATCGATCAAGGTCCTCTTTTTTTTTTAATCGAAACTAAGGTTAATCGATCACCTTTTACATGCCACCGGGTTCATTAACTGTCATTTGATGTAGGGTCCCTCTTCTCTTTTTTTTTTGTCTACTTCTGTGCGCTACATAATCGAGCGTTTTCGTTTCTGGCATGTTAAAAATATTTCTTAACAAATTGACGACCGCTGTCACGTAAACGTGATTTCACTCTACAATCTGTTGTCTGCCGCCATCATGTTTACGTGACTTCAGTTTCTTTTTTCTTTTTAATTTAATCGACACTTACTCGCGAGACAAACGATTCCTGTAGTTGATAGCGTTCTATTGCGAGTTTAACGACCCAACGAAAGTGAATCCCGATTTCTGCAACTGTACGGGGCAATCAGGAAATAAATTTGTAATTTATTGAAATGTAATTTATATAATGTACAGATGTACAAAATAAATTAAGATAATATGATAAAGATTCAATAATGATGATAATGATGATCAATGTGATTTCTCAAAAAATCTAACAATTATACAATAATAGACTGAGCGGAAAGAGCCGCGGTGATTGGCGGTAAGATCTACGCCGAAATGTGAGACTGTCAAAGTCTTAACGTTTTTTCGGCGTAGAAAATTAAAAATTAGTTAAAGATTCAAACGATTTGTAACAAATGGAATGCAAATTGGATGGCAATTTTGAATTTATGCGGTGATAAATCACGCAGTCAAGAAAAAAACTAGTCTCGCGGGACATTTCGAAACCTTTACCTATGTGTCTATCTAACAAAAATTTAACGGGCAATGAATTAAAGATTCCAACGATTTCAACGAAATTTCAAACGAACGCCTATTGCGTTCAAATTAAAAGTTGATTTTAAATTTATGCAGTAATAAATTATATTAAACGTCTGAAGACGACGAGTTTCTTGAAAAACTGTTATCGTACTTGTCTTGACTGACCAAAATACATACAAAGGACAAATATGTAACAGCTGGACGATCAGGAAAAAAGGAACATAAATAAAAAGGTGATATATTACGATCATTCCAACGAAACGAAGAATAGTAAGTGAGAAGGGTAATGTCCGATCAAAATCCTCCAAATGATGACCACAATAGCGTAACGAACTTGCAGAGTGGCATTTCACTTTCTAACGGTAGCACGCGCCTCGTGTTTTCCTTTCTCCACAGAGCTCGCTGCTCCCTCCATTAACTAATACCCTGTAAACACGCGTGTTACGAGGGGAGTAACCAACTGCTCTAATTAAACGACATTCATATCGAGTGGACCAACCATCGAACCCTTTCCATTCGTGTTCGCGGAAACTGGTCGGGATGACCGTTTGCTCCAACATGTGAGGACCATTTGCCATTTCGTTTCACTCTAGGTTTTTACGTTATTCCATTAATCATTCTGAAACGTCAAGGTTTTGAATCGTAATAGTCTGGCATGCAAATATGTAACTTTGCAAGTTCACTGCATAATTTATGGGTAAAAATATATTCGAGTATTTTAAATAGTTATGTGAACGAGTTCGTTATGTATTTTCAATCTTTTCGTCGGTTATCTTTTTTACTCTTCCTGGCGAGATTGGTCTTCTTCTTCTTCTTTTTTTTTTTTTTTTTTAATAAATCAAAGGCTAGAGGATATTTAACGTATACAAGGGAAGGTATGCTTCAGTGGAGACAAAACAAAAGTTAAACCGAGTCGGGAACGCTCGCAAGAAAGTGCACGTGTCGATGCTTGGAAAGGAAGTGGGAATTATAAGAAAAAAGGAGGAAAAAACTAAGCTGTTTCTTGTATGTGTCGATACTGAATGTCTGTACCGTGACGTCCACATGCTGCACCAAGCGAACTGCACTCAAAGTACGTCTTAACGATTGATAGTAATTCTGTCGACGCTCCACGCAACGAGCACGTTGGACGCCGCATAAATCCCTCGATTGCATGAGAGTTCAAATGGTACTCGAGAATTAAACAAGTACGATGCGAAAAATCGCATCTTTAAATGGATGCAGATGGCCGCATATACGGTATTTATTTATTAGATCGTTTTATAAGTTTTATCTCTGTCATTTAGAATTTGACCAAATTTCCCTTTCACGATACTGTCGTTTTATTACCTTTACAAACTTAGTAAAATATACAGTACCTACAGAAAAAGCTTTTAATTTGGGAACTCGATTGCTATTCTTTCAGCATTCTGCTAACCTTCTTCAAACTAGCACCCGTCGTAATTAAATACTAATTAAGGAGACAAGTAAGAAACAAAATCTGATTTTGATAAACTAGGAACGACACCTTATTAAAAATAGATAATGAAGAAACTTAGAACTTATATATTAAAGAATGATCTGGTATAGTCTGAAGTTTTTTGTAGATGTTTGATAATTTTTAACGAAAAGGTAAACACGATATGAAGTTAACGAATAAATGTGGAACTTATGGTGGTGAATCACAATGGTGCAAGAGAGAAGGGTGAACGAGAGGGAAGCAGAAAAATCCACCAGGAGAGACAACCACTTCTGGTCCCGATGAAATTTCAACCGGGCCACTTTTCCCCCACCCACCAAGTTTCGATGGATCGATTCGCCCGGTAAGTTATAGTTACGAGATGCAAGTACGTTTGTAGCGTCTTGTTCGACGGCAGATGTCCCACGGGCACCTCGGTACCGAGTTCTCTGTTCGACGGACCAAGACTCACCGCAAAAACTGACCAACCGTATTGAACCGAGCGAGGTTATGTCTACCGACGAACGATCGAATCATCGTCCTTCGTCCTATCTCTCACGGTAGTCTTTCTGGGAGAATAGCTGTTGCGAATTCGATCAGAGCAGCGACCATAGAATCTTCGAAATCCTCGTTTTCTCATGGCACGTCCATACCATTCTACAGCCTCGCGATTACTAGTAGCAAGGAATCCATCTGTTTAACGACAGATGCAAAATGCATTTCCAAGAAATGGTAGGAAAGAAAATGCGGCGAGTAGTAGAAAGAAATAGATATCACTGTGGTTAACGCCTTGCTAGGAGGTGAGGTTTCCGAGACAGGATGCCTCGCCTAGATCCTGTCTGGAGGCCGAAGGGAGGTCCTTCGAAGCGTGAAATCACTTCCAGTCTGAATATAAAGAGCGAAAAAACGAGTGTCCGTTTGTGTTTCGGTCGTTCCGTTCCACCGCCTTCGGAACTGCCTTGAAAATCGTTAAGCGCCTACTAGCCTTCTTCCTTTCGTGCGCGGAAGCCACGGATCGCGCATCGTTCAAGGCTCACGAAAGTGATTCCTCCTTAAGCAAATCAAGTAACCGCTGCTTGGCACCCGGGATCTCGCTAACAATAAGTCATACGGAGTGTTCTCGCATTTTGAGAATACCGGATATACGTACTGTTACTGTGGTATTCGACAGTGCATTATTAGATACGAATGCCTAGGAAGCCGAGAGCAGAACGAACTTACGATACATTGTAATGACTTACACTTAAAATTCCATGTCCCAGCAGTTCGACCACTGTGAGGTCCGCATTATCATGCGAAAGGCAAGACAGGCTTCGGACAGTTTTCGATCGCTCGCTCGAAAGTGCATCCACTCTCAGATAAGTGGTAGCGGAACGGCGCGGCGCGATGACTACGAGATCCAGGCGTTTTAAATTTATCGCGAAACGGCGAGACGTCCTTCCGCCAGTCCCGCTAATGTACCTCGCAAACTCTTAGTACGAGATACACGTTTTACGTCCAGCGCGCTAAAGAGATCACGGTGTACACGGACAATTTCAATTAAAAGCCACGAAATGATCGCCTTTCTGTTTTATCGAGAGAAACCAAGCCAAAAATAATCCTCCAAGCACCGAACCCTTCCGATTACCTCGCGTCTGCAACTGAATTATTTTTAACCGAAGTCTAATCCACAAACCAAACGACTTTTTCGTCCTCGATGGTACTGCAGACCGGGTGCTTCTTCACATTTCGTGGTACTGCCTTTTTTCCGGAAATAGACTTCCTTTCTCTGAGTTAAAAGCGCATACACCGCATCAACGTAGCACGTGTACAAGGTTCTGCGTATACGTCACGTATAGCCCGTGTGTACATATGGTGGTGGTGTATCGAAGAGCAGAGGGCCACACGCTCTTTCACTTATAAATAGACATACGTAGATGGATTAAGCGTATGGAATGCAGTTCGATGCACGAGGGGTTTTAAAACGTGGAAGCGCTGCAAGCGCGTTCTGCACCTCATAAAGGAGCCAAAGCTTCAGTTACTGCGTGAAACGTTGCGCAGAACGGTTCTATCGCGAAACGCCTCCAGGATCCGAATCTTTTGTCAACATGCTGGCTGCGAGACACAGGTGAGGCCATAGCGGTACGCGATATCGCGAATGCTTGTAACGCTTTGCTAACTCCCGTGCCCTAGTGAAAACTGGGACGGCGCACGATTGTGTTTAGAACGACTATCTCGCTTTGACTTTCGATTTTATCATCTTTCCCTTATTAACCACGAGTAAACGCGCGATCTTAAGGAGAAAAATTGCAAATTTGACGTTTAACGATAAATCGACGTAGACTCGTTTCGATTGAATCTAGTATCGCGGTACGCATAGGTACCCAGTTTTCACGTTCATAGATGGAACTCGAACGTCGCATGACGGTTTTTCCTAGCGATAAGACACATCCCTCCGGCGACCAGAGATCCTGTCATATTGCGGTCGTTCCTGCATCCGGTAACTCACGAGAAGAGAGTACTGGTGACTAACGTTTCATACGGGATTTAACAGTGTAACGTTACATCGTTGGTTTGGTCTTTCCTGTGCTCCTCGAGTTCACAAGACGAGTCTTGGATTTCTCTGCGTACGAAAGGAGAGGTTATTGTGCGAGGGTTTTAAATTCCGAACAGGTTGAATGCACCCACAGTAACCAGGAGACACCTTTCTCTTTACTTTAACTATCTCGGCGAAAACAGTATCCATCGGAGTATGTCATTGTTGGTAGAATAATAGGAAGAGAATCTATACATTGAAGTATAGAATTGCTTAACGGAACAGCGCAGATAATGAGTCATGTCGTTAAATTCCAAGGCGATGGATAATATAGTGATAGAAGATTCGAAATTTCATAAAAATCGTTCAGAAGCCTAGTAGGTCAGGAGACGGCGAGTATATGTACGCGGCCTTTTCACTTTCTTATCTCCCATTTATGAACCCCGTAGCGGAAGAAGTAAAAGGAAATTGGATTCGACGAACGAGAAACGCAAGTTTTGCTCTATCAATGAGAAACAAACGGATGATACCAAGTCGAGTGGTACGGCCAGCTAGGATAGGTAGAATAGAGTCGAATGTTTTGATTCGATTTATTGATGAAATGAAACACACGTTTGGAAATTTGTGGGCGTAGTGGTAAAAAGCTGTAAGAGGCCGTCTCGCGGCAAAGGGTGGTCGTAAAATTCATCGAGTCCACGCGACGCGTCACTTTCGAATGCTTGTATTTCTGCAATGGAAAGTCGGGGAAGAGTGTCATTTGTTAGGCGATACGTGGGCTGAGTAACGTCACTGACCTGCCGCAAATGGGCGAACGGTACGCGAACACGAAATAAATGTTAGATAGAAATCCGCAGCTGCGTCCGCGACCTACGTGAATCTATTTTCGTCCATAGAATCGACGGAAAAGCCGAAGAGGCGTCTAGATTCGCGACCAGCAGTGGGTGGTTTAACCTATTTTCAGAACCATTCATTGTCTTGAATTTACAATCGCAATTGTAAAACTTCCTGTCGAATAGGACTCGAAAGAGGAAGAGAAACTGTGTCAACTTCCGAATAATGATTCATCGATCACCGTGTTAATCGTTAAATGTTTGTAACGGACGCAAATACGTGTCGCGAAAGACGATTCTTGGAGTAGAGTTTTAAATCGATTAACAAGGTGACAGCGAGTCCATAAAGATCATTAGAGTTATACCGATAGAGTGAATCTTATTGCCAGGAATGGTATTTACATATACCATACGATTCGTAGAATGGTTTTTTGTTGTTATATCGTGCCTGGAATGCCCGGTTAATGAACTTTTAATAATTCTTGTTTACGGAACACGCTGCGTATAACTTTCCTATGCGCGTTTCCAAGCCATTATGAAAACTCTTCCACTAACGAGCATAAGTAATTATATGTATACTTGAATTACAGGTAACTGATAATCTTGTGCCGTTCATTTACAAGCATAACTCAGTCGTTAATTGTGCTGTGGTTAATGTTATTCCATCAGCAGGTCCGATAATGGGTACATATTTTAAAGCGATTACGCTCAAGCTATCGAATCGTCTGACATAACAAAAGCGAACACGATTAGCCGCTTTGCATAGGATACGTGATCTCAATCTCATCGCTCTAATTAATCTCAACTATTTTCAATTCGCTTGAATCGCACCGACATATCTCTTTTTGCGTGTGTTTCTTGTATCTCATGCTGTCCGACATCACCGTCTCCCTGTTTCTATAAATGTCTCTTGACGACGCGACGCAGAGACAGATTGGTCACACGTGAGTCGTCGTTCGCTTTCCTACCGTAACTTTTCGCCCCTGGAAACACGTCCGTCTCTGGATGAAAACGTCCGACAGGAAACATTCCCGAGGGCGTTCCGAATTGTACGAGACCCTCCGTAACGATCCAAGCAACGTTTAAAGAGGATAAAGCACATACGTCGGAAGAACGGAATAATTTTTAAGGGTGTCGCCAAGTCGTGCAGTCTGGTCCCTAATGGGTAGGGTTCGTTCTATTTATTTTGCCTCTTTTCATAAAGGTCTCGAGATATCGAAGCACTTTTGGCATCGGAGTCATTTAACGCGATTCTCGAACGCGTACAAAGGACAAGAAAATGAGCAAACGTGTTTTGATCGATCGTAAGGTTGTCGAGCGAGAAGGTTAGGATATTATTCGCAGGAAGTTCGGGATCTGAACCGTCCGTAGTCGAAATGGGACGGAATCGGAAAGACAGGTCCGGCTTCCTTTCTATATAGCAGCACCGCTTTCTTTTTGCACGTTTCATCGTCGAACGGAGCGTGACCGAGGTGATTCCTTTTGGCGGGAATACATTTCAAGGTCCGTGGATACATGCAGGAAGCGACAGTTGGCGAAAAAGATTTTAGCATATGTTGAAATCCGTGGCGAACAACACGTGCATCGATATTGCGAAGGAATGAATGAATATGCATTCCATTCATAAGAACGGCTTGGTATTTGTTGTATGCGATCGTTTGAGGAGGGCGCGATTTACCGTGAACCGTATGCGATCTCAACGATCGTTTCGATTAAAATGCCGCGTTGCCGGAAGACTGTAAAAACTGCGTGATTCGTGAGCAAACGAGAAACAAGTGATATTTTAGCCAGAACGAGACTCGCGCGTGTTTGCGGAGAAATTACAGGTTACCGATGTTAAATTCTTTTTTATCGTCGAACCTATCTCGTGTTCGCGAATTATGTAAAACAAATTTACCGTGCTCGTACAATTATCGATAAGGGAATTAAAGTCGAACGGCTTCCAGTGCGATGTTTGATCAAGTGATTTCAAGGATGAAAAAGGTCTGCGACAATTTCGTGCGAATGAAAAAAACGGAAAAGAAAGTGCGACGTGTCTCGTCCGATGACCAACACCGTTATGACAATGACAGTCGTTTGTGCGACTATAAAACACGATTCTTCATTCGATGTCGACAACTTTCGATCGTTTCGACGATCGAACGTTCGATACGAGCGAATGGTATCAAGAAAAACTATACGATTTTCATGATGTTGATAACAAACCAAGGCAAGGACACGATCAAACTTAAAGAGTTGTTTCGATATCGTTCGTTAACTTTCGCTTTGCAATTGTTTGGCGAAATTCCAATTACGAGAGGTGAGAGATCGTTTACGTCAAAATATACTATTCACTTGGAATTAATTCGAACGGGAGTTTGGATGTTCCGTAAAAAAATGCGTTTACAGTTGTACTTCTTTTTTGGTCTGTAACGGTTCGCTTCTCTAGCGTTAATATTAATCAGACACGCTCATCAACTGGACATGTTCATGCTGGTCACACGCGTGAAACGTTCAAGCTGATTGTGAACACTGCAAACTTTAACCTGGACGCTTTCCAATAATCAATTTCCCGTACCGCTGGATCAAGAATTTTTCTATTCCCAATCCAACCAACTATACTTTAGCGATCACCTTGACTGGATAATTATCTGTACGACTGATGCGATCCACGAACGTTAAGAATGCAAATGAACTGCACCGTATCGAACATCGGAGCGACCACAGAACGTTTCCTCGATGAAAGATTTCTTTGAGCCATCCAGTAAGAAATCATTTGTCAGTATAATTCAAGCGGAATAATTAACAACATAGCTAGCAAACATAGATAGCAACACACTCGATTCGTTCTTTGCTATTTCGTATTCGTTTAGATGAAATTAAGCAAATTCCGCGAAGAACGTGTTACATTTGCTTTTATCTTAATGGTTCTCTTTTATGGCTTTCGATTATAGCGATACGAGCCATTAATCTTATGTCTTATTCAGCGGTGATTTTATTCTTATTAACGATTTTATTTTTATTATGATTACTCGTTGCAGAAGTGTATCAAATACAAGTTAAAGTTAAACTAACAACGATTAGAACGATATGAAAGAATAACACGAGTCTGCATCTGGCTATCTTTTAACATCGATACATCTTTTTTCATCGTCGATAGGGTTCGTTGAAATTCGAGAGGTGGGGTCGAGCGAAAAATTTGAAATATCAGCTGTCGCTGGGTACGCAAAATATTGATGGCACCGTTTAAAAGCGCTCCTGCTGGTCGAAGCGTTTCGAAAGGCGTGCTCGTCGTCGATGATCGACAGCTGCGTGGGTTGCTAGGGAAGAAACGAGTCGACAAACCGCGAGAACACGGTTTAAACGAGAATCATGATACGTGATATAGATACAAGAGATACGTGAAAAGTCTTTTTACTAAACACTCTTTATAGGAACTGATCACCTGTAAGGTCTTGTCAGTCAGTCTTCTCGCCAATGGTCAAGATACGTGGGAGATATTTATAAGATCGATTCTATATACCAGAACGGTGGAAAAAATTGATATACGCGCTTCGCGAAGATTTTGACGAAACGTATTAAAACATTTTTTTTCACGTATCTGACTGGTTGCTACAGAGTCACGAGAAAGAACAGAAAAAAGGCAAGAGGAAAAATTTATGCGCGATCTAGTTGAAGCAATTTCCTCGGAAGTTACGACGCGGAACACCGGCCCGGAACGGTATGGTAAGCGACGGTTGTTCTGGAGCCGTTAAGAGAGGTCGAATCATCGAAGGAAGTGTAAAAGGCAAAGGAAAACGAGAAAAGAAGATGTTCGACGATCGAGCTGCTAGGAGGTTGCTCTCTCAGTTGCCGCTTTTTTACAACCTTCGAAGAATTCTCCGGAGAATACGAGTATCTATATGTGAGAATTTCCTACCGTTCTACTTCCCGCCATTCTACCAACTATACTCTCACGGAAACGTTTCAGTTTTTCTCCTTGGCAACGCGAACAGCAAACCTCTTTCCTTGCTCCAAACAACTCGCCCTCGTGGTTCGTTCGATTTTATTCCAGCTCGCAAATATTGATCGATTGCTTTCGAACGATCAGTTTACCGCTTGAGAATAACAATTCGATACTCTATCCCGGTGACATCGATATAACTTCCGATCGGGCATACGATCCATCGAGAAAAACTATTCGTCGAACGATCACCCCCTTTTACGTTGTCATGTTCATCGATTCCTCGAAGATAGATATTATTCGTTGGAAAATCGATAATTTTCGTCATCAGGAAGGTGCTAGAGTTTCTTCCTAATGGATGACATCGATCCGCGAATAAATGGATTACTTCGTATTACTTTTGTGTATATATATTACATATTTATCTATAGAATATTTTGTATGACCAACAAACTGTAGCTCTGAAATAGAAGATAGAAAAGAAAAACGTAACGCATTGTACTTTTGCGCTTACGTTTTCCTTGTCTTTCGTACGATAAGTATAAAATTAAAATTAAAATACCTTGCAAAGTAACCATTTCTCGGCCTGAGCGCCATAATACCTTTTTATAGAGCATAAAAAGATACGTCGATTAATGTGTTAAAAAAAAGTTGAAAGTTCCACTTACAAAGATAATGGCGACCTTAAAATCGTCAAAAGAAAATCTTCATCAGACCATGCATCATTGGAAATTTTGTTTTAGAAAAAGTTCCAGGACCATGGCTTAGTTCGTAGTTGCGTGAGTCACTTCGTATATTATAGATTATTATGTATCATCTTTTTCATCAATTGCACCATTTAGTATTATTGCGCACCATGCGGACAATCATTCAGTTAATGGGTATTAGCGCAGGCGTCTGTTGCACTACATAAGTAATAGTCTGCAAGAAGAATCTAGGCTACTCAGCTGCACCTGGGATACAAGTAACTATTCCGACTTTCCGTCAGTCGCAGTTTAAGCTTTGCACCAGCTGCATCGTCTCTGTTCCTCGCGTGCAATTCTAATCGCTCCTCTTTGTGCACTTATCGAGCTCTCAGCGTAGTCAGTTTAATGTCAGTAGTGTCTCTCAAAGTCGATGGATATGAAGTCAAAATGCAATACGGATTCGAATTCGGATACAAACCAGAATATCTCCGGAAATCGAGAAGTAACGAGCGAACGATCCAGGTTAGTTTTCAAGGTCGTGTAAAATAATCCCGTTATTTGCTAATATCACTAAAAATCGCATATTCTAACTTGGCCATATGTGCAACGTATTTTCAATGAAAGGAAGAAAAAAGAAGATCGATATACATATATAACGATCGAACGGTAACCATTGAGCGATCCAGTACAACGATAGAGAGATATTATTGCACATAGATGTATGTATATTGAGTGTCACATATCGATATCCGTGCGAATGCGCACTGACAGTATTTCTCGTTGCAATGTGCGCGCGCACTAAAATACCCCCTCGTACTTTAGTACCAGTCCACACCCCCGACGAAAACGATGGAATTATCGATCGCGTTGCTATTCAACCTAAGAACTTTTCGCTAGCTGACAGTTCACCGTAGAGACGGATTTTCGAGGAAGGAAAACACGCGTCGTTTCGATTACAGGATGAGACCAGACTGAACTGTATTACGTGTTAACGTGTCTGTGACCTGTGATTTGTGATCTGTGATAAAAAAAATTCGCGCGTTGAATCTACGACAATTTTCTTTCACGGACAGTGAGTAAATGAAAATCACGGCAAGAATGAATACTAATACTTTGATTAGTGCACAAGACCTTGGAAACATTCTGCATGAATTGATATTTTCAATGTGAACTTTAACCTTTTCCTTATCAGCCGGTTTTACAGCCGGTGAACAGATCATGCACGACATCAATTTTTATTGATAAAATTTTAACAATGCAAGTAATATAATTAGCGACATTTGTTTATAGAGATCCTCGTTATGAATAAATTGATTTGTAATATAAAATATCGTTACCGAAAACAACAAATTTAAAGGTCGAACAGGTGCATGCTTGTCAGCACGGATTCTCTGATTTACCGAGGGTGTTTTCGTTGAGTCATTCATTGCATGATTTATGCTACATGTTTATTCTTAGATTTATTCCATAGTAAGTTTTGCGCGTTATTGATTAACGTTGAATAATCGTGAAAAAATATTGATTTGCATACTTTAAACTTGCAAGTATTCATTATTTACAATGGCCAGTCCGATAATGAATAGGAATAAAATGAATGTTTTTTTGTAGCTCGACAACTTTTGCAGTTTGTGATTAACGACGTATACGAACAATTAATCTTAAAAGAATTAACTAACGCAGTAAAGTCAAATTGAATTGACTGTAATTTGTTACACACGTTTGTTTCTCTTTTTGTGTGTATAACCTTACAAAAAAAGAAAACCAATTGCCTTGATACAATGTTGCATCCTTTGCTCGTATTCAACTTTCATTCTGGGATACCAAATTCAACTAGATGTCTAACATTAGTGGTTGCCTGTCTCGTAAGTATTTCAAGTTGATTGGGAAGCAAGAGGTTCATTAGATATTAGCGAAAGTTCCGATATAAAACCAGTTTATGATCGAGCATAGAAACAAAACGTTAAGATAGTAATGCCTGGTTTCGCGTGATAGCAATGTAGAGGATTAACGTTGATAGCAACTATTCGTATGGTTTTTGTAGAGAAGACTCGAAGAAACAGTCGTTTTTAGAAAAGAAATTACAGTAGCAATATTCGCCTGAGAAACTGTAATTCATCAAAGATTTGATGTCATACGTAAAAGTTTATCTCGTTTATAAGTTGAATAACATCCATTATCCCGTATGCAATCTTACGTTCGTACAGGAAGTGATATGCATTCCAATACATCCGTTCAACGGCACATTGACCGAGAGTGCTATAGATTTCTCTTCTGTTCTTTCTTTCTCGTTTGCCAACACACGTGCGCAGGCTTGCATACTCTGCAACGCGGCAAGTCACGATACAATCACATTGTTTACACACTACAAAGAACTATTATCTATGCTAAATCGTGCGTAGCATTAGTAACTAAAGTTGTCATATACTCTTGAGAATTCCCTTATCCCTGTTTATGCATAGCATGTCACTTTCGTTTCTCTGCATAACATTTTAGTCTTCTATCATATATTTGTCATAGCTTTCTTTAATTTATTACCAGTAACTTGACTCGAACGAATCGTTTCTCTTTCTCCGATTCTTTCTTTTTAACGTAAACTTAATCTGAATGTGTGAAGGGCTCGACTCATGATGCAATATCCAAACATCGATATACAAGAGGGAAGAAGACTCCGTAGCGTGCGAAGAAGACTTTTTCAAGACGAAGACGATGATAACGAAACGGAATCGGTACGAAATTCTGGTGTCGAGGACAACTGTTTTTTTGAAGAGACACGAAAAAATCGAGAAAACGTGCGTAATAAATCAGACATAATTCATCTTGATCGGGAGTGATTTATTGATTGAATTTTCTTTGGATTGTATTTTCTTTTTGAAAACAGGCTAAGGAAAGGTGGAATTTCGACTTCGAGAAAGAAGAACCTCTACCTGGTCGTTATGTATGGGTGAAACTTGACCAGCACGGAAATGAAATCTGTAATCCGTTAGAGGCAAAAAATCGAATAGAAAATTTACAAACGATGCAAGAAGAAGACGTGCAAGACGATGACATTACGATGCAGGACCACGTGGAAGGCAAAGATGACGAAAAAATGACTGATAGTACGTGAACGTACGTAATTACAAAATACTTTGCTCATGCTGACTTTTTTGCTGATGCAAAAAGTTCCTTTTTGTCAATGGAACCAGAAAACAAGTTTTGTACTATGAAGTTGACTAAATTGGAATAAGTAAAGTTCGGATAGAAATTGCGAAGTTATTGATCGCAAAAAACACTGATTCGACTTCTAGTCAGAATAGACACGATTTAGTGTCTGAGGAGCTAGTAAACCAAAGTTAATTTTTTTATTTAAATTATTAAAAATTCTCACTCGTAACGACAATTCGACAATCGAATGTTCGAGATCATTTGTCGTGATATTTGTTATTGTATTATTTATCTTGATTTTATTCCATTTTACATGATTATTTAATATTGTTATATATGTGATTAGTAAACGAATGATATTATAATGTGGATAAATTATACAAATGACCTTGTACTTTTTATAGATAGATGAAATAATATATTATATTTATCTATAACTTTATAATCCTGTGTGTGATTTCCAAATGCTTTTCATTTCTCCTACGTTTTAATAAAACAAAGCAACTGCGACACGAGATTCATACAGACGGATGGTTGGAAGCACATGGTGCATGACTTATGTGTGACCTGAATCTTAGGCACGAGAATAAGATGACACATCTGTTGTATGTATCTACCGAAGAAATGATACCGACGAATGAAGCATCCCTCTGCTATAGAATGACGTCGTTAAAATGTAACGATTACTAATGCCGGTGCTAGTTACACTTGATTCCACGAGTATCACGATTCCTTAAACTTAATCTCAAGTTCTCGTGAGAAGGCAGCGTGTGCACCTGGCATCGTTTCTTAAGAATCGTTCTTTTTTTTTCACTTTACTCGCGCTATGGAAGCTGGCCACGATGATGGCGGTGTACCCATTGCCAGAAATTGCACTTCCGTTCCGCGAATTCCCACGGAAGTGGGTACAATCGCGAGTACGACAAAAGATATTTGCGTATAACGTGCACCATCTTCATTGTTCGCCCCCTCAACCATTCAATACTTCTATGCTGAACAACTATATGTGTATGTACTAACGGCTATCGCTAATGAAGTATCAATGAATGATCCTTACAAAGAACTTTCTATTGGACAAAATGAACAGTCATTCTATTAAAAAAAATTTTCGTTCATTCTCGTCCTCATCCTCAGTTTCAATCCACCACCTTGGTCTCGAATCAGATGATTTATCACGGCTACATTTTCACTCTATGGCGGCGTGCACGCGACGAGATAACATACATATACCAACGATAAACTTGGATTTGATAGTGAAATACTTTTACTGATGGAACAGGTGAGTCTTTTGGTAGTAAACACAGTGATACAGACGCAGCCACGCGTCTTCCGGTCGTCTATTCAGGATGTATAACACAAGGCTTCCTTGAGAAGTAATCTAGAATAGACCTAAGCTCATCGTTTGAGAGATGGACGTAGAAGACGTTATAAGAGGAAACGGTGCATATTTATTTTCTATCCTTCGTTTACGACAAACCATGAGAAAACACCTGTGCAACGGAATACCTTGCTAAACGGGTACCCCACCTAACCGCAGATGAAAGAGAGACGGTAGTCTTTGCGAAACGCAAAAAGGATTGTTTTACGCGACTCATTCGCTCGTTCTCCCCTCATTGAGATGCATCCGGTGCCACCCTCACCACTTCCTGGATGTTGCGTGGGATTTTCATTTTCGACAACAAGCTTTGCAGTCCTCTCATGAGAATCTGCTCCGCTCCGAATACATCTCTCACACATTTTTATGTTTTCCATCTTTGTTCATTTTCGATAAAGTAGTTATCCGTAATATACAATATAAAGAATATCTCTTAAGGACAAAATAATAATTGGATAGTAACGGTAAAATATTACAGATGAAAAAATATTCTCAAGATGAGCAAAGAGACATTTTTCTTTGAGTCCCTTTAAACGTTTATAAAGAAGACGTGATCGATATAACATAAAGATAATATGTACGAAGTTATTCTTCGAATTTTATTAGGTTCGAACATTTAAAACTTCCCGCGAATGTACAGTAGCGCCAGTTGGTCAGCCATATTCTACCAGACGGATATACACTAACACTATTCAACGTTACTTGGCACACGGGTTCCCTGATTGGTTGCGGCGATCGTCTATGTACGGTTCGTTCAACGCGAGTTGCTTCGTACGCGACAGAAAACTATTTCCCCATTGCCTTCCATACGAGACACGATTTAGGCCACGAGAACAACAACGAGGTAAATTGACAATTATCATTGAAAAGTGTCGATTCATCTCGTTTATTTCGTATCTTCTCCTAGCAGCGCCGCAATAAACATCTGTTGCTTAAGAATCATCAACTGTCACATACATAAAGCTTAACGAGTAAATACGAATTCACTTTTTATATTTACATAATGTTAATGAATCAATACTTATGTTCATTCCTGTATAAAGATATAAATATTTACATCAATCATTGAAATATTTAAAAGCATAGTATTATTTAAATGCAAACAATTCGCTGAATCAATAAATTCAAATATGTAAGAAGTCAGACTTATAATTAGTAGATACGAATACTGCTTACCAAACTCATCTTTGCTTTGTCGAGAACATTAATACCGGACGAGATTTTATTTTTACATCTTGCAAAACATATTCTGGTTCTCACCATAGTGCCTAGAGACAGTAGCCTTATATCAGTTGAAATAAAATGACGATGATAATCTGAAGAGTATGCAAATAAATTCACCGTGTGTAACGTACTGCCATGCAAACATGGAAATCCGCCGAATAAACGTACGCACGAGTGTCCGTGATAAGATTACAGCCGTTGTTTTGAAAGCTGGACTTGTTTATTTTTCGTTTCTTTGTCAACATACAATGCGCTTCATTTTTTTCTTCCAATCACTTGTACATTTCTCATACACACGTATATCATAAATTTATCAAACATATATCAAAAAATTTTATCTTACAGTTGATTAAACGAGGCAACTATTCTTTGCAAGAAGTCATTATACCCGAAATTCAAAGATTGCTTTTTATAATTCCAAATTTTTAAGTTATCGTATTTTACTTTGAATCAAACACAGATTCGATCGTGCATTGAACGCAGTCGCGCGTGGTGAAAATGGGAGTGGTAAAGGAGACAACAGTGACCTATTACTTATCCCAACCTTCTCGGCAGTACAGTCCCCCTGAATGCAGAAAAGTAAAGTTGGGTGGTATTTACCATGGAGGTTGGCATACTGGGACGCATCCGATGGTTACAATCAGCATTCTACTCGTTTATGTTGCCGTGGAAGGGGCCGATAACTGTACAGCCTTCTCGTACGTATTTTCAAAGGCTTGAAATTGTGCGCTCAGGTTGAAGGAACTATATTCTGCAAATGGCGGTTATTTCGTTTCTCCCTGACGCGCGGAGAGGAAAAAGGGGTGACACCGAATGAACCGAAGGTAGCCGAAAACAGCCGATGTATTTAGAGGCTTGGTTACTTGCATTGAGAGGCGCATGCTTCAGTCGCTAGAGAGCGCTTTACACGTGTGGAACGTGTCTTCGCGTAACTCCGTGCATTACAGAACACGCACGTACCTCGTCAGCGTCAACATAACTGCGCAATCGTATACGACCTTCCGCCGAACTTGGAACCACGCGCGTGCCTTGACAGTCGTGTATTTGGCGGGAAGCGCGGTACTGTTTTCATTTAGAGTTTATGCAGTATCAGAGTCGATTCAGTGGCTCCCCACCGCGTCAGCGAACAGCATATTGGTGCTTTCGGGCCGTGTGCAATAACGTTTTACGCTAAATATTCTTTTGCCGAGCGAGAAATATTGTGTAATATATTTATGTGCTTCACATTACACAGACGTGATAATTGTGAACTCAGACGGCCCATGCACGACCAGTTTTTAATTTCAACAGTAACGTGGTAATAACCTTCGCGGGAATACGTCGAAACACGTTCGCCGTCTCTTGGATGCTCACGCGCAAGTGCGAGCAACGTTGCCGGTTTGTTCTTCCCGCGGGCTATAGCGACAGATCTGTGAGAAGAGAAGAAAAAAAACTTGGAAACGTGTTCGATTGCTGACATCTATTTCGGTTGTTCCGACTGTGGAGTTGTATACCCATCTCTGATGAAATATGAGATAGTTGTTACTGTTTTCCTGTCTTGCCTCTCGCTCTTTCATCGTGATACGCAATACTGTGTTTACCGTGTTGCCAAACTTTCTAGTTTCGTCGTACACCCTTCGCCTTGTCGATGATACACTCAGTTTTTAAATCTAACTTCGAATTCGCGGATGTGCCCCGTGAAAAAATCAACGTCAGAAAGTGTTGGGTGCACCCACGAGCCACTCAACGATCACAGTAGTCGCCAGGCGACGCTGAGCACGGCCATTATTCGAAATTCGGTGTGTCGCGCCACGACAACGTTGCCACATCTTCGTGAGCCGCGAGTATTTCAACGTACTGTGAACAATTCCTGGAAGAAGAATCATCTCCGTAAATGGGACGTATGTATGTAACGCGTAAAAATCAATGCAAAAAAGGTCGGCTTCTAAAGCAGCGCCGCGCGTCTATTAAAATCGATCGTGTTGTGTAGATTCAGTAGTGGCGAATTGCGAATCGAAAACAGTGACGCTGAAAGAGAGAAGGACGGAAGGAGACGGGGAGTGAGAAAAGTAGTGACTGCGTGAAGAGAAACGGAAGCTGTTTATTCGTGAAAACGCTTGGTTATTGGTAACTGCGAGGGAGAACGGCAACGTTGCCGGCGTGAAAGACTAACGAAATATGAGCGCTCGAGTGTTGAATCCGGTGATGATGACGGAAATGAGCAGGAATTTGGGTGGAGGACGAACGGTGCCGAACAGAGCAGCCCTTGCCCGTGTTCGAAGGGATTTATTCGGACCCGTAGATCACGCCGCAGCTCGTGCATTGGCGGAAAGGGAGCTTCGCGCTCAATCCATACTCGATGCCGAAAGATGGGGCTTTGACTTTCACTTGGAGATACCAAAAGCTAATTCGAGGTACGAGTGGGAGCTAGTTACACCACAGGATGTCGTGCCTGAACCCTATGCCCTACGAGGTATGCCCTACTTAAGGAAACACGCACCTAGTACGCCTCGGAAACTACGAGATTCCTCGCCTACCACAAGATTCCTCCGTAAAGATTCTTCGTCTCCGGTAACTCCGATTTTATCGAAATCGGAGAGGACGCCACCACAGGAGCCAAGAGTACCACAGATCGGCGAAATAACCACCAACGATTTGTTCGACTTCGATTCGGACAAGAAAATATACATCGCTGAACCCACTACCCCTGTTTTATCAACCTCCACAACGAGAAAACAGTCCTCCATAACCGGTAAGTGATAACATACATTTTTTTAATCTCATCACTTGTATTGTGTACGATGTGGAGTAGGATGGCAACGTGCACAAGCACGTGCGCTGTGCGCTTACCACTCTTACGATACCATTAGAGATAGAGCGTCATGCCGGTTACTATGTTCTGTATTATAAGAACTCTTTCGCTTATTTTTTAATGCAACCCTATTGGGAGAGATTAACTCTTTCTTCAGTGAATGAATAGCATGTTTTGGAGTCGAATAGTTACTTGCAATGATATCGATAACTCTTAATTATTTGCATACATAGGCTAGAAGTCTAAGATAAATTAAACGTTGCATTGTCGTGCAAAATACTAATTGTTCACTTTTTACTTCATTCTTTTTTGTTCTTTATGCTTCTCTAAATTTTTGTGTCATAAATTACATACTCAACACGAGCGAACAAAAAGTAAAATACTTTTTAAGATTATCGTTGCACTCGTTAAAAAACAGTGTTCTCCGCACCGTTTTACCACGCGCCAATCTGTTCGCGAGAAGTTACGTAATTACATACTCGGGGACATGAGGTTTCCTGAATTATTCTATTTAATCGACGCATGTTATCGAAGTTAATTTGCTGGCATTATTTATGCGGGAAGTAGCTTATCCTAGGTCAATCTAATTCGTCGGCCGAAAGGTCATCGTAATTTACGTAATTACGAAAACACTTGATCTAGGAAATGAATTATATCCAGTCACTGATCGAACGAGTACGCGCTTTTTTCTTAGAAAGAAATTGTTCCTAATGATTTTCTCCGATCGTTGCAAAAGATACTGCATCGTGTCAGTTTATAGTCGTGTCGATGATAAAGTTCAACGTGATTGCTTATTTGACTAGTGAACAGTGAAATTATACCTACGGATTGAAAGATAGATAAAAGAATTGGACTTTCATAGTTATTGATAAGATCTACGGAATAAAATTCACCACATTTTTTTCCCCGGATAGTTATCGCTTGATAATTCGTCGTACGCGCACGTAAACAAGGATGACATAACGATAAATATTATTCGTAATTTCTCTACCGATCGTCTAGACAACGAGACAGAAGTGATGCCATCTGGTTACTCGAGACATCGTCTGTTTTCTTCATTGGGGAAAAAAAAAATTAAATGGACGCTGCGCCGTCTGGTTCGACATCTCCCGTCGCACATGATTTTCCGCGTTGCGTTTGTATGTTGCATACGGCCATCTTGTTTGGACCCGTACCTCACGGTCTAGTTCCCCTTTTTTCGCCTATTTATTATTCAGGCGTGCACACCACCCACGCGACGCGACTATTTCTGGACGTGACTCGTCATATGTCCCGCACGCATGCATCTACGCGCGTGTAAACACATTTTGCGCCGCAGCATCGCACGCACTTTTGTTTATACCCCGAGAGTTCCTTTCGCGAATCTTGGAATTGCCCATCCGATGGTATTATCCCCAAAAACATTATCTCGAGACATAGTGAAATCGCTGGAATCTTCGTGAAATTGTGTCCATATTTTGCTCGTGACGACTCTTCTTTTTTCCTCTCTTTTTTCTTTTTTTTTTTTCAAAGTCCAAAGTATAATCTCATATACTCGAGACAGACAAATAGTAATTGCAGCACTGAGTTGCGTGTAATTGGATTTACCTGCATCGTACTGATTCGGAGACTAGACTGAATATGGTCGCGTGCTGCGCGTGACCGTTATTAGTTGACGATAATATCGTACGATACGCACGCCATTCGATTAACAGGATCGATACACCGGACGCGTTTTGATCTCCCGATAGGATCCTTTTTGCGATGAGCAAACTCCCTGTCTGTTTTTCAAATATACGGCAGAGACGGAGCGTGTGTGTTCGTAACGTACGCGAGTTCGTTCTGGGATCGTGAGTACGATGGGGGCGCAAAAATGATTTTCCTAACGGACATTATTAATGAGCCGCACGCGGTCAGCTGTGCAGTCCATATGGGGTTGATAGAAACGCGCACCCCCGTTCCATTCTCTTCCGCACACCCCTCCGTCATCAGCTTTTGTTCGCACGCGCGTTCCGTTCTGCGAGCGATACCTCCTGCGTGTTACGCGCATGGGGGTATCAGCTGTGCTCACAATCGTGCATCTCTGACAAACAACCCTCTGGATGGTACTACGCTACGAGGGTCGAACGGTATTTAAAATCAGGATTAGTCGGCACGACGATTGCAACCCGCATGTGTGGAGTGCAGTTCGAGCTATTTAAATTGCACGCAACGATTTTGCTCGTAGATATCGAACGAAGCTACTTTTGCAACGTTCAATAACACGTATAATGTACGTAAAATAAATTTGAGATTTTTAGATGTATGTAGAAAAAGGGAGAGAGAAATATTGGATAAGAAAATATGGAAGTTTCAGGGATATTTAAGGCATAATAACGTTTCGTAATAATAACGTGTAACGTGCCACATTCGAAGTTATTAATTTTTATGTGCTCGATTCATAACGTAACGATTGGAAGGGGAGTAGGTAGACTGCATCACAGATGTCCCTGAAATGTCCTTAATTTGTGTCGCGTGGCAATGTGTTTGGATTTAGATGCAGAGGGTTAGTCAGGGAAATCGAACAGATGTGTCGAATTTTCTCGTGGAAATTCGCCAAATGTTGGTTGGAGAAAGGGCCAGGCAGAGGTTTTGTGTTTGGTACGTGCTGAAAGCAATGTGATATGACTCACGATTACGAGTATCAACCTAGCGCAGACTGTGTTTTTCTGCAAGCTTCCTATATCATGACTCACGAGAAGTTCGCAAACAAAGCGTACATGGAAGAAATGAAATTGCATGTATCTTATTCGAAATTCTTTGCTCGCTTTTATCTCTCTTTGTCCCGCTGTGTTGAGCCGTATCGGCATGCTTTAACACTTTAACGAATATTACGATGATTTGCTCGTATCTTATCAGTCGCCGATATAATTAATAAGCATGTGAGTCGGTACTGTATTCGTAAGGTTATCGGGAATGCGATTTGACGTACGTGCATTGGTCTAGCTAGATCGTGCACGAGATCAAATTTTATATTGCATGCGATTATAAGCATTCGGATTTAAATGCTTTTTGGTTAATTCATTTCTTTCTCAGCTGTACACATCGATTCAGAAGTACGCGTGTGTGTATGTGCTGGTGCGTACACTTGTTATTGTTTTCATCATTGATCACATATCAGGAACACCTGTTATCGGTATCGTTGATGTACAATATTAACGAAACTGAAAATAAATCGTGTAATACATGTGGTATACGTATGTATACATGTTTCGTTTGTTGTGTGTTTCCAGACTTCATGAAGAGTCGTAAACGTAGCCTAAACGGTAGCGCGAAGAGCATGATAGAGCCGCCGGAGAAGATCGCTCGCAACGCGGGTCAGATACGCAGCTAAAAGCCTTCCAGCTTCCTCCTTCAGCCTCGCTGTCTTCTTCCATCTCCTTGGAGCGCGAGTGGGACCGGAAACACGAAGCATCACTGCCAGGAGGAACGAGAAAGGCAGAAGCTCTGGCAGGAGGCGCGAGGTCCGTTGGCTGTGCCATTCACGTAGATTTATCCGCCATGAATATAGGCGAAAACGGTGGGAGAAAAAGAAATGGAGTAGTGCCGTTTGTTTCATTGCGTATACTTTCGTAGACATGCCACGGAAATTTACAAAATAGTAGCAACAACGACATTAATTAGAAGTACGAATACAAGAAGGACGATATTCCATGGTTGTTGCTATCTCTCCTTTTTTTCCTTTTTTCTTCTTTTTTTATATCTCATTCGTGTCGTTTTGTTCTTTTGCATTAGGCTACACAGATTAGGATATATACAACGATAGAAAGAGAGAGAGAGAGCGAGAGAGAGAGAGAGAGAGAGAGGAAGAGAGAGAAAGTGTGTGTGAGTACGTTAATTTTTCATGAAATTAATTAATGTAATATATTGTTCGTTTAATTCTGATATGAAGCGAGAGTAAGTTAGTGACGAGGTCGTCGCACACATAGGTACATTTTGATGTAAGTGTAAGCAGACAAAAAATATATAAATACCTTGATATGTACATGTTAAAAATAGGTATTAAGTAAAAGTGAATTGCGTTTCTATTAAAATTTACGCAAGAAAGACTACTTGATCCTGATCTGCTAATTTTTGGAAATCGGAGACTGTTTCGATCAACACTCTGTGAGTTTTCATCGACTGTTTCATTCAATGAGGACCCACAGATGTTTGAACATACATATCTACGTATAAATAATAACGAAGCTGGTTCTATCGGACGAATTTCGCGACAGTTTTGACTATGTCCTTGAAACGGTCGCGAAATCATACGACATTAGATTTTTTTTTTTACGTATAACGTACAAAAATATAAGAGACGAAATTTCGATCATGATTTTTACACATTTGAGAATACAAAAGGAACGCAATCATATTTTTGTAGCCGAAAAGAGACCAATCTGGAGGACAATTAACGGGGAGAAAGATATGATTTAGATTGTAGTTGGTTACCCATGTTTAAGCATTGATCTCCTGTACAATTTTAAGAAAGTACAGCCGATGCCAAATCACCCCCGCGACTTTTTTCTTACCTTATACCTTCGAAGAAGGAACTCTTATCACATTTGGCTTCCCCATTCTCATTTTTCCTATTCACTTCATCACCATGAATCCCGTTAAGTGTTAGAGTATATTTAAAAATCTAAAGCTTCGTGAAGATTGTAATCTTTTTCAATATATTTTCTATAAATGAGAAAGAAACCATTGATCAAATTGTGTTACTTACGTATTTCATGGACTATAACAATCAAATTTATAGCTGTTCTATAAATATAAGACGCAATCTTCGTTTGGCTTTTTAAATGAATTTATTATCTTTACTATCTTCGTTCATCTTTTTGTACAAATCATCACGAAGAATTTACTCGCATTTTTAATGTTTTACGATCAGATTTTAGGTATTGGTGGTGTAGCGTGATCAAAGCCGTTGAAAGTTCTCCGTAGCCTATATAGAAATCGTACACCATTTTTTGTTTCTTCGAGATGGTAGTAGTAGTCTGAAATTTTGCGCAGCTTACACCTAAGAGAATGCGTAGGTTTATTTGGAAATATTTCACGAGTACAAATACAAATCGTAGCTTCTGGAGGTCTTTAAACGGTTCTTGAAATTATGCAAGGATGCAACTTGTATTCGAATCGTTTTTTACCGTGTTAACGAAAGTACGAGGTGTTTGACGTACATACTGTTTACAGATTTTGGAACAAACCAAAACTTTCCTTCGTTACTTTCTTCGTCGTGAATGGATTTACACAAAACATAATATTAATGTAAATGTAATTGTATATCTTAAATGGTACATTGATTTTATAATGGTAGCTGTTTATTACAAGTTCTTTTTTTTTTCTTTTTGTTTATGATAATTTTGTTAACGCCATCCTGTGAAGTATGCCCCTTGAATCGTATCCTCCTATTCCCGGTGCACACTTTTTCCGTTCACTCTTTTCCCACTTTGAGATTATAATTCAAAAATACGACTGGTGGTTACAAGCTATTTTTTTCGTAGTTCACTCGCGAAGTGCGCTATGAGTGGTAGAACTGATTCGTTGTGGAATTCTAATGGTCGTTTTTCATACCGGTTACTGTGTATTCGATGTTTCAATAGCGCTTTCATGGCTACGATACTCGTACTATGAGAGCATCGCGATAAGAAATTAAATTGAAGTAACAGTTTTGTACGGAGCACGTTTAAATTTTATTCCTCCTCGACAAAACTTCCAATTCGTTGACTACTCATACGGATAAGCAGGTGAAATTATGACGAATTATCGAAACAAAACGATGTTCGACGGCAGACTGTGCATAAGGGACAAATTTGATCTTAGCTTTTCTTTTCTTTTTTTTTTTTTTTTTTTCCTACCTAGCGTGAAAAAGACGCGTGAAACGACTATAGAATCTCGTTAGATCTAAAAGGATCGCGACATAAGGAAGAAGGTAGTCTGCCGTCGGGAAAGAAACGAAAAAAAATAGTAAAAGAGAATCTTATGCCTATGTAACCCTGTGATGTATTAGTATGATCTCAGTAAACATAACTTAGCGTGTACTTCTTATTTGTAATAAGCATAGATGTATATGTGCGTTTCAAACGTGACGTAAAAGTCCCAATAGAAAGAGTATGAAAGGTTGCATATGTTTGAGCACGTGTGCACGATGTTTGTTTGTGTGGGTGAATGTCAAAATAAAAAGGGTGAGCAGAAATACCCAGTGCCTCATATCCAGTTGGTATTCGCGTAAGAATTCTATCTGTAACGACAACATATTATATAAACCATAATCGTAAGAGAGTCTAAAAAACTAACCTTCATAAGTGAATGCCTATGTTTATTAAAAAAAGATTTATCTAAAAATGCTTGGTATCTTTTCTTTACACGCCTGGCATCCAAACCTGTGTTACATGTACGTCATTTGTAAATTGTTGGGTTAAATTGTACTTTATCTGACTTACACGTGGTGGTAGAAGGAAAATTGAAGTTCAGTTTTCGATATAATAATGCTTTGTCTCTCCCTTACCCACACCAATCAAACACCTTTTCATACCCTTCATAGTAATTAGTTTGACTCCTTGGCATCCTTTTTCACATGTATCATTTCCTTGTTACAGCAGAATACGCTTCCTAGAATCTCCTGAATCCACAATCAGAATCTTCTGTACAATCTCCCTACGCTGAATCAGGAGCATTGAAAATTTATTCGTAGTGAAAAAATTGAGACAGGTGCAGGTGCAACGGCGGAAGTTGTATGCAACAGAATAGTCGAAGCTGACTAAGAAACAGGTGCTGCTGGACCTGCATGTATTTGGCATTGGTAAGTGACAATTTGATTTTTCTTTTTTTTTCGTTTTAAAGCGAAACATTTTGAAGGACGAATAGAATGTATTAATTAAAAATATATAATAACAAGTATATTAAATGTTTACATAATTATCGCAATCATTTGTTCTTAAATACTACAAAATGTATAAATCCTGATCGAAAGAAAGTTGATTTACATCGAATTAAAAAAGAAAAATAATTTGCTATATTAATTTTAAATTGATGGTTATGAACACGAAATACAAACAACGATCGCCTCGTATGGTCAAATTTGCAAGTAAATTAACATCGAACGGAGGATGTTGATACAAAGTTGGCTCATTTTAAATACAAAATGCATACACGATATGTATTTTCATAATTGTTCAATTGTCATACGAATCTATGGTTGTTGACGCGATTTCATAATCACGTTTCTCATTATATGTCAGATGAAAATAATGCATCGAACGTTGGCCGGAGCAACGCGTTTAATATCAATTTGAGTTATTGGATCGTCGCGCGAATACAAAATCGAGGTCAGAGGATTATGCAAGAATTTCTTTAGTGAATCACACTTTTTCCTTGGGTAGATACAAGCAATCAATGAAACATTGAAAATTTCAATAATAGATCCAAATCGACGTATGTCTTCAATTTCTGTAAACAACGTGGAAAGGCAAATTTTTAAAAAATATTTTTTACTGTTTTTTTTATACATATAAAGAACTATATGATTATTTTGGACTAAGACGACTATTCTTTAAAATACAGTGCGTGTATTTTTCTGTAATCTGCTCTTTTGAATGTTTATCTGTATATACATTCGTCTCGTGTCTCGAGAAGACGCATAAAAATATGTCCTGTCTTTTATCACACATCTTTTTATACATCATACTGTACAAGTTTTTTTTCACACTAGTTAAACATGATATGTTATTTATTTTCTACATTTTCAATTCGATTTAAATACTAAACATCGATACGAAAACTTTTTCTACATGAACCTACTACATATGTAGTTTTAAGTATAATGGAATAATTGTTAAATATACAACGAATAGGAAGTTCAATTCGATACGAACTGGTTATTTGTTAACATTTTAAAAATTGTTTTATAGAAACGAAGAAGTTTTATTTGTCAGGCTCCTTTTTCCGTAACTCATGTCCTCGTTGTGCCTCGGCGTATAAACACGCACGTTCACTATAGTTATGCTTCTATGCAATCTCTGTTGCTAGGCGCACCTCGGCCCACCAACAGTATTTTTAGACGATACGCTCACATTTCGACGTTCATTCTTGAATGAGAGTGCCCTGTTCGTAGACCCGTCCACTACTGTCTAAAGAATTCCCCAAATTCCAATATGGGTTTCTGTAAAAAAAACGAGCACGAACACGTGTTATTAGAATAATAATTAATTGGTAGAATATTTTCTACAAAACATACATAGTAGAATACATTGGCGTTTATACGTTTTTTAAACGTTCCTGTTACTTTTTGATATTATAACGTTGCTTGCGTTGCATACATTATCATTTGATGCAAGAATTGCAAAAAAAGTAGCACATTATAAAACTGTGATAAAGTATTTCAGATATACATACGTATATTAATACTTATGTTTATTTTTTGTTAATATGTAGACAGTCATTATACCTATATGTAACTAAAAAGATAGTTAACTGCATGAAGACTATTGATCGTTTAATTTTTACACAATTACGTTTCGTACTTAAGGAGGTCTTGGGGATGAAAGCCGGAAGTGACCTCGATTTTGTTATCGACTCACTACCGTGAGAATTTATGTACGCAATGGCAGACAACGTTCCTGCAAATAGTGATAACTTTGTCTTTATCACACACTCGACGAAAGACAATTTGAATATTTTTAATTATCTTTGCACATAATATACATAAATATTTTATTAATTGTTATTGTTAGAATAATAACATAAATGTAATTTTGTCGAGTAACAATTGAATAATTTGGAAAATGTAACAAAGGTATGAGCATCATGCGTTTAAAATTTTAAAGGATATTGTAATAAATAGAGATATTCTTTTGGAATTTTGCGACAGTAGCGACAGATAGTGGTCGAAGTAGGAACTGAAAATGTCGGTAACTAGGCCTATTGACAGAGATATCGATTCACAACAAATACTGATATAAATTTACATAAAATTATCCAAACTGGCGTTGATTTCTTCTTGACCGAAGATTCAAAGTGGTGCATTTAGATATTATTTGAGATATAAGAGAAAATCGTATAAGTTATACCGATATAATGTAGATCTACATCGATATTTATTGTTACTACTCTCTGAAGATATGCATATGGACATTTTGGAACTCAAATTTTTTAATCCTCTAGACTTTGCAGTATCAATTAAATTCGTGTTAATTTCCAAACAAGTATATAACGTAACATAAACATAAGTGAGACTTATATTGCAGAAAAATATGTTGTAAGATTAATATAAACTAAGATGGTCGTAACCGTTACACGAATACGGAAAAATGTTACGCCTTTTTACGAAAGAGGCGTCTAGATTCGATCGTGAAGCTCCAGCTGCCTCACAAACCGGAAGCCGACAACGCTGCGCCATCCTGATATCATTTGCCTCCGATTAGAAACGATAGTCCACTTCCTTGTTAGAGGATTTTAGAAGCGCGTTCAAAAACGGGAAACGATATCAAAGTTCTTCTATGAAGCTATATGTAGATTGCTTCAACGTCAACGAGGTTCCTTCGTATCTTAACGAACGTTACCGTTGACTTTGCTTCCTGTGATGACCCGTATTCCTCTTTCACGATCTCGCATTACTACTCATTTCGAAAGCAATGAAAATTTCTATGATTTAGCAGAGAAGAAAAAAAATAGAACGCAGTATTAGAAGCGGTGGCCGTTACTCGAAGTAGTCTTTGGCATTATTTTCGGACGGCTACTTCCTGAAGAAGAATCTTCTTTGAATTCGCCTCTTACAAATTGCGCCACGAGTGCAACGTACCTGTTGTTTACCACATAGTGGGTTCAAAGCCCGGTCAGTGCAACGGTCCTCCACCTTCCCTGCCTTCCTACCCTGCTCATCTTTCTTGCCCCACCATCGGTGAACATCATCCCATCCCCTACCGTCCGCCTCTTCAAGTAAGGACAAAGCGGTAGTTGCCTGTGATTCGAAGTCTTCGAGGATGCGCAAGACGAGGAGCTCGCTTGTGCCTCTTTGTAAGGTACACGCGGCGTCTGTGCTTCGTGCCTTCTGCTTCTGTGTTCGGTCTCTTCCTAACAGACCATTTTTTTTTATCCAACTTTTTATCCCCTATAATCGCTCTTCCAATCCTTCTAGACGTCCTAATTATTAACACGAATGAAGGTTAATTGCATCGTGCTTCGCATCGTGTATATTTCCTCAATGAAACGTTCGTACACGTTTACCGTTAATTCCGACGATAGACATCTAAGACTGGTTGGTATACTGTTTGTAAACATTTTCAGTGATCCGCGAAAGGCACATCAAGGTCACCTAGAACCTTTTCGTAGCTTCTTTATGTCCTTTAGGTTAGATTTTCGTCGAGTACGAAACTGTCCAGGGACAGAAAGTATCGAAAAATGGTAAGATTGTTGTTGGCGGAGTATGAAAGAAAGGGTGGAGACGAAGCAGGGTTGATAGTGTGGTAAACCGAGAAGAGTGGACGAAACAATCTGGAGGGAGGCCGTACTACGGCGTAGTACTCCAGTGGGATCAGGGTTCAAAGCCCGGTCAACACCATGCCCATGGTTCTTTCTCCTACTCCCCTTCTCTTTCTCTGCATAACGCTTCCCCTCCGACTCCAGTTTCTCCCTACTCTGTCTCTCGCGTTCTACCTCGGTTATTTCATGTCCACCACACACACGTGCTAAGCATCACCATGGACCTCTCTCCTTCTTCCGACTGTCTCTTTCTCTGGGCATCGGTGTTGGCCGCGGTGATTCACCATCGGTCGGAGATAAGGGGCCAATGAAAGGAAACTGTAGAGGGCAGCACCGGCGAATAAGCGTATACGTGCTCCACTTGCCGCAGGAAAAGGTGGTATCAGGTAACGAAGATGAAAAATCGCGAATCGGTTTCTGGCTCCTGTTCATCCCGTTTCTCGGCAGTTTACGATCATCCTGTCCAGGGTAGATAGAGAGAAGTAACATTGTTGAGAACTTTGTTTTCACGAGGGAACAACACTATCGAAGAAATTTGCTGTCAGTTTACGAATCGATATATAGATTCCGACTAGTTAAGTTCCACGTGCGATACTTTGCAACTTTACACGGGATACTCTTACTTTGTTTCTATAAGCTTCAAATATATATAATATAGTTTAGAATGTACACGAGAATGTCAGCGAATACGAAGCGAAGGAAGGTTACAAATCAGATTTATGTGAGCGTAGTTTCTTCCATCGTAAAGGCTTTTAAGAGAGTAGCAGTTCTTTCGGGGAGCAAATACAATAAACATACTTAGTATTTGAACGGATAATTTAAAAATATGCTGCACCAACGGTGCAGCATATTCACGTGGGTTTTATGTACGAAACTGACCAGGGAACCGGTTACACAAACATTCATTAAGAGATCATGGTTCCCTGTGCCAAAATTACGTAGCCATTGACAAACCTCGTATTATTTTGCTTGTGTAAAGCACCCTTAATGATACTACGTCTTCGTTTCGGGATGAATATGAAGTACGAAAAATGTTCGTAACGTACACTGTCATCTCTACGAAGAGACCGATGGAGATGCTGATGTAATTTGACTGTTCCAGAATGTTCTATTTGACTGAAGCAAAATTATTGCTAGCAGTATTCGCACTGACGTTTGGCGTTCAACCGGCGAGTAGAAATGGCAAAAGAACTTATTGCCACCGTGTAAACAATTCAGGATATTAATCAGTCGTGATCATCGCACACTAGAGTAATTGGTACGTGGCGATGAAACTTATTCTTTAGATACAGACAACCGTTACATCGAGAGGTAAGACCTCGCTGTTCGGACGACTATTGAATAATGGAACAATATCGGTCATTAACACTTTTTACAAGACGAGTTTGTCGTAACAATCTTTGCCGTTCATAAGGTGTATAAAGTGCAAAATCGATATAGATTTTAATGAATTATTATTTTGCCGCAATATTTGATGTAATTGGATATTACTCGAGGAAGCGCATCGTAAAATGTCTCTTCCCTTCTTCCCTCGTTTCGCGAAATAAAATTTTTACAGAATATTAAAAAAATAATTAGTACGTTACCTGCTACTTTTCATAAGTTATCATTCATAATTCGTTGCGATGATCGCATCGTTTCATTCGAGTTGCTCTAAAATCAATTGATAATCTGCAATGGTGTTTATAGGAATATTAGAACAGTTGACTGCAAAGGGTAATCATATGCGCGTACAATGCGTACTATACATACTAACGTCCTTGAGCGTAAGCGATCTGTTTACGAAAGGGACGTCGACCCCTTTAGTGCTCACACCTATTACGGAGTTAGTCGAAGGGGAGAAGAACTTAAACGATATTGCGTGGTATAGCAATTATACATGCATCGTTTTTCCTCGTTCGTCTCCCTTTATTATCTTTTCGGTCGATAGATTTATCATGGCACTTTTTACATTCTTTAATTATTTTCTTTATGAGTCTGATTGAAACTTGGAAACACGACTATTATTAGATTCATTGAGAGTAGAAAATCTCGTTTGGTATCTACCTAAAATTTATAGCTTCTGCGATCGATAGATTCATCACGGTAGTTTTTACATTCTTCGATTACTTTCTTGATCAAACAATTCCGGTTCGAACAGAAAAATATTATACCAGATTCGTTGAAAGCGTTGGAGGTCTCTCTCAATGCCTACCTAAAATTGGTCGGCCGTAAGAAGATGGAAAAAGAGGAAGATTATCGGTTCTGAACGCAGGAAGTGCAAAGTGGTGTTGAGAAAAGGAATGGTTTTGCTTTCTCCGAAGCGTTTACTTGGAGTTTTATTAATGCAGAAAGCAAGCATCTCGGTTGGTTGCAGTGGTTGTGCTCGAGCAATTGTAATTTTTTTCAAGCGTTACTTACTGGATTGTAGATCGCATTCCAAGAAGTAATTTCGGCCCGAAGTCGGACAGTTTTCTTGTTCAATTCGATTTACTCCCGGACGTTGGAGCCTTTTTTTTTGGTTTTCTTTTAAACGTCAATTGTAAAACCAAGTTGGGAAGAAGATCATAGGACACGTTACAGAAATTACGTTCAAACAATTTCACTTTGCTTATTCTTAGAACTCTTCTTTGATACGCGACAGTTTCTACCGAGTAGAAGAGTATCTTAAAACATTGGGTTCTTCGGCCGACCAACGCCACACAACCTTGTCGATTTAAATCAAGTCGAAGGATGGATACCCTTATGTTCTACTATGTTGGGTTCCATGCAACCCGTCCAACTTCGTTTTCGTCAACGGTTTAAAACTGTTCTTTTTCCCCTCATCCTTAGCAACACCGTTTAGTTTCAAAACCGGATTGGAAAGACAACAATACGGAAATTCTTGGATATAAGAATTTCCAATGAAGCATACCTCCGCAGGATCCTATAACTATCCGACACCAGCGATTCAACCTACTAAAACGTTCACTTTTTTCCTACTTTTTTCTTTCACCTTCTGATTTATTAACTTTGCTTGTGTCGCTTAATTTAACCCAGACAACGCGTTTATTGAACACGTACTGTCCTCCTTAGTCACGAGATCCTATCTAGAATTTTATCATTTTTCAAGATACGTTGAAACATTTCAAGTTCCTCGTATTATTTAGACTATTGCGAAATAATGATTGGATAAAAGAAACATGTCTCCAAGAGAGTAATAAAACTTCAGTTTTCTGCAGTTTGGAAAAATAAGACGTTTTAACCAAGGGATACGGTACGACACGTCAGATACCATTTTGGTCAGTACATTTTGCGGACATTGATAAATTTCGCGCAACAAACAATATCGTCGTTTTCCTTATTTCGCCTTCCAAGGGAACTTTCTGTATTTCAGAATTGTATTCGTAAAGTTTGAACAAAAGTTTATTTTTGTCACGTTCCCGCTGTTTCACGGCTCTTTTAAACTATGCAGCGGACTAAATTTTATCCGGCTGTTGGGTTGTAGAATGTAGAGTCACTCTGTGGCACGCGGTAACACCCAGCACGAAAAAACTTTGTTGCCTGCAACCCTTCGAGCTGGGTCAGTGGCCGAAAAATGACCTGCATCGACTTGGCGATCGTGGGTACCTAAGGAAGTGAAGTTTGTACATCTACAAATGTTATCATGTTCTCTGGGATTTCATCTGCTACCTAGAACGGTATACGTAGTCGATGAAATATGTACTTTGAAGAAGATACAAAAGATGTTTTTGTAAGAATTACTGCAAAAACGGAAGCATATCGTGAAACTGTAACGACGTAATATGCAAGAGATAGTGTGGTTTCTTCGCAATGTTTACGGATAGCAACGGAAGAAACCGCGATTCACGGTCGAGCTTCCGGAGGTAGAAACTTCTTCGTCGTTCACATGGGATCATCAGAGATACGGGAAAGAAAGGAGAGCCAAGAGCGGTACCGAGGCCTCGGGTAAGAAACCGTAATTGCCAGGCAGTGACTTTTGTAGCAGAAATTGCTCGTCCGCGATGTGGAAAGCTAACTTTGAAAAGCACGTAGCAATTCGCGAAGTGATTCAAGGGATTCAAGAAGCGGCGATTGGCGTACAAGAGGTTGGCATTCGAACAAGAAATTATGGAACTGACCCTTGAATTGTCCGCATGCGACAATGGAAATATAATAATTCTTCCGTGCGATGGCCACATTCCTCGATTGCTTGAACACGGCTTAGTAATCGATTTGAATCTAAGCTAGTTTTGTACGTTAAATTCTTTTGGCTAGAATGCATTATTACTTAGAAAGTGAAAAAACTCGAAGGAGGTGGTTTTGTTATGAGCTCCTTATTTGTGAAGTATTTGTTTATAGCTATTACGTTGATTACTCATTACGAGACTCGTAGTTAACGTAAGCGGTAATAGTTACGCGTAATCAAGGAAATGGGACGGTTCGTAGCAAGTTTCTTACAGGATGACATTATATCCATGCCGTAGATAATTAAAATATCCAGAAAAATCAGTCGAAGGTCTCGTTGTTGTGTTTTTTTACACGATTCGAGAGTAAAACTTCGCCATAATATAAAGATTTACGTCATAGATAGGTCTTTGAAGGTATATGAATTTGGTATCAGATTCTGGTCGCTTATAATGTTCTACAAAACGTCCATAATTTCGAGAAGAGATTGCATTGTATTTTTGCACCGCTCGTTAAGCTGTGAAACAGGCAAACCTGTTTACAAAAACCGTTCTGACCTTCGCATGGAACGGATACGCGTATATAGCAAGTTCATCTCCGCTCTTGTTATTTCAGCGTAAAGTGAAAAATGTTTCTCATGGTAAAGTTAATAACGTATCGGACCTCGGTGCACCTGTGGCGCATGTAGATGCTGTCGAGTTTACAGTGTGCATTAAACGTACGCGTATATCAGCCTCCGGCAGCCTCTTCTCTGTTCTCTCCATTATCACCAACAATCATGATCATCACGACCTTTATCGTACTTAAATTAATGTCAAAAAATGTACCCTGGATCTCGTGTTCTTAGTATTAGTAAACTTCGGATATTTATGCGATTTCATATAGGTATTTACGAATAAAACTAAAATAAGTCTACTTACGTAATATTAGCTCACCTACTAAATATTATAGCGAGTATTTTACTTTTGATATTTTACATATCGCGTGTATGCTACGCATTTATATTTCTTTAAATTTCCGCAATATACACAGCACGAACAACAGCAAACCGATATCGATAAGCAAAAGAATTGCGCGACTCGTGCACGAATCTGACTCATAGATGCGTGATTTAGCTTTAGTCACGTGCCACGTGTCTATCACGTTATTCTGCATAAATGACTAAAAAATGGTAAAAAAAACATGCGTACGTGGAGCACATATGGAATGTGAACGAGGAATAAGCGGTAAAGCAAGCAGTGTCGCAAAACAGCTTTATTGAGAAAATCAAGTTTTAATATTTCAGTCCATTCGGAAAGGAACAACATTCGATGAATTCAACCGTATTGCTCATACAACGAAATTTGTACGCTACTTATCCGTGTTTTGTTTCAGTACAAAGTGGATATTCCATGTTTTTAACCAGTGCACCAAATCTTTAATGTTATCTAACAGAGACATTTTGAACATTATAATCTTGATTTGATAATTTCGCAGTGGCAATTCGCATAAACAGAATGTGTTAAAATTTGGAATATCACGAAAAATGGATATTCCTCGTTTTTCTCCCTTACCCTTCAAATTCGTATATATGGTATTTGTCGTTCGTATCAAAAGTACCGGTAGATTAACATTTGTTATTACTAGCATCCGCAGAACAATCGCAGGAAGCGCCGCATCAATTTTTCTAACGATACACTGGAACGTTAGCGTATCGTTCCATTGAAAGAGTAATCTATGCGCGTAATGTTAGATTTGGTCGCATTAAGGTCAGATTTATCTGGATGACCGTGAAAAAGAGGGAAGCTGATCATCCTGCGCGTTTCGATCTCGATCTGCCTTCGGCTAAAAGCTCGACCTGCATCGCCATTTTTAGTCACGATCTGCAGCTCACCCTCGTCCCCTTGTCGCACGGGACGCTTCTACTCTAAGCAAGGTCACTTTAATACCGGAAACATTTATCGTAGGAAACAAAGCAACATTGAATATCGAATCCAGAGATAAGGACGATTGCATCGAACGATTACGGTGATAAAGACCCGTTTGCAATATCCCCGTTATCTCTAGTGGTATTCATTGTTAGAAAAACAAATTTAGAGAATGCATTTACGGTCAAAGTCTGAAGGCGTTCTTTTATCTCGTGCAAAGATACGGGAAAACGATGGATTGAACAAAAATTCAATATTACAGGAAACATAGTTGGTCGTGAATAATTGTCCACGGAGATTGCTCTGTTGCCTTGTGTTCTTTATTTATAATGCTAAAATTTACAACTGGCTTGTAGGTCTGTTATTCCTTGTCGCGTTTGATCACTGCAAAAACACGCGTTCGCCTGTCGCAAAGAGTTTAATCGTAGATCTTCCTGTACGACCAGTCACCTCACTCCGAGGCCATGCCGTTTCCTTTAGTAGGATCAAGAGACAAGATGGTACCGGTCTAATAACACCGATCATTAACCACTCGACTAATGTGGCGGCATGCACGGCCAAGCTTTTTTTACCAAACGGGACAAATTTAGAAGAATGTCGAAGCGTGAGATATAAAATACGTGTGAAACAAAAAACACAGAGAACGAATGAGAAAATCGAGCGAGCGAGAAGAAAGTACGAGAAGTATTTAATCGAGATATTGAATGGAACGATAACAATAGAATCGAGATAAAGTTCAAATTGCATCGTGCCACGACTAGAGATGGTTATCGTCCTTGTGATATCATTCAACACCCTCTGTGCGCCAGGCAACGACTTCTAGCTTTACCTTCGGCGACACTGTTGTTGCTAAGGGGAATCCGATTACATTTTTCACATAATCGTAATCAGTGCAATAGCCTGACTCAACCTGCGCGTCACGGCGTCGATATCTTGTTATTTCTGTATCTTCCCGTGTATATATATACTTGTACATTTACGTACATGCGTACCTACACGATGCATCGTAGGTTTCTTCTTTCGTCCACGCGTTTTGCTTGTAGAAAGAGGGATTACAGTTAAACGCGCGGAACGCGTGGTTTCTGGCAAATGTAGCATGAATACAATCGAACCGTACTCTGTGGAATGGATTGCGGCAAAAAACCGCGTAATCGACGGGGATACCGTTTTCTACCGTTCTGCTACAACTGCGGAATACGAACAGTCGTAATACGGCGCGGAATGAATTGGCAGCGATGGCGTGCGAGTCGAATCGATTTTCCATTGGCCCGTTAAAAACCTGAAATTCGTGCCGTGTTTTCGCTCGAAATTGCGTCTTGATAAAGCCAAGAAAAAGCAGCCGAGACGAAGAGGATTCGACAGAGAAAAACGGAAAGAGTGGAAGAAAATATCACGGAACGAAATAAGGACAGGGAGAAAAAGGAGGCACCGGGTGCCGCGCCATTAAAATATCGGAGCAAATTCTCCGGGCTTGGACTTCTGTAACGCCATATTTTTATGTATCGCCCGCTCCTCAATTCGTCTGCTTCGTTTCAATTTGTTCCGTCCTTATTCCACAACTACTGTTTCATCTGTCACCTTCTTTACGAGATTTCATTTTTTTATTTACTTCTCTTGCCCGTTGCATATATTTTTCATTTCGCCTCTCTCTCTCTCTCCCTTTCTTATTAAAAACATGCTATTATTTATTTCGTACAATCGTTCCTAGCAGTCCGAAGCATCTCTGGTTCCGCCGACGAGACATCTGTTCTCTTTGAGTCGCCGTATACTTCTCTTGTCGCACGAGAAATTTATTTTTTTCTCGGATGTTGAATCGCTGCCAACAGCATTAATGAATCTTAACTGCCTGTCAGCTGTCGGCGAGATTACTAGTCCGTGATAAAAACCCGTTCGAACCTTCCATAAAAATAGGCGCAAGTTCGCCTTTGAATCAAGGATTTCTTTGCGATCATTGCCAATGTCCCGAAACGGCTCTATCGCGTGGATAAAGCGAGTGATTTCATTTCCTATTCAAATTAAAAAAAAAAATCTCATTAACCTTCTTTTTTCGCAAAATAATAATACAAGACGGAAAGAAGAAAGAATTTCATCGAATTAATAAAATTCAATAATCCAAATGATAAAAGAAGAGAAGAGTTCGTGCACTTCTCCAACAATTTCTCTCGATCCCGATGACCTTTCCACAAGGGCATGCACCAATGACGTCATCGCGCCCTTGCACGCTACGTAGAACGCAAACAGGTCGAACAGCATCGACGAGATACGGGTGTGTAGTGTAAGCACACAATCAGTCGCGCTAAATCTGGTCGCGAAGGGACACAGCGTATACGCACGAACAAACCGCATCTTGCTCGTAGCCTTTACGACGTGTAAATCACAAATGTGAGACGCCAAGGATCCCCCCTCGCATACACGGCCGCGCTATTAAAGTGTCTCCGAAGGTTTTACGATGGCTAAAGAATTCTTTCGGGGCTCGGTACATCGAAACGAGCAGGCCGTGGTTCAGTGATTTCGCGAGCCAATTTACAGTTCACGAAATTTTCCCGTCGAATTCGGAACTGGAAGAAGCTAAGCGCCATCGTCCTTCGGTAAAGCCGATCGAACAATGCGAACTTACTTAACGGTCGAAATCGCGATCGTTAGAGAGTCGTGCAAGTTGGTGTGTATGGCGCCAAACAAAGAATGGCGATGACCATGGGCCAGAATCTCGATATACCGCGAGCGAATGCGAACATCTAAATGCAACGAGACCGAGGATCGATAAGAGATGCAACACGTTACAATGCAAATTCTTTGACAGAAAGTTGCCGATTGAATTTAAGCCCTCGATCCTCCAACCTTGATACGTATGCATATTCGTTCTCGTACGAACCCCAACAATTATTGGTCTGTAATTTAAAAGACTATAGTTTAAGTTTTCGATTTTCGAACTTTCGTTCAAAACGTATATTCGTTTGCGTATAAATTCCAAAAATTGTTAAAACTTGTAATTTGAAATTAGACGAATTACACTTCGAGAGCAGAATGTACTTTTGTTGGTGTTAAGAAAAAAAAAAAAAAAAAAGAAAGTTGGAAGGAAATCGTATGGCGATCAACGTAGTTGTAAAGGTGGTTGCAGTTCCAATGGGCGAGGCCATAAATGGAGGAAGATTCGACGATTTTAATCTGTTCTGATGTATACCTCTTGTAAGCCTCTCGTCCTCTTCGATACACCTCTTTGATCTCTTTTTTTCTTCCCCCTTGATCCGCTTCTTTCTCTTTCTCTCTCTCTTTCTTGTATCCTCGGTATTCTCCTTTTTCTCGTTTCACCGTTCGTTTTGCTCCTGTCTTCCTTCCGAATGCTATTACGCGCACCGGCTACCGCGGGGAATACAACCGCCATCGACTCCACCCAGATGAACGGGACGACGAACTGGAGGAACTTACAATTAGGCAATTTAAATCAACCAGTTTTGATAGGCGAATGATGCTGGCGATCGACGTGCTTCGTATTAATATCGCGAATAGCGTAAGAAATTGATTTTGCTTCGCGAAAGTTCGTTTCTTATTTCTTTCTGATTTTGTCTCTTTCGTCTTCGTTTTTCGTGTTAATCCGTCGATATATTCGATCGTATTCGTTTCCAATGGAAATTTGTCAGTCGTTTAGTGGTAGCCGGACGCTGATAATATAATTAGCGAAGCAATTAAGCCGCAGATCGTGCCGGTTAGAAAGAGTAACGCCGCGTACAGAGTAAAAGAGTAACCGCGGGTAGTGGCGAGCGATGTTCGATTAACACGAACGTTCGACGAAACGAACATAGGTCGCGCGTTTGTAATTGGCGCGGATCGACGAATACGGGAATCGTTTTTGTGTTGGTCGAAGAAGAAGTTTCGGCTACCGGGGAACGAAGAGAAGGACCTTGACATCGGGCGATTATCGGGCTGGCTCGCCAGTGTGTACCTGGCCGTGGCTGAACCGAACAGGATGATGCCAAAGTGGTACACACGCAGGTACATAGCCGCACACAGGAAGAACCGGTGCACGTTATGCTTCTCGACACACGTGCGGCTATACGCTGAAAAGTCGAATGCGCACGCCGTGGCACTATATCTTGCCGTACTGTACCTTACTACACACACTCTATATGGTAGAGAGGAGGATGAAGAAGGAGGAGAACGAAGCGGAGGAGGAAAGAAGAGAGGCCGAGAGTGCGCGTGGTTTTGCCCCTTTTGCCAGCTCTGCCTTTTTTCTTCCTCTCTTCTTTCCACTTTCACCTCCTTTATCTCCTCTACCATGGCCCAGGGACGTAGCGACCGAGTATCGGCCGCGAAGAGACGCGTTTTCGTTTGTTTCGGTTCATCGACTCCTCGCGCTTCGAACTTCGCTTCACCGATCGAGATACTTGCGCTTTTTCGCTTCGTTGCGTTCTCTTGTTCTGCTCTATCAGCAGCGTCCGGTGAATTGAATTTTTCAGCGATCTCGTGTCCGCCTTCGGCCACCATCGTGGGTTAGGTTTACGACTTAAGAGTGGGTTAATTGGTCGGAGTAACTGAGTTTTCCTCGGGAGAAAGGTCAGCCTTGAACAACATCGGCCAGCTGATTGAACGTGTTACTAGGAAGGCGCTCGAGGTATTGCGGTTGTGCGACTGGTTGTAGATACAAAACGAGGCACGCGGTTTATCTATTTTTCTATCTAAGAATACAAATGGTTCACCGCGTTGCGTAACCCTTGCCTTTTTCTGGCCAGCTTGACGCTCGTTCGCATCAGGTGCAAAAACAAATATACATAGAATTTTACAGATAAAGTTAATTCGACGATCTTCCTATTTTTTTTCTCTGTCAGCATGAACAATTTTTTCACACATAAATTATCCCTCAATCTTATAGATATCCTATCTACACACAAATCTTATAACTCCAATATTTATTAGATCTCTGTTGATATTCGAAATTTGGTAACAATTACAGGATGTTCTCGTAGTTTCGATCAAGCGATCCATCTAATCGTACGAGGCACGAAAGTTTCCACCTTACATCCCTGAGGTCCCCTCGTTCGTTTAGCCGGTCTCTTCTTCTTCTTCTTCTTCTTCGTCGTCGTCTTCTTCTTCTTCTTCTTCTTCCTCCCCTCTTCGTTCCGCGTTGCCGCGAAGGGCCGCTCTTTTCATCTTTTTCCTCCGCGGCTGTCCGTTTGGTTTGCTCGCTTTGCACGGCATCACGGCTACTTTTGTTGCGCTTCTCTTTCCTTCTTCTTTTTCCCTCGTTCTCTCCTTCTCCGTTCCACCCTCTATCCCGCTATCTACGGATATTCGGCGTCTTCGTCCCTTCCTTGAACGCACCGCTGACGAACGATTCCTTTGGAACCGCGGAAGAGAGGAGGACAGAAACATAGGGGAAGGAGAAGGGACCTTTCTTTCTTTTTTCCTCCGGTCCTTCCATCCTTTCGTTTCTGCTATCGCTCGCCTTCCTCCAAACCCTTTCTTTCTCTTTTTCTCTCTCGTTTTCTGCCCACACTAGTTGCTCCTTTTGTTTTCACCGAGTAAGTGAGTCAGTGTGCGCGGGCAAGAAGAAGAGGCAACAGGCGAAAAAAAGAGAGAGAGGATGATCGGTGCGAGAGGGAGGAAGAGATCTAGAGATGCGAGAGAGGAGAGACAGCGAAGCGTGTCTGGACACGCGAGATGCGAGGATCGAATTCGACCCTCGGATGCGGATCCACAAAACTCTCGATCTCTTGGGTCTTGGATCATTCTCGAGAGAACGTTCCTTCTCCTCCTTTTGTCGATAGATTTGACATTGGAGAAAGATTTCTGGGACCGTAGTCATCCGTTTCGAGACGCGTCTCTCATATGGAAATTATTCGGCCAGCCTATTATGTAGTATATGCGTCACTTAGACTTGTAAACGCTTCGAAGATCGGCACGAAATTAAGTGGTTTTAATAAGAATCGCGATCTAAATGGGACGGATGAATTGATTTCGACACGGTTTGCCGAGCAACGCCACTTGTGTTCTTTCTCGTTTCGATGGGGCCAAGTGTACGGAGGCAATGCATTCGTATGCTGTAATTTGCATCTCTTCTCGCCCTGTTCCTCGCCCGTGTATAAATATTTAATGGAGCGATTTCAGTATATATCAACCGGGCGCAAGGAGATTGTCTTTACACCGGCTAAGACTATAGGTTACAGTGAATACACCTTCTGGTGAATTAATGTTCCGAGGAATACTTTGATGCGATCGAATATATGAATTCTTACGAGAGTAGCTACGATCAGTCAGAAAATTGTTCACACGTTTCATAAATTTGGGACAATTGAAAAAGTCCATGCGTTATCGTACATTTCATATTACCAAAATTGTCTTTCTATTTTTACAGGCAGATGTGAGTTTGTCATCCTCTTAAAAATTTTCAAAATATCGCTCGCCTTCGCGATTATACCTCTGACTTTCATGAAACTTCATCCGCTTATTAGCCATTCTTAGAAGAGATACATCCTTGAAGCTAATAGGTTATTTTCATTTTCAGCGAAGTTGTGTTAAAATTCCTTCGTATACAATGGTAAAGTGCCATTGAAATAAAAAAGACCAACGAAGATGTACTTGCGGTGTTTTTCTGCCGCGATCTTCGCTCACGATGTTCAGTGAAATCTAAAACAGGGGAGAAAATAACGCCTAGATCCCGTGTCGATTATCTTGCGACAAAGAGCCAGATAAAGTAACGAATCTCTCTACTTGCTAATTACTAATCGGTAGAAATTACAGAAAATTGTTATCGCTATATTACCCTGTTCTCGTGTGACGATCTCGTAAATTCGCACGGTGATTCGGGTCCCCTTAATCGCCTTTTTCACGCAACTCTATCAGCATAAAGCGTCGTGTAAAGCGGGCAGATACGAGGAAGAACTTAATCGACGAGCCGTTACGCTTCGCCGTAGCCACTTACCGCGAAACCGCCCTTTTAATATCAATGTCGGCTCGTGCGAACTCGCCTCGTGCGAACCTGCCTCGATGAAGTTGTATATACTTAAGGTGCTGGATAGACTCGTAGATAGCGTCGTGAAAGAGCACCGACGGAAAAAGGAACAGTCGGAATGTTGGCGAGGGGCCATTTATCGAACGTGTCGCCAACTCACTGTGGTTTCTGTCGGCTAGATTCTACGCGAATGCGCTTTAAGGAGAACGTATTCGTAATTCTATCAAACTGTATGAAACGTCGTTGGTGCCGGCACGTAACACAGAAGCGACCCATCTTCCGCTATTGCCAACGAAACTTTCAATAAACGATAACCTTCCGGCTCGAGGCTTCTCGAGCGGAACCATTCATTACTGGGATCAGCAGAATCGCTGTATTATAGCATAATATAGGTAGCTATACTGCGACAGCAGTAGCTCATGAAAATGTTGGAATATTTATGAGAGGACATTTTTACGAATACGTTGCGTGCGTTGTACGAAAGTTTTCGAAATTTCGTTAACGCTGTATTGGGACACGAGTGATTATATTTTTATACCGTTACAGTTACACGCGTGATACATACGTTTCTAGAAATGTTCCTAGAAATGTTGGTAGACTTTCACGAAACACTATGCACATATATGGATATAATACAGCATTTATAAAATATCTTTCTGAGAATGATCGAATATAATTCCGGATATTCGGAATTCAAATAAGTAAGTGATTATGTCTTTTGGGTTATTACAGTTCCACGAACGAGAAACTTCCTTTATTCTGTCCCGTTTTTGTGAATTTTTGCGCAACCAAGGAGGCTACTTCTTGCCCCTTTTTACAAGCGTTAACCTTCATGAGGATTCCGTGCTTGAAAAAAGGGAACATAAATGAAATATTAGTGTCGACGTCTTACCGTGTTGTAGAGTAAATAAGTACGTACTCGGTTCTTGGAGGTAATGTCGGTTATTATAATTCCATCTGTACATGAGAAGAAAAAAAAGAACGAAGATATGCGAATAACTTGTTCCAATGATCGCATTTTCCTCTATTGAAGTCTGAATTGAAAATATGATTGCGGCTACGTTTTTCTTCTCGTTGTTTATCGCGTATACCTTGACCGTATCGTAGTTTATAGTTTATTTTCAATCGAAGGTATGTACACTATCGGCTATAAGTATTTTGGGACGTCTACTCTGTTCTCTATAGTTAAAGTCTCCTATTTACCATTTCAAAACATTTGAAAAGACTGAAGTTCCATCGTTCCTTATGCCATCTTTGTTTCTTTTTTCTCCATTCAGCTTGAAATATTTAGTCATTACTTTGTAACAACCTTTACGGTATAACTTTGAATGAAACATAAAAAACACGGGCAAATATTTCAACGTGTCCCGATAAACGAACAAATATTAGGCTACTTTAAGTTACGAAGGACAGCGCTGATACTTAGTACGACGCGAATTAGTAATAGTATTATTATTAGTAATAGTAGAATTAGTAATAGTAATTCGCATCATGTGCGCTCCGCAACGTAAAATATTAAATAAAGTAGAACTTGTTCGAGCTGTCCAGCAAATGTAACGCGTAGGCTAAATATTCTGATATTTATAGCAAGCAGTGTACATCTGCTTTTGCCTGATTTCTCGAGCGCATTCATTTCGCGAACAGAAAAAGATTCGTGCAATAATGGCAAATACGACGTCGATCTCGATCAAGGTCTCCTTCGTTCTTCGTCTTTTTACGTTGTTCTCGATTCCGTATAGGCGCTTCTATATCGCGTGCGGATCAAAAATCTCTCGTGATACGTTCGCAGCATAAATTACGTTCCCAATTTTGTAGTCAATTTACGCTCCGAAACTGATACTTGCCACTGATTGCCTACGTAAATAACACACGGCTGTACTATGATGAATGAAGTTTCTAATAAAATTCGTGAAATATCACGGTGTTGTTCTCGTTGGATAGGAGACGCAGCATTCTGGCTGTTCTCCGTAGATCAGAGAAAAGTGGTTCGTGTAATTTAGAAGCCATCACGCGTGGTCATCCTTGCACGCACATATTATGTATACGACTCATGTTAGAGAAGTGTGCAGTCGCGTGACTAAAAATACAATCCTGTACGTAGAAACGGTTATCTATCGCCGGCATTGTTTCATGGACAATCATCTATCTCGAGCCTCGACCCGTATAGACGTATGATTTCTTTCTTGCCTTACGATACGAATCTTCTACTTGTCTCGTTCTCCTTTATTTCTTTCCCTTACTCCCTCTTTTTTCTTTTATCCTTCGTAAGGGATATTAATCTGTTGACGAGTCATTCTATGACCAGCATAATTGTGAAATTAAAAGTTAACACAGAAAAACCAATTTCGGATATCGATCTTAATTCTTCCAGATATAAACACGATACAACTTATTTCCAGTAGAAACGAAACAGGTCGTTAAAAGATGTAAAATCAGGAAATAAAAGTCTAGGAATTAATAATTCATAAATGCGCATAAATTATTATATCCAATCGTTTGGGAATTTCGAATGGCCAATTAACTCGTCTCTCTCGATTAACAGGTTAAAAGTTACGATTTCGCGAATTACCATTGATATGTTGTAATGTGACCATAGCCACGAGTTTAGACGCGCTCGAAATTCGTTCTCGTTTCTGCCGCTGATTGCATATCGTTTCGAACAAACTGCAGCATGCGAGCGTGACGCAGCGGGGTCAACACTCAATCGGTACAACGGGAGCTGAACGTGCATCAGAGAACACAAAAGAGATATAAAAAGCAGGGAGAAAGAGAGGCGATACAATAGTGCTACTGGTGCTCTGACAAGCGAGAGAAAAAGAGAGTAGAGGAGAGATAGAGAACGCGGAGGCAAAGTGGGCTGGAAGTATCTGTACGGTGCGGTGTAAGGGGAAAAATTGATGGCACGGTTACGAATGGTCCTGCTGCTGTTATCAAATAAAAGCTAGCCCGAATTTCTTTCTGAACTACGGGTCACAAAATTATGACTACCATTTTTAATAAAACACGTTTTTGTATATCTAGATTTATCGGTATCTGTTCCAAATCGTTCGATCGTAACAAGCCGCATCGCGCCACGAACAAGCATACTTTCGCATTCTTTTTTACTACTCTAGGCTTTTGAAGTTACTTATGGTTAAAAAATCACGATTCCAAAGATCATGTGTAAATTAGATGCGGTATAATTTGCATTACAATTCGAGACATGTAAAGAATTATTACTATTATTTCCTAAATATTATTTTTTCCGTCACGATTCACGGATTGAATTTCAAATAGAACTATGTAATCATAATGGCTCGCTACGAATATTAACCCAATTTCGTGTCACCTACGAATGCCTAAGTTTTCAATAGATCTATTCACACTTATGGACTCAATAAAATCGTGACCGATGTACTACACGCGGGTCTTACAATCCAGCTGATAATTTCAAGGGGATCATCCTTAGTATCTTTGCCATAATTTATGCTAAATTGATTTCGTCCAGAATTATTTATTTAAAAAGCAATAAAATTGTCATGGCACGCATTTGAATAAAGGGAAACATATCACGAAATCATTATTTATTATCTATATTTCAAATTTTCTGAATTCATCATCAGTGGTCCCTGTTTACGTTATACCAACAGTTCAGAAATCACATTGACTAACTTCATAAATTTAAACGTAAGGAAAAGTGATGATATTTTACAAATGTCTCTTTCTTTATTTATTGTCCTTAGAATTTACTGTTATTTATGTTATTTGCTTACGATATACGAGCTTGTGGAAATGCTTTATCTCGAGTATCGAACATTAATCGTGTATTTGGGTAACGAAATTGGGAAATTTATAAAAGGTGACATTGATCAGTTTGACTTTTAAGAGGCTGGTGTGACGATTAACGTTCTAGTTACGTGTTTAATATGCAATGTCTGAAATTTCGAGAGAAATTCTACTCTTTATTCAAGATGTTAGAGAATTAAGTTACGGCTGTTGATGCTGTTGATCGGTTTTGGACATTGGTCATTTCGTGTCTGCGGCAAGTACCTTCCTGCCGAGCTTCGGAAATGTCTTATCAGGTCGTATCTTGTATAAACACGTTCCACCTGGTCTCAGGCCGTCACGACCCACGCCATTTTCTACTGTCGCTGCCCACGTTGTTTCGTAACTTTCCACGAGAACACTTTATCACGCACCGTTCGTCTCTCGTATTGTTCTGCTCTGTTGATAGCGGTAGAAAGATCGCAGTATTGATTATACGCATATTTCTTCTAATAGCTTCTCGCTAACGGTGTTAATGATCGTAGTTCGGAAAGTAAAGAATGGCAAGAACAATGTCGTTAAAAAAAAAATAAACTCTAAAAATGCGTATTTCGATATGCTGATAGGACAGACGCGTACGTCAACCCTTAGATATTGTACTACAATAACGAAGAATTCAGAATGAATAAGTTAGAAGTTTATTATCTTTTTATCTCGAAAATTTGTTGCAATTTTAGAAGAAATGAATATTAATAATTACATCGGAATATGTCGAAGAATGAATTGCGATTGGTTAACTTTAGTCGTTGCAGCATCATCTCGTGCTAAAGTGATTGAAATACGTACACATCTATAATTAAGAATAATTTATCCCAAGTCTACGATTTAGAGAAATATTACGAACTAAAATGACAAATACAACCGTAAAGATGTAATATCTGTATAAGATTAATTTATTTTTCTCGTTATATTTTGCAAGTACTTTAAATTGGGTGGAGAAAATAATAAAACTTCAGTTTTCTCGAGTATTTTAAAATGATAGATAATACGTTGTAACTAAAGAAGGTAGTATGTATATGTATGTGGTAACCACACTGTTGAAGGCTTAATGGAACATTAGACGAACATCGTCCACGTAGGTGTAAAAAATCAGAAGCAAAATGTAGAATTAGCGAAGGATGCAGACGGTGATTAGCGTGGACCTTTGAAAGGCGATCGAATTAGTTGGGTACGCGGAATTCCCTGTACGGGACGATTTGTAGCAGTAATCCAGGCTTACGGTTCCCGGTGCTTGGATGCGCTTTAATATGATTTAAACCTACCACCGTGTTGGCTACCGTGTTACGATCGTGAAGCTCTTACTGGCTACATGGGCCTTCCAGAGAGTCCTTGAGGAGAACTCGAGAGAGCGCGATGAAGCGAGACAGTGATACACGCGTGCGTACACGCAAGAAAGTGGCGTAAAATACGTAGGCGAGGTACCGGTTTTTTCCGGACCCACTACCGTTCCTCTTTGAATTTTAAATCTTTCTCGCTACCGAATGTAATTAAGCCGCATTCACCGCCAGACAAAAAATTGAATTCGTACAACATCCTATACGATTAAATTGCAAGGAAAGCGCGTCGGTTCTCTTCAACATTTAGCTGTATAGTTTTATCTATGAGTAAACTTGTCTCGTGCGTGCCTTTGTACATAATTTTCATCGATCTAAAGCTTTGCTTCGAACCTTCCTTCACCTCGTTCTTCTTCGTTGCTCGACATTATCCTTCACATTGCGAAACTATAATATCCGACGAGCGTTTCTCTCTTTCAAGCAGCTTGAAATGTAATGGAAAACGGGTTATTCGCACGTGTTTGCTCTTTGCAAATTCAGCCGTTCACGTGCGCCGGCTGAGACAATTTTGTGACGCGAGACACTCGAACACACCGGTTCGTAGCTTGCCTTTGTTTTCTCTGTCTTTAGTCTCACGTGTTTTTCTTCGTCTACTTCTTCTGCACTTCCTTTGCTTGTTCGTTGAGTAAGCGAAGCGAACGCTTTGAGGTAGCCGCCGCGTTTCAGATCGGTCGAGGCGACGCGACCGCGACGCACGAAACGACGTACCGGGCGACGCACCAACGAGATACCTCACTGCGGTCCGTGCCTCGGCAAAAGTGACAAGGCCCCGGTAATTATAACGGGTGGCGCAAAAAAAAACGACGCTTCTCGTCTACTCGCCGCAGATCTCTCGTTTCGTCCAGTATGCACTCGGACATGCAACTCGATAAGCAACATTACCCGCAGAGTCCTTCTCCGTGGTACTCTCCTTTTCGTAGATTGTTCGCGTGATCTCCACGATCTTGATAAAATATAATCCACGCAGAGTTCGTCGATCGAACCAGTCGTCTCTATCGCGCGACGGAAATCGTACGTTGGATTCGCTGGAATTATTGAATTACGCGGAGCTTCAATAAAATCAATGAACGCTATCCAATGAACGCTGAATATTGAATTTTCATCCTCACCGTCGTCGATCACCAACGGTAAATCAATTACGTAATAAAAATAAATGAAATGCAAACCTCCGATTTGTGCATACAATATGGTTGTAGAACCTCTAATTGCAAAATTATATTATCATTTACTTAGCCGGATCGGTCAACTCGGTTCATATTCTTTGGAAACTCGCGAATTACGGACAACAATAAATAGTCTTTTAATGCAAAATAATAACTCAAAATTGCTATTGAGAATTACATATAATTCTTCGTAATTGTATTCTTAAGATTTAAGATTAAAACAAAATAATTCGAGAAATCGGCAGTTAAATATATTTTGATATGATTGCAGATAGATGTACGTGATATGTCATTAGTTGTTATTAATATTTAACTTATTAATAATTTATTTTTCTGAAAAAATGATTTAAGCTCATATCGTATATGTGGCGACACCTATTATCCACGAGTGAAAGGTATAATGTTTCATTGTCAGCAAGAAGATGGCAGTAAAATAAAGTAAACAATATCCAATTGCTGGTAACATTTTTTGCATACATACAAAAAACATAAATGGACTTAAAATAAACATTTAACGAAAGTTTTTTAAGAAATCACTTAAATGTCACATTAAGTACACGAATTGCTTCGTGATCTTTCAGATCTAAAACACTAAAGAAAGCTTTCATATTCGCAATTTATTGTATAAAGATAATCGAACAAGTAATATATATCGCTTCATGGTAAATTTTATCACAAAATATCTTACAATTGTATTTTGTCTTTTATTGTGATTTTGAGTGAAAAGGGATTTAGTGCAAAGGTATTTACATGATATTTAAATATTCTGTACATTGTCTTGTCCATACATAATTGTGACAAATGTGATCGACTGATTTGGATATTTTTCGCGCCATTTGGGGCTGCAGCTAAGCATTTGTGAAGGATCTTTTCACTTTTTGTATTGCTCCATTATTTTAGTTTAATTTTATAAAAAAAATGGTGTAAACGATTGAGTCCTAACTTTATTACAATGGAACAGTTATTGAAACGTTCAAGAGTTACAAAAGAATCGACTATTTGTGATATTGCATCTTCTATAAGTAAGTGAAAATTTTTATAAATGAAGTTAATTATGTGGTAAAACATGTTACATATATCGTTAAATATTTTTTGTGTATAAGTTTTTCAAATTTTCAATCTTAGCATCATGTTTTCAAATTACTTACACTTTAAATAAAAGTGAGGTTATGTGTGTAGTTCCTTTCAAATTGTAAACACTTTTGCTACTATAAATCATCAATTTGTTACATAATATTTCAGGGGAAATATCTGAATCAGTTTCGTCCGTAAGTGAGAAACACAGAGCTCTTTTGAAAGTTAATAAAGCATTAGTGTTATATATACAAAAGAATAAAAAAAGGCAACAGATTCAAACTCTAGATGACATACAATCTGATTTGGAGCAAACAAGATTGGAACAAGATTAATAATTATAACTTATTTATACGATAATGTACAAACACAATAGTTAGTAAAATACCATTTATTAATTGATGTTAAAATAACATATGTAAGTTCTATGCATTAAATAAATATACTTCCTCATATTACAATGTTTTTATTATATGTAAAAGTACATTCATTCATAACTTATAATAGTGTATAGGTACTATTATATAAATACTATAATTATATGTTGTGTATCTATGTGTATAACGAAATGACATAAAGGTAAGAGATTAAATTAGGTCTGTGCAATTAAATACCTGTTTTATAAAATTATGATTCAGTCTACAAATCGTTATTCTTACTTGTATTTAGAATCTGGTTTATGTTTTCTTGTCAAATATTACCTGACCTTTTTTTATGTTTGTCTGAATTTATAACCAATCCCTTCTGTAGATAGAGATTAAGTTTCAGGCAATAGTAATTGCTGATATCATTTTTAAGTATTCCATGTTTCAAACAATATCTTAGCCTTTCGCTTCCTTTTTTACAATGAAACATATATGTGCCATTAATAAACACCCAGTGTACATTTGGAAAAGGAAGATAGCATTTTATTTTAATTGTATTAAATAAAGTGATAATGTAATCAAGATGTTTTTGGAACTATCTAATTTAGCTGGAATTGCCTCCTTACTATCCAAGAGTAATCTGCATTTTTCCATTTTCTTCGGAAGAAAACGCGTTAAACAGAAAGTTTGCCATCCTGAATATTTCCCTCTTGTTTCCCCTGAATTCCTATTCGAATGTTCGAACGTTTAATGTATTTTTTGTGGTTTGATCTAAAAAAATAGTTGGGACCATTCCACCCTAAGGCTTGTTGCCCTTTTTTAGGTAGTTTATCAATGGAAAACCATACGGAAGCTATTTCATTCGCGAATAGTTATTTCGCTTTGGTCGATGGTCTTGTTTCTGGTTTAGAAAATCAGCTCTCGGAGGATGTGGTCCTGTATTGGTTTGGCAGTTTGATCAAAGGCAGGAAACATGTGTCTACCTTCTTGCGAAGTCGTAAACTGAATTCAAGGCATATATTCTCACATATTATATCGACCACTGATATCAATTACGAAAAGGAAAGTTTAACTCGGTAAGAATACGTGAAAATGAAAATTACAGATTTCATGGAATGAGAAGAAACAATTTTAATTTTAGAAATAAAACTTTAATTAACATTAGGTTTTTATGTAGGAACAAGCTTTGTTCGTGTCATTATCGAAAACATCAAGAATGTCAAACAAGACATAATAATTTCGTCAATGATAATAGTACAATATGCGAGCCGTTCCTCCAAAAAATGGAAAGGTCATTGTCGATGTGTGACGTCATAACAGACATTAATCACAACGAAATCCATACGAAGGAAATTGGCGCAGTGGACGACACGTTTTACAATCTAAGCGAGGGTGATCTCTCCAATCTTTTCAAGCTCGACATCTTATCGACCGACATAGAAGAAATCGAGCATAGCATTAATAGGATAAAATTGAAAGAGGAAGTGGTACCAACCATCAAGAGAAAATGTAGTCGAAGAGATAAACACGATATCGTTCAAGTTAAGTATGTGGAGGCAAACGGTGAAGTAGAATTCTCCCGAAAATTTTGGAAACTAGGCAAGAATTTTTTTTCTCGTTCTATAATAATGGTTTACAATAATGATCAACAAACAGTAATGAGAATCATTGTTTGACTTTTATAATTATCTTCACATAATATTCAGATTTTTTTTTCATGATCCGAATTTTCATTTCATTAGAATTAATCGGATTAATCTTGTTTCATTGAATCATAGGTTCTTGGAAAACGTATATCTCACGTCTCTCTACAGCTACTCTTTACACTTGGAAGCGGCCATGTAAATTGCAAATTGCATATACCATCTCGTCTCAATGTCAAACCTTGGAACAATCGTGTGAAACTAAAAATGTCACGGTATCATTCGTACAGCCTAAAGTCAGACTACCCAGTCTACAGGAGATTAATGAAATTACTAGTAGACTAGTGCCCAATACGAATGAGTTCGGTGGATTTTTGAAGGATGCGGATTTCTTTGAGGATTATAAAGGCTTTCTAGGAAATGTGAAAATGGAAATGGCAATTAATGATCCTTGTATGCCATTGTCCACTGCTCAGTATGTTAAAAATAAACTTGTCTTTAATAAACCGTCCATCAATATGGATGATCGCAATGGTAAAGGCAAAAAAAAGTTCGCTTTTAATTATCAGATTCATCTGATAATATATCAGGATATTGATATATGAAACATGAACGAGTGTTGCACAATTTTAAAAGAATGAAATTTGAAGAGAGGCAGAAGTATAGCGCTTGATGTGCAAAAAATAATCCCTTTTTCTGCTTAAATAGTATTAGAAAAATCTTTTTCAGGCAGATGATATCTTTGGAAAAAGATTAAGAAACTGTTTCTTTTTTACTTTTATAATTAATAAATATTTTTCATAATTTTTCTTTATTTCTACATAAGTCCATACGTAAGTTTACGTAGTTGCGAATTTTACGCTTACAATGTACTTAAGTACACATATTATGTCTGTTTTTTCTGTTGTGATAAACTGAATGATTTTGTGTTCACCAGTAATCAAGCTTAAATGAACCAATCGCTAGAAAATACTGCTTAAGTTAACATGTTATCTAAGTCAGCAATATTTGCCACGGTTACTGGTGATTAACCTATTATAACTTATTCTTTAAATACTCAGAGACTTACGAAGACAACTGTTTTTGTCTCGTACAGTATCAAATCTGAGTTAAAATATGTTTTTTTATTTAGCATTAAGTATGCAATTTTTGTTTTCTTTTAACTCGAATAAAATCCAATTTTGAAGATTATACCAACTTTGTCAGTCTTTTTTTCGAATTGTCACGGGTTAACTAGTGTTTAGTATTATATATTATCAACCAAAATTTGAAATACCATTTTTTTGTTTATACGTATATTAAATTGTTAATTTTATTATTAATTCGAAATCGAGGACTTTTCTGGCAAGTGAGATTACGAAACAAAATTGTGAATTGAGTACATATATCGCGTCGAAAGTTTTAGTTTTAGCTTTTAAATATTATCTATATTTGGATTGATCATTACAATGGCTCTTAAAGAACTTTGATCTTTATATAAAAATTCAACTATTTCATCATATTTTTGTTTTATTATAATATTTTCTTTCCATTTATTGATTCCTTAGATTCACTCATACTATACAATTCTTATATACTATATAATTCTAATAATAAATAATCTCAAAAGTTTATTAAGAATGTACGTATCTAATCGTGTAAATAATGGTCTTATAATACGTATGTATGTATATATAAAAGTTTCTGTTACTCTGTGAGAAGTAATGCGTATAAACATGCCAACTCATGTTCCAAAACAACACAATACATACAATGTTTACGAATGTAGACCCCCCTCCCCATCACATTAGGAATTGCGTGGCGAAACTGGAGAGCAGATCATTTAGCTGTCTAATTTCAGTGCGGTAACACATATCGCGCTGTATTATGTCTATAACGTATTCTAACCTTTTGGTGGCGTTCTTTTGCTTTTTCATTATTCTTTTACTATCACTTATATCTCGTTATTAACATTGTTCAATTAATACACGCGTTTATTTAACAATTCATTGAACATCAAGATAACGGAATTAAGTAGCTTTTTTGAAATTTTCTGTGTTGATTTTTCTTCGATCACTGTTTGATTGCTGACATTATCGGTGTCATGTATTGTAAGCTTTTTGTAATGGAATTTGATTATTGTTTTATTTGAATATATATTTGTCATCACTCTATACATTTGTTTTAGGTTTAACTTTTGGTTCTGTTTTGTGTAGGTAATTAGTTGATTGCAGAAATGAGCCGAATTACATCGAAGTAACATGAATAATTAACGTATGGACGCCACGATGATTAATGGTAAATCCGATAAATCTTCATAAAAATGTCATAACAATTAATTTATTTTAACAAAGATAGACATATATAAATGATTATATCGTCTTTTCGTTGAGGCATAGGTAACATTTGGTACATATAAGTTTCATACTTAAATTATATTTGATATACAATTCATATTTATCATACAATATACATATATCGAATATGTATATTCGATATATAATAAATTTACCATACATAATGTCCTAATTATTTGAAATACTAAGATGAATATAAGAAAGGTTAAATAAATCATTTTAATTGGAATATATGTAATCATTTTCTTATTTCAAACGGATTAAATGAATCATTTTATTGTTTCAATTTATTCTGTATTCTGAAATGTAAAATTCTTGATAGTTTAACAATAGCCTCATGTAGACAGATCTTGCAACGTAGAAATCTTAATAGTTTCACAATAGCTTCAATTATTTCGATAAATATTATAACATTCGACCATTCAATTCAAATCTTTCACATTTTGCTATATTACGATGAATATGCTACAGTCAATGTCATTTATGTTTGCAACTTCTAGTTTTTTCTCAGAGGTGGCGCGCAATTAGACGCTCAGTCGCTTCAAACTAAGGTTTCGCGCGCGTTTTTGCGTAGTGTTGTTCTTCACTCATATTTAGTTCTGAAATTTTGATTTCTTGCAAACATTTTGGGATATTTGTAACAAACCACATAGAATATTAGTGGAGTGAGTTTTATGCTCTATTAACGGACAATTACATGATAATTTTTATAAATTATTATTGTATCACGTTCACGGTATTCACAGACATTCTTCAATGTTGAGAAATATTTTGTAATTTGCAACTAATAACTGTAACATATATTCCAATTTCTAAATAATCATTTCTTAACTGTAGAAAGATAGCAGTATTTTTTAAACAAACTCTCGATAGAAAATCTCTCCGCCAACTAATTAATTTTCTTTTCAGAGAATATTTGTGACCGCGCGCAATGCGGTTGATAGAGTCAGTGTTTGTTGTGCAATAATTTATTTCAATATTTTCAAATCGTGATAGCTTTGATTAAATTCAATTAAACAATCGCATGTGAAGTCACACAGTAAGATATTATTAAGTAAATTTGCAACACGTTCGCGTTAACGCAGTCTTTTATTTTTTTCTTTTTTATATATGTTTTTTAAATATATGTTTAAATATATGATGAGTCAGTGCATCTTTCAAGAGGATAAAGCCTCTCCAAAAGCTCAAGAATGTTAGTATATGTATTTGTATATTGCATTTCAATTTATTCAATTTTGTTGTATTTTATTTGAACTATTGTTGGTTAAGAAGTGAAAATGTTTGATAATGTGAAAAATTATAAATTCTTTTCTACTGAAATGAGAAGTTTAAAAGCGTTAACAGTCAATTATAAAATAGAAATGTCTGACGTTCATCAGAAATCATTGAATTCTAAATTTTCAGATTTTAAACTTTTATATTTCAGTTCCAATTCCCATACTTATACTAGAATTTATTGAATTATCAGTTTCATTATTGCTAAAGTCTCAAATTTAAGAACTTTCATCTTTTATTATCTCAGATATTTTAAATAATCAACAAAATATGCCTCCAAAAACAAATCTTAATATTTTATTTACTGTTACAGATATCTCAAAGCCTCAACTTCTTCCTGTTCTTTGAGGAAGGTCTGACGATGGCTCAGTAGCCAAGAATGTAAGTATATATCTTTACTTTATAGTTAAATTAACTCTAGTTTGTATATTTTGCTTCAAATACTACTAATTAAGAAAATTTGGGAGATTAGGATTCCTATTCTTCTATTGAAATAAAAAAGATGTCAAAGTCCTAATATTGAATTATAAGATACAAATGTCTGACATGCTTCAGAAATCATTAGATTTTTAATTTCTAGGTTCTAAAATTTTACATTAGTTTCAAATTTTATATTTGTTAAAGTTTATTAGAATTTCAAACTTTATTATAAGTAAACTTTCATCTTTCATTCTTTCCAAATTGTTTAAATAATCAGCACTCTGTTTTTAAGAACAAATTGTAATGTTTCATGTTATGTTTTACAGATTTTTTACAACTCTCATTTCCTTCTATTCTTTAAGGAGGATCTCACTGTGCTACAAAAGCTAAGAATGTAAGTAATTTTACACACTGTGCTTGAATTAATTTTATTTTCTATAATTTTCTTTCCAATGAAGTAAGATGTAGAATAACCTAAAGTTTCAATAATAATTATAATAATAAATAATAATTATAAGATGAAAATATATGTCTGATATGATTAAAAAATTATTAGAGATCCAATTTTTATATTAATATTTCAAGTTTAATGAATAGCAATCTTTTATTAGCTCAAATTTTTCAAACAATTAACTCTGTGCCTTTAAGAGCAAATTATAATATTTTATGCTTTGTAACAGATTGTTCACAGCCTCCATTTTTGCCATGTGTTTGACGCTAGACTAGATTGCTTGATGATAGACTTGACTTCCGCTGACCCAGTGCAACGTTCTCCCCGTTTAATGGTGAGTCGCATGCACTTTTGTTCCTCCAGTCACTCAATCATGTCGTAGAATGAATGGTCCGAATCGACACGGGTGACTAGTTGTATTACGTAGAATTTTTTGCGAGCATAGTGACCGCGGATATTTATTATATCCGTGAGTAGTAACATTTTCTTGTCTATATCTATTTATTAGTTCAGGATAGGTTTTCTTGCACCTCGCGTTTTTGAATTTTGATAACAATACATTGTGAATAACAAAGAACTAGTATGGATAACGTAATGTTGACAATTGATATATGTATATGTGATTGAAAATATTAAATATTTATATGAGCATGTATTTGTATGAATAAATAAATAGACAACGGATATTAAAATGACTCTGAGTATTTCAAAGCAAAGAAATCGGATACCCTCCGATTTCGTCACTGTGAAAATTACGATAATGATAGAAATCATTATAATAATTATTATAATAATGTTAGTGACAATACTTATCTTCCATTTTATAATAGTATTGAACAACTTTATTATTCGAGTTCCATATTCAGTATAATTTCAATAGAATTTGAAATTGAAATATGAAGATATAAAAGTTCAGTCTGTCTAAGAATGCATCAGTTTTCATGTGCAAGAAAACATTTCGCGACTGAAACTTCACAGACATTTCACTTAGAGTTCACTATTATTCATTGAATTTAATAGTATGTATTTGCATTCAATCCTAACTTGTTTTTTAATAGATACGTTCTTTATTAATTTCTTTCATTCAAGTTTAGCATTTTAGTAATTTGTTAAATTAACAAAGTAAAGTATAGAGTTATTAAAATTGGAAATAAAATGGAAATGAAAAATCAAAGAATATTAGCCCGTTAGATACAAACTATACCAAATAGATACTCTGATCATAATTTTAGCTCAGGATTTTCAGGTTTAACCCATTCCATGTTCATTGCCAAAACCTCACTCACGTGCCCAGGTGCTACTTGGGTGGGAGAAAGGCAATGGGCATGATGAGGATACTTTATAAGCTGAACAATTTCTCAGCGACTGACATTGCGTTAGCGTATCGTGCCCGACGTATTTTCTACATTGTGTGTGTGGTTAGGCTGTGGAATTGCGTCGTCTTATGATTCCAACCATTGTAACTTTAATTTTACAATATACAATGAAAATATTTAGATATGCTATTAAATATAACATATAATAAACAGTAATATTCAATTACAACGGTATCAAATTACCACTTATTTCAACCATATCTCTCAATTTCTCCAAATGACATAACATGTCAAAGATTAAGAATGCTTATATAACATGATCATGAATACTAATTAACATTAACAATATTCGATATATAATATCCTACACGTATCTTTACCATATTTTACGCAATGGTCGCTAGCCATCGTCAGTCGATTTCAGGAAAATGGTATGTAAATTAGAGTGTGAAAGTTGTGTGGAACTCGAGTGTCGGAGGCGTCCCGGGACGTCTCTCTAGTGTAGGCTTTTGCGCTCGAGTTATGTGTGAGAACCGTGGAGCGAATGTGTTGGTGTGCTTGTTTTGCAATTTTTTAAATATAGGGCTAGGTAGGATAGGTAGCATACTGTCTGGTATGTGTGTGTATTAATTATAAGTAGGTAGGGCCGGGCAGGTTGGCACAGTCTGTGATCGGGTAGGCGCGTTTTCGCGTGTCCAACCTGTTTCAGGAAATTTGATTTGAAAAAACGATAGTGAAGCTACCACGAATGGCGCATTCCATTTGTCTCTGGCTTTGTCTATCGATTTTTCGAATTTCGCGGACGTGGACGCGAGTAGGGAGTAGGTTTCGAAACGAACGTTTATCTATTGCTCGAGCACGCACATGCGAGCGATCAACGATCATTACGATCCTTAGTCGTCCAGCTTCCGCGATATATTTTTTTATTTCACTTTTATAAGTATAAACACCCGAAGAAAGAAGAGGCTACGAGCCGAAGAGGCCCGGCAAATTTGCCATGGAAGAGGGCAACTACTAATGTTTTTCCATCCTCTGGATCATCCAGGACATGGAAAATCATTCTCGTTACTACTTTGTCACTATGCTCGTTTGTAGTATTTTCGTAGTATTTCTTTTCCATTTTTTAAGCCGATGTATATGTCGACCCATCACCATATTGAGCAAGTCGCGTTTTTTTTATAAGTGTTACGAGAGATAAATCATAAAAGTTTTGCGGTTTTTTTATTAACGTTGCGAGAGATTCATTACGGTTTGAATTAGAATTGCGAAAAAATGATATTCGTGTTTGCTTTAGTGTTGCGAATTATGACATCGCGATTGTCTTTTGCAATTTTGATTATGAATTCATAGAATTTTCTAAAGAATAATATACGTATTAGAGTTAATTTTGTTCCCCCTTGTTTAAAATTACATTTAGAAATGTTCAAATTTCATTACTTTTATAGTATTACAATTTCTATCGTAATATGTATTTGAAGTAGCTTTCTTTTCATATATAATAATATGTAATAATTTTTATTAAATTTGTTTTAAGAATTAGTGTTGCGGTCTTTCATCGCGATTGTTTTAATTAGTTCTTTAGTTAGAGTTGCGTTGACGAATGATCGCGGTTTTTGAAGTAATGTTGCGCCTATATCAAGCCCAATTTTCTTTCACTAGACTGTGAAAGAACAGTTTCTCCTGAATCATCTGATGCAGCATTACACTCGTTATTAACGTTATGAATATTTAAATACGAGTGCATACATCAATATGTATAACTAAGACATCCTACTTTTGCTTTTGAGAGTTTTTTAATTTTTTTTGTTTATTTTTTTACTTTTAGTAGTTAATTATATTAATTAATACTTGCAAATATTATATGGAGCACTCTTCGTAATTTATATTGAGAATTTTCGATTTTACATTTAGCTTTACTGAATTAGAGTCGCGAGAAAGAAAAGGTAATCCACTCATAGCCTGTTGCTTGGGATTGTATCGAGTGTCTGTTGATCGTATTCTGATGGCCATGTTGGTCACTGATTCGTTCTCTTCTTCAACACACCCCGAATTATCATAGTGTTTGTTAATGAAAATACTGCTAAAATATGTTCGTTCGTCAGTAATGAATATTGTTTTACTATGAGTATCTTTTAATAGCATCTCAAATAATTTTTCTCTTCATTTGGTAATTAATTACATACACATAGATAGCCTCATAGAATTTTACCAAATTTTTTCTGTTTGAGTTTGTTTCAGGATTCATTGTAAGATTGGCAAAAGAAGACTCGTATCCCATATAATGTCCTATGTAGTTTTCCATTCTTCCTCTTTGTAACGTTTAGGCTTTTGTATATGGTTTCCACAATAGATCCTTAAATTTTTATGTAGACAGGACTTACAGAAAAGCCTTTAGATTTCTATAGGTAGGGTTTGCAAATAATCTTCGTCTTCGTTTAAATTATTTTGAAGATTGTTTCAGGAATTGCTTTAGGACCAATAAAAAGAGGTGTTCTACTTTTTAAATGCAGAATTAATATATTTTTGCATAAAAGGATCGTGGATGGGAAGGGCTTCCATTTGCAGTAAACCTACACGCGTTGAGACGTAGGCAATCAGTATTATTTCATATATAGAATTATTAATTACATGATAATAAAGTGACAATAATACAGTAATTACATGACAATAATATAATCTTGATTGATTGACAGCGATTGTGATTGTACTATGCGAAACATTTATAGCTGAAAAATTCAATTTATATTTCTTGAAGTTTAGCTTATAATATACAAAACTGTACATAAGTCCTATATATAAATAAATTTTGCAACGATTTTCGATTCTCATCCTGCCCGGCGAACATTAGGACGTTGATGAACAATTCAATTTGAAAGATGCAGAACTCCTTTAAAAGTTAATAAAACAGCGATTTTATATATCTACAAAACGATCGAAAGTGGCAGTATTCGAATAAGATCAAGATAGGATAGGTCGCAATAATTGTATAACTTTTTAAAATGACAATATATAAAAGATGTATAAATAAAATACCTTTTGCTAATTGATGCTAAACAGTGTAGCTAGTACATTTATGCATTAAATAATTATATTTGTTTATATCACAGTGCGTTTTAATTTTAAGAGTACATTCATTTATACAAGAATGGATTAATAATACATATTATGTAAATACTGTAATTATATATTGTGTGTGCGTGTATGTGTGTGTGTGTGTAGCAAAATGGCACAAAGGTGAAAAATTAACTTAAATAAGTGCTATTAAAATAGCTGTCTTATAAAAGTCTTATGATTCACATTTAGTTTATAAATGGAAGACTTCTATTCTGGATCTGGTTTAGGTTTCCTCCTAGGATCATTTGCATCTAGAGGAATTATTACTGGTGGTTCATCTGGTTTTTGTGTTTGCCCAAATCTATAATCAGTCCCTTTCGTAGATGTAAACCAGGATCTAGATATCGGTAATTGCTCACATCTGAAATATTTTTGAGTATTAAAAGTTTGACATTATGTTTGAGCCTTCAACTTGCTTCTTTATAAAAAAAATTATTTGCATGCTGTTAATAAACACACAATGTGCATTGATGAATTCATTCATTAGAAGAAAATAATATTTTATTTCATTTGATTCAGCTGAAGTAATAGTTTAATTATCTCTCTTGTAACGTATAAAAGCAAGCGCAGGGTGGAAACACATACACAACACATACATACACAACAGGATACAGTAGATTCTCGTCAATGCAATGATTGATTTAACATAAAGTAGCAGTCAAATGTGTAGTGGTCGCATAGAAGTATTAAAGAAGATAAGTTATGAGGGTAAGCATTAGTTCTTGCGAATGAAGCAGAAAAATAAAGTTATTAAAAAAAAAAAAAAAAAAAAAGAAAGAAATTTCAAAAAACATTTAATGTAACGCGCGCAGCTTACAAGATATATAGAACAGTAGAGAACAGTGAGGATTGTGTGCTCTTATTTCCGTTGTTCTACTGGAGAACGTTCACACCTGCACGTATTCTGGTTGTAAAAGAAGCCGGTCGAACATTCATGTGCGTTTCTACAAGAACAGTTACAATATATCGGATCCCAGATTTTATCTGGGTGTTCAATACATTTCGCTCGATCGTCCGTGTTGCTGCACACGCATCTACATAAGTTCTCCTTATAAACCTGTTTGGGCGTACAATCCTGAAAAAAGTTTATCAAATAAAATAATCTAGATTCTATCTTTCTTAAATTTTGAATTTAATATTCTTTAGCTCTCTAACGTATAAATGCATTCGGCGTGTATGATGAAAGTGTAATGAAAATTATAACGTTAAAGTTATCATGGATTGTTGAGGTGTTGAGCGGATTGTACTAATTTAAGGAGGAAGATCTCAATTATTGGCTATTCTCAAATTACCGATGGTTTTATTACGCAGTCACATCCGCATCTGATGTGCTCATCTATTGGTATGACTTGTTTGCCTTGGTACTCGAATCTACCTTGCGCTGTCAATTTTGCCAGCATGATCTTCAAACATTCGTAATATGTAATTATTTCGAACATTATTGTTTATCTGTAATTATATATTTATCGAGCTGTCTTACTTCAAAATTTCGGGTTTCTATTTCCTTTGGCTGACAAGAGAGTAACTCGTTTCCGCAACAACCTGTGCATCTTTTCACTCGTGTACACCGGGGAAAATAGATGATAGATGGATCGTTACGTTGATATGTAGGAACTACGGTTGGTGAAGGCTCACAGTTAGCTTGCTTTGCCATTTCACTATTCGAGCGTTCTTCAGGTTCACCCATTCTGCCTAGAATAGAAGGTATTAGACTGTTAAGCAAAAGGTCGGATCGCGATTATGATCCTGAGTTAATCAGAGGATTTTCCTTCGTTTCCTCTAAATTCCTGTTATATCCAGTTCAGTGTGGTTTCTGTGGTTTGACGTAAAAAGTAGCTACTTGGACATTTTCTAACGTAGAACTCGTCACACCTTATTACACAATTTAAAAATGGAGGAACACGCGCAAACTATTTCACTCGCTTTAACTATTTTTCATTCGAACTATCTATTTCAATAGTTATCTCGTTTTGGTCGATGATCTTTCTTGCGATTTAGAAAGTCACTTGTTGAAGGATGTGGTCTCCGATTGGTTCGGCAGGTTGATTCGCAAGGCAGGATAAACGTGTCTGCCTTTATGGAAGCTTATAATACGAATTCTAGAAATATGTATTTTTTCGAATACGATATCGATCGCTGATATGTCAACTGCAGTTACAAAAAGAAGGAGGAGGAAGAATGTTAATGTTGGAAAAGGATTTTACAACATTAAAGCAGATTAAAATTAAGATCTTTACGTGGAAACATATTTTGCTTGTATCACCATGGGAAGTACCAAAAATGGGCAAAAGATGATGGTAATTTCACCAGTAGTCATAATGAGGCAATCTATAAGCCTAAGTTCTTTCAAGAGACGGAAATGTCATCAACGTGTAACGTCATAAGAGACTGTAATCAGAATGAAATCCATGCGAAGGAAATTAGCGTAATGGACGACACATCTTACGACTTAAGCGAGGGTGATCTTTGTAATCTTTTCAAGCTCGAGATGTCGTCGTCGACATAGAAGAGATCGAGTAAAGCATTAATAGGATAAAATTGGAAGAGGAAATTGCACCAACCATCAAGAGAGAGTGTAGTCGAGAAGATGGACACGATGTCGTTGAAGTTAAGTACGTACAAGCAAACGACGAAATAGAATTTTCGCGAAATTTTTTCGAAATAAGATAAGGATTAATACTCTTCGTTTATTTTTTCTTGTGCAATAACGAGAATTATTGTTCGATTTTTATGATCGTGTTCACATAAAATAATGGACAAACAGTAATGAAGATTATCGTTTCATTTTAAGACCATCTTCATATAATCATACCTTTTTGCACGACTCAAGTTTTTATTTCGTTACATTTAAGCGGTTTAATCTTACGCGTAGATCTTGGTCACGTCTAATTTTCGCATTTAAAAGGCGACCATGTAAATTGCAGATTGCGTATATCATTCCGCTCGATAACTCAACCTTGGAACAACCGTATAAAACTAAAAATGTTACGAATACGATTCGAACAGTCTAAAGTGAAAACTACCACCCAGTTTACAAGAAATCAATGAAATTACTAGTAGATAGGTACCTAACATGAACGATTTCGATTGCTTTTTGAATGATTTTGATTTCTTTGAGGACCATGAAGGCTTCCTGGAAAACTTGGAAATGGAAATGGCAACGAAAGATCCTTGTATGCCATTATTGCCACTCTCCTTGTCTTTAACAGACCGTCATTGGTGTAGACGATCGTAACCACAGGAATAAGAAGAAGTTTGTTTTAAGATTTATCTAATAATATTTATATCAGAATAGTGAACACGTAAGACGATACAGTATTGCACGAATTTAGATAGAAGAATGAAATTTCAAGTCGAATATCTGCAAGTATACGTAATTTTACTTGCAGAGTATACGCTTATAAGACTTTTATGTTAAGTACGTTTTTTGTACTGCGGTCAATTGAATGCTCTCATGTTCACTGATAGTCGAGGTTGTTTATACAATGTAATCACTAGAAGATAACACTCAGGTGAACGCGTTTATCTAAACAGACGATATTTGTTGCAGTTATAGCCAATTTACCTGCTGTAATTTCCTACTATATTGCATCGTTATAGTAGTATCGTGTCTACGTTACGGATATTTTTTCCTTTCAATATTACCGAGTAAAAATTTTCCTGTAAAGTAACATTCATAATGAACGATATTAATCTATTTAAGAACGTAAACACTTACTAGTAAGGAAGACTTGTGACGGCGATACACCGATCATTCGAAGGAACTCTTCTGGCGAATTGATTTTCCTGACTGTTTCCGATGACTGCGACCGCTGAAAGGAATAGAACATTTTCTTTACGAAAGAAAAAACATAATTTGTGGAGAAATTTTTACGTTCTCTATTTGTTTCGGGATTATCTTTTTTTCGTTATCTCGATTAGTCAATACCACAACTGATAATGGTAAAATGATACAATGCTATTGCCAATAAAGCCCTGATTAAGAAACAGCTGTTGCGCAATAATGTATTAATTAATAATATTAATGAACTAACAAGTTGTAAATCGTAAATGTTTCTTTCACAATTTTATTTGTAAAATTTCGTTTGTTACATAGCCATATTTGTTATTATAAAGTAAGAAAATTGATTAGTACTAATAATTCGTAACCTGAGATTTGCAAAATATCATTAATACTATTAGTTGAATTGTGCAAGATGAACCAAAAACCAGGTAGCTGTTTTCCTGGAAAATCCTTAGTCATTCTTCCATTTTATTAGATACACGTTCGTTACACGCAACCAATTTTAAGAAGAAAAGGCATGTTAATCAGCCACCTGATTCTAATCAGGAATTCCAATGTTTTGTCATGCATATTAAGCAATGAAGAATTGAAAGGAACATTGGTTAGATAACAGTTATGCGCGTATCATGTACTGACGTATCATGTTCTGAACAATGCGTTAAGATCTCTAATATGGGTCATATGATATCGAAAAATAGGAGTTGCTATGCTACCGTTCGTGCTATTAAAATAATCTAAAGGGACACGATATTTGTTTGGAAATACCCTAGTCTCGAAGAAAATGTACGAACGGTGGAATCTCGATGTAGTAATCGGGATATTCCTGCTAATGGCTAATCGATGAATCATCGAATTCGATTGTGTATACTCGTGCAACTAAGGTAATCATGAGAGGTACAAAATGATTTTAGGTCAATCATCCGGGAAACTATAAAAAAGATTAGTCCTTCGCCGCGGCTATATTTAGAATGTTGTTAAAAAGCATTTTTTACGTCTTGGTCACTGGTATGAGACTCCCAACTTTGGCATGTCGAGTCGTTTTTCAACCACACGTTCGCCTTTCCACCTAAAACTGGTTTTGAACAAGCTATCGTGTGCACACTAAAAACTCCGCAAAACGTTGAACCGATTTCTCAGAAGCATCTTTGGCGTTAACGTTCTGCCTCGATAGATGCGGTTCATTCGTTTCTTTTCGAATTTTTCAGAGGTGACATGACCAGTCAACAATTTACCGTGTATATGTATTTCGTACTATAGTTATTTCACGTATATCGATGAATTGTCACCGATCTGACACGTTAACTTGAATATTTCCACAGGTGCGGAGGGAATTGGTAACGGTACGACCAGCATTTTAATAAACAGATTACGTATTTCGCGATTTGCATAGCTGAGAAATCCAAGACATTGTACTTTCCAAGAAGCTCTGTCTCTTGGCGCTTTACAGGAATTTTACCGCGACTTTTAAAGATCGACTATTACACCTGGCGTTAAACTCGGTCGTATAACCCTATTGTAGCAGTGAAATATGCGTTGTACACATACGGTGATGGCGCCGTGACCAAACAAATATTATCTTCGCGAAATGATATTTATGACGACCTTTTGGGGGAATAGATTTCACCTTGCAACCATAGCATCGCTGTGTATATGTTTTTCAAATCGTAACCTAAATTTCTCTTTGGTTTCAGAGGAATGAGGGTCACATTAGTCAGTAAAACTGTACATAAATACAGATCGTTTGGAAACTTTTTAATTTTGTGTTTGTTTGTTTTACTTTTTAATTTTGTTTCGTTTTTCAAAGGACGAATTTTATCAACTCTCCCTGATAAAATTAACCGTGTTTCGCAAAGTAATCGGCTAGGTATTCGCTCGAACGTCGAATGACGTGTAATCAATTATCTATATATCGATTCACCGACAACGTGACAGGAATCCTAAGCGTGCACCGCGAGGTTTTTTACTTTTCAATCTCGATCTTCCACCTTCATACCTGCTTCTATACCACGTACATCCTTGACATTAGTGTTATACGGCCTTCGACGTCATTCAGATCTTTGCGGGAAAAGCAATCGTGCTCTCGTTCGCAAGGATGTCGTAATATCAATGCCTATCGTCGACAGAAGGAACTGTCAACCGTTTTTCATACTGTTACTTAAGTTAACGAGTGTACGGCGAAGATAATGGAAAAATAGGAAACGATACGGTAGCAAAACCGAAACGGATGACTGACTTCCGCACAATTCACTACAATTGATAGCACGTGTTATGTATATTACGTGTATTATGTATATTACGTGTATATTTTTTCGATAATCATCGTGTATTACGATTTTCATGTTAAATTCGTAGTAAAAACATTCCGTTGATCGATCAATTTCAGAAGTATATATACTCATAAATATAAGATCATTATTCATAAAGATTAATGGCGTTGCTAAATGTTAACGGTTCGAACGACCAATATATATATTCGCGTAAAAATACGACGATAAAAAATACGACCTGTGCCAGTTTACGACCCAGTGCCTTTTGCACACGAAACGATCAAATTAATTTTTAAACGTTCGCTACGTACGTTCTTCACAATGCTCCGCGGGATAACATAATTGCGCTATTTATCGAAGTGAAAACGTGGGAGTGTTGCAACGCGGCTCGTGAACAGTCTCTTTGCGTTCCACTCGTGAAATACGAAATACATGTAACGCTTTCGAATCTCTTCGATAAAATATGTGATTGATTTTACCAATAACAATGCGATGTTTTCTGCTGTTCTTGGTTCGACCGGAGGCTTTGACTGTCTTGGACTTATCTGGTCAGGAAATAATATGTCAGCCTTATGGGGCATCACCAATCCACAAAAAATCACAAGAACGAGCGTTCTGTATCTGATTAACTGCGACATTTTTGCTATTTTCAGTCGTTTTACTCCGCGTGTTCACCAGAAAAAAAAAATGCGAGGATAATTGTCTTTGAACCATAAAATTCGTTCTTTGTTGACGCGAACTTGACGCGTTCAGATGTATCGGCGACGACAGATTTTAATTACGAGAAATAATAGTTGCACGTGTTTACGTGACGCTCGGTCTCGCTGTTTGCATTGCACTCAAATCGCTGTTTGCGATGCACGAGGAAAACGCGAGGAAGTTACACCTGAACAGGTTCGTATGCTCGCGCCGCGATCGACTGCCGAAGCGAGTACGCTCGGCGCGTATTTCTGGCTACACACACGCTAATGCATACGCGCGTATTCTCACACATACGGAGCACGGATCACACGATTTCGCTATAACACCGTAGCAATAGTATCATTTTTGTTTGCGGTAATTACCGATCGTTATCAGGATGATACTGTTTATGAACACGGAGTTATCTGGTCGGGCAGCTAAATCTTTTTTTTAAATATCTGCTTAATCTTTTGTCTTATTGAGTCATTAAGTCATAATATTGTTACGATCATCGATTCATAGTGTCGTTAATAACAAACTTGTGCAACGTTGTTAACTGTTCTGATATGCTCAACGTAGACATTGTTAAGTCTATGTGTTACTCAGTCAAATTTTCACGATTACGGGGCTAATATGCGACGTAGGTGATGAATTTGCATGCGAGATGAAACTATTCCGAGATTGCCCTTGATAACGCGATTATTCAAGGTGCTAATTTATTTAAGTAGAAGTACAACGTGCTGACGTTGAATGTGTAAGTGTAATCACAGTATAGTTATATGCTAGCAATTGTTTTTTGTTTATTAATAATTGCAGCTTAATTTGAAAACGCGATATATCGTATTTTAGTCACGCTATAGTTTAACGATAGAACTATAAATAAATTGTAATTCTGTTATCCTAAACACGTTATGTAGAATTTTATGCGGGTTTTATCTTGTTTAGAGTTAATGTTACTGTTAAGAAAAAACTAAAGACCGATTTTATTATTGAGAATGCAAGCCAAAGGGAGCAGCCATTTTCCCAGCAACAAATTTTGCGATAGATCGATTATCGCGTGCATATCAAGATCGCGGTCTGTTTAAAAGTACATAAATTCAATTTGATCGAGTTATCTATCTTACGTTGACAAATAATGATTGAAAAAAAAAAACCATGACATAAACTATGCGTCAGTAAATTGTTATTTACTTTATATTTGTGAATCATAAACGTGTACAGTCGCAAAAGAGTAACTGGCTATACATTTTGCAATATTTGATAAAGAATATAGATATGCCATTAATCCTTGATGGTTCGAACGAGTCCAATTAGTCGTTTAAGAACTGTGGAAGAACTTCTTATCTAGACTCGACTGGAACAAATGGAAAAAATAATATACAATTGCACCAGGTATCGAAAGAAATTTTATAATTTTCGAGATTGATCTTTAATAACTTACCTTCTAAAAATGTCTAACATTTTTCTGCATCCCACGTTACGAATGTATCTGTATCCTGGTGGACATCGTCTTCTTTCTGGGAAAGTAAGGGGCCTGGATTCGTTTGCAACGACGAAAGCACACAGAAGAAGAACAAAGATAATGAAACGTAATGGAGCCATCACGTATGCAGAAAATACAAACAATTTCGATAGGACTGTTTTTAAGAATTCGTTAGATTCTTTAGATCCTAGTTTATTCACCAAGCTATTGTCGAGACAGAAATCGGATACTGAAATACGAGGCAATGAAAATATGTGTAATATATCGCTTTCTGTGTAATTCCCCTTCTCTTTTTCGTTTTATTCATACTAATTTGCGGTTACAATTCATATCCTGATTACGCACATTGCGGTTTCCACTTGATAATTACGCATGATAGTTTAACGATACCATAAATTAATAATTAGTAGGTACGTAGTAGGCAAATTTTTTAGACGTCGTAGTTGTGTTACTCATATGTATATTAATGAGTTTATTCGCGTTTGGTAATTTAACAAAGGAATGAATTCTGGCATTTCGAGCCTAAAATTATTTCGAATAGGTTGTTCTCTATTGATGTTTAAGTATATATCTATAACAATTAGATGAAATTTTATAAGTAAATTACAAAACGTATTCTAGTTCGTAATTTGTATGTAAATACATATTTCACAAATTGTAGCATACAGGAAATTGGAATTCACGTGAAAGGTATTTTACCTTGCGCAGATTATTTATCTCTATATGTTAAGTCAGATTCCAATGTCCTGCTGACGCGAATGATTTATATATTATAAATTTATATATTTATAAATGATTGATTTAACATAATTGAGATATACGCTTGATATAAAATAATATAAAAATGTCGTTCTGCATAGTCTTTAACCTTTCGATTTATTCATGGAAATTCTAATCGAATTACGAACAAGCGATAAAGCGGTTTCCTTCCTCTTAATCTCGCAGAAATTGATAATTCCAATCTTTCGAGGCCGAGTCTATATCTGCATCGTATCAATGTTTTTTACTTGGTTCTTCTTATATTTCTATTTTAATTTAGAAATTTTTTGACTTTTTCGTTCGAATTGCCGCTTTGCTCGTTAGATAATCCACTTGTGTTGCATGCACTTCCTTACCGACGTTGCGTTCAGGAAAGAAGAATCCTGTAGGATTTTAGTAAGGATTTAGACGACTTGGGAATTCTTTGTCACGAAGTGTTCATTACGAAGAAATGACTAGAAATCTCGATATAGATTAATGGAAATGATTTTTTATTACGAATGTGGCATCTAGAATTAATTCGAATTTTGAACAGAAACTACGCTTCTATGAAACTATCGGAGCTATCAATATTTCCTCACATAATTTCATAAATTTATGTTTGATAATTCTATAACTGACAATGAATTCTACAATTCAACAATTCTACAATTCCATAATTTTATAATTCTGCAGTTTCATAGTTCTACAATTCTGCAGTTTCATAGTTCTACAATTCTGCAGTTCCATAGTTCTACAATTCTATATATATTTTTTATACAAGATTGCTTAAACAGATGATTTCCCCATTTTTGTTTTTCAAAGCATCCTTGTCAGGTAGAATTTCTACTCACTTAAAAGATAGCCCTACAACGATTCCCAATTTTCACTCTGTCCGGTGGACAATTAATCGGGACGTTGATGAAGGATCCAGTTTGAACGCTTTTGTTGTTGCTCTGGAATGGCACGAACTTCTTTTCTACGTTCGATATATTCGGTGTTACTGTATCTGCGACGTGCAAGGATAAAAACAAGACGAATGCTGTCGTCAGTACAATCCACAGGAGTCTCATCTTGAAAACGATGAAAGACTCGACTTCGTTTCTAACGTTTTGCTGAATCTACTAAAATGTTAATACTGCAATTGACACGGTAACAACAGTAGATTCGAGACAAAAGTTGCTCATGCAACGTAATTTATTGCGAGCAAAGTCGCGAAGTGTATTGACGACGAAGTTTTGAAGACTGAATCACGATAATACCGCGATAATAATATTAGCAAAAATTTTTACAACTTTTCGGTGACGTGGTGACACGAGCTTTATCGTCGTTGCATTTCCACTGCGTGACACTATTCGCATTACTCATTTACACTGGTTGGATTTCCAGATCTCGCTGACTCGGCCTTCGCGTTCGAATATAAATACGAAGTTGGAAAACTCGTCGATAGCAAAGAAACTGTGTCTCTCCGGGTCTTGTGTAAAACACTGTCTTATCAGTACTGTGAGTATCGATGGTAACAACAAACTGTTATCGCGTGATACCCAACGTATTAGTTTCTGGAATCAAGACAGGCCTCGTTCCAAAGTTTCTCGATCGATGTACCAACTTGTCGATCATCGAGAAAAGATAATTTGGTAATTCCATACAATAAGTTTCATCGTTAACGCGTTGTTCCCTTTAAACATGCTTTACCAAACCTTCCTGCATATTCCACGTCGATCCAATCTTTCTTGCGCCGGGCAAATCTTCTTTCGAGGAGGAGCTTCTATTATCGTACCTAGAATCGTTACGTCACCGGCTGTGAAATTTACATTTTTCCTTTCCGTATAGCTTGTAGCGGAAGGTAATCTTTTACTGGAATTCGTTACAGTCCAAATGGACGAAATGATATTTGCGAAGGACCAACTGCTGGCGAGAACTACGCGAATCAGGAGCAATAGGAGTATCGCGTTCCATAATCGCATCGTTCTACGGCTGCAACCACAACCAAATTAGTTGTAACGTTCGCGTTCTATATCCAACGAAACTCACTGATAGGTAATAGATATAAGTAATCGAAACACAATTGTCTGTGTCATGAATGAACGATTAACACGGAGGATCGCGACTGTCATTCGTTTCGTTAACGATTCTTGGTTTTCTACTAAACTTTAACTCGCTCGACGGCAGCATTTCATTTTCATCGGGGCGCGATAACCTTTAGTGATATTTTCGGCGAACGATCAAGGTTTTTTTTTTATTTTCAAGTATTTGGCACGCGTGTTGCCGTTCAATGTTCGGAACAATCGAATCCCGACGAATTTAATTCTATCGATGTTAGTGCATCGACATTTTTCATTGACAAGATCGATTAAATTTCCTATCTACGTAGTTACTTAAAGTACGATGCAATACATAGTCGAAGTTATATTAAATGATTGAGAAATAACCAATTTAGTATTCGACCGTGGCGATAACCTTCGATGACGACTTTGATAGTGTCATTTTTTGGAGCAGTTTTTGCTTGCGTCTTTAGAAATAGTTAACACGATCGCTTTCTGTACTACGTATTTAGCATTGTGACGTGCGCTGTTTGTTTATAAATAATTCGATTGTTTAGCTTCCTCTGCGAGTGATTCCGTTAAATAATCGGATCGGTTAGTGGCGCCATCGCGCGTTACTACATAAGCAATGAAATGATCGCGCGATAAGTGCTTTACTCATAGAAACGTTAAATCGTAAAAAAGATCCTACGGTCAATGAATCGTGTGAGAAATTTTTCCGTTTATCGCATTTCGGATAACGCTCAGACGTTTCGAGGAGTCTTCATTCAGCTATTTTTTACGTATCTTTTACGTAAATTTTTAATCAAATTCTTGACTATCAATTAATTTACTTATTAACGCCACTTAAACCGAATCGTATTTTTCTATCGCCATATTAATACATTTGAAAGTTAAGATGAATTCAATTATTGAAAATCTTGATTCCTATACGTCACTATTATTTTCACTTTGCTATGGATACTGAGAGATTCTGTTTTACTTTAATGAATAAATAAGTAAATCATCGTCTCATTAGAGTCGCGATGTACATAAATTTCTTTTTTCTCGTTCATCTTTCGCATCCTACGGCGACGTACGATCATTTTAAACGTTTAATGCATCGAAAAGATAGTTAACAGGGTAATTGCACGTTCCCATAATCGTATTTACGAGCCGCTTCGCTTTATTCGAAAACGTTTAAACGAACAACCAGGGGGGAGGGTGGGGGGGGGGGGGAAATTCAGTGGCGGGGAAATTGGAACGAGTCGAAGTGGCGTGCGTGAAAAAAACGATTTCGATTATCGCGGGAATGGATCTCGAGCGTTTGTTACGCCTCTTCCAGTATCCAGTGAAGGGTTGATTTTTCCCCAGAGGGTACATAGTTGTACGTAGCGTCGACGATCGTTTACGTGCGTAACGTGTCGCGTCGATTTCTCAAACGTACGCATATTACAGTGAGATTTTATCCGCGATTCGCTGTGCACGAGTGGAATATCTGGGGCGTCGATGATCGATTTTACAGACGACAAATCGCGTTTAAACCTCCGACACGATTTCTCCTAGGGTGGAGTCAATGATCGTTATCTTGTACGTGATTAAAGAGAAATTTAGCGAAATTACAATTGTCGTCGGAATTCAGGTAAGAAAGGTTGAGATGGATTTTACTATAGAAGTAGGCAACATACCAGATATATGGAAATTAATTTAGTATGTTTTTCGAGTAAATTTACCATTTGTTACCTTTGCTTCTGAATCAGTTATAGTTTATTGGAACGACAAGTAGTTCCCAAATAAATTAATAACTTGGCTGACCACGATAATTCGCTCGTGTTTATCTTGATGGACGAATCGGTAACTTGTTGTTAGTCACTCGCTACTACGATGTAACTTGGATTTTATATCTGTGATATGGGATCGGTTAGGTAACAGAAGGAAGGTGTTCGAAAATTTCCACTGGAACGACCGTATCCTCCTTTATGCGAGAACTGGCTAGGTTCCCACGAACGCGGTACGCTTAGTCTAGAAAGGCAATAACAAGAGACGATTAAGATATAGTCATGTTGCTCGTCGCTTCCCTGTTCCTGGACACTCGGCCTGTCGTGCACGAATAGCAAACGTAACGGCCTCTAAACGTACAATTATTCCTCGATACATTCGATTCAGAGGATAATTCTTCCTCCGCTTGCAATCTTCTATCGACGTAAGTAAAGCATAGAACAAATAAAACTCATATACCTCCGTTTCCTTAGAGAATTCGCACGAAACGTTTCTACGAGTGACGCGTGTGTCACGAATACAGAATCAAACGCGTACCTAATTGATCGTGGTAAGAAATGTAAAAGTTGGACACCGGTAGACGCGTCCGGAGATGATGTTGAAGCGAAAAGGCGTCAGAGACAGTTTGATCCGGTCGTTCGAACCGGTATTACTCGGGCCCGTCCGAATAATTTTCGGCCGAGAAGACGCGAAACGTCGTGAAAGAGAAGATGCTTATCGCGGATCGATGCTGAACGTTGGGAAATTCTGCGTGATACAAAATCGACTATATACGTATTTATTCGTGCTTATATGTGTACCGCGTGGAACACAAACGTGTATCGCGAGTCAGTCGAGTAGTCCGTCAGCCAGGCAGCCAGCCAGTCAGGCAGCCAGTCAGCCGGGCAGGTAGAGGTAGGTAGGTAGGCTCGATTTAAAAAGTAAATGACTGACGGACTGAGGTCGCCTACCAGGCAATTCCAGTAGCGGGCAATTGCGTGCAAGAAATTACTTGCCAATGCTGACTGGCACGCAAGCTCGAAGCGAACGCGAACGGCGAAGGTTGATGGGGCAACGCGGCGCGGAGGAGAGAGAGGATCCGGAGGTGGACTTGAAGCGGCTTCGTCGGGGCCTTCTCTTCTTCTTTCAAGCATCGACGATCCCGTCATCGTGCATGCGAGCATCCGTGGCGCGAATCACCCGGACGATTCATCTCCTACCAGCGGCGAAATTTCGTCTAAAACCCATCGCCGATCTGCCTCGTAAACTCGCGCGCTTCATCTTCGCGATCGCGTGACCTTCTTTTCCTCCGTTTGCCATCAGTGGTTGCGAGTTCTTGCTTTCTTTTTCGTTTTAATCATTACGCTGTTCCGATTCCACGCGGAGAAGGATAAATCGATGAAAATTTTCATAAAATTCTCGAAGCAGAGTGAAACCTCGTTTGTTAGAACAGGTCGGGAAACAAAGCAGTTCGGGATAACCGAGTAGTTTCTATAATTGAGGTTTACGAGCTATAACCATCGTTTCTTACTATTATGTCGGATAATACGACCTGGGCCTTCTTGCATAATTAAACTAATATTATCAGACAGATTTTACAAGTCACGAGTCGCAAATTTAACAGTACTAATAAATTTTTTTTGTTTAATTGGTTTTCCTAACAAATTTAATGAAATTTTACAATCAAGGTTTATATTAAATTATATGTCACGTGATTAACCCATTCGATGCACGATTGTGAAATTATATAGGGGAATCTGTAACCTGTAACTTGTCAAGTCGCTAATACGTTCGCAGAATTGAAATCGAGCAGTTGTTTCACGTCCAACTGTTTCTCTTTTCATACGCTATAAACATATTATAAATAAATATGCGATACATCGCTATTTGGCATCGGCAGTGGTACAACTCAAAAAAATGTAAATTCTAGGGCAAAGGTTTCTTAAAATTGGCGAAAAAACGTTTGTGTGTCGTTCGAACGATATCATACGGCTTAGTTAACAAAAGAAATGTTCTACTATTGGCAATCAAAGATGAGTCAGTGTTGTTGTAAAACTAAGGTCAGGTTGATAGCGACACAAGTAAAAATTTTGCCTCTTGACGCAAAACTAGTGGATTTATAAATATAAAAATTGAAACATAATGAACTCGATGAAAGCAAACTTGGAACTTTTTGAGTTGTGGCATTATCGTTGACAAGCACACACGTTGTCAACCACGTAACGCGACGAATTAAACGATCATTAACTGAAATTATATATCCTTTAGTTCGAAGAATACAGGCTCAGCTGTAAGTTGGCACATCCGAAGTTGAGCATTAACTTCCTTGTAAAAGTGAGATTTTATAGTTAAAGTTCAAACGCTCTGAAGAGAATTCTCGGGTTACGCTTCAAAAGGAACACCATTGTATTTATTATAACACTTACATGCTACATGTATATCACTCGGTAGTATTTTTATACGACTACTACTACTAAACGTGGAATCTATTAAAAAATGCTTCGTTGTAATATAGGACTATGTGCAAATATTTTTTATCGCCATTGCATGTACTTGGAAGGTAGTTGTGACGGAGTATGTAACGAAGGTTGGAGAAGAACGTTTACTCGAAAATACACGGTCCAGCGTCCGACTGTGTACACACGAGCACTGATAGAAGTTAGATCCGACTCGGATAAAATGCTATCGAAACGACGAGCCCGAGTAAAAGCAGAAACGTCGTATCGTATCTTCCGTAGCCGGTGCCGGACTACGTCTCTTGTCGGCATTATACGGAACGCGCACACCGATTATCAAAACTGTCGCTTCCTTCGTTACCTTTTTACGGACATCTGCGTCTCCCCCTTCCGCGGTCCGATGGACCCGTCGAGTTCTCTCCGTTGGAACCGTGAAATATGATTCGTTTTCTGGCAGGTCTCTATGATGCCAGATTCCATGGAATTCGACCGCGTTTAAATGTCATTCCGTTCATTTCAAACCGAGAGCCCTTTAAGCTCGCCAAACGATTTGCTCACGGCCAGGGACTCGATTAACGTTTCTTCCTTTCCCTCTTTCTTTCTTCATTCTTTTTGAGGGTTTCTTTTTTAGGTCGGAATTTATATTCAACCGATGTTTTCGCTGAGTCGAGCATATTCGTGCGAAGCGACTGTGAACGGACAGTAGATACGTGTTCGTGTTTTCCAAAGCGAGAGAAGCACGGAGAGAAGTCGCGGTTAGCCGATCGCACCGCATAAAATTTGTCGTACGCAAGAAATTATCTGTCGAGCGGGGGTACGGGATAATTTTACGAGGCTTCGTGCAACGTCTTCACGATCGTCGGCCCGCAACGTCGCCTAATTTTACGAGGCTGTCCCTTTTAACGTCTTCTCCTTTTCAACGAGATCATAGCGTAGAGGCTTGCGTGCCTTTTATCTGGCCACAGATATTCGTGCAACGATCCTCTTTCGGTTTGAGATCAAGGCACCGGCGACCTCGGGCTAATTTGAAAATTGAAGCCGTTCGCGTCCTTTGGAATTGACGTTTTCATTGTGCCCACCAAGATGAAGCGGAAAAGAAGAAAAAAGGATCGAAAAGAGATTAAAACGGTAAAGGAAGCAGCGAAGAAACGTGAAAGCGAGGAGGAAGAAAGCGAAAGAAAGGCGGTCGTTACGTTTACGCAATATCGCGGTGGTACGGAATCGAAACCGCAGTAACAAACACACTGGTGAATGCGAACATCTGCTCTCAACAATTACATCCGCATAACATTGGCTGGGGCTGGTTGTGTTCCTCCCCGTAGTTAAGCGGTCGCGAAAATTCACGGGGCCGAGGTAGCCCGAAGAATTATGCCGTTGCACCGACACCGACTGATTTTACGATGCGCCGTTGAGCTCGTATCTAGCACGTCGCCGCCTTATTTTACGACGCTGCCCCTCTTAACGCCTCCTTAGCCCCGGAGATCGGCCAACACGCGCCCGTAAACGTAAACGGCTCGCATACGTTCCGTGCTGAATTTCCAGTCGACTCCGACACGCTTCGTCCTCGATGATTTTCCCCTGTTGCCCCCGCGTCCAAACGCCGCCCCATGATTAACGGAGACCAACCCCGCCGTTATGTTATTGCGCGCACCCTGCGAACCCACGCCACTTTTCTCCTCCAGTTTCTACGCGAACCTGGATACCTTTGTGTCTGCGCGGCAAGCACCTTCTCAGGTAACGTTCAGGTAATGTTTGTTTTGCCTATTTCCCTGGTTGGTTACCGAGTTAAACCCTATTAGATGGTCGATACACATTTAGAAGCTTTTACGTTCCGGTACCATACTCATTTTTTGAAATACCGATATAGCAGCAGAATTCCATTTATCTGAACTTGTAGCTTGTCAGTTCACTAGTATTACTCGTGCAAGAGGGCTCAAATATTCAAATATTTATGCACGATAGCACATCGATTTGACGTTTTAATCGTATCAATAAAGATATCGAGCAGGGCATCATTAATTAATTTCGAAAATTAATTGGAAAAAATCGGAACGTTTCGAAGATACAGAGATAATCACGTAAAGGAGAAGTACGCGAACCGTTTGTCAGAGAGATCGGTTCGAACGTACTTCGTGTTTTATTATTTCGTATGCGCTCCAAGTTGCGACTTTTAATGTACCTTAATCTGGTTGGTGACTTTAATGCCGTTATCACTCGCTAACATCGTCATTACTGCGGTGCAGTTCGCGCTACACTTGGATCCGGTTGTGTTTCATCGAATAAGTAATTTCAGTTATTATACGAACGAGTATACGTACGGCTCTAAAACGTACAACAAGAAAATCATCGAGACGAGGCGTGAAAAAGAGAGAAAAGTAGTTAGAATAGGTGTAGAGAGAACGAGGAGAGAGGTGCAATGGGCCAGACTCCAAGAACAATGATCGACTACCCTGCCGAATTTTACGACGTGGTCTTTTTTTTCGCGCCGCACGGGTTCCTTGCGTGCTAACCACCTTGACTGATGAACACACCATGTATAACGAATGTTACGGGTATCCTCGTGTTGTAAATATTGTACAGTCTGGCTACCCGAATACGCGAACACGTATGCATCATACGGTTTTCCAAGGATATTTGGTAAACTGTCTGGGAAATCGTAAGATACAGTAGAACTCCGTTTATGTGCACTACGTTTATTTACATTTATTTAAACAAAGTTTCAGTCCGATCAAATAAATTCTTCTTATGCGAACGAAAAATAATTGTCAATGGAGAAAATTGACGAACTACAATTATACAAACCATTTGTCCCTCGATAAATCGAGGTTATAACGTACTGTGCAAAACTGCAAACAAAATGAGTGTAAGAAACGCAGGTTCATATTCATCGTAATGGATTAGGCTTATCTCGATCTCATATGCATTTTCAGTTACCCAATGAAACATTTCATTGAAAATGACAAGAGAAAATCATGATAAATCGCGTTTCAGAGTAGAACCTCGTTTACTCGAATAGGTCTTCCGATTAGTCCGACTAGAAGCAGGTGATGTTCGGAAAATTGAAATAGAACAGCTATTTCTCTGCTACGTTCAACTGTTTCTTCTTTGATATATGAAAGTTATTCGCAATATAAACAAACGATTACACGTTTATATGAGAGAATGATTTATTACAAGAATATGAGTTCGTATAACTGAAGTTACGTTCGATCCTAATTCGGATAACAGAAATTTGGCTACGAGTTCGTACATCTACGGCTAAGCGTTTAATTTGTGCCCGTATAGGTACCTAAATTAAACACGGATAGACAAGGTTTTATTGTACCTCATTTCACCCCTGTTTCGTTTAAGTACATGAAAATTATACGACCTTCGTAATTGGTTAGATAGTTCGTAAGGCTCGGGCAAGGTTAGCGAAATCGATGACGAGATGGGCGGATGGTTCGAGAGGAACGGGGTATCGTGGTCGATCCGACACGCATAGACGGATGGTGTTAAAAGAGCGAGCTAGTCAGCGTGCGCTACCGTACGATGGTATCCGTATCAGAGATCGGAAATCGGTCGCGGATCCCTGGCCGTAGCCGCGTTCGCTCCGGGAAAAGTAATTAAAGAATTAATTAAACGGAGGCTTACTCAGCTAAGTTCAGCCATCGATCAAGGCTAACCATGGCAGGCTCTTGTGTGCCGCTGACAAAAAACACCGCTACCGAAATCATAGGGAGTCCATTGTGGCCCGTTTCGCTCTTCTCTTCTTCTGTCTTCTACTTTCTGTCCCTTTTTCTCCCTCCATCATGCTCTTTCGGCCCCCGATGGACGCGACGCGAACAGGCACAGCCGATGGATGCCGTTCGGAATATGTAGTGGGTAGGAGATTGTTCTCGAACCGATGCTCCCGATCCGGCCAACAGAGCACGGAGAAAAGGCGAGAGAAGAGGAGGGCTGGTCGGAGGAAAGAGCAAGATCGACAGAGTAGGAATGCAGCTCGCGTGCTCCGTTCCTGTCGTTACAAATTAGAGTAAAAATCATGAAGGAGAATCGTGGCAAATAACTTGCGCAGCGGGAGGGTTCCACCGGGTCCAACCCAGCGAACAATGCCTTCTTCTCCTTCTCCACGGCTCCTTCTCGTTCTCCACCTCCTTCTCTTTCTCCCTCTTGTCCCTTTACTCCCCCCAAACTTGCTCGCTCGCGTCTCCGTTTTCCCTATTCTTTTTTATTCATTTTTCCTTCTCTCCTTCCCCATCTCTTTGCAGCCTTTACAATCTTTCTCCGCTTTCTTATCCTCTCAGTGGTCCCCATCTTTGGTCGGTCTTTCCTCGTCCATGTATTACTCGACTAATAACGATCAAGTAATCGCAAACAGAGTCGGACATCTCGCACACAGCCATGCGTCCATGACTATCGTTGTCCGTTCACGGATCGGAGCTTGGCCTGCTTCGTTCTGGCCTCTCTTGGTCCAAGAGGTGTGTGCTCCGCTACCGTTTCTTCTCGTTCGCCACGGGCCGGCGCGGCGTGTCGACACGTATCGGTCTGTCGATAACTCCGTGTCCGAGATTCCAGCTGGCGTAACACAAAAGTTTAAAGACCAGGCTTACCGGTAGCCACTGACAGATTTTTGTTGCGCCGTTCGATTGTTTGCGAGTGGAAGGGCTGGTTTTAAAACGCACGCGATAATCCACTCCGCCTTCCATTCGATACGATTCGTTTCGTTTCGTTTCAACGCCTCTTAACTATGGGCGCGCCTCTCGTCGACGACGACACGATTCTTACGAATCGGCCTACCATCGGGTACGTCGTGATCGATCTCGCCAAGTTTACTCGGAATACGCGGTGGTTAAGATTGGCGAGAATACAAGAACAAATGTAACCAGCACCGGACACTCCTTTCCTCTTTCTTCGTGATCGATCGTATATGCATTTGGCGGTCTGCTATGCGCCGTGGCTCAGCATGCCTTTCTAAGGGGACAACGGAATCCTGTCCGGGATCGAGCATCGTGCACGAGATCGGACAAATCGAGTGTCGATCGTGCGTTAACTCGCTCTAAGGGAATATGGAGTACTTTATGTAATATTCCTTCTTCGAGTTTCGTATTGTTGTAATATTCAACGTATAGATCGCATTTGATCGATTTAATGAAATTTCATTAGCATCGAAACAAGATACGAGTATCGTCGCTATATCAGCAAAATTTGAAAATAATCCTAATATTCAGAAAATATTTCTACTTCAACGTGTGTGTTCCATTGTATTATCGCGAATATGTTTTTCAAAGAAACTCTAGGTAGAACAAAATCATCGAAGCGATGACACGTGTATCGAATAAATCTCCGATGTGTTGGAATCTGGTTCGCGTGAGGGAAAGGAAGGCTTTGATGTTCGAGTTCGGTTCGGTTCGGATCTAAGTGTCCCATCGATGTCCATCGGAAGGTTGAAGGATCCCGGGTGAAATAGCCGGCAGTGAATCGCGAAACTTTAAAGGCTGCCACGTCTCAGCGAGTAGGCCGGCGAACAAATTGACCGAGGCGTCTAAGCTGACCGGTAGCAGCCGACAGCTTCTCACTTCTGGCCCTCGATCGTTTTCGTTCGACTGACGAGGCGAGGCGAAAGCCCGTCGGCCATTAATAATTGTTCGTAATAATGGACCAGCCGCGGTACAGGGGCGAGGGGTTGGCCGGCTCATCGACAGGGGAGGTTGGATAGAAAAAACAACCAGGAGACCGGTAACGAGGCTGACCGATTCACGATGTAGTGCCGGTTGTTGTTGTTCCTGTTGCTGATGCCGGTTCTCGCGGTGCTGGTGGTTGTGCCGGTGATGATGGTAATGGTGGTGTCGGTGCTATCCGGAGGCCACCCCCGCTGCGTTCCTAATAAACCCACTTGCTGGTGAGATAATGGCTCCACGGTGACTACACAACTCTCCTTGAGAGAGGAGAGAGATCGACGATGGAGAAGAACGCGATGCAGGGGCACCTTCGACGTCGCAATGCCGACTACCGACAGTATAACGTTACGAGCAAAAAGTTCCAAGACTTTGACTTTGCTTCGAGTATCAATGAGAGACGATCTTTGTCACGCTTTTCCTTTCTCTTTGAAATAAAAACAACCCTCCTTTGCGACTACTTTTCCTTTTAACGATCAAATTAACGAGATAAGGTCGGTGATTAGGTTGTTCCTTCGATCATATCGAATATCGTTTCTACGAAATTTGAATTCGGTAGACAGATACTGACGATTAATTCAACTATTCAGAGGTTACATCGAATTCATAAGATTATTCAGTTAAGTCACTTAAGTTTCTTACATCTTAAAATTCCATCTTGAATTTCGCGCAAAATAATCAAACTCGTTTTGTATTATTTCGCTCGGCTTGATTCAAATAACTACTACTCTGCTTTACCTTGTTGTATCGTTAGTGCCGTAGGAGTTGAGATTAAATTTCGTCGATAATTGAACGATTCGCGAGTCGTAATTGTGTGTTAGTCGAAAAGGAATTCGAACAGATATCGAACAGAGCGACTCGGAGGTTCGATTTTCGTTCATAATCACGAAACGATCTTTGCTGCCGGGTAGATCGGTTCGATCCAATTTAGATGACTCGACAAATTTGTAAGTTGGACGCGCGTCTCAATCCCTAATAGCCACTTTACTTCGTAGCCCACTATAATTGGGCCTTTCTTCCGTCTTTGCTTCACGAAAGCTTTAATATCCTCCGTAACCGGGACCTCTTGGTTTCTCGCGCCTCTCTCGCTGCGCCCATTGCTCGAGGTTAACGGTAGTTGGAGATCGTTGCCTCTATCGATAGCGATCTTCGACAACGATTGCGTGATGAATCTAGCCGAGCTATCTGAAAAGAGACGATGTCGGTTCCAGCTTACCAAGTAGTCCTGTCGGTTGTAATGCGATATCGTTAAACGTAACTCGGTCTTCCATACGGAAAGTCTTTAAAGCACTTTGTTAGAAATTATATCTTAAAGATCTTTTTCACCATTCTTAGAGAATATTTAATATAAAATTGAAGCAAAAAGAAATGATACGTAGCAATAACAATATCTGTATGATATTTTCACACTGAAAGTCGACATATTGCTTAATGTTAGAAAAATACGAATAGGTCGAAAATCAATGACAGAACGCTAGAGGCTTAAGATAATTTATATGACCTGATTAGAAAAGCGGCACTGACTAAAATCTCGTCTCGATAAATGAAGTTCGGATGAACGAAACTCTGCTATATTCTTAAAGTCATATTCAGAAAAAATTAGATTAAAAAAGGAGGAAATCGTGGAATGATATTCTCCACGTCGCTGCATGAATTTCTATGGAGCCCGAAGAGGTTTTCGATTTCGTGTCACGAACGCGATCGCGGTCTAATCCATCGAGCGCGCGTACATATGACAGCAATCAGTCAAGCAGCACAGGGTGTGCCATAGATCGCATCGTGGCGCGATCGCGACACCCTGTGTGAGGGATCGCCGCGATTTGCATCAGCCGTGCGCCGAATAATGCATACGAGCTCGCTCGGATCCGTTCGGATCGAAGCGACGCTGTCGAACTAATTACCAGCACGCTCGTGAATCGATTCACCGGACTCGCTCTCCTGGGGGCGAGTCTAATGTTTATGAATCCTCCAACTCGTAACTTTCTGATTTCTTTCTTTTCCATCGTGAGCCTTTCAGTTGTTTGAGTAGGGTAGACCGAGGTCGAAAGTAACAATTCCACTTTTGAAAACGGTTTCGCAAAGATTACTAGAGCTACGAAGGAATATTTCATAGCTTCAGATATTATATATCTATTGGACCTTATTACAATCATCGTTTGTGGCAAATAACATTAAGATTATCAGCGGTAAAACTGAGACGAGAGAAAATGTTACTCTAATCGGGTGAAATGTAAAACCGCGTGAAGCAATTCTAGAGCAAACAAAAAGTGTTCTTACAGTTAAATTATAATAAGCGAAGGGGAGATCAAATATTTGTTTGTGATCATTTGTTATATCCAAAAACTATTTTTTTCATTATACATCTGTATAGATACGTCTAAATTACTATAATTTCAGTCGTAATCTTTCATCTTATAATCTTTATGTTAATCTCTATAATATCTACATTTTGGAATATTCGATTTGTTGCTTTCGACCCCAATATTCTCGAAAGAACGTCGGACTATGGGTAAATCTAACCATAACGTCAGAAAAAGAAGAGAAGTTAACAGGAAAAGGGAATATAAACTATATAAAAACATTTTAAGGCTCGTTTTGGTAGCTTAATATGCGTTATTTGTTCGTAACATGTTGAACACGCGTATTTTGTCCAAAAAAAAAAAAAAAAAAAAAAAGGAAACGCAGCGAGCGGGGGGCTTGTGTTCCGAAACGGCCGAGCTAATTTTTTATTCATTCCAGAGCCGGGATCGGCATTGTGCGAGTCGCGGCCAGGTGAAAAGGTGCGGCAATTAACTTCGGCACAATGCGTTTTTCCTCTTTTGTTGTGAACGGCGTTGGATGCCTCCAAAGTCATGGTTCATCGCGAAAATCGTTCCGTCATGATGCAAATGATTCGGTTCGAAACGACCGCATTCTAGGAACTCGAGGGTCGATTCCCTTTGGATAGCAAGTACATGATGTCTACGTACCAATCTAAAATTTACATTAATATCGTCAACACAAATCCACCTTAATATCACGATACGCCTTCATGTAGAAATATTCTTGTTTCTTCGAGACTATTACAGCTAATGCGAAAAGGCAAAAAATGTATGATTAGAATTATGTTTTCGTATGTGAAACTGTTCGACAGCTAAACGGGGCATCCTGCCGGCAATTTGTTCAATTTATCGGTGTTTATCGTGGCCATTAGGTATTTGACACTATCATCCTTACGATCGACTTCGTTTTCTTCGAAAGCGTAAGACGACACATAGCAGCGATTCTCGCGTGTATTCGTCGATACACTCCTGTTATACCGTTATCAGTTCGATCGATCTCGTAAGGTAGCCAGAGTGTCGGTAGATGTTCAATGAATCTATCGAATAAATTCATACACGAGTATTTCTTCAATTATATATATCGACCGTAGTATTTCAATGAGAAAGTGCATGGCAGAAGTAAGGAAGACTTAAAGGAGTTTCTTATTAGTATGAAAACAGTTAATATTGTTTCAAGACGTCGTTTCTTTTTCCATTCATCTAGGATTTAATGAAGCTGAAAGAAATGAAAAGTAATATTTATAGTATCGTACTAGGATATTTGTATCGGAAAACTATATATCGTACTAGGAAAAAAATAGAATCTTTTCCTTATATCTGTAATTTGCGTAGTGGTTTTCCATATAGTGTCTATTATTACGATACAGATTTTTGCTTTAATGAAACAATAAGTGACTTTATCCACGTCTGTCAATAATAATAAGTTTATGCAACTTTTACGAACTATTTCACCGCTTGATCCTTAATGCTTTGACGAAATAATCGAACGTTACGTATCGATCGATCGGAATCGATTGGCGGGCGAAATCAACCGATTCCATTGTGCGCGAGCTTTCGCTCAGAAATAGGCTGTCCCATTGAATCGCGCGTGGCTCTGAATATCTTCGTGGTGATGTTTCGTGGCTAGGCAGTCGGTTCGGTCGTTCCACGCGATAACGCAATCATTTGTATGGGCTAGCCGTTGAAATCGTTTCGATAGCGATCGCGGTGATCTTACGAGACTGGGCGAGAAAAAAGAACGAGAAAGCGAAGAAACGATCGAGAGACATTCCAGGGCTAGGCGTATCCCCAGAAGGTGTTCCGTAGCTTGGGACACGGGGACGGCGTCTAATTGATCACAAATACAAAAGAATCGGCTCGGGGCAGCGGCACGGCACGACACAGCCTCATGCGTGTCGACCGGTCGCTTCTATAAACATGCTAATGGCGGTTCCCGATAATAAGTTAGTGGCCCCCGATAGTCTCGCTCTTTCTGCGCGCGACTCTCTGCTCCTATACAAATCTCCGTATACCTACGTAAACGACGACACGGCGGCGGGAGATGCAGCGAGGCGGTGAGACGGACGCGCGCGCGAATCGAGCGAAAAAGAGAACGCGAAAGTGTGACGGACGAAAGGATGGCGAAGACGGAGAGATAGAGAGGATATCACGGTAAGGGAGAATACGACGGATCGAAGAATTGAGAAAGATAGTTGTGAGACGAATAGGGAAAGAAAGGGAGAGAATGAAAGGTGACGTGAACGGAGGAGAGATCGAGAGGACGAGACAAAGTATACAGAGGGAGAAGAAGAGAAAGAAGAACTCCGGTCTGACCGCGAGAGCGTGCTTTACACGCTGATGCGTCCGAACGCGTCGAGGCGAAGAAGCGGAAAGAAGCGAAAATGGTGAAGAAAAAGGCGAAGGAAGAAGAAGGAAGAGAAGGGAGGAGGTGGTGGCGTCAATGGTGGCAGTGGTGGTTGCGACGAAAGGAAAGGTGGCGAAGTAAAGGGCGACAGGCGAAGGGCAGGGGAAGCGGAGAAAGAGGGGAGGACAAGGGAGAAGGGTTAGTAGCTCTTGTAACGCTATCAACCCTGTCGCTGTACATCACGTCGACACCATCCTAGTCGACTCATTTCAGACCGCAAGAGTAGTAGGAGTTGGCTTCTGCGCCATTACTTCGCTGGCCGGGTCCTACGTGCACACGCAAACACGAGCAAAGAGGTCTGCGCGATCGAGCCACGTACACGCAGGTTGCACGCGAGGCCGGCCAACGAAAGAAAAAGAGGGAGAAACCTTCGGTAGAATGTGTGCTATGTCTTGGGAGCATATTCCCTCGCGGACCAACTGATTACGTAAAATAAGAATCTTACGGTCGCTACTAATGCGAACAGAATGTACCTAGGGAATTTACTCGCTTTACGAACGGATAATTGCACTCGTTACACCACGCTAAGAACGGTCACCGATCGATGGAATATTTTCTTGAGACGCGAGTTTCGTTACGAACTAGACGCATCTAGTTTCGCTATTCGATTTTAGAGAATGAAATTTTCGATTCGGAGAATCTGTCGAAAAGTTCAATGGCCGGAGATGCAAAACGAAAAGCATCGTCCTAGGTTGGAAAGATCGGCAGGCAGTCGCGCGGTCTCGGGGCGAATCCGGCGGGTCCCGAGACGTGCGAGAACGTCTGTTTCTCGTGGGATATCTCCCGGCCATTTCCGTTTAATTGATCGTCCTGAAACGTTGGCACGTATATGTGCTCCGTGGATCGAAGACGATACTGGGACGGCGGTTTCAATGGTCACTGGACGAGCCAATTAGCTCCGTCCCAATGCTCAGGTACACTCTTCTCCCTCGCTCTTCTTCCCCCTGACACCCTCGTGGCGTCCTTTTTCTCGTTCGAACGAACGCGTCTCTCTTTTTCTTACCAGAGCACGGATTCCCGGTCTATATGCGACCTGGAAGGCTTCCGGGCTGAAGCGGGACATTACGGGCCCCTCTTCTACCTCAGACGGAACACAGAAAACCGAGGTCCTATCTTATCCGGGAAGAAGTTTATAGCCCGGTCGACTCTAATTGGGCGAGAAATCATCGGGCACTCCTTTCCTCTGTCCGCTCGCTCAAAAAGACGCTCACTAATTCACGATTTCTCGCGTATTATTGCCGGGCCATGCCACCCTTCTTCCCCTTTCTACCCTCTCTCTCTCTCTCTCTCTCTCTCTCTTTCTCACTCCATCTTTCCGTCTTGCAACAGTTTCACAGTTTCGATGCTATTCGTTTCCGTGGCTCGTGTCGGCTTCTCGCCGTGGCAACAATGTTTCGCGAGGAACGAGTCGCTTTGACGATTTTCTGCGAGCGACGCGTTATCGAGGGCCGAAGGTGTTCGTTATCGAACCAGACTCTTCGAGCCTGAGAAGAATCCGAAGAACGATAGATAGGTACGAACACCTCGTCGTGTCGGTCGGTTCGATTAACTTGTCCTTAAACCGCGAATGTTGGGGCCGCGTTAGCAAGGAGAAGCTCGAGATACACGGACTGTATCAGGGATATTTCTCTTCTTTCATGAAAGGAGGGTGTAACGCGCGAGGGGAAGGGTTTGGGTGGCGCGCGTAGCGTGGAAGGCGAAAACGACAAAGAGGAAAGAAAGCGCGCGCGATTTACCGGGCACGAAAAGGTGCGCTACGCTCTCCGCGGCAGGCAATATCTCATTGAGCAAAGGAGGAGGTGACTTTAACGTTGGCCCCTCGTTCTTCCCATGAGCAATCGCGGCTGAGACGGGCTCCGACGTGGCCGCTGCGAGTAAGATCGTTAATCTTACCGCACCGATCGGTCTCAGATAGTAATTGTTACGTTCTCGTTTCTCCTGGCTGACTGCCTGAATGTATCCGGCGATCCTTCCTTCTGTTCTGTTCTGTTCTGTTCTGCTCGTGCCCTCCTCTCCTCTCCTCTCTTCTCCTCTCTTTACCGCTCTTTACCTCTCTTCACCAGACGCTCTTACCTCCTTCTTTCCTCGACTTCTCCCTTATCCACCCTGTTTCCCGCATGTGTTCGACTGCTCGTTTGTCCCTTGTTCTTTCTTTTACGCCGAGAGTGTCGAACGACCCTCACCCACCACCGGTGTTAATGCCTTTGGCAACTTTGTTCGCATTACAATAACGTCGATCCCTTATTCTATCTTAAGCTTCGGCCCTATCGCTCCTGCCTTTTGTACATCGTTCGCCTCTGACTTTCCTTTTCTCTTTTTCGCCCTATTGTACGATACACCGATTTCACCGTCCGGGATATGAGCGTTCCACGGGGTAATTTCAATGGCCTCCACCTCGCTACGAAATTCTTTCGACCCGAAGCAGATAAGGATAGTAGGGAGTAGTAATCGTAACAAGGCGAAAGATAGCAGCAGAAGATGTCACGAACACGCAAAGATGTTACTAAGGACATACGGGATGATTCAGGAATATTTGGCAAGTTTGTTTCAATTATCCGGCCGACCGTGTCCCTTTTTTTCGTCGCGACGCGACGGGTATGTTCGACGTTTCGCCTCTCTTTCGTTCTTCGGATCGTTCGCTCTACCGTGCGCGCACATCCCCGACCACGGGCGTGGTTATAAATTTGGTAGTCGCGTTAACAGCTGACGGGGGCCACGATATCCGAAATGTTGGCGGATCCGGTGTTTTCGTGCTCTCCGCCAACAACCGATTCCACCCGTGGCCGAAAAGTGTCGCCCGAGAAACCAGTTTCACACGCAGATTCCTTATTTGCGAACCCGACGAAACCGTAGATTCGAGTTAATCGTCGATGAGCCTTTCTCCTGGCCCCCGCCCATCCCCTTCTTTCTCTCCTTTCTGTCCCTTATACGTGTCTCATACTTGCTTCCCTCTAAGGGGATGCTAATTTTCACCAAAATCACCCAAAATTGATTTTTTATCACCCAATGGATTCTAAGAACGTGTGACCAGAATAGGAATAAAGGTGGATTTGAAAACGTGGACAAGGTTGCGATGTTTCGAATTGTTTCGTAGTCAAAGACTTGTGTAGATATTTACAAACGAATTCATTTAAATAAAAGTCGTTTTTAACAGAGTTCGTTACAGGGTTACCATCGATTCATCTATTTTTTCTACATAGTGCCTAGGTAATGCATTATCTGCGTTATAATGATTTCGCTAGGACTAGTTCCGGATAAGTTTCGGCGTTTGTTTCCTCGGCGTTTGGATCTTTCCTGACTTCGTATCTGGATCTTTCCTGTTCTCGTATCTGCATCTTTCCTGTCCTCGTATCTGGATCTTTCCTGTCCTCGTATCTGGATAGGGGAAGCGTCCACTGCACCGCGGTGTAAATTATAGCGCAGCGCTGCAATTATAGCGCAGCCGGCCGACAGCCCGATACATATCGGGTAAGCAATTAATTACCTATCTAAATCCTCGGTACTTCTAGCTGACAATAACGCCACGACGGCACTGCCGGTAATTGGAATTTAACGTTACACAACCATCCTCGTAGCTTATTATCGTAATCTTAATTGTAATAAATGGATCGTAATCGTAGTAAGTAGTTGGATAGGTACTAGGGACGTATCACTCGACATGAACGATGAAGAGTCGAGGACATGTCGAAGCGAGACACACGAATTGAAGTTTAACGAAACGATCTCGTCAGTCTTCTGTTCTTGTGTAATGAAATTCTATGAGATTAAGCAATAGTTACAGTCACTGTTCGAATTCGACGCGAATTCTACTACGATCACGATCGATCGATATAAACGGATCTCGAGATTTCTTGTTCACGCACATATTAGATCGATACACTTGAACGTTCTCTCTCGCAGCAACGTTTTTTTCATATATCACTGATTCACAATCGATCGTGGACACTAGGCATGTTCTAAATCACGATATTCGGTGGCAAAAGATTTCACGCAAAACTCATTGTTACTTTAAACGTTTCTAATACGAGCACAATTTCTTCGATCGTTCCACCTAGTTTCGAGTTGGAACGATTTCAACGATCGTGTTTCGTCAATTCCAAGGGTTGCTGTTCCGTCCAATGATCCCGCCATGCAACGGTCGGCGAAGAAGCAACGTCTTGGTCCGAATCTTGCACGTCGATCTCCTCGTCTTCCTCTTCAACCTCGATCCGCTCAAATTCCTTGTTGTTCGCAGACTCGGATTCAATCACCGATCTAACGTTAGTCTCGTGCCTCTGCTGTTCGTAGGTCGGACTCGAGGACTTGATTATACTCGGCGAATCGTCACCGACGAGTTGACTGATCATCCTAAAGGCGCTCGGCTTTCTTTCCGGCTGTTTGGTGATGGAATCGACCCTGTCGATTCTCTCGTTCCGTTCCGCGGCCTCTCTGGATGACGAGGAGTTGGTCACGACGGCCCGGAACGCGCTACTTTCTCCTCCCATTCCGGCGATTGAGCAGCTTGACGCACGGTTTACTTCCATACCGGATGCGGAATGCGGTTGCGGCGGCGGCTGCTGCTGCGGCAGCGGCGGTGGCGGCGGAGGCGGTGGAGGTGGTGGTGGTGGCGAACGTTTTAAGAGGTTCATTCGCTGATGACGACGCCACTTTGCCCGTCTGTTGGAAAACCAAACCTAAGAGTCACGAGTTAGGTCGTTAGATGGCTTGTGATCAAATTTCTAAGCTTCGAAGAAACCAGGAGGCTATGCACGCGACAGTCGCAGGGCCTATTCCACGGGCGACACCGACGCAATTCTCTGTGTATCGCGTTACTTCGCTTCTCTATGGATCTGAAAGCTCTCGACGAAGAGTAGAAAGAGAAATAAGGACTACGATCGAAACGAAAGACGAGAGAGGCAAGAAAACTACGATCAAGAACAAGCCCTGCGAGACGAACGCACTAGCCCCCCGACAAAGATATCTTTGAGATGGAATTGATCCTCACCTGTACACGAGCTTCCGAGAGAGAGGTCTTAGAGGCTAGCCGTTCGCGCGTAGACACGCAAGGATAGTGAGATCGCTCGAATTCTTTCTCGAGCTCCTCGAGCTGTTCCGGGCTGAAGGTGGTACGATTTCGTCGGAATTTCGGTTGCTCCGACCCATCCAGGCTTCCTTCATCTCCGTCACCGTCTGCACAGAAAAACGACCATCTTCCTCTACTACCATCCCCTGTCTCGCGTTATCTTCCTCCATTCGACAACACGTTTCACGATTCTATTTCCTTTCTCTCTTTCTGATTTTCATCCCAATCGTTCTTCACACGGTTAATGGAAGATTAAACAATCATCACCTTGCAAGTAGCCTCGTGCGATGGCGTCCGCGTGAAGAGAGTGATCCGCCGTTCCAGCAGCCGACGCAGAGGCGGCTGCGGCTGCCGCTGCCGCCGCTCCTGGGCTCAAGGACGGCGGAAGAAGCAGAGCGGAAGCTGCGCCCGTGATTCCAGTAGCTAATGGCGGCAGCATCCAAGGATGACCCGCTGCCCCCGGCGCTGGCCAGCCAGCGGGTAAATGGTGGCTGGTCGTTGGGTGCTGATGGGCGCTGTTGAAATACGGATGTGGACCCGCGGCGTATAAACCATAGCCTGCCGCTCTCGCGAATTCCGCGGCAGCTCGTTCTGCCGCGCGATTTCGTAGAATTCGGTTGATACTACTGACGGATGGAGCTGTCGCGTTGCTGCAAACGCCTGGAAAGAAACGAGCATGCTTCTTCTGGAACTGTCTACTTTGCGATTCTTGTGATTCTTTACGAGAGAGTAGAGAACTTTGGTGGTTGTTTAACGTTGTCCAGAAGAAAAAGTAAGATAAATCGTCTAGTCTTATTCGCATTTCTTTCGTTTCTTGTTCGCAATTCTGTGTGAGATTTTGAAGAATTTTGGTAGATGACGGACGATGACGATCTGAGCTGGTTTGAAAGATAAAATAAAAGTTGAATCATGTATTCTTATAGGATTCGTCTCGCTCCTTGTTTGCGATTCTTTGGAAGATAGTGGAAAGATTTAGTAGATGGAAAACGATGGTAGTTGATGGTAGTTTGAAATTGTTCTGAAGGTAAAGTAAGTTAAATTGCGCTCTCTTGTCGAATTTGTCTCGTATCTTGTGAGAATTTTCCTAGATCGTCGTTGATTGCGCTTGTTCGAAAGCGTAAAGTACACCTTCCTATAATATACATAACATATACGGCATTGACGCGTAATGAAACACGTGTGTCGTGCGTTATTGATAAGCGAGTGACCTTTTTGACAATAATAATAGGTGTCCACGCTAATAATAATAGATCGTCTCACGTACTCGAGACTATAAAACAAACAATCGATTTATGACCTACTAGTTTTATATTATACGATTATTGTAAAGTACAATAAACAGTTTTAACTTTGATGTTAGGCTAGAATCGTAACATGCTAGAGGCGTGTTCGAATTTCTTCTACGATGAACTTCAATTGTAGGTTTACAAATAGATTTCGTAGCAGGTAATGTGAATTATAGTTTCCATCCTCGACACCTTCCTCCCAAGATTCCGTTCTTTTGAAATCAATAATGAACACCTTGCATCCGGTTCTTTCTGCGTTTCGAAATGCTCTTGATTTTCATGTAAATTGCTCGTGGATGACGCACGATACGCCTCAAAGGAGAAAGTTCCCAACGCATTAAGAACGAGAGACGCAAATTCAGTTAATTGATAGTCGAAGAAGGAATGAGACATTCGTGCGCGATGAAGAGAATACAAGGTGAGACTACGTCGAAGCTCGTTTTCAAAAGAATAAAGTATGCCGATGAAGAAGGACGTGGAAAAGTTTCTTGATTCTAGTCGCAATTGCACGTGCGCTCGTACTACGACACACGTACTACTATTATTGCGAGCGATTTGCAACTGTGCACGAAACGTGCGGCTCACGCATTGTTAAATAAGAAGTTAACTAACTACATATCTAGTTGTTGGCAATTACATATGAACAGAATTCGTCGTTCACTTTATCGTATTGTATATTAGCAACTCGGAAGTTAAACCGATCAACTCTGTTTTTTGAAAAATTCTTAATTTCACTACAAGGTATTTTCCGACGAAATCGAAAATCTTTACTATCGTCGACGTTCGACAGATCACTTTGACAATAAAATATGTTACACGTCACGTAATGGTGTAAGGAGTAAATCGAATAGTTCTGTACGAGTGAATTTAGCTCTGTTGTCGAGATATTAGTGGAACTATCGAACTGATGTCTTCGGAAATGTATATTTTTATGAACACTACTATAAGAAACGAAATTCAAATAAAAATTTGCTTCGTCTAATCCTAAATGTTCTAACGAACACTTTATGTACTTTAGATATTTTGCGTGTTTAAATTTCTTATAGATGCATAAATTTCTACAATCTACTGATGTATCTAGTTAATTACTTAATTAATTAATTTGCTCTCTACAACTATCTAACCTATTTCCGTTAAATCTTTTTATAAAATTGTATGAAATCAAAAGTAGTTAAATGGAAGGCTGGATACGAGATAATATATACATATATATACACGCGAACCTGGTACGTTCGCATTAGAAATGGTCTGTTCAATATTTTGATCAACAGAAGTTCACTTAGTTGTATGTATAGAGACACGGCATGATTATTTTAAGCATGTAGATATCATTAGACTAAATCAATAAATAAAATGTCAGAAAATTCCAAATCTATAATTAAGCAAAAATCAAATAGCTGGAAGGCGTTTGACTATTTGTCGTTTATATCAATATACCTCTCATATTTCTAAAATAAAGAATTAATGAACGGTGTATATGACATATTTTATCTGGAATAACATGCTGAATGCGTTGGTGAAGTTCGTCGATTTCATTGCGGAATACGATGGCTATATGTATACGATCAGTGCTTAGTTTCTTGGAATGCAAATGATTACCGTCATAATCATATATTCTGGTACTAAAATTAAGAATTCTTCATACAGAGTCGATTAGTTTGATTTCTGTGTAACAAACATGAATCAAACAGGTCCATTAGCAAGAATGTAGAGCGACAGCAACAGCATTCGGTTATACTCGTTTACTTTATTATATCCGAGCAATCTGTCCATAAATTCGTTTTCAATAACTCAAACAAGCATTTTTGAAGCATTCCTATGCGTTTTTTACACTTTAATTTTACCAAAGTGAACGAGCATTAGCATTAGCTCGGTTAGGCTAAACGTACTTTAACAGATGCCATTCTTTCATTCATCGTATTGTTATCCACGTGAAGTAGCATCGACAAAATGCGCTTACCTTCGGAGATGAGCCTCTCTCGAATTTCCCATGCGAAGATCGTCGGATTTTCCCTCTTGTATTGTTCGATTTTAGCGACGACGGCTGGCGTCGCAACTTTTGGCTTGCTGCCACCGATTAAACCCGGCGGGCGCAACGTACCTGGAACACGTTAGAACGAACTTCAAGGACGCGTTGTCTTCGCTAATACTCGTGCTTCGCGATAAAATTGGTCGTAAACGGCGATGCCGGTTTATATGCCCGTGCCGGTCGTATCGGCGAGTGTCCAGCATTGAGCCCGCATAATTTCGGAAAATCACGCAAACACCGGACATTCTCCACGTAATAACGCTCGAGTGCAAACTGTCAGCCGACCTTTATAAGTGTTCCTCAAGCACACGAGCTTCTACATTGTATGAATTTCTATTTAAACATACGTAGTAAGCTACGAGTAGATTGGTTACAAAAGTACATATATGGAGAAAGGAAAAGAATTATTGCTCGTAGTTTGTTCGACGCATTGGATGGAATACGTTGTAGCAGTTGACAAGATGGAGGCTTAGAAGGTTGGAGCGCATCCCGTGTATAAGTCCTGGCTCGCACGGGCTCTCGACATCGGATACCAATCGTATCGTCTGGGCGGATCCACACGAGGTAGTCATTAGGAGCTTAGCGCGTGAAACGATACTGGTATGCGATAGCCTGCGATAATATATAATCAGAGATATCTAATATGAGCCGAGACGTGTTCAACCTGCTGCCATGCCGCTCCTCTGCGTTTCTTTCCGCTCTCTTCTCCGCTCTGATCGATCGTCATGAAAGAGCAATGCTTCCAACTCGCTCGTATTAGGCATAATTAATGAAAACTGAAAGTTGGAATCGTTGCAATCGCATTCGTTTTCCGATGTGTTTGATGCTTCAAATTGAGCAGCTGAAGTGGCAAGTTTTGTAGCAAATAAGTACAATTTTTTTATGGGAGAGGATGAAAGCTGTACGAGCGAGATGTGGTAAGAAAAATTACAAGCGAGAGGAAATTTTATTCGAGGTTTTACAATCATCACAACATAGAGAATGAGATTGCTAGTAAATTGCGATTAGTAAATTTCAACTTCCCTTCGCTGTTTTATTCCAGTTGAAGGATTTTCGCAGTTTAACGCGATATTGCGTGTTAAATATTTTCGCCGAAACAATAATTTGCTTATCATGTTGAACGTTCCGCTAAATGTATTTCACAATTTAGGGACCTTGCTCTTTCCGGTCTCTCAGTTTTTGTCGAATTATCGATTGTAATTATAAGATCGTGTATCATCGAGAATCGTAAGCAGAGTTCGCATGATTGTCTCGTTGACAGATTCGTAGTGATTATCATCGATTTAACTGCTTCATTTTCCTAGCGTATCACAACTCCTCAGGAAAAGTTGGACGTCCGAAGTGGACGAACCCAGCTCTATAATGCTGGCAGAGAAAGCGCAGTCACACTCGAGTAATTATAGAACGTTTCGCGTTATCATTAGCGACAATGGCTACGGTACAGCTGACAAGTTGTACGCCGAAGGCAGACAGGTGTTACGCGAATACATAACTACAAAGATGGAGTGTCGTACGATGCTCGTTAAACTCGACCGTCGATAAAATCCGCGAACTCTATTGAACGACCTGATGCACTGGAAAAATTGTCTATCAATGGAGATACGCTTGTAGCTATAAAGTTGAACAGCGTAATTGAAGTTTTTATTATGCAGCTGTTTCGAAGAATATAGATGGACGAATGTTTGTTGTACAAACGATGGAGGTTCTATGGGTATTCGAAGTTGAGAAGCTGGAATGATAAACGACGAGAGTTCTAAAAGAAATGGAAAAAAGCTTTTAAAGTTATTGCAGAATCTAACAGTATTATGATCGTCAGAGTTCGGTAGATTGTGATTAAAAAAGAAGAAAGTATAGTGTACAAAGGAAGAAATTTCTAGAACCGTAAAGGTAGTAAACGCTAAAAATTCGTAACAGTCGAATAATAAACGACGTAACCGTCAAAATTAACAGAACCGTGTTTTTCTTTCTATCGAAACTCTTCGCTTCTGACATGACTTATCATTTCAACTCCTCCACCCTTTATTTAGCGCTCGGTCCTAAAACTTCTACTTCTTGATAAAACTAGAAGATTCGCATGTACAAGGAACTCGCGTCTTACGTGTACTCGCGCGCTATTACAGGAAAAACCGCTTCGAAACCGCTTCTTATCGCAGAAATAATTGTTGAAAAAAGTACACGAGCCGGAGAACAGGCTGCTTACACGCAGAATACGCGATGTTAGACGTATCGGAAAGCTTGTCTCGCGTCTCGTACCGCTGCCGGAGTTGTCGAAACGCACGATGTTGGCAAGGATAATGGAAAACGGAGGCGCAGTCAGAGTTGAGCAATTATCGGTAGTTACGTCTTATTATTAATAACAATAATGACGGCTAAAGTCTGTAGGATATCGCGTGCGCTCCCACGGATGAACTGCGTGCCTGGTATAAACGATGTACCCACCTAATAGGCATCCATGCCTCGAGCAAATTCTTTGCCCCGATCCAATGTCTCTCTCTTCCATCTGGTTACTCGCTTTTCCTCCTCTCTTTCCGTTTCATTTTGTTCCGTGTGCACGGCCGCTGGTCCGCGCGCTCGCGCGTGTATATGAAATTTTCGAGAGCGGGGTTCGGTTAATGAAAGAAACCGCACGAAGCCGCGGTTCCATCGTACCTAGTGGTTACTCGTTCCTTCATGGATCGAATCAACGGACAGCGGACGCAAGCGGATCACCATCCGTATGCTTATTCGTCTCGAGCTTTGCGATGGCTACCGGCATCCATCCACGATGAGATCGAGCCGGCCATTATGGATTTACGAATGGAAAATAGGCGTAATCGCGGAACAGAATGCAGGGATAGGTTTCTCTTGCGAGGCACGCGGTCGTTATCCCAACGAACGTCTATGCAGCCGATCGCTATGGAGCGTTCCAGCCATCTCCTCGACGTTCCTTTCGCGCATTCCGGGACCATTTCTCCATCGGCGACGATCGATCTTGGTACGCGTGGATAAGAAGACCGATAGGATGTTGCGGCTGAATTAATCGTCCGGGATGTATCGGAGAAATTAGACGATATCGGCCGTCTAGCTAAGAACGTTTTTCTCGTTGCTCTCGAGAAATTTATCGTGCTCTCGAAACGCTGCTGCACAAAGATATCAACGCGCGTGATAAGCTCTATAATACGAATACATGTTCTCGGATGGCGGATATGTATCTCGGCGAAATCGTTGATTCTTGATTCCATACGAAGCCGTGGATGCGAGGTTCGCAAGATGGATGAACTCGCGTCCGCGGTTGTCAGACGGGAGTTAACGAAACCGTAACGTTCACCAGGTACAACGGTGAACATCGTTGGAACGCCCAGTCGATGGTCTCGAACGTTCGCAACACGCGTTTCGTGTCCGCACGCAGAATACACCGCGGTTGCTCTCGATCGAAGAAAAAGATTGCGAAACTGGAAGAGGAATCGGCGGTTCTTGCGCAGCCAGACGACTACGGCGCAGTCAGGGGATTAATTGTTTGCCGCTGTTAAGTAATTGCGGGTCGATTATGGTACATTATATTCACCTCGAGAGGCCTAAGGAGTCCGTATCCAGTGGAGATGAAGACATTACCGGCGAGCCGAGAGAGCAGGCCGAACGGTATTTTTACGAGCCGCTCGTAAAGTTAACGAGGACCAAGGTAGCAGTCAGTCGAGAAAGAGAGAAACCAGCGTTCCACCGATGCTCGGTGGCTCACCTCCATTTTTTTATTGCTCCCCTCGGCAATGTTCAGCGTTCCTCTTCCTCTTCTCCGAACGTAGAAGTCGATGGTCGTCGCCACTGTTGCTCGACTTTGAATCACGATTTTCGACCATCGATTCACACCTGTTTATCGGATTCGACCTCCCTTCGATCGTTAGAATACCTATCCATCGGTTGTTCGATGATTCAATTTCGTCAATGATATAACGAGTTCTTCTTTTCAAAGTTCGATGTACCCGATTGAGTTAACGAATCAAAGTTTTCTAATGGTTATTTGTATTAGATCGTTTGATAAGTTGATGGTGTTTTCACGTAACTCGCAGCACTTCAACACAATACGCATGTATCGTATCGTTCAATGACTTTCGTTTATCTATTCTTAATCAATGACTAATGCCTTTAATTGACAACCATCACTCACCGAGTGTACTTTATTAGTCTTCAATCCCAGTCTTGAAATCCCAGGCTTTAAATCTAAGAAGCCATCTTTAGACAGTTCTTTCGTGAAAATGCTTTCTCCATAAGCAATAAAAAGCTTCGTCTGCTATTTTTACTGTATTCTTGTCATTCTTCTGATATAAGAAATATGTCAAATGTGCAAATATATCTTAACTTTTTCGTCTTAAATCTGTCACAAAATTAACAGATATTTGTTATAAGCATTTCCATACTTAAAGAGACATTAAAATTAACAGAGCTTATCAAACAATGCATAAATTCTTGGTACAGTAAAAAGAACGTCGTTCGATATCTCCTAAATTCCTCGAGTAGATTCCTCGAATCGGGGACGTGGAAGATCGGCACGGGTAAAGATCAGAGCAATTATTGACAAATTATTCGAGAACGGTCGAGCACTGGTCATGCGAATGTTTTACGGGAAAAAGAAACAGCTGTTACGAGTTAATCTTGGCCGGCTAACGAGCTCGAAAGACCGCCGCTTCTTCGTAACGCTCGTTATGCCTTATTTGCCCATACTGATACGCGATGCTCCTTCTTATTTCCCCGACAGTGGTTGGAAAATGCTCGGGATGCCGATCAATTTAGTTTACGCCGTTTTATCGCCTCGGACGCGAACGAGCGGTCATCAACGTCAATCTGCTCGAATTTGCTGCGCAAACAGTACGGAACATCCTCGTAAAAAACTAGCCGTGAACGAGTAGCTCGCGGGACTGTCGTCAGCTTGTCGTGATTAACGACGCTGGCGAATTAATATTTTGAATCTGGCAAACGCTTAAGAGATCTCTTTACTTCAGCGTGTCTAAGCTTCGGACTCGTTTATCTCTAGTATCTTTCTAACGAATGATCTGATAAAATCAAACCACTTACGGTGTATGGAGGCGATAAAGCGAGATTGTCAAACTGGTCAATGTTTGAAGTGTACGACTTTCGATGATGAATTACTATTAATTTGAAACGTATAAATGAACTTATAATAAACGTATTTATAATAAACGAATAATTAATTTGTATCGGGGATCATAAGGACGTAGGATCGGGGATCATAAGGACCTTGTTCAGGATCATATAATATACGCAATTTGAAATCGGTTCTTCGTTCGTTCCCGAGAATAGTTACAATCAAAGGTTACATTTTGGGAAATTTGGAGATGTAAAAATGCAGAGAATATATATACAATACGAAAATATAGAGAATATCTAATATTCGTTAGAATAATTTGTACATAAGCGAGATATCCTGTTTAGCTTCCACGTTTCAGCTGCGTTTATAAAAACACGAATTTGTACAAGTATCCGCAATCTACCTATAACTAGTGTCTAACTTATGTTCAACGTATAAGTTATCGTTGAGCTGTTAACGATGACAGAAAATGTTTTCAAAAAAGCAACGCAGGTACCAGCATGCGCATGGAATGCGAATAGCTATAGCTAAATCAATTGGTGACTTTGGTTAATGTTTTATTTTACGACCTTACAAGGTATATCGCTTCTACCTACTATACCATTCGTATGCTCGCGTTGATCAAAGTGCTTTCAAACTCGTGCTACCAATTTCTCGGACGCCGGAAGCGGCAATTATCCCCAACTTCGCGGAACGTGTTAATCTTTTTCATCGATGGACGTTTACAAACATTTGCAGAGATTAGAGAAATTTCCAGCGATTCGATCTCTTCCGTGTTACAGGGCATTAGCCACGATTACATCGGTATCTCAAGATTCGTCGGATAGGCTAACGAACAGTCGCGGATGCAATTACCAGGGAATAATGGTGCCACGTCTATGGGAATAATAGCGAAAGATTGCCGCGAGTTTCACCGGTCGTTCCGCGGATCACGATGGCTGCTTCGCCGCTCGCGATCTCTGCTGATTTTTCTGTCGCCTTGAGCGGAGAGCACGCGCGGCTAGGTAATTTTGAGCGAGTTACTGGTGCAGTTTCGCTCGACTGAGCGAACACTATGCCGAACAGGGATTTTCAGCGCGTGTCGCCTCCTGACTCGGCATTTTCTTGGATTTCATCGCGAGGAGCCGCGTCACGGATCGGTAAACGCGTGCACGTTACCGCTCGCCGGCATTTATCTCGCGATGATACCTGGCTGAGAGGAATGCCGTTGTTTGGATCAGTTCGCGATCTATGGAATTCTGTTACGCGAAAGCAAACTGTTCTATTATGTTCCATCGTCTGACCAGAAGGCTTCTCAGAACGGAAAAGAACAAGTTGTAGATACCTTGCATAAAGGTAATTTCTCGTTAAAGGGATACGCTTATGTATAGTCGCTTCTTCTTTTCTTTTTTTAGCTATTTCCTATACATTTAGCTTTCCTCGTGCGTCAAATGGCGAATTATTAAATTATACTGAACTTATAAACAGACGCTCTCGGTCGATAGGAATCCTAACCTGCAAGCTACGCGAAGTGTCGACGACAGACTCTCGTGTCTTTCTCACGCATGAGATAATTTATACGAAATTTGACTAGTTTATTAATACGTATGTAGTTTAGATACCAAAATGGAAAACTTACCCAGAAGTTTGGTGACGACCGCCCCTTGTTGATTCAGCGACAGCACATGATTGGCAAGATCGTTGTAGTGCCTCAAAGCTCCTAATCCGTGCGATAGTTCGAGCAATCGTTGACGGCTGGTTCCACCACCGTTGCCGCTGGCGAATGGTCCCGCGGTACAGTTTTGTAGGCTCACGCCTGGAAACGTAGCAACGTAACCGATTACCAATCTCGCTGGTATAACACGCCTTCGTCTTCGCCGCTTAACAAGATTGAATCGCGACAATAACGCGAATACGATACAGAGACCAATAGCGAAGACAAAAAATCGTCAGCTACTTGAGAAACCGTATTTCATACTATGTTCAGGAACATTTCGTCGTCTGGTTGTCGTACTGCACGTAAACCCGTTCGTGAGACACAATAGTAGGTATCGTGCAGAGCGGATATAAAACTTTTGCAACTATCTTGCGACAACTATTTGCAAGCAGTATATCTATTCACAAACCGTACGCTTGTGAGTACGCGCTTTCGGTGAACGTTCGACGTGCTTCGTTCTATAATTCATGGACGAACATTCAACGAGTTTCTCGCTATCGAGAACAGATCGAAAAATAGTAGATCGATTCCATGCATCGCTCGAATGTTTATGGTCGATCTGCTACTTTACTCGCGAAGGATCGGCAAAAACCGATGATAAATACGATTTCATTAACAGTAAAGGTGTAACGAGCGCGTGGAACGGCGATCGCGAGGACGTGCCAGCGTAATCGAGCGAATTAATTTAAATTACTCGACGCGGAACGCGATCTCATCGATGCGATCTTCTTCTCGTCTCTCGGGGGCCCTCTCGCCGGCACCACGGACAAGGGAAAGAAAGAGATGGCCGAGTGAGAAGCATCTGCCGTTTGAAATCACGTCGATTAATCACCGAAGGTGCGAATACCCTCGTAATTCCACGAAGGACACGGCCGGACCGGTGGTTCGCGACTTCCTCGGTGATTTTATAGGCGGCTAATCTCGGCGACGCGACGCGACGTTCCGTTTCGTGCCACTCTCGCGCGCTCACCGGAGAAACAGGCGACGATTTACGATCGAACCGGCCACGGTATTGAGAGCGATCCATTTTTCGCCGGGCGAACCTTACTTTAAACTTCCAACACTGATCGTATCTTTCCGAAGAAGAGAGAGGGAGGGGTAGGGTTGACGACGAGGGGATGAGGTTGAGTACTTATAGGATAGGGTAGGAAAGAGGGAAAAAGAGAGAGGGAGAGAGAGAGGGAGGAGACACAGAAAGATGAAAGAAGGAAGAACAGGGGGCGGTTGAGAGGAGGAAACGAGGAGAGAAGAGCGAAGAGAAGAGAAGGCGATCGGAAAGGGTGTCGGCCGACAGCTCGCGTTTACGAAACGATTGGTTTTTTGCGACGATGGCCGGCTGGCTTTTCATAACGGCTTCGTGAATCGGTAATTGCGAGAAATAATCACGCGAGCGGCTCGTACGAGTTTGTGCAGCCGTCTGTGCTCGTCTCTGCGTACATATCCTTTTCCCCTTCGAATTAATTCCGAAGAGGAATCACGGCCAGAAGAATAATTGTAATTAGCGCCGAGTTCGCGCGGACAGGCACCGTGATTTTACTGGCGGATAATCTTAACGACGTTTCGTACGATCCGGTGACCACGATAATTTACGATCGAACGACGATATTAAAGAACCGTTTTCCGCGCCTACCGGGGCTCAGGAAGATGCGAGAAGGGCTCATGATGGTGCGCGCGCGAAGACAAGCCGGACGCGAAGACGATCGTCAAACGAGAAATTAAATTCCGCAGGTAGATAGAAAACGACCCGGTTCCTCAGCTCATTTGTAACGCCTTGTTTCGACTGGTTACGAGCGGACGGAACGCGCGTATGCGTTTACACAGCACCCGTTTAATTAATTAGTCTTTTAAGCGTCGACCGAATTGCCAATCGACGATCCAGATGAATTTTACGCGAATTCTCGTGGTTTCTTATCCCGTTTTACGCTCGTTTCGCGGCTCGACATCTTGCGTCGTCCCGATATTCAACAAAGCAACTAGCGCCGTTATAACACCGGTTTCTTTGTATTTATCGCCATGTCGGTCGATTAACGAATTAAATTGTAACTTCTTCGCGCTCGGCGTTGATACATGGGTGATTCCAGAGAGGTTATTCATCCGGTTTATACATCCGAGATATAAAAATACACGCGGAATATATTATTGAGCAACTCGAAGTCGATCGAGCGTACCAAGTTTAAAGTATTCGGAGATGTTTCGATGGCGTTGAATTGAACATAAGAAAGCCGGTCGGAAGTCGAATCGGGGAATAACGAGGCGAGTTCGTTTCGGAAGATATGTACGCGGTCAGGGAATGTACACGTGTCGCGAGTAATTTGGTCCTGGCAACAGAGAAGGAGACGCGAGGACGAGGCAGTTTGCGGACGATGAGATGCATCCGTTGGGATCGTTTGGCAAGCGCGAGCGGTGCGAAACCTACGCGTTCTGCCCGTTCTGGAAATCGCACGGACGCGCATTCTGCGCTCGTTTCGTGTCAAAGCTATCGAAGATGCCGTGAAAACGAAAGTAGCCGATGCACAGAAAGAAATGCGTCGTGTCGTTGCATCGACGCGAGGCTAGAACCGGTTCTGAACGAGTTCTGCCATCGAGTCCTCTATATTCTTTCGTATATACGAAATTGCCCCGTGGAAAAGACCGATCGTTCGCGCGAGGCAATAGATAATCGTTATAAAAATCAAGGAGCGCGATTCCTTCTGGTAAGTGCCTGGAGGAGGAAACGAGATCGATGAATGAAAATCGTCCGATCCTTGAACGAATCGACCGACTCGACCGTCTCGTGCAGATCATTGCGACGATAAACGCAGCGGATATCTTGGTTCACGCGTAATCGACGCGACGCGTCGATATCTCCCTTCGAAGTAGTTGGATCGATCTTCGGAACGAATCACGCGTGAAACGATTTCGTTTCGACGACACGAAGGCAACGAGCTGGCGCGGCGCAGCTCGGTGTTCACGAAAATCCACGAAAGCAGAAAGCGGGCAACGGACGAACCTGACCGGTACCTGTCTCGAAACTCGCAGGGTGTGGCTATAAATTCAGCCGGATAGGAACGAGATACTTAGGTTATCCACGAGTAACGGAAAATAAATCGTGCGCTGCCTGTTCCCGGACGACGAACGGACACGAAATCCAATTAGCTGCGCATACTTCGATTAAATATTGTCCTCGTTTAATTAGTCTAAACGTTTCGCGGCGGTGTCGCGCAATATTTACGCGCTCGTATATCCACGCGTCCCCCCTGTTAACAGGGACTGACGCATCGGCCTTCTAGCTTAGCTGCTAGAAGATTCTAATTAGCGTCCGACGCTCGACGACCACGAACCGACAACGACCACGGACATCGTTCGTTACGCTACAATAAAGGACAGATAGGAGCGAGAGTGACCGGCGAGGAGACACTTAACCCACGATCGGTGGAAACAAAGTGGCCGACACCCGAACAGATGAAGATACCTGCCAACTACCGGGGCCCCGCGACGCGAGATATACCTGCTAACGTCTCGAAATACCTGCTGGGTGTGGCAGTTAAATGTAGCGGATAGTCCCGGCGAATATCCGGAGCGGCCACGGTATCGGTCAGGGCACAGAAGTCGAGAGCGTACCGATCACCACGGACGGATATTGAAGGTTCAACGAGAGCACAGCAGCTCTTCGCTAAAAGACGTACTGTTGGCAACATATTGAAACCGGTTCTGAACGAGTATGGCTGGTAGCTGACCGTCGTTCCGTCTGGCAAGTGTAAACCACGGAAAGGATTTCTGAATATACCAGTAGTTGGCTGCAACTCGGACACCTATTCGATGGTCATTCGTTGCTCGTTGATCGCACACCACCTTATCATCGGATTCTAGGGCTCCGTGGAAAGGTCGACGGTCCGTTTAAATTCTTCTGCGATGCTTCTCGTTTCGTGCTTTGCATCCTCGACGAACCGGCAACACGATTTCGCGGTTGGCGAATCGCCGCGACAACGATTCCGTAGGCGTTAGCGAACGCGTTATGATTGGTGTCGAACGTTCCGACCTGTTCTTTGCCTTTGATCGGTCAATTAACATTCGCCGGGTAAGAATAAGCTCGTCGTACGTCCGCGACAACTCGTCGTAAACATCCTCGTTCGGTGTGTATCATATAGAACGCATTGCGCTCTAACTTATTCCACGAAAATGCTATTTCTGATACCTCGTCGCTCCGATCGGCCGTCGTTCTCCGCATTTCGCGCTATGGTAATAGAAAATACGCCTATCTCGGATAATTTGTGTCAACTCTCGACGATTTTCGATTCGATCATTTAGCTGTCGCGCCGATAAACGTCGCATGACATTTCCTGTGCGATGTTTATTCGCGAGAAAATATCTCTGTACAGATTCACGATTCTGTTTCCTTTCGACAAAGTCGATGTAAACCGATAGATATCTGATTGACGTGTAACGAGTAATCGTGTAAAGCGGAACCTGGATCACGAAAATTGGTGGTAATTTTGGATGCGCGATTTTTCGAGCGTTTAAACGCTCGTTTAAAATACCGAGAGGGGCTCGAGCGGCCTCGGAGGAAGATACGATCATGGACAGGGGAAAGATCGTATCATCCCTTAAGAATCGTTGGCCTACCTACCATAGAGCCCGGATTTCGACACCTGGAGCACCATGAAACGACGTTTTTACGCTCGTTTAACGCGATTTAGATTGCCACCTTTTTTCCCTTTGCGATGTAGAAGAGCAAAGGACACGCGCGTCGCGTCCATGGGAAAATGATAATTCTCCGTTGTGGAACAATTGCGCGAAGAAACATCGTTTCGACTTAAATAATAAATTTCGGCTTAAATGAATAGAGTCGAAGCACGACGATCATCGATAGAAGAGAAGAAAAATTCAATCGATAACGTGCAATCGGTTCCTCCGGTTTTTGCGAATTCGTGTCAAAGGCGGCGAGGATACAGTTTACAAAATACCATAAGAAGGTGCTAGTGGAAGAGGAGAGCAAAAAATATGGACACTGCTAGCGTTGTTCGATTGTAACGCGGTACGTCGCAAAGAGAAACGGTTGTCCAATTAAATTCAATCATCGCGGTTTTGTCCGGCTGAAAACTATCCGCGCGAACCCAGCGGTGTCTCGGTTTGTTTGCGTTCCATGGAAATTTTCAGAGCGAGACGAACCGAAGCGTAACGCGAACGTTTCATCGATTATCCCGGTGTGTCTCGATTATATCGCGAGACGCGGTGTATTCAAGTGTTCGAGTCGCGCAATTTAACGAAGAGACGCTCGATCGAGCTACGTGATGCACGATTAATTGCTCGTTATCACTCTGACAAAATTAATTACTTTGTTCCCGCGTTCGAGTTTTATCTCGAGCCAGCCCCGATCCTATTAGAATCGCACGATTTCATTAAACGCGCATTGTTTTCGCAATTGTGACGACATCGAGTCACACGCAAATATCTTCGACTTTGTTAGTATTGACGAAACGATATTCAAATGGCGAATATCGTGCGTCAACTGTGTAACGTGCTTGCCAACGGTATATAGTAACGTGGTTCGAAGGATTTCATGCAAAAAGAAAAAGAGTGAACCGTATTGGAGAAGGCAAAAAACAAAGGGGATGGATGTGGAGGCAAACTGACCGTCGATCAAAGACACTGGAGGCACGGTCATCTGTTGATGGTGATGCGCAGCTGGATGCTGATGATGGTGCGGTGGATGGACCTGAAACAGATGCGACCTCGTCTGCGAGAAGGTCGGCGAGGGTGGTTCCCAAGGACGCGTGACGCCGGTGCTGACGGGTGCATCGTCGTCGTGACAGCAAAATTTGTCGGTCGCCGCTGCGGGGCCGCTGGCGCAGTTCACCACCGCGTGACCTTCGTTGTTATTGTTGTTGTTGTTATTATTGTTGTTTGCAACGTCCCCGTTGTTGTTGTTATTGTTATTATTGCCGCCAGCGTTGTTGCTGTTGGTTATACGTGTAGTAGTCGCGCCTGTCGCAGGACTACCACTACCACTAGCACTGCCACTGACACTACCACTGCCAATGCCGTCGACCTGCACCATTTCGCTGTCGATCGCAGCCGCCGACTTGGCAGTACCAGGAGGGGTCGCGACGCCGCCACCGATCATCATCACCAGACGATCACCTCCACCCCCTCCACACCGGGCACCAGCTCCTCCTCCTCTTCCTCCCCTTCTGCCTCCACTTCTGTAGCTACACCGTCCCTATGGTAGAGTCGTTTCTCTTCCTGCCTTCGTATCCGACGGATGCTCGCCGTTTCCTGCACCCGACGTTTCCTGATCTCTCTTCTCGCACCCCTGTCTTCCCGTGTCTTCTTCTCTCGGGGAAAGAAGTTGGCCGATATACTCGAGATGTCGCAGGTCGACGTCCGTAAAGATCGTAGCGATTTTACGTTGAATTTGGACGAGTTTCGAATCACCAGTTCCAGTGTCTTACCGAGGCACGAGTGTCATCGCGACGTTCTCGAGTCAGAGCAGATAGCACACCGACAACGGATCCTACGTATAGGTGGATGAAAAGCGAACCGCGGAACGAAGGACAACAGTCTTCCGGCACGTACGGCCCCGGACGTTCAACGACGGCAACGAGGTCGGTCCTCGTGCACGCTTAGCCACTCACGGTGTCACAAGATGCGGCGGTCGGCGTGTGTATCGCGCTGGCGCAGAAGCGCGCGAGCGCAATCGACGCCAGGGTCCGGCGTGGTTTCCTGCGTTCGATTAACGAAGCTGAATGACATCCTGTCTGACGGTCCGTCGGCGAACGCGATTCATCGCAACGCGAGCTTTCACGTCGGCTGTCGCGTCTACGTGGACGAGCGTAGTCGATGCGAGGAGGTAACGGCGAGAAGTGCTCGCGAGCGCAGGCGCTTCGTCGAAGCTCGTGACTACCTATAGACGTGTGCCCTTCTCTACCTTCCCACCCTCCGCCTCTCTTCGCTCGCTCTTTCTCTCCCCTTTCTCTCTCGCTCTACCGCTGTCTTTCGCTCCGATTCTCGCTCTTCTTTCTCTCGGGTTCCACGCTTCTCTGTTTCTCCTTCTGTCCGACCCGTGCTCCCTTCTCCAATAACGACCGACGAGCTACGCGCTACCACGGGATAACCTGCTCGCGCTCCGCCGGATTCGAGCAGATTGCCTTCCGTTCGGGCTGTCGAAGCGCGCCAACGACTAGCTTCACCCCCACCCTCTAGAGCCTCGCGGGAACAGCGGCGTCTACTCGCATCCAGCTGACATCCAGATTTCAGGTAACGACAGTCTTTCTACTTGTCCTTCGATTTCGACCTCGTTCGCTGTATCGCTTCGGTCTTCCGCCTCTGTCCTTAAAACGAGCCTCTATGTAAGTACATACATTCGTTAGACTTTTCTCTTCATTGGTAGCATCTTCCGGGTGCGATCGATGTCTGTCTGAGATATAGTAGTCGGTTCCGGTTGCTTCTCTCTGGTAACGCCATGGATCGAGGCTCGAACACCTCTCGGACCATTCACTTGACAGTAATTTCGGACACGCGATTCCTCTTGATTTCGGTCGTCTTGCACGATGACCGGTCCACCTCTTTTTCGTAACCTTCGACTCGAGCGCGAGAAGGAAAGCTACGTACCAAGAAGCCAGTGTGGGAGAACGTAGAAAAAAAAAAAGGAGAACGATGTAACACGAGTACACGGGGTAACCTGCTCGCGGTCCGCCGGATTCGAGCAGATTGCCTTCCGTTCGGTGGCTCGAAGCGCGCCCAGACTAGCCTTACCCCCACCCTCCACACTGTTGAGTCGAGGTGAGATCAAGATTTAAGGCGCCGCGGCGCAGCGGCGGTGGCCGCGGTAGCAGCGGCGGCGGCGGCGGTAATTCTGACGAAGACGAACAGGAGGCCGAGGACGAAGACGAAGGAACGACGACGCGGTGGACGTCGACGGGAAGGAAGAGGACGAGAAATACGAGTTCACGGAGCAACGAGGAGAGGCGAGCGCGAAGACGAGGCAACAGCAGCAGCAGCACCAGCACACGGGGCTTGCACGATTACGATCGCGCGCACACAGGCCCCGGATCGTCGAACGACGAGGAGGAAGAGAGGAGGTGACGAGAAACAGGGAGAGGTGGACAGTGTGCGGCTTAGTCGAAGCGCTGGTAAGCCGAAGGGGGAAGCCGGGAGAGAAGCGCGAGGATGCATGGAACAAGTCGTCGTCGGCTAAAGGTAGCCAAGTGCGCACTCCATGCCGCGCATCTGAGCTTACCCGACGCCCACCGACCATTACCGGCTCGATCGACCAATTGGGCGAACCGGTGGACGCCCACCGATCTGTTCGACCTAGCGTTCGTCGTCGCCCACGCCGAGAAAGCGCCCTTTCGCCTTCCGCTTTTCGCCTTCCACCTTCCACAGGCTCTCCCCTTTGTCCTTTTCGCAGACGGGATCGATTAATTCCCGAATCGGATGTCGATGTCGGATGCCGACTACGCTCCGGAATCGCTGATTCCAACGATTACCTTGCCTCGATACTTGCAATCGTCATCGTGCTCTTACATGCACTATGTTTTTCCAACACCTGGCTTCGGTGTGATATAGGACAATAGGTATTTTTTAGGGAGGATCACCGTTGGTCCTATTGTTTTGCGTGTCTACGAACGACGGGCGATATCGTACATAGAATTTTTTTTAATCCCGCGATGTTTCTCTAGACGTATAGCGGCACATGAGTAGAGGATAATTCAAATCAATTTGTTGTTTTATCTCGGAGTATCAAGATCGTTAGGACATTTAATGTAAGAATAAATAAACTCGGGGTAAAACAATGTCGCAGCTACGCGCAACCGTCGAACAAAGACGAATTTGCATTTTCCGACTTCCCCTCGATCAGTAAAAATAAACGGACATAACCGAAAAGAGTTCAGTATCAACGAGCTATCTAGGTGTTATCACGAGTTATCGAGCTATCGAGTTATCGACGAGTATCTAGCGAGTATTTTTTGAGTATTAATTAGCAATTTTACTTTGCGATTTATATACTGTACAAGCGACTCGGCGAATACAGTCTGTATATTTATTTATTATTTTAAATATATACTAGTCCTCTACAGACGATTAGTACGATGCTACAGACAGATTTTGACGCGGGTTTGTGCCGGGAAACGGGAATGTTTGTGTAGTTCCCTCGAAACAAGTTATAAATCCACTTGGAGGCTACGGAGGAACGCGGCACTCGTTTGATCGTCTTTCACATATTCGGCGCAATCGAAAGCGCGCTTGTAAAAATCTTTTCCGTCCGCGTGTTATACTTAGTCCTGATATCTCCAGTTCGACGCTCCTTTTGCACAAACGTCTTGATTAGTTTTCAAACATTTCCTGCTACGATTTAACTTCCGTCGGAGCGAGACATTCGAATCAACGTTTCTTACTATCTCGTGCGTTCTCTTTTCACTAGCAATATACCGTTGTTTCCTCGATCGATCTGCCATAATTTCCCATTTTCACTCCAAAATCATAGCGCAAGTCTTACGCACAGTGCGTCGACCCGTGTCAGATGCTCTTTATTTTCTGTCGTTGCCAGATAATTAGCAATTGGAAGGCGTACGTTCAAAACGGTGTCGTTCATGGGAAAATCTGCTGCACAGCGGTGGAGCGGATACGCTGGAAACGCGGGACGTTTGCGTGGCGAATGCGAGCGTTTCCTGTTCTTCGTACATTTAGTTCGACTCTAGCTCGATTTAGCGAAACGCAGGTACTGTTTAGCTAGTTTTTCCTCTTACGTGAGGTGTCGGTAATCGAAAGACACCGTAATAGTTCAATAACATGGAGAACGAAAAAAATGGAGGATCATTTCGAAGATCGTTGGAAGTATGTTTTGCACGCTGAAGGTGGTGCTGGACGCGAAGATCCGTATAAACCGAAGAAAAAACAATTTGCTAGGTATGTAATTCCTCGGTTACTATCGAGGACTCACGCGAAGGTTTCTCGGGCCAGTGTCTCTGCTAAGTGCGGATCATCAATTTCATTTGGTTGCGTGCACGCACTCCGCTGCCACTTAAATTCTTTCCGAGTAGCTACGTCAAGGAAACGAAAACAATCGATCATCTTGTGACGTATACGAGCTTTTCTTGCAAAATTATGCTGATTTCGCTGCTGTCGACGCGATCATTTTGGTAAAAGTTCGTTATACTGACAGTAAATTAAATCGTATTTGTCGAAAGAGAAAGAAAGCTTAGTATCTACGAATTAGTTGGCTACGAATTTATGGCACGTTTGAAATTTAATTTTTGCTTGGTTTTTAATTGGCTGGAATTAGCTGAAAGCGGAGCTACTCGTTCATCGGTATTCAATTTATCGTATAAAATTGAAAGGAAATCATGCACGTCATCGAAGATTCCTGCGTATTTTCCTCAAACTCGAGAAATTCTCCAACAACGGAAACATGTTATTCGGTCGAAAATGGCCTGAATGAACGCTCAGGAGAGTCAAGAAGCTTTCGAACGAAGAAACGCGAGTCGAACTGGTGTTTAAGAGTAAATTGGCATCTGATCGCGAACAATTTTGGTATTCGGTTGTATTTTTAGGACGATAAAGGCCACAAAAGAGATTTACCTTCAAAGTATGTTCACGAGCGTGAGTCACGCGTGCAAATCGAACTGGCGGAAAGGAAGAAAGAAGGCAACGAGCCCGATGCAAATTCTTTCTTGCAACGGAGACTCCTCGCGTGCGGTTCTCTCGACAGAGCAAGGTACATAACAACAGATCGATGCCTAGCTACCCCTCAGGAACAAGTTCTGGAGTATCGATCTTAAAACGTTGTACTTTTCTACCTCGGTCCTGTCGTCTTCTAAATAATAGTTACGTTTATAGATATGAACGTCCAGACAATATAAGTAGCATATCACATAGTTCAGACAATAAATTAATAAGTTAACCAATTAATATTTAAACGAGCCAAGAAATTTAAACGTTTCCTCGCCGTGTGATATCAGAGTTTAAAGATTGCTATAAACGCAGTGTGTTTCACGGTACGAATTACAAAGATATGGATACATCAGTCGCTACAAACTTCAGCTTTTTCATAGTTTACGGCAGCTCATTTTTTATTCAACGTTTAACCGATAGCTTCGCCTACAGTGCGAACTCGCATCCCGGTTAAGCGTAGATCGTGAAAGCGAAGCGAAAGGTTGCTTAACGCCCTCGATCGATCGTGATCAAGTTATGGTTGACATTTCTTACGGGGCCGTTCAAATATTCAATTGCATTGAAAAAATGAATCGTAGTCTATTGTACTTGAACTGTTGTCTTTACATTGTGGACTAAAGATTGACAGTTGCTACAACTATGTTTCAAAGGAGCAGCGAATTTAATCCCTTAGTGCGTTTTTGCCAGTCAAAATGGCTAGATTTTTCTATCATAAAAAGCGAACACAAAAATGAATATACAATGTATATATTTACAGGATATGTATTAAGATACTTTAGCGTACGATATCGAGGCTTGGATTCACGAAGATTGGCAAATAAAGTAATTGTCTAATTGAAAACGACCTATTGGGTTAGCAACTAAGTGATTGCCAACTAAGTCATTAGGTGTTAACGGCAAAATCCGCAATCACTTAGTTGCCAACCCAATATATTACCTTTTATTAGCGAGTGAAATAAAATTCGATTTTCGGTGGAAAAGTTCCCGTTCTTCGGTAGAACGGCGAAGGAATGTGCGAATCGATAGCTGCGTGACTCTTACTGCCACAGAAAAATCCTGTTAGGATTCGGTTGTTGTGGTTCGCCTGTTTTTGGTCCCCTCGCTCGTACCTCGCCAAATCTGCTAAACGATGTGGTCACAGTAATTTAGTTATTGACCACTAAACTGCCTCTTTGCTTGCCTCGAGGGGCTCCAAGACGAATGATCCCTCTGGAAGTCTCTGGAACAACAACTATTCAAAAGCCTGACGAACACCCTTTCGTCTTAGAAACGCGTTTCTATCGCGTCAAGCGAAATGAAACGTTTTCAAATTTTATTAGCAGTCTGAAAACGAGATCTCCAGGGCACTTTACTTCGCCCGCAGCATTGTCAAACTTACTGAACGAGTTCATATTTCCAGAGAACACGACAGCATATTTAGAGAAGATCGATGATTATTATATTTGATGAAGTGTTTATTATATTTTTATATTGATATTTTTTCGAGCGTTTAGCAGCCGCGGTATGCAGCACAAAAACGACGATCGAGTTTTAACATTGGAAATTATTGACGTAAAAATGGATATACCGAAACGATTATTTAAAAAAATAACTCGTATTGTTGTGATAGGCTGTGAAGTGGAAGCGCGACATAACAGAAATTTCGATGTTTTACTTCGCACCATCGAAAATACTGTTCGTGGCTGGAATGATGGGTAGCAAGAGAAGCGAGCGACATGTTCTACTTGCTCTTCCTTTGACTTGTAACTGTAAATGATAAATTTGTACATATGACCAACTTGGTTAACCACGAAAATATTCCTTCCGATGACCTTCTTTCCAGCCACGAACCACATTATAAGCACATAATATATTTTTCCAAGTATACCTATCTCCAACATCGGTAGGTTAATTTTTGCTTCTTTCCTTATCGTGACACAAACTAAATCACCCCAGATAAACTATCGTGTGTAAAAAATCATGGTGACCCAATCAAGCACGAGGAGCTCGTGACTAATTTAATTAAGGACGCGTTCGTTTTTCACGCAATGCGCCACGCGACCTGCGCGGCGTGTCCTTCCTGCACGACGCGGGAACCGCACGAACCGGGGCTTGAGACCGCAAGAAAGAAAGAGAAGGCAAGAAATCGAAGAGAAAGCGAGAAAGAAGAGGCCGAGAATAAAGGAAAAATATATACGTATATCGCGACGATTACTCCGACCACGGGGAGTCGTGCAGCGCTACACATAGCATGAACGAAGATTTATCGTGAACACTTTGCATGGTCGTCGGAGCGCGGCTCGCCTACGCTGGCAGAAACTTCGTGTCCACGAGCCACCACTATTACCACTATTACGTTATACATGGTGGTAAGGGCGACGGTGATAAATCATGCGACAGGAATGATTCGGCTAAATTGCTGCTCGCACGTATCCGCGCTCGAAACTGCCCCTCGCTCGTTCTCCTCGTGCGCTGTCGATTGCTCGCCTAGGCCACACCGGAAGGCGGCGGGGTACGAGGGGTGAGTTCCACGCAAACCTTTCGTGCCCTGCCTCCAGCGGGAGGAACCGCCGCCAGGAACCGCCGCCCGTAGAAAGAGGCAATGTCCGTCATCCGCGTTAAGTACGCACGCGTCCAAGTAGCCATTGGTCTATTGATTTTACTGGATCTCCTGGGGGCTGCTTCTCGGCGGATTGTGTTACCTCTCGCCGGTTGCCTTTACGGTGTCGGCCCGCTTCCAGGGAAAGGCGTGTCACCGAGAGGCGGAGATCGACCCGGTCGCCACAGTGGGGCAGACCTACCAACGATTGGTCCCCGTGACCGGGACGCGGTAGCCAGCCGCGACCACCGCGCTATCGGCCAGGGAACCGACTCTCGCAGCTATGCTTCCCAGCCTCTTCGTTCGTCTCTCGAGGCCCGTTATTTTTTTTCTTTCGAGCTCACCACGAAGGTAATGTCGATTTCGTACACGCTAACGCTTTTGACAGTGTTTGTCATCTCTTCAGGTTCGTCTCGTTTCCCGATCTATCGTTTGAACGCGACGTTACTTGGTCTTTGGTAGCGGACTGCTCGAGCATTGCATCGCCGCCATTGGAAGAACGCCCTCTCGAGTTGCTTTTGCTCGTATTATCGTTTCACGGGTATGTTTCGTCGAACGTTCGATTCTAAGTCTGTTTGAATGTTACTTGGTATCATGCGTGATACACCAGTTAGATGCTTCGGTATTAGCGATTGCTATTTTACATATATATATATAGTTATTCTTGCGCCAGTATGTCCTGCACAATACCGAGTTAGCTAATCGAATGCGCCATTGTGTACTATTTCGTACTATTTTCTAGAGATCCACCAATCCTCTGCGGTATGCAATTAGGTATTAATTACTTCATCGTCAACTTATCTATAAGATACTAAATAGTAGAAGGTTTTTCAAACGGTCATTACGATAATTCTCCTCCCTAGATGGTGGCTGTATGTCGGGGAATAAAAACGAGCGTTCTTAGACCATGGAAGGATAGGATCGTTGGCATTCTAAGTAAAATTATGCGATCACCGGACCGATAGTTCTAGACAGCGGCTATATTGTAAGTAATTTTGCGACGGTCGAGGGGGTTAAGCTAATTGCGGCCCTCGCATAAGTTAGCTGTGCGACGCGTTGTAAATACATACGTCTTGGTCGCAGCTACGAGAGCGTGAACCGCGCGTATTTGCATGGAACGCACGATATTCGGCGCTTAATTGTTCTGTCGCGGCCATTCCTCGTCCTTTGTTCCTACTCGTCCTGTGAAAAATATTATCATCGGAGCAAGGAGCGTGTAACCGGTGCGCTAGCTCATTTACGCCTTTCCCAGGAAGTGCGCGAAACTTTTATCGCCTTCACGAACTTTCTCTGGGCAAGAATCTATTCTCCCCTTACTTCCTTTTCGTTCCTTTCGAGAGAAAATTCTAATGTTTCGAACAGTACTAGTTTCTAATTTGTTGGGTCACTGCCAGACGTGTATCGTTTGTAATTTATCTATAGTTCACTATGATCGCAACGCACTGTTTCATCATTTTTCTTGTGGTAATTAATCTACCTAGATTCCTTACTAGAATACACGATTATCTACGGTATTAGGCGATCTACGTTTGGAAGAATCGATTCATTTGAAATTGATTTGTTTTTCATCGTGAAAAAGAATCGGAGAAATTCTTGATTAAGAGACGATTCGAACAACGAGTTAACACGTTCGTTGCGAACAACTCCAGTTTCGGTATTTATACGTTCCTTCGTCAGAATCGTATCTTGTTTTAAGAAATAATCTTTGTTCGAACGAACTGTTCATAACCTTTCTCATCTTTCCAAGTTAGTTTGCTAATACGCACAGAAACAACTTGCGTCAGTAGCATGATATAGATACTTAGGTAATCGAAAGGGTACAAGGTACATCAATAGCAGCAAACGTAGATATTAACCTGTTAGCTAAGAGATTTGATAGAGACTTTTGTAATGATACAGTTCGAGATAAATTGTAGAAAAGATAATTCAATTTCAGTTAGATTCTTCCCGGTACTTGCAAATGCATGCATTATATAAATGCATGCTCTATATGTAACAAAAATAAAACTATATGCTTTGATATAAAAAGATAAACTAATAGCTATAAAATGATCTGCGAGTAAAGAAATTTCTATTCAAACTAACTCGTTCAAACTTTCCCGGTTAAGCAAAGCTACGAACATCTTTCGATTTTTTCCAACTTTCACGACATTGAGAAATAATCGCTCTTCGGAATTTCGTATAAAAGTTTTATCTGTAAATGGCGGAACAAAATTTTGCTCGCAGTTTCGCATCAGCCCGCTAATCTAGTTCCACGCAAGACCATCTGGCCGCGTGAGCGTTAACAAAAGACAGAAGACGATGGAATGACTTTGCACGTCTGTTTAATCTCCCGTTTTCGGAGGCCAGAGTCTTCCCAGGGATCGACGTGCCCGACCCTGAGCAGTACACGCAAAGATTGAAGGCTTCGCGGACCACATGGACAAAGGGGACACCGTGGTTACATTCATTTCGACTTGCAAGAATGTCAGGGCGCACAAAAAGACCGAGACCCGCCCTTCCGTTACGAGCCGCTTTCCCTCGTGCGCCCGCGAGCATGGAAACGGACTTGCCTCGAAAGTCGTTTCGCGCGAGTCGATTCAACGCGGCTGCGACCGGATGGAAACGTGGTCGATGCCGATTTCTCAACCCGGGAAACGGCCAAATGTGAAACGCAACCGACCGTATTGCTGCTAGTAATCGCGAGTTTCTCTTCTTCGTGTTTCTTCCTGTCGTGTCCCGCGTAACAGTCCCGATGCTCTCCGAGAACTTTTCGTATTTGATTATAGAGAGTCGGAGACGGATCTCTGTCGCGCGGTTGAGGTTTGAAATTTGGTTCTTTGTTAAGTTTGACCAGGTTTCTTTCGCGGTGAAAGTTTTTGAAATTGTATCACAGGTTATACAAATCTACGAATTTTTATTTCGGCAGAATAGTCTTTCTTTTTCCTCCACGTTTTACAAAAGAAAACAAAATCGACGAGTAATTTATGTACACATCGTGAACGTTGCTAAAACTTAACCAAACTCCAGCCTTCGATTAATTCAAAACTAATGCTACAGATTGCGAATATCAATGATAACGTTTATTACTTCGATAGCATCTTTTTGTCAACGAATGTTCTAAGACAGCGAAGCTTCAAGTTGAAATTCTATACAACTCTTGGTGGTCAGCAATTTTTTGAACGATCAATCAGCAACTAACCGGACTAAAAACCAGCTATGGGTTTTAAGAGCATTAGAAGCAACCGTTGAGAAGCGAACTGTCACTGGCGGAGGAAATTAAAAGACGCATGGAAGAAAATATATTACGTGAACGACTGATACCAATTGAGAGTTAAATAACCGAAACGTTTTCTAAACGTTTCTTGTCTCTTTCCTAACTTCCTCCAGACGTCTGCGTTTAGTATGTAGTTCGATCAACAAGCTGCGACGGCTGTTCGTAATCTTACCGAACACGCGGCTATTGTCAGTCTGACGCGCGCCTAAATAATTCGAAGGCAACAGCGTCGGCTAATAATGACGCACGAGCGGCTCAGCCGAGCTGGACTCCAGAAGCAGAAGAAGTAGCATCAGCAGCCGCAGCTTCGTATACTTAGGTGTTACATATTAAACGAGAAGGCCGTATTCTAGCTAGCCGAAGCAACCACCTGTGCGCATAGCTAATACCATATAATAAGGGCTCATGCATATGAATTTCGTGGGCCAGCCCAGAGGCGCTTATCGCGTAGAAATCTATCGGGCCTCAGCGCCGCGACCGCGCAACCCTTTTTTTCGATACATCTATGCGGAACATCGCGATAATGTCTTTCACTGGCCCCATCGTGCGTGTCGTCCGTTTCCTTCTTTTCTTTTTTTTTTTTTTCTTTTTTCATCCAGACGCGCACCTACGTAAACGGTTTCGGAGCATATCCGACGCGATGGAAAAGAGAATGAAGACATTTTAATTAATTCGTCGCTGTGGGTGTATTTGCGAAGATTATGGCTGTTTGCGGCTTGTAGTTGGTGGAACTGCAAGGTGCGATTAAGGAGATTGTACGGTTAACATTTTGGTGAACAAAATGGCAGTGATCGTAGTTTTCCTGGAAGGGCGAAGAAAAAGCAGCTCTGCGGTCATAAGCTAATGACTGTATTCTATGATATTATGGATATCTATGCGTAATAATTGCAGTAACGCAAGCGATATGGTAATTGTAAGTTCTCCGGGGATTTCCTAAAGTTTCTATGTTAGACTGAATAATCTGTTAATCAAGGGTAATGAATACTCAACTGATTGGATGCCCGGATATTTGATCCACTAGATATAATAATTTCTTTATTTATGAATCTTCTGTATTTTAAATGCAACGTAGCAATGCTAAAAATAAATGAAGATAAATTATATCATATTTATGTTTGAAATTTATCGAACTGCATATTTGAAATTGATTTATCCTATAGCTCATTAATGTCAGAGTTATACAAGTTCCTGGTTAAGGGATCGTTTGGTTAAAGGGTAGATACATTTATTAGAAAATACAAATAGAAAATTATTGTTTACGTTTATTTTAAGTAATAATGTTTGTTCCAGTACATTATTATTCTTTGTACTCCCTTGCCATTTCAAATCATTTTATCGAAAAGTATGGAGACAAAAATGTAACAGTTGCATTAGATAATTGAAGCGATACGACGTATACGTCAATCACAGCGAAAATGTTAGGAATTGCATGGCTAAAAGGGCTAGCGTACGCAAAGTAGATTCGGTCGTTTATGGTCTGACACATAAGCACAGTAGAGTAACGGTATATTTAAGTCTGTTCAGAATGCGATCTTCGGATCTGTAATAAAGTATGAATCATAGCACAATAAGTGGCAGGAATTTTTTCAATTCTTTCGCCTGATTCCATAACGAGATTCTCTGTGTACAAAGAGAAGATAGACGCGTGTAACGCGTGCACAAAGGATACAGGCCTGATGTTCTTTTGGTGCACGGATGCGTACCATGAAGAAGAGATATGGCCAAGCTAATATCCGTGGAGAGATTTCTTATGTTCTTACGATGTAATAAAGACTGGCTGAAGGGGGACAGATGCGTTCGCGTGGCAGACGCGGCGATAAATTCCTGCAGTCGATTCTTCTTTTGATCAGCGGGGCTGCAAGGTTGGCCCTCGGCGTTGTTGTTCGATCAGTGGTTTCTTTGAAATCGGTTCGATCGAAAGGATGGTAAGGCAACGAGCAGCTCAACCTCGTAAGCATTTTTCTCTTGAAACACAGTCGTATCCTGTGATACGTTCTGCGACTTCTTACGCTAAATAATCGTATACTTTTTTATCGTCCCCTGAACGAAAAAAAGATACACACGTACATGAAGAAATTACTTGAAGAATTGTGTGTTGGTATATCCGGTCGGACGAAACCTATTAATTAATAAACCGTGCATCGCTTCTCTCCGCTTTCCAGAATAACGTCTGCGTCCTCGACGATATATCGTCTCGACGCGTAGGCTCGACACGTCCGGACAGATGCTTGCACGCAGGCGGTCTCTTTATTCGCGGGTCGTGCGTACGTACGCGATCCGCTTCGCTCGTGTCCATCTGTTTCTCGTGGTCGGTCTCAAAGACGCTCGTCGATGAAAAACCGGGTCCGCGATCTAATGAATTCCGCCGTTCGTTTTGCATACCTATGCGTGCCGCGTCCCACGTTTAACGCGCGATTTGTAGATAAACAATACAACGCCGTAAGCGGAGCAACGCGCGGATCTACTTATGAATTAATTTCCTCTAATAGTTAGGGCCCGATAACGAACACCGTTTGCCGTGAGCCGCGCTCAACAAATATTTCCACCCTTTCATTACGGCATGCTTATGCATACATCGATCTTTCTATCGATCCTCGTTCCAGTACACGAGCTCTATCTACACGAACGGTGCTCACACGTTGCCTCACCGAGCCCAGCTTATCCGTCCATCCGTCCGAGGCTGTCACTTCGTAACTCCTTGCCGATCCGTCATTTTCACCGACGTTTATCCTCTTCTCTCTTGAATTCAATGCGCTTACTCTCGGTCCCGGTGGCGCTCCGTAATGAACAGAGGACACGAGGGGATCACGGACGAGAGCGACAGAGACCACCTTGAAATAAAAAGAGGGACGGCTACGATGAAACGAGATGGACAAGGAGAACGGAGCCGAGTTAAAGGAACACCTGTGCCAACTGGGGCGCAACCGGGCCACAGACGGATGGACGAGCGAACGGGTGGACAAAACAGGTGGGCCGTCACGCCGGGATTCTTCACTCGTTCTCCCGTGGGCCTCAGCTTTGGCCCTGCGAGACTTTAATTCATCGCTTCTCGATGCCACGCCACAGTTTCTCTTTGCTACTATGCGCGAGCGCGCGATTTGATCGTCTTTCATGCTTCATGAAAAATTGCCAGCCACTTCTTGAAGATAATTTTTTAACGATTTCGCGTTACTCTGATCGGATGTTATGTATTACATGCAACTTAAAAAAAAAAAAAAAAGAAACGAATCCCGTCGTTTTGTAGATTGTTTGTACATTTTAGAGGTAAGGTAAAATCGTGCCGTTGAAGCGTCGACGGTGTAATTAGGAGTCGTTTCCACTTATTCCGTATGCAAATGCCTCCTACTGCGGATTAAAACATCGATAAACAATTTAATAATGTAATAGGATATCGGATGCGACGAAGATGACTCGTGTATAATTAACCGATTGTCTTGTGTCTGATCCCAGCAGCTTGTTGATCCTCTTCTGTGACCCCCGCTGAATATACAACGGATTACGAGAGTGTTTGAACATTTATCGTAGAGAAAAGTTTCGCATATTTGTTACGTAAGTTGTATCCCGATTGCTGTGGCTTAAAAAACCAATTTAAAAATATATGTAGAAGTTACAAGGTATTTACCGAAAACATATATTTAGTAGAAAAATTAGTACGATATATAGCGCGAATAGCTGTCATAAAACACGTAATTAGCGCTAATGAATGGTAACTCCTGAATATCGAGACCTATCGATACGATGAATAATCGGCTGTTTAAGTACCTCTGTGATATGCTAACGAAGTTTAAAAAAGTTTACGCGTAATATATTCGTAAGAATTTTCTATGAACGTTGGAATACTCTCGTGAGCCACTGTACATGCCCTCGATCATATCAATTTAGAAACAGGTACTCGCGTACTCGTGAAAACTGGCAAAAACGATGGACTGTTAAAAGAATCGATCGTGGTTGGCAGTTTTACGTTCCCGACATCGTCCCTGACTTTTCCGAACGAATTTTAATTAGCGTGCACGATCGTCGTTATTTATGCAATTGTGTAGCTCGCATGCAGTGAGTGGTAAACAGGGTAATCAGTTGGCGCAGCGCGGGGCGAGTTAAAAAGCCGCAGGCGCGGTGGACGCGGATAAAAATTTAATCGGGTGAATTGCAACTATGGCTAATGCGTGTCTAAGCGAGCGCGTGCGCCACGTAATGCAGCTATGCAAGAAAATAAGACATAGAAAAAACTGAGGAGGAGGAAAAACGTTCTTGGTTAGAGCGCAGTTACTCGTAGACACGTGTGTTGCGTTAATTTGTATGATCGATAGCCCGCTTATTCGTATCGTGGCCTCTTGATGCGAGAATTCCTCGCGTGTTAAAACCAGAAGGAACTTTCGTAAATTTACGTGACTCGATCGTACGGATTATGAGATTCCCGAGATAATCCCAGGAAACGGTAGCCGCCGTATTCTTCCCTTCTGTTAATCCTAAGCTGCATGACTTCCTTCTTATCGGTCGCGCTAACCCTTTGCGGTCCAAACAACATTTGACGTTTAATCCTAATTAATTCATAGTCAATACGGTATTTTCGAAAGCTGGTTAGAATTCGAACGCATCTTTATATTTTTTCAACCAACAGCGCATATGTGAATTGACGTATCTTGATTAAATTAACGTACGAAGACTGCAAGAGAAAAAAACAATCATATTTTCCTTTTTTTTTTTTTTTTTACGGAGAAGCAGTTTCAAGATCAGCACGTTGTCGATTTGTTTCCGAGGCGGACGGCGGAACACGTATTCTCTTAATCTCTTCGTAACCTCCAAAATTGCTCGTTACAACGTTAAAATATCGCCTTAACAGTTGTATCTTGGGTCTCTATAAAAATTTGTTAATTTACCTGGGTATATCGTTGGATAAATTCGTTCCATTGCTACCTACTACAATATTACGTTAAAATAAAAGGATAAAAAGTCTCGAGTGAAATAGAACGTCGATTCCAATTCAACAGTGGACTACCAAAGGTTAAGTATCCAGTTCACGAAACGTTGAAACATATAAGATCCACTGGACGGAGGTTGCTTCGTACCATTCGTTTCATCAATTAAACCTTTTTACAAATGATACCGCAAGTCGTTCGAAAAAAGACCGACACGATCGAAGAACCGTTTATGAAAAGGGAAAGGCGAACATGGGGAATCAGCCCATCGAAAAGGTGGCTCGAAGCGAACAGATTGAAGGCCGTTTTTAGCGTGCTCAAAGGGGAACCGGTGCTCCCGATAAATCATAACATCGACGATGTATCGGCGTGTCCAGAATCTCTCCACCTTCGCTTCCGGTCCGCGGGCAGGGAGCCGATATCACCTGCCGAATTGGGTGCCTACCGGGCGCACGCGGCATCAAATACTTGCGGTTGTCGGTCGGTAAGCGTCGAAACCGCGGCCAGATGTTACCACGAGCAACGAAGAAGGTGGCGAAGATCGCGATCGTACATTACGAGTCCCCTTATCGTTTTCTCTGGGACCATGGACGACCAGCTGCGTATCCTCGGCTCTCGTCGACCCGCCACTCCGAATTTATCGCTCCGATCTCCGTATAATAACCTAATCGGACGTTGTATCGTTGTTGCCAACTTTTTTCGCCACGATCTCTCTCGTAACGGGCGTCACGCCGCACGATTTCGGGAACTTAGATTAAAAGGAAACCACACGACGCTCTTTTTTCACCCTGTCTTTAAATCGATTTCTTGTTAAATCGATTCCGTGGAACGGATTAGCGTGTAGGAATTGGTAGCGGTCGATTAGGCGATATCCTGTTCGTTAGCGACTACTTTTTGACGAACCATCGAAAAGTTTTTACTCGGGTGGAATTCTTCCGAAGGTAGCCGGTCGAGCGAGGAAGCGTTTCGTCGAACGGTTAACTATCTATTAACGATGACGCTTTCCGTCCTGCTAAATGGTATCTCTAATCTTTGCCTACACGCAACGCTGGCAGCGGATATCACGGCGGGTCGAGTCATCGTACCGGCAAAAATCGCGTAAAATAATCGCGCGTACTCGGCCCAGATCCGGCGCGTCGAATTTATCGATCTGTCGATCTCCGTATAATGAGCTAATCGGATGTTATATTGTTACCGGCAGCTCCTTCGTTCCTTAAAGTACACGGCCAACTCGGGAGAGCTCGGCGAATTAAGTGGAGTCGAGAAAGCTCCGATCAAAGAGAAAGAAAGCGAGAAAGAAAGAAGGAGAGGGAGAATGGAGCAGAAACCAGCAGAACGGATGGAAAGAAGGATCGGAGCTGTTTGAAAAGAAAGGGTGAGAAGGAGAAACGACCGAAGTAGGGTGAAACAATGAGAGGAAGTGAAGGTCCAACGAGTGCGGCTTCTTTCCATTCCCGATTGCCATGGAACTTAACCGAAGATATCATCCGTCCCTCCATTCTCTCATCAACGTGCCCGTTAGGTGTACATCCAACCGAGATATATCTGGTGTACGATGCCCCTCGCATCAGTCATTATCTCGATCGGCTTGACCTAGCCTATGCATCGCGATGCTATTCTAAATTACGCTCTTCTTTTCACGAAGACCTTCCCCGTTGCTTGTGTTCCTTGATTTCTCCATTTCTTTCTTCTCTTCTTTCTCTCGAATTGACAGACTAAAGAGATGGATTTGCACGATGAGCTCTTTTCGCGGATAGGTAGATCGTTCTAATATCAACTGCGTTTTTGTCGAATCTTCTATCAATCTCCGCGGATGTCGAAAATCGTTAAAACGTTAACTGCATTATTACTGCGAATATTAATACATGCGTTTGATTCCATAAAACGTAAATGGAAAGTTAACTCTTTTAAGACTAACTAGACTGTACTTTCATGTCCCAAGATAACTTTGGTGACACTTTACAGAGTGACTATCGTATTTAATATTTTCTACTATCCCTAAGAACCGATGAGAGGCATCATCCTATTAGGTACGCACATCGTACGCGTGAGCCTGATAAGATTAAAAGAAAAAGTGGTCGTTGGATGGTAGTTCACTGATGAAATTGCTCACCACGGTAGTTATCTCGTTGATAAGCTAGACGCTGGTAATTCGTATAATTTCGTAAAAGACATATGTGTACTTCGTTCGTGCTGTTTCATAGCGTGGTAGCTATTTATACAGATACTGTTAGAACGAGCTTCGTTGGTTGTGCCATTTGTATCGATTCTGTCTCGCACTTTAGCAGGATAACTTTGAGAACCGCCGATTCAATTGTCCATTGATAAACACCTGGCGCTTGGATCGCGAAAGTCGATGGCATTGCATGTCCGCCGATGTCTGAATCACGAAACCGGAATGCACCAGGGGACTGTCAATTATGACAAGGCGTATTTTTCTAGAAAAGTCATTCTCCGAGGATCGTTTCACGAGACGATAGTCACGAATTGCGAGGTGCATCCGGTTCGGCAGGATGAATCGGTATCCGCGCTTGCAACTTCTTGCGCGAACAACTCGGACGTTTATCCAGGCAAAGGGTATAATCAATTTTTTGAAGAAGACTCGGCTTTCCCTCGGTCGGGTGTTCCGCTCACAATAGGCTCGCGTGAAATCAAGCGAGTCGAAGGTTCGCGGAAAACATATGGACGGGCAATTAGTACCTACGCGGACCCGCGGCACGACCGTGTATACACCGTGCATCCTGTAGGATCGTTCTGTTGGTAATAGCCTGGTAAGTGTCCAGCTCACGCATGCTGCGCGGCCTATGCGTGCGCGACTGACTGCGTGCGTGGTGCTCGCGTCCAAGGGTGTCAATCCAGCTACCGCGGAACTAACCGCTTTGCGGCTGCAACAGAAAAACCTACATTTTTCTAGTAAGTAATTTATACAGCATCATAGAATAGCCAACTGCATCCTACATTTCAATTATCGATAATTTTGAAGGAGAAAGAGTATTGTATTATCAACTAACCGTTTCTTTTCAAAAACGAAATCCATGCTATCCATTGTCTATCACTTTCGAAGGAATCGTGCATAATTCTCGCGTACATTGCTGGAACACGAAGAGAAGAGACGATCGAAACAATTCCCAAGGCAACGAGGAGTGCGACATATGCAGGCGAGTATTGGCCAGCGAGCGGGAAACAAAGCGATCGGAGGCGAGTCGGGGCGAGTCGAGGCGAGTTGAAGCGACGGTACGGCGCGTAAGTGTGCGTAAACGCGCGTAATAGGCGGGGAGGGGCACAGCAGCTGGCGTCAGAGTGACAAGATCTAAAATTAGAGTGGTTGTGTTGCGTGTCGATCGTCGCATGCGCTTATCATACGCCCCCTTCCGGCTTCTCCTTATTTTCATAACTTCTTTCAATTCTTCGCGCTGCCTCCCATCGTTTCTCTCGCTCTTGTTCCTCGATCGTTCGTCTTTCTTCTTGCTTTCTCCTTACCCGTTGTCTCGTTCTTTGTCTGATCGGTGCTCCCATTCGTTTTCTTTCCTCGCCGTTCTTTCCGTTCGAAAATGCGGTCTCCGTCTGCGAGGAGAAACCGTGAGAAGGAGATCGATGATGGAAGCAACTCGAGGACAGACCGCGAACTCATTGACGATGAATTGTTCGTGGTGGCGCGCGAAACCGAAGAATTTCACCGGACTGAAAGGGAGGCGAGCATATCTTGGCGGACGAGGGCGGCAAGAGACGATCAGGTGTTACAAGACAGGTAATCGGACTGTGGTGCATTCGCACGCATGTGTACCTACGCGTCCGTCCGAAGGTCTTTGAGAGAGAGGATACAGTCACGAGAGATGTTCAGGCCAGAACGTGTATTACTTATTTACCGGTCCATCGTCGATATTTTACTTGAACGCAGTTTTCCTGCCGAAACTGCTTCCGATCTTTTCTTTCGTACGCTATTATCAATCGAACAGAGAATGCACGATTATCGTTCGACTATCGTTCGATTCGTCATCATTTGTCTTTTAAAGAATCTAATAGTCGCTCGATCCTCGACAGCTAAATCGTCGGCTATTTGTTTCAATAGCCAGTTGGTTATAGTCAGTCTCGTCTTTTTCTCTTTTTGCCTTGTCTTTCTCTCTCTGTCCCTCTTTATCTTTTACACGCAAGAATTACCTATAAATCGATGAAATATTCGCGTAAACGGTAGACGAAGCAACTTGCAAGACCGACAGAAACTAAGCGTGCATAGGAGAGAAAACTAATGGCCGTGGCGCGTGTGTCCACCTGTAATTTAACATAAGTACGAGCCCGTAGGTCGTTGTAACCGTGGCCGTTTGTGCGCGCTGTGTAGATAAGTACAGGCTACCTACTTTATGCAACCGCCCACGTCGTTTCGTGCCGCGGGCAAAAAAAAATGCCTGGAGGATTTAGGAGCGTCACGGTGTGGACGTCGCGAGCGCCCCCCCCCCCCTCTGTGGCAAGGACGCGGAAACGCGGTGGAAATTCTTAGTCGTTGTTGTTCGCACAATTTCATTTGGTTCTGGCCGCGTACATGCATCGCACGTAATTTCCCCGATAATATAGCCGCCGTTACGTTCCGCGTTTATGGGATAGAGTTGACCGCGGTGAATTTTAAACATGCTCCGTATAAAATACTCCGCGACCGCTCTTCGACTTTTGACGATCGAACGTTTACCGGGTACAAGAGGTAGCTCGAGCTCCGGCTTTATCCTCGCAAAATAGTGCTCGTATTTTTTCCTTTGGAGGAGTTACCGTTTCTTCGAGTAAGTGCGCAATGCGAGAGCAATTTAGAGATGTCTCGATAGAGGGTAATTGCTATTCCGTGGGAGCTGAAGAAACGGTGAAATTATAGCCGTGTTCTAGCATCGCAGCGACGCGACGTGCGATTCGGTTCGAGCGTGTGTAGATGGTCGGAGACGGTATATCTTCACGCGTCGATGAAATCCAACGCTAACGACTGCCAACGAAAGAAAAGTCTGACCGTAGACAAACACCGTGAGCTACTGAGCGAAGGAAATAGATGCACTCCGTTCTACCTATTATCCTTTTATCGGCAGATCCGCGGGCTAATTAAGGATGCACTTATTCCACCTTGGCGGAAGCTCTTCCCACTTTCCAAAGGAGTGCAAACAAAAGTAGATGTTTGGTTATCGCGTTTCGATCGTATGCTCCACGCTCCATATCGTTTTATTCGATTGCCACCGCGGCTGTCTCATTGTTCCGTTGCCTTCCGTGTCTTCAGAGAGGACGTTTAAGGGTGGAGTGAGGAAGAGAAGGAGATGGAGGTGGAGAAGGTGGAGGTTTTTATCGGCGATCGTTGTCTCGCGAAGACAAACGCGCCGAACCGCCGCGACTGTCCTCGATTTCACGTTATATACAGGAAAGTTTGTCCGGCGTGCGCGAGCCTGCTATGTCTCGGTTCCTGTCTAGTGCAGCTGCCGTGAAATCGCGGATCACGACGCGGCGCCGCGGTGTGAAATCGCGGCTGTCCCCTTCAACCTGCTCTCGTTTCGGACAGATTTCAGCCGTCCGGCCATTCGATCCGCGATACACGTGCCAACTTTTTACGCGCGTGCCAATTTCTTCTCTCGCGTCGCCTCTTTCGTCTTTAGTACGCAGAAGGCACCTGATTCTGAATGAAAAAAAATCTATATACACGAGTATTTAAAACGATCGAATTGATTTCTTCGTTAGCGAGCTTCCATACGATTTATGGAGCGTATTTCGTTTTTGGCATGCTTCTGTTCAGCTACCGTTTATATTCTCTATGAATTATTTGTTACCTATTGTTCTCTAACTATTCCTCCGTGAATAAATTTCCCTAGTGGCTCTTTCATCTCTGCCTATCTATATCATCGGTGCTCGCTGCAATTTTTCATATCAAAAATGTATCGCTACTTATCGTTACTTGAACTCCCTACAAATCGTCTAATTACGCTATTCTACTGAAACTTCCTTTGCGGCGTACGAGGTCGTGAGTATGATTCCCCTATAGGAAAGAACGCGCCATGAATATATCTATTCATTTCCTTATGTACATTTCGCTCTAAACTTTTAAATAAATGCATGATTTCTTTCAATTTTTTCTGCGTGGAACCATATATTTTTTCACAAAAGTATCGACAAACGTCGCGCCGTTATTACCGATTAAACCATTATCTGACTGCCGCCTATAGCTGCTGCTGAGAATGAAAGGGTTAATGCGTTTATATATTGGCGTATCGTTTCCACGAACTGTCGTGCGAGCGAAGAAAAAGTTCTTCCCTTTTATCGTAGAAAATCGTATTTCTATCGTGTACTTACTGCAAATCGATAAAGTTGAAAAAGGGTAACGGTAGAAGACAATGGATCGAACAAGATTTATTCACGATACACACGTGCCTGTAAACGACGACGCGCTACGCATCAAACGGGGAATCGCGTCCTTTTTGCGTGCGATCGTGGCAATCTTGGCGAGGACGAGCGGGGACCGAGTACGTCGAGGAATGCGAGGCAAGCAGTGCAAAAGGGCGGTACATCTGCGGCAGCGAAAAGACGGGCGCTTGTATTTAGCGGTGTGCAGGTTGGTCGTGCACCGGGTTAAGAGGAGGGAGCATATCGCGAGATAGGATCGGACGCGGTAGCCGCGTACGACCGGCTGGTCGAGATAACCATCGAACCAAACGAACCTGGCCAACCCCTTTTGCCTGACTTTTCAGCCACCTTGCAACGATTCGGATATCGCGACTGATCTACCTCTCCCTCGCATTTCGGCCCACTTTATATTGTATACACAGTGCATGCGAACGCGGGGCTCAACGACGATATATCGCCATCTGTGGCTCATTAGCTTAAGCGGTACAAACTGAGTAGCGCGGTCTCTCGCTTCGCTTCGTTGCGCGTTACCACTCGGGCACTCGCGAGTTCGCTCGACTCCGCTCGACTCCACGCTAGCCTCGCCTCGCCTATCACCGACCGCTTAACGGCCATTATACGGATTATTACCTTGCTTCTCGAGTGGAAAACTGCCAACTGACGCCGTCTTGAATCCCAAAACGAACGAGGAAGCAACTTTTTTTTTTTACAGCGTTTCGGCTTCTAGTCGAGTACCGCCTTCTACTGGTCAGTGTGCCGTAGTTAAGGCGACTCTGTCGGGCCATCCATGCCCCTTGGCGAATCGTTCCGCCGTTTCTCGTTAATCTTTATCACGCGTGGAAACGATATTCAATTAGATGCGGCGTCTATCTAGACAGTTAATCAATTTCACGTTCTGTCCACGAATGACGGGTACATTTTTTCAAGATTCTCCTTTAAATTCGTTGCTCATTAACAGCGGCTACCGTTAGACTACGGTTATAGCGGATACGCGTCCCGAAGAATCTTCGTTCTGACGAATGAAACGTACGAAAAATAACGTAGAATGGCTCGAAGTATTTTACTTTGTATAATGCATTCTTTGCGTTATATCAGATACTTTGAAATTTCGTTGCCACTACAGCGATTCACGACTATTCAGATTATATTGATCAAATTTTTAACGAATCTGATAATCTATACAGAAACTATAAGATATCTGCTGCACACATGTAGTAAAAAGTTTCTAAATTATCATACTACGTGCCTAGTAATAAATTACTAAACATAACATAAACATAAACACATAATAAATGTTAAAGATTACCCCATTGAATATTCAGGGTTATTAATACAATGATCGATTAACCGTTTAAATACTTCTGTGATCTCGACGAATATACAATATATGCACTTGCACTAAATATATTCCATGTACTATTTTCTTCATTAATATTCTATATAAATTTGTTTTAAAGTCTATCAATGTAATCGTACCTCGTCGTGTCTCATTAGAGTGCCGGAGATATTTCGAAATGTTGCATAGTATAATACACATAATACATCGATAAAAAGTTTCTACAAGTGTTGGAATTTTGAATACTTCCATGAACTATTGTCACTACTCTCGTAAGAATCTGTGTATTTGATTGCTCTAATAATCGTATCCGTCAGAAAACGTACCTAATGTAACCATAGCTTAACAAGCGTTAGGATGTCATCCGCAAATCGAGCGAGGTTATATTTAGTTACCATGCTCCCGATCACTTGCACGAGCATCTGAGTTTTAAGTCTCGTTGGTATTCGTCAGGCGGATTAGAAGCAGATAACAAGACTCTGACGCAAATGACGACCACGAGTTATACGCGCGTGCTATGACAAAAATTCTGACGACTTAATAACTTGATACGACTCGTAATACGTACGTGTGCGAGATCCGTCATTCCGCGAATTTTATTAGCGTTACGCGCGCATTTTAATCGGCCTCGGAATGCTGTGACGCGTGAACACCGGTTTCATGGACTCGTCCATGCGAGTCAGATTAATATTCGAATGATCCCTGGAGAATTCCGCGAACCTCCTGCATTTCGCTGGTGTGGAACGCAAAAGGAAATGTTGGAAGGTTACACAAACACGGCAACGGTTTTCACGGAAACGTTTCATTACCATGCTTGCTTAAGACCAAGAGGCAGCATGGTGACAAGCGTTTAAATTACTTGTTGTGACTACGATTGTTCGAGCATACTTGGGATACTTTTTCAAAACGATTCTAATACTTTTTAACTGTCATATCTCTGAACACAACTATAACTGGAAATGCTCGATATATATGGACATCACGGAGCAAAAGCGCGATAAATTCATGTTCTTTGATTTCCTGACTTTCATTCGGTTTGGCAATTGGAAAGGAATGTTTCCGTATGACATAGTTGCACAGGAAGATAGTACGCGAGACTCAAGGATACGAGTCTTCTAAGAAAATGAACGATAAGTCTACGAATTTTTGTAAAAAAATCAAGCGTATGACTAATGTTGTGACGATTTTGATTTTTTCACATTTGAATCTACATCTAATACAGATTATAAAATACAGATTTTGGTGATGCGAAATTGATGGAAAGCGCATTGAACAAGAACGCCGTAGAATACGAAGAATGCCAGTTATTCTATTATTGCCCTGTAGCCTTTGTATGTTTTTTATAGTTTCGTAATTCTTGGCCACTTCGGTGCATATAATTTTGAATAATGAACCGATTTTTCGCAAGCGATGCCTTGTTCCGTGACAAAACGAGTGTATTGGAAAGACGAAGTGACGCGATTATGGTGGTTATGTTTTTAAAAATTGATGAAAATTGTGCCAGACGAAAATACGGTTTATGGAGAGGATAAGTTGAAACGGCGGCTAGTGTGCACGGCCGCCACCCACGCTGGCAGGAACACGAACGAACAGGTAGGTAATACATGGTGTACGGTGGCACGACAATAGTCGCGTCGTTGTCACAATGACAAGAAGGGAACCGGTATTGAAAGGCAAATGAGAGGCAGCGCTGCTCTTCCTCGCCTTTTAGTTCATCTCCTTTCTGTCGCGCACCCACATCCGCTGCCTTTCAAGTAGCACCCCAAAACACACCTTACGCAAATTAATGTCGCATGTTAACAGGACCCCGGTTCCAATGACCGGGACAACGAAGTGCCTAAGGACAGTTGGCTCGTCATCGTCTTTAATAATGATTCATCGCCATACGGCGCGACTAATTGTTTACCGGTCGTTCACAAGCAGCTTCTTCACCGTGAACGTTTCTTCTGTCGTCGATACGCATGCCACGCATGCATATGTATTCTCACGTGGCTTTCTCTTTTGTTTTTTTTATTCTGTTCGACCCGCTATTTTACGGCTCGTTTTCTTGTTCGGCTCAATTCCCTGGTTTCCTGTATCGCGTTTGTTTTCCAACTATCCATGGTGTCTGCTATTTCCTGCGCCGATTCTTTACGCTATAGATTGTGAATTGTAACGTTCGAATTAGATTAAATTAACTTAGGTGTCCAAAGCCTCAATGAACTTTTATTTTTTCTTTCTTTTAATCTGTCGTTGCTTTTCTCTATACATTTATTAATATTTTCTTTTTAAATATCTGTTATGTGGTATGTATTTATGTTGTTGGTTTCAAATAATGTTGTTTGATATCGTTGAATTATGTATGTGATATATAATTGAATTACATATATTCTAATGGACCAATGTGGAGAACTGCATTGCCAGCACCATGGGCCTGCTTTGCCATCTGCCTTTAGACATTAGACTTACTCGTATAGTAGTTACCCTCTGTTTCTCTTATCATTTGAGTGTCATTTTCAGCATTACCGACTCGGTATAAGATTAATATACTGAGAATAAGATTACGACGTTTATAGTGATTGGAAATAGAACTTTCGCTTATTATTTCAGATAAAGTCTAAAACAGTATATGTTGTTGTCCCGAATAAAATGCGGAGTTCTATATTTCTATATTAATCAGAGTTCTATATCTCTACATATCTTTGCTATATGTATAATTTATAGCTGTAATACATATAACTGTGATATTCCAATACGGTAATAATGTCTAGTGTATCATAATATTTTCTAAAATTTAAGCATATCAATTTTTTTTATGCAATATATATAAAAATTAATGTCAACAAACATATTGTACCGTTGAGAAAGTAGTCTCTGTATTCTGCATGCATTATAAACAAAGTAATAAATACTGCAAAACAGAAGCCAAATGCTATATTACATCTAGATAACTTTTATTAACCAATATAATCGTATATTGTTACAAATGACGGTGGTACAATATCGTACCACCTCAACGGATTACAATGAAACGGCGTGTTAACGTTATACAATTAAAATGGGAATCGATGAATGAGCGAATTTTACGAATGTTTACGGTCGTATCGTCGCTACTCGACTTGAAGAAACTGCATACACGACAACATGTAATTTGTAGAACTTTTATCCTTGTGTCTTGCGTATTGAAACGTTACTCTAATCCCATTGTTTGCGTGAATTCTTCGGTTTGCCACCTGCTCGTATTATCGTATCTATCTGATAGAGTGGTGAATATGTCGGTTGTGCGCGCGTATTGTATATGTGTACAAACTGTAATTATGCTCGAAGACATCGAAAACTCACTACGTAATGTTAAATGACGACGTGTCGCGGATTTGCTGTTGGTTCGCGCCCTCGCGGATTTTTCTTTTTTATTCTTTATCGTCACTGGAAATAATTACACAGGAGCGTGCGTTTGCATGATCGCGCAAACTCCTTTTGTCATTCTAATTATCTTTCTCTCGTAAAATTCCTCGTAAAATGGCTCGTAATTCTAGTCGTAATTTTCCACCGTACCTGATCCAAGAAGCTAATTGCAGCTCTTGAATCGAAGATTCGCGTGTTCTCCACGAGTTTCGAAGCAAATCCGCGACTCATTGATTAGGCTTACGGCTACTATCGAGATACTGATGTACATACACAAGAACCATGATTCTCCTGTTCTCTAGAACACGGGTAGAGTATACAAAGACGTTGTTTGCCGAATAAAAACGTGTTGCACGCGCACCGTTCCTCAATCACTCGCGCAAACGCGTTCCGGACTCACTCGTACACTCACTCTCGATAAACGCTGGAAGGGTACTGGTTTCGTATATATTTCGCTCGTTTTCCGTTTCTGCTCGAAAATCGCTGGCTTTACTCTTTGTTCCCTCTTCGTATTTGCGCGTGCCTCGGCTTCCTTCGCTTCCTTTACGTCTCCCTTTTCGCCTTTCTTCTTTATTATCACTTTTCTCGACTTTTGTTGGTCCTGTGTGTGGCAGTGCCTTGTTAACTAAGATTTTTGTTAGAACGTCACAGTGATTTCTTTTTCCCATCCCCGTGGACTCGCATCCCCTTCTTCCTTTCGATCTGTGGTACACGCTGATCCTCGCGCAGAGCGATGGTGAAAAAGATTCGAGCGGAGGAAAGACCAAACGAACGTTCGTTTCTCTTTGCTTTGTTCGATTGTTGTCGAAATCAGTGGACGCGGATGTGTACGGTTTATGGCTTTTTTCGCGGATTCACGGTTGTTGAAACGAGGCAGTCGAGGGCAAGGGGGTGCGAACCACGTTTTCAATTGATTTCAATCGATTTCAATTGACACACGCTCTGACTAAAATCGATCGATCGGTCGTAAAATAGTCGACGACGAAACTAACCTGCTTTTATTTGAACTTTCAAGGAGGGGTTTGATGAGGTTTTTGCATCACAATTTAAGGGAAAGAGACGCGGCACCCCCTTTCTATCGAAAACACCTCGAGAACAGAACTCGCAACAAAATTGCTCTTCGTTTCACAGACATTCTGCTGAACAATAACTTACTGTGCATCGTTATTTACATATTCGCACGCAGCATTCCAATCGCAGTCGCGCACATCGAAGTCAATAAAAGATCTCCATATAATTGTATTTATATTTATATATATTTATATATATATATTTATATATATATAATATATCTATCTATCTATATATATAATATATTTTTTAATTTTTTTTATATTTATATCGTATTACCTTTTAATAATGTCGTCTCGGATTACAATTATGTATAATTAATCTTTATGTATAACTAGTGTCACAACTTCGTCCCCCTCGTTTCCATCATCCCATTCCCCCCTTTCGCTCTTTATATCTCTTTCACCTATACATATGTCTAAGAATTAAAATATTTAGACTCGAGTAGCTAGGTACGTACTTCGACCGGGGAGGCTTTCTGTTAGGGCGGGGTTGGAGTATTTCCTTTCTGAGTTTCACGGAATCCGTGGAGGGATTTTCAATGTATAACGACTATGTAAACACGTGTGTTCTCTCTTGGTTTGCTTGCTCAACCATCTACAATGTACGATATCCATAGCGAATTAAGTGTGAAAGGTCGATCTATCTCTTTTCATTTCTCTCGATTCTCGAGATAACTTTGGAAGCTAATCGACGACGTTAATTAACAATAACTTTCCGTGAATGGTATGTGTGATTGTGTGTATGTATATGTGTGTGTATGTAAGATTCACTACTAGTGTACCGACTATAATTTCATCGTCGTATAATCTTCTCTTGCACGTCCATCTTAAAACATTGTCTACAGTATTTCTTTACTCTTAATCTCTTAGTCTCGCGATAAAATCTACATTCGTGGTTTCTCACCTCTTCGCCGTAGTGCGAACATTCTCGAGCCTGTTTCGAGCGCCCGGATTTATTTCGAACAAAAAAGGAAGAAAAAAAAACGAAGAAAGAAGAATACACTCTACTCTTTATACACAATTTTTCATCCTGTTTTCTCGCTAACGTCGTCGTCGTCGTCGTCTTTCTCGTCCATTCTTCTGTCCCGTTTTCTTTTATACATGCACGTCATTCGATTCGAATACATGCTTCGATGTCGTCGGAACACTCTGCGGAGCATGAATGTCGAAATGGTGTGTCGATAAAAGATTCTAAAAGTTAGAAACAGTTTTTGTACTTTGCAGCACGCAACGAGAAAGAACGTCGAAATTGTTTTGGCGCGCCTTCTCCTTCCGGTTCTTTGATTTCCTTTTGTCGATCGATCGGCAAACGAGCGGCCAAATTTCGTCCTTGTACTCGTCAGAACAAAAAGATATCGTTCGCGAGACCAAAAAGCGTCGTGTCAAAACGTCAAGCGTCTTGCTTGAACGCGGCGAAAAGGAATTACCCTGTTCCTGCATCGAGTCTTGCGTCTTTTCTCATTTCTTCGACTGTTCAACGTTTCCCGCGTTTTTTTTTTTTTTTTGTCACGAGAAAGGGATCACGTGGCTATTTATCTAGAACTATCGTGTGCCATGCTAACGAAGAATATACTCGATCGCTAATATGAGGTGACTCGTTAAGAAGATCGTTCGTTCGCTCCTCGTTCTCTTCTAGGTACCGTGATTGCTAATGTCCACTTTTTACTGAAAAATTTTCTAATTGGATCGTTGGCACACCTCGGTCGAACGATGGAAGCGATATCGTTTGAGCAAGTTCGAGTTTGCGATTGAAAATGTTTTTGATCGATGCCGAGGTGTCGAAGAGCGAAGCGATCTCTTAAATGCTCTCGATGCACGATGGGGCGAAGGTACATATATAATATATAAAAGTAGAAAATTTGACGGCAGTATATAGAGATCGTAAAAGATGTGAAACACGGTGAAAGGAAATGGGCCCTATTTCGTGAAATGGTATTGCACGTACACTGTGTTCGTATAGTTTTCTCTAGAACTTTTTGTGCTTTATGGCGAATACAATCGGTTTAATTATACGTTTTGTACCTATGCGAAATTTTCGTTTTCTTTTTTTCTCGGCGGTCATTGATCGACCTGTTCCTCCTGATCCGTGCTCTCTCGACTCACTTTACCGATCAAGGAAGCAACGTCCAAGCTGTTTTTTAAGCTAAGAGAACCGAGGATAAAATACATAATGCGCGTAAAAAAATAAAACGACGCTTCGCGATCCTTTGCGGTTTCTTCGCGAAGCCCCGACCTCGAACACGCAGCATCGACACCTGCGCCTTTTACTTTGACCCCCGACTTTTAAATCGTCGATCGAGTTTTCCGTTCTTTCCTCGACGAGCACCGTAAAAGCAACGTCTTCGTCGTCGCTCCTATTCCGCTCGTCGTTCCGTGCTTACTCGGCTGTTTTCGCCAAGATTTTAAAGAAGAGACCGGAAGCTGCCCCGATTTCTCCGGCGATCCACGAACGCCCCAAGATATGTCCAATTATCGGCTTTGATCAGAGTGACTCGTTGAAACCTCGAAGCCTCTCTTACCTGCTGGTAATCCATCCCTTTGTCCAAGTGTTTGACTCGCGATAGACTCGAGTGACGAAAAGATCGACCGAAACCTCGAGATCGATCGTGCAGCCAAGAATGTTGTTTGTCGTCGAGAGGCAACTTCGGCCTCGTGTCGTTCTCCATTCTCCAAATCTTTCTCGATTCTGTCTACGAACGACGATCACTCCGGGCCATTGATCCCAATGAACGGCCTGTTCGTCTAGTCGAGACGCGCTTTATAGCTGGTCTTCCAGATCTCCGCGAACGTGACCGCGCTGTGGAACCTGTGGAAGATGCAGAGCGGCAGAGTGACCCTCTGCACGATGGCCCAGGCGAGGAACCCGTAGAAATCGAGCTGCACCGGGTTCGCCATCACTTTCTGCGACTCGAACGTGTAGATGACCCACATGGTCAGGTTGCAGATCAACAGGAAGGTGACTACCTGTCGGCCAGGCTTGCTGCGATCGTGCTCGGGCAGGTGAACCCTTCTACGAGAAACGTCCGCGATGAACAGCATCTGAAGGATCACCTGTGCGACCGACAGAAGACCGGTCACCATCACCAGAAGATTGGGTTCGTGTGTGAACGCTGCTAAGGAACCGGCAATCACGCTGAACACCGCGTAGACGAACAGGCCGAAGCCAGAAACGCGAAGAAGGATGTCGTTCAGGTCGCTTTGCTCTTCGGCTTTGAATTTCAAGCTTTGCACCCGTATAAAACCGACGATTATGGCGACGATTGACAGGACCATTAACACGCAATGGGAGACGTCTGCTAGGTAAATGGCGACGAGACCGAAGTCCGGATGATGGATCAGCACGAAGAAGAGGATCAAGCAGATGAGGGAGCCAACCAGCAGCAACAGGCCGAAGAATAGTCCTTTGCTCGCTCCTACACAGTCCACCCTTGTGTGACCTATTTTTGCGTTGAGAGATGAGTTTAGTCTTGCCCTGCTTTAGCCCAACGTTATTTTAAGCAGTCTTGCGAATGGTTATTTTAAGCCAAAGATTTAATCATAGTCATTTGGAGATGAAACCTTGGACGAGCTACTATTATGTAAATTATAATATGAATGCTTCTTTTCTTGAAAGAAAATGCTAAGTGATTTTAACCGTTTGGGGTTGCATTAATCGCGAAAAAATAAATGAAATTACCTGCATGAGCCAAAGCGACGGCTCTTCGAGACAGCATAGCCTCGAGGCGGCGCTCAAGGTCTGCTTCCACTTGATGCGGCCAACGAGGATGTCGTCCAATGTGTTTCCACATGACGTAAATCACAGCGGCGCCAATCAAACTGTACTCGATAATGAATGGAAACAGATACGGTTCTGCGTCTTGCACGATAGTCCCCATGATATTGACTCGGCCGCACGAATTGGATGCGATTTCCTCGTCCGTTAATGCCTCCGCGTAGGCTCCAAAATTTGGGCTCCAATATTCGCTGCTATTTGTCTGGTTATTCACATCGAAGATTTGGTGTATCTATAATATTTCGTCACAAGATTTATTTACCAATGTCTTTACTTACAAATGATCCTATAGATCATATATAGATACATAGGATCGTATATAGATCAGTACAAACAATTCATATAATAAGAGTACACTGATTCCCTTCGCTTGCTGCTACTGTTCGTTCGTACGTACTAGAATCCGCTTAAATTATGGTAAATTAGAAAGACCGGATTTTGTTCCAACAGCTACTCTCGAACTCCTCGACGAAGAGAAAGAATAGATCTAGCTTTGCCATAATTATTTGCTTTCTCTGTTAATGAATTTAAGTTACACCCAGTTCGAGACATTCCAGATTAGCAGAAAGTAACAGAGCTGGCTCGTTTGAATTTAAGTGAGATCATTTTAAGCGATTACCATTTTAATAGAAATTCGTGTACAAGTAAGCGTAGTCAAGGGACGAAAGCTGATTATTTAATCAGATCGTAATTAAAATTTCGTCGCGGTAAATGGAGTTTCAGCGTACGTAAAATGCACTCGAAATATCTTTACCTCTTCCTTGTTTTCGGCTTGAGGAGCGTCAAAAAGTTCTATGAAGAAAGACGAGAAAGTGGTGGACGGTGTGGTGGTGGTAGTAGTGGTGGTCGTGGTGGTTGTACTGGGAGTAGTCGGGGTTGTCCTTTCCTCGGTGGTGGTTTTCGACGTGAACGTAGTTAGGAAAGTGGACAAAGTGTTGGCAGTGGTTGTAGTCAAACTCGGCTGGGGAGTTGAGGTGGAAGTAGTCGTTGAAATCGGAGGGTTCCAGCCGGTAGTAGTGGTCGACGTTGGGGTCGTGACAGCTCTCGCGATCGCCCTTGCCGTCGTTCTCATCACTCGACCCAACGAGGCAGCTATCGTGCTTGCGACCGACGTTGAAACGGTCGATGACCTCGTGGCGGTTAATGGCGCCTCGCGCAAAAGAGCCACATCCCGAGGTGCAGTTCCCAATATGGCTCCCGCGTTTCTCATCGAGTGCTGTTTGATGCTCTCTAAATATATTCGATCACGATATTAGCGAAATTTCTTGGGACGCTTATTTCTACGTCGCTTGGAGTATTGGGAGTAACAGCGAATCAAGCAATATTTTTTAACGCGAGTTTACAGTATCAATCTATTCCAATAAACTGTGTTAACCAGTCAATTCTCGTAGCTGAGATTGTGGCGAATGTATAGCAAACCTTGTCCATTTCTATCTCTCTTTGTACAAAACGATAGATCTCAAACGTTTATTTGCAAATACATGTAAAATATTATTTTCTTATTTTTATAATAAATTACGATCTTCTAAATATCGTAGTCACGTAAGATTAGTCCTGTTTTGCTCCCAATACTTCTCAAATGTTGATCTTCCTTTATAATGAGAATTTACCAAGAATGCCCGCCTCGACTTGACCCATTTTCTGATGATGCTTCGTGATCTCCTTGATACTTTCCAATACCAAAGTACGAATCCAGACGCAAAGATTGGTAGCCACCACGTGCATCAGCCCGAAACGCGCGATCACTTTGAACCGATGAATGTTGAGCTGGGAAAACGGATAGTCAATCTCATATTCGGAGATTACGTGAGAGGATGACGGTTATTTGCCGATACGCTCGTCTACCTACCCTCGAGTTCATGAAGATGAAATACATCTGCATGAACGTGAAAATCATTTGCAGAACCGGATTCACACCTTGGAGAATCTGGTAACACGGTGACGTAGGTGGTACCTCGAAAAATGTGCCGAATTCTAAACCATTGTAGACCATCGTACCCAAGCCGAAAGCTACGAACAAACGAAGTAAAATTCGTTTTTCGAAATAAATCGTTCTATTTGGATTTGAATTTAAATTTGAACGGAAATTCGAGTTAAACTTAAGTCCGAATCTAACTCACGTTTGAATTTCAAATGTGAAATTCAATTTTCTCACCAATTGCTCCGATTCTGAGGAAAAAGCTTCCATGACTCTGGTCGTTTTGCGAAGTCTTCCGCTTCCGCAGAGCCCGTGTGGCCACGCCAGCCTCGACATCAGCGGCGTCCTAAATCAATTTTTTCTCTCTCAGGAAATCGTCGTGAAATTCAACGGGTAGCTGAACCAGCCAACTACACCATCGAACTACGTTTAATTTCGCGGCTGGAATTAATTTTTTAAATACTGTCTCGATACCGAAAGGACAGCTTTAACGAGAATGGGACTGTCGAGTTTCAGTTTGGAAGAAGATTCGCGTGACAATGAATAAGGGAACTGTAGCATGCGCCTTTTGATAGATAGTCGTCGACGACAGATAACCCACTTACGTCAGCGTCTCTTTTAAAATTGCGTCGTCGTATCGGTTCGATACTCGTTCTACAGGACACGTTACAACGAAATTATTAACGTTACGTGACCCAGTATTTCTAGTTGCTATTACAAATGAATTACGAATTCTTGCTTGTACGTTAACAAGTTAAATCTATCTTATCGATATATCTGAAGCTTAAAATACTTAAGACAGTACGATACAAGGAAGTTGAAGATCTCTGAAATCCGACCTGGTACTCTTTCTTGTTTTTCGACGACTTCTGCTCTTTGTCCTTTTTGTCCTTTTTCTTGTTTTTCTCCTTCGGTTCCTTAGGTGGTTTCGGTGGCCTCGGAGGTGGCGGTGGTGTGTCGCTGCCTCTCGAGCAGCAGGCGCTTTCTTGAAGTAGGAAACAGAACACGTACAACAGGAATAAGATGCTAACACCGTACAGATACGTGAAGAATCCCTCGTAGTAATACAGGGGCAGTTTGTGCGTGACCACCTCGCTTATCACATAAGCGATGCATACCACCACCAGTAGTTTCGCGTAGATGAAACTCATGATAATGAACAGCGACGTCCTGCAAGAAAAAAAGAACGAGAACTCGTGCGTATATGTCGAGCAACGCGAATCAAACGCGATCCTCGCGATCGTTGTATCTCTTCAACGATCAGAATTTCGTTATTCCTCGAGTCTCACCGTGTCTTTCGAACTATTTGTACCCTACTACCATGTCTTGGAACACCCCCGGCTCTGTTTACGTTATTGTTCTCCATACACGGCACTGTTTCCACTTCCATGGCGAATTGATCGAAGCCGACTTCACGTACGCGACACTTTTCTTTCTAACAAGCGTTTTCTACTTCGCAGCTACGAATATCACAGACGAGTCAACGTCGAGCTGTATTTACACTCCTGCATCCGAGTAAATTATTTGCTAGCGCCGGCTGCTGTACTGGATACTCGATTCACTGGCATGCTATTTTCGATGTCGAACGTACGTTGGACCACCGAGCATCGAACTCTGGTTGATTTTTCACAGCCTCCTTCTCTCTTCTTCTTCCTCTATTCCCGTAAATTGTTTATTCGATCATTCGCATTTACCCACTCGCGTACTCCTCCATCTTCATTCGACTCTTCGATCGTGATCGTTCGCATACGCCAGTCCACGAAACTCTTGACGCAAACTGGTTCAAAAATTTTCGTCCGACGATGCAAGGTTTAGCGACGCTGCACCTCGAACTCTCGCGCTTCTGCACCGTTCGTCCGCCACGGCGTTCTTTTCTCATTAAAGGTTAGGTCGCGAAATCGATAATTTGCGTACGCGAAGGGGAGAGTGCGTTGCTGGTCGATCACGTTGAAAATTAATCGCACGAGAAACCGGTTTCTTCCTGCGACCTACCTGACAAGAAGATGACGCAGACGCGCACGCAATCAAAACGATAATAACAAGAATACGAGCGAAAGAAAAAGCAAAGAGATATTTCGAAATCCGCGGAGCGTCTGCGGTGCAATTGCACCGCGTCGCGACGTCTACACGGGAATATCAGGGGCTCGGCGACGTATGGTGCATCTTCGTCGAGAAGGGCTTAACCACCCTTTGTCACGCTGGCATTTCAGGGGTTGGAGCGCAGACTTTATTGTGTTCCGCACGAGTCTGTACACTCGTGTCAGGCATTTTTTTCTACTCTTCGATGATTACATCGCGGGCCGGATAAAGAATCGTAATATTTAGCGAGATCAGATTTTTCCATCCAGCTTTTGTATCTTTCTCCAACCATAACCCGTTGATATTTCCGCGATCTACCTACCATCTACCTACCATCTACCTACGTAATTTTCTTCTTCGTTTAACTTCGAAGTCTCTGTGTTACATAATAAATATACTTTTTACACTTACCATGTTAAAATAATTTTTGCAAGAAGGAAAAGAAAAACACTAGAAACTCGTGTTTTTTATACTCGTAAAATGTGAAATGTGAATGTTCTTTCCGTTTTTAATGTCGCTCCGAATTATCGTTAAAATTTCGCAGATTTTTCACGCGGAACGTCCTTGCCAGGAGCAAGATAGCGAGGCGAGTCAAGGACGATGAGTGAAGGTGCCCGGAGGGATGAAAATTTCCAAAGTTTTCGTAGCGATGGAAGACAAAAATAGAGAGAAGCGAAGGCAGGGCGCGTGTCCCCCCGCGGTATGGCCTTTTTTTCCACTTCTGAAGAAGAAAAGCGGCGAGAAGTGGAAACAGTGGCGGATAGTACAGACTCCGAGCGAACCAGGCTGTCACACGGTCGATATTTCGAAGTACCGACTTTCAGCCGCTGGTCTTTCGCTCTATACCTCGCTCTCTCGACTCGCTCCCGCCTCATCTGTGTCCTGACGACGAATTTCGCTCTCCCCTTCGCGTTCAATCACGACTGTATTCTTCATCAGCAGTCGTTTACGTATATTCACGTCGGATCGTTTTCACGTTTCTCGGTCAAGCCCATCGCCCAAGCATTTAATTTAACGTCGTTCCGTCGTTTCGTTCAATGAGATACTCGACGTTCATTTTGTTGATCGTTTAAAAAAATGTGCGTTAATTTCGGTTCTATTTTAACCACAGGCAATTTTAGCTCGCTGTTTCGTACTGTAGTTGATTCACGAGAACGTTTTAGCGTTATTTTCGGTGGTGTGTTACACAGATTGTTTTACGAGCGTGTCGTGCTGGTCGTGTTGGCGGCACGGAGGTATGTACAGTCACGTTCACGAGACCCGTAATACTGTCTTGTCTCAGCGTCTAGACTCTAGACGAACGAAGCGTCGCTTTCAACCCGTGTTAATGCAATTGCGACTGCGACTGTGTAATTCGAGAAGGTATTGCTCGGCCGTGTTGCATCTATATATCGTCGTATCACTGTCATACTTTACCGCTCGATCGATAGTAATAAATTATAAATCGCAGCGAAACTAGTTCGCGCCATTATCAACCGATCGATGTTCGCTGTCCGCATCATTTTCTTCTTTGTTTCTTTCCCGCTCTTTGTCCTCTCGATGTAAGGAAGGGAAATTAATTCATCGATTGGACGCAAGATTTTCTGTTTTATTATATCTCCAAGCGTATCGTAGGCGTTAAAGAGGTTTCATTCACCGTCCTATAGACAGTTGTCCTCCCGTTCTCTTTTTTCACTATTCTCTAATCCCACTATTACGAGGAGAACACGCGAGCGCTCCCTTGCCTCCCGTTTTACGCTTCACACGCGTTCATCAATTTCCATGAAAAAAAGGTGTCGTCGCGTCCCAGGGTTAATGCTCGTCGGCCTGTCTCACCTCTATTCCCTTGGGCTAGCTCGATATATCGAAGATAAAACACACGTATACCGTCCCTCCTCGAAATACGTTCGCGCTCCACTTCCTCGATTCTTTCTCGAGAATGATTTCCATTCGTTCGTGGCCGCAACCTCGGTCGGTTAGTTACTTCTTTCAGCCTGGGGTAGTAGGTGGTGTACGTGCGCGAGTGCATAACTCGGGGCCGCGTATAATGCACACTAGACGCAAGACGCTTCATAGGCAGCAGCGCGACAGCTAACGAAGTGCGTCGTAAATAGACACGCAGACGAAAGCCGCCATTTCGAGTCGAATACACAGAGTATCCTGTAATGAATGGTATGCCTATGGAGAACGACGTTTTACGCACAAAATATACTACCGTAGACTTGCAATATTTTTATCTTATCGTCTCCTTTTACCAATAGTACGAGACAAATTTTGTTACTTTGTCTAAATCTTCTTTCACTTGGAAAATTACACTGACTGAGGCTTATATATTAGATATTTGTATGTCTGCAGACTTGGAATTATTTCCAACTATAAAGTTTCTTTCTCAATGGTAAAACGATTTTGCTATCCTATCTGCTTCTTTCTTTTGAAAAAAAAAAACACTGTCTGTATATGTATGATGTATATGTATCGTCACTGATTACGAATATCTTTTTATAGTATTCTTTTATGAATAATAACGATTGGACTAAGGTTGCATAGATATACAGATATTTGTATTGTGAAATTTATTTAACATGCGGGTTCTCTCTCGATTATATCACGCATTACGGGGCTCTGTATTCTTTTCTCGTTGCGCCTATTGAAGCAGCCATACATTCATTCGATCAGTCCTCGTCTCTTGTCTTTGCTCGCTAATCGTGGGTGTGCTTTGAAAAGCGTCACATCGTGGGAAAAACGCAACCCATTGTGTAGAAAGCGAGGCGTTGAATCGGTTTAAGAGTGGAAATCGTTACACGCGCGTCTGCTTAGACGTTCTCGAGCGGAAGCCGTCTAACAGAGAATCGCTCCACTGCATATGTTGCATGCTCGTGTTTCCGGAAGTTGCTTTCCAACGTGGACATCCCGACGTCGGGCGACGTTCGGCCCAGTATTCATCGATGCGTTATCGAAATTCCAGAACGGGTAGCTGATCGAACATTCCACTGGAATGACGATACTTTCTCAGGTTCATTCGATGAGCCATAAACACGAAGTATCGAGAAAATGTTCGCGAGTTCGCTCGTGGAATTTTTAATTAGGTCGACCTAATTATCCTATAGTACGATGTTTATTAATTCCATTTAAATAACAAATTGTTTTTCCCCGACCCTACGAATTTTTAACTATCCTCTTATCGAGGGTAATTCAAAGCAAACGTCGACGGCGTAACAAAGAATCGAAAAGCGAGAATTTCCAGAGAGGTTCAACTGGTGCTCCTAGATAATTACCATTCGTTAGCGTGCAGATTACGAGAGCTTTGGTCAAGTGGATTCTTGACCTAGTCCCGTTTCTCCTCGTAATTGCGCCGTGGAAAAAAAAACGGTAACGTTCGGCTAATCCCTCGTTAAAATGCGCAAACGACCGATGTTCATGCTCCGACACGTTTTTAATAGGTCAAATTGACACGACGGTTAAATAAAAGGAAATTGAGTCGACTGAAAGGACGCGACAGTCGTCACGTTGCATTTACTACTGGGACAAGCGATGTGTCGAGGAAACGATGAAAAAGAAAAGAAGAAATGAAAAAGAAACGTAAATGGAAAATGACGGCTCTGCTTTCTCAGATGATGTTTCTCTACGTCTACAGCAGCCGGTCTTACTTTTTCGCTGGGGTCGAGCGCACGTTCTTCAGCTCCATCTCTTTGTTCGCCGCGTTGTTCTTCTCGGCGTTGTCCTGCGCGTTTGGCGACGAGTTTTGCGGATTCAGAGGCCTGGTCACCGGGAGCGTCGCCGTGTTGTCTGCAGCGGCAGCCTCCACCTCCACAGTGGCGACCTTGCAATCACCACCACCCACCATCGCGGATTTCTTCTCCCCTCACAATGGACCCTAACGATCGGCAAAAGACACGGCTGGATCTCACCGGGAATATACCACGATTTTCCTATTCTGAGATCCAAACGCGAGATTCCCACTCCGACAGAAGCTCGATTACGACACAGCCGCCATTTTGGCGAACAACTAGAGCACCGTTCGAAGTGTCCACGATATTTTGACTGAAAAATCCTCCCCTCGTCGTTGAAGCTTCGACACGCTCGTCTACTGCCTCGATAGTAGCGAATAAAGAGAGATATCGGATCGAACAGAGCGAACGGAAGCTGATCGGGGCGCGAAACGCCAGAGAATCGACACGGATGGAAGGTTTCGAGACACCATTTCCGAAAATGAGGGCAGCGAGCGCGAGTCAAAAACTCTCTCCCCAAATTGTTGCTCTCTGTTTATTCGATTCCGCGGATCACGCCTGCGCGTTCGCCCCTTGGACTTTTTGCTGCGCCTCACCTCGGTCCTCGGATCAGATGAATGATAGTGTACGAACTTTAATGAGATACGTATAAATGAACATCGATGGAACGGATGACGAGCGCGTGTAGTAAGATTGACAGATTTTTTTCAGGGGTTGTCGATGTTTTTTTTTCTTTTTTTTTCAGCAAAAGATTTATCAACAAAGAACGCGTCCCGCTCCTTTTATTCCCCTACTCCCGAAGAAATTTATCGACCAACGGTCGACTGGTCGGATCTGGTGAGAGAAAAGAGGAAGGGTCGGGCGAGATTTTGGAGCTGGAATTGAAAGGGCGGTTCGGCTCGGCGACCGCGTAGTCGCGATCGAACGCGAGGAAACAAAGAGAAGGGAAAGGCGCGACAGAGGGCGAAGGGAGAGGAAGGAGCGTGGCCAAAGGGCGAGAGAAAGGACCGCGATCAGAGTTGGGAAAGAAGAACGTCGGGAGGAACGAAGCTGTGGGCCACCCCAAAGGTTTTCTCTCTCTCTGATCCCGCGCACTTAGTTGAACGAGCTAATGGAAAATCCCGTGCACACGACCGAACCTGAGGCTGGGAGGATCGAGCACTCTCGCTCCGATGACTGATGACGAGCACGACGACAGGCGACGGCCGATGGGCGACAGGCGACGGGCGACGCGCGGCTACGATTACCAACCGAGTGCAATGCACACACCTCGACGAACGCCGACGTACCAACCGACGACGGACCAACGAACGAACCAACGAACTATCCAGTCACCGAGTACGCGACCAAGAAAGCTCACCTGCTAGAGAGGTGGTTGGCTGAAGGTTCTCGCGGTGACTGCACCCAGGGTTCGGCGGAAAAGGGTGTGAAGCGGAGAGACGGAGAAGGGATGGAGGATGGAAGATCGGTGAGAGAAAGAGGAAGTTGATGCTGACGGGAGAGGAGAGGGGGCAAGGGCCAGACACGGAGGATGGGGATAGAGAAAGAGGGAAGGAGAGTAGGACGAAGACAAGCGTGTAGGATTCGTAAGTCGCGTAGAACGTGGAATCGGGAAAAAGGGAGAAAGAGGAATGGAAGAGCGGATGATAAAGATGGTAAGGTAGACACCGAAAGGGAGTCTACCTTACGATAGCCGATGTAAACACAAGCGTCGAGGGTTAATCCGAGAGGAACGGGAGCAGAGCGAGAGATGGACGGATGGACAGGAACCGAGCGAGATGGACTATGTTATCGGAGCACGATGAAATGGGGGTAGAATCACGATCGCCGCCCCCAGCATCCCGGAGACTGAGGCTGGCCGGGAGGTCTCTTCCCGGGCAGCGGCAGCTTCTTGCACAAGCGCACTACGAACCGCGGCTTTCACTCTATATCGCTCTTTTCGCCTATCTCCTTCTCGCAACCCTGGCCTCTTTCTCCCCAATATATTTCATCTCCTTCTCGCGATCTTTCCCTACGGTGTCTCTTGTCTTTTTCACCCTTTTCGCTCCTCCGCTCCTTTTTCCATGCATTCCATTCCCTCCACCCCTGGCTGTGGTCTCGTACGCGGCGATCCAACGAGAATCCTCCACCACGATTCCTCTCGGCTACCAAGCTACCTCGAAGCTGGGACTCCTTTTGTTCCCTTGGAATCTTCGGTCGGGTCATGAATTTTTTCTCCTCGTGCATGCCATGTCCCCATTTTCGTTCCTGCTCCGTTCTGTTTTCTTTCCAACCTCGTCTCTCTTTCTTCTACTCTTCTTCCTCTTTATCCCCTTTTTTCTTCCATTTCCTCGTACAATCACGCGGAACTCCGGATGACTTCGTGTTGTTTTCTCGATTCAACGTCAATTACGGGCCAAAGGCTCACTCCTTGATTCGATCCGCGCTTTCCTTTTCAGCTTTTCCACGCGTTTCGTCTCCCGACTCTCACCGACGTTGCTCGTAATCGCGGTCACTGGGTTTTCGGAGTAGCGTCGCGAGCCCGCGTGCTTCGCCAATGGCAAATCTGTATCCTCGCAACAGTCGTTGCAAGTCGTTTTTACGCGACGAAAAGCAACGTCGGAGCTGATTCTTCGATCTTCTTCCAAGCCTTTCTCGCCGACCTCTTTTTAATCCACGCGTTTCGCGGAATCACGACAGCGGAAGTTGCAGCGCCAACGAAAATCCCTCTTTCCCGGTAGCCTTTTTCACCGTCTTGTCTCTGGCGACCGTGTTCATTCACACCCGCCAATGATAAACGCTGAATAAACATTCAGGCAACGTCCTCTTTTTTCCATTTTTATCCCCATCTTGCGTTATTTAAATATCCTTTCGCATCTATTTGCAGCCTCCCGGACGTGGTGGATGCTAAAGACCTGGCATCGATGCATTTACGAGCAGCCTTTGTACGAGCTCCTCCTCCCGCTCCAGCACAGTCGCTGTCTATGGTTAACAAGAATCGGTGAAGCACCCTTTGCCGGTAACTCGTCCTGCATCGTCGTCGTCAGGAGGGAGCCGTGTCTTTTGTCTACGTGAATTTCTGTATGGGAAACGCGTGCGCTATCGCGAATTCCCCTCGCGGCTCTTTTCGCGATCAATTCTCCCGAAAACTCGAGTACGCTATCATACTCTGTCATTCAGCATAAGATATCATTCGGCAAGATATCGTACTATACATGCGCCATTCGTACCATACACCCGGATTCTCCACAATCGTAAATTCGAAAAATAATTTCGTGATCGCCAGGGTAATAATATCTCGTACTGATCCTTCTTTTTTTTCCTATAGATCTGGTGGTCGTGTGTAATTCATTACCATTTAAGTTTCCCCCTCGAGTAGCAAAGTCTCACGGTTTGTTTCGTCGATATTTTACGATCACTTTCAACGCGTCTCCCTTCCCCTGTATCACGATACCTTCTCCATTGACTCGTAGATTCTCCCACTCTTCTTTGACGAGACCGCAAGATCGTGTCTCTGTTCCGATAAGTTTTTAATTCCATGAAACAGAGGCGAGGGGAGAAGCGGCGTGTTTCGCGAAAGCGTTCCCTGTAAGTTGAAAAAGTCCGGCGCGCACATTCGGCTGCGTTCCCACGGGAGGATCCGGAATTGTCAGAGGTAGGAGATCTGGATGAGGGCTGGCGAGGTGCCGGGGGTGAGGGAAGGGGAGTGATATGCTCTGTGGTTCTGCGACCCACTGACCCGCTCGATAACGCTACCACCGAGGTCAGTAACCTTACTCTACCATAAAATTCTCCATCGTACGACCCTTTTCGTACCGACTTGACTAGAACCAACCGTTGATTACGATTGCGATCGGAGATAATCTCTTGCCTCGTCGATGATTGCCACCAGCTTTGTGTCTATTGATCGTTCCACTTGTCTTTTATACAAGGTACCTACCAAGAAGTAGTCTTCTTGCTTCTCTTTTTCATCTCACGTTAGAATGGAAAATTTCTGGTAAATGGTTGAAGTGCATCGTTCCATGGTAACAAGAGATCATGGCAACTTCGTGGCAAGGGATTCGTTCCTCTGTTACATGGAGTTATGGTTCGTAGATGTGTTTTTCCGGTCCCGAAGGGTCGATGACCGGCTCGATGATCGAAATACTTGGCAACCATCCATCGAATCCACGAATGCCAAGCTCGATTATAGTTTTCCTGCTTTTTCTCTCGTTCGTCGGACAGGTTTTTCAGCCGTCCGGCAATGTATTGCTCGTAGGTACGTTGGCGAAGAATCTCGAGCGCGCAATCAACCTCGACTATTGCGGTAATCTGTACAAATGGTCGCGTGAGAATTATCGCGATGCGGCGTGTCACGCGATAGAGGGGACCATGGTGCCCTTTTTTTTTATTTTCGTTTTTATCCCTTTTCTTTCTTCCCAATCCCCCTTGCCTCGATCGACTCGAAGCTGACGTTAAGGGTGGAAGACCGCAGAAGATCGCCGGACGTGGAGTAACGCGCGGCGATCGCGTTCCCAGCGATGATCGGAATCAGGTCATCGATACGACGCAATACCTGTGTCCCTAGTATTTTTCTGCGTGCTGTAATATCGCGTTGCAAGGATTGCGACAGACCAGACTCACGCACAGCGAGTATTGATTTCGAGTCTCGCTGGCAGTGCTGCCACGATTCCGCGTCTCTAGAACTAAACCCTGGATGAGAGCTAGGGAGAAGGTCACCGAAATCGCGTCCCTTTCAAATTTCGAAAATTTTCATTTATTCGCAACGCGTAAGTAAGCTTTTATTCAAATCGATCGTGTTTCATCTCCGTTTACGAGACATTTACAAAAAATGTTAAAAATCTCTTTCTCCGCTGTCTCCTATGGTTTTCAAAATTTCCAACCTTTACAAATTTCGTTTCTTTCAGAAATTCATTGTCACGACAACGATCCCGTGGTTTTTGGATTTCAGCGATATTATTTAAATTTGTACGATGCAGTCGGACAATTGCTGGTTATTTGAAATTTTTCAATTATCCATGTATCCTTTTTCTTCTCCGAAGTATCCGATCCTTCCGAAGAAATTCGAGCAAGTTCGCTCGGTTTTTTGCCCCGATCGGTGCACCTCGAGGTCGTCGACGCAGCTTACCTTCTTCGGATGCACGTTGCATCGCCCGAGGGCTGCTTCAAGATGGCGTTCTTCTTTAACCGATGCATATTAACGAGGGTCAATCAGTCGTGCGGAGGTGGTTTTCTCGTACAACGAAGCGTTCAACGAGCCAGATAACGAAACTACGGAATTTCCTCCTCCCATCTGTTTTCTATCGAAACACGTAGTTTTCAAAGTCGATGCAAGTTTGCCACGTCGATCGCTCCCATTTCGAGAAACAGTCGAACCAACAACAGTCGATCACAAATTTCGATCGTGTCTTTACGCAAATTATACGGTCGCTTGACAAATTCGAATAACGAACATGGTTTCGATTCAGATTCACGCGAAACTCTATAGATCCTCGTTACTTCTATTATAGTCAAAAGATTGCTTGTTTACAATGGCTTCTCGGGTCTGTGAACCATTTCCCTTTGTAAACGCCGATACGATCTTTCCCGAAATAAACGATTGCTATATCACTCGGTTAAGCATGCAGACGCCCGTATCCCCATGAAACTTCGGTTACCGAAGTCGTAAAACGTTAAACCACGTTGGCTAATGTTATTTTCGGCCAGTCAAATGGTCGGTATCATGATCAGCAGTTTAGCGCTAGCGAAAGCACTGGAAACTTAACATGCCTCCACGTGTCTGTAATCACCTACGGTACTGTTCAAAAGTATTCGGACTCTTTCTTATTTTCGATTAGGTGTATTTAATTGTACGTACAATTCTAGACAAATTAAACAACAATGATTTTATCCTTTATAATCAGCTTAGCTGCGCGTACTAGCGTATTATAAAAGGATTTGATCGACTTTTGAAACCTTATACGTAATGAAATTGGTGTTTGTATCTGTCAAACCTTATAAAGGTTACTTGAGAAACTCTTTGTCATTTTGTTTAATTTTCGGGTTACAAGTCGGATTAAGAAGAGTCCTCTAAACCGATGTTTAATACAATCAATGTTATTTAAATAATGACATGTACGTAATACATACAGTAAACAATATTATGCTTATATTCTTAATAGATTATTAATTTGCTAGTTTGGCAACGAAAAGATAGTAAGCAACGCGTCTAATCTCTATGTGTGGAATCGAAAAATTTAAATCGAAAAATTGTCCAAGTTATAATTAAATACAGAACGATAATATAAATACGTTGAGGAGATTGGTTTGTTTAATTTGCACAGTTCGAAGATAGAGTATCTGTTGATGTTCAAAAAAACAGGCAATTTGTAAAATAATTTGTAAAATTCACCTACTGTTATTACAAAACGACCAAAGTGTCCGGATACTTATGATCGGTAGCGTGCTAGTTCCATTACCATTCGAGCCACGTGTGGATTATATTTAACCTTCCTTCGCGCGGCTATCGATATTTTTTTCCACCAACGCACGTTTCCGTAATGTCCTATTTTTATCGGTGCGTGGACGTCCGCGTGCAAAATGAAAAGAAAAGAAAAAAGAAAAAAGAAAAAGAGAGAAGAACGCAAAGAGGACGAGCAGGCACGCGTTTATAGGAAATCATGGATGGTACCGCAGGCATGTAAAGGCAATTAGACGACAGTCGCGAACGCGTTGTAAAACCGTCGCGTCTCGGCGAGACGTCGCGCGGAACGAGGCCCTCGCGAAGGCCTTTCGTCACCTCGACGATCTTAAGAATGCACTCGCAAGAATGTACTCGTAAGAATGTACTCACTTTGCGTTCTTTGGCAGTGTGCCAGTCGCTGGGCCAGAATGCGTGGGGGTGAGGCAGAGGGGTGGATTGTTCGCGTTCTGAGGCACCAGGGGTTGCCTCGCGTGAGCCGGTGACGTGTGCGAACCGTAACCGTCTGAATTCAGCTAAAACCAATGAATTAATCCCGGGTGCATTTTTATACAGCGGCTCACGAATGTATTTAAAGAAGTATTTTTCTATGAATATATTATGCGTGTCGTACGAAATATCTTTACACTTCGTTGATACTTTATCGATAGACACGACTATCGGGATTATGTTAATGGGATTTGAAACCAATCTGAAAACATATACAGAAGCTGTAAGATATTCAGTTCAAGTCGATACATATCCCGTATTGGTTAATGTATTTGAACAGTCTACTATTAATTACATACATTAGCTAGCAACTATATTTAACGAGGATCAGCCGTATTTAAAGAGTTAAAGAACTAAGATCGATAATTTGCTATGAAACAATCTGCTGATTACTAGCGAACGTTGGGTATATTCGACTTGGACAGGAAGCACAGTTTCGCGATGTATTATATATGCACATGCTCCAGATAGGACGATCGATTAGAGAACTGGTTCACTGGATGAAATCTCTTTTCTCGACAAACGACAAAGCTCTATCCCATTTTGAAAGATCGTCCCAAAGAAAGTTGGAGCACAAGTGATGAAACGTAAAACGTTAAGCAGCTAATTCAATGGACCAAGGTCGAAACTTACTTATTACAGCTACTTGTAATGTCAAGTTTCAGAAATCTTGACACGGTTTTGTTTGCTTCTGAGGAAACCCGATCAACGAGAAAGTGAAAGTAATCTCTAAAGTAAGGTGAAACTGGACGTGGACCGGTAATTTGATGGAAGCCCGTGAAGTTCACGTACCTTGACGACCGTGCCGATGAGCGAATCAGGCGGCATTTCCGGAGGATCCGGTATCACTCCGGGGTTGGCGTGGGCAGGATAATCGTTGTGAAGATTGGGCTCCTTGACAGGAGTGCCGTCGACCCGCTCCATGTCCAGGCTGTCGGTCGGTGTCGGCTGCGAGAGCAGGCGCTCCTTCATCTCGTGCAGATACGGACACCGCTGCATCTCTTCAGAGTTACTTTTCGGTCGATCTGCAAAGTAATCAGGTATCGACCGGTTAAGAGACGAAGCAAGAAGGAAGCTCGTTGCTTGCTTTAAACTCGATCGTAAACGATAACGTTGACATCGATAGGCCGGCCGTGTCGTGGCCATCGTGTCTTTCGCAAGGGATATCATTAATTATACGCCTCGTGAATAATGCATCAAAACTATTAATCGACCGTTCGTCCTCGTTTCCGGTCCTTCACGGCCGGTAGTTACGATTCGATCGATATTCCCGAGATCGTCGTATAACGACGGCTACTCGGCCGTTATGTCCGGTACAATGGAATCAAGCGACGAAGAGATGACACCCGCGCACTCAGCCTCCGCCAATCCCTCTGGAATTAGAACCTTCTCACCTCGTTAAGTTTCATCGAACGCGTATTTGTCCCGACCTCGTGCACCGCGCCTCTTCCACACGATTCGCTTATTTACTCGAACAGTGGCACTCTTTGTGAGGGACACTCTGCGCGAGGATCATCTTAACACATCATCTACCTTTTCTCCCTCTTCTCTCCATTCCATCGACAACTAGTCGTCTGACGGCGAATATCGAGCACATATTCTTCCTCGTTAATACAGGAGGAATCGATAGGAGAACTGGAAGTTCAGGGTTCACGAAATCGCCCCTGCGTTAACCTTCAACGTTGAACTTACTCGACATTACGGTGTCCATCGCGTGCCAGTCGAGCAAAAGGACCCGATCGACGAAAAACAAGAACTCGAACGATCTCGATCGCGCGAAATCGAGAGTAGGCCGTGATCGATCGGCCGGGACAATCGAGCCGTGGGACGATAGCGTAAACGCGATCGGATCGGCACTGGTTCAAGGGGAAGTCTGATCCTCGCCGAGTACGCGACATGCTCTCTCCCCATAGCAGAGATCGCCAAACATGGCACTGCCGATCGGCCATCGAGCGGTCCGCTAGTCACGTGCGTTCATCTTTCCGCGCGGCCACGCTTCGAGGAACTTGATGAGCACGAGACGGGAAAACGAATGAGAGCCATCGAACACGCATCGAAGCCTGCTCGAGTTCTTTTTACGTTATCATCGAGTGGCGCTGCACGGTGTAGCCGTATCCAGCGGGACTTTCCATTAATTACGTTACGGTGATCTCAATCGTCCGTTACATTTTTTGGAATTTCAGCGTAGAGAGTTTTTCTATTTACTTTTCCTCGTTTGGAATATAATTGCGTTAAATTTCAATTGGCGTGATGCTGGTTGTATGGCTGACAGACGCAAGCATTGCAAATTGGTTTAAGAATCGATAGTATCCATAATATTATATAAGTAAAGTATGATACGAGGTACGAGGAACTTTATTTAAAGTGCTGAGTGCGAGTCAGCTTTAACTTTGAAGGGTTCTAAAAAATGTATAATTGATGCTTTCGAGGAATAAGGTGTACTCAGGTCTCAGTGACTATCTGTTGAAAAATTTCATTTCGGATTCTGAAGGGTTTAGTCGTATTAGGTTATCCGGAAAGTTTCTTTCGTTTTATGAAGAAATAATAGACGCACAACGTTTCTTGTTTTATATTATTTTGTCGAATTACATAGGATCGATTTTGTTCTGTTGAGATAAACACCGCGACATTTCACACACTTGGTTTCACGTTTGTATGAAGGTGCATTACTGCAAAAAACACGTTTGCGAAAGAGAGACATTTTTCGGACAACTTAATATTTATCTGACAGTAATTTATCGCGAATAAGAGAAATTTGTCATTAGCTTAAAGGTTCTAAATAGATTGATAAGATAATATTCCGTCATCTCATAATATATTGTACGTATTAACCTAATTATGAAACGTACAAATTTCATCGTATTTGTCGATTAATAATTATCTGCCGCCTTCTGGAACTATGTTACTCTTGGGTTCTGCTTTTGAAAAATTATTAAGATGTTAACATGAAATGTTCGCTTACTCTTTTGACACTTTACACTGAGAAGTTTAATTACTTTGCAGACTTTATACTGAAAGTCTATCAGCCATATTTCAATTAATTCTTTAATTAGTAATTATCTGTTAATCATCAAACCCGTGCCATACCAATCGAGGATTAATATCGATAATTTCCAAGCCATTGTTTCGCTTATTACTCGAAACCACATCTATTAAGAGAGTTCTTTCTCAAAACGAATATTTAATCGAAATCAAATCGACGGTTCTCTTAATTAGAAGCGAAATCGGAATTTACAGGTGAGCGGTACACGACAAACAGATGGGGCAAACAGAAGAAAGTAGATATCGGTCGAGGATGAATTTTTAATGTTTGCTCGGTGTTCGAATTACGGCTCGCATCGAAATGGCACGGTTTTCCGGCGAAAAGCTATCGATTCTTGAACGCGCCGCTAAATAGGTCACTCGACGCAGCGCAGGTAATTAGCGGGAGTAGCGAGTTTACGTAAGAACGGGTTGCTGTGCGTTTTGCAGGTAGCAGCGTTTCGTGAACTCGACGAGTCAGATTTCTCAGTTATCTCGTTTTCGCGAATAGGTGTCGATTGCTTCGGGTATCGCGCGATTAACTGGGTCATTTGTTTCTGTACTGTTTTACTCTTGCGATTCAGCTATTTACATTATATATATGTATGTATGTGTGAACTCTTCCTGTATCTGTATTCAGATGTCTCCAATTATTTTTAAAAAGAAACGGACTAAAATTACATATTAAAGTCAACGAATTCTCGCCTACGAATTCTCATTCGTCTATATTTACCCTACGATGTTGCCAGCACAGATTTTCATAGGGAAAAATTATCGATTATCGAACGTTGTTGTGCGTGAAGTTAACGGAAGCAGTTATTTATATCAGCTAAGGGAACCGATGACACCAACGTGAATAATAAATGAGCTCGTCGAACAAAGCTCGTCTCTCGTAGTGCTTGGAATACAATATACATTGTATATTGTATTTTGTATATTAAATATATCATTTAATATACAAAAAGAGAAAAAATAAAAAATAGTAGATATTCACCAGGAAACGTAAGACACGGATCGCTCCAGTGTTTCGACGTTACGTGATTTTCTAAAGTAGCTTTTCTTCTAGAAATATCGCTTAAAACGAAACCTGACGACACTCTTATTTTTAGTCTAACGGATATTATTACCAATTGTTACGATTCAGATCGCTCATTTGCAGGTATACAGCGTGGAAGAAATTAGACGAAGTGAAGTGTCGTAAGGAACGAACACTCATCGAGGTTGTTAGTTCATTGACAACGCCACGTGTAAATGTTTGCTTGCTGTCGCAAGCTAGGAATAAATTACGGCTACGAGCGTGCAATTGCAACCGTCGAGCGCATACTAAACCATTTTCTCGACATGATTTGCATCCGTCGTTTCAGCTACGAATCTAACGTCCTTTCGTAGAATCGCGATCTTGTCACCGGTATTTTCGTACGTTTAGCAGAAGTTTATATTTGTATCGAGATTCGACTGTGATTTCGATCGACATGGAATGGAAACTACGTTCGGTGTATGGGCAGCGACGATGAAATTTCAAGGTGATTCGCAAAGCAGGAAAACGGCAAACGCTTGAATGAAACTAGAAACGTGGATAGGAGGGTAGAGGGGGGAGGAAGGGTGGTGAAAGCGAGGCTGCAGTTACTGACCTACCTCGAGTCACGATTGCAAGCTATCTCTACGAAGAGGCGGGCAAGAAGAAGAAAATACTACTGGCGGAAGGGTGGCAACGACCGACCGCAACGTAAATACACGGCAGCATCTCGAGAAAGGAACAAAGGAGGGTCTAAGGGGACGATGAAGCTGCCGAGAAAAAGACTCGAGTCATCAAGAGATACTTCGTCTTTTCCATTTTCTGTCTTTTGTTTAGTTAGCGTGATTAAACGTATGATACAGGGAAGAAGTGAGGGGCGAAGTGGATGACACGTAGATAGCGGAATCGTCGGTCTAATCGATCAATTTGTTGGAAGAAAAGTTAAAGGGGTGGCGTGACGCGTATCGCGAGTACGAGCTCCCGCTTTGAACGTGGTGTTGAATCGTACAAGGGGGAATTCAACAAGTGCAGCAACGGCTAAATGGAATAATCGGTCCGGTTAGAGCAAGCACGGATGGGGTGGAACGAGCGCGAGAAAACGCGGTGCTAGTCGGCACTGAGAACACTCGCGATCAATTTTAGGCCGGTCGTTGGTAAATCAGCGGAGAAAAGGTGATCGAGCTTTGACGGAGAATCGATGGCGGTCCGATATAAACAAAGAAGACGAGGAGGAGTTAAAAAGGAATACAGAGAAGTAAAGTAATCGGAAAATCCTTGGTTACCTGTGTGCGAGTAAGGCTGATACAGGATTCTAACGCGAACCCGCCGGCAGCTAGTTTGTTCCCCGATAACTGACCTATCCGAACGCGCGTCCGGGTGACGCCGCGGCGTCGCGGTGCCCACTGCAAGCTCACGTTCCATTCGTTCTCTCTCGAGACGCGATCGCGAGTCGTGCTGCTTGCCTCCTATTCTTGCACATCGCCGGCTATATATTTAGAAATCCGCGGTTCGTCGGCGTCACAAGCTTTAATCACGATCCTCGGGGGTCGGCTATCACTGTTCCTTCTCCTTCCTATATATTTTTCCTCCCCCTTTTATTTGCCGCGCACTATCCTTATCCCTCTTTTTCCCCCTATCCTCTCCGTACGTGCTGACTCCTCCGTCGTTCCTTTTCCACCTCCAGTTCGCTCTGATTGTTCGCCTTCGTTCCCGTTTCGGCAGTCGGCGTGGTATGTGTCTCTCTGTCTATTCACGTGTGGCGAACGAAACGGAAAAGGACACGTGTGCGTACGTGTGCGGGTCTTAGGCGTGTGACACGTGCGAGCCAGCTCGGCAAATGTGGAATTATTTCTGCCTTTTGCCACATACCCCCTACCTGCCTCTTCCCACGCTACCTTGTTTCCCCCTTCCTTCGTACCTGCCTTCGAACGACGCTTGCTCGCTCGTGAGCCCGACGACGGCGTCGACGCCGATACCGGCCGCCAGAACGCTCGACGGCCATTCCGCCATTCTACGCGATTCACCGATCGCTATTACAGATCTTCTCTTGTCAGCGAACGCGTTCACCAACCCCACCCCCGTTAGTATCCCCCTCTTCGTCATCGATCCACGTTAGCACCGCTAATGGAACACCGGGATAGGAGACTTAATTTACTCTCTTGTCGCTTTTCAGATCTGAGAACAATTCGCGTGCGCGATGGATATCAGTTTTTTCCACGGCTCCCTTTTGTTTCTCATCCCGACGGGTGCCCCCTGGTTCGCGTTAACGTTCAGAATCGACAAAATGACGCGTATTTTATTAGAGTCAAGGGATCGATGACGCTTCGTTCCTTCCGGGTCATCCACTTTGTCTCTCTTGCTCTCTCTCTCTTCTTTTTTTCATCCTATTTTTTTCCTTCCGTGACTACGCTCCATATTTTCGCCTCACGTTCTTTCGAATATCGAATCCTATCCGCGCTTTCAATCGTAGCCAGATTAACGAACACCCTCTGGAATTGCTCGAGGGCGACGCGTTCAATCCGCCCGGTGCACCGTGAACGTACGTGTAATCACAGACTCCTCGAGTCCCTGCAGGTCACGTAAATCCTTTAAGCGTGTGCACACAGATCAAAGATCCCGAATGCGTCCCGGAATAGCGTTCCTTTCGGTCCAAGCGTATCAGTGATCGTGCTCTTTCTTTGGAGTTACCCCATTGTCGATCCGAATACTGTAATGGATCGAATTCGATGCTCGTTTAGAACCTCTGAGACCGGAATAAACCGCTAGGCCGATATCGATCGATCGATAGAGCCGGCTAATATATTCTCTATTATGAGACCGTCGTCGTACTCTCGATGGAATTCTAGAAACGTGATCGCCAATTACCATATTGTCGAACGACTAAAGAATTCCGTGTAAATCGTTAATATCGTCGGTTGATGCCTAATTAATTTCTTCTTTCCACGATACTCAAAGCTAACTGTGCCGCTTACTTTCTGTGCCCGAGCTCTCGCATTTGAAATATCGATAGCCCATGGAGCTCTTCTCTGAACGAGTCTCGATATTCCTTTTTCCTCCGTCTTGTTCTCGTTTATTAATATTCCCTTCGTGCTCTCGTTTCGTCGCGATTTGTTTGAATGTTTTGTTTCGAGCTCGAGAGAGAACCTTTCGCTTCCATAGCTTTTCGATTCAATTTCGCGTATCGACTGGAACCCTCATCCCCTGACTCTGTCCTCGCCTGTTTCCCCCTTCGTGTACAAACGTCTCGCGAGGATAAAGCGCCGAGGACACATCGAAAATCGTCGACCCGGAATAAGCTCTCCTCCATATTTGAAAGCGCGCGATAAACGAGATTTCTTCTCGAACAACTTCCTGGAAATGGCGGATTTGAAACGAACCGACGAGCTCGAACGCTCTTTCTCTCTAATCGAGCTGCCACAGTGACACGCTCTATCGCGAGTAATTTTAATTATTCCTGGTTGTTTCACCGTGCACTGATTACTCGATTCTTAACGCATCGAGATACGAGGTAACGACACGAAGTGGAGAATTAACGTCAGAACTGAAAGGGGTCGTAGAGGCTAATCGCGGAAGTATATCTCCCCTTGAAAACAAGCGGCAGCGATATTGTAAGGATGCAATTACGAGCCAACCTTTCTTCGCTGTCAACAATTATTTCCTTGCCACCGATGTAAGACGTTCGTCCGCTCAAGTTTTCACGCAAACTTTGTTTTCTTTCGCGACCGTCCGCGATAGCCTGCGCGCGACAAAAAGACCGAGCATAGAAATGCGCGTCGTTGAACAGAGAAATGGAACTCGACTCCAGCGAGCGGCTAACCCAGTTTCTTACTGGCGCATTTAATTTAAACTGCGAGATCACCGAAGCGCGCCAGCTGTGTGCATCCTTCGCACGTTTTTACGAATCCGTGTCTTTTTAATCTGTCGTGCTTGAACGTGGCAACGAATCGCGAGTGAAAGTTCGTTGTTCGAGCTCGGTCGGATGTTGGCGGCTACGGAAGCCAGCAATTGCCAAGCGGCGAGAAGTTGCGACGTTGAGGAGAACAAAGTGGGCATGTAATTAAAAATGAAGCACGCTCTCCTATGGAATCGCGCCGCGCGTGGAGATCCTGTCGTTTCTCGGCTTCCGACATTCGTTCTCGCGTTCATCGAATTCCAGCCTCTTAAATTCCTCCACGTTTCGCTGACAACGCGATTCTGTGTCCGGAAAACGCACAAATTTTTTCGAAAATTCTGCTTACGGTGTTATCTAATGAAAAAGGGAATGCATAAAGTAGAGTGTTTTGAGAAACAATAGTTCGACGAATAATGAATGACGCGTGGAAGAGAATCGACAATCTTCGGGAAGGAAATTGACTCGCGCAGGAAGTCCGTGTGTGTGTGTGTGTATATAGGAATTGGCTTGATGTCAGCCGAGCAACACGTATCGGGTTGGAAGGCAGCGAGAAATCTCAATGAGCAGTCCATACGAGAATGCACGGTCACAGATATGTAGTACGGTAGTCTCGGAGAAACAAAAACATCGCGAGGTTATCGCGCCGGCTCCGCCCGTACTCGCGTCCTCGAACCTGATCGATATGCCCGCCCCTTCGACGTTCTCGGAAAATATCGACCGAGTCCTGAGTATTTCGGCTCCATAAGCTGCTGCTTTTAGTATATTCTACCTTTTCCCTCCTCTTGATTTACCCCTCTAATATTCTCTTTCTATATCTCTACCTCATCGGTAGAAACCGCCAATAGCAATATCTTGATAGAACTGTTTGCGCTCGATTCACTCGTTTCTTTATCCAGAGGAAATTACCAGTCACTCCGAACTTGCCTATTTTTTTTTTTTTTTTTTTTTAGTATAGTTCTCCCTTTTTAGTATAATTTTCTAGCTACCCGAGTCTCTGGAAAAAACATTTCCTTATTTACGACAGTTCGAACGAGCGAAGTATAGGTTAAGAGACTCGAAATAGGTTAGGACGCACCACCCTTCGCAGCATCCCCCGAATTTTACCACTCTCCTATTTTCGTTTATATCGTCGTAAGAGAAACATCCACTCGTGAGAAGTAGCACGTAAACCAGCCGGTCAACTACGATGTTGCTGTATACCACCCTCGACATGCCATTATCGATATCTCATACTCCATCCTCGTCTTTCTCGAACGCGATTCTATCGGATTTAATCTGCAGATAATTTCCTATCCAGCTTTCCTCTGCCTTATCGAGCTTGTCCGCTTTTCGAGCACACGTTCTCGCGGCGGCTTTTACGCAGGTCGGTACCATAGTAGGGTTAGGGGAAGGGCAGGGATCACAAGCCTTGTCTAAGGTCGAACACGAAGAGGGAGGCTTACGGTGGTCCTGTTGGTGGAGGTCGTCGAGGATAAGGAGGCCTGGAAGCCGGCAGCGGCGTGGTTCCCGGCGCGATACGCGGCGTCACAACAATCGGACGCCGGAAGCGGCAGTGACGGCGGCAGCGGAGGCGGTGGATCGATTCGGTCGGCCGGTCGTGAACCTCGAAAAACCGTCACGCCGAGCTGCTGCCGCGGTATCCGACACGAAACACGGCCAGACTGCATGGCGACCACCTGTGAGCTTCGTGCCGGCGCCGGCGTCGCGACGCCCATGTACCGTCCATCGACCCAACCGCGCCACCGACGAGATACCGCGACCTCGCTCGACCGAACCTCCGCACCCGGGACCAATTCGAGATTCGCGCATGAAACTGCGTAAACCGTGGTCTGTCCGGATTTGAATTCTGGATATTGTTATCGTCGTCGTTGAGGGATGAGCAAAGTGGTTCGCTCTTCCGCATCGTATTACACATGCGAAAAAAACAGATTACGGAAAGGAAATATCAGTACCATACGCAATGACAAAAGGATGCGAAGACGTACGATGGAATATAATTTATGAAACAGATGAACCTGGATGAACCGTGGCATCTTTGGAATCGAACTTTTAAAATAAAAATAGGCGATTTTGAGACAAATGAAATTTTTGGATATTTTTACTTTGAACAAAGAAAGGTTGTTCAATCTACAGTTACGGTTGAGAAATATTAAGCATCGCTCAAATATAAAACAATTGCTATCGGCACGCGCGATTTCTCGTTTCGGTATTCTGTTGAAAATTTTCTTGACGCGTTAAAAGTTTTCTTGTTCCTTGAAATAAGATGGAGATTGAAATATAAAAATTCCAGGATTTCGGTAGAATTCGAAGAAAGTAACAGAATGTTTTCCTTTGTTGAGTATAAAGTTTGATGATTCAAGATAAGATGTAATAAAATTATACTTGCGACAGCACGGTTGCTTCCGGGAAAATGGAGTAAGCAATAGCGCGTCTATACACTGTTACGAGTCAGAGAATCGCGCACGCCTATTGTTTCGCGATTCCGATGGAAGCAAAACATTCTACTTTTATTCGGGTTACGAGTTCATTCGATCCAATTTACCTTTAATCGAATCAAAAACGTTCGGTTTTCTTTCATCGGTGCTCCTTTCTAAGGAAACAGAGGATCGTCGGACTATTCGGTTCGCGTTGCCGTTTGACGATTCGGAATGCCATTCTTCGCTATTTTCGCTCTTTTGACTATAGCATTAACAGTCGTAAATTCAGGCACCGATGTTGAGCGGCTTTGGGACGCCGATATTGTGGCAGAGCGGTATCGCGCTCCCAAGATAATAATCGCAGTAGTTACGATGATTACAACCGCCATTGTTCTTCCCGTCCGATATTATCCGCTTTCCGCGCTTCTCGCTATTTTCTGTCGGTTCGACGAAACGGCGAATATGACGCGGTGCTCGGAAGAAAAAAAAAAGATATAGGAAGGGGAAGAATGGGAAGGAAAAAAATGTGTCGAAGAGAGAGAAGTTTGAAGGGAAAAAACTGGGTCGTTGGGATGGATGGTGCGCGGCAATCGGGAACAACAGTCGTCGAGTTTTCCGTGCGTTTGCTAGTTCGCTCGATATTCCAACAAACGAATGTTTAGACCAGTTGCGAGATCGTCGCGGAGAACCGACGAGGTTGTGAAATAGGAGATGACATTCGATCAGATCCCACGTTCGTCTTGGGAAAAAATTCTATTACGACGGATCTATTACCGTGGGTTTATCCGAGTGGTTCTCGCGCGACGACGAACGCAACTAATGCGAGTTTTCACCAGATCGCGGAAAGCGTCGCGACCGAAGAACGAGAAACGAAGAACGTGTATTTTCGACGAAATATTCTGAGATTAAAACTTCAGATTTTCGTATAATAAATCACTGAGATCTCCTGTTTAATCGTAGCCTTCAGAAAATAATGTTAAATTGAAGATCTGTACGTCCTTAAGGATGTTACAATATTCCGTGACTCTACTATTTTTATTAGTTTCTTACCTCCATAACGAATTTCGATCTCGTTTCACAAAAAAAGATCAATGAAAAGATATTCACTGTGAAAACTTGCTCCTTGATGAAGCCACGCGATTAAACTTTCGCTCACTGACGGTCTAAGAATTTTCACTGAGAAACGCTTTTTTCGATTTTCCTTGAAATTATCGCCTGGATACTGCGTGTCGAAGTACGAGCAACTTTTCATCCGACTTCCCCGACGTCAGCCCTCTCGAAACGCGAATCTCGTAATTGTGAGCCGCGTCGCGAGGCACTCGCGTCGCGATTGGCGGCTCGAACGCGAATAATCGTGGTTTTATGATGGGCGCCCGATACTTCTCTCCTTTCTCTTCGCGAATCGTGGCTTCCCCTCGGCTCTTGTCGCTTCACGCTTCCCGCGTCCACGAAATTTTGCACCATCGATCGGTACATGCACTTCTATCGAATATTTCCGCGTTACGCTAGTAAAATATTACGAATACATCTGACAAATTTTAGAAAGCGAAACGAATCGCTTCTGCTATCGTCGAGATTCGTGTTCTCGTTGTCACGTTGAATTCTTGCGATTCGTGTTGTAACACGAGACACAAGCGTTCTATCTATTAGCTCGTGTCGAATCGAGGTACGAATTGTTAAGGGGAATTTCCAGTCTGAAAATTCGCGTTGTCGTTGTTCTCGGGGGACGAAGTTCCCAGGAGAAACTCCAGAACTTTTTTTTCCTTTCGCGACTTTAATCTTGAACGCTGCAAAGCGTCCTTCTGTACGACAAGATTCTTTGATGTGTGTCGGTCGTCACCGAGTAGGTGCCTTTGTCATCCAAGTCTTCGACTCGAAGCGAAAAGAACGTTGTGTCGGATTAGACGCATCTGTATCTAGCTCTAGATCGTATCAAAGCTGTCACAATTGAGACCTAACGATTTATGCAAACACGAGTCATTCAGAGAGAAATTTCGCTAAGATGTATAATTTCAAAAGACGCATTCATAAATTCTTAAATTTTGGAAGCTCTGAATTTCTAAAATCTCTGGTTCTTTATTAATCTTTCGCGAACTAAATAATTCGTTTTTGACAATTTGTAAGAATTCTTTCGAATTTCATACGAGGATATTTCACGATCGTTCGAAAGAAAGAAGAGTGTGTGTTCGCGGCAGGTCGGCCATCCCTTCCCACATTACATTTTCAGCCCCCTCGTCCAACTTCTCCACCGACCTCAGCACAACGGTTCAATGCCACGGCCCGATGAACCTAGACACCCGGTATATACGCGTGCACACATACACACACCCAATTTCGCGTACGTATTCGAACGAGACCGTGGTTTTTATTTGCCGGACCTTGACTCGATTTTTGGCTCCTGAATCGTTGTCGGTACCGAAAGGTCAACAGATTTCGAGTTCGCGGCTTTTCGCCACAACGAGAGCCTTAATGGCGGGAACGCGTTAATTGGTCGCTATCGATTACGGGCTTTTTTCACGAAGATTGCACGCATCCCACAGAACATTTAATCCGAAAAATATACACTTTGAAAAAATCGAAATTAAGCGCGACTGAAGCTTTCTTAAAGTATTTTACAATTTTCTGTATGATAGAAATGTGCACTAGGAATCGATGAAAAAGTGGAGACGATAGGCGTGCGGCAAAGCAGAAACGATCAATCGCTAATTAACGCCGATCTGTCTGTCACGTTCGTTTATCGATTAGCAGAACCTAATCGAACAGTGTTACGCAAGTAAATAGCTCGACTTCCGATGCTATTATCCCGCCTGTTATGTACTTACGCCGGTACCTGATGCGTTCGTTACACGCGACTAGCTTGGAGATCGATAAAGCTCGCGTGGAAATTGTTTTGCTGTAAAAAGTCGTTGACCGCGAAAGCGTCGCGGAATCGAAATTCACGTCGTTTAGTTCTTTTTTCTTTTTTTATCGCGTTGTATTCGCGCTTTCCGCAACCGATATGGCCAAGCCATAAATTCTCTAATTGGCCATGATCGCGTCCGCCATAAAGCAATTGTAATGCGATTCGAGTTTCTGCCCGTAATTAAGGTTAGGAACGACAATTATATATGCAGTTCATTAATTTCTTCAAAATCCAGTTTGTTGGAATCTTCGTGCAGAGACGTCAAACAAACGAGCGTTGCTGCAACATGCTGAGCGTTTCGCTGAACAACTTATAGAGTGCGTCATTAGATAGAGGAGCGCGGGAAAAATTTACGGTCGCGTTTCGTTCATCGGCGTTTGCTCAATGAACCAAGATTCCTTTTCCGTGTCTTTCATCGACGAACGTTTTGATACAAAAATAGAAAAGGCGATTGTATCTACCATTGTCTTCTCTCATTTACATGATTTTCGGCTGACAAGTAAACCGTGTTAAATAGACCGTCATTCAGGACGAAACTAGATATCCAGGCAAATAGAAAACAGGCACGCGCGCGGACGAGGTAAGCAAGGGGGAAAACAGCGTAATCAAAAAAGCCACTCAACGTGCACTTACGCGAAGCGTACTCACCCGTCCATTAAGCAACAACGATGCGCTCGTAGAACGCCATGAGTCGCGGAGATGGCCCGATTCAGTTTTCACCCCCGTATTCTATCTTCCCGCGAATTCTATCTTGTAATCACGTTCTCCCTTCTCGTCGTCGGCCGAATGGAACGGTAGTACTATGTCCAGCGACACGCTGCCACGATCTCACCAACTGTTCGGTTATTTTCCTCGAGCAACGTGCTTCCTCTGCGGCATTCGTCGAATGTAAACAAGGTGTTCGGAGCTTGCGCTGTGCCCGGAAGCTTCGCCGCGAACCACACAGACCTTTCTGTCCATGCACGCGACTTCTACGCTGCTTCTCTCTCTCTCTCTTTCTCTTTCTCTTTCGCACTCTCTCACTCTCTCTGTTTTTCTCTCTTCCACGTCCGTCTTTTCTCTCCTTTTTCCTCTTTCATTCACCTCTCGCGTCCCTGTCCAAGCAAGCTTACGGTTGGTCACCGTCCTCGTCACACCCTCTCGTAACCCGTCTTTTTCCCATCAACGGGAAACGCTCCCCCTTCGGAGCCTTTCTGCGTGTTACGGTTCGTAGTTGGAGAAGTTCGGTCGCTTTTACTGTCGCTGCCGCTTCGTCCCCGTACGATCCATGGCGCTGTAATGGCGACGCAACGGTTATGGGGGTCGCCGTGCGCGAAGCCACCCCCATGCACGATGGGGAAGCACGATCAATACCTTAACCCCCGCGATACGCTTTTCCACTCCGTGACGCTTGCCTGTCCCCCGACGATGTACCTAGCCCGCTCACCCTGCAACTCTCTATTTCTCTCTCTCTCTCTCTCTCGCTTTCTCTCTTACTTTCCCTCTACTCTGTACACTCGGTTCTCTGTATCGAATCGCACCGGTTGTCGACGAGACTCTACCTCCCGCTTTTATCGTCGACCATCCGTCGCTATTCTTTGTCGCGCACAGCGAAACTTTCTGTATCGCGTGGAGCATCGCGACCGACCTGGAACCTCCTCCTCGCAAGCAGTTGGAGTCTAGCGGCAGAATGAATGCGACCGGTGGCTCTTTATCTTCCAGCGATGCAATTGCGTCGGAGGGCGGCCTCGAGTGGCCAGAGCAACGGATTAATCGGAGCCAGAGAACTTCGAGGACGCTCCCCGAGTCTCTCGTCTCTGCCGTGTGTCGGAAATTCGTTTCTCGCGCTATAGGGTGCGATTATTTGGACGTCGTTTACCACTTCGGCTCCCCGTATCGAATTTTTAACCCCTGGTCTGCTCGATTTTATCGAATTTTATTTCAGCTGGTTTGGCTCTCACGATTAACAACAATTTTGAAATTCCTGAATAACACTTGGTTAAAGCGTTCTACCTTTGTCGATGTCGAATTGTAAATTGGAAAAACAGTTGAAAGGGTGCGTATAGTTGGCGATCGAATTTCTACGTGTTCTAGTGGCATTTCGATGCTGCACGGTCGTAAATTACCGGACACTGTACAAGAGTGATGGAAAAATCGCTTTTTCCGTTCATAGATGTAAACCGACTAGCTTCGGTTTTCGACTGTAGGTACAGGTTTCAAAGGACTCGGATATTCTTTCCTGGGTATTGATTTTTTCCATTACGATTTAAACGGGCTCCAGTAACGATGGATACGAGAGCGTATTACGAAGAGTTTGGCGGCTAAAGTACACCCTCGTCGAAGCGACGGGAGCCCGACAACGCCCAGGAGGGTTGAATTTAGCCCTTAATTACGGGGACCGGCTCACGAACGATCAGCCACCAGAATGTTTGGCTCGTCGAGGGTTTCCTCTATCGCGCTTCACCAGATGCTTCGTGCTTACCATGAGAGACGATCGTCCTGATTTTTTTTTTTTTACACAACCTGTATCATTAAGAGGAATCCCACTATTCGTTTCCTGTATAATTTCGTTCCTTCGTTCGAGCATTTAAAATTTGATTCGTTTAAAATATAATGCCGATGTATGGATACTTGTCGATGTAGGTTAAGTCCATCGAAACAAACGTAGCTACTATCGTGAACGCTATTAATACCGTTATTTATTATTTGCTGTTTGCTATCGAAAATCAAAAATATCTAGAAGGGCGAAGGAGCGAACAACGAGCAAAGAGAGCAAGGTACACACCAACGATCCACTTGCGAGTGAACATTATTGCAGGCGTGTAAAGGGTCGTTGTGTTCGCATGCTCTCTTGTGCAACGCTCTCTTACCCTTCTCACACGCGTGCCGCGATAAAAATGAGCTGCATGCGTGCTGTGTTTTAAGATGTGTCTCCGATTTTATTCAACGCCCAGCCGCCTTCCCTCCGATCCCACTCTATCGTCCGTGTTAATTCTCCTGCGTGTGCAGATCAATTTGCGAATTCACCTGATCATTTAACTTAATCCCGGCAGGACGAGTGTCATTTGTTAAATCAAGAAGATGAAAAATATATTATTTTCGTTCAGTTGATTCACCGAATGTTCAATGGTTTAGGAGATATTTGTAATAAAGAATATATATTGCTTAATTGTTGTATCTTTGTTGCAAGAAAGAAAACGAAGGAAAAAAAATACAGCGAGTGTGTAAAGACGCATACTTACCATCGGACATGATGACGAACAGTGATCACCGGCTCTTCGCAAACATTTTATGATCACTGCACGATTTTCTTGTAACAAACTCACGATCAGTTCTCGAGACCTATAAAAACGTTCGATTATTCGCAAGAATTTTCTGTCTGGTACGAATGCTGATAAGAACTGTGTTTCATGAACGTGCTCGCGAATAGTATGCACGCTGCACGCAATTTGCAATCTATCGCGGACAGCGAGGATGCAAGATGTTTAATGAGGTTACTGGATGGTTCTGCAGGTGCGATAGATTACCGCCATGAACGATCGTGCTATAAACCTTATGGCGCCAGGCTTCTGAATGACTACTTGCTACATACGTATGTATAAAAGATAGTACTTAAAAGCGGAGAATTATTAATCGAACACCGTTCTTCACTTTTAATTCACAGCGTTATAACTATCAAGGTATCCATCGACGTTTCATACGAATTCAAATGCTTTTCAGTGATTTTATTTTTTTATCATTTTATCATAAAATTTTATTTCGCCAGCATCATGTATATCTTAGAATATAAACTGTAACATTAAAGATAAAACTAAAATTTGTCAGTTTTCCAATAAACTCCAATAAATGACAGTATACATAGAGTTTAAAGCACTGTATTGTATCTGAGAAATATAAAATGGTATTTAAATCTACTATAAATAGATTTATATTGTTTGTAAGGGATTGAAAATACTATATAGTATTTCGGTATATTTGTTCTTCTGTTCTTCGAAATCTTTTCCTTCTACTCTGATCTCACATACTTAATATTCTTCTAATTCTAATCTCATGTATAATAAGAAAAAAACAAAGAAGAAAAAGAAGAAATTCATTTGTACACGTAGAATTACGCGATTATGTAATATTTTCCACGCAATCTCATTCGATTCGTACAAATTGACATAATACGATTGCTCATTACGTTACGCGACAAGGCCGCGGTGGTTTGCATTATGAGACTTCGATGCAACTATGCATATGGTCCTGCTATATCGTACTAGCTTCGCTGAAACTTTCCATTAATTGCATAATTAAGCAAATGGGGACGCAAAGGTGTACTAAGTGCTTCGTCTCGAAACTTCAACGATCTTACACAAGATTTTGGGCAACTGCGAAGATGACGGAGTTACAAGTAGATGAGAACAGATTAGAAGTCTAGATGACGGAGACAAAGTTATACTCACCTTATGAACAATTAAGGCGACTTCCTTATTAAAAGACCACGCACGTAACACGGAAACCAGTTGCATCCAGTGTACACGAAGGATGCATCGATATACGCACGTTAACTGAAGCCGTTTCGCCGACTGACCTTGTCCATTTTACATAGCCGCGACAAACGAGCGTGATTAAAGAGGAATTAATTAAAAAGCTTCGCGTCTATGACGCGAGGCTTCGCGCTATCATACTTCTTTACACGCGAATACATTCTCGTATTTAGAAAATTTCGATTTCCTATGCAAAAGATTGTTTTATAACAGTTCCGCACGCGAACATAACTGCGTAAATACTATACGAACATTTGTGCACTCGAGGATAGCATAGACGAGAAATCATGGCCGAGAATGCTCGATTTAGATGCATTTTGCTCGGTGAAAGTCGCGTCATGATTCGATTTTCCTCTTTTTTGATTTAGTTTAGCCTGTTCTAGTGGAATGACCGTGGCGGCTTCGTGACAGGACTATCTCAACGTCGAGAGATCACGGACTCTGAAATCGAGAGCATAGTCGTAGGTATTTAGGTCGACGCTCGGCCTCCTAGACTCGCGACACTGTGCTGTTCAATGTGCGTGGAACGACTTGCAGATAGAACCGCCTGCATCAGCGAAAGAAGCATCGAAGAAAAAATATTCATCTGAATATTACGTTCGTGACGTCTTAGTAATTTTGCTGATTGTTGCAAATGCAGAGTAGATGGATACGGATCTTGGATTCATTATACGAAGTACGTGCATATTCGAGAAATATTTTAATAGCGACAGGACGATAGACGCTTGGTGGCAAAGAACGAAAGTAAATTATTATTGCGGACGAGTGTATTGCAATTCGTAAGGTACAAATAGTACAAAGGGTATAAGAGTACAAACATTGCGTAGGAACTAGAATATGCGGACATAGAAAAAGTACAGTTTAGAGACGTGACATAGAAGGGTATCGTTTTCCCTCGTTCACCCTTGCTCGAATTTCGAATTGCGCACATCGTGACTTACCTCCGATTTTCGTTTCGTAATTCATCTCGATTTTCGGTTAAGACTCGTGCCGAGATCGCTTGTGCCGTTTTCAACACGATATCAAGAGCGTTACGCACGTGGATTGACTTAAATGGAATAGAAATTGACAAGCTTTTTTCAATCTTTGCGAATGACAACGATGCGAAAGACGAAGAAAGAGGAGAAGAAGAAGAGTAAATAGAAAGGGGGGAAGAAAAGAAAGGACAAAGTGAGAAAGCGATGGGAGATGAATCTCGACACGAGCCCCGATCAATAAACGTAACGTGTCGCGCGTAAATCCTATATCTGATAATACAATAAATATTATAATAGAACAACGCAATAATAAATATATTTATATTTGTATATATATGTGTATATATTATATATAATATAGGAAGAAACATGTCGACACAACTAGCTCTAAACACCGAGAGGATCCATTTTCTTATCTTTTCTCTTCGCTTATCCTTCTTACGTTCTCTTCTTTTCTTTCTCCTTGAAACCCCGTATTTACAGCCGCCTCACAGTCGAATTTTTACATCTTACAAAAGAATCAACCGGTTCAACTATGCAGCTTAGATTTCCAGTATCGCTGAAAGTGTGATCGTTTATCGACGAAGAATAAAAAAAAAAGCGCCTATCGCACGACAAACACGCGTTTAACTACTAAAAATGTCTCTACCGAACGTTTTACGCTTTCGACGCTTTCCCGTTTCCTCTTTATCTCTCTCCTGACCATTCTTTTTCTCGTCGAGTTGTTCCCAAGGGACACACGCACATATCGTCACGCAGTCGTCTCACACAACACGCGGTAAAACAAACGCATACGGGCATTCTCGCGGAACAATAGTATCGTACACCGATCGATTAGATCGGTACGACTCTCTCATTCGGTCTCTCCTCGTGGAACCATCCGTTGAGCAGAAAATGTATGAAACACACTCGAGCAGGTCGTCTCGGCTAATTCTTTCAAGGTTGCGGTCGATCGCGATTCTTCGATACCCCTTTTTCCTTTTTTAATTATTCAGAGATTGGACAGCACACTCGACGGATTAAGGCTTAATGATATGATTCGCCATTGTACTCTGTTCCTCCTTCGAACGTTATCTTCATCTTATCTCCTCTTTTTCTTTTTTTATCTTAACATTTTCTTTCTATCACTTCGCGTGATAAATCTATGGGAATCTACGGGACGATGCTTTTGCATTATTGCCACCGTTCAACAATCTCGTGAATTTCTTTTTTATAAACGTACCTATCTTTCTTTCTTTTTTCTTTTGTCTTTTTTTTTTCGTTTTCTTTTTTTGAAACGGTTGGAAGTAACGCACGAAGCATCGATTCGGTGCTATGTTTAAAACTGAGACCTCCCTCTTCCTCTCGCTCGTTCTCACCGCGTTTCTCTCTACAAACCGATATTTCGAATTTAGATTCGTGACTAACGTGCAACGCCATGCGAGGAACCGTTGAAGGCTTGCAATTTCGATGTGATTCAAGTGGACTTGTATAGGATAAACGTTGTGTGCTCGCACGCTCGACTCTCGAGGCTTCCGTTTCCTCGAAATGCGCACGATCGATCGATCGCGAGACGTTGCCGCATAAAATCGTGAGAAACAGACTATACATTTACTTTGTACAACTATCGTGACAGACGCGTTGGACTTTTATACTTATTACTTCAAACCCACTTTCCCTTCGAGTAAAAAAATTACGACGAGAGCATCTACGTAGTAACAATATAAAAAACTATTCGAGTTGTTCAGTCAGGACTTCGCTATAGGTAATCTGTTTCTCTCGATGGTTGGATTATTCTTTTTGTTTCTTTCTCTCTCTCTCTCTCTCTCTCTCTGTCTCTCTCTTTCTCTCTCTCTCTTTCTCTCTCTCTCTCTCTCTCTCTTTGAATTATTCATTCGAATAACCAGGGACATTATGTTAAGTTGCAGCTTTGTACTACGTGGAAGACGGATATCCGTGAGAGTATTCGAGTAACATCGAAGGACAGATCGATCAGGGGTTCTCTGGATTAACGCGGATTTTGGTCGACTTGCATCAGAAACGTAATCGTTCTTCTATCACCTTAACCATCGTCCTAAGGTTGCTTAGAATTCAGTCTTACGAACGTTTACGATCAAAGAAAAAAGACCTTTCTTTCTTTTCTCATTCTTTCGTATACACACACTCGCTGCCTTTCTCTCTTTCCTCTCATTCGCTATTTTGATCGGTAGAAAATCGTCTTAACGCTTACTTATCGAACAGAAATCTCATTGTTCCCGAGAAAATCGAAGGAACAGTCGTTGCTTCGACGATTCTAAGCGACTAATCGTCTAACATCTAACCTCGGTAAAAATTGTGCGTCGTTAATCGTGCCTCCATTCTTTCCTACTCTTTTACTTGTTTCCCTTAAATCGATTACCATTAAAAGATTTCAAAATGTCTGCGCGTTCGTTCGCAGTTCGTTCCTGAATCTCGTCACGTACGAACTGCGTATATACATCGTGATTCGTTTTAACGCGACGACGATCCGAGATAAAAGCTTCTTACAATTATCTAAACGATAATAAATAACACAACTTCTCGACGATCGAAAACAAACGCGGCTGCCAACCACTTTCTCCTCTACGGTTCGTCGAGCTTCGTTTTAACGCGTTACTAACGTGAAATCGTTAACGTATAACGTGTCTAAATCAACCTAAAACAACGCATAACGCCTCGAAACGCATACTCGACTAACATAGTGAACTTGGTAAATTGTATCGACAGCTTTTTGCAACACCTCAGGGACGTAGGACGAGGATTTGACGAAGAAGAGGTAAAAGGACGTCGACCTTGGACCACGTAGCTCACAAAGAGACTTTTCTCCGCGATTACATGAAGTAAATTGGATCGTTCTCCGCGATGGCATCCAGCCTGCCCGGCAAGGTTTTCGGTCGTTGAGGAGCCGTGGTCTTGTACACGACCTCACGAGACCCCTTACGTCACATGTAGGTTGGTTTCACCTTGTACGCCCTTTTCCAAACCTCGCACAGACAAACGGTGCTGTGGAACCTATAGAAGATCGCCAGAGGCATCGAGACGTGCGTGATGATCGTCCACGCCCACAGGCCGTAGAAATGCAATTGCACCGGGTGCGATTCCGCTCGCGATTTTTCCAACGTGTTAATCGCCCACATCGCCAGATTCGTCACCAGTAGAAACGTCACGATCTCTCTACCCGGTTTCCTCCTTATTTGTTTCGCAGTGACGACAGATCTCCTTGACGCGTCTAAAATGAAGATGGTTTGAAACGTAGTCTGCACAACGCTCGCCAACGCCGTAATAAGCACCAAGATCGTGTGCTTGGCCAGAGTAAATTGGGCGCCGATGATCGTGAACGTTGAATAAATGAACATGCCCGTCTGCGCGGCTACTAGAAGAATGTTGTCCAGTTCTAGGTTTCGGGTGCCGTCGTAACGGAGCTTTCGCATCTGGAACATCCCTATCAGCGTGGCCAACGTCGACATTCCGTATAACGTTAACTCGCAGACGTTCACTTCGGTGACGGCGAAGCTGACCAATTCTGGACGCGATATTAACACGAAGAATAAAATTAGCGAGATGATCGTTAGCACCAGGATCAAGATGCCCACGAACAGACCTTTGTGCGCCCGGGCACAATCCACGCTGTAGTGATGCGGCGATCTCCTGTGAAATTGAAAGTGAAGTCAGGGCTTGTACGCGTGACTAACGCATTGAAGTATATTTATAATTATTATGGTCTTCAATTGTGTTCAACGATTTACCTGTAAGCATGAGCATGATGCCGGGACCCAGGAGGTGTTTTAGGCTGAGAAAACGCCGCCTTCGATATATTCTTCCACATTACGTATAGAATCGCAGCACAGATTAAGCTGTACTCGATCGTGCAAGGAAATAGAAACGGACTGGCGTCCTGGACTAACGATCCCATTATGTTGGTTCGACGACACTCGAACATGTGATGCGGCCCTTTCAGACCTCTCGGTAGCCTCAGGTGCTCGCCATGGTGGTAGTGATTATGTCCCCCAAGATTAAGATTGGCCTTCGAACCTAATTTAATTTCAACTTGATTCTCCGCTCGATATCATTAGGGGTTTCGTTGTACTCGAGAGACGACATAATTATCCAGACACATGTACATATACAGTGACGAACGAAGATACTCGAATATTTTTTAATAGGAATCTTTTATGTATGTATCGTATGCGTTATGTAAAACGCATTAAAATTTCATCTGCCAAGTTGTTATCAGATATCGGTCTGGAAATGTAGAAATTACAAAATAGTTAGCTCAAACGTATATCTACAGCATGATTAATCATCCTCAGCGTATAATAAGCGTCACAGACGGCCCCGCTGAATAACGATTGGTCGTTTAAATAATTTTGTCATCTCTATGCAATAAAATACATTCGCATTAAATATCTTATAGCTTCTAAGTATAGCGTAATCTTAATTTTAAACTGTATCGACTCTCATTACAGTGCTAGTGAAATTTCAAAATGTTTCGTACAATACGCGTAAAAGGTTATCACTAGGGTTTGCGAGCTACTGCCCGTACGCAGCTATGGATCGTACCTAATCTGTGGGAGATCTTTAACGAGTTGTTCTCCGGATTGTAGAACGTCAATATCTCGTGTTTCGTTTCCTGTACAAGGACGCTCAGCCAGACCGACAGATTCGTTCCAATCATGTGCATCAGCCCGAAACGCGCAACCACCCGATGACGATAAACTTTCATTTGCTGTCAAAGAGAACACGGATTAACATCATCAGCGATTCGTAGAAAGGAACGAGAGTTTCCTTTGTACATCTAATTAAGGAAAGAGAAATAATCTTTGAAGCAGGACTGGGGAATCGCAAACGTATCGATCAGACGTTCGATAAGGATAATTCGATAATTATTAATCAGATTTCTCTCGTTGTAAAAGACTCAAACCGTATTTAGGGGATGTTAAACGATCGGCGATAATTGAACGATGGGAATTCTCTCGATCGAGAAACCTCCACGGAAAGTTTCGATGAAAAGCGGTCGAGTGTGGCGAGAAATATTCATCTGTCGCGAGGCAAAGGAAAGAGCAAAGCCGGCCAGGGTAGGACAACTCGTGTTTCAGTATTAGTTTCAGGGTTGTTCACCCTTCCGTTTCATTAGCCTTTCTAGACAAGCTTCTCGTTTTGCATCGACGCTTTTGCTCTTTCATTACGTGCCGCGCACCGATCTCTGCATCATCGATGCCGCTGCTATTTTTAGTCCCATCACCTACTCAGTGATCCCCCTGCTGATTTTCAGTTAACCATCCCCTTTTACGCAATATCTTTGCGTGAAAAACGACGAACCGAACCGCTGCGATTCCCTTATCCCCTCTTAACGCTTGAAAGATGGGCCACGATTTTGTTTGCCATCGATCCAGCCACCGTACATTTACGTTTCTCCATAACAACACGCTAGATGCCAACATACGAAACGTTCAATTTTCCAATTCGTCTCCTTTTTCTAACACGATATACGTAGTACAACCTTTGTATAGACATTGTAAATGACGACCAGCAGCTTTCCTCTATATGGCATTGTAAAATTGACAATTTGTCATCGTAAATGATTTTAATTTTCTAACTGTTATGGACGTAAAGGCATCTTTTTTTGCGATTCCTTGAAGATAAGCGAAACGGTGAAAAATAGAACAGATAGATAGCATAGCATAATAGAATAGATAGCATGATGATCAGTGAAACGAGGGTTAATCTTGAATATAATTTCGATATCTGTAAAAATATACTCACCTCGTTGTTCAGAAATATAAAGTACATTTGTATGAAGATGAACGCCATCCTAGTGGCCGGCGTGAGGGCGAGCATGATGTTGTGGCACTTGGTGTTCTGCTCCAGCTCGAAGTACTGACCAAATTCCAGTCCCGAGTAGATCATCGAGCCGATACCGAACGCCACCGCACCCATTCGTAGATAAAAGCTTCCGTAGTGTTGAGCTGGTTTGATAGCAGTCACGTGCGGACACGTGGTGTCCGCAACATCGCTATCGCCACCGGCGCCGCTCGACGATCGCGACGAGTCCAGGTCGCACACGTCCTTTCGTTTCTCTTCTCATGCAAATTTATGGTAATCGGTCGGTTAAGATTAATGCGATTTTAACGGGGCTCAGCTCGCTGCTTCCCGTCGTCGGAAGCGGGTTGAAAGCTAGCGCGCGAGATGCCCGACTCGCCATTGCCACGCAATGATACTTTGACCCTTTAACGCTGCACTCTGACATTCTTCCGATTCGCTTATTTTTCATTTTCCGTTTGGATAGAAATGTCGAGTGACTACAGAAATCATTGGCGCATGCTTAATTATTTTCCAATGAAGCGTTTCTTTATCAAGTTCTATATATTTTATTTTCATAGCGTCAAATTTGTGTAATCGTATGAAAATACTACTAAATGGTAGGAAATAAATTTAATATACTTGGATTTAATCAATTGGTATATAAATGCTGTAATCGATACAACGATATGCCGATACTGTTTTTAGCAATTGTATCGTTTAGTTGTCTAGTATGAAGTTACGAGGTCGTAGCTGATGGCGTAATTAAAGTTCTGCGAGGGTTCGTGTGAAGGGATTCGCAATGCACACAACGAGCAAAGGATTAATTTTGTAAGAAGCAGGCTGTTTTTGACAAATCGATAGGCAAGCGCCTAAGTTAGCGTAATGTGACCTATGTTCATGTCATAACAGTCTTGTGTAGAAAGAAATTACCTACTCGTAAAACAACTCGTAGCGGACCTTCCTGAAACGTCAAGTGGATCGTGTTCATTCGACCTCGTTTATATCCCTGGTCGTCGATATAAAGAAAAAAAACAACGAAAAAAAAAAAAGAAAAAGAAAGAAAAGACGGAGAAGAAAGAATTTCGTGCGATCACAGCGATCGACTTACTTGACTTGGATTTGCCGTCGCGAAGCAACGTGGCGTACATGTAGACGAGAAATATCATACTGCCGAAGTAGAGGTAAAGGTAGAATCCTTCGTAGAACGATGGCGGTATGTAGGTGGATATTACTTCAGCCATGGGAAAAGCGATTCCCATGACGACCAGCAGCTTTCCGTAAAGAGCGCTAAAAGTCGTTGCCAGGGCGTCACTGTGCAACAAACGGAAATTGTGCTTGAACGAGTGTGCCCACGCATTGGATTTCTCTCCACCGGGGAAATTGGATTATTTCCGGCCCTACCTGTTGTCGCGATTACTTTCTTCGACTTCGAGCGTTCCACCAAGATTACGGATATCGTCGTTCATCTTTCGAAATGCGTACCTATCGCGCGTGTACAGAAAATCGAATACGAGAAAATTCTTTTTCCTTCGGTTTAGGCTTGTAGCTCGATCGACTGAAAAAACGCAAGCGAAATGAACGTTAGCCAGACGAAAAGGAAACGTCGAGGCCCCGGAATGTAACGTCGGGAAGCGTCAGTGGAGATACCATCGGCCGCAAATACATCCACCCCCGTAAGAATTGGCTCAATTACGAGTAATCGTGTGCTCGACCGTGCGTATGTGTGTTTGATTCATAAAGTACCGGTAATTGCGGTGCAGACGTCGGTCAGGATAACCCCGAGGATCACGTGAAATTTCCGTGGTGACCGGCATATATTCTCCCCCTTCGTGTTAATTCGTTTGGAATTGGAATCAGTCAAGATGAAATCTTTTGGTCGATCGGTGCACAAGCGCTAATGGGACGCTTGAAACGTTCAACTGCGAATATGACCCGATTTAATCGTGCACGTTCAACTTTTCCACGCCATGACATTACATTCCACTGATTTTCGATATAGGCACCTGAGAGTTCTCGATATAGAACGACTCGTTGATGGTTATAAATTTGCAATACCTCTCAGCAAAGAAATTGTAACGCCTTTCTCATTCTGTATTCTATATCCTATATTCCATATTCTATTCTATTCGTTCTACTGCTCTTCGTTATCGAATTATTCGCAATTTTAATATCTTTTACTTTTTTCTTCTTTTGGTAGAAATAAAATTCGCAGGAGAATCATAGTAGAAAAGTTTATCAATTACTACGGTGTTATATCCATACATAAATGTTGATGATTTACGTTCCTTTCGTTGCTTCGTTATTTCGCTGAACATCCTGAATTTTTATTTTTAAATTGATAGCTATGAAAGTATGGAAATCGATTCAGTGCAACATCGCGATAAAACATAAAGCCGGTATTGCGTTTTCAGCCCTTAGACAAAATATACCAAAATACAACCAAAAAGAGCAATAACTGCATCGTATCAAAAATACTATCGATTAAAAGATTAGAGCTATAAATTGATGGCTGATACATATACGCTGTCTTTCCCTATAATCGGACCATGGAGCCGTATAATCCTATAGAACTATATGATTCGATAGTCAGTATCTATATCGGTTTGAATATATCGAAGCTCACTACGTAAGAGAACAAACAATCCAATTCGATTCGGTGGAGAGCGAGAAAGAAAGGAACGTAAATAGAGAACTTACCATCCAAGCTTCTTCCACTTCCGGTCCTCGGCGACATCGAGGAAGGTCGGTGCCGGATAGCAGACCGCGGAAATCGGCTGCGAGGAGCATGGTAGAGCCAGGGCGAACTGGGGTGGCCGGTGAGCGCGGGAGGGTGAGCTGCTGCTGTGTCTAGACAGCGTTTCCGGCGAAACGATTACCGCGGACGGTGAAGCCGGCGACGGTAGTGCAGCCGGCAATCCTGGCCAGCTGAACAGACCGTGTTTCCTCATTATTTCTATCCTGTCCTTGGCCGATCGATTCATTGGTATCGACGGCTCAATTACGGTAGTAGATAATTACAAGGTACGCTGCTCGAGGTACCTGAACTACATCGGTAAAACGATTCGTTCTTTTTGTCGTTCCTGTAATTACCTGTGATTTCAATGTTCTTTTCATCATCAAAGATACTTCGACTCGTCGTGATTGCGTACTTATCGATACTAACGTGTACTAATCGAGCTTTACGCTTATCCATCGTCGAAAAGAAATTCTTCCATCCAACGAACTCGTAAAACGAACGGATCAATTTTTTCTAATCGGCCCATACCTACGCTGGTTGGCGCGCGGGAATCAGAATCGATCGTTCTTTCCGTTTTCATTCTAGTCCCGGTCCCCAGTTACCAATTTTCATTCGTTCCACACGAATTTGCTCGGTCGAAAGCAATTTATCCCGAAAGCATTCGACGCCAGTGCTTATCGCTTTCGAGCGGACTCGCGCCCTGCCCCCGTAATACGTTTAAGCGAGTTTCCTGAGTGCTAGCGGGTCGTCTGAAACGTGCACGCGGCCCGAACTTCGTCACCGTGAAACTGGCTGTCGTTACTCGCCGCCAATTCGAACTCGTTAAACTGCGCCGACAAATGGCCGGGAAACTTTTCACTGGGCGGTATCGCGACGTCGTCAGTTTCTCCGGAGAATTTCCACTCCAGCCATTGTAAGAAAGGCGACACGACGTTAAAGAGTACGTTCTCGGGCTTAAAGGCGGTCGCGCTAACACGGGGAGGAGTAATTAAGCGCGTTGCCGGGGAAAAATATTTTTTCGACCTGTTTTCACCACGCAACACGCTTAATGAAACTCTGGACGCGTTGCTCCAATCTAGTTTCTCTAGTTTATTCTTTTCTTTTCTTTTTTTTTTTTTTCTTACGCGCTGCGAACGCCAGTAATTAAAGTGGGCGTGGGTTTTCCCATTTGCTCGATTGCGCTCTCCTCGCGCTATTCTACCTATACTACACGGCTATAAACAAGAAATTCGTTTTCTCTCGTTATCCGTTTAAAAGAAGAAAAGGAGGGAAAAGAACAAGCGGATAATTAACGCGTTGCTACTTTGATAGAATCAATGTTGAATATCCGATGAGTCTGGCCGCAACGTAACAACGGCTGCTAACTAAAAGTTTCGAGGAATTGAAAGGGGAGCTCCGGCCGCAAACGGTTTCGCGCGTCTAATTTAAGGTCAACACGGTGTCGTAACGTTTGATACACGTCACATTGACACTGGCTGCAGGAAGAGACCTACTATAGAGCGCGGACGGTCTCGCGAGCGTTATTAATGCGACGACTTTCGAACCAGTGGCCGTTTATCTAATGATAATCCCTCCTCCGATACGGCGGCCGTTTCTCACACACGTGCCGGCCTCAAGATTCGCTGCAATTGTCTTCTACGAAGAAACGGAGAAACACGTTACCCGTTTCTATGGAATCCACCACGACAACTTATAGATATACGCTTGGCGGTCGAAACGGAATGTAAATGCACTTTCACCGTTGCCAGCGTCGTCGCGATATTGCGTCGACGTATCGGGGCGAAATTTCAATTTACCGCAAGCTTGATTTACCCCCCCCAACCACTCTGCAAGCGTTCCGCGAGAAAGAATTTTCGAGACGTCGTAAACGGAGTTGCTCGCTGGAAAACCAATTTTAGAATATACGAGAAACGGCGAAAATATTCGAGTAAAATAAATAGATTTAAGTTTGATCAAAGTGATCGACAGAAATGGAGTAATTTGAGTGCTCAACTATTAACGAAAGAGTTCGGTTTTGGAAACAGGTCAACGTCTATTTTCGTATTCGAAATTCACCGCAGATGGTGTATTCCGGTTCGCGACATCCTCCGAAAGATCCCCGATATCCGAGCGTTATTTAATATTCTAGTAGCTGTCGTTCCACATATCCGAACGCGAATTACGCGTCTGAAACGAACACGTTGACGAAGCGAATTTCATGAAAGCCATCCATCCGCGAGGTTTTCGCTAACCCCTCTTTAAATATATCCAAAACCGGGAGATCGTTGTTCCGCGCGTTTAAGAAGGTAAACGAGGTACCGCGTAAAGCGACCTACCCCTACGAGGCCGATAGTAGGCAGTGAGAGGGACGTGGAGGAGTTTCGTCCTTTTCACTCGAGAGATTGCAGGGGTAGATGCAGGGTTGCTTGGGCGTGCGCGCGAGCGCGTTTCCACGCACCGTGAAAGAGAAACGTGAGAGGAAAGGTAGTCGACCAAGGATGGAATACGCGCGAAAGAGAAAGAGAGGATGACTCGTCTCTTGGCTTGCAGCTTTTTGAAATAATCACGTAGTGTTGAAGAAGCAGAGGAGAGCGAGAGGGTGTTGCCGGACGAGAGGGAACCCGTGGAAGGGAGCAAGAGGGCACCGAGGGGTTGATTCAGTGGCTGAGTACCGTTCCCTCATTGTGGCACGAGTGTATCCGTGGCTCAAGGACTCAGGGACTGGCTCACCCTTGTTTCGGTGGCTCCGCCACTCCGCCGCCCCTTTAGGATATCCCTCAGGAATCTATTCCTCGTCTTCGTTCGTTCGTTCGTTCGTTCGCTCTCTTTACGTGCTCGGACTCGAGCCACGAGAAAAGACCTCCTTTTAATCGTTTCGCTACCAAACTTTCGCCACGTAAATACTCGCTAAACGCTTTTCACCCCTTCTTCCCTACTTTTCCCGAGCTGTTTTCGCGAACGCCAAGCGCCACGCATTTTTATCTCTACGATTATTGCGAACTCTCCGACCGGCTGGGGATTATGCTTTTGACGTTCGAGGAGGGTCGTGGTTGGCCCGACTCGATACAGTGAACGTTTCGTGGTCGAGAGCTTTTTTGCCATCGAGTTTCTTCTCACTTTCGTTATCTAGTTTCTTTCACGTTAAATCGTTTTCGTACTCGCGATAGGCAATGATAACGTACATAGATCGACTGTAATCTTTTCGAGATCGATACGACGAAGTGTCACTACCAAACTAATAAGATTAATTTGTCGCTCGTAATTCTCACCGAATGCGTTGTTCCCTGCTGCGTTAATTGAAACCCAAAATTCCTGGTCTACCCGCAAAACAACTTCCAACTCGAGCATTTCGACGCGTTTCAACGATCGATCGAAATCCCCCTCGGGAAAGCATGCGAAACATACGAGGACTACGTCCTTGTCGTCGTCGTGCCATCGGAAATCGTAGACGACCGTGTGGCAGTGTGCGTGCGCGATTTCAGGATTCCCGACAAGTCGTCCGGAGTGAGAAGTACAGAGAGAGAGAGAGAGAGAGAGAGAGAGAGAGAGAGAGGAAGGAAGGAGCAACCGGATCGATTCGTGGTCTCGACAGGGTGGAATCGTAGTACCTGAGGGAGGTCTCCTTGATGAGCATATCCGTGACCTTGGCTGGTAGTTTCCTCGACCGTCTCGGCGGAATGTTAGCTGCTGAACTCGCCAACGGGTTCGCACAGTCACGGCCCTGCGGCTCGTGTCACGACACTCTCGGACCCCGCATCACAAACTGATGCCCTGCACTCTCGCGAGTCCGCGGCTCTCTCTCCGCTAATCTTGCTCCTTCTCTTTCGCTGTCCCTCTTTTTCTCTCCCCATCCCACTCGTCGCCTGTATCCATCGTCTCTGGATACGCGGCCGTTTGATAGCGAGCTCGTTACCCGAATGAGATTCGCAGTGGCGTAACGTTCGCGGAAGGACCGCTCGAACTCGCCCACGTTCTATGCCACGAAGTTTCGTTCTGCGTGTCGAAGAGTTGCCTCGAGAAATCACGACGAAAGCAACGGCACCGACAAGTAGGCGGAAGCTGCGAGACGAAGGTCGAATGGAAACAAAGGAGAGACAGCGGCAGCGAAGCGGCTTGAATTTGGAAATTCTCGAATCGGATCGAGTGCGTCGAATTGCTTTAGCACCCTATTCGGTTCTCTCTATCCCCGGCATCTTCTCGTTCGTACCTTGACCGTGCAACGAGGATCCTCGAATCACGAACTTCCGCAACTTTGATCTTCGTAGGAGAAGGAAGAAAAGGAAAGGGGGAAGCGACTCGCTCCTCCTTTGCCCTGGCTGAGTTTGCTTGAAAGGAGTTGGGTGCCGAGTGCGCGTGCACCCTGATCAAATCTGCATGTAAATCGACGGAATAGGCCAGTCTTCCTGTTCTCGTCCGGACCGAAGGAGAGGACGGTTCACCGGAGGTTCCGGTGAAACGGGAAAGGAAGAGAGAGCTGGTAGCGGCAGAGGGAGAGAGAAAAAGGGACGAACGTTGGACGATGCGTAGAGGCAGGAGGGTGTACGTGGAGAGGATAGGAGAGGAGAGAAACGATAGAGAAGAGAATGCAACGACGGAAGCGAGATGGAAGCGACACGAAGGTCGTTCGTTGGCCATAACGAAGTGACAGGTCAATATTAACTTCGGTGCCGTTGGCCACTCGTGCGTTCACGAATTCACGTTCGATATCCGCCGGAAGTAATCGAGTTCGGTACGAAATGGAGGCGGCCGGCTATCCACGGATCGGCTGCCGCAGATCGGATGGAAATTGCCGTTCGAGCGGCAATTAATCGGTCGATTCGTCGCGTCGCCAAACGAATAAATAATCGATTCACGCGAGACAACAACGGTGATCGCGTTTCAGATAATACATAACGGAAATTACGAGAAAATTATTTGCCTAACCGTGATCAATATTCGGAAGAAGAAAAAGCACTGTCGTACGCGTTTGATTATCGTTGCTTGCCGCGATACGCCTTTGACGTCTCGTTTCTTGGTGACTCGGAGATTAAATCCGGTAGAAGCGGCAATTTTGCAAATTGGGGTCAGTGTTTCGCTTTGATCAAAAGCTCGCTCCGTTTCGTCTCGAACTCGCCCCTTTTCGGGCCGTCGACCACTCGTAAACGACTTTGGTCACCGATAGAGGTTACCCCGGTTTCAACATGATCAGCGTTCTCTCTCGGTTGCGAACGTGTTCACAATTGTGCTTCCGGTCATGCGAGTAAAAATTAATGGAGCAAAATGGAGACGCTCGCAATACGATTTTTCACGATCAAGTTCAATCGTCGATGGTGGACAAACTACCGCCGGTCGCTTCCCTGCTGGATACACGGGAGCCGAGGGATGCGCGTTAATCGTGGACAGTGACTAATGTTCCATGCCTGTGAATAGTGGCGGTGGTCGTTCGAATGAAGAGGCGAGGAGTAACGTGGCCGCTTAGAGGGGACGGTAATTCACATAGTGACGTTACGTATGGACCTACAAAGCGAGAAATAATGGACGATAACCTACAAGAATCTACAGAGATTTCCATCAGTGACATTATCAACTCTCTGAAAAATATGATGTAGCACCGACTAATGCGTGAATCTAATCGACGCGTATTATCCACGGCCAGATATGTTTTTTATTAATACGCTGCGTATCGTTGCTATAAGATCATCCTACAATTTTTTATTCTTGTCATATCGATTCTTATTAATTGTACGAACAATACGAAAAGGATAAATTATTTTTCAATATGATCTCGAGCACGGCATATTTCGTTCCTTATCGCGTTTAACGTATAAAAATATATATCGAAACGTGTAGAAATTAAAAGCTTTTTAAGCGTGCACGTCTAGAATATTCAGTAGCAAAAATACGAAATTGTAAAGGAAGCATCTACAGATTTAGATGAGATTATTAATATTTAGAAGCCATTCATGAAATTGGTGGCTTCCCTTGTGTCCGATCAATGAAACCGTCAAAGACGGATCGTAATTCAGACTTCCTGCCACGAGGTAATCGCGTCACGGGCCTAATATTTCCATCGGTTGCCACGCTCGTAGTCGTTTCCTTACGCGTTCCTGCAATTATGCTGTATTCCTCGTGGTATTCCAGACGCGTTGAAAATACTTTCTTCTATCTCATCTCGCATTTTGTTCACCCCGACGCCGAGATTTTGTTTACCTACTTAACCAACCACTTTTTCCCCGGTTCGAGTTTCTCGCCAAATCTAGAGGAAACTCAAGCGAGAGACGTATGAGGCATCTTTAATGGATGAGAACGTTGCTGACAAAAAATGTAGGGGGTGAAAGACGCTTAACGCCGAAGACGGAAATTAATCGTTGCCGGTTTATTTCAATCGCCTTTCTTTCGAGCGAAGATGTCTTTATAGCAGCTCGTTCCAACGATGTTCTTCTTCTTCGTCTGAACGTTTCGCAAGATGTATAAGAATGACCAACGTCGTTTATGTAACGAAAAAAACGAATTTAATTTCCAAGTTGTATCTGATATCTATTCTGCATACATAGATAGGGAAATGGCTAGGTAAAAGAATGCAGATCTAATTGCTTATTTCTGATAGACCCCATACAGTTATAAAAATGGGCACATTCAGCCAAAAGCATCACGACACCTGTTTCACGCAATTATACTAATATTATTATTATTATTAGTCCAGAAGTTTTGTTATTGTCACTAGTACAATCAAGTGTCCTAATACCTGTTGCCGACAATCGTAAATGAATTTGTCCCTGAGCTACTGCATTTACCATCCTCTCAGTTTCACAAAGCGTATTAATAAAAAAATCCCGATGTCTAATTAGAAAAAAGAAGCGAAAGGTGAGCATAATATGATATTTTCACTGCCATCTTGAAATTGTTAGTCTCTGTAGATAAAACACCTCTTTACGCCCTGAACGCTAATATTTACCCAGACCATCTACTTGCCTTTCTCTTCTTCAGTTACTAACCGAACATCCTTCAATCCGTAACCGCAAATATCCTCGAGCGACGAACGGAATCGCGTTACTGGACAAATCAAAATCGCGTCTCCCAAGTAAAACGAAGGATCTCGCTGAGGGTGGAGGAAAAAAGAAAACGGGGGATTCCAATTAAAACCGAGATCTCTTCGACTCGGATTAACACTAAACCTACCGGCGCTGTCAAATTGACCGCTCTTGCGACTTCTACACAAATTTAACCATATTTAAACTTTATCATATCGCTTCATAATTTCTCACTTTTCCTAAAACATGCATACAATATATTTTTCGCTATTTAATTTTAGTTTGCTCTTTTATTTTCTGAGAAAAATTTGTACTCCGCTTTGCCTACCGTGAGCGGTCATTTTGACCGCCCGACAAAATATATTGGTTATTCTTAAAATAAATGCAATCAGTACAAAAAGAAGGCTATTTCAAGGTCAGATGACAAACAAAATCAGTAATAACAAATAACAACAACTGTTACAGCCGTAATCTTGTCATAAAACAATCCATCCCTCGATCGAAGATACCCATCAGCTGTCAAGACATATCAACTCAGGCCCATAATAATCCTAAGAAGCCGCCACAAAATTTAGCATTTTTTATAGTCCATTGTTACAAACATTCTAAAAGTCGAGAAGTTTCTTAGGGTTATTGCTCATTGCTATAAAACTATTACTTCTTTAATCACCGGTCATTTTGACCGCACATGGTAGAAATAGGTATACACCAAGTGTCGATAGGTTTAATGTTAAAATATCGCGCAATGAAATGTACGCTGTTTTATTGCTCAGAATTTCCGACGCGTACTTACTCTTGCGGGGCGAGCGTGGAGTGCTGGGACGGGAGTTGCTGCTGCGTTGGTTTCTCGGCTTCCGTGTTAATTATTGGGCGGCCCTCGGGTGTTCGCAACGCAGCCTCCATCGCCGCGGCTTCCTCCTCTTCGCGCAGCTCCTCCGAAGCTTCCTCCGGGATCGTGATCATCACGTCCTCTAGCAGCGGCAGTTCGTTCCCAGTTTCTTCCAAATGGTTGTCCATCATCGGGTCCGAGTTTTCTCCTGGACGCGTTACCTCCTCGATGTCTGAGTCGATGCCCTGTCCACACGAATTAATACCCCTTTAGAAAAATTGTTAGAATTAAAGCTTTCAGGTTTGAGACGCGTTCTTAAAAAGATTGAGGTGGATAGATCCTGACCGGCACTGCTGGTGTAAAAGACTTTCGTCTTCATTTGCGTTGCCTTCTTTCAGTTAGAAATTGTGGAAAAATAATCGGACTGTGAGTGTCGGGATTCGAACTTGGTCTGGAACGTTCATAACCAACTGCGCTAACCATCGTTTTGGCGTCGTCCAGTCAACGATAGGGTCTTTGTGTAGCAAGCCACGGGACACAAACCGTTGGAAAGTTTGCTGTCGAGTATCGCTACAAGATAAAGATATGTCCCGATACTTCTTATTCTTATTATTTCTTTTACGTATCGTTCTCGTATAAGACTGACTTTCTTTCGCGTTTATGAAACCCTTTATTCAACTATAGATGCAGAGTAACTTTGAAAGTATGTTTCATGTAACGAGTAGTCAATGCGTTTCGCAATTTTCTTTCAGAGTCACGCTGTTATCGAACTGATATCTAACTCGTTAGAGTTTGCTTCTCCACTCTGCTTTCATTTATCCTATCCCCTTTCTTTTCCTTAAAGATATCAGCAAGTTCGCTGTGGATTAAGGTAACGGAAAGACTTTCTACCGACAAAGAGACCGCGATTAGATATTAATATAAATTTGTCCTATCCAAGGATAGAAAATATCTATCAAGGATTATCAATGTATCGTGTTGGAATTGGTACCTGGGCAAAGTCCATGTAGAAGGAATCCCTAGAGTCGGAACTGCCTCGGCGGAGCCGGAGGCTGAGATCCGGCGAGCTCTCTCCCATCTTTCTTATTTCCTTTCTCGTTCCTCCTCGCCTCTTCCTGTCTCCGCTCCGTCCCTCCCCTGTGTCTCCCTTGCGCAGCGCCTTCTCTCCACCCCTGTGCTACCAACCCCCTTTGTCTTTTACGAGCTTCTTGCTCCACAGACGGGGAATTCTAAAGAGGGTGGCCCTGCACACACAATCCAGCGAGTTTGCAGCCTGAAAGAATCGTCCTTGAATGACAGATCGTCGTCTCGTTCTATCATCTTCCGCCCTTTCCGCGCTTTTTTTTCTTTACGCTCGCTCTATCCTCGCTGTCATCGTCCCTATGTCCGTCTTTGTCTGTCGCTCGTTTCCGCGGAACGAGCATGCGAAAGAACAAGAGTACGTCGTCGTTCGTCATTGGCGCGAAACAAAAATGCCCTGATGAAAGAAGGGCTGCCGAGTGGTCGTACGTGAGTCCGTGAATACCGAGTCCGGATCTCTGAATATCAAACGTCCGCGCGAATTAAAATTTCACCCCTATTTCCCCCGCTGTCGTCCGTGCTACTTTCGCTGGAAACGGCCACGGGGACAACGAAACGCCGTTGAACAGAAAATAGCCCCGTTCTTCGAGAGCGAACGAATAAAAATACCCTACCGTAAGTCAATAAATCACGGAACGACTGGTGCATTTAGAATAGGCATAAACGGACGTTGGAATTAAAATATGAAATCGAGGCATAGTAATTACGCGCAGATACCGTAAGTATTCCGCGAATATTTATGCAAATTCGTATTTTTATGAATATAATTCCTACTTCTCCGGGTCTCCACCTTTATTCTACCCTCTTTCCTTCTCCTCCAGATTTGACCTCATAAACGCTATTGCCAACGAATACCTTGCGTACTTTATATAGATATTTTTGCATACTATGTGTTTTTATTTCATTTTTCCATTTTCGAATTTATACGAATGCGTAAAAATTTCCAGTCTAATTACACTATGTTTTGGGAATATTATTATAGACATATTCATCGAAACGTGTGTTTAAAATTAACAAGTATCCTGTGAATTGTGATCGGGAATGTACTTGGAGTACTTTGCTTGTTCCATTCGAAGGGTTTGAAAAGTTCTCCGTTGCCTGAAAGCAATAAACGATCGTCCGTCGATCGAACTTCCCACTTCTTACATTAATTTTCGAGGATTTCGAAGGGTAGCCTTCGAAGTCTCGATCGTCAGACGAATAGAAGAAGGTGTCGTGGATAGGCGTGATTATCGGGCGTCTGGTAACTGGATTCAGTTACGTCGAAACTAATTACGAAAGCTAGGAAATTCAATGGAGCCTCCGGTTTGTCTTCGACTTAATTGCCTTAGCTGCGACTCCGACTGGCTGACTTTAATTAAAACTAGAAAATGTCGGTCTCGCGGCTCCCCACGGGATCGAACGCGTGGAAAAATCTCGTTCACGCGAACGAGCATTTTTTCCTCCGTCGCCTCGTTTAATTAACTTCGACTTGATCGGCCTGATTGAGATGACATGGCGCGACTCGAACATGGAACTTGTATATTTAATCGTTTAATCTTGTTATTTCAAAATGTTAAAAGAGAGCTTAACGCGAAGCTTCTAGTTAAAACGGTAACAAGATATTCTACGTGCAACTTTCTTGCACCATGTTATGCACGTTAGCCTGGACCTACGTCTAGCCTTGCGAAGTTCTGTTCTCGATAGACCTTCCAAGTGCACGAAACCTTACTCCCTTTTCGTCTGAACTCGACTGCCAGGAGAGACTCGAGCTTCCCTTACACTTAGCTATCGTATTCGGTGCAATTACTGCTCGGTTATTCGACCAAAGTACGAATTTCGACATTATTATCGTAGTTTCGATAGCTAAGAATAACGAATTTTCACCGCAAGCTTCTCTCGCTAATATATCACTCGGAGGCAGACGTCTGCTGTGAAAATGGAAGTACTTTGCAAGTAAAATTCAAAGAGGGGAATCGAAAACGTTCAGTTGGTCGTACCTTCAGGGAACATTTGTCTTTCTGTGCGCGATCCAGTCGCGGGCCAGTAAGACGCCACTTCGCCAGGATCTTGTAAGCCTGAACGTCAATGAACATTCTTCCTGTTCGGGATCAGACTCAGAACGCCATGCCGCGTCGGACCCTCTCGTTCCTCGAACGTTTTATGGCCAGCGTGCGTGGCGTCGAATATTTCTCCATCAAATGACTCCCCGTACACGTCACGATATTGCTACGGACCAGGGGAGAGATAACGTGGGGTAAGATGCTGGCTGTATTTTTTTTTTTCTCTGTTGGGAAAAGCCGGAAATAACTGGGAGAATTGCCGTGCGGATCTACCGCGCGTTTGTACGATTTCTTCCTCTCGGTTACCTTTGATGAAACGATTTTACAAATTCCATTTCTTACATTCTTTTCAACAGACTTTATTTCTCTTTGTAAATTGCGCGGGAATTGTAAGAGCTTGAAAGAAAGGAGTCCGCTGTTTAGCAGGTTGGAAAAGTCTTATCGTTTCAGTATTGAATTACAACGTAGCATTACGTGAAACAATTTTAAATAAGCTATAAATATGGCAATCGATACAGAGATTCCGTGGGCAAAGTTGTACAATTGTTGAAGCATACGTTTGCCAGCGATCCGCAGCAACGATTTTCCGTCACTTATATCGCGTGCCGGGAAAGGCAGGTATTTCCATCCGCGTTCATGCTCAACGGTAGTTCATTGGCTTTTTGCGTCCATAGCTCGTTTCGTTGCTTTATCTAACGCGTGGCATGAAAACAAGCCTACGGTGGCTGCACGCAACCTATTTGCCACTTTCCGCCGACCTTTATACGCTATCAGACACAAAACGTTCTAAGAGCTGACGATAGCGGCAGGAAACAAAATTAATTAGGTCGAGTCCGGTTCGAACCTATTGACGCAACTACGCATGAACACGGAAGTAAACGTTTCTGACTTTTTCCTAACTACTATCTCAAATCTCTGACATGTAAATCAAAGCATGAAACAGGAGCAAAATTAAGCATTGTCTGCTCTGTTTAAGAATTTTCTACTTCTACCTCGTTCGTTTCTCTTAACACGAACATTCTCTACTTGAAAAACAAATATACGAGAGACAAATCATTGTTATTTCTCGTTCAAACAAAAACAAAAAAAAAAAAGAAGGAAAAAAGAACAGAAGGGAAGTGTACAGGAAATCCACTTACGGGGTCTGTGTCTCACACGATCGGACGTTCTCCACGCAATGTATCCTCATTCGTTCATCCCCCCGTATCGCGGTCCGATTCGTTTTCACTTTCATCCAGCGGCTCGTGGTACCTCCTACCCTCCCGCGCGGACATCCGATCGCGGCAGCGGACCCGTCAGCTAGCCTCCGGTATCCGGAACCTCCGCGGTTCCATGGCCGGCCGCGAAACGGTGTGTCGGATCACACGAAACCACCCACACCACTGACACACGCAACAGAACACGGAACCAATTGACTATAACAACCGCGGGAAGAGGATTCGCGCGACTGATTCAGAAACACAGTCACCGATACGAGTCGCGAGACCGGCGTTGCACCGTGACTGCGATCGGAAATCGCACGCGATTCACCACGCGTCCGCTTTTGATCGTTGTCGCGCGTGCAAACACGCACCACGGGGATTGTTTTCCTATGGATATTAATCTGTAAACGGACTTGACCGGCCGCTACGATCGCCACGACCGCAAACACGGCCGGAACTTGTTGATACGACCTGAAAGTGTTTTCGAAGCGCGGGTTCAGGGACGACGTACGATCAATCGTGGCGTCGAGACCAGCCACCGAGACGACACTCTTTGGCACCCCCCGAAGGGCGCGCCACGCGAGCCATCGACATCCTGCTGCCAGAGCTGCCGGGCTGCTGCGATGGCCCGGGCGTCGCGATCACAGCGCCTGCGACGCCGCCACCCGTCCCACGCCGGTGATGTCGTTGCAGCTATTCCAGGACCGTATCTATCCTATACAATATTTTTCAAATCCGATACATCGTTTCCTTTAGTAACATCGCAGAATTTTATTTAGAATGACAGATTCCTTTGGTGATTTTTTTCTAAGATTGAGGCTTAGATGACCGATTGGTAATGATTATGAGGACTTGGAACGCTCTTCTTATTTGTGATAGGTAATTCAATGAATTTTTAATCGATTAGACTATAATTTAAAGAGTCTTAATTAAGCAGGTAACCGATAAGGGAAATATGATTTCATTGATAGCGTAAGTATTTGAATTAGATTTGGGTAGGGTGTCGTTGGGACTAGTCACAGTCTATTGGAGGAATAAGTACGCGTTGGAACATGCGCTCGAAGCCGGTAATGGAAAGAGTAGTCCGAATGCGTCGTTCGGAGACTCCCGCGTGTGGAAAAAATGTAATGTATTTAATGGTGTGGAACAGACTGAATGCTCGATAAATTTTGCCGTAATTTCATCCAGAGTACAAATGAGATACCGCCATTTTCGATGATAGAACATCCAATATAACGATATAGCTTTGGCAAGGATGGATAGAAACACGAGCTACGCGCGTGACTTTCACTTGTTGCACCCAAGAGTACAAGCACAGAAATGCATAAATGAATCACCAATTTTAATGATGGAGTCATTTCATTTATTCCTTTTTGTATGCTTTTTTTATATATTGTGTAGATATATTACAGGATATATGAATGATGTTAAAATTATATTCGTCTCTTGACAAATACCAGTGATGTTTGTATTTTTTTAATAAGATAATAAAAATATCATAAGCGTTATATATATTTATATATCTATACATTTCCTAATTGCATTTTCTTTACTCCTACATTTCGCTTCGGTACAGACACGGAATGAGACGAGATTTTTTCTCAGTTCTTCATACGTAATAAATCTGGGAATGAAACATGTACCGTGAATGTTTTTCTCGTTTGCTTACAGTATATCTCCGCGAACCAACCGCGATTACATTCTTATCACATTTTTGAGACAGAACACATTGTATCTGGATAGTACAAAGGTGAATTAATTGCCGACGCATTTCGGCCATGCCAAACCTCCACAAGATATCGACACAATAACGTATATGACAACCTACGAGATTCACACAAAATTAAATGGAATATTTTGCATTAAATCAAATCGTACATAGTATCGATTACTTACGATTAGAATAACTCCAACAATAACGTAAATTTTTACGTTCTTCCAAAACAAAGAGCGTGCTAAATTTCTACTGGTTTTTCTGAATGTAACCGACTAAAAATATACGAAAACATTATTTTTTTGCACATCCTTTATGGTATCTTTTAATTCTACTTACATTCGTAGATAAATTTTCAGTCTTGTTTACAAGAAGTTCTAGCCGTTCTCCACGCATTGCAACATTATCAATATTTTTACTCATTATATCTTTCAATTCATCCAGATCACCGAGAACGCTATCAAGCACATCGACTTTGTGACTAGACTCATTGTAATGTTTCTAAACAAAAAATGTAAATGTGAAAATGTTAGAAAATACATTTCAGATATATTTATATTTCTTACCATTGTACTAGCTAAAGTTCTTGCAAAATCTGTATTCATCGCATAGGGAATTGCAGTTTGCGCATCTTGACCATATGCAGCCAAGAATCTTCCTTTAATTTCTGCCAGGTATAAAAATGCTTTGGATTTTTGGTAATCCTATAACATGAAAATGTTTGACACTAATGAATTACTTCAAACAATGCTTAATTACTTTTAGATTACTTACATCATCTGTAATGCACATATAAATAATGTTATCTTCACAGATGTAGTGAAAAAGATATTGTCCTTGTGAATATGTAACCTTGTCATTTTCAGCTTTTTTTGCCAGAATGCTCTCTGTTACTTCATCAAAGTTTCCAGTACAGGAAGCATATTTTGCCAATACCGTTGACCCTCGAGCCACCACGGTATATAAAATTGGCATGATGAATGCTGAAATAAAATAAAGATTAATATTTCATTATAGTCACTCTTGTTTAAGCTTTTATAAGCAAAGAATCTTTAACCTACATGGATCTATTAAGTAAACAATAAAATTCTGTTTGTAACTGAATTTCCTTATCTGTTATCAAGCTGATTAATACTGAAAATAACAAAGTTTACAGAAGGTGTTGCCATAACAGCATGTAAAGTAAGAAGAACATTCTAATATTCTCAAGAAAGCAAGATAATTGCAAGATTTACGGAACAACAATGGAAAAGATTAATAAAACACGAAGACGCCATAATTTCTAACCTCCAAGGACAATGAAATGTCTTACAAATTCACTGTTCACGTCCAAAATTTAAAAGATGCTGTCAGAACGAATAAGAAATAAAATGACGTCGTAGTAACCAACATGTGAATTTATCAAGATCAGCTATTATTTTCATGACCTACCTCAATTATTAGGATGGCGCGAATCGAGAAGTGATTGTGCACTTTGTTCGATGTTAACCTGAAAATTTCTACTGTTCTCCCTCCTGAGATCGTTTTTATGAGTAACTTAATTGATCAACGAATTGTAACTTCATGAGAATTGTCCTATGATCCATCAGCACACGTCAACAGCAACGTCCGAGATTATCAGTAACACATGACAGTTGATCATTGTCAGTGTGTATTCCGTTGACACGCGCACTCCTTGTGGCGCGAAATTTAAAATAGCTTATTTTTCTGCTCTGTTTTCTTCGCGAAGAGAAAGTAATATTTTCATCTGTAAAGATAATCTCAAACAATTCCGTATTACAATTAAAAATATTTAAAACGTCTGAATCTGAAATATATTTTAAAATACTTTCCTAAAGCTCGTATCTTTAGGCCGTGAAAGATAGGAAAGGAAGAAAAATTCTCGAATACGTTAAAAGTCCAAGCATTCCTTACTCGAAATTCACAATTCGCACTCTGGTTTATAACCTAATTACATTATCTTTATCGCTATCAGGAATCAAAATCACTCATTATCTAGAAAAAGAAATCACTGAAGAATTTACTCATCAACAATATCGCCTACAAAATTAATCACAGGGTTTTGCCAATTCTTTAAATATATGATCTTTTCTCTTGCATCATGCTTGAACTTCGCTCCAAAAACTAGAGGCGACACGGAACATGCGTGTTCGGCCTCGAAGGGTGCTGGTTAGTTCGGGAAACGCATGTCAGTAGCGATACGAAATTACGTGGTGTGCCAGTTTTCTGGATTTCCTAGCTGCGTACAGATCGATAGCTCCTCACATGTGGCCGCATGCCGACCAGTATACCGACGCTGCTTACTACAATGGAGAAGGGAGTTAACAGAACGTAAGAGTGGATAGATAACGGTATATTCGTCGAGAGGAAGAGACGCGTGCACGCGGAGTCTACTGCAGTTCTGTGTGATTCGGCAGACACGCAACTACCTTCAGAGCTCTGGTGATCATTATCTACGATTGCCGCTGTCCCTTCGATAGTTGCTCGTTCTACGGCCTCTGCGACATTAGCCATGATTCTAGGTAAATATATCACGTTATCAGTAACCTTATCGTGCATTAATGAACTTCATATTAACGCTTTTCCATAGTATTAGACTTCAGAACCTTTTGCAAGTTTTTATCATCAGATTCTTTAGTCACGTGCTGTTCATTATTCATAAAGTTGTCCATATGAAGTTCAGTGAACCCTAATTAACTGATGTTTACAGATAGTAGATTACTGATAGTAGCTAGTTTTCTTCCTCGACTTTAATTCTGAACTGGTTTCATGGGAAAAGCGATAGAATCGCAAGGTGCGAGGGGACGGGTGCCAATTCCAGGGAAAACTTCTTAGATCATGTTTCTTCATAATTTTCTTGGGTGTCGCAGTTATGTTGTCTTTTTACATTTGTTATACAACGTTGTTTGTTACGTTGTTTGCACTGTTTCATGTGTATATTTGGAGCAGGTCATCGAAATATTTTTTTTACTGACCTGGTATCCAACACATTAGCTTATCTCAAAGATATGTTATTTTTTACATGTTCGTCGCTGCATGATTCTACCAGAAGATATGACTAGTACACAATATTCGCAATTTAAACTTATTATAGTTATTTTCGCGATTGGTCGTGTGTCGGAGAGCAACGCCCGTGATATTGATTTCAGCAAAAGGGTCCATAGTCTCCCCATGCGATTTCCCCTCTACAAAAACAGTAAATCAATAACATTGAAAGAAATATCAAATTATGGTAATACCAGTCTATGTATACCTACGTCTATGGTGGATATAGCAAATATACACGTATAAAATACAAATTAAATAATCGGCGAAATTAGAAGATTTATCGTTATCTAAGCACAAATATCTCACTTTAAGCTAAAATAAATCTATTTATTCGTTTCATTATGTTGTTACATAATAGCACTGGAATATCTAGTACGTTGAATTCACCGATAGCACTGATAATTACAGTAAGTGATGTAAGGCATACCGTCTCTCTTAGCGTTCGATAAACATTCGTCAGAAAATATCAAAGTTCGAAAGAGATTGCGAATGTTTATGCATTTATGGAAAATTTAAACATGCAAACATTCGTAAAATACACATTATATGTAAAAATATAAATTATATCCAAAGCAGAGTATTCGTTGTAATATTCAGCGAGTGAAACAGGTCTCTACCTATCCGATTGCGTTCATAAAAATACAAATTTGTATAAAAATTCACTATCTGGTCATTAGGAACACCTATAAGAATGACTGAAAAAGCAAATGCGATAATCTATGCACATCTTCGAAAGCGCACAGTTCTTCGGTTTCCGTAGCCTACTTTCCCGCGTATCAACGATACGGGACATTTTAGCATGGACAAATTGTGCAAGTTGTCTAATGCGAGTATACACCTGCTGTCACAATATTCCGTTACGTTGTTCCGATTTCTCGCTATTTAGAGGATGTCATTTCGAATTGCGATCAAGAAACGGTCTATATTATAATACAATTTTATCTGTTTCCGGTCGGCTGACAAGAATGCCGGCTACTGTTCGTTCGAATATGTACCGTTAAGCGCGCCATAAACTAAACATTAACGTTCAATTTGCATCGTTCGAGATTACTTCTTATAAAATTCTGTAGAATGCAAATAAAACGGAAGCTTGTCGTGAACGTTCCGTTGGAAGATCTTCAGGTCCGTTGATCACAGTAGTGCGTCTAATTTATTTCACCGGTATTCTCGATGATCTCCAGTATGATTTCAGATTTCACGCCATTAAAATAAATTATACAAGCCGGTTCGATGTTTACTTGATCGGCGAAGGACTCGAGAAAGGTACACATACAAAATTTCACCCTCTGTTTAGCATAAGTTTAGATGGTGACAAGGGATTCACATATTATCGGGACTCATATACATTTCAGGGTCGTATACTATTCAGCAACGACAGTCTCTCCTTTGCGATCTTCCTTTGTTTCTCTCTGAAACCATTACTTCGTCGGCGTTTTGCATTGCAAATAACTTGACTTCTCATTCGCACGGATGTTCCCTCGATGTCCTCTCTGAAACACAAAATTCAAAGTGTTCTAAAAATTTACAAAAGAAGAGAAAACGAAAATTAGCTCTTTCAGCGAATAATCGAGACAATGTAAATGCTCAGTATCTCTACAGTAGAGCTGCATTTATCCGAACGAAATTTTAGTTAGTACCCGGTTAATCGAACTTCTGCTGGTTGCATTTATTTATCTGAACGTGAGCTCCTATTATGTGAACTCTAACTATACAAAATGTTCGCCCCCGACTAGTTCAGACAAGTGGAGTTCTACTATAAGTCAAATTTAACCACCATGCAATGTTTATCTATGTTCTGTTATCTGGACGTTTGATCGCGGCTGCGAGTCGACGATTCTGCAACGGACCGTTTTGCATGGTCACATAACCGTAGAGAATTAATGTTGCTGAATGTTTTGAGAGCAGACAGGACACGTCTGACGTACGTATCTGCAGCCGTTGTTGGCGCCGGCACTGTAGTCGTCTTCTTTTGGTGGTGGTGGACAAAAAGGCAAAAGGATAGACCACCCTCAGAATGGCGGAAGGTTGGCGAATTGAGCGACCTGTTCGTGTATCCGGTTAAGTCGCTCGGCCTTGTTCGAGTGAACTCAATGGAGTGCACGAAATTGGGCCTGAAATCTGGCTGGCTTAGGGACCGAACTTTGATGGTCATCGACTTGAATGGACACTTCGTTACTGCCAGACAGTGGCCAAAGATGGTTCAGGTAAGAGATTCAAAATTAACCAATAATATAGTATCTTGCATCTGGATCGACGGTTGTATGTAAATATATGGAAGAAGATATATTGTCTGTTAGCTATTTGACTCGCATCACATCAATTAAAAAGACTGTTTTATTCTGTTTATATATCCATTTTACGCAGAGACGAGATTTCCTGGCATAGTCTCTGTCTTGCATTTTGATTAAATTTAGTTCCAACGATCAGGATGCAAGGAAACACCTTACCCTTAATTATATTTACTTCAGCAATTGTCCTAACTTTGTATATTGATTTTTATTGATATTTATCATTTATATTTATTTCAATATTTGCTTCAAGATCGAGTATTAGGTATTTTGAGAGAATGAAGCCCATGGAAATCAGAGACACTCCATAAAAACTACTCTTAGGCGATGATAACACCTCGATAACACCTCCGACCATTTAATTATACTAGAAGATGATATTAGATCCGCTACTTGGTAGATTACCTAATTTGATTAGTGTATATCAACGTATCAACTTACAAGGAGCAATGTTTTATCTTTATAACGAGACGCGTATTCAACTCATAGCTGATAACGAAACAGGAAGAAATGCAATGTGGGATCGTTGTGGAAGCTAGGTGGGTGATAATTAGAAATGGATCGATGCGCGATAATCAAGGCAATTTCTTCTGATCTTTCTCATCTCTCGATATGTGTATTCTTCACTAGTCGTTAAGCTTAGTTTGCACAGTCCTGGCACTGATTCGGTTGGGTTTCCTCCCTGAGCTCGAAGAAGCAAACCGCCATTTCTTTAACACGACTTTGTAAGGAAACGGGATACTTTTATAATCAGGATTAACGATCCGTTTTATTGTCGCGAAGATTCGCGAAATTAACTGTTGGAGTCCGACGCGAGTAATTAATTCACCATACGGCGGTATTTTCCTATCGTACGTTGCCTCGTTTAATGTCACTTCCGCTGTGATCGAACAGCGTCTTGTACCTTCGATTCGATGGAGATGTCTTTCATCTCGGAATTTCGATATTTCTGTTTAAAAAAGTTTCGTATCGCTTCCTTAAATCTTTGTCAGTGTAACAAAATAACAAAAAATTCAGAATGAATGATTTAAAAATTAATTATCTCTTCGGTTTCAAGATTTCGCTTATCTCAGTTATCAGATACAACATACAGTTATCAGAAAACACATATTTTCAACTTTTTACAAGAAATAAATATTAATAATTGCGTAGTTGCTGAAACTTCTTGGTACCAAAATATCCAAAGTAAATTATTCGTTATGATATTCAGAGAATGAAAAATATCTTTATTTTATATTATTTCTATTATAGACACTCACAATTTGATCGTTACATTTAGAATGTGAAATTTATAATTATTGTTAAGGAGATAATTATCAATGAAATGATGAACTGAATCTGTGGGTTTCAGGTGATACCTAGCATCTCTGGATCGATTCTCACATTGTCCGCTCCGGGAATGATGTCTACGTCTATCGATTTGTCCCAACTCCAAGGCAAAGGATTTCGCGTCGCAGTCTGGGGTCAACCTGTATCTGCCTGCGATTGTGGCGAAGAATCTGCCAGATGGTTATCTCGCTTTCTTCTTCAAGAGGACACTGGGTTCAGATTGGTTTACTATCCTTTAGATTATCCAACAAGAGAGATCAGAACGAGAGGCAAGATTTTTTCAGTGACAAGTGACGATACTGTAAGTTTTGATTCAGGCACAGTCATCGCTGAGAATTACTAAGGTTTTACAATCAAATAGTTTATTCATCGCATTAGTAAATGATTTATTTATTAAATAGGGAGCCTATCCAGATGCCACTAGCTATTGTTTAATAAACGAAAGTTCAGTGACTGACTTGAATAGTCGACTAGAAGATCCAGTCACCCCAGATCGATTTCGACCAAATTTCGTGGTTAAGGGCGCCAACCCATACGAAGAGGACACTTGGGGTTGGATAAAGATAGGTGATAACATTTTCAAGTCTGTTATGCCTTGTACGAGATGTATCCTAACTACCGTCGATTCCGAAACTGGGACAAAACATCCGAAGGCTGAGCCTTTGAAGACTCTGAAGAGGTTTGCCTTCATAAGTAACATTTATTTATCTTAAATTTACTAATAATCAAGTAATTTAACTAATAAACAAAATACACTAAATTTAGTCGATTTACTAGACGAGTAACACATCTAAAAATTTGTAAGTTTTGAGATATTTGCAACAAATCAATGCGAAAGTGAACCACTTTCTGAGATAGTTTTCCTGAACTTGAAAAATATGCATTTTCCGAATCATTTTTCTATTTTTCCATCATCATTAATCATCAACAAATCTCTAAAGTTTGAAGAAAAGTAATTGTTATTTCTATGCGTGATTTCTTTTCTTTAATCTTTTTGGCTAGAGATTTTATTAAGACATTAAAAGCTGTTTAATTTGTTAATACAATAGCATGATTCAGACCAAAAAATTGAGGGGTTGCAGTGGACACCTATATTCATAATTACTTATGTTGTATTCATATTCCTGATATCACATAACACGTTGGCTGCCGCAGCGAATTTTATATGTTTTCTTCTGAGCGTAGCAACAGATTGAAATATATTACATTTAATTTTTACAAAATATCATATTGTATTTGCGCACTTTCTTCTGAATCTTATCTAACACTGTTGAATATTTTTTCGTCCATGAAATTTATCATGTTCTAATCATTCTATAGAATCTAGTAACGTGGTTCATCGATAACTATCATGACAGCCAACGCGTTAAGGGTCATACTCTCTTTCATTCGGATAAAAATTAACAAGACGTATATATTTGTCACAGTTACAGACAAATAATGGATCCAGATGTTCGCCCACTAGTTGGCGAGAGTCCAGTGATGGGAATTCACCTGGGATTAAGAAGTCCCAATGGCACCATCCGAATAGGGGACCCAGTTTACGTCAGTGTGCCTAAGGAGCAACCGATATTGATATCGCCTCCCTAGCTACACCGATGGGCTTCGTGCGAAGACGAAATTTTTGTCTACGAGGAAGCCACGAGATCTCTGAAGGAGAACACTTCGTTAAAGAATTTAACAAATAGAGAAAACGCATAGCATCGAGCCTAAAATCGCGTCTCTGATCGTTGAACAGGGCCTAAAAAGTTACAACGGACATTATTTCTTCAGACAAATTGCTATTCTCTCGATTAGAGAATGATGTAAATGACGCGATAGTCGCGTGATAACAATAATTTAAACCTTTTTGCCAAGTGTATTTCTCGCTTTAAAGTTGAAGCGTTCATCGTCTGAGATAATTTGCGAAGAGAATCGATGATTCTCAAATATCGTATTTTTGCTAGATGTTGATCATGAATCAATGAGGACAATATAATAAACGTGCTGGGAGATGCGTTTGTTATTTGTTCATATTTGTATCGAGTATATTTTTGCGAGGAATAAACGAGTTGCAGAGGAATGTGAACTTAAAATTTCCAGGAGAGGGTTGCTACATTTTCAAGAATGTCCTAGCTTTATGATAATAATATTTATTTATTTACACTACAAAACAACAGGGACGATTTACAGTAAAAGGGATAACTCGTCCAATTCGAAGATCGAAATACATTTTTACGAGTATTATTCGACAATGACCATTTTCTTATCCCGCCTACTCTAGGCCAATCTAAGAGAAGATTGGCTCGTCGTTTTATCTCGTATGCGGCAATGGTAGAGTGAATCTCAAACTATGCTCAGTTTTGTACAGGGGCCATGGAATTCCTTTAGTTTACCGGATGGTCACCGGAATCGCCGCAGCGGGTTGGCAGGCCTCGGAGAAGCAACGGACAAGGAAACGCGGGCCGCTGAACGGGGAGAAACTTTCTTTACGTGTAAATCGATCAAATCAGAAAGAAACAATGCTTGGCACAGTTGTATTTCGGAAATAGCTATATACACAGCTCACATGAGATTCTACTCGGACTTACGTTATTTTTTTCTTATAAAATTACACAAGAAAATATATTTATGAGTAATAAAATATTTTAGATTTTAAATAGAGCTACATAGAAAAATGATCGACTCAAAAAAATGTTGAATTCCATTCGTATAAATTATACATCATATCGACGAAAGTTCGAGCGCAGCGAATCTCGGTAACGTGAACTTCCTAATCGCTAGTAAGAAGAATAATATACCGCGTATAATATAAACAGAGAAAGTATCAAAGAGAAAAAGAGAGCGTTGGAGGATGTGAGACAGAAAACGAAAAGTAGGAGACGATAGAAGCGAAGCAAGATAGACGGAGGACAGAGACAGTTCGATGTATGAACTCGAAGTCGCGCGATTACGCTATTTAATTTGACGAGAACAATTCAGTAGTATCAACGAGAGACTTCGGATCTCGGGGACAAGGGGGCAACGCTGGTTACGTTGCCAACGTCGTACCCGTGTTCCAGCTTGACAATCACGGCTCGAGAATGGCTCTCACGTGGCTCCCGAGCGTTTCAGGACCATCGGAATTTTTCTCTTATACTTGGACACCCTTTCGCTGTCGCGTTTCGTCCAACTTTAGATGACGGAAGTGATCAGTCTCGCCTTGAAGTTGACGATGCGTTCGCTCGTCGCTGCCAGGCGCTGAAAACATAAATAGTTTCGGTTAGATTTTATTGCTTAGTAATCAGCTATACACATATACACACGCATATACATAGACATTCTTTACATGATAAATTAGAAAGAAGAAGAAGAAATCATCCAGACTATAAGATACGAGTTTCTAAATCATTTACGTGAATCCTTTTTCTCCAATACTCTTTGTATAGAAGACAATCCTACGATTTTCCGCTTACAAATGTTCGCAACGCTTTCGAGCAGGCGCGTTTAAACTGTACTTTCGACATTTCTTATTCACGCGACCACGGTTTCACCGTAACGTAGTAAAGAAACGATCATCGATCGAAGATCATTCACACGGACGATGCAACATGTGCTCGCTCGTTGTTCCGCCACGTGACTGGAGCCTGCAACGGAATTTCCGATTTAACAAGTTGCGGTGCAAGCAGATAAATTCCGAGCGATGTACGAACCGTGAACGCTTTCAAGCCGATGCCCGCTTGCACGCGCGACGAAGGTTGAGCATAATAAGCGCGATTAAGTTTAATAACGTTCGAGCTGGCGATACCATACCACTGTATTTCCGTCTGTTCGTGCTGTTGCTTTCTCTGGTTTGTCGCATTGTAAACGCTATATCGCCGCTACGACATAATAAAGACCTGGCCTGTCAATTACACGCGAAACGACTCGAGAAAAACGCGAAATATAGCTGCGACTGGCCGGTGGTTTTGTTCTCACAGGAATTCCTACGCGTGTTCTTTTTCGGCCGCTTTCTTCCCGCTCGAATTCCAAACGAAACGCGTAGAAAAATCTAGTCACTGTCCGTTGCGTTTCCTCTTCACGCTTGGTAATAGTAAGACCGATCAATTAGCCGAGCATCTCGAGCATTGCACGGAGACAACGATCTTTCGAAATTGGAATAGTTTTTGCGGAACTATATCGCGAGAGAACCAACGAAACGTACATAAACTGTAGAGATCTCCAAGTGAGATCATCTGCCCCTAACGAACTACTTCCCCATGGTTCTTTCGTCGATCGGTTTCGCTTTCCTTGAGAATTCACGACGCGCGAGAGCGAAACACGTGAACATCGACGAGTGACCGCGGTTATCGGTGTATTTATCTCAGTACGGCGTTACAAATTGCAATTGCAACATATCATAAAGGACATGATATCGGAGTTAAAGTAGACACGATTTCAGGTGTCAGGATAAACGAACTATTAGCGATTCGAGGAAATAAGAACCTGAGTAGTTGATGAGGACCGTGCGAAGAAATTTTTAATACAGTGTTAAACATAAACGGGATATCAACGATGTTTTATACTGTATATTAAAATAAAAATGTATATTTGCATCAGTCTCCTCGTTTCTCAATTTATCCAAATAGTAATTAATATTCTTAGTTCTATCGCTGCTAATGTAGAGCCTTAAGAGGGTCCAAAGCTTCAAGCTATCAGTCCATGTCAATTCTCGATGATGTAACGTATGATATTAGGTATGTCATTGCCTGATCTCTGAACAAACATCGTGATTTGTTTGATTTATGATTTCGACAAAATTGCTCAACCACGATATTGCTTATACAATTATATGAACGTAAATAGCTACCTAGGTATTATTACAGTATTATTAAACAGCTATTTAATTATTTTCTACTAATTAAAATGGTATTCTTACAATTGTACGATCGCGAATATTCTGAATTAAGTTAAGGAACGAATTGCACGCGAGAATTGAGCACATCGATAGAGGAATCGCGTCATTGATAGATCGTTAGAGGCCGAAGGATCTACCAAGATCTCGATCGCAGGAGCCGTTCAGTCGCACTCCTGGCAATATCGCGTGCCAGGGGCTACGTAGCAGTTGCTTGCATAAGTCAGCCGGCAAATGGACGAGCTATTTCATAGAGAAAGTCGCTTACATTTTTGCTTTCCATCGATCCGGACGGGGGATGCTTACGTAATCGCCCGGTTTTGTATCTGGAACGACAACGCGTCACGCTTGCGCGAGTTTCGGCAAAATCTTGGGCGCGAAAGATCGGTCCACGTCGAATTTAGAATTTCTCTTCTAAAAAATTGCGAATGTATAAAATTCTAGACTTTCTCGCGGTTCTTTTTAGATTCTTTTTAGATTGATATATATTAATAATTAATTTAACGCATAAAATATCATAGCTTTATTAGAAATAATAAATAGCGAAAAAAGCTGGTTGAACATTAAACGAGAATGAGATTAGGCGAACTTTAATCGTGCGTCGTTCTTGAATTTAGAATCGCTCATGGTTATTAATATATCTGTATCAGCTAAATGCTGCTATTATGACCGCGATTAAACCGTTATATTTATTTGAAAAAAGAAGAAATTCGTACGTTGACATTAACAAATCGACGAAGATATTGTAGTTTCACTTTCGAACAAATCGGTTATGTAAAACGATGCAAAAGGATAGTTAATTTACAAGGTAGAATTCGAAATGGTTTTAAAAAAAGACTACGAATAATCGGAACAGGTTAATGGCAATTTGTTGGACACCCGTCACGGTGACTACATGGAAAATCCCGAGCAAAGTTATAACGCGTTTGGTTCGCCAACGTGTCCTAACCTCGGTCGGTCAACCCCTTTCTACATGCACATTTCGCTTCGTGTCTGCTTCGTTAAACATAATCAATTTCTAGTCGTAAAGATCGACCGGCAGTTGCCACAATGCGATCAGGTCGCTGAGTTTCCATTCATGTCGGTAAATTGCCTATAGAGAAACTGTCTTTTTGAAACGCTTCTTTACGATCAGAAGAAGATATTGAAGCAATTTGCAAATTGAAGTGTTCTCATTCCTTTGATCGCCGATTGTATTGTAAGTTATATGATATAGAATTTCATATTTCTTCATCGTTTCTTTTTCTATTGCTTTTATGTTTTAGTTTCTTTGGTCACTTTCTTTTAATATAGTAGTAATAATATATATAATTTAATATAATTATCAAGATGTTAATTCGACGTTTTGATATTGTTGGAGATTTTAGAATTCCAAAATAATTGCATTGATAAGGCATAGAAATTATTTCAGTGCCTTTACATTGAACCGATTACAAATCCACTTTACATTTCAAATAATATATAATAAATAAGACGATGAACGAAACAATAAATTGAAGAAACATTTTGAGATTTTAATGAATCTATCAATTCTAATATTTCTAAAACGTTTAACAAATATGATCGCGTCATTTTCGCCTTTCAACTGGAAGCAAGAAAAGTAACGCTAGTCCAAAAGCATAATCGATAAATAAATAATAAATTTATCCAAAGAAGGGAATGAATCGATTTCTGCATCTTTTACGTTTCTTCTTACTATTTGCCATTTTCCGCTTAACCCATTTTTATCATATACCACTGAAAATTACTCACAAGAATGAGATCCTGTACGAGATTCGAAATTCCTCTGTTCACTATGACGAAGAACCTGGTAACTGGTCCTGGAATTGCTTCTTGAGGCTCCTCTCCGGCCTTTCCAGCCGAACCGTCCCCTCCGCTTCCGGCTACCAGCTGCAAATAATCGAGCCACGTATTAGCCTAATTTCCATCGCAACAGAGGTTTTCTCAGAAAGAGCACGAGAGAAGGTGAATGATAGAGACAAGTTGCGTAGATCGTTCATTGTCATCGATCATCGCGTAAATCGTTGTCATTCATTTATTATTTTTTGAATAGAGAGATAGTTGCGGTGTGTAGCAGGTCCACGTCCAGCTTCAGCGCTCCCGATACTACGGTGCTTTTACATCCTGAATCCTACTTGCGGCTACGATCCATCGATCTTGCTGCTACGATCCTTACGTGCGCTTCTTCGGCTCGTGACATTGTTTCGGATATCGTTATAGGGTGTCCATACGCTTAGAATATCTTTTTATTCATATTTTTACAAATGACAACATACTTTCGCGAGATAACTCGGAAATCTCGAGATTTCAAAGTTTCGTGACACTGTCGCATTATGGACAACCTAAAGGTGCATCAAAACTAGAAACATATTTACAAGGACCCAAAAAGACAATACGACGTTACAGTGATAATTACAGACAGCATGACGCACATACTTACTTTGCTGCTCGGTCGTTAAAAAAACGTACGTCACGCATCGTGCTATCAATTTACAATACTACTATTTAGAAGAATTCGTGTACGAGGCCAGACGACTCGGCTCTGTATAAGAATCTCATTTTCTCCGTACGCATTCGGTCAGAGATTCGAAACGAAAAGAAGTGAAATTATTGGACAACGCGAAGCGGAATCGTCTGGCTACGCGTTGTTTTTGGTGCGTCCCAGTAGCAACGAACGAGCTACGGCTACGACGCTAACAATATACAACGTATGAATGTGCAATGAACGAGTACGAGATCACAACGAGAGAATCAATGGCTGCCCTGAGATTCCGAGGAAATCGGCCGGGATGTCCATCAGCCAGTTGCTTCGCCGAAAGTCTTTAATCGCTGGTTGTCGGTGTCGCGTCGGGACCGTTGGTCGGGTGGAACAATTGGATAAAAGATGAGTTGGACGTGACGGAACGAAGGATTTACAGGGTCACTGAATACTTGTCCAGAATCGGAGAATAGGATCGATAAACGTGGAGGTTACAATTAGTAGGAAGATATGACGATAATCGGTGTTACGTGGCGTTCGAAGGACTGAAAGTTGTCACGTTGAAACAATTCTTCGGACGAATACATGCGATGGCTTACGAAAGTATTTAAACATTTCGAAATCTTTGTACGTACATGTGTAACATCTTGAAATTTGATTTTATTATACCGTATTACCAATTTTCTTTAACTAAACTTATATATCTGCGCTAAATGTTTTGTAACTTCTATATACATTTTCAGATTTGTTTAGGATTTTACCAATGTGATAACGTCAGTCGCGTCTCGTTAAAATGTTGGTGAAATTTCAAAATGTTTTATATAAAACGCGTAATATACATACACATAAAAATACATTCATAAGCCATTGTATATGGAAACTAAATTACAGATCCTCCATGTCATTGTTGAAAATATCTTTAAAGAATATCAAAAATATTCTTTCAGTCGTTCGAGATGGGAATACAGGACGAATGTAAACAGGGGTTGGTTAGTGACAACGATGATGCATTACATCTAAGACTCTACGCTAGGACTATGAGAAAATCGATGAACGTTTCGCGAATTGTGCTCCAGGTTTCTGAAATTATTCGCGCGATGGATCTTGCTCAACAGGGTGGACGATCGAATTAAATATCCTGGTGCACAATTCACGTACGATGGTGGCTAAAGGAATTCGACGAAGAAGGCACGACGAAACACGGGGAAGGCAAGCTAATGAAGAGCGAAGAAAGGACAGACAGACCACACGAACGATGTTCGAATAATTAAGTAAACGGAAGACGAAGGATAAACAAAAGAACACGCGGTACGAGTAACAGGTGATCGTTAGTCACGTGCGAGGAGTACATGCTGATCAAACATAGTTGCATGCTTTGCTTCGATGTACAGAGGATTGGGTGCTGTTAAATATGCGGTTCGTTGCTTGTAAACGTGCAAAGTACTTCTTGCGAGATGGATGCAAATATTAGATATTTGATGCACCAGAGAACAATATTGTTACTGCAAACTAATATTATCTCGAGTTGAAACTCCTTACAACGTAACATTCATATTTCTATAACAAACGGAAAGCCATCTTTTCGAAAGAAATACATCTTGAAGAGGCGAGTTACCATAAAAGACCTTGCTCGAGAATTAACGTGTTAGAGAAAGGAAAGTGTCATCCACCAAGCGCCATTAGCAAAGAGAAACAGAGTTAAACCCAGAGCAAACAGAAAGCCGACCAGGTTCCCATAGGCCAACATTCAGCGAAACCACTGAAAATCGTCATTAAGAAACCTGTGGTATCCGTTCACCGAGTGGACAAGTGAAATTCAGAAGAGAGATAAAGAAAGTGAGAGAGAGAGAGCGAGAGAGATAACAGACAGACAGACAGACAGAGAGAAGTGCAGTAGGCAGTGTCCGTTCGGCTCTGCTCGGAAGGATTAGCGTACCGGTGGTAGGTTGCCGGCTCCTGACGCGGCCGGTGCGCTGGTCGAGGATCCCGCCGTGGTCGAGGAACCAGCTGGAGCGGCAGCAGGGGCGGCACCTTGGGGAATCGGGCCCAAGTCCCGAGAGGCGCTTAAACCGAGCCCTAGGCTCTGCGTACCTGCCACCACGCGGTACACCGTGCCCGCCGCTCTTGCCGCCCCGTCGGCCGCTTGCTAAACGAGAACAGAGACGAGAACTTTCGTTTACTGATCCGCTCCTCGGGAGAACGCCTGTCTATTTAGTCATTCTTTTCTGTTCTTTTCTTTGTTTCGGTCATGATTGTCGCGTGTCGTATCGACAACAAGCGATTTTTCTCCTTCCGCTTCACGATAGTGGAATAGTATTCGTCGTCGATGAAGTGGATGTCCTGCAAAGCGGCTGAAATTGTTTTTAACGACTGACGAGACGAGTATTTTTCTTGGTATTTGTCTTGGGTCAATGCGACGATTCTGCGTTTATTCTAGTTCGTTTCAGTCATTTTGTTTCGGGTCCATTGGTTTCTTGGGGATTGCTTTTCTCCAGATCGTTTATCGCGTGAAGAGTGGAGGGTCAGAATAGAATACTATAATGGAACATATTTCGCAGAACGTTGTAAGAAAATGTGAAATGTTTCAATCCGATATTTCGTACCGTACTTTCAAGGAAACGAACGGCAGTTTTTCGATACCGTAAAAGGAGGTCGATCTATCGACTAGTTCCAAACAGCCGCGTGTATTACTCAGGATCGCGTAAGTTCTCCATTAGCGATTGCGAACATTGGTGGCCTTTGGTAACAAAGAATCACGCACGTGAGATAAGATAAGTAGCCAAAGACGGTGAAGGAAAGCTTTAACGCTACTTGAAGTCGCTGACTCCACGCAGTTACTTGTATCTTTACAAACGCGATTAAAAGAATGGAAACTAAACAGAAATTTGTTTTAAATATCACAACGTAAGTTTTCCAAGCGTGTTCAATTTGAATTTCGAAGGAACGAAAAATGAAGAATTTGATTTGAAAATCGAAATTATTAGCTCTTTGCGCAATCGTGATTTCCAAATAATTTCATAATTAAACATTCTGGTCTCACGAACGCGGCGCAAAAGATAGGGTCACGGATTTCTTGTTCTAGCGCGTTTCTTGTAACGTGCTAAATCTTCTATTTTCTTTTTCTCGTTTATGAAGCACGAACCTCGAGGATGTTTTCGTCTCGTGTCTAATCATCCACGAGGTTAGGTCGCGCCTAGGTCGAGAACCTTGGAATAGTAACCAAGCGACACAGCTGGGCAATTCGGTCGTGGACTTTCACCGGTATCAAAGTAGGCGCCCTTGCCTGTGTCCGCCTGTTCGCTGCTTATTTGAATATTAAATCTATCAATTTCTGCCATATTATTTTCGACCTTTATGTTTTTGACGCAAATCTATACCTTTTCTTATACAAGTCCTCTTTTTTTATCCAATTATACATTCAATTCAAATATCGTGCATCGAGTTGTTCGACGTCTAATACGTATTTAGAGCAGTAAATTGTACGATAATTGGAAATATCGAGATCAATCGACAGAGTACTATCCATCGAATGTTTCAATAATTATTCGACTTAATTATTGTTGCAGTGATCTAGGTAGTGTAATATGACTTGGAAAATAATTATTTGATCTTCAAGGTTTCTGATACGTGGTACAAGAAATACGTACTTCTACTTCTTCTGGAAAATAAGTATTAATAATTCCTAGGCTGCAGATTTGTATGCATTTATACAGAAATTCACAGGAAAACGATACTTAATAAACGCAAATGATATGTATAAGATAATGAAAGTGGTGTGTCGGATCTTTTTCTTTTTTTTTTTTTTTTTTTTTAATAGATGTTGCGAGTCTTCTTAGATTCCGTTGCTTTACTCGTACCCATACAAATATAAATTTGCATAAAAGCCCTCGATCTAATACTATAATAATTACGTTACTTATTACCACATCTAAGATACGACAGTTTGCCGGAGTTTCTCACATGCTACACTGCGAATGGTTTAATCGTTTTAGAAGATTAGTCTATTCGAATCTTAGTGTCATCAAATGGACAAAATCCTTGGCTACGTTTATCGATTAAACATCGCCTATGAATTACAGAAATAGATTACAAAAATCCATGACAATAATTAAGATCCACAGAATGTAAACTTCCACTTTTCACTCGATACTGAAGAGACGCAGTGGAACAGGAAACGCTTTCTTTATTACGGAAAACTCACCCTGATTATATCAAAGACGAAGTTGCCAGAGCTGCTACTGGAGCCGCCCAGACCAGAGAGGAACCTTTTGTTTCTGTTCTCGTCATCTTCAGTCTCTACTTCTTCGAGAGGCGTCAATGGTGGTGCTGCATCGTTGCTGCCCTGTTCATCCGCGAATTGTACTTTGACCTCGTTGTTTTGCGACTCGGCTGCTACCTCGTTTACCTTGTACTCCGCTTCCGGATTTATATTCTGTGAAATAGAAGGTTTACGGTCTACCATTTCGAGTATGTTTGAAGACGAGTCGCCACCGATCGATTGCTAAGGAAACTCGAATGGACATTGATCGTGAATGATTATACAGTCAAGGACTGCAAGAGTGCGTTTAAGTCGTTGGATAATCAACGTGAATTATTTATGAACACTGGTGTATTGTAAAATCAAGTTCGTTAACGATCGACCGGCGTTTAGGGAGAAAAAAACACGGCTTGTTCAGATCGAAGGAAACGAAGCGTGTGACGCGCGATCTCGCGATGTCTCGTGATCGGGATGCGCATCAGTTCAGCGATCGATGGCTGAATGACGGCTATACTCTGCAAGCAACGTAGAGAGATATGCAATGGATCACGAAAAAACTCTTCGAAAGAACTGCTTTTCTTGGTCATTGAACATAGAAAGCTGTATTGTATACATTACATAGAACATTTTATGATTTCATTAACACCGTAATGAGACACGATTGTCATGACTATATTGGAAATATTTGAAATCAATGTGAAAATGTGTATTACGTACAGAGGTTATAAGACATTTATGCAAACATTTAGTAAATGTGTACTGCATGAATAGAAATAGTCGGATGAATGGAGAAGTAACGAGAAGTGATGTACTTGCAACCACTGTTTCTTCGATTTACTTTAGAATTTTCTTTCGTGAGCAATTGCGTAATATAGTATATGTGTGTAGAGCAATCATATAACAGCGCAATCGAGTCCAAACTTCTGATTATTGTATTAGAACAACGGCTTTTAACGAGAAGTTTGAATTTATTGAAAATCACCGAACAGAGCCTATCTAACTTATGAATTGCAGGTTCTCTCCGGCTCTGAATTCTCTTATGCTGATTTCAGTCAACGATGCAGCAGAAACGCATAAATATCCAATAATAAAACATCGCTGCATGATATTTATAACAACATAACACTACAAAGAAGCTAAACATAATATGATAAAACAAACGGGAATCTAATAATCATTTACCATCATCTGTCATTGCGGAATATAAATTGTTAACTCGAACGTTGTTTTCTTCCAGCTAATTCTATTTAGCATGGCTGTTATGCGACGGTCGGGAAATGAATTGTAAATTAACGCGAATGCAGATTGATTTTTTCCAATGATCGACAAAAAAGATGAAGGCAGAAAGTAGCAATTACTGTTCAACGAAAACACCAGAAAAAGTGCCCTCTTTATAAGAAAGTATCTTGCCTCGAGACGAATATGAAGAATCAAAGGATAACGATGTCAAGAAAAATAAATAGAAGACAGAATGAAGAGAAACACAACGCAAACAGATAGACAAGCGAATAATAGAAAACGATACGAATGGTATACACACGCAAACGCACACAGAGAAAGAGTTATAGTTAGCGGACAGTAGAAAAACTTGGTAGACAAATTATTGTTTCCCGCAGCAGTCCCAATTGCGCGGTGATCGTCCTTGCCGGATCAATCGATTACTCTTCGTTCAGGTTCATTGACCTCCAACGTGTTACCGATCTCGCCACCATTGTACAGTCACGCGACCGTAGAGGCGACCTCGTTCATCCTGTCGTCCTGATTGATAGCGGTCGTCTGGCTGGCTTTAGTGCTCGACATATTGGCTGGCGCTCCCGTGTCTGTGTCCTCGTCTGGCGGGAACGTCGGCAAGGATACCGATACCTTGGAATTGCCTGCGTCGTCCTCCTCGTCGTCGAAGAAGGGCGACTCAGCGGTCGCCGTCGAGCCACCGCTCGACGAGCTTCCAGAGTTCGAGTCACCGTTATTCTGAATTAAACTGCGAAGAACGGTCGGGCCGAGTATTCGGATGATTTCCGCGACAATCGAGTTCACCTTTTTTTCGATCATCTAGAAAATAACAGCTCTTAGCTGACCTTTTTTTTATCAATCCTGTTTTCGAATATCGCTCATTCCCATTCACGAGGAAATTTTCTGTCTTTTCGTGTCCGTGATACAAGAGTCGTAACGTAGCTCCTGATGTTAATATTATCGCGCGATATAATCGAATTCGTTTCGTTGAAATTCGTGTTCGTTACAAATGGTTACGTCGAGCATTGATTCTTTTTAATCGTTCGGCCAACTGTTATTATTGTCGTATTTGCGTCGTCGAAATGTACGTCCATGGAATTGCTTTTTGAGCAACGTTATTGTTGAATTAATGTTCCAGTATTCGTTGACGGAGCTCGATATTAGGATTCGTCGTCAGCCTTCGGTGCAGTCGAGAACGTTACAACGGGTAGGAAGTGAACGTGTCAAATGGCGATAAATGATATTGCCGAACTAGTAGCTGGTTCGATGAAGGTGGTAAAATGGAAATAGCAAACGGTTGCAACGATCGTGTTTTCCACGGTGAAATTTGGCTCGAGAAGGACGTACGCGGATCGAATTCGTTCCGATAGAAACTTTCAATTTTCATTCGATATCTTATCTTAATTCATGAAGTTAATCGAATAAACGAACACGTAGTTGCGCAATCTATAGACAGAATGCACAGGAAACGAGGAAACTCTCCGTGAATCATGAATCGAACGTACAACTTTCTTAGGAGGAATGTCGATTCACTGCGAACAATTTCTCCTCGACTTTAAACCGACACGGTATTACTAATGAAACGTTTTCGTTGACGATATAATTTCTCAATTATCCGTTAATACGAGAAAGCGGCGATTTGAACAACGTAGAACGTCCAAGGTCCTATTTCGATTGACTAAATCCGATACAAAAAATACCGAGCGTCTACGAGGGAAGAGGGAACTTGGTACATAAATCGGTCCTGGCCGTCTGCAGGATTTGACTGCGCTGTATTCAGCAGCTGCTCACCTGAGAGGCATCGGGAAACAGTTCTCGCAGGATACCGATCGTCCGTTTGTTCCTTAGAGCGGCCTCGTTGTCGGCTTCGGCCATCATCAGCCGATTCAGTGCCTGAAAAAAGTTTCCCTGTTGTCCCTACAAAGTATTTTCAATGTCTGGAAATTCTCGTTTCATATATTACTCTTCCTCTCATGCATCTGCCTCCGGGATTTTCATTACCACCTTTTAATTATTGTTCCTGTATGCGTAATTGTTTCTTCTGTAATCGTGTAAAGTATTATCCACAGAGATAAGGAAGTACCGACGAAATATATCTGGAAGATAGTCGAGAACGTCGAAGAGCGTTGAGATAATATCGTTGCGCAATATCCACGACGAATAGTATAAGAGAGACGTAAACTCTAAACAAGGATTTCGTTCGATGCGTTCAAGGTTTGCTCCGGAACGATAATTTACAAACTACAAAATTGAACGAGAACGCGTGCGGATCGTTGTACGAATGGAGAATTGAGTAAATTTTAGGCGAGAGAAAATAATGGAACTGTAACGTTGCGCACGACAATCGCTCGAAGAGAATTGCAGCGTTTAACGACATGATTGCGCATTATTACGTATTACTGCATTAGTGTCGCTACAATTTTCTGTTACGATATACGAAGCTTTTTATGATTTATGACCTGCCTAGTTGTAAACGACGCTTCTTGTTCGCACAAGACGACTTAAATAGATCGGCAATGAAACGAAAAAGTAAACTCGTTTATAAATAATGTCGTTGGGTTTTGTAACAACCCGGACAAAGTCATCGACGGATTAATCGAACCGTTCTGACACTTAGACGGTCTCAAAAGTTGCTCAACCTGATTACCATGGTTCACTTTCCCCTATACCGCGCTCACGTTCGACTCGCTGTTACGATATTTGTCCCTGCGTGTTGTCCACATTCGCAACTAGTCTTTGCTTCCGACATAGTCTCACCAATAACGAATTCATTTTACAATTTCCTGTAGATATCCGAATAAATCGCAAATTTTTCTAAAGTTGAATAGCCGTTTGGTTGGAAGCAAACAACTGAGCGAAATTAGAACGAGTACCGTAATAGGAGATCGCGCTTATTCTCGCGTTGAAGTCTCCAAAACTAGCGGTAGTCGACTTAAGATATCCGTTACAATTTCTCTTGTACTTCGTACAACATTTCACTGAAGATTACGAAGAAAATACAGATAACAGGAGCAATTTTGATGATTATCTGATTTTCATGCTATTTAGTAGTTATTAATTATTAATATGTTAACAGTGTAGTCTAATATAATATACAAATTAGAAAGAGCTAATACCTAAAATATGATAACTGATACTTTTGAGAAGTCGATATATTTTATGCAAATATTTTTCAAGAAGATCTCATAAACAAATTCTGGTAATATGTAATTAGTTGTTATGCTATAGCATTTTAAAATTGCTGCCATATAGAAAACAGGAAATATGACTTATCGCGTCTTTTCTCTGCACTTTTTAATTTGGAGCTTTTGTAATTCAACTACCTACAATTGACAAATCCCACAAACAATAACGATACCTGGCAATAAAAATATTTCAAGCCAAAAAAAAATAACTAATACGAAAATAAAGAGATTTGGAAACCACTGTCAAGCACGATATAACGAAAAATGGAGAGAGAGAGAGAGAGAGAACACGTGCACGTGAGCGCGTGTACGTTTACGCGCGCGCTTTCCATTGGGCAGCGATCAAGCGAAGAAAGTGTCCGGTGTAACTCTGGAAGTGTTCGCGGCCAGTGAAAGTGTCGAACCGAAGAAGAGAGTCGACCAGACGTTCTGACTTTTCGTTGGACCGTATATTTCATCGCTCGTGTAACGATACTTGCCCACATGACTAATCGTCACGCTAAAAAAAAAAAAAACAATTCCACGAAAATCATTTAATCTCTTCCGACTATGACGCGCGAGTTTTCTCTATGATTTTCTGTTTTCAACAAAACGTGTTTCTTAATGATGTCTACGCCTATTTTCATTGGAAAAATGGCTACAATAAAAGACTTCGTTGCAGAAAACAAAGACGACATTTATTTGCATAAACTACTACGTTAACGATTCGGCAGTCGTTAAAATGCAATGGCGGTAAATTAAAATCCTAACAATCAATCGTGCCTCCATTAGACATGTTAATGTTACAAGCAAATGTGATTCAACGTTGTTAAATGGAAATCAAACACATCGTCTTAAGTCCGAGGATTCCACGTGACGTGGATGAGACATTAGAAACACGAGTGTTGCGCGTTTTCTTTGCGAGCCTTCATTCGCGCGAGGTCGTAGCACTCGATCGGAGTGAAAGAGGTTCCGTCGAAAGTGAAACATCATCTGCGATCACCGAATCGATCGACTCGGTCCAACGATCAACCGGCGATTTAGCCGGACGTCGAAATCCTGGCGAAAACTTTCGCAACGAACGACACTGCACGTTTCCTTCGTTGGTTATCTCGACGATTAAACGGCCGTTGCCTGTCGCGAATTTCGCGCACAGAAACAACGTTTTCTCCGATTCCAACGTTCTTCCGAGATAACGAAGATCGTCTCAAGGATAGATGGTTGGCGTCCAGCCGGCCCAGTGACACAGAGAAATCGATCGTAACGCTAGTTACGCAATCTCTGAATCGAATACAACTAGCTGCGAATCCTTTCGAACATCAGACAGAATTTTCTAAAATACTTTTCTGCGTTAAATATACGAAATATAAAAATACGATATATACAAAATACGATGTACGAGCTTGAGGTGAATTAGATGAATATCAGAGAACAGAATTTAATACGTTTTCCTATGGCAAAGAGGAAGCTATCTATATATTATTTGGAAGTTTCCTTCTTTTTGGTGGAATACACGATTGGCATTGAAAAGTTCAAGAACTAAATACTAAGGTCGTTCGATGGCTTCGATGGAACCGGATTGCGGACATGTTTGTGAAATTATCGTACATTGCTAAATGAAAACCAAGCCTCCGTCGACATTTGGTGAACACACGTACGTTTTTCAACCGGCTTACCTCGGATTGGAGACGACCTTTATCAGAAAGTGGACTCGAACCCACCAAAGTCACGCACAGTGCTGTTGCCAAAATAACGATGAGTTTCATTTTGTTTGATTGGGAATTTGAAACCTGCAAAGGAAAAGGGTATGATATAATTTTCAATAAAATATTCCTTGTTGGTTCTTATAAAATATTTCACCGCGGAAATGTTTGCCAACTTTGATTGTTTATCGAAACGTGAGCATTGTGAAATACGTATCAGTTTGTGTTTAAGAATATAATATTGTTTTATCTGGAATCTAAAATATTATCTTATATCTGCGCCTGTTTCCTGGATAATCGACCAGCATGATGGACCGGAAACGTTTTGAAAGGATCCTGGAGAAAAAGATGAGAAGGTGAAGGAGTCTCGACGATGTTTCAGGAGTGGGGAGCAATGGCTCTCCTTTCTCGAGTGTGGATACGTTCGAAACTATCACTTTCGACCGAATGAAAGTGGAGAATGCCGCTGGCAAAAACGACGCCGAGATTCTTGAGGAAAGATGGTCTAAAGCGTTTCGTTCATTTTTATAAAAATGACTCATCGCTATTGCTATTGCTTGTTGTTCGTTTTTACCATGTGGAATCGTTGCAAATCGTAACGAAATAGAAGAATTTTGAATATTTCAACGCGAACTGATAATATGCATTTCTTTTCGACGTAATTATCGAGAAATATCGAAAAATAAATGCTTATCGGAATATTTGACTTTCTTTTTGTGACATCATTTACCTTTCACGTTTTGATTCTATTCCATAAAATTTAATTGTACGTTCAAATGCACATGTTGCTCGACTTGCCTTCAAACGAGTCTATAATTACGATAGCGAAACTGTCGGAATATAATGCTGACCACACATCGAGTTAATATAGATTCAGTACACATGTCGTCCCAACCGATGGTGATGGAGCAACAGTGCGCATTCGAGGCCAAATATTGGCAAATTTCATTAATAATTCGCGAGCATAATCGAAAGCAGGCTTCAACTATGTTTGGAATAGAGAGTAGTACAACTTTCTTCTAAAATGATAAAAATTGCAATGAAGTAATTTAGCTAGCTACCAAATATATCGTCGATTTGACAAAGTCAATAGGTTGAACCGTCGTGTGTAGAGTCACGTGCGTTCCGCGAAATGATCAAGCGTCACAGTTCGATAAAAACCGGATTTTCCTTCAGTTGGACCAATAGTTGGTCTTACGAATTTCGATTTTTCCCTCGAGCTCGTTGTGTCCGGTGAGAACCACTTCACGAATATCTTCACTCTGACAATTCTTTGTGCCCGTTTCGTATACACGAGCCTCTTTCGAACTCGAGGAAGAAGCCCGAAATTGGAAATCCTATGCACCTGGGAACCTATCGAGACTCTATGAAAACTACTATCTTGCAAACTCGTTTGCAAACGTTGAAAAAGCGTCGAGACGTACAACCAAACTGAATAAGAAAAATTCAACTATACAATTTTTGTTACAAATTATGTATTTCCAAAATACTCGATAGTTTCCTGAACACAGAGCTCGTGTCACGTGGACTAACGTAATTATCGAACGCTGAAATAAAATGCACGATATCGCGATCGAATACGTGTTCCATATGAAGGAACTCACCACACACCGATTCGTTATGACACGGTAGAACTTTTAAACTGTCCGCTTGTAAAAGAGACCCAAAAGGAGCTCTCCGTGGCTCCTGCTCTCTTCGGCTTTTCTGTAACTGTCTGTGTAACGGAGGTTAGTGAGCGGCTTTTATTAGAAGGAGGGGCCTATCGCCACCTCCACGCTACACTTCAGTCTCCGTCTTCTCTGTTTCTCTTTCTTTTCTGGTCGCCTCGCGCGATTCTGAAGAAGGGATCACCGTAGAATGTAAGATGTAAGTAGCTACGGCCGATGAAAGATCCTCGATGCGACCGTGAAGATGTGAGGAGCGGAAGTATCAAATCGATTGTTGTTGTGCGTCAATGTATCCTTAAGGGCGATTGATAACATCGAAGATAACGAATAAACGCGTTACCATAGGAATTTATGTCCGTGATTAGTAAAATATACGTTCGTTTACCTCTAGGAATATTTCGAAATTTCTAGGCTTAATTTGAATTCTTTAGACCTTTGAACTCTTGAGTCTTTGAATTCATGAATCTTCGAATTTCTAAACTTTTCAGCGAATTCCAGTTATGGAAGTGGAATATTCCTGGAAGTTAATTATAATTTTCAACTATAAACGAACTTGCGAAAGATCGATTATGTCTCGATCACGTTACATTTTTGCTAAGCCTTTCTTCAATTAAATCTCTCTTTGTTAAGAAGCAAGTGTTATAACAATCGGTGTTTAAAATATTTTCACGATGAAATTGATTGTTCAGGTTCGATTACGGTTAACAAAGGCTCCGAATCTTTTTACACGAAGCATTCGTCAATTATATCACGAGAAACACAAGATTCGTTTTTATTCCCAAATAAATATAAATGTATAAAATCGAAAGACCCGTTTTTGTGTGCATTTTTATCTTTGATTATAAAACTGGTTCTTCTTTTTCCCATCCCCTCTGCGTTAGGCACTGCTTTTACGAAAACTTATATAAAGACTCGACACGAGAGTATATCTGAATCATAGAAACTTTTGTCATAGTTATTTATTATTCATTCCGCAAATGGCAAGAGTTTCAAATTCGTTCTACATCGAAATATTAATTTCATGTTTATACAGTTTACTTTCTAAATCCGCATACGTAAAATAGAGGAAAACATTAAATGCGATTGCTGTGCTTTAATTGAAGAATGCAGCCGTAATTTAGTTCAAGGATTCTCAGTAGATTCGGCCCGTGCGTGGTCAGACACGTCCTATTATATTATCGCTGTACCCGTGTGAATCGCACACCGATGCAATTGTTCCGTGGCGCTTAATTACGCGGCCAAATGAAACTTTCCAGCAATTATTCGGCAACGAATGTATAACTGAAATTATCGCAGGTAAATCGGATTTATCACGGTACCTGGTATTCATGCCTTTTTCTATGGAAGTTCTCCGTTTCCAGTTTCATTCTCTTGTTTCACCGACCTTGTTGCACGTCGCATCCAGTGAAAATCCTATTAAGATTTCAGATAGATTTGGTTGATCTGTGTCGCAGTACGCAACTGCGAAATTGTCGTTCCAGATTGTTGGCCGATTGTTTGGTCGACTAGAGTCACCTCCGATTTCACAGAATTGGAATGAAATCACTTTAACGATTAAACCTAGAACTAACAATTTGTGATATATACATACAGTACTAAACATAGAGTAGTATACACGAAGAATCCTAATCAAAGTCAAACAACTAAAATGTATAAGTATATAAAATTATATTTGTATTTTAACGAAAGTCAGCATTGATTTTGCCAAAAGCATTTGCACTGATCTTTTAGTAATCGAAAAAATGAGACAATCTGAAACCTGTGATTTCGATAGTTTTAGTGTTAAATTTTCCACCTATCGTTGCGTACTATCACAGTATTGTACATTTATTTGTTCTGTTTTATTATTTGTACACATTAAAGAATTGTGCAAATTGCTTCTCGATTCGTTGATCTCTGTTTCGTTGGGAATGGGCCAAATAGAAAAGGAACTCGAGATACGCATCGCTAATCCTTAACGAAAAAATGGTCATGATCGATCGAGCTCAGGGAATGGAATCTCTCGTCGTGTGTTTGTCGTTAGCTGTCAAAAATTTGGAAATCGATGTCGAAAGTTGCTCTTGCGCCAGTTGTATTCCTTAGATGTTTCCCAATATTAAAGACAATTTAATTCCATGTTATACCGTGTTTGTAGTATATGTATTTCGATATTAACAAAAAAAAAAAAAAAACCACGGTGTTATATTCTACCAGCTTCTACTGATCAAGATAAGGGTGACTTCGTTTTCTTCTCGACGATCATTATCAAACTTTTCGAAACTTTTTAGTAATGTTTCCTATACCGGTATAATATTGTATAGCGAGAGAAAGAGAAAGAGAGAGAGATAAAGAGAGAGAGAGAGAGAGAGAAGACGCGTTTCAGTGAATCAGGGAATAAAAAACTCATTAAACACGAGGTCAAAAAGGAAATTAAAAACATCCATCTTGAACTCGATCGTATAAAAGCTCTTCAACATTTCCGTATCCCTCACGACCTCGTGTTTAATTAATCAAATTAATTCCGCTTCATATTAAATGGAGTAACTCTTTGTTATAAATATAATGTGGCCAACGATTGTACGCAAACACATGTTGAACAAGTAGCATGTGTCTTGGGTTTGTATTTTATAGAATAGAACCACGTATAGAAATTCAACGTAATTCGCGTTCATTGTCATTGTAAACATTGCAAACGGCTTATGCTCCTGAGAATTGTATACGTCGCCGTTGAAGTTTGTCCTGTTACGACGTTTCCGCTTATTATTTTGCCAGCGATCGAAACGACAGAAATGAGAGGAAGAACGATCATTATTCGATGACGAAACTGGGCATGTTCCAATCGAGTCGCTTATCAATTACGAGAAATCGATTTAAAAATGGGTCGTGACTCTCCTTTCTCTGTAAAAATCACTGTGCTTCACTGTGTTTCGTTTACTACCTTTTCACAATCGAGTTCGAGTAGCAAAGTGATAGAATAGTAGAGACTTCGAGAATTACAACTCGTATTTTAACTCAAGTCGGTGCATAATGAATTACTCACGTTCTAACAAAATGTTTCTTCAATGGCGCGTCGTTGATAGTCCATTCGACTTTTATCAAACGTAACACCGGTGGAACTTTCGACGTTATGCAACTTCTACTTTCATGCACAATTTGATATCGCTTTCATTCATCTCTTGCCAGAATAATCATTCTTTTCATCTGACTATGATCTTTGCGCGCTAAACCACATTCTCGTGATCGTTTTTGTTCTTACAAAACCTACAAATAAAGGACATTACCGTTTTATTGTAATTTTTCTTTTTTTTTCTTTTTTTTCTTTTTTTTTTTAGATAGTTGATCAACTATAATTGATTTTACCATCGATTCGTTATTAATTCAATAATTATCCATTAATAAGAACGAGGATTCAAGAGCCACTAGAAATCCTCCTTGAAACTAATAAGAACAAGACAAAAACAAGTAACTCAAGGATGCGTCGATTCCTTTATTCCTAATAGTGCCTTGAGCAATTAATAGATTTATGTAATTCGGTGACACGGAAACTCAGGTTTGGTTGTCCACTTTTAATCGTATATTATAACGCGGGCAACGGTTGGTCACGTAACGATTTCCAGGATCCGGCCTGGAATAGCACTTGACTCGTGTTCCTGACTAATTCCGCTACCGGTTAGCTAAGGAAGCCAGCGTTGAAAATAAACGAAATTCTAGTTCGTGCTCCACGTGTAATTCCGTAAGAAACAACAGGTTTTTTTCTTCTCTGATATCACCATAACATATGTTAAGTAAAATAAATTACAACTAGGAACCATAGTAAATGTTACAAGCAAAATTTAAAGAATGCTACAGCGTAAGAATTCATTCTCATTCATCTGGGATTAAGCAATTTTGATCTAGAATAATAAATTAAAATAATAAATGAAGTAATAAGTTGAAATAATATCTTGTTCGGAAATATTATCGATAGAGAGATATCTCTTAGGGTATCTTCGATCGTTCTCAATCTTTTATTAAAATACATGGTAATTACCTATACCACGTTTCAGTTATAAAAGGAACTTCGCTCTAGATGTTCATTTACGACACGTAGTTTTCCTAAAAAAATTTTAGACGACTGCTGCAGTATTCCACATAGCTTCCAAGTCCATTCGTTTTATTACACAGTCTTTAACATTCGTTATTCCTGTCACGAATATTCTAGGAGTCTCGTCGATTTGAGATGGGCTGAAACGTCGCAACCTTGCCAAGCGGCAATAGTTTCGTTTCTAATGAATTTTTCATGCGTTTTCCATACGATAGGAAACGCGTAACAAAAGCACAAACACTTAATAAATCATTTATGTTGAAAATAAGGGTCGCGAGTATTTTCCATGTAATTGCATGTAGGATTTGAAGATGGAGCAACGGGGAAATGTAAGAAATTCCTCGTTTCTACTTCAGATGCTCGCGAACAGGCCAAGGACTACTTACGATATGTTCTTACAAAACTGGATTGAATCACTTTTTTGCCCATACTTTTATGCGTCGCAGATTATAGGGTTAGATTTAGCACAATTCGTCATTGCTAAACTTCTTATATTTGCGATTGTATGATAATTTTAGACTCGTTTTCGATGACTCGACAAAACATTTACGATGTTGAAGGATATTGCACCGAATGAATGTCATTTGAAAATTGATAATTTAGAGCTGATATGTATAGATGCAGTGTCAGATGCATAATTAGATTTCTTCAGATACAAGTTAATCATTCATAGACATACTCGTATGTTAATGAAGAAAATTGAAATTTGCTAGTTAGCACGAGTTGGCTGGAGGATGATATCTTAGAAATTTGTGACCAATAATGGAAAGTTGGGAATTGTTAGCACCTGGTGGAAGTAGGTGAGAAACTAAAGGTTTCACGATGCAAGTTCTAATGTAGACAAATGAACATTTCAAAAGGTAAACCACACCGCTCTATTTTTTGTACATTTCTCAAAAGGCGTATAATTAATGTTCAATTCCTCAAAAACCGAATAAATTACTTGCACGTGTGTATTTATCGCACGAGGATGATATAAATAAGCATAAACTCTATGATGAATTTTACAAAATAATGTTTGTATCACTTTTTTCTACTTCCTTTAATTCATTTATTTAGAGACATTAATTACAATAGACATATACCGATGTTCTTTTTAAATTACGGAATTAATGAAAGTTGCTTCCGAATGACTCATTTATGGTTGGAACGATCGCTTACGAAGATTGTACTATCGTTAAAGCAATAAAATATGACACACACCGGTTGTTAGACTATTATCGGCGCTAACGATGTCTATTATTTTGCGTCCCAGTAATTGTTAGAAAATTTAAGAATATTTTTATAGCTGTTATTAATTCGCTGCTAACATGGAAAGCACGCGCGATTGCAACGTTCTAGGAACTCTATAATATCCAAGCGCGTTATATAAAACTAATGTTTACAAGTTGAACGTTTCACGCTGTAGTTTTGTTATGGATCCAGCATGTATCAATACGGAAAATTATTTAACGCTTCTCCTTGTTATGTGGAAAATACTGTAGCAGTTTTTTCGCATATCAAAGTATTCGACCAGGTGACTGATCAAAATATACATGTACAGAATACATCTTGTAAGTAACAGAACAATTATACAAAATTACAGAAATCTGAATATCACTAGAAGATTATCTATCAAAACCTTTAATAATTATTACTATCGAATATTAAAATCGAAACAAATACTTGTCAGAAAAAGAAATTCAATATCAAAACGCTTCTTCCAAAGGAATTTAGATTTCAAGGAAATTTCTATTAATATGAATTCCAATGATACTGTCAGTAGATCAATTTTTTTTTTTTTTTTTTGCTATTCGTCATGGGATCTTCTTAAATGTCACGGGCCGGAAGACGGATCTGGTCGGTGAAAGTATCACGTGACACGGTTTTTATCTCACTAAACCGTCCCCTGTCGAAAAAAGAAACGGAAGAAAGGTTTTGCTACAGGGCGTTCATCTTATGACACGCGCTTTTTTCTTTTTTTTCCACTTTCGAACAGGACGAATTCTCGCGTAATTTCCTGGTAACTCGATTATCAGAACGTTGGAGCGTTACGTAAATAAGAATGTCGGGATTTACATAGAAGCAGAATGCAAAACAAAAGACAAAGGCGATGTTAGACACGGTTGATTTGCAGTTGCACCGCCTCAAAGAAAATCATGAGGTCCCGATTACGCGTACTTCGGCAAAGAGATTTCCGCGAAGTCTTTCTTGCAACGTAAAATTTGCAACTACAGCGTCGCGCTCTGGTCACACGCCTTTCTGGTTAAAAATAAATAATATTGCTCCGCTCGTTACTTTTAGTCTTGCACATTCTTTATATTTTTCGTTCGAACATTAGTCGAAAATCGACCTCGATAGTCAACGATGCTTTACGATTATCGAACATTTTAATATTTGGAAGAATGCGAGGTCGATTTTGTTAGAAGGATCAGAGAGCTTGGATTCTTCTCTAATCGTGATTTCATCACGTTCAAAGTTTATTTAAACAAAATTCTTTGACGACCAGTTGACATTTCTTGCTTTTTATTCTACGTGATTTTTTACACTGCTTTGTGTCTAAGTATATTATAACAGAAAAATTATTGTTGGCTAGTAAAAAGATCATTGAGTCTATGCATTGAATCTATAATGCGATATTCAACGCAGACGAGCGCTGTTTTCTCGTGTATGTTGCAATAGACGTGCAGCGTCACCGGACACAAAACACGTCTGCTTCTGTTTTACACAAAAGATAGATTCAGAATAAAACAGTACTAAAAACCATATTGAAAGAGCGTAAAACGCACATGAAAATGTGAGAACTGGTTATAGACACGACTATTCATTATACAAACAGTAACATATGTTTAAATAAATTATATAAAATCCTCGGCATTAGATCTCTATTTCATGTGTATTCGCTTACATATACTTTTTATTCTGTACGTTCCTGAAGATAATTATATGTACATGCATAATTACGCGCGTTAAAGATTTCATTTTTGTTCGGTCAAATAGTAGCTTCAAACACGAACAATTACCGTATACAATATTCAAGAAACAATTAAGGGGAATTCCCACGTAACTTAACATCCTGAAGCTGGTTCACGGAACTGAATGTTGACATTTTATTCCAAATAAAGTAGACTTTCTATCATTTTTCCATAAAATAGAGAATACAGAAGATAAACAAAATAGGCGATAGGTTGCAATTAAATTCTAAGGAAAACATAAAGAAAAATTAGAGTGAAAATATGACAGATCGAATGAAACCATACGAAAAGAGAATTGCAGTTTTTTTGTAAACCGTGTTATATCCAAATTCATGTAAAAAGAAAATATAACCCATATGATCTAATTCATTGTTATGACGCGTGTGAAACATTGCGCTAGAAAGCTTATTCATCTATGTTGATCCTAACTGGCTCACTCGTCCAATTTACGTTCATTAATTTTGTCTTGTAATGATACGTTTACGCTAAGCGAACAAATGCTTGTTCGCTCGTCATTTTAGTAAAATTAAAAAACGAAAGTGCGAACGTATATCCGTTCGTTTCATCAGAGCGGGGAATGCATGAATATTCGCCAGGTGTAAACACCCCATAACAGGTAGCACAAACATAACCTATATTTTTCGTAATTTGGTTCGTAGGTTCTATCGTAAGTTCTCTAGAATAATAATAATAAGAGTTACATCGCTATCAATAAGAGTTTTGCAAGTACGCGATAAATGACCATACAAGTTGGCCATTGACTTTCAAGAACTGCAGAATATCGAACAAAAAACTAAGTTTTTCATTCGTGAAGTATGACAATTTTTCTGCGCACGAAACGAAAGCGCCAGACATCTTTTTGCTGGTGCGTGGTAGAAAATTTTGCTAATCGCGTGTAATTATTCAGTGGCAAAAACTCGAAAAGTGGAGAGAACATATGACGATAAGAAAACCGCTAGTCGCCTCGTAGCTCTATGACAATTATCGGTTTTGCAACGAGCGTTAGGCGAAACATTCAGCACCGACAGACTGCAGAGCAGATCAATAGACGACAGAAACTGGTCGCACCGTGAATGTTGCTAACCTTCGTTGTCGCGCGAATTGCATGAAACCGGACCGATAAACTCGGAATCGTTTTCCATCGTGGCTATAACCGGAATTTCCTATTACAAGACCGTCACTCGCTCTGCCTTTATGTAAATTATGTAGCGTTTTATTTATTACCAAGTGAAACTAATTATGTCTGTCACCGTACGTGCTTATAGCTTGACGCTGAAGTTTTCTTTTGCTAACAAAATAACGCTTCACAAACTTTCTCATTTTTAAAGAGGAACCTATTCGTTGGTGAACCAAGTTTATATACATTGGATAAAACACATCTCCCGATCCTCGATGATCAATTGCGATTTTACCGACAGTAAGAGGAAGACGGTGAATCGATCGTTAGAGTTCTCGATTATTATTGTTTCCATGCACGATCGCTAGACGGAGACACCTTTGCTACCCTTTCACTGATAACAACCCTTGACAAAATCGTGTTTCGACGAATCCGTTTTTGACCGAATTTGACCTCGTGAAGATTTCAACGCGTTGTATGACGCAAACGGATGAACCGAGTCGTGGCGCAGTTCCACGGCGACAAAACGATTTCGCAATGTATTTTAGAATTAACAACAACGATAATTATTTAACGACAACTGCGCAGTATATTTAATTCGACTGATCCATAGGTTATTAATCTGAATATCGGTCGAATGAAAAGTAGCCAGTATGTGGTATATATAATTGTCAGCCTAGCAACTGATAAGTTTCCATGAATTCTAAAGCAACCAGTTTTTGCTACGATCTTACTGCTTTTTATTTGGTTTGGGCGCGACGCGTTCCAGAATATTCGTACTATAGATTATTGCACTTTCTTGCGTAAAATACCGACGTTCTTTATCTTTGCCAGTATCCAAACAACGAATCGTCTTCTCCCGCGTTTTTGTAACTTTATTGTTACGTGAAAATCACTCGAGGAAAAGATATGACAAGTACGTTTTAATCAATTTTTTGACTTACAATTGCAGATATTATTGTAAACAGACGCTTGCTCTCTTTTCGTATCGCGAATCAATTTAGTATCGTAATATACGAATATACGAATATTATTATAAACACAGCTTAGAAAATAATCGTAAATGCTGCTTTATAATCATATAATTGAAGTTAGAAGTGTGCACATGCCTTACTATTATATTTACAATGAGCAAATATTCTTTACTAATATCTTCTACACGTTTCAACAATATATTCTGCACGTTTTGCTTACGACGAAATAACGAATGCGAATGGTTTGTTGAAATACACGAAGCCTCGTTATAATATGTCGCTATCAACTGTTACCAAGGTGCCACGGTGTTTACCCATCGCCACCAATAAGATAAACGGTCCATTGGGGAAGAATGTTGTCTTACATCATCAATTTATCATTATTTTGCCATTATACGCTTTCAATAACAAAAATACTCCCGTGGCGTCCTCAGCGAAACATGTGATTTCGGCGTGGCAGTCAAAGTGTCATCATAGTTATAATACGATTCTTTAGATATTCGAAGAAGATCGTCCAAGTTTCGTGCTTTCAATCTCGAACTTCACGTGTTTCTCCCGTGTCATTCGGTCAAAGTAGCAGGAAACCGAATGCCTTTCACTTTTTCCCTTCTGCAACGTTATGAAATCCTGCGAAATCTCGCAGAAAAACGAAATTAATTAGGTTTCCCTTTTAAAAACTGATCGACGATACTATTCTTGAAAATTGCGCGCCGTATCGTCCACCTAAACGAAATCATTTGTCAGGGACAAAGAGAAAAAGCGAAATGAAATTCAATATGCAAGCTAACAATTGAACGAACGATCACCGAGTAACAATGTCTTTTCTTTCCTGGTACTAATTGCACAGGAGCAAACGACATCGCAACCATGTAACCACGACAATAATTAGATGTAGCTTTCACGATCGGCGAATCATCCTGTTAACATTTAATAAATATATTTTTAAACGTGGACGCGCTCCAACAAGCACACACGCACGCACATACACACGGAGCAAAAAAAAAAAATTGAAACGCGCGACTACTTTCTATAGTTTCTACTGCTCGAATCGATGTCTCTATCAGATTTTATAAGGACGCCTGTAAACATCGTGTTTAACGTATTCATGTTTGTATTATTATTATTATTATTACTATTATATCTATATATTATTACTATTATTATTATATCATCATCATCATCATCATCATCATCATCATCATCATCGTCAGAATCATCATCATCACCATCGTCAGAATCATCATCATCATCATCATCATCATCGCCATCGTCATCGTCATCGTCATCGTCATCATCGTCATCATCGTCATCGCCGTCATCGTCATCGTCATCGTCATCGTCATCGTCATCGTCATCGTCATCGTCATCGTCATCGTCATCGTCATCGTCATCGTCATCGTCGTCATCGTCATCGTCATCGTCATCGTCATCGTCATCGTCGTCATCGTCGTCATCGTCATCGTCGTCATCATCGTCATCATCGTCATCGTCATCATCGTCATCGTCATCATCATCATCGTCATCAAGATTTAATCTCATTTTTTTTTATTGATGCTAATAAAAATGTTTAATTGTTTAGTGGGGCACTTTTTATTTCAAAGTATCTTCAGTTTATCGGTTATATTCGAAATGCCCTAACTGTCAATTACAATTTTTACAATTGTAAGAAAGGTCGCAGTCAAAGTGTTAACTGACCCTTCTACTTCCTTTTTATCCCTTGTAAGTTTCTCTGGTTACGTCAGAGATGTTATTAAGTTTACCTGAAATCGATTAGAAGGTAGAAAATTACAAGATCTCGCGGAGTAGAATCTTGCACGTAAAAAGCAATCAATAAAGAACGTTGAATGTGCTCATAGAATAGAAAGTATAAAAACAATAATTCGTATTAATATGTGTGAAATTGGTTCGGCATAAAAAGGATAGTTTCATTTGTGGCGTGTCGTGATGCTTTATATTATCTTGTCCGAAAAGTTTCATTCGTTTTATGAGGAAATAATAGACGCACAACGTGTTTTGTTTTATACTATTTTGTCGAATTACACCGTGACATTTCACAGACTTGCTTTCACGTTTGTACGAAGGTGCACTGTTGTAAAAAACACGTGTGCGAAAGAAAGACACTTTCCGAACAACTTAATACTTAATTACGATATATAGAAATGTGAGATGAAAAAAACGGCTTTCGCGTAAATCTGTTCGAAAATGTAACCTTAAACTTTTAAATTAAGAAACTAAGCAATATTTGTAGTAGATTTCGCAAAGGAAGAAGAAGGATTACAAATCGCCGATGTCAAATAAATATTCTTTATACATACATTCATGAGAGACAACAAACTCCATCTGTCCTCCTACATCTGCATATATCTGTAAAGCCACGCGTTCCGATCGACACGTGGAATTTTACGAACAAACGTAACTGAATCGATAAGTCGTTGAGGACAGTTGTATCGTATTAAGAACTTTCTAATTTTTATAGACGATCATTAAGAAACTTATAATCGATTCACAGCTTATATTTTTAGTTTCAGTAACGTCGTAACATATTCACTTTTGTAGATGATCTTTAACAAACTTATAGTCAATTCACAGTTTCGCATTTAAACATCTAGACGTGCTTTTAAAATTGAACTCGAGCTTGAACAAAATTTTGACATTAATTTATGAACGTTCACCGATTGCCAGCGGAAGCTGAACAAGTGACGCGAATAATTGAAAGGTGATGTAAGGCGATCGTTGCATAAACAAGAATGATCCCGACTCTATCTTTTCCTAACACGCGGATGAAAGATAAAGATTGACGATGAAATCGCAAATCGTCGAGGGTATTGAAATTCTATCGAACAACGAAATCGACCTTCAAAGGATTATAAAAGGCGTCCAGCCGTCGTTTGGTACGATCGTCGTGGCACGATATACAGTCTCTTGAGGCTGGTCAGTAAACCGATCTAACGGTGCTAGTTGTAAGACAGAGCCCAGGCTCCACGATACGTCGCTATATCTGTTCGATCGCTGATAATCAGCGTGATAACGTAGCGGAGTTTACAGTTCGTTGACTGGTTTTAATCATTCACAATTTTATCGATTGTAGAATCATCGTTGACTTTCTCATGTCACGTACATCGTCCTTTTTTTCTTTTCGTCTCTTTTTTACGTGTTTCAGGAGGCAGCTTGCTGAATACTTCATGATATTTGTACTGTATTTTTATGCGATATGCTCGGAACTCATGTTGATCAACTCTATAAATAGAAAAATAGAGGAAGCTGAAGATGTTACAGACATTATTTTTTTTTAATATTTATCTTGGCATTCGCGGTTATTTATGCCATCGTCTTGGAATAGATAAGCTTACGAAAACAATTTTTATGAAGATTTTTATGAAGCTAGATCATTACGTTGCGAATGTTTATGGATTATGGAATATTTTAAGGTGCGGAAATGTGATGAATTCGTTATAGTATCGAATAAATGAAACTAATCTTTGTTATGCTTCACTTCTTTAATCCTATTCACGTTTTCAGTCGTTTAATAATTAAATTTAATTTGCTAATCACGTATCCGTGAATGGTAATAAGATTAAGAAGTATACTCCTTTAAATCGAGACGGTGAATTTCTCTTTCGAGAAGTTCATATATCGAACACCCAATGAACCATTCTACGCTTATATAAGGATATAGTTCATTAGGCATTTAAGATCGACGTAGATAACGTTTTATCGCGAATTTATCAAAGTTACGACGATAGAATCACTTTGGAAAGAAACTGAAAGTATAGGTCAATGTGACTCGAGCAAAATCTTAGATTAACTTCAGACGGCGGCGCGGGAGTGCGATTAACTTAATATGCACGAACCAGCGTGGTAACTTTCATCAACGTGGGATAGAGTTAAACTTGTCCTTGTTTTGTTTGTACTGAAAACTGTTAATGAACGCAGTGGCAGTTTATTCGCCTAATGCTAAGGTCATTGTTACCACCTTCTAATACTTCAACATCACGTTCACGGCCAACTACAAGTTGCTAATTGTAAGGTTTCATTGTCAATTTGTTTAACTTTTGCAATTCGCTTTGTTGTATTTGTCGACAAAAGTCGAGAACAGTTTCGATCTACGTAAATATGGTTACTATGGTTACTGCAAAAGAAAGAAGAAAGAAGCGTATGTCGACAAGATGATAGGAACAAAAATAACAGATTTCATCGTGATAATTCCAACTTTTACAGGCGATAAGAGAAAAATGATTATAAATATCGATATAATTCTACCATTGAAGATAAGCGAGCATCTGAACTTAATGACCATCATAAACTGTTAGACTACTTCCATGCACGATCTCTCATAATCCTTACGTCTTCTTGTTGGAATACAACGATATCAATCGCATGCAGATGAGGTGATTGATCGTACGGATTCTTCCCTTCGTTGCCCAACGTCATCCCCACTAGCGTGCGTTCGTGAGTTGCACCACGGCGGCTAACACGTGCATGCTCTTTCGAGGATTCGCCGGAAGAAGCGTGAGGATATGGATGAAACATTCTCGATGGGCACGTCGAGAAGCTACTAGAAGGTTCTGTGGCACGTGTGACGCCACACATAGGTCACACTCATTACTGCATAGAGAGTGGGGTTGTAAACCTTTTCAAGGGCCATGGGTCACTAAGCCAGTCAGTCTGTGAATAACTAGCCAACTGTCTACATTCCACAATACTTACTTATATTCCTGTAATAATTGTTTAATAAATATCACATTATATTATTTCAACACAAACATTGTGTCTTCCACACATTATTAATCTTAATTCTAATCTTAATTAAATTCTAACACTTCTCCTAATCCATTCTTCCATAACATTTCACCTGTCCGAAGTCAACATGTAAAATGGAGTACCGTAAAAACGAATTTTTTCAAGATTCTCCGCTTCTTTTCGCAATCACTTCGAAGACAAAAGAAACAAAGGACAGACCATCCATAAAGTACAGACTTGGAGATTTCATGAAGCACCCATTAAGAGATAAAGATGCTATATTAGTAAATCGACGTCCCAATTGTACACTTCGAATCCATTACACACGTTTTTTTGGATTAGGCGGTTGCCGTGCGTTGCGAAAGCCTGTCGTCGGCCGCACTTTGCGTGCACCGCGCCTCCTACGAGGAATTGCACCCCCGTAATTGCGAATGCAACGACGGAAGTGAGTGCACTCGCCGCGGCGTTGTACACTGTCATTAGAAATGCCAATATGCCGATCGGCGCACGGAAAAAGTGCACGCTTCCACGATCAGCAAGGAAAGGGGCGACCAATTACTCATCCCGCTATAAAACATCCATTTTTCCATGTCTCCGATCAGTTTTCACGTCGCGATTCTACGTCGAATTTCCCTTTGCCCGATAACGGTTACGATCGACATGTGCAATACCTAGTGGGAATACGTTGTCGATTTTATCAAGCAACGACAGATTCTGTGTCAAATGGAAGGTGCGCCTGTTGCGCAGAAATGACGTCCAGGTGTCGATTTTTGTTCTATGAATTCGCGTGGACGTTGAATAACGATTGAGTATCAGTGTTGTTAAATATATTTAATACCTTATCGTTTGATAAATTGTCTCGTAAAGAAGATCAATAACGATGTTTTTCCTGTTGTCGAGAAGAATACCAGGGTCCTATACGATGCTCGCGCTTATAGCGACAAACCTGGTGATTTCAATGGCCGCACCGTTGTCGAAACGTTTGCCAGAAGACGCTTCGAACGACGCGAGAAACGGGTTCTCCGCTGTGCCAAAAATTCTGGAGATTCAATTACCGCTGAAAATTGCGACCAAGGACGACTTGGTAGCATGGGCCAGATACGTTATGGGTCTAATGGCGTCTCGAATAAATATCACTCTGACTACTGTGAAAGAGTCACAGTCGAAACCTACTGGAAATGTCAAAGCGGCAGAGAGCAACAGAGGTTTCGACAACAGCAAAGGTTTCGAGAGCGTAAGAGCGCAGAACAGCGGTAGAAATTTGGAATTGCAAAATTTTGATAACATCAAACCTGTCAATGCTATCCGACATTATGCGAACACAAAGAGCTTCGAGAATACGAGATACGCCGAGAACTTTGAGAAAACGAAAATTCCAGCAGCTGTTAGAATTCTGGAGAACGGTAGACACACGGAAAATATAAGAATTGTAGAGAATGATAGACATCCTGGAAACGTTCGACTTCTGGAAAACGGTAGACAACCTGAAAATGTTAGAGTTTCAGAGAATCGTAGACAACCCGAGAACGTCAGAGGCCTTCAAAGAAATGGAAACCTTCAGTTATCGAACGATAAGGTGTACGCTACTGCACAGTTGCCATCGTTTACGATCAACGGAGCGACTACGAAGGGTTTATTTAACAACAATCGACAACTTCAACCAACATTTAACAGTTTCGCGATCACCGATACCACTGTTCCAAGTCCACTAGAGATCACAGCGAATATAAATATTCCAAGATCGAGATTCAAAGAGCCAACCATCAAAGATGCCTTCGACACGACGAACTTATTGAAATCCGCGGATCGACAGCTGTTTGTTCCTCAATTTCCTGACTTTGGACCAGCTATTGGCATCGACGTGAGACCTACTGATGTCGTTCGAAATACGAACGTAGTTTCGCCTCCCGCGAGGACTTATCTACCTGTGACCATGACTAGTGACAACATCAAGTTCCCAAACGATCCTTTTGTTACTAGATATTTTTTCGACGGAGTCGAGAGGAATGTTTCCAATAACCAGGGTATCGCGGATGAGATCACGTTCACCACGCGGAGTCCTCTGGTTTTCAACGATGAAATACCATTGAAAGGCGTTGATTTTCTATCTCAACAGAGGAACATAAGTTCCGTAAAACCGCTGTTCAAAGTTCCTTTCGAAGCGGTGATTACGTTTACCCACGAAGAACCTGTACAAACGACCACGTTGAAGAACGAGGGTGGCAAATACTTCACGATACCAACTAGAGATCCTCTTGATCAATTTCCACCGTATTTTGATACCAATTACACCGTGACCAACGAATCTGGACAAATCAACGTTGTATTCGATGATAGCATTCAAGTAAACGAAACAACGAACAATTCTAAAAAGGAGGAACGGAAGAAGCAAGAGAAGAAGAAGGACGGCGCGAAGAAGGACAAGTCGAAGAAACAAAAATCTGAAGGAAAGCGTCAATCATCACCGATTAGTCAGTTGTTGAAGACGATAGTCGCGATCAGAAGAAATAATACTCCGTCGACGAATCTTACGCCGCCTCCGTTGAATCAACAGACGTCATCGACTACGCAGAGGGTTCCAGTGCGTCAAAGGGTTCCACAGTCTCAGAGAACTCAACTTTATTCTACTCAGAAGCCACCGGTAAGTTCAGTGATGAGTATAAGTATAGTACATATTTGACCAATTGATGTGGCACATAATGTAAACGTCACAAGTGAAAATTCCCAATAGAAACAGAATGTGCGTTTCTGTTAGTTCGATTGTTTGAATTGTTTACGCTTTAACGTTGTGGGCTTTCAGCGTTCACTAGCTTTGTAGATGTAAAAGGAGAACAAACGGTAAAGATATATTTTTATCTTTGCGAAGAAATGAGAAAGCAAGAACCGTATAACTTCAAAGTTATTAGAAGTAGGCGGGTGAAAGGTGTGCATAAATTGACACTGTATAAAAGAAAAGTGTGAATTAATAAGGTTGCATTCGTTAGAGACAATGTGAGAGGTTTGACAAGTGTGGCGTAGATAATTTAATTGGACGCGTTAATTACTCAATGTGCCTTGTTTATTACGAGCATCAACGAAATAATGTGGATTTTTTTGAGGCTTCATGGGTAAGCAAATAAAATCGAAAGTTGGTGTTACATAACACAAATAATTATGTAACACGTATATACAACTTATGACTTGAAAAAGAATTGCGAAAATGAATGTATCATATTTAACGAGAAATCGACTTATAGATTTCATACAGTCGACGAGGTATATGTGCGTTTTTGATTTTCTGCAAAATAATTGTTTTCCATTCATCACGCCTCATCATCTGTCTTTAAATCATGAATTAATTAACGATTTATTTATATATCTAATCAGCAGAAATATTTATTTCTCTTTGGTCTAATTTTCTTCGGATTTATCGAACAAGAGATCGTTGTGCAAACTCGCGTGTGACATCACAGAATTTCTTCGAATTCGCTTGCGTTCTCAACGTTACCGGTGTTATCCGAAAACAACAACGAACACTCATCAACGGAACATTATTGAAGTCGATTCGTTTATTTCAGTCTGCGCTCAAACAGAAAGGAAGACGTAATCAGACGTCTTTGGCGCAACAAGTTGAGGTACGTTCGATTTCATTTTCTATGGTGTAGCATATCGCGAAATATTATTATTACGAGAACTTTTAATCGATAGGACGATGACGACGACAGTGGAAGCAAAGAGGATAATGGCAGCAACGAGGACGATGATAACAAAGAGGACGATGATGGGAAAGAAGGTAACAAAAGTAAAGAAAACAGCGGCGAAGATAACGATGGCATCGAATCCGACGAAGAAAATGATAACAAGAATGGCTCTAAAGAGAGTTCTAACCAAAGCGAGTCAGATGAAGACTATGACGACGACGACGAAGGTGGTCCCATACAAACTATCATCGACTTACTTATGCTTGTCGCACCAGCCTTGGAAGATCTTAGCGACGTAAGAACTTCGACGAAGATTTCGAAATTATTAATACAAAACGTTAAACATATTAGGTTGTTTAATAAGTTCGTACCATGTTCATATTTTTCGCCATGTCTTTAAAGAACACAAAATAGTAAATGATCGAAATGAATAATTTTATACGACCGAATTTGATCTACAGAAGGCATTTGGAAGGAAAGATGAATGAATAATATACATTTTGATTTGTATCTAATGAGAAATTACAGCCAAGATATCTAAAGGAAGAGGGAATAATATAAAAGCTGGATAGATTAGTATAAAGCTTCTATATATAACAAGGAAATAAACAATACAAACTTATTAGATGATCTAATTGTATGAATATTATCGGATTTATCATGGATCCTACATTTGTTCATTTTTTCAGCCTGACTCCGACGCTGATATTGCCGATTTACTCGAAGTAGGAATTCCAATACTTCAAGACCTGTCGGACGTAAGAACTCTAATGAATCATCTCGAAATGCTTCGTTTATTTAAAAAAACAAAACATCATCTTGCGCTTTTAGGGAGATGGCGAAGCAGGAGGAAGCGATATCCCAGCACTGTTGCTTCCAATATTGTTGCAACTTAGTAGAGTGAGTTATCAAGTTTCTGTAGAATTTTTCGCAGAGACACGGAATGGATAAGAAGGAATACCGAGAGCGCAGGTAAGATCAGGTAAAAAATAAAGTTTGTTTCAGGGTAAGAATGGCGAAAGAGATTCGGCTGCGATTTTGACACCGCTTCTTCAATTAGTTGCACCGCTAATCGGGCCCATTATTGGTCCATTGGCTGTACCATTGAGTCGTCAAATCAGTAACGTAAATATAATAATTTTTGGAAATGTTTGTTTCTTCGTATTAGAAGGTAAATTGAAGTGAATTTTAGGCTCCAGGTCAAGGTGGATCGAGTTTTGGTGATCTGATTAAGGCTTCATTGGGTCCCTTGCTCGAAGTACATATATATTATTTATTTACGATATTTTTCATTATTATTACTGTCATATTATGTTTCTTAGTAATGATATATTGATTTTATAAAATATCCATTTATTTCTAGCCGGTTGGACCTGGAAAGATGACGGTGCTCTCAAACCTAATCGCCGGAGTTGTCTCTAGTCTTAGCAAAGTACGCATTGACTTTTCTGTTAACAACAATTTGTTCTTCTCTAATAAATCGACCGTTTCACTACTAAACCAGTCTCATGTATACCATCGTGTACTGCCTCTCGATTGTTTTTGGAAATAATTGCAAACCTTTTAACACTAAAACGGCCAACCTAACGATATTAAACGAAAAGCTTTCGCATCTTATGGATGTAATAGACCATTATACAATTTTAATTTAAAATTTTAATTTAAAAATAATTGACAATAATTAACGAACACCCGTTAACTGTCCTTTGGTTGTTGGATTTTTTACAGAATTCAGGAGCTGGTGGTAAATCAGATTTAATGAGTCTCGTGAAAGCGGTGGTCGCTGGAGCTATAGCAGGCACCAGTGCAGGTTCCAGTGGTTCCAAAGGTGTCAAGGACACTTATGGAGCTCCCACTAGCTACGGTGCTGATCATGGTCCTCCCCGTCCATACGGTTATGTAAGTTTTCCTTTGTCCTCTCATTTTTTTTTCTTATTCGCCAGTACATTACGCTTGTCTCCTGTAATCCAGAGTCAAAAACATAAGATTCTATTAGTAGTCTGTGGATGTTTATGAAGACTCACATTTTTCCAAAGACAAATAACCTCATTTGATCTTTTATTTATTATAACGAGAACTCGATTTTATGTGTTCTAATATTTTAGGAAATATGTGAACATGTACATTTACGTTTTAATGTTTTATACAGGGTGGTTGATAACTAGTGGTACAAGCAGAAAGGGGGTGATTCTACGCGAAAAAAGCCTGCGGTATGTTATAATGGATCTCACTGTAGATCGTTGTCTCGATGGAGAAATTAAAAAAAAAAATTTAAAAAAATTTTTATTCTATATTTTCTACTTCTTTTTTCGCGTAGAATCATCCCCTTTCCGCTTGTACCACCAGTTACCAACCACCTTGTATATTTTTCTATATTACGTACATCATGTGCATCTTACGACGTTTAACCCTCTAAGCACATTTTTATAAACACTTGCCTCCAAAAGTCACAAAGCTAAATACGATGTTAAATGAAGTCGTAAATAAGCGATTACCATATCTCAAACTTAATTCCAATGGCGTTTCATCTTACGACGACAGTCGATTAATGGGTTAAATTTTCCATAAATGCATAAACATCCGCAATATACTTATTAGCTTTCTGTGACTGAGCTTCTGAACTTTTCAGCCTAAACCATCATCAAACTCACTTGATCCGCTCGGCTCATCGATCAAAGACATCTTTAACGCGATATTAAAAGTGGTTGCTTCGTTAGTGAACGCTATTACGACTATTTTAGGCGCCTCGTCGAACAGCTCGAATGAACCGGTATCGGCACCTTACGGTCCGGCCCCACCCCCTAAATATGGCACGCCATCCAGTACATCGGTTCCTCTTAGCGAGACTATTAGCATAACTACTAGTAAACCACAACGATTAATAAGACTATAGATGATAATACATATTATCTTTATAGCGCTCTTACTTGTCAAAGTAGTAATTTTCTATCGCGATTATGCCGAAGGAATAACAGGTTACCGAAATGTCTGTAAGTAGAAGTACTCGTGGATGAATGAATAGAATTCTAAGTTGATGTAGTTTTACGAGAAGTTTAAGACATCCATAGATGATGGCAATTACCTTTCATATTAATTAAAGTTATGTACATGAACAACGTGAAACGATATAGTATACGTTGCTATAGTATGTAGAAAATGATAAATTAGATTTTATTTTATATGTTTTGTATCTTGTACTTTATTATTAATATATCTATATTTTATATTTTGTTATATTTTATTACTCAATGTCTTATATATATATTGAGATTCTTATCTTTTCAAATTTAATTTGTCCCTTTGGAAGGGTTGAATGAAAGAGAAAGCCGAACGTCGATAGAAATTGCCTTGGGAACGTTCAAACAAGTTACACGTATCTTCAAGATATACGTAATTAGTTTAGAAATGCTGATTTATCCGTCAGCAAGCTGTTTCCTACAGTTTGTTCCTTCACTGGGTAAAATATTACGTATTATCATTTTTTGTGCAATATGTGAGAAATAAAAGTGAGTTCTTTCGCGCTCCGTCTGCCTTTTGATTTTATCTAATATCGCGAAACTTAAGCGTGAAATTGATTAACCGTCATTCACATACAGAGTCGCAGGAAGTCGCAGAATCGAGCAACAAAAGATCGTGAATTACTTCACTATTAAAGAATTTAGCATAATTGCGGTAATGATCGTGCAATTGATATTGTATATAGATACAAGCTAATTACTAATTTCGAGCTCGTGATAATCCAAGGATGCAAAATACGTCATCGATCTGATACTTTCGATTCGACCTAATTTGAGGCCATTCTATTTCAATCGAACATACATAATTATTATATTTTAAACTTTGTTTTCCTGTCTATGTTAAACTCTACTGTCGGTACTAGAACCTTCATATTATGCATTTGCATATTTCAATAACGACGATATTTTGCAAACTTTTCCACGAAATCATTGCACATATAGAAAGAATCAAAATGTTTAAAGTTTTGAGAAGCTAATCATGGTATAACAGCGAGTGACTTGAGGGAAAGTAGAAAATAGTAAAATATATTAACCATAAATTTCACATCTTAAATGTTATCATACGTAACGCATTTGTATATATTTTCAATAAAATGTTGAAAGCATTTGTAACTCAGAAATGCAGGAAACTGAGGATAAAGAGATATAAATTATCTTCTACACTGAACTTCATTTGTCATTCTATTACACTGTTAATAGTAATTAATAGTAATGATTAATAAATACCTCTGCATAGCAATAACAAGTTTAGAAACAAAACGAATAAAATTTCACTATTTTTTTCATTTATTTATTTTACTATTAATTATAATTATAACTTCTAACATGCGAATCTTACTAGTATTGATATTAGTTGGTAAATTAAATACGATAATGTCGATAAAACGTCTTACTCGCTTATTTGTAAGCGATTTTTTTTAACTATTCCTGTGCTTGTACGTAGTTGTTGCACGATCTATATTTGCCACCTTGTTATGAAAAAAAATTGGGTTATCGTGATAAGACAGCAGCTCGATAATTAGCAGGTTTATTAAAACATTGCAAAATGATAGTTTCGTCACCTGCGTCGTATGAAAGTGGCACAAAGGAATTCTATAATATCCGAATACAAGTCATTAAACTGACGTTCATTAATAACATGCATCGATGATGTGTATTTGTTTCTTAATATATTTCTATGTATACAAACAATATATATATAAAATATATTTATTCAGGGTCATAGATATTTGGAAATATATTTCTTAATATTTCTAACAAGAAAGCTTTATTCGATAATCTCTTTTATATATAAAATATATACTTTTGCCACAAAAGTCGATAAATATGTGACCAATTTATTCCACGAACACGTGGAAGTGCATGACGTGTAATGAGATAGCGGATTACGTGACTCGGAAAGGGGATTGAGCGTATTTGGGCGTTGCATTCTCGAACAAGACAAATGTGGTTTCACACACATGACGTAACGGTTGTTGTTTCTCCTGAAAAGGACAGGGTAACCTATAAATTTGCTCTCACCACCTACGGTACCCGTTTAATTAAATGATTCACGAGACGGTCGCATTTCATCGTTTCATTCTCAATTTTAATGAAAGGTTTCGCGGTTTTTTAAAAGCTGTATGTACGTGAAATGCGGCAATCGTTCTTTTCATTGCCTTATGTCGCTGTAAAAAGAGACATCCGAGTATTATAAAACATTTTGTTGTCAAACGTAACTATTTACGAAGTTTCCATCAATCGACGTTCCGATAATCGATCGTTTTGTTTTGGTATATTAAAAAATCAGGGTTCTATTTTATTTTGAGAATAATAGAAATAATCATTAAACGAGTCACTTACAAAAAAAAAATGACAGAAGATGAAAGAAGCGTTGAGAATTGTGAATCTTAATTGCCGAAATAAAAGTAAAGAAACACTAAGATTACACTTAGAATTTATATTAAAATAGTTTTAGATTTATTTAATAAACGATTTCTAGGATCTTGGTCGATATACATTTACACGCGACTCAGCACTCTCTTTGTCTCACCATATTCCATACCAAACTACCAACGGAACAGTTACATTCATGTTTTTTGAGACGCCACGCACACACATACTTCCGCACACTCATATTCACATACGTGTGTCACTACTACGCGGCCAATCTAGTCTAGCGCACAAAATTATACGTATCTCAATAAGAAAAATGACGATAATAAAACGATGAGAGAAAAAACGGGGAAAATAAGAAGAGACAAATGAGAAAAGAAAGAAAGAGGAAGAAAAAGAAGTTTATTCCGTAATACTATCGTTCGTATACGATTACACAGCGTCATGGAGTAATCGGTAAATAGATGTATCATTGGTTGAACGCCTCGATTTCACTCGGATCATATAAAATCAATGAGATGCGATGAATTAATAGCGCGTTCAATAAATCGTTGACTATTAATGGCGTTGATCGCGTTAAAAGTGAACGTTCTGGCGCCAATTCTCTAACGATCATTCATCGATCCGTACACGGTGTTACGTGTGTGGAAAATAAGTTGAAAAATCGAACTTTTTGTTATCGAGCGTGACATGTATGTAAATGAGTTCGTGAAATTTCGAAACTGTCTCATAACTCTTAGGTACAGAAAACGTACCTATCACTGATAGTATCTATGCTATAAATTATCAATGGTCTAACGCGACTCGTCGATTACGAGATGTACTCGATGTACTCGTAAAAAACTATCTATTAGGTAAACTTTGACCTCGCGCGTTACTAAACCGACTGCAGTGCGTTTTACGAGTATGTAAACTATTGAACGATGGTTAGATGATGTATTTCTATGCATATGTAAAATGTTAGTATTGCAAAATTGTGTAGATTGCATAGAGTGTAATATGGTTTCTATTCAAAATTTATTGTTATAAATCGAAGATAATGGACATATTCAGAGAAAATTATTCGATTACTTGGTTATTCTTATTATATTATTATAATAAGAAATTAAGCAGACAACATGACTGTGAAATATATTACACATAACTGTATTACTAATTTGCTTATATAAGTACAATATTAATATTTACCGATGGAACTAAATTAAAACTAATTTTCGTTGATACTACAGAACTTTCCCATACTTGTTACAGTATCTGAAGGATGAAGCACGTATCTTTCTATTTATATCTCGTCCTTTTAATCGCGTTTAGAAACACAAATTTACATAAGCATCCGCAGTTTAATGATCTTCTATGGTTTCAACAATCGTTAAATAAGAGATTATTATCAACTTACACGCTAGCTGTTTGCTCGAACACGTTGCACTTCGCGAGATCTTTCGACCAGATCTCAATGAGAGGGAAAGAGATGGTCGTTTCAAAATTCGTTGCATGCTTTGAAATCGCGTTCACGGTCGAGGCTGACTCCGAAGTTGGAAGGTGAAAGTACATTTCACCGTTTGACCTATGAATGAACGCGGAAGATCGCGTTCTTCCGTTCATTCGTGTCACCACCCACGATCAAGTTGCATTACCCGTTTCGTGTACTTGGCAATATCGTTATCGGACCGTGAAAGTCACGCTGGAACTGTCGAATTTCCGGTAGCACCGTTCAATGGACACTGTATGATATAGAGGAACTTTAATATAGATCGAAACGTTTTTCCCGATTTCATTTTTCCTTTTCTCGTCCGCCTGGTTTACCAACCATGCTAAACGATCACGGAAGACCTGACGATAGTCGTCGTACATTATACGCTGTATGAACTGGGATATTCGATGGGCAATAACGTATCCATTGATTATAGGAATATTGGAAAATTTACTCGACACGCAACTTGATACGCTAGAACTTCTTTTACCGTAATAAAATCTTAGCTCAATTAAATCATTGAGAATCAACGTTATGTCAATGCAACATTTCACTTGCAATCGAGGAGGTTTTTGGAAAACGTGTTTATGAGATAAAATAGTGAATTGTGTACAGGTAAATTGGAAATTTTGTTGAAATGTTGATTATAATATCGTTTTATTATTTGTAATGACCTGTCCTTTTTATACTCACAAAATAAATAAAAATTGTATAATACGTAGTTTGACTAGAAAATACATTCTTATCGATATACATATTTATCACAGATTTGTAGATCCTTTTACAGAAATAATTCTACTGAATTTTTTTCAATCTCGATTATTAAATCTACCTTCATAAAAAATAACGAAGGATAGTATTTGTATGATACGGGTTCTCGTTAGTATTTCTTCTTGCCAAAGAGATTAAAGGATTTATGAGATAATCTACTTCTTTTATTTATAAAATATAACATCTGTTTTTGCATGTGTTCCGTAATATGTCTTTAATAGATTTTTTGTACCTTCACGAAACAGAATGTTATAACATTTTACGTGAGTGACACTGTTTTTTCATATTATCTTATTACTTAGTTGTTAGTGGAAAAAATTACTGAACTCGCTCATGTATACTTATTTTTTAATGATACAATTCAACTATGTATAAACTGAAAGTCACATAGCGAATATACAAAGGGAAAATATCGAATTTTAAAACTTTTTCCGTATGCTCCTGCGTGTGTTCTTTGTTATTGGCTATGTCACACCGCGAATTAAAATTTTCTGTGTTTCACAGTAGTTACAAGATATTGAACCCACGACGAAAAAATGAGGAATGTCAAATAAAAACAGTGAAAGAAAGAAGTAAATGCTTCGAAAGTTGAGAATAATGCAAAATAATGTGAAGAATAAAATGGTGTTTTATTTTCATATATGAGAAAATATGACGTTATGATATTATATATAGAAAAAATACATTTTCGTTTTCCGAGAAACGTTAAAACTTGACATTCACCTTTTTTCCCGTGTGCTCATCGTATTACATTTGTTACAACTATTAGATATACATATGAACTCCAGTTTCATGAACTTTTCTCACGGTGGAATTAGATAAATGGAATTCTACTGTATGTAACACACGTCTTTTCTGAATATTAAAATTTCATTATTCATAAGTTACTAAGGAACAGGCATTGCAGTATTAGAAAAATAAAGTTTATCAAACATTCTGTATATAAAATAGACGACTGGTTGAATGGTTCTCCTGGTTTTTTGCATAATAATGTAATATGGTCGCTAACAGGGAAGGCCGTTCACTCTCGATTCTCAAAAGAAAGTTGTACTTTTCGTCATCGATGGGACACCGGTCGACCCTCGAACCGTTCGCGAATTTGCGAAATTTCTTTTCGCCAGTTTTACCGCAGCATTTACCGCAATTCCTTTCTATTTTTTCCTATTCACATGCATTCGAAGAACGAGGGAAGAGATGAACGAATCAGATTAGTTGCAAGAAGAACCTTTGCACCTGTCAGCCGTTTTTCGACTTTCGGTTTCTTCGTGTTTGGGTCGTGCCGATGAATACGTACGGCGTACAATGGAGATTTTTCAATGCGACAATATATGTATATTGCGTTGTGTCGTAATAATGCTAGAAACATTTGATCCTTGACCGCTTCTTGCAAGTAGAACTATAGAAAATAAGTACGGTGACTATAAACAGTATTTGCACACCATTGTATCTGTTTTAGCATTTACATATTAATTGCTCAGAAGCCAATTTTTTGCGGGCAAAGGTTAGGCTAGAAACTATAGGTCAAAATAAATAGAAAATATCATATAAATATATATGATTGGAAACATTATTAAGCAATTATAACAAAAAAGACAATATATGACATGAACAGTAACAGAGATGCGTTACTATGCAATGAAATATTAGAATGAATGAATAGATTAAGAATATTCACATCTAGTATTGTCGGAAGGTTCGTTCATAATACTTGTACGACCCTAACTACAATCCACGAGAAAACGATGGATGGGATGTCAATTTTAATAAATTTTCAGTTTGTCAGTCTTCCATATGCTTCTGCGCGTGCTTCACCACCGATTACGTCGCATTAATTCGAATTAAAATTTTCTGAACTTTTTTTAAATTCATTTTTTTGCTGTTAAATTTGTTTTATATTATTTAAAATTAGTAGTAAAAGTTGAGAATGCCCAAGAATAAAATGTTTTATTTCGATAAAATATCTGTGAGAAGATATGAAATTGTGACTTCTGAAGTTTATATATTGAAACATAAATTTTTATTTTTTGGGAAATGTTAAAATTTGACATTTCTCCTTCTCCCCTTACGAAGCCTTTACGTTCGTATGACATTTTTACCTGGTCTTGACTTATAGGATATACTGATAACATTTGGCAGCAGAGAACTTGAATATCGCGTATAATTACGCGATTATTCAATTCTCAAGAAATAAATGCAGACGTATTAATCGGCAGATGATGCCAATGGTAAATTGTAAAAAGATCATTGCATTTCTGCACTTTTTAGTGTATAGAGTTGCTTAATACGGCCTTTGAACAACTCATATAATTAATCAGGCTCGAGTATATTACATTTCGTGGCATTTAATAATACATTCTTAAAAAATTAAAAATTTTACTGCAAAAGTTGGTATCATGATGATGAAACATAGAAGAACCTGATGAAACATTTTTCGTAGTCATTGTAGATCTCTAAGAAAACTAAAAAGAAAACACCCCACTGATCTCACTAAACAAATACAATAATCAAACTCGCAGATGGTATCCCGCTGGTTATGGTATAACCATGGTATCCCGATGGTATCCACATGTTATTTAGCAGTCAAGTTAGACAAATTTACCAAATGTCCAGCTGGACAAATTGTAAAGTACAAATTAAATAATAAGAAAAAAAAATTGTAGATCTTCATTGAAGTCAAAGTCATAGTTCTTGAGAAGTAAAGTCGAAGAGAAGCAGAAGTTACACGCTGTAATAAATAAAAAAAGTATCTGACTTTCTACAAAAAGAAATAAATTCATCGTGTTCTGACTGCGTTTTGAAATATTTTGTTCAAGAACTCATACAACAAACACTGTACCTCTTTGCATCCGTTACTATTAATTCGATTTACTATGTTCCAAAACGAGGCGGCCTACACCAGAACTAAGTATTTTTCTCTATTGGGATCTATTATGTTTGCGCAAGCTATTAGGTGAAATTGCAAGATCGACTACCGGAACAGAGATTGATCCGGTTGATACAGTCTGCTTGAATATTTCGAAACATCGTAACCGGATTCTGCGACAAAATACCTGTATCGATATAATCAAGCTTGTATTGACGTGATTCTGGTAAATCATAGTTTTTATGGTAATAAGAGAAAACACGTCCTGTCCTTTTTTTCGATGATGTAAACCTTATCACGGGTATTATACGTAGATATAAGTATTAGTTGTGTAAAACATATCTAAGAATTAGAACTTTGAACCTGGCGCAATTTATTAGAATTTTTATGTTAAATAATATGGTACGAAATAATTATTAGCTATACTGGATTTACCATAATTAGGCGAATTTTTATGCATTTATGAGAAATTAAAATGATTAAAAATCTAAAAGATATATATAATATGCAAAAATATACGAAATATTCTCGTATAATTCGTAATCGAATTCGAATCACTTTGGTCTTACAACATTAACCACTTTTAATAAGATGTAAAATAGCATTGAGAGGTGTGGATAAATTTTAATATCAAAGTTAACGTATAAGTAATATTTTGTTGCATCATATGCTTCATCTCGCCATTCTGGCGAATATTTTGAAACTTTTTCTCTACAATTTGTCAGTGAAATTCAATTCGATGGAATTCAAATTGCACGACCATTACCCGATTTGAATGTTTTACGACGAAAAGAGCTATATGACATATGACGTAAGTTTGTGACCTATAAGTTTGTGTAATAATAAATTAATTACTATGATATAATATAATTAATATTTATAGCATAGTGTATCTAATATAGAGTAAATTATCTTCGATCTTTCTAACTCTCCTTCTGTATAAAATGGCAACTAAATACAATATTATCTGACGCTGAAACGATTTTCTTTTCCAGGCTAATTGCCAACCTGGCTATGGTGGAAGATGCTAAAGAGTTCTTTCACAATGATTTCTTCACAACGTCTTTCACCACATCAATTTCATCTCTAATTAAATAAACATTATGAATGATCAACTCATAAACATATGGATCTTCGACCTCAATCCTGCTCAATAACTAGGACACAAAAACAAAGTTCGCGGCCTTCGTTGCGTCCTTGTCGAATGACGAATCTTTGTCATGAGTACAATTTTTCAAGATATATTTTTATATACCTATAGTAAGTAGGATAAATTTTTAAATATTTTTCATTGATATTAATTTGAACGCAGATATGCGATTAATTTATAGACGTTTTATTGCATTAAGAATAGATTGTAATAGAATGCGTAATGCAATATAATTATGATTCACTGCATCAATTTAAAGTTAATGACGGTTTTCTCAACATCGATTCATATAATATGCATCTGTAATTAATGACATTCTAATACAATAGTCCATGAGTTTCTCAATGACAATGATTTCAACACAGAACGAGATGAAAGCATAAACTCTATTCGTTGCGATGATCGATAATCACGTATATAAAGTTGTTAATAAAATTGTTTGCACTTACGACAATCGATTAATCTTTTGTCGAGAGCTCACTGTTCGAATACTTGCGTAGCCATTATATATTAAGAAAAAATAAAGAAATTAAAAACAAAAAGAAAACAATTAAAACACCTCCCCTAATCACGTTTGTTCGGCGATTTCTTCTCGAGAAGGTGAAACCTAATCAGCAGCCGCAAAGTTTAAGGTCTTGGACTGTGTACTCTTTCATGCGGAAATTTCACAAGTTTTCGCGTTACGTAACAACATGATTGGAGATACTTTTACTCTCGAGTCTGCTCTCTCGTCGCGCTCGAGCTTCCTATTTCGCGCATTATTACGTGTCGACTAATTCGCGGTCGAACGATACGAAGTTTGAACTGTTGATGAGTGAATATGCCATCGAAAGATCTTCTAAATCGAACGAATTGAATCTGGCGATAAATAAAGTGCGATCCTGTTCTTTGGTACTTTTACTTTCTTCTAGGACTGATGTTTTCGTTTCGTGGAAGAGACTAAAGCGATCCACTTCTTAGTTCCTGTGTACATAACAATTACACAAACGAGTTATAAAAGAGCTGCGTAACTGAGCAATAGAATTGTTACGACGACACATGATCATAGATCGTAAAGAACTTATGGGGAGACCTGAAATCGAGATTTTTATCCCCAGTATTTTCATTGCGGAAAGCTTATCGAATCGTTCTCGTAGTGCTCTTCCATTGTACTTCGAGAGAAGGTAACGTGTGTTATTTGAAATCGTTAGGAAATGGGAATTATTTACTGTACACCTTTTATATTTCAAGCTATAAGATATACTATCGCTCATAAGTATAAATTACCTATTAAAAAACATGGTAATAAGATACTTTCCTATTTGGTATATACAAAGGTATACTTCTACGTACATTTGTTATTCAAATATCACTGGCTGCATTACATCAGAGATTTTTTTTGTATCAATATAAAAGACCTTCGTAACCAGTTTTATAACTCAAAGAATCTAAAAATAATCTTTGTTTTAATAATACATGTATTTTTATATATATGTTTTTTTAATAATAATAATAATAATATTATAGTTTAAAGGTAGCCATCAAGTTTAACTAATAAATCATCCCCAGTTATCACAACTCTGTTAGTATCCTACACTTCGTAATTGTAAGAAATTATACGTTACTAAATACCACTACAAAAAATCTCTCGTGACAGGGACAAACTAATCGAATTCATCACGAAAAGTACAATTAAAGTGGCACTTACAATTTATCCGATGATAACAAATACAAATATCCTGTAAAGTAATATTACCGCATCGTCGTTGATTCTTCGGATTATTCGATCGTTTCTGAACTTTCTAATTAACATCGAAGCTGCGTTGCAGTAATCTCTGCCGTTGGAAATTGTACTCGATAGAAAAGCCTTCAGAGGATACTAACTGCAAGTGCACGTTGCGAAACGCGACTCAGAACAAGTGTATCCACTTTGTTACATGGCTCGTGTAGCAGCATAGAGAATTGCATCGTGTAATCGCACGCAATCTCGACACGTGGAATTTTATTGATGGAGAAATTCTTTGGCAATCGACGCAAAAAGATCGGTTTTTCTTCTAGGCTCTCTTTGGAAGTAAAATGATACGACGTTTTAGACCATGGTTACGTGGATGCGTACTCGGACGAATTCACGTTCTGACGAACTTAATACGCGAATATATAAATATGTACATACATACAGACGTACATTTCTATGACTGCATTGCAGTGTTGTGATATTTTGTTTGTTAGAAAAGACACCTGCATAACACGATCTCGATCAACGTTACGCTTTTCTCGTGAATAATTCGCACTTATGCCACGCGTTTTATCATTATGAAAGCCGCGATATAAATATACTTTCAACAGGTAACGCTGGTTCCTTCTTACCGTTCGATAGGATTGAGTTGTCAGAGGGACGAAGAAAATTAAGAACTTTCTCTGGTCGGGAAGGAACTCGTACCAATATCGTAACGCTTTATTGTTTTGCAAAAGTAAATTATGGAATCGATGTAATTCGCGTAAACCGATATTATGGCTGGAGTGGTGTTTATGAACGTATGGTTGACTTGTTGAATATAGCACCGATGTAGGAAGTTCCGTGGCCGAGCGGAGAAAGTAGAGACGGTATATGTATTTATTCATGTTGCGGACTGATACGCATATGCTTAACGATCGCTACAAGGCGCTATAAATTTCTTGATCCACATTTTTGAATACAGCAAAAGTTCGTTTGTGCGAAAGGAACATCAGAGAATCACACAGTTCGTGCAGCCCTGTCCGACAAATTAATCCTTTTCTTCTGATCTGCAACATCCGTTAGATAATCTTTGTAGTGTTTTATCTCAAACACGAATGTGGAAACAGAACTGCTGTTCAACTATGGTTTTAAAAAATCAGCTGTTACGTGAAGATTAAAAAAGGCTGGAAAATTTAATTTATTTTTGAAAAATAAAGAAGATCTTCTTGAGTTTATCAATATAAAATATTAAATTTTGTAATTTCAAATGGTTGTAAATTATACGCGCCTTACTAGAATCATCCAGTGGATATTGACGATGAAAATGAAAAAATGTTGGATTGCATAACGAGGATTTGTTGATCCTTTGACTATAATTTTTCATTCACGTAATAAAAGGAGTTCACGCTGAAATAAATGGATTCGTCTAACCTTCTGATCCTCATATTGTTTTCAATCTAACCGCACAACTATTTGTCGGATATGTAATATGTGTTTTGTAATTGTAATGATATACAATTCTGCGTCGTTAACATAACCAAGTGAAAACGGAGCGCAAGAAGCAAAAGAAAGTAATTCTTTTTCTAACACGGAAAACATAGTCCTTAATTGGTAGAAAGTGTTAGAAGCTTAGTTTTGTGTATTAAATTTAAAAATATAGAACAGATCTAAGCACAACCTTATGCAATATGTTTAGCAATATATAGCAGGCTTGTATTTGAATTTCTCGCTGTTCATTAGCTATCTATAAATGCGTATATATGCGTATAGAAGCGTATAAAGTCTATTTAGGAGCTGCAGATTTACTTATTTCGTTGTTAATATGAATAAATAAATCACTAATAAAAATATATTAGAGACTAGATTCCATCGCTAAGTATAAATCAAGCACACGTTAAAATTCCATTCAAATAAATGAAATTCCACTGTGTTTGGAAATTTTATGAAATTAGATAGCTTCGCAGCTTCTCTCAAAATCACCCAATCCCGTGCGAATGAAAACATACGAATTTATTTATATAGCGACCTTCTTCCTTTTCTCATTTTTTATCTATAAGAATAAAAGCAAATAAAAATTGTCATGTCATCGATGCATTTCTAATTGCGCCACTAGAGCGCAGAAGGTAAAATATACCTGACATAACTCTATACGGTGAAACACAATGACCCGAGATTTTCTATAGGAACTTCGAACGTTCCTATGACCCATCGCTGCAAATACAAACACGCACATGGTCACGTAAAACCATTATAGACGAACTGAGGTTGGTAAAAGGTAATACATGTAACATACGCAGACACAGGTAACGTTACATAAATGCAATTCAGCCTGGTTAGCGAGGAAGAAACTCGCTTTTCTAGGATGGACCACGTCGCGGTCTCTGTCGTGACCGTGCGAATTCTCGACAGCGAAAGCATCGCACACTTTCGACCCGATCGGCAGCTCGATCATCCTGCCGGAAGATCCTGATTGATAGTAAATCATCCGACCTAGGTCTTGTTCAACACGTTCGAAAATATTTGCGGTAGAGTTTCGATAATGCGGGAAAACAGCAATTTTCGTCCGAAATACGAGAAAGTGGGTTAGAGTACATCATGCAATTAATCAAATCATTACATGGTCGATTCGTTACCTTGCATTGTAAGATAGCCCATTAAGAGGCTGATGATTTCCTACGAATATTCGTCCGTGTGTTCTCGAACAATAGAAAATCCTCATGACTCATAATGCGATCAGAATTCTTCTCTTTCCCCTGTATCATCACTAGACTGCGGACGTTTATGCAAATTTACATTTTTGTCGACACTAATGAAATAGGGCTTCAAATAGATATTTTATAAGAGGTAATTTGCTTTGGATATTTTCTATATGTTTACGCATTCTTGAATTTCGTATAAATGCATAAACATCCGCGGTATAATTTTCACAGACCAGTGACGAGCTAATCAATGATACTGTCAATTATGTCTCTTCTGTAAATGAGATCATCGATGAAATACACTGGGCAGACTGTGGATTTGTATGTAATTTTATATATATTTTTTTTTTTTTGGGTGGGGGAGAAAGAAATAAACAAATGGAATTTACATGGCAATTTGTTTCGCCTATTAAAACTTAGGACGAGTACTCCACTTTGAACATTTCATATATCTATTTTTGTATATTATTTACTCTCTGGACTTTTGCATTCTTAAATGTATCATGACAACCCATGATATGACGTAGGTTTCTTTAATAGCAAAGTACGTCAATCGTTATGGAGAAATGCCGGTAGCGGATGAAAAAACGATTCGAACGAATTAAGTCACGCGGTGCTAGAATTACGCCATAAATTTCGCCCACCTTCGTCGCCAGCGATAGAGTAGCGGGCGTTTCATTCGACCAATTTCCCCGTTACAACTTTCCTTCGTGGCGGCTGGCTCTTCGCCTCTATCCCGGCATCGGAGGCGTCGCGTATCGAGCTTCGACGTATCGATACTGGGCCCGCTCTGTGGCGCCGCGAATGAAACGTCTCGCGATACGCAGGTATTCGGAAACATCGAGTTTTCCCGCGGCTACCGTTTGAAATACTGATTATGAGAAAAGAGCGAAGATAGAGAAGAAATAGTGTATGCCATCGTAGTGAATTTTGTGGTGAATATTGACAGAGAAAGTTGAGAACCATTACAGAACATCACCGAAGAAGGCACGTGCGACGAAACCTAGTTATACCATAGTTGTTGTTAAAAATCGTTTTTCTTCGTCTGAAACTACCAGCCAGTTATCGAAAGTTTCGACCGATCTAGTCGCCAAATGATATTTACACTTTTCGATTTTTTGTGGGTTTTCTAGAGACCGTTTACTCGACAGTGAGTGCAACTTTGTCGCCATTCGCGAAACCAGTTACTCCGGATCCTGATAATTGATCGATCGAACGATATATCCATCATATAATGTGAAAATCATCGAAATCGCCTGGTTGAACCGTTACGATATACTCAGTGAACTCTGACGATCGTTAAACCCGCGTTCGAGGTGATCCAGATACGTAAGTAATCGATCGAGTGGTTTTATAACGAACGTTAGATGAATGCGTTACATTAGATGGAAAAAGTTCTAGCGTTTGCAGCTCTTCAACTAGAAAGTTGCTTACCACTTTTCTCGTCACGAAAATCACTTAAGTAAGTGCGTGTTGTAGATGAATTTATACGATACTAGAGAACGAAACAAATTTAGCGTTTCAAAGGAGTTTATTGTTCCTGTCTCTTAAAGTATGTTGCACAAGAAGAGCCATCGAATGCAAACACGAATCTGTCGTGGTCAAGTAACTGACGTGGAATGAGAGGTGCCGGAGCATCCGCTTTCTTTTCGAAGTCCAGTCGTTGCGCAAGAACCGCTATCTCCGGGACCAGATGAGCACTTCGCCCTGTCTCGGGTTACTTTTCTTCGGAACCGGCTAAAAAAACGTCTTGCTTGTTCTCGGAAGGTGCGCGATCCGTTACTTTCGTCAAGACTATCGACTTTCGTTATTGGTCAAACGATACGTCCCAAATGCTTCACCCAAGTGCATACCTTCCGATTTTTTCAATGGGTTTTATTCTCGTTGTCTTCCTTCCCCTTTCGGAAATTTTTTTTTATATCGTAGATGAAAGTGATATAGCAAAATTGTAAAGTAAAATGTTAATTAGAATCTATTCGTTAACCTAGTCGTAATTACGGCCATATTATGAATACACATTGGTCAGTTTTTTAGAAATCGATGTCCATCGTCGTTAGTAATTCGACAATGAATTTTAAAAAAAATAGTTTACAATACAACCGAGTGAATACGATAACGATTCTCTTTCACTGTACTTATATATTTTTGCGTGATCTACGTTTCGTGTATCCCTGCATCGTTAAATTCCTCGTAAATGCATAAACGTTCACAGTCTAGTTGCGATTCATTTCTAACTTATTTATCCTAAAAGCTCTAGTTTTATAACTCGCCGGTGAATTACTTAACGATTTACTTTTTTTAAATTACACCGCAAAGGAAATTGCTCTGAGTTACAGTTTACGTAAATAATACATCTTACGCCTGTGAACGAAATTCCAAATCCTCTCGTTCCAAGAAAATCGCAAATTACATACTTCGATCATCCGAACCTGTCAACTCTAACATTTGACCGGTTTTCACGCTCGACCACACCAAGGGCCTCTTTTCTAGCACTCATTGACACTTTGTTTCTCTTTAATCCTTTCTCCGCTCTGTTCTCCCTCTCTCGCTAGCTGTTTGGAAAGTTACCAAGTCTAGCCGCGTTTAAAATACCTCATGCGTTTACGCATCCAGGCGCTGTGTGGCACCACGCGACGAGAAACGAAGATGAACGACCGTCTGACCACATAACGGCTCGTACTACTTAACTAACTAAAACCTTTACCCGCCGTTGTCAAAACGACTTTAGATCGTAGCCTCTTTCTCATCCGAGGACGACTTGCATCTCGTGACGAATCGCTAGGATAACGTATTCCCGTTTTATCTTTCACGTTTCATTCGCGGAACGAGGTCTGCCAATGATGAAACGCTGTTTCCTTTCTAGACATCGTTCTCCTTATCGGGATGCCGATGCTTATCTCCAAGCGTTACCGATCAAAACGCAATTATTATATAGCATAAAACGTTGAATAGGCAGAAGACGTGTCTTTAAATGGGAACCTTCTCCATCGTGAAAGGACGATTAATTTTTAGCTTTTTAAATTCTGATGCAACAGTGAATGACGGAGGTGTCAAAGTTGTTTCGATTACACTTATGACCGACAATTCCATCCTGTTCTCGTGCAGCGACTGTGAGATTTATCTTGATCCAAGGGAATGAAAGCAAAGCGGCATTTTTCGACCGCAAACAGGTGTTTTCGTAATACGTTCGCGAATCAAGGTATTCCACTATACGTGATAAGTATTAATAAAAACTAAGAAGATCGCCAGTGAGGACTTATGGTTGCACAATCTTGGTCAAAAAAAAACAACCTCCTTTTTATTTGCATAATTCCCTCGTATTTTCTTCGACGGCCGTGCGTTCCACGAAACTCGAGTGATCACCTTGGACATTAAAATGGATCGTACTCTCGTTGGCAATAGCCCGCGTTTAGGTTTTCGTAACATCTTTAGCCGTGAACCGAGCTCACCAACGAACAGTATAGGATTTTGTAACGCGCTCGAATGATGGGAATAAAAAGAGAAAAAAGATGTCGCATAAAATAACGCGTGCACGTAGGGTCGTCTATCGATAGCAAGTGCACTCGAGCACCAAGTCGGGAAGTACGTCCTTGATCCTTTCTATCCACGCGTTCGCGGACTGCATTTCAAATTGCGCTTTCGAATTTCACGATAACGTCACATCGATGCAGCCACGAATTAATTGGATTTTCGAAGCTCGATTTAGAGGACGATAGAGTCCTTGACGAGGCACGATAAGAGCCTTTCTAATTTCTTTCTAGCTACGAAGAATAGAGCAATTAACGAGAGCGATTTATGAGATTGTTCGATAAAGATAATGCGGTTTTATGGGAGTCTCTCTTGAAACAACTTTTTTTTTTGTACCTGAGAGGAGTCTGAAAATCTCGAATAACTTCAAGTCTATGGTCAAGGTGAAAGTGAAGTTCGTCCCGATTAAATTCCCCGAACAAGTCAGTCGGTGGTAATCGTGAGTGAAATCAATCCAGTTTCCACGGATAATTGTAAACAACCGATGCAACAACAGCAACTAGAATCGTCTGCAATGGTTAAAATTATCAGTTTGTAATTTTCGGAAAGAAATTTTACAAATTTATAACCGTGCATTTTTCTAAATTTTAACGATTCTTTGTAAAATAAATGAATAAAACATGTTATGCATTTCCAATCCGATAATTATGATCTTTTTTATTAGCAGTTCTACTATCTAAAGAGCTGATAAAGGAAAAAATACTTGATTATTCACATATTAATATCACTAATTATTAAAAATCGTGTATTTAATTTTAATACATCATTGATAAGACTTAAATTTCATACGACATCTATCATTAATCATTAATTTACCATTAATCCATATATTTTATTAATACTCGTATATTAATAAATCCATCATGATATACTTACTTATATTTGTAAAACTCAGTATACACGTCATTTTCATTTCTTTAATCATCGATTAAAAATCCGTTGTTAAAAATATCCAAGTTATGAGATTTGGTTTAACAAAAGATTCGGAAAAAAGTCGATAAGAAGTCAATTCGAAGTCAGAGAGAAGAAACTTAAAAACCGGTACTTTATTGTGAGCCGAATTACGAAAACAATACAGAAAATTAAAAGCCTAGTGTTAATTAGGACAAGATCACGACGTCGTTTTGTCACGACTGACAGGTCATAGCACAATATGTAAAACGAGGAAGGAAAACGATCCAATTTGGAGAAACTAGCCGTTATGTAATCGATATTACGACGCTTCGACATCATATGAGATAATACTGCGAGAAAGCGACGTCAAACTGTACCTTCCTAGACCGTTGAAAAAGAAATTGCAATGTATCTATTCGGCTCTTAATGTCTTGGATGATAATCAAAGCAACAGTTGGTCACGATCGCTCTACGAATAATTTTCAACTGCAACCATTTTCGTATAGCAAACGGTACGCTAGAAACGCAACGTCTCGCGTGTAAAACGTCTAATTATGTAAAGACGTATAACCAATTTTACTTTCCTTATTAGTTGCATCGTTATGTAAAAATTCCAACGGAGGGACGCGCGGGATGCAACTTACCTATAGGAAACCACGAGAGTAATGCAGGTTTTATGAATACGTATAAAAGTAAATCAACTTGCGTAACAAGACCATATAATCCTTCTATTTATTCAGTTATATTCTATCGTTTCGAAAATCAGAAGAGACCGATTTCTGTTAACGAAGGTGAAAATCTAAAGGTATCCGAAGAATAGGCAGAGCGAGGAAGAATTTCAAGTAGTCGCGTTTACATATTTTTCAAATTTATAATTGTGTAATGTAACATTAATGGCCAGAAACAGATTTTGTCCTGCTCCATGTTTATGGATATTGCTGGGTCTTAGATTATCTTTCAATAACAAGCTCGAGCGAAAGCTATCTGTTTTATAAATACGGTACCTAAACGGCGTGAATCGTTTGAAAGTATTCATCTCAGTCGAAGAAACGTTAAACAACGTTAAAAGACCGACTGGCTCTCCCACCAACCTAACACAATTACGAGTTTCTTACTACCACCTGAAACATTACATAATGCGATTATCTTTAGTTGTATCACTGTCATTGTCGCCGCAGGCACTCTGTCGTTCGATGACATCGTTCCACTTGTTTTTTTCCACTTTCACACCCGAATAGCTCTGACCTTTCCAGTTTCCCACCTCTATGATCACCCCACCATTCCTGGTCCCATTAAACGCCACTTATTCCACGATTTTGAAATCACTTCCCCGGACGATCGTCTAGACGCGTACTAGTTAGTGGCATCTTCCCCTATGCAGATGGTTGTATGAAGTCGCGAATAGGTTGTCGCGAATCCCCATCACGAGCTCGCAGGACAGATCCGGTGATTTCGAGAGCCGAGAGAACGAGGCTGCGTGGGATTCGCGGAGCAAATCGAACCTGCCCCACCTGGGAGGCGAGGCTTGCGATTCTCGAAGCTCGATTCTCGATTCTCGAAGGGGCACACATGCTCGCCTTCGTTCCCATTCGGCCTGCTAAGACATCGGGATCTCCTTCACCGTGGTCCTCAAACGGGCCTCGCGCTCCGCCAGGTACACATCTCGCCTCACGCACTCGCGTCCACGCTCGCACGCTATCTGTAAGTTGATCACACATTCGACTCATTCTCGACGCGTATCTTCGTATTTCTGACAGCTCGCCACGTGGCCTCTTTGCCGCTCCGTACACAGATCTGCTACTCGTATCTTTCGTTGACAGAACGGTTAGAGCTATCAAAGGTCGTTCAAACTCGTTACAAATTTTAATTGTAATTTTTCGTTTTCGCCTTCGCGATTCGGAGAGTGTTCTGTGAAAACTTCATTTTATCTCTATTATTATATATTTTGCCTGCAGTTACGATTGTCCTTAATGATTCGTAAATTTGTAATTATCGATTGATCCATCGATCGTTGGCAGTTCCTGTCTCTGTGTTATATTGTTATTCTTTCCTGCCTTTAATTAGAATCGTTCGCGTTTATTCGCAAATCTATAGGACGTAATTTTCTTTGATACATAATCGATCGATTGTCAGCTCCTATTCCTGTACAATAGATTCGTTTCGGATGATTACAATCTTTACAAACACGAGTTTTCGTATGACGATACGCTCGATAAACGTACGAATATAATTTTCATAGATTTTTAATCCGTGTTATTTGTTCTCCGTCATCCTTTCACTTGACATTTCTAGTTAGACGTGTCGTTTTATTTTAAGGAAAACCCGGTAGCGGTTTTACTTTACTCACTACACACGATTTTCCCTAGAACAAACGAAGCTGAGTATCGAAAGAGGAGGAAGCAAAATGAGGATAACTTACGTGCTCTTTGGCCTCGCGTTGCTCGTTGCCTACGTACACTCGAGCCCTATCGTCAAAAGGGAAGCGGAATCCGAGGATCTCAATCCATTGAACGAGGTAAGGCCAATTACAATTCTTTTCGACGAACGAGCAGAATGGGAAGGCAGGGGAGGGAGGCAGTCGTTACGCAGCACGCGTATGAAATCACGCGAAAACCACGGATATCAAATGGAATCAAAATGTGACTCGCAAGAGGGGACCCGCTGTGAATCGCGAAAGTGAAAGCGCCTATTTCGAGGTTTTATTATATTGCCGCCTCTTGCACGAATTCAAAGTAGATGCTCGAGTGAACCGAGTTCATTTGCGATCCCCTTACTTTCTTCCGTTGTACGCACGTATCGTGTCTATGATCACGCAGAACGTATTAGGAAAACAGAAGAAAGAGGAACGGAGAGACGGATCGATAAGTCGAATAGAAAAAGAGAGAAGCACGGCGGGCCGAAGAAACGAGCGAAGAGTGAAAGTGGTTGACTAACTCGACGAACGCAGACACGCGAAGCCGGATACGCGCGCGTAACTGAATTTCTGATGCGCGCACGTGGCCGTACACAGTGTACATAGCCTCTCTTGACTCTTTCACTCTTCGTTGATGGAAAACTTGTGCGTAAAACTCGCGCTATTTGTCTTTATAATAATCGAACTTGGTCGACGATGATAGACGCAAAGTCTGATCGTTAACGGTGCCGTCTCGTGGAATCTTCTGGAACGATCGGCTAAAGACACTTTGAAGTTTCACTGACTCGACGTTATATACTTCGATGAAACGTTAAACGTTTGATCCTTTCTCTCCTTTCCCCGGTTGCTTAATTTGATCGTTCGACTCGTCGTTTAATACGATCACAGAGGGAAAGTGGTTTCCCCGATGAAATGGTTTCCACGACGAATTTCCTGTCTGCAGAAGAAATTAATGCGATTCGTTTCGGTTAGATATACATCGTGGAGGCCGACGATGATCAGGCTGCGGATGGAGACAGGACCGACAGGGATAAGAGGAAAGTCGGCGTCATCAAGCTGGGCGTGTCCAATGGAATAATCAATTTCGTTTTCGGCGTAAGTGTTCGACATTCTCTGCTTGGAAAAGTAAAACGCTGTAATTTAAACCGTAAGAGATTTTATTCACATCGAAACCTCTTTGTAGAAGCTGGATTCCTTCATCGATGCGAAAACTAAAGCGCTGGGTACGTTGGACGAGGCAAATAAAGTGAAGAACGCTGCGTATGGCATTGATAACAAATATTCGGCAACCAGCAAGTTCATCAGTGATCTGGTCGCTTCGAAACTGAAAGCAGCGAGCGGGAGCATCGGCCCGGTACTAAACAGCGCGCAAACTTTCGTCTCTAGCTTCAAGCACGGATTGGCTGGTGCTACCGCTTCGAAGTTGCAGCCGCTTGCTGCCCTCGCCGGTGGCTTGTCCTCTCATTCGACGCCCGATTCGCATGGACACAACGGAGGTAAGATAAGAAATAAGCACTTTTTGCATCGGAATCTTGTTTAATCGATAACTTGTTTAATATAATTTGGGATTTTCAGACGAAGGAAACGGAGACTCGTCAAACGCGCTCGCGCTTATTGGGAACCTTTTGTCTAAGAAGATCAGCAGCTTGAGTCAGTTGAGTCAGAACAAAGACATCGGACATTCTGGTCTTAGCGAAGGAAGCACCGGCTACGGATCGTACGGGCATGTTAGCGACGGGGTAGGAATACCATAACAGTTTTTCTTTTTCTCTTCTCCTTTTCTCTTTTCTCTCTATTCTCTATCTTCTCTATATTTTCTATCTATACAACACGGCTGTTATACCGCAACTGATGAATGTTGCCGATGGAAGTGAGTTCTATGCTCGTCGTCTCTCGTAATTAGTAACAACACTCGGTAACGAGTCTCTGTTCTTTTATCCTCTGTTTGCTTGTTCTCTCTTTGCTGTGGAGAGTCGTCCGCCATGAAAGCAGACATTTAACAAGGGATTAGGAGTAATAGAGAGCTTCAGTTTCATTTCTCTCTCGTTTGTTAAACTTGCATGTCGGTTAAGTTTCATTCGCGCCAAAGATAACAATTAGAGGCATGACTTCGTTTAGCCTCGCATACTAAAACGATCCGTCGAACTTTCGTTATTTCATTGCACCCGTCCAACTACGCATGTGCTTACTTTACTTATTATTATACCGTGAGGGAATTTTTCATGGCAGTTTTAGTTTTTCAAATAACTTGCTTGCTCAAAAACACACGATTAAAAACGTATAACTACGTTGCTAGTTGTCGAGTATCGCGCGCTGAATTAACCCGCTACGGAGCACGTTTGGAAGATTCGCTTCACAAAGCGGCTACGGTCAAAATCGCCAATTAAAATAACTGTTGTGCATAAACAGTACGAATACGATCCACCGCAAGGGGCGTATTATACGGCTTAAAAAGCGGATGCGGTGCAAACGAGGACATTGGACCTTGGCCTTTGGACACGTCCAAAGGGATCATCGATCAGCCACGCTTGAGAGAAGATCCATGACGCAACTAAACATTCATCTTAATGCGCGAACAAATAAATAAAAGCAATAAAAAGAAAGAGAAAATAACGAGAGGATTGTACGAACGTCATATAAACGAGCGTCTTTAATTTTCGTAACTGTACGACGATATATCTACGACAATGGATTTTTCTTTTTAGCACGGCCGATAAAATGCCAGGATCACACAGGCGACACAAGTAATGTTCTAATATTAAGAATGACACGCAAGAGATCTCCCCTATCTCGCCTGTCTCGCCACTTCCGGGCTAATGTTACCGAGAAGTTACCCATGAAATTGATTCACCATTGTGCGATCTGTAAATAATTCCTTAGGTGTATGTTGCCGTGGGACTGTCTCGTCCCATGTACCTCAACGCTGTGCAAATCAATTGTAAATAGAGTATTTAACCGCTCTTTAAATATACACTCTAACGGTGTACGTTTATGAATGGTAGATGTTGATAATGATGATAATTGTTTTTTTCAATAAAATCACGATCAGGTTTTCTTTGTCTTTGAATCGAGTACTTCAGTCTTTTACGAACGCCATCGACGTCCTGCATCCTTTCCTATCCTTCTCTGAAGATCTTTAAGAGGATCTCTAAGAATCTTTAAAGTCGGTATTAGAAGGATTGCACGATGTTATCGTAGCATCGTGAAGAGATAGTTAATTATCGATATTTGTCAAATATTTGCGAACATATTGAACGCGATAGCAGGCACCAAGAAGTTTAACGGAAGGTTAGATAATTATATTGGAATACCAACGTATCGGACACGCCTATTTTAATTTCTTTTTTCTCGATGCACAGAGGAATAATTTACCTACACGTTGTTGCTATTGCATGAAAACACGACGCCATGGATATGCTATAGACAGAAAAAAGACAAATAAAAAAAGAAGGATATAAAGAAATAAATCGATTATCCCCGTTTTCCTTTTTTATCATATCGGTACATTTATTTACGATATTGATCGCACGGTGTAGCCTATACACTGTGAAAGGCGAACTATCATTGACTGGTTTTACGTGTGTTTAGAAACCGATTTCGGTCACCACAGAAGATATCCCCACTTTCGATAGGATGAGGGTGTCCTTGGACGTACCACCATCTGTATTCGGTTCTGGTTTCACCTTACTTACCAATGTCAGCAAAATCCTGAGCAGGATGATAATGGTAAGTAGCAAAACCTATAATTACTTAATCGGATCATTTCTTTTTCGACTGGACGTTTAATGTTTTATAGACTGACCGAACAAAAGTGACAGGAATAGATATTTTCTGATGGAAACGATTATTGGGCGTTGTCAGGATTATCTTGCGACACTTTACTCCAGTTTATTTGCGATGCAACGATTTTTTTCATAGCTTTTACGTCGGATTGACTAATTAACGTAGACATATCACCCTTCACTCGATTTATTACAAAATCGTTGCGGTTCTTCATGCGTATCATTCGCGAGATTAAAGTGGAACATTTCTCGGTTACATATGTGCAAATTAAAGTGAATAACTAATCCATTGCATGCTAAATTAATTTGCTAGTTGTTGGCTTAGAATTATCTACAGTAGGTATCCGGATATTTTGATCAATTTTACCAGAGTGTACGAACTAATGGTAAATTGATAACGCGATAAATGCATTCGAAGAACAAATCAATTATTTATCATTCTCGTTTCAAATTTTCCGAAATCATTATCATCAATCTTCGTTTATATTATTTAATAATTAACGTTCAGAACGATACGGAAAAGAACGGAACAAATTTTAACATGCATGTTCGTTAATACCATACTGAAAGATGACTTTTTCTGTGATTTGTAGAATTCAGCACGTCGAACACAATCAACCGTAGAACTGCTTAAACCAATATTCAATACTGTCCTTTTCTCTGGTGAAAAGACTCACTAGAAGGAACTCTTCGGAGGCGGCAATCAAATAGCTCAATTATTACTTCAAGCATCTTCACGGGGTCCTGTTTGACACACGCCATCGAGAGGCGGGCTCCAGTGATCCTTGCAAATAGTCTGAATTATCAAGATAGAATCCAAATTATGGAATATTCGTCGTTTCTTTCTTTTTTTTCTTTTTTTTTTTTTTTTTACGAGAATCCTGATCAGAAGGACCTTAGGTGAAATTGGAGGTGCCTGTTAGATATTTTACCAAAGAAATTTATTTTCTACGGGAAGAACTATATTTATCGACCTTTTTGTACGTTGATTAACTCAATCGAAACTAAATTCTTTTCCATCCTTTGAGGAAAAATTGTTCCTAATTAAATATGAATAATGAAAATGTCACCTCGGATAATTTTGAAGAGAAGACGTAGCCCATTAAAATGCCAGATAATTTTTGTCAAGAACAAATACATTTGTTGTTCAACTATGTAGTAACTTATGAAAGAACAAGGTTGTGTAGACGAAACATGGAATCTGCAGAGATTAAACTCGCAATTTATAGCTAACATCAACGAAGGCTGATTTTATGGAATTTCGACGATGGCTGCGATCGCGGTTAATCGTTCGTCGCTTCGTTCCTATCGAATTCGTTGCCATAAATTATTGTTCGCCAAGCCGATAGTTCAATGGTCGCGTGCCGATGTCAAGGAAGTACAACGCTGCAATAATTTACATATTACACGGTTGTTGCTTTAACAAATTAAATAACAATGTGCGATATCAGAATCGTGGAGAAGTGTTGCGAGCACTTATTACAAATACAAACTTGTTAACTGTATTTCCGATCCAATAAACGTGTGTACGTTTTTGTAAACAAAATTCGTTACGTTACTTCCCATTTCCTTGTAAATACCTATCATCGGAAAATAGTTTTCAATTGAAGATTTCCGGGATACTTTCTAGATACGAGAACGACGTAAGTACAGTTGCCATGCCACGGGCAGAATTGTTTCGTTAATCTTTTCAGAACTTTTCTTTGGGTTATAGAAAGATTTGCTTTCTTATAAATTATTAATAAATATTAATACACTGCGGGTTTGTATGCAGTTATGGAAAATTGAAACTGCAAAAATGCGTGTAACATATAAAGGTGTATAAAACATTCAAAGCTAATCATAATAAGTTGTATCGAATAAAAATATGATTTTATATAAATATCCGCAGTCTAATCACTATGTAAATAAAAAGGCATCTTTTTATATTCCTATAAAGAATACACGATACTCATGGTACTAAAATTTAAGACGAGTTTCCTAAGAAAAATATACTTAGAGTTTAATTAATTAATAAACGTTGAGAGGTGAATAATTCTTAACAGGTCATTAGACGAAAATTACACTGTTACATATCAAATTAGATTGTATTTTAAATACTTCATACTATTATATATTATATACCATACTAAATTCGATGCAGAAGGTTTTGCGATGCCTGTAATTACCACTAATGGTCTGCTGATTAATACGAAACGCTGAGAAATGGGATCTTTGTCCCTCAGACGAATAATTGAAAATCGAAACCATAAGTAAAAGTATAACTCCATGTATATATTTTAATATATAATACTATCTTTAAATAGTTATCTTGTAACTTAAGTTGCAATTGTGTAATTAAATAGCAGAGAAAGGTGAGGTTTATCTCGAGTATCTTTGATCGGTGTCTGTACGTAATGAAATCAATTCACACATCGTACAGCCGAGATAATAATCTCGCGACACCAAAAAGTGCTACTCGAGGAAACAGCTATTAATTATTCGTCTAAACTTCCGTGTCCGGTGAAAGCATTATTCAGACACTCTATCGAATGAGAAACGAAAAAATAGGCTAGGAATGCGATTGCAACTAACAACGCATGCATGTTCCTACCACACACACAGTTTCCTAATGATAAACTGTCAAAATTATGCAACTATACTCGGTACAATTATATAAAATATTGATATGTGACCTATAGACTAGAAAACGCTTGGTTTCTTGGAATGTTTTTATTCTTTTTTGAATAGACGTAATTAAGGTCTGCAGTTACAGAGGTATAAGATCAATAGAATTCTATGTACACAATACTATTCTAAGAATTCCTCGTCGGTAGTTATAAATAATAAAAAGTAAATGATTCAAGGACCAACATATGTATATTGCATCCTCTCGTGAATGTAGGTTAAAAAATTGGACGGACTTTGTATCGTTTAGCTGAAGATTCAATAGAAATGCGTGTAATTATGCAACCAGACGTCGACTCCGACATGGAGAGATGCAGCCTACATGTCCTAGTTCTAGATATTCTAAGACATCGATGAGCGAGTAATTATCACTCGTGTGTATGTTATGTACTTTCCTGGTTGTCACCGATCATGCGTTTCTTTTATTTGTGATCACGTCTTATGCAGCGGATGATTTATGAGAAAAATAAAAATTCGCAATATAATCGTTAATTTATGATCGCTTTGTCAACCTGCGGTGTAATAAAATTTCTCAAGAGCTATAGGAAGATGACAATTTTACGATAGTTGACTACTTAAGATCGCCTGTAGATAGGTTTCCCGTTATGGTGAGAGTAAAGCGGTTTGCAGTGCGCGAGGCGCCAGCTACAGATACGCTGGCGCCAATTATGATACTTTAAACGCCATTTATGTCACTTAAAAAGCTAATTTTAAAGTAATTAAAATATTTTTTACTTCTTTTTCCACCTTCATAACAATTTTGTTATCTCATTAAAATTAGAACTGTCAGAATGGTGAAAATGATCAATTCATAATTTTTCATAGAAATTTGATAAATTTGCAACGTCGGATTTTTGAAGATTTGAGTACTTTTTTTGTAAAATATTAAGTTGATGTGTATATTCCGTCCGCTTCTTGGTTCATCCGAGTAAACTATCAACGTTGCAATAAATATAATAAATGTCTTTTTAATGATAAATCTGAAGATATTTACAAAAGAGGCACATCGTGCCAGCACATGGATGGATGTTGTAAACCAAGTTTATGAAAGACTTACTTTGACGGACAAAACTTATGTAACAACTTGGCATATGCGTAGACAAAGTATATTCTTTCGTATACCTCTCGAATTTGGTTTCTTTGATACAAGTCTCATATTTCACCTGTCGGTAGATCTGGTACTAATATTAAAATTTATAAAACTAAAATTATTGCTAATAGTTTAGCCCGCGTTTACGTAAGAATCGTTTATTGCCTAATTTTCTGAGAAACGCGTCTAACGGATTTGCCATAGAGCACATAGTCATCTGGGGGTATTTAGGTGCGTCATCATGAGAAATTTTCCTTCGTGCGCAACGCGAGATTGCTGGAGAAATGGGTGACGGAATGAGGGACGCTAAAATTTCGTAAATCTGTTCCGTTGCGATGATACACGCGAGGTCTTTCGTAAAAACGTGAACGACCTTCGGTACTGATTCGAGATATTGAAAGGAGGAGAGACTCATCTCGTTAGTGACGGGTCTGCCGTCCGACAAGATGCACTTGTTCTTACGCGTTCGATCGCCACGTTATATATCTTCGCTGTGCCACGAACATCGGTTTACATTGCAGAAGCTGATACGGTCTTTCTGCTTGATTGAACAAGTTTGAGGAACTATTGTCAAGGTATAGTTGATAAATGTCTAAACGCTTTCATCCATTCTTAGTTTTTGATCTTACCGTAAAATATCATTCCACTTTTGAGAACTACTGTCAAGGAATGACTGAAAATTGTTTCGATATAAAGGATTTTCTTAAATTTTACTATTCTTGAAACAATTACGGAATTTTGAAAATTCTCGTCCTGATAAGATTGACAGCTTGTTATATTTAACTCTTTCTAATTCGAAAAATTTTTAATACGATTCAACTAGCGACTTTGATACACCTGTATAATGAAATCTTTCGAAACGAAGGATTTTGATTTGAGAAGAAAAGGGTTATAAATGAGTGTAGATTTTTTTATACAATAGCTTGCTTCCGTTTGTTGCTTTTCGTCGATTATAATAAGATACGATTTTCACACGATGTCGCTTTTGCAGTGCTAATGAAGTGCAAGGGATTAACAGATTTTCACTAAAAGTCATAGTGCTGTGAGCTTATAATTAGTGCAATTGAATGCAGAATTTGTCAAATTATTCACTCAGTAATCGCTTTGTATTTGCTTATCAAATATTAGCGTATTTTTCAATGCCATAATTGGTGATTTTCTATTTATCAAATCGCTTCCATTTAATTTTTAAAACGAACTATCACTGTTATCGACATACAGTATTAATATGTAAATGAAAGTGATATTTTTTAATTTTCCTGTTTCCTTCGCATTTTCATTCATTATAGAAAATAGTTATACCGAATTCCTAGACAGGTATCGAGGTCAAAACACCTGTGATCACTGTTTCGTGAGCGATTACGAGAACGTTATGTAAGAATAGATTTGACCACGCTTTATTATACAACTCGATAGCCGAAATACCATATGGGTAAAATTTATGCGAAGAACTGAAATCTTTTTTCGTAGCAAACACGTTGTTTCATAATGTTGTTGGCCCATATCTATAAATCAAGAATCGTTTTGATAACCAGTCGATGTTTCTTCAATTAGTAAGAAAAGATGCATCAATAAACGACTCAGAAGCTACGTTAGTCAAAAATTATATAATAATCGAAAAAGTAAAAAAATTGTGATTTTTAAAAATATCTAAAAATATCTAAAATATCTAAAAAATAGTAGTTTTTAAAATTTATCTTAGAATTTATTACTCTTATTTACCACACTGATCGATCCTATAGATTGAAAAATAGGAGAAAAGCAATGTTGTTATGAACATATTACTTAACGCTTTGAATGCTTATCTATTATTCATAGGCACTATTTACATATTTAGTAGAATTTAGTAGTATTATTTGTTTCAGAATTCACTGTAGTATTATTTATGTTAATTATAAATAAACCTACAGATGTAAGTCAATTGTGGACTGCATACGTATATGCAAATTCATATTGAAACTCGTAATTAAAGAATAGGAGATACTATTACGAGTTACACGTTAGATATTATTACGAACATTATCCTTTGGATTCTTATCTCTTCGATTATATGTTTGGTGCGTTTTATACACCGTTTCGTTTCAAATTTCTCATAGATTTCTAAACATTCAGAATCCACTTGCTTCGTGTACCTGTGTCACGAAACTGAGAAATTTACGAAAGTAAGGAACTGATCGCATATAATTAAATTTTCTGAGAGACTCAAATATACCGACATATGAGTGACACGATAAATTGCATACTTATTTTTTCACGTTGCACCTTCGTGTTACTATATTCGGCTGTTGCAAAAGACACCAGACTTCAGTTCGTGACCAGCGTCCCAATGTTCTCTATATCGAACTCGATTCCCGTAACTTCAACACCACGTGCAACACTTGTAATTCACTTCGAGTTTCGTGGTTTTTTCCTATTGTGATTAGAAAATTATATTAGCCATTTCCTGTACACTTCCAGGTACGTAACAGGATAACAAGGAATTGCATAAGGGTTCGTGAACGAAGACGGTCAGGATTGCGCAATAAATATTTGTACGCAGCAAATAAAAGTAAGTAGATAGTTTATCTGCAATGGTATGTTAACTTGGACCAGTGAAGAAAAGTTACAGGGGTATTTCCTGTACTTTTGGAAAGGGAGAGTTTTGTTGATCTTGTTGTTTCGAATCGACGCTCTTGAAAAATGAAGTTTAAGAATTCAGGGTTACTTTCTATGATTGCAGCGAAAGATGTCTAGCGTAATTCAGTGACTGTCTGTCATTTAATTCGTTCGACTTAATCTCCTAAAAAATTAGGTTAGACAATCTAAAAAAATGTTTGTTACATACAGTAAAAATAGGAATGAATTTTGGCGTAATTAGACTACAGATGTTTATGCAAATTGATATTTTTAGAAACACGATTAAAGAATTAGAAGCTAAGTACACATTTGTTTCGACTAGTAAATGTATTATAATTACAAAATAAAGATTAGAAAACAATCGATAAATAATATAACGAGTACTATACCTCGAATGCTTTATCTTTGAATTTTGAATAAACATAATTGAATAATTATACGAATCGATTAAGATACAAAGCACAATTACGTTCCGTGATTCCATAATTCATTGACACTATTTCCTCGATTATCGAAACAATATCGCTTTTCTCCGATACGTTACGATATTTGTACCTTTGCTAGTCCGCGAATCGTAAACGTCCGAGCTCGAAAAATGGCGGGCGATCGTAAAACTAATTTCCATATAACCTCAAACTCCGAGTCTAATTTACTCCAAATTTTTGTCAATTCCACGCATGCTGAGAACCGCTGACTCATAACAGGTGGAAACCGCGTTGCGTAACGCATGTACATATATAGATCCTTGGATACATAAGAGAGATTTAAAGCAAACGTTAAAACGCTTGCTTACATAAAATTTGGAACGATAATCTATCTTGAAAACAAAGCTTTATACGAAAAAATTTCGATTTACTTTTGCGCAAGGAACTATTTGACGTAAAATGATAGAGTTACGAAAGAGAACTTTATGGTATACACCTTGTAACTTGTTGACTTACTTTCATCATTAGTTATCAATTATTGTGCAGAAAAGTTGTAATATCCCGAAAATTTATAACCGCCAGCATGGAAATATACAAAATTTTGGCAATTTCGATACTATTTCGCAGTTTATTTCCCATTCTAAACGTTTCGTTTCCTAGTACGGTGAAAGAAAGACGCGTGACAACTAGACCGTGGAAGGAATAATTTGACTGGAAATTGCATCGTATCCGCCCTCCTCCAACATTTTCTTCCGCTAGTCTGTTAACTCTGGCGTTCTTTTTTTAAAACTCGAACTCTTAACTTACGGTAAATAATTCACGACCCGAATCAAATATAGACCACTCGTCAGAATCTCATAATTCAAAAAAAAACACTGAAAAGTGCAACCAACTATAATGGTAAAAACGCGAAACTTCATCAGTGGTAATGTTCGAAAATAATTACGTCCGCGTGGATTCCATTATCGACGGTAAGAAAGTGCATCGCGGGCATAATAAAAATGAAGTAACACGTCGAGCGAGGCATTTACCATCGATTTATGTTCAAGGAAACACGTGGTCGCGCGACGGCCAAGAGTGAAAGTGAAACATGATCTGTGATCCACGTGCTTCTGATGCTCGAGCGGGGCTAACCTACAAGTACCGTATCGACTGAACCTCGGACAGCACGTTTCTGCTCCAGCGTGTCAATCGTTTCAGTGAAAGAAATTTCGTAATCGCGAACGAAAAGTGGCGGATAATTCGACGTGTGTGATTGAGGGGCATCAAGCATCATTGAACGAATGCCAACTCGAAGGATCGAAGTGGACGCGAGACAGTGGACTCTAATAGAACCACCATCGAGATTCTTTGTGTTTGCTTTGTTCCATTATTTCCTCGATATATGGGAAATTTGAAATCGGAATTGAAGATTTTAGAGGAAGAAAGGATTCGGTCAATATTGGCAGAATTTGAGGAGTAATCCCTTAAAGTTGATTACATCGACTAAAGTTGATTTCAACGATTCGGTTTATCGACCGAGTCCTTTCGCGCGATCGCATAATCGACAACGCGATAACTCGTGCAACTTCTGTAGAAAGTCGACTGTCCGGTTTAATCGTGATCACGGCAAAAAGGAAAAAAGATCGAGGAGCAACCTTCAGAAATTTCAGAAACTGTCAGAGACCCAGTCAACCATCCATAGCGTTGTGTGTAGAAATATATTGTTGACTATACGTATTAGGACATCTGTTGATATTTAGTATAAATTCAGTATTTTCAAGTGCTTTTATTTTCCAGTTACTTTATTGAAAATCTGTTATGTCATTCGCGTCATGTTACGGTCAATAAGCTCGAATAAATGTAACGATTATGTGTGCTAATACTTTTGATCGACGATGCAAGTACAAACATTTCTGACAATTCGATGAAATTGAAATTAATGTTTGTTTATACTTTTTAGTTACATTGTTGAAACAGCTATATAATTAAATATATTCTATATAAGTGCAGTATAATGATATTAATTTGGAAACGAATTATACAAATTACATTAGAATGTCTCTATTTGTATGCTCGCCATCTATATTTGTCCTCGGCTGCCATTTACATGTCTGCAAATCAGTCAAACAAAAAAATTACTCAAAAAATATTCTTCCTGTTGGAACATAATTTCCGTGAAAGGAAGTTGTCCACTTCGTTATGATAATTACAACCATCTTACTGGAAGGTTATTACTTACAATTGAACGACATATATAAGTATAATCACTCGCGTAATTTAGATGCACCGACGTTGCTTCATAACCATTACGACGATCATAAGGTACTACGATCTCGAACCAATTACTCGCTCGATCAACGAACAGTGTTCCGATTTCACTTAGCCCAGGTGTATGTTATGGTTATATAACTGATTTTAGACTTCCTTAATCATTCCATGCATCGACCCGTTACAAAATATAGAGTCCAGAGTGTAAACGATTAGAAACGATCGAGAGCAACGAATGTTCGAGAAACGTTAAAAAACTTGACGGCCTCGCGTTCAATTTCAACAAAAATAGACATTCTCCAACTATCTCGAGCTAATGTTAACGAAGAAATAAACCGGAATGATAAGAACAAACAAGAAATACCTATTGGTTAAACGGTCCTTTCATTGGCGCGGAACAACAAAGAACGATGTTTGTTGCATCATATTCGAAATTCGTTGGTCAATTGATTTCGAAACTGTCGAAATATCGCTGCTAGTGAATTCCCTGCACGCGTCAACTCGAAGTTGCGTCGAAATGGAGCACAAGGGGAAGTATCTAACCAAGGAGTCACGAAAAGCCAAATTCCGATCGTCGTTGGACAGTCACACCCGATCTGGCACGAAGGTTACAACCGTTTCATCGTCGAATCGAATCTCACTCGTTTAATCGATCAAATAAAACACATAACCGTTGTTCGATCGCATTTACCGGTATCTTCGGGAGTGCAAGAAAGACTGGAAAGTGCAAGAAGTGAAAGTGCGAGGAAGGTTCACGGGCATTCGGTATTTCTGAAATTTTCCACCGACTTCAGACACAAAGCTTCGCATTCCGTTTTCACGCGTTAATTCTCAACGAGGTTCATGCGTGACTCATAATCGTACGTTTCAGTAAAAACATCGCGTACGATTTCCCGCGTTTCTTAAAGACGTATCCCCCGTTTGTTAATCGATAGTACTTTTTAAATTGAATCCAATCGTATCACGAATACGAATTGCTTGGTTAGTCGTATTATTGCTATTTTCCTGGCGACCATTCGTGCCACGCTTACGTGATGAGAATCACGCGACCGATGGAGATTCGAGTTTTTAACGGCTCGTGTAAATAGCCAACCTGTTCTGGCAGTCGCGGTTTCATCGCTTTTCCGATTCTTTTTCTTCTTCACGAAAGTTTCGTGGCTTAAGTGAAACGTCGAATCGATTCTCCTCGCGTGACACCCAACGAGTTCTTCGCGAAGAAAGTACGTGGCGTAATTTCGCGGAGAAGTTGTTCCGAGTCTGTCTACAGAGTGTACCTTAAAACGAAATTTACATTTTTGATAGCCTGGATACGTGTTGCGGATGAATCATTCACAGTGAATATGAAAGGTGAATGGAGTATTTATTAATTCATTGATTGAACTCGTTTCACTGGTTTTCGAAGTGTTAGAATTAACATTCCCCTTACAGTTAATTACATGGCAAAACAATGTTACCTGAACGGCTGTGTATTTGTTACTGAATGACATTAGTAGCGTCAGTGTCGCTTCAGCACGAATCGTATCGATATCGTTCATTCGATTCATCAAAAGTAAAGATCGATTCTACTTCATTCATTGATCGCTTTGGATATCGATTTTGGATGAAATACAGATGAAAACGATCTTTACTTCTTTCGCTGTGAACGAATCATCCACGATACGTATTTGAAGCGTGCAATCTAGATTTACCTTTAGATATCTTCCACGTGTAAATTCTGTGACCGATTAACAGCGTTTAATTGCAGATGCAGGCGTCGTCGATGAATTTATTGGCAGCCGGCTTATCGCTATTTTGCTTCGTGCATCCCCTCCATGGCGATCCTCAAGGATTCTATTCGACGAATTATGAGCCCTACAATCCTGCATTTCACATATCAGACCCGGTGCACCGTGTTGCACAATTTCCTGAACGATACGATTCTTCGAGCACTGGGAAATTTTTACCACGCGTGGCACAGTATAGAGAAACATCCGAGGCCACTCCAGAAAAAGATCAGTTTGAAAAACCTTTGCTCCTGCTGAGTTACTCTAAAGGAATGACAGAAACGGTGCAGCCAGGAGTATATAACAGGTATAGTGATTTTGGATCGGATGATCGTGAAGAGAAAGCGAAAGAAGATAGAATAAACGTTGAAGATGAAGATAAAAAGAGTGACTTGGATGAGGAGGCAATTATAGAAAAGATGAGGATTCTAGATCGACTGTTGTCTGAGGATTCAGGTGAAAAAGATTTTGATACGAATGTAATTGGAGACAAGATCATCTCGGAAGAATCGAAGAGGGTTGTCAGAGAAGTGAAGAATAAGAAGCCGGGATTGTTTTGGTCCTTGGCAAAAATCACGTTCGAGGTAAGGCATTTTCTGTCTACATATGTACAGTGTATAGTGGTTAGACTATGGATATTTGAATTTTTCAGAAGACAAATTTATCGACGCCACTTTTTGTTAATTTCACAGTATTATCCAAATGTATGATTAGTATTTAACTTCTTCAAAAGTAGACGGTCCAGAAATAGAATAAATTTATATTTATCAGGAGAATGAAAACAAATGATCGTAAATCTGAAAGAAAATTAAAAACGATAATTTATGTCACACATCGTTGCTTTCTTTCGTTTCTCAATTTACGAAGTTGATCGATATCGATCGATTTATGATAGACAAAGTATACTTGTGTAAGAGTGTATTCTTCATCCAATGGTCACGACAAGTTCCCAGTTTCCCTTCAGGATAAAATCGTACGCAAGGAGATTTTAATAGATCGGCGATGACATCATGGTAAATCCACATAACCGGACCATTCAAGTTGCCTGGTATGCGGATGTGCATTTTCCCCTCCCTCTGTTACAAGGAAGAAAAAAGGATAATGTACACTTAACTGCGTATGGTCAGTGAAAGTGCGGGTGAGATTGTGCAGATGACCACGATAGCTAGTGACTCGAAGTCACGTAACTGTCGAGTGTCGAAGGTTTGGTCGTTGGGCGTGAGAGAGTTTAGAGGTGGCAAGCAGTCCAATGCACAATGGATTGAACCTGTAAAACCATGAATTGTATTCACAGCGCTACCATTTATACGTTATTCGTTTATGCGTTATTTTAAACCATATATTCCGATTCTGACAGTATTTTTTTACTAGAAGGGAGAATTGTCTTTCTTCTCAAGTATATATGTTTGTTTCGTTGCACGGAAAAATTCTAATCTGGATCATTAAGCAGCGAAACAACAAGCTGAAAGATAATTCGCTAAATAATGAGTTAGGTTTTATATTTACTAGTAACAAAAGCTGAATTGTAAAACAAATTCCGAATGCTTGCAGGCAATCAGCGACACGACATCAGCGATCAAGGAGATCGCCACCATCATCAATAACAGCATCGCTCCTGATTCGGCTACTGCTAGTACCCTGATGAAAGAATCCCTAAAGGATGCAGATTCATCGAACATGACCAACGTCAATGGAACAGAAACAACGACATCAATACCCACGACCACGCCCTTTGTCTTAACTAGACAAGCGCTACAGAGTTTAATCAGGCGAAACGTCTTGGGGCTCGTTAAACTCTTTAATATCGAATGGAAAGACGCATTAAACGTAAGACGATTCTTTCAAGTCCTTCCAATTTGATTCTGATTCTAATGATCGATTTATCCGGCCATTTGACCTATTCATATTTTGTCTGTACATTTTCCAGCAATCGGAAACAAACGTGAAAGAGTTCCAGAGGGATCTAGGAAACCAAATAGGCAGTTTCTTTCGTGACAGAAGGGACACTTAAAACGACTGATTGCATTAGGACATTTCTTATTTGATAAAATTTCTTCGATAGTGTACATCCTCCAAGCATGTAGCCAAAGATCGAACATAAGTTTAACCGACTAGTAGTACGTGTAAAAGACCGTTTCTTTTTATAATTCGAATTAAAAAGTTGAAAGCGAAAGCGAAGATATTTCAAATTGCCATAAAATCAACTCCAATACTATTTCCAATAGTGCGTCTCGTAAAAGAGCCAAGGACAAACGAGGCTGTTTCAAAACGCACAAAAGATCATAGGTGTTTATGCTGGCTCAAGTTACGTCACTTTCAAAGATCATCGTCCGATATTTATGTAACGCGGTCCTACACGACCTACGCGCTCTCGTATTTGTACGCAGGTAATCAGTGAAACAGGGTTTAACAGTTCTCTTGTATAAAAATCAGACGAAAATTCGAGAAGAGGTAAGTAGAAAGCACGTTTGCCTGAATTCGATTGGTTGACACGCGGCGTGGGACCACTGGATTCGCCCTTATATGTGAATCAACCAGACGGATCAAGAACTACACGATCAGTGCTGTTCCATGGATCACGAACAGTAAATCTGTTTACACTAATTGTAAGTAATATTCTTGAAACGTTTCTTTGAACGTAGTTTCTCTGAACGTATTTTTACATATTCACGACTGATAATTTCGTTGGCATACTAAAACAACGTGTTACGAGGTTCATTAAAGGTTAATTAAAACAGGAAGAATTCAAAGTCTGCTTTCATACATACATATGTATATTGACTTTATATCGCTCATTATCTTTTATTGGAAATAATATACAGAGGTATATAAAAGTTCCCACTCAAACAAGTTCTTTTTACTCAGCTTTAAAGATTTTAAATAATATTATGTAAATACATAACAGTATTTACTTCTTGCTTCTCTTTTTTTTACAATATTGGTTAAAATTTGTTTAAATAATATAAAGTGAATACATTACACACATTAGAAATTCATACACATTACAATAACATTTTCTTAAATTGTATAAAGTAAAATATGATGTACGTAACGAGAAATTTTTATTCACCATTGTAAGATGATGATCTTTCATCAGACTTTCATTAACTTTCTTCAGAATCATTTACAATTGCTTCGCATAATTCTATCTTTCAGCGTAAAAAGAAATAATAATTCATCAGCTGTCCTTAATGCGTTTTGGTCGTAATTTTCGTTTGATCGTCGAACTTCTGTGAGTATTTAGCTGTTGCATCTGTCTGTTCGTGTTCATACATGGGTTTACTGTTACTGTTACTGTTACTTTCATGTAAATAACTAATTCCGCTTACGTTGTTGCATGCGCGTAACACGATAGCTCGGTGAAAGAAGACAAAAAGGAGGGGCTAAATCGTGTGTAAGAAGATTACGTGGAATAGAAAGGACCACTGGTCAAAAGGTATTGGATCCGTGGAATCCTACATCGTGATTGGTTGATACCTCGCGTGGGATCTTGCAATCATCCTTATAGATTGGAGGATCGTCGACCTGTTCTGCAGTTTGCAGATCACGAAGATTCTTTGACGGTCGCATCAAGGTGTTAGAACAATGCTTGGGATAATCTGCGTTTTCAACGCTATCTTGTACGTGACAGCTTCGGAGACAGTAAGTTCTATGCTTATTTGCAACAATTTGTATCTTATTATTTTAACACGTTAAAACTTTCAGATCTGTTCAAATGATGGATTTTACATCGTTGTGTTTAGTATTATAAACGTACTGATTCTTTTCACACAAATCAATATCGGCTTTCCTTAGACTTATCTCTGTTGTCATGACATTATAGCGTAATTGCAATGAATGTGGTGAAGCTTAATCATTATCCGAGTATATATACAAAAAATGTTGGTATCTCAAATATTTTGGATCTTCGATAATAAAATTCAGATCATTCAAGGAACATTGAATCGCAAGTAGAGTTTTACTCGATAATACTAAAAAGAAGTAACAATTCTCTTGAGACTCTTTCTCATTGGATCTTGACGCTCGATTCTTCAGCGAATTTTACAAAATTCTTCTGGTAAAGGCCTCACACACACAATACACATTTTTCACACGTACAGTCACATCTTCACACGCATTCTCTGAATCGCTCTTAATACAAAACCAATTATTTAAAGACCAATACAAAACATTCGTCGGCTCTTAATCATTTGTCATCTACGCGAATTCTCATTCACATGGTTTTTTATATTTGAATTCACGTATTAATAGATAAAGTAATAATAAAAGAATTTAACTTTCCATACTGTATAACTACTATAATTTGAACCTAGACTCGTTGATATTTTCAAATGAGAAAGGAACATTGATCTGTAAAATTTTCAATTTTCCGGTATGCGATATTAACGCAAATAGAAATGCAACAAAAGAACAATAACGCCTGTTCAGAAGGCACGTTGGCATTTGCATTAACACTTATCGAGCAGAAAATCGTTTGACGCTCTATATGTAGAAAAGAGAAAGTTACTATGTAGGCATAATAGCTGTTTAAAAGTAATTCAATGCACATTCCCGTACGGATAATTCTACCCGCATTTGCGACGTTATAACGTGTGGGATTAACTTTATCGTATCTTCCGTTTACAGCACAGTTCAAGTGTCAAAACATACTATTATAAGAACAGCTTTAGTGAATTAAAATGCTACAAAATTTCATCGAAAGTTAATTCCCCCTATACTGAGATGATTAAAAGTTGTTTTATTGTCGCTTTATATGTTGACAAATAAAAATGTCATTCTATAGTCATTATATATTATTTTCTTAAATAAAAATGGTCTAAACATGATATGGAGACCTGATAATTGAATTTAAATCTGTTATTTCAGGCGATCCTTCAACGAATGAAGCGTCAAAATGATCCGAGTGAAAGTGATCGTGTGATAGACAGTATTTTTAACGTGAGTATTATTTAATATCTCTTAAGTTTCTCGGTGATCCAATAAAAATTGATTTTAACGCTTCAGATTCCAATTACGGCGATCAAGGAAACAGGAGCCGCGGTGCAAACTTTTAGCCCAGAAAATTCTAAGGCCATCGATAGTATTTTAAAGGTATATTTATATTCCGGTGACTTATATAACACGTACTCTTCGTAAATACAGTTTTCGTAAAAATCCCTAAAATGTAGTTCTTTTCTTTTCTTTTTTTCTTTTTTACTTTCTTTAAACAAAACAAACTTTCGGTGTGCATACATACTTTTGGATATTCATCAAACAATAATATTCTGCTCTCGCGTAACACGCTCTCGATATGACACAGTTCGAATTTTTGTGTTTTATCATGTTATCTATATATTATCCTAGCAATTTCTTTGAAATATAAATCTTTCTTTCTTTTTCATAGATCCCTGTTTCAACCTTAGAAGCTGTTGGGACTCTAGTAAAACAAACGTCTGGGCAGAGACTCCAGAATGCCGAAGAGTTACAACGAATACGCCAAGAAAGAAGAGAGAGAATATTAGCTCAAAGGGAACGACAGAGATTCCAAAGAGAGCAACTTCAGCAACAACGTTTCAAACAGCAACAAATGAAGAGAAACGTTAAGAACAATAACAAAAATTCCTTTGGTTTAAACACCCTCTCCTTCCTGGTTAGTAATCATGGTATCTTAGGTAGTATTCAAGGTCCGTTTGGCGGGTACAGTGGAAATGGTGGTGGACATGGTGGTCATGGTGGTCATGGTGTTCATGGTGGTCATGGTGGTCATGGAAATCAAGGTACACATTTACTGGTATCGAGTATATATCTGTATTGCTTGACTAGGCAAAAGCGAAATCCCTGAAAAAAATTAATGAAAAAGGGAAAGACAAAGGTATATGTGCGATATCTTCAACTATTAATCGAACAATTGTAATAGGAGATTTTTACAAAAGGCGTATTTTTCTGTCGTTAACGAATTTCTTAAAATCGAGATAATAAGAAAGAATAGTGAATTGTACGTTGATATGTGGGATTTCTCGTTTTAATCGTATGCCAAAACTTTTCTAAAATATCTTAAGGTACAAATTTTACGGAATTGATAGAGAATATATTGTGGAAAATTCTGCAAAGGAATTTTATTGCAGCTTCTAACGAGAATCATTATATAGAACCAGAGAATGGTGTGCCGCTTTTTTTACCGTTTATATATTTGTTTATAGGTTTTGAAAACTTCGTTTTTTTCTGAATCAAACAGTACAACTATAAAACTACAGATGGTTCATATAGAAATCTTTATAGGTACCCATGGAGGACAGGGCAGTACAGGTAGTTATGAAGTCCACGAAAACGTAGAAGAAGACACAAATTATTCCTGGCATGGGATCACCGCTGGGTTTGGTACGATTTCTGGCTCTCGACCAACTAGCGCGCATATTTCCATACAAAATAAAGTCGCCCCTAAAGATAAAAGACCAAACAAGTATTACGACGATTTTCGAATACAGAACAAAATTGCTCCGAATAAAGAAAATGGACTAGACTATGAAGATGATCCTCCACTGCAGAACAAGATTGCACCCAAAAGCAGCAGAATATCGTTTCAATCATAGAACAAATTCATCAAACAGTGAAATGAATTCAATCTTTTAATTTTCTATCACGCGTAACATACGCTGCCAGTTATACTCGTACATAAGTATTAGGAATTAGGACATCTACTTGTAGTATTTATTGGAAAAATCAAATTTTACTTTGTCTGATATTTTATATTACAAGGCTCCTGTAACGCAATTGAAATGACAGATTTATAATAAGATAAGTAGAATATAGAATAACAACAATGAAATGCATTCGATTACCAAATGTCCTAATACCTACATACGTTCGTATGTATGTTTAGCAGTGCACGTTACTTTAAATGTTCTACCATTGTAAAGAGAAGTGACATCGAAGAACAGCAGAGTATCGTTTGACTCGTAAAAGAAATGCAAGGCGAAATGAATTTGATTTTCTAAATTTTCATGACGTATTGTATAACATATATATACTTTTATATATCACACGCTCGATAACAGTTGGCCGATAAGTATGTGAGTCACATTGCATCGTTTATGTAGATAACGAATGACAAAATGTCGCTGTTTATGTCGATAATTGGCGAACGAACGACAATGACTCGTTAGATTTTCACGGCAGCTGCGCTGTTTCACCCACGAATTTCGAAGTCACGTATGTACCACGAAAGACTCCATGGCTACTACATGGAATGTTAAACGAGTCAATCCTGCGATACGGAAAACATTTCGAATGTAACACGTCCTATGAATAACGAAAAGATGCGAGGATAAGCAAACAACCCGTGTATCCATTGTGTATTCGAATAAAATTCAACTTCATTTTGTACATAATTGATATTCCACTGCATGGATCCTCGTTATAAGATAAATATTAAACGAAGGAAAATGAATCTCAGTATCTGATAATAGTCGGATTTAATGAATAATCGCGTGACCGGTAGTCTGGTTTTTTATTTATATGGCTCGGGCGTCATAAGCATATAAATGCATGTAAAATAATAATCAGTCCACGCGTTAACGTTAAATCGTTTTCCAGTTATCGATGTATTAGCATATGTATAAATGCAGCGTTGGCAAGGTTGAATGATTCACTTGATCGGTTTCGTTTGTAATTTATCACATCTATTCGAAGGAATCAGTATCAGAAATTGAAAAAGTATTTCTAAATAGCATAGGAAAGATTTTTAAGCCTTTTGTACTAAACTGTGAATTAAATACCAATCATTGACATTCTAAAAAGTATTACAAGTTGGCGTTGACAACGATTATGCTGGTTTCGAAAACGGAAGTTCGTCGAATTACAAGATTGAATCTTGAAGTTTGAACCGTAACTTTGGATTTTTATAAACCACCTTATTATTCAAACAAATAAGGAGAATTCTAAAATATCTTCTGACATTAGAATACTATTAGTCATGTAATTTTATGTTCTTAGATATTTATTCGAGGAATTATGTTTACGTTTGATTCAACTTTGATCTGCGATATTAATGTCTAGTTTTCCTGCATCTTGTTATATTTTTAATTAAGATCTTTTTAGCGTCATCCATCTATCTGGTCAAAAAAATAATCATTTATAAAAACCTTTGCTTCTTCTTCATTTATGTGTTGAGTCATTTTAGCGGAAATTTCTCCATCACACAAGTGCATAGTTATTTCACGATTGCAGCATTCCCTTTCATTAAATTGTGAAGAAATTACGAATTCCTTAACCATGAACACGTCAATTGGTAATTTATTTTCGACGTAAAACAATGAAAATTTCCAACGCTAAACTAAAAGTGAAAACAATAAATCGAAAAACCTTCCGAAAATATTTGACTTATTTTCTAAAAAGGTACAATACATTTTGTACCGCACCAACTAGCTATCTTTTATTATAAAAAGATATTCAATTATTTTCATTAATAAATCGAGGAAGAATTTGGGCATTAAGACGTTAAAAGCCTATTGGAACTTCTCCCATTTGTAAAAATAAACAACGTACAATGTCTTCTCTGCCTTTTCGAGGATGTACTTGTTAATTAAGGCAGCACACCGAAACTTATACAAATGCCAGCAAGACTGAAGAAGGAAATGAATGCGTGGTGATTGTATTCATATTGCCCTTGACCCCGGCGTAATCATAGTTCATTCGGTAGACAATCGTCGTATAAATCAGCTATAAAACCACATTCGCAAAACGAGTTGCTCGGCTACTTCTTAAGTCTACGTCAGACTTTATCCCTTCCCGACGAGAAGGTGAGCCAGAGATGTCTTCGAGGTCTTTTTAGAAGTCCGTAGTAAGCGCGTCAGGTAGCCAGTTGTGCGACTCAGTTGAAAGAAAGATGCTGTGCGGCAAGGTTGTTTTAGTGTTCGTAGTTAGTCTAATTGCATTGATCACCGGGATGCCTCAAGATAGCGAAAATAGCGCCCAAAGTCCATTCTCGGTGAGTTTTCAACTTTATTGAATTAATAATACAAACTTTCATTGTATTTGCCTGAGAACAATTCACGCTTACGTTTGCGATGCGGCCGATTGTGAGACAGCGATTTATCGAATTTTGCATTGTAACTTTGCTTGGAATTTTGAACGAACAAGTGGAATTCTAATTGGCGATTCGCGTAATTGGTAATTCGCGTTTGGAAATTTGTAAGAAAACGAAGCTTCGAAAAAAAAAAAAAAAGAAAATAGGAATAGAAATTGAAAAAAATTGTCACATTTTGATTGAAAAGTTTCCGTTCATATTCGATATCGATATTTACAAAACGATTAAAAATGAAGAATTTCCCCTCATACGAAAACAAAATTATTCAGTTGTTCAACAAGCGAGTATAATTAGAGATGATAATCAAAACTGTGCGATATTTGCAGCCTTTGTAAATGCTTAATTGTATACCTAATGAATTGTTTTCCAAACTGAGTATGAGCAAATAGCTCTAAGCGAGTAACTTTCTAATATTTCCAAGTATAACGTAACAATAATTAGATAACGTGCCACGACATCCATTGAATCTTTTTGTTCGGACGGTCATAAATGAGGACGAATGAATGACAGTGAATAGAATGTATAAAAAAATTTAGCGAAAAGGGGAGAGTACGGGTCACTGATGGCGGAACAATATTAGGTAATCAGCAAACGCAACCACGATCAGGGAAAAGATTGCGGAAATATAAAACCGAGTTATAAGTTTGCGATGGTTATATGATTGTTGGAAGATATTGTTTAAATTTGCAAATAATTGTAGTGAACCAAGGACTGAGTTGAATTTTGTTATCAGGCCGACAATTTAGTATATTTGCATAAATATCAAATAATCCTGAAAAACTTAGAAGATATACAGATGGTATAGAATTGTTTCATATTAACTACCACCTATTTGTTAAATACATACATAACGTACCTGAAAACCTTCATTAAGGTTTATCGGTCTAATTGTAGTGTAACAACGTTTATAAACTTTACAATGAGGCACTATAGATATAACGTAGATAGTTAGGTAGCAACTATTAAAATGTTAATATCTGGAGAAACTTATCGCTGTAATTATACAAAAATGTTAGGTAAATTGCGAATTTTGATGCACCCTAGTAACTAAGCGAGTTAGTAAAAATGCATACAATGCACTGTACATAATATGCAAAACTATGTATACAATTTCCATAGTATAGTATTCGCCATAATATTTAATAAAGAAATCAAATCTCTGCATAGGTCCTCTAGTTGTGTTGATAAAAATATGAATTTACATATTGCACCCTTTAGTTAAATTATCCTATTTAGTACTTTGCCATACTTCGAGATACGTTTAGACGTACAAATTTCATCTATTAAGTAAAGTTATGTTGAAGTATATTATACAGGTTGTTCATTCAAACAACAACTAAATGCCTTAAATAATATGAAGAGAAATAAAAAACACTTTAGTTTTCATTACTTTCGAAATGATCGATATAGGATAATTTAACTATAGACAGTAACATAAATATTCGCGATCTAATAACAAAACAATAAAAAAACGTGCCATTGTTTCTTCGCAGCTTCCATTCGTTCAACTTACAAATGGTGGAATCCGATTCAATTTGGGCGGCTACCATGCCCAAGCTGGACTGGGTGGTTTACTAGGCGGAAGTAATGGACTTCACGCTAGCGTCGGAACACCCTGGGGTGGCCATGCGTCCGCTGGTTTGGGTGGCGCAATCGATGGCAACAATGCAAATCTTGGCTAGTACAATTCCATCGAAACGTCTTTCTTCTTTTCCAGTAGAACTTGGAAATCTGTCGCCATAGACGTTTATACGAATTTTATCTACTTGAACGAAACTTTAGTTGGCGCTCGATTAATCCGTCAAGTGGCAAACGAGTCAAATTGTCATTCGGATTGCCAATCTCTCGAATATAATAATTCCTTTATTTACAGATTCCCTATTTTCTTACGTTCCGTTACTTTCTACTAAAAGTACTTTGTATTACGATTTATAATTTTTCCAGTTTCATAACTAACATCTTTATGCCCGATGTTGCTTACACGTAACATCTTATTTTAATATGTTACCAAATGATAAACGTTAAATTAACTAAACGATAAATCCATTTGTTTTCGATAAAACTGATCCATTATTCTGGCGTGTCTCGTCTTCTCTTCGACCATCTAAAAAGACAATTCTTCTCAGACGATGGAAAAGGGATATTTACATTGCGAATTCAATTCTTCCTTATGTAAACGTGAACTATAATATCAGCAAAAAAATCATAAATCCATAGATCAGCTCCTATTATATCATCTCCAATTATATACTGATATGATTTTTTTATGTCTTGATAGATTCTCAGAAATAGATATTTATCGTATCATAAATATACTGGAAGTTGACTTCTGGACTTCCAGTTTTTTTTCTTTTTTTTTCCCTATGAGAAGGCGAAATGAAAAGTTCATGCGGTGAATCGATCAACAGGAGGAGGTCTGTTCGCGAGAGCAGGCCTTGGAAACGGAAGACACGAAGCTGCAGCAGGATTAGGCGGAGTGATAGACGGAAGTGGAAGGTCGGGTCCTGGACTCAGAGGAGGAATCTTCGCCAATACGGGAGCTCACGCGGTTGGAACATCAGCTGGAATTTCTAACAGAGGACCAAGCGACAGACGAGATGATGGAAATAATAAACCAGGTGAAGATGAAGGCGATAGGGGCCAATCAACCAGGGGACGTTCGAACATTCAAGTAATCGCACGTTCTGGAAATAAGAAAGAAAAAGTATTGGAGGTGCGTTAAATTAGTATTAATTGTTCATTGAGTCGTAATTAAGATGTTCGTTATCAGAGTTACAAATTTGCGACGTTTTAAAAATAATTCAAATTTAATTGTAAAGTGTGAAATAAAGAAATATATGCAAAATGTGTGCAAAAGTTTCTGGGCAAATAAATCTACTTTATATTCGTATAAAGGAATAATTAATTCGTAGTGTACATAATATAACTGTGTAGTCGTATTTATTTATTATATTGCTTTCTTTTATTCGTCATAGTCCTGTACCTAATATTAGTTAACAACTTTTCAAATATCATTACATTAGGTGAGATCATTAGATGATCAAATACATTAGATAAATATCATTACCTTACATTAGGAATATAAAATGAGAGATTGACGTGACCGGGAAGTCTTGCACACCACAGTATATAAATGACGTGCTTCGTTAAAAAGAAAGAAAAAAGAAAAAGAGGAATAAATCTCAGACAGTAAATATATGATACGAAAGTAGAAGAAAAAGAATATGGTTTGTGATGTACGATTAGCAAATTATGAAGTGTTGAGATATGAAGGGTAAAATTATCATTAATTTGTAGACAGTGGCTGTGCCGGCGGAATCTCCAGAGGCTTTTAAGCAAATTGACTCTTCGTCGAAAAAAGAGGTAAACACAATTGAATTAATGGCATCAATTTGAAGGTCGTTGCTCTTAGATCGAATTAATAATCTGTGAATACGATTGCGTCAGATACAAGAAGCATTAAACGTTAATCCGCTATCTATCGCCGAGGTTAATCCTGTTTTGTCCAGCGAGACGAATGATATACGCGTTGGTGAGAAAAATTTCAGTTAATTAATAATCTTAACTCATTAAGGATCAACCAATGGTTTATCATAATGTTATAATTATATCAATTTCTTTACGTTTCATAAGGTCGTAAAGTCTACGTGAAAAAAATAACTAGGATAAAAACCTTCAGAATTCTCGTTCACAGTCACGTTGTACGAAAATAGAATTCCATAATGAAAGTTGATGGAAAAAAGAACGCTGATAAAATATCGCGTCAACGTAACGTTGCCCCTTAATGGATTAACACGACACAATACAACATAATACGACACTTTTTATACATTTGAGATTTATTTTTTAGTTCGACTAACGAAAGTCCTTCCACGTCACCGTAGAAGAAAGTTATGGGAGTCGAAGAGACAGGCTGATCAAGAGCATACAGTTCCAATAGAGCCGCAGGGTAATGCCGATTCAAATGTTCAAAACATCCAAAAGCGTCAAGCGATTTATTATTCAGACCCTACTCCTACACAAAAAGTAGCTGTCATGAGGACCAAAAGTCCTGGTTTTTACGATGACATATTTCAGGTAAAAAATATGATTATCCTTATTTTTCTATCCAAAAGTATTCGGACGCTTGTTTGTTTCTTACACAAGATAAATTTTAATTACTTCGATGATATTATATATATAACCAGCATAGCCGTATAATAAAATATTATAACGCGATTAAATTGATTTTTAAGAACCAATACGTAATACTAAGACTGGCATTTATAACTGTCGGGTCTTATAACGTTATTCTGTTAGTTTGGTAAACATTTTATCTTTGGATTCTATCATTTTTAAATTATAAATTACATTATGAAGATATCTTTCAAACGGATAGGATGTTGATTCGAAAAATGATATATAAATAATCAATTTATAGGGTAAATAGTATTGCTTTTGTATTGTTTAATATGTAATTTGAATTTATAATTTGTTAATTCCAATTATTAATTCATCAACATCAGTATGTTCGGATACTTACAAAGAAGGGTAGTATATGATATAACGAAAGTTTTCTTCATTCACTTAAGTGTTTCCTTTTCACAGATACCGATATCAACGCTGAACGCTGTTAATCAACTGTTGAATAATAATGCCGGATAAGTAACGACATCGTGTTGCGTCGATTTCCTAATCTCCATACGCACTTTTTACATTGTAAGACTTAGTGGTAATGGAAATAGCTATCCATTAAAAATAGATATAGATGCGTTGTGTTTAATTTGTTAGAATTTTCTTAATAAATTATTCTAAACTGAACTCTCTTTCACTGTTTATTCCCATCACTCCAGATTCACACTGCATTAATAAATCAATCGAAAATAATCTATTTTATTCTGTAAACATGAAACCTATTGTATTATAGTATCGTGAAATAATCGTGTAAAATTCGATGAATTTGATAAGACAAAGAGTACGAACTGCAGTGGAGGTAATAAAAGTAAAAGTGCTAAAGGGATGAGAAATCCCCATGGGCCATCGGGCCCATCGACGCGTCCGTGATCCTTTTGGAAAATCGAGTACTTGGAAAGGCGAACGTGACCATATTTTGGAAATGGTTTTAGTTAGATAATTATAATTTTCTGCTCTATCATTTCTAAGTAAATATACGAAATAAAATTCCTATACTGTTACATTGTTGCTTCTTTCCTAGATGTGTTCCCGAGTGAAATGTTATCAATTGCGAATATTGTCGTTATCTTACTTTTAGGCGCTCATATTCGATAAAAATCGCAATTATGTTATGTAAAAGACAAGATATGCGAGTGTTCAGAAATTTCATGAAACGTACGAATAGTAGTAATAATGATATTTGACAAAGCCAAGGTCGAGTTTTTGGATATCAATGCTAATTTCCGAACAATGACAGCTATTACGAGGTATTTACTATTAATGGTCAAACAATGTGATATAGACCGACTGATAACTATTATATAAATATGAACGAGTCAACCAGAAAACAAGTACTTTCGAGGAGCCGCTTCCTGTATTTTCGTCGCAAAGCCATACGAAAGAACACAGCTGGTCAATATGAGAGTTATACTGTCTTTATTCCTCACTTGCTTCCTGCTTGGATTCCTGGCCAGTATAGGCAATGGTCAGCTGGTAAGGTTTCTTTGAAATAGTTACTATAACGAACACAATTACAAATTGTATTTCGAGATTTGTGTATTATTTCTATTTAATGCTGCTTAAGAACACTGTCATTGCGATATATTAATATTTCAGATTGGACAGGGCGTCCTTTCTACTGCACAAGGTAATGGTACCACTCTATTTAATAAATAGGCAATAGGCAATAGGTAAAGCAATATATGTATCTTATTGATATTGTTGGATGTAACGTTTATTAGCTTGACGCATCTGAAACTTAGTTTTTTCAAAAATGTTCGCATTTTACGGATCGATACTATCTAACAACCTATGGTATTTTACAATAAATGTTAATCGAATCGAATGATTATTAATTTATCATAAGATTACGGATGCTTCTAAATATTAAAATTTAAATGTACAGAAATATACAGAAGCATATAGTATACAGGAATGTACTGAATATCCAGATAAACTGTCACAATAGTTATGAGACGTGCTACTATTTAGATACTACTCCTTTAATGATATTCGTAAAAATGTAAATTTAAGTAAACATCCAGCCAATTTATACGCTTTTGCGGATTACAAACTGCGAAAGCATCCGAATAGTTATGAACAATGATATTCGAACAGAGACATAGTTGGATTTTACCATTTTAATTAATAGGCAATAAATTAAGCAAGAGGAATGTTTTAAACGATTTTGCAGGAACCACTGGTAACTTAATACCCCAAGCCCCGACTCTCAACGATGCGCTCACTAGTATCCTTGGACCTCTTTTGAGTGGTAACTCTACCGGAGGTAATAGCTTTATCTCTGGCCCTTTAAATAGAGCCTTCTAATAAACTATCGAATTCTAATAAAAATTAAAAAGAAATTCCGAGCTTTTCGTGCATCGATGAAATTCGTAATCTTCGCCCCTTAATAATTTTAGTCCACTGTACACAATAAATTGTTTCATACATTTTAGTACGATTATCAAAATATTTCGGAAAACTAATGAAATCAAATTCTAACATAATAAGTTATCTTCTATCGCGTGTAAATCGAAGCGTCGCTATCCGCCATTCATGATCTAACTATAATTAATCGTCAAGAGCTATATATACGTTTATGCTATTATAAATGAAATTTCGCTCGAATACATTATTTTACCTTAAATATGAATAAAATCAAACAAATGCTATTAAGGATTTTACTATTATTTAATATTAAATACAAGATAAATAAGTTATTATTTGCAGTAGATATGAATAACGCTATTTACGATAATATTATTAAGGGGTGATAATATTAAAATAAAATTCAATTTCTCTTCATAATCAACTTTAAAGAAGTTATATAATAGACTTGGAAAGGTTTTCTCAACTAATACGTTCATATAATGTTAATGTAATGTTTCATGATTGCATCTAGGAGGAAACAGCCTCACCGGTAGCCTGAGTAAGCTCTTGACGGGTCTTCAAAATGTGTCGATCGGTGACCTACTTCAAGGTATTTTGAATGGAAATCTTTCACAACTTCAGATACTACTTGGTCCTGTAATCGAACTCTTAGAAAGCTTACCTATAGTTGGCCCACTCATAATACTCCTATCTCAAGTATTGCGTGTAAGTTTCATATTATATTTCGTAATTTTCTTATAATCTTATTAAATAGTCGTTTTTAATATGTTATTCACTTTGATAATTCTTATTTTAATAAGCGAAAATGACGTATTTTCTTTAAACACGTGTATTCGTTAACAAATACGACATTGTCCACCAAGTGTTTGCAATATGTTTGCCAACCTTTTGTGGGTTTATTGCACATTAACACAAACTGTTCACAAACTGTTATTAAATCTGCCAAAATATTTTCTGTATGTACTTCAGTGTATTTCGTAACTTCGAACAATTACAATCGTCGATGAGATCGTCTTCGCAATTTACATCTTACAAAAATGGTCATTTTTATTGAAATAAAATATATAAGATGTAGGCATATACATATTTGCATATTATCATATATAAAACAATAAGAAAATGGTGAAAAAATACTTCGCAATGAAATCTTGTAGCGTTCTATTTCATTAAAAATGGCCTTTTTATCAAATGCAAGAAGAGTTTTACGAATGACTGTATGTGTCTTACGAATATGTTCACGAAAAATATGCAAAACGAACGACGATGAGATGTCGAATTATTCATAAACATCAGTGAGCAGGCACCTTAACCGTAATTTTTGTTTTTGCATGTTTCAGATTCCACTAACTCTTGTCGCAAGTATAGTCGCTTTATTACTCGAGCTCTTGTTGGTTCTCTTGAACATAACGAGAAGCACGAGTGGTTGATAATTGTCTTATACATTAGCATTCGTACAATTTAATTTGGATATGCATATTCATATATTATACGTGTTGCAATAAAATGTGCATTTTGTGAAATAAAATTCTATCTCAAAAATGAAAAATGAACATTTTCTCACCCATTTTCCGTTCTAATATCTTCTTGAGGACAAGTCTTCCAACATCGACCCTTTAATTCCTATAGCTCAGATCGTGATTGCGATATAAACTTCACCTTCTTCTACTTCTATCCGTATTTTAACACAAAGGGCTTTATATTAAAATATGTATAAAGTGCTTTGGTTTCATGAATTTCAATAATAAACGATACAGTAGTACGCGAAAGTGTCCGAACACTTAGGCATAGAAACCTTCTATAAATATATATAAATATATAAAATATATAAATAAATAAATATATAAAATATATATAAATATATTTTTTGTAATTTCATTGGTACTTTAATAACATCTATCATGATTATATTAATGAAATTCTAAAAAAATTTGACAATAATACATATACAGAAACTTCCAGATATTTATGACAAGCACACGTCATTTCGCACAAGTCACCAAAGTATTCGGAACAAATAATTATTTATTGTACAATACTAATAAGTCACAATGCTTTTGGCAAAGCCACGTTCAGCACTAGTATTTAAAACTACTACGTATGAGTATGTATATTAATTTTTTACTAAGTGTACATTTGCAATAAGTGTTACGAACCCTCGACTAAAGAGCAACCGGTCAGGTCAAACCGATCGGTCGATATTAAGCTCAAGGTGGAGGAGGTTTAATAGATCGAATGTTAGAGTAATCTAGCACTGTATTTGCACTTGTTGTATAAAAATAAAGTGTGATGTTATGAACACGGCGGTGGTAAGATCTTGTTGGGAGTGAAGTATTTCACCCACACGGTACGATGTCTGATGATGAACTGTCCTCCTACGTTGCTGCTTCTCCCTACCAGCCGTTGTGTTTCGTCTGTCCATCGTGCCTTTTCGGCTGGGTTTTTGCCAGAGTTTTTTACCTGACCTCGGAGTCATTAGGTTTGCAGCTCGGGGAGGACATGTAATTCGGAATTTCCTAAAGAAGCGAATGGGCCTGCCCGAACTCAAATTCCGCACTCAAAATTCCGGAAATAGTAAGTAAGTTGTAACTTCTATATCAAATTTTATCAATAGTAATGAAATTTCCCAAAGTTTTCTATAATACACATAACGTGTTCAGAAAAATCTTGGTAAAAATAGTGATAACTGTATAGGTGTTTTCGTGATCTACTATACGTATTGCGAAGAAATTTCACTTATAACGTCATTAATATAATTTTCGTCGATGATAGCTTTCGATCGTTGAATGATTTTTCTTTTGATATCGAATTATTCGATTGCAAATGAGCTTTCGAAGAAACACGTACGTACACGGTCGACGGCTGTTTGTGTGCCTTGTTCCTAGATCGTGAAGCAAATCGAAAGAGAAAGTAAGTGTCTGTCGTAAGAGCGTAAACCAACTTTATAACTGACTACAACGTAATGTGTTAGTCGCTGGATGACTGCGATACAAGGAACGTCCTATGCGATAAATCTTCAGTTCTGTTCTAATTATCTTCGTTTCGTACACGGTAAAACGATTTTCTGGCAAGAAGTAGAAGAAAAACCGCGTCGTGAGTATACTTCCGCAACAAAGTATCGTCACTTTCATTTAAGAAAGTGGAGTTGCTAGTGGCGAAGAAATTTTCTTTGCAGGACAACGATGTGGGGAACTCTTGAAAAACGAAGAACCTTGAGATTTTGTATTTTGATCCTTGTCTGTCGGCTCGATTTATCGATGGGATTACCCGTGGAACAACCAACCAGATTCACCTTAAATACGGGAGATACGAATTCGAGAAATGTTGCTACAAGGCTAGTGTCTAATTACGCGCCAGGCAATGTAAGTGCGTTTATAGTTTTTTAAAGGAATTTCACAAAGAAAGGGCACTGACCATTGTTAACATAGAGAGAGTTTCACATTCTTTGAATAAATTACTCAACTATAGTCTAAAATAGATATGTTGTATAGAGTTTTGCTGTAAACGTTTTATTATAAAATTATATGCAAATATTGAACACAAACTGAAATACAGATTTATTATAATAATTCATGCTATATTTTCAAACAGAAGTTTTAGTATTCTAAGCAATCACTGTTATTGATATTATCTATCAATCACTACGAATTATATTATGCCGCATGTTGGCATCATGCCAATGAGTATGATATCATCTATATCGCATAAGATTCATTTTTCGTATTGTTTAATTCAATTACAGCTTTATAATGAAGCGTTTAAAGCTATATTTTATATCGTTTACTGTTTGTTCTTATTTCTACTTGCACAGATTAGTAGCAGATTGCACAGATTGTCCTATATTTATTTATCCACCATAATTTTAATGCTATGAAAATAGTATGCGATAGTAGTAAGAACACTGGCGATATTCAAAGATTCGATTAAGATTACAAAATTTGGTATAGAATAGCGGTTAGGTCAAAATTGTGTTTCGGTTTTTGTAGGAGATTTTAGGCCGTGTCGCGGACGCGATAAGAATCGGCACAGGCAGATTTGTGAATTCCGTCACATTGGCCCGAAACATCATAGCCAGTCGGGCGCAGGTAATTGGCGCACTGACTTCGATACCGCATATCATCGATTTGTCTCCCATTCTAATAGGCTTTTTTAATACTACATCGGCATAAAAATTCTATCGGTTTGTTCTCTAACTGCGCCCCCAGGCGATCGATAATATTGTCGATATTTCTGTCAATAGTCCTCATTAAAAGTGCGATTTGTCAATAAATATCGACGATATTATTGATTGTTCGAGGGCACCCGAAAAAGAAAAAACTCATTTGTCTTAAACAATCAACATGAAATTTAATTAGTAACCCTGAATTTGATATTATAATCGTCATTTATGATCGTCTCTTCGCCTATCTCATCTCTCTAATTATTGTTATTGAAACACACCCTCGATTCAGTTGCAATCTAATTTTCAGTACTCTGATCATTTCTCCTGACGAAAGGTTCGTCTAGATCTTTATAAAACTTGGGCCAGTAAATAATTCGTTTAAATATCGATAAAACTATCACTGTGTCTCGGAAAAGAGGGAAAAAGCATAAGACATATACATCGAATAAATCGATTCATCTCTCAACAGAGGTTCACCATTTATCGTAAGGCTATCTTTTTTCTAATCGCATGTGGCAATAACGAATAGCAAATCAACCTGACTGGAAGGAAAATCGAGGTTGAATCGCGCGTAGAACTCGTCTAATTAGCGCGAGAACCGCGGTAATCAGTGAAATATGTCTTAGTATATAGGAAAATATCACTGGAACGTTCGCCTAACATTCATGCTATCATTAAACTCAAGGATTGAGAAATCGTAACAGTATTCTAGCAAGTATAAAATATTCAAACGATAAACACGCGTCATATCCTTTATGGAACAGGCTTTGGCCAGCGAGACTCAGACCATGGCGACAGCGGTAGTGCAGAAATCGGTGGCCTTGAACTACGAACCAATATCCTCGGTAACGACCCAGTATCCGCCAGTTACGAACACTCGACCAAACGCGCGCGAAACTGTGAGACTGGAGAACGAAACTGCGCAAGGTTTCCTAGAGAAGCCAATTCCGAAACCTATCCCGAACGTTTTGGAATCTTTTCTGAATCCTACACCATTGGTCGATGGTATCAAGGAGGAGGAAAAATATGGAAACTCTGGAGACAAGTTTATCGGCATTGGTCGGACTCTGGTCGATGGATTCGAGAAGTTTAGCAATTTTCTGAACGGTGTCGTTGACGTACGTATATTTAAATGTAGAACATTAACCCTTTGACGGAGAAATATATTTAGAAAATAATTAAGATTTCTCGCGTTTTTTTATGTGGAATTAGAAAAACGTTTAACTTTCTACGGGGAATAAATATTAATAATTGCGGGTAACGATATATGAGAAATAAAAAGTATTAAGTTTGACGGTTTGATTGAACACGTAACGTAATAATTAGAGAAAACGTTAACTTCTTCTGAATAATAATATATCGATAATTATTTTTAGTTTCCACGCAAGACTGTCAAAACGAGTACCCAGGAAATCACAGACTTTTTAAATAAAATAGGAGCTCGTCTGGTCGGATTAGAGTAATGTAAATATCATAATTTATAAGATCGTCTTATTCGGTGTTCTAATTGTTCTTTTGTTATTCGAATAAACTTGTTTGTTTTTTTACTGTGTCGTTTTATGAAACACAAAGTGATTTTCTCGCCGGTTGATTAGAAAAACACGTTAGACAACGTTAACGTGCGATATGTATATTTATAGACTGTAGATATTTATGTAAATTCATATTTTTATGAATCCGCGTAATGACTTGAAAATGATTCACCTACTAAATACGTTAGCAAATATTTCTAGCTATTTCATGAATTCTGCGCGTGTTTACAGTTGTGAATTTCGCATAAAATCTATACATATTTGCAAGATGGTTACTAAAGATATCTAAAGCATATTGTCGCATAAATATATTATTTATTATTCGAACGATATAGGTACGTACAACGTAACGAACTTCGTGTCGAACATCTTGTAGCGTGATGCAATGTGAACGACTTTTGTAATATCGTAACAAGCTGCACTCGAAACCACGCTTCTTCAAAACAAATATTAGACCTCAAGTGCTGTTAAATTATCAACTACGCGATGATGTTGTATACGATCAAATACGGTAAAAACGTGAAACCAACACACCCGAGGATTTAAAGCTAAGCGAAAGGAAAATCTTAGAAATTGCAGGTTCCACGGGTGTATCGATTCGATCTTAAACGATAACGAGTAAAAATAATGCTCACGTTCGCACAGCCAGGCAGCTTTTTAACAAATAGAAAGTAATAAAATATTGACAAAAAAATCATCGAACATAGCCTCGCTGTACGAAACGTAATTTTGGTAATTTCTGCGTGCGATCAACGTGTTATCTCTAGTGAATAAACAGGTTCGCATGCAAGGTAACATAAAACAGTCGCATTCTACGATATAAAATTCTCTCACATACTAACGATCTAACGTTCTAATGATCGAAAGTCGATTAAAATGATGTGATAGTAGTCACTTGTCGGACCGTCCTCGACAGTATGTCGTCGTTATTCCTATAAATCGAAGGTATTTTGTTAGAAACTCGTCAAGCTGATCCTTTAGGGAAAGCAATCATTCATCGAAAGTAACGAGCCAAGTAACGGCGTATCTTGTGCATCTTTGAAGTCGCGCTCGTTTATTAACTGATCCTATTATCTCTGTCGCGGATTAGCAGAAATTTCACGACCTTCGTAACGATCTTTAACGCTTACTCAGAGTCGTGATGATTCGCAGTGATCACTGGTCCTACTCAAATTCTACGCTAGAAAAGGAGTCTTTTTCGCCTCTTGGCATTACGGAATAACATCGAAGGCAACGAATGAAATTTACAGGGATCCATATCTCGCTCGAGGAGTAGCGCATGCGACAATCGAAATCTTCTTCAGACATTTCACGAAGAAGATCGTGATCATCGCGAATGTAACGTGTATTATATAATTGGTTGGATTCGATGGATCTTAGACACTGGTTTCGTCTAAGATCCATCTGAAATTCTAGGTGTTCGCAGTATCGTAGCTCTTGTACGTGTGGGATGATCTCTTGTGCCTGACAGTGCAGAACAAGATCATGCTGGCCACCTGTCCGAATAGCTGAAGGAAAGCCACAACAAGACCAACGGTTCCGACCACGTGAAGCCTAGTAACTAGCCACATTTGAATAGCTGTTGCGCAACCTTCTTGGTACCAATGTTCCTTGTTTCGTTCCCCAGGGCCAAGACGACCGCAATATCGTTCCCTCTGTACGCAACAGGAATCGGGTACGCGGTCTTCCGTCGGCCATGCGTCGATCCGGAACCAGTCGGTATAGTCTCGTACACCGCAGCAATGGAACTAAAATTGTGGCAGAAGATCAATGAAAAATTGGTGAGATTCGATGCAGTAAAGAGAAATTGAATAATGGTACGTACACCGGTCGTAATAAATATTGGTACGCTGTTATATCTGTCGTACATACATATTACATATTAATTAATTAAGCTCAAATATCATTCAAATGTCATATCATTTAACAGTACTTTCATGCGACTACAAAAATTTGATACTGCGAAAGTGAAGCATAGAACCTGATAAAAAATGCTTCGTTGGTATGTGTCAATACTTTTTGCAACCACTGCAAATGTGGTTTTGAGAATAATACATATTTAGAATAGTTCCAGTCTCGAGTCGTTAATCGTGGATGGTTTTAGCGTTAACGTAGACATACTTGGCTGTTCTCACCTCTGTGTGTATGTGGTCCCATATAGCAGGAAGAGTACCAGGTTCCCTGGTCAGATTATAATGTTTTTCAATACCGAAAAGAAGCTCGTCCTTCAAGCTCTTCGATAAATGTTCTCTAAAGATGAAGGCCAGAGTGCCCAACATGGATTCACCGAGGAACATCAGTATTACCAAAAAAAAGTACTACGAAGAGAGAAAAATTAGAAAATGAATATCAAAGCAAAGGTGATACCCGTAGGAAAGTGGACGAGGAACGAGAGTCTACGAACCGTGATTAACATGCATCTCGATTGAAACCATGCACCACAGCATCCGAAGAAGGCGATGACGAAGGTCACACATCCAGCGGCTAACAGCAACGAGTCAGCTGACGCGAAACTGTAGTGCGGCACCAAGGTCGTGTATCCGGAGTAAGCCAATCGTAGCCACAGGCCTGCACCCAAAATTCCACAAGCGCATAACTGTAAAAAATGTTAAACGAGTCAGAACGACATTCTGACCTGGATGCTCTCGACCATGACACGCATCTTTCTACGTCGATCATCCTCGTCGACTTTACATTTTTACATAAATTTAAAATTAACATATGACTCTAGAAATACCAAGATATGACCGTAAAGGTCATCTTGAACCAGATCAAAGATTACAAAATCGCTAGTCGTTATCTTCATTAACGAGTATCGAGATTGATCTTTTATGCAATTATATTGATTTTATATGCAATAGAAAAAATGCAGCGAATCTTACGAATATGCAGATAATTATTTTCTAGACGATTATTCTGCATACATTCTGAATTCAGAAAAAAATGTCTCAAAGCGAGAATCAAGAAGAAAATATCGTTGACAGAGCGGCTTCTTCCTGACGGTTCGACGCGCAATTATGCAGGCGATATGATCGCGTGTGCTTCCGTATGAACGTTGTACGCTGTTGCGAAACCTCTTAAATCACGAGGTCGAATGTAAGTTCCAGCTATGCGTGCTCGTTCGACCTCAAACCGCTGTGTGTAACTTTCGATCCTGTCGTTTCTGACACCTTGGTAGTCGCTCTCGAAATCGGCAATCGATGAATTATGTAGAAGAGAAGGAAGATCGACGGAGGAATGTCGACGTTAGTGGTTTTCATGCTTGGTGAGAATCTCGATTATTCAGCGGGTATACATAATCGCAAGTAAAAAGTGGGTCGGCAACGAGAAAGCACGCTCGTCTTGTATTATAACGTTAATGAAACTCTAATGCAACCAGACGACCCAACAACGTTTCTTTTCACTGACGAGACATCGGTGTGTATCGTGGACAGCAATTGAAACGCCGCAGCTCGATTTACACGCGTATTTCCTTCCTTGTGCCGGTGGCCGTCTCGTGGTTACTGTCTCAAAGGGGAAATTGCCATCCTGGTCAGGTAAAACATAGTTTCTATATACACATATAGTGTACGTCTAGCTGACGTATTCGGTGACAGCGAGATTAGAAGGTATATTGACCTTTCCTCGGAAATTGTTACGGTTTAGTAATTCACCCTCCCTATGCTGCCCTCCAGGCGAGATTAAAGCCGTCGTTGTACCAAGTGAGGCCACCCGTCATTTACGATTTCTACCGTTCCTTTGTTCAACTGCCTCAATTTTAGCTCGTCGTCTGTAAATCTCCATCCCATTATATCTATCTGTAAACCTCTACCCCATTATACCTGCCTGTATCGCTCGAATGAATGGTGCGGCAACTTTATTACTACGCGGTTCAAAGCTAATATCATCCTGAATCAGACGTGTTTTCGCGCTTTCACAGTCTGCGTCTTTGTTGAGATTGACATTGTTATTTCGAACGATTAGAGATATCGAAATTGTATTCCCTCAAATGCTGTGTTCAGCTTTCATTCTATACAGTATTTTGTCATGTAGAGCATTATATTTAAGTGCAAATTGTAAACGTTCCAATATACGAACAGAGCAGTCTACTATACGTGTATCACGCAATAATAGAATGTCTGCTAGTAGCAGATATCTGTTCCTGTTAGAAGTAATATTATCGTGATCTAAACAGCCAATGAAAATGACAAAGATGTGGCTTCTCACAAAGTAGCACTCGAGGCATTTCAAAATTGACGCCGATAGTTTCAAATATAAGAAGAACGGAGCTCCATAGAATTCTTTATGTCATCCTCAGGCACCAAAACAAACCAACGATCTTTTGAATCTCTATTTGAATAAATAAAACCTGGCATCGCAAAAGTGATCATTTTTATCTTCAATAGTTCGCAAGTGGAAGACTCTATTGCGCTTATGAACGGGGGTGTACTAAGATCGAGCCAAGTCCAGAGTCCAGATAGGTAAACTGGTTAAACAGAAACGTTGTCGGCAGAATACTCGTCCTCGCTGCGATATATGGAACCGGCGTAAATTAACATCAGCGTGGTAACAACGTGCCGCATTATCCAATATAGTTAAATTAGTTCGAACGATGTAACTTACGCGTCGTTGCTCAGGATCGAGACGAAATCGACCGATGCTCGACCGACCCAATATCCCAGCCACGGTTCGTCGGCGAACAGCATCGCGGCCAACAGATCGTGGCCGCGTGGAATCAATGGACGAACGGACCAGTCGATCGAACGATTAAACTCCCCTCGATTTACGTCGTCCACGAAACGAGTACCGTTAAGTATCTCTCGTGGATGAAATGACCGTGCAGAGTCTCGATCGTCGACTGCTGATTAGCAAACCGACTGCGTGCCCGCGCGAAATTACAGACGCAATTTCAGCGCAGACGCCTGGAATCGTTCGAGTGTGCAATTAAGGACACGACATACGTAATGAGACCCGCGGAGCATTGAAACCTAGTACTTCTCGACTACACGACGGTACAGGAATTTAAGATGAGACGACGACGTTAAGGAAAATAGCGTGTGCCTGATATATAGGCCAATTGGGACGTGCCTCGATGTTGCGTACTAGAAACAATACTTTAATCTTTAATTTCAACCAGTTGTCAATTGTCTTAGGATATCTGATATATATGATATTTCACTATCTGACTTAGATTATGAACTTTTTTATAAAATTATTAATGTGTATCAAGAACGATACATAAAATACTATACGTCAAAATATTGCAAGCGACAGTCGGAAATATTGATACGTACGTCTATCTTTTATTGTCCTAACTTTTCACAAACTAACACGAGCATGCTAAAAGAACTAACAAAAATTAGTGTCCGATAAGTGAGATCATACAGTAGATATCTATCGACTTTAAGAAGTATAAACATTCCACCTTATTCGAAGTTTCCCTGTTCATTTCGAGCGCAAGTTTTCGAATTGAAATCTCCAATTTATTAATAGTATCTCGTTCATTAGGCTTCGGGAAGGTAATACGATTTTTACGACGTTCTTTATCGTAGAAATATCTGATGTACGTCAGTGTAAATCCAAATGTATCTCGACAATAATGAAGAAACGTACAGCGACCGGTGTGCACAAGTTGAAAGATTTACAAGGAAAAGCCTCGTCGGACGAGCGTCTGCGAGCGTCTTCTCGGGTACCGTAAGTAAGTTCATAGCTCATAGAGCACGGTTCAACGTCCTATTTAAGAGTAGCGTACGGCGGGGACGAGCGATTTCAAGTGGCACAATAAATTCGAGAGCAGAGACAGAGTTCGTTGGAATGCACCGAGAATGACAATGCGCATCGATTTAATCGCATGCGTGGGCTGTTCCTCCTGCTTCTGTTCGCAGTCTTCTGCTCTACGCTGCGCAGCATCGGCACGAATAGCGATGGAAATTAACTTGGTCGATCGTGTTTCTGGGTTCGCGAACGTGACACGCTTACGGACGTGTTTGAACGGCGTTGTTTTCGCTTCGTGCGCCGTCTCGTCAGCGGAATCGCGAACAATATTTATTTTTAACTATGTAACGAAAAGAGAGAACGCTTTTATGAACGTGACGAACGATGACGATAGAATAGAATCGGATGTTGCATGCGGTAATTATAGTTCCATGAAATCTGAATAAATCCCGATGATGACGATCAGGCTATGAATGGAATATTACGTATTTATTACTTTGTATCAGGTTGGTGCATATAAATTTCCAAGTTTTTTAATGGAAACATCTCATCGATTATCGAGATTTATTAGTACAAACTACTTCTTTATCCTTCGTAATATAAGTTATTTCAAAGAAAATTATAACAATTCCATTCCAAGAATATTTAGACTCGTAGAACCGACGATCCACACGAAGTTAAAGTAATAATTCAAATAATCACTAGTTACTTGGTGGAAATATACAACGAGTCGTATGTGAATTACTTTGATTAGACGCACGAAGGATTGATGAAACTATGTTCAGGTTTTATTTGAGAAAACACGTTACAAGCACCAACTTATGTAAGTAATTTCTACTTGATGGATTAACAAAGACAGCAAGTGTTACGTACCCAAATGAGAACGTTGAGGGAGCAGAAAACGTGCCTGATGCACGTGTATCCTGTGCGGCCCATGCTTCGATCCCTCGCAAAGTCCTCGCGACGAAGGGATTGGCAGTGTTTCCTAGAAACACGAGGAATGCGATGATTCTCACCTGAGAACTGTCCCGAAGCAACTTTTACGACGCTGATACCTGTTTCAAGGATTCAAAGACACGAACCAGCAAAGACAATCGCGAAATCGAACATGCGAGCGTTTGGTTAGCGCGCCGCGAATTTTGATTGGGCTACGCACGTATTAGCATCGATCGGGTCGTTAGCATTCGTATTTGTTGGTCGTTAACAGCGCTCAGAAAACTTTCGCTGCTTACTCTCGCGTGAGTCACGATCGATCGGGATCTCGATTCGCAAACCACGCTCGATCGTGACCGGGTAAACGTTTCGAACGAAAGACGCGGGAAGATCGAACGACGAGGTTCGAGTCCGGCCAGGAACTGAGCATCGTTTTGGATTACCGGGAAACGCGTTTACCACCAACGAGACAGAGACGAGCAACAAGAAAGAGAAAAAGAAGAGGAATGGCAGGCGAAGATAAAGCTTTACGAGCACGGGCGACGATTACATATTCCTTGCGAAGTCTGACGGTTAATGCCCATGTTCTACTTATGTTAGTTTATTGCTGACTTGATACTCGATGTATGATGAATCGATTCTTTCAATGTTGATTAAAACGAGGATTTTTTCATTGGTGAATCATCGGTGAATGAATGGTGTGGATTTTACGTGTAGTATTTTTACGTACGGGTTTAATATATGAGATAGATTTTAAAACAGAGAATACGTTAATTGTCCATGTATCATCGTAACAGATATAAATAGACTGCGGATGTTTATACGCTCGTAAGAAGTTTAATATAAAAAAATATGCAAAGTGTTCAAAATATCGAATGATACTTAGTCAATAAGGAATGCGAATGTAACTATCATTTAAATTTCACATCCAAAATTAGTTATTCTTTATAATATTTCACCAACGCGAAAGATTCTTATTTACGGCCTTCTTTAATTCTGTTTATTAAAATATGAAATTGCATAAATATCGGCAGTTTAGCTATAAATTTAAACACCTTATACCTTTTGATACGCTCGTATAACGTGCAGTTTCAGCTTGAAAGGTTTAAATATGAGGAAATGAAAAGAGAAATAGATCTTCGCTATCGGATATATCAACTTACAATCAACTTTCGCCGTCAAAGTTCTCATCCTTATCACACAACGATTTCAACTTTTCGGCATACTAGTCCCGAGTATTTTACATGAATTATCAACACGAAAAACACACGTGAATCAATTAATAGATCGTACCGGTTGACTGACCAGCCTGACCGGTTGTCAGGCGATCCTCATCGGACGAGGATCCGTTCCGGTGTGTTCGGAACCAGGTTGATACGATTGGCTGTGGCCCCTTCTGGGCCTTCTAGGTCCCCTAACGGGACACCCTGCCGACAGCCAGGCCTCTTACCTATACACAATCCCGATCACGATCGCGCGGGTCCACTTTGTGGTGGAGGTAACATCTATGGAAAGGTATGCTCACGCGAAGACGTCACTTTCCTACAAACGTCCACTGAGTAGCAACCGAGACGCTCAAGGTCGTCGGAAATCTGCGATCGTGTTTTCCTTTCGATGCCTGTCGCGTGATTGATATACGTAACCAATGCTTGCAAATGATCAAACGATATTTCTACTTTCGCAAATTAATACGTTAGCTGTTAGGCGAATTGTGTTTTACAGAACGATATATTTTCACACCAATGATACCGAAACGTTTTTACAAAATCTGATTGGCATAAGATTTTAAGCAGATCAAATCGAAATCACTGGTAATCTAATTTAAAATTCGAAATTTGAAAACAGATTATTTAACACTCTCGCTGTCATTGACGTATACGTTGTGACAATTCACAAATTACGTCGATAATGATGTTGTCTTTTTAATTGTGTTTACATTTTCACTGAATATTCATCACTGTCAATAGGAAAAGGAACTACATCGCAATTGTAATTGCATATTCGACATTGTTACTCATTGATTCTTGCCAGTTATTCAATTCAGATAATAACTCGTAACAAAGCGCGACAAAATTTCTGATAGAAAGAATATATTGTTCCTGGGAGACAAAAAATCAAATTTCAAATTCGACGGATTTCTATGGATCGTCGATAGTCCACGTGGTGTCCAGTGTTGATTACCATCGATTCTCGCAATATTCAACGTATTAACCGTCGTTAAAAATCGATTAGAAGCCATAAACCTGGTGCTTGCCGTTCGATTATTACGTTTGCAAAACTATGGAAATAAAAATCTCTATGGCGACATACCCTGGAAAGATACCCTGGAAAGGCAAGTTAGAATTGTAAAAGCACATAAAAGATTCCACTGAACAGGGTCACGGTATCAGAACTTGTGATCTCGGAACCATAGTGGCAGCATGTTTGACGCATTTTTTTTCATCCATTAAACATAGCTCGTCGTGCGCACGTGTAAGTAATGGATCGAATAGCGCACGTCCTCGATCACTAAACAAAAGACCCTCGCCGCGATTTTCCTCTCGACACTTTGTTTTAATTAATGACAACGAGAAACTGATTTTTTCCCTGCTAATTAGCAGTGACCGATTTCACTGATTTACCGGAGTTTCACCGGCCATTTTCATGCGATTGTGCGACACGCTAATACCGTTGAGAATAGTACAGACGATTTATCGAACTCTCTAATCTAGCACAAGAAACGTTGCATTTATCTACGCGTGACGGTAAACGATTTAACTGTACGAACATTGCGACGCGAATTTTTCATCTGCACGCGTTCGACTGCGTTCCTTTGCACAGGTGAGGCGTTAGTCGAAGAACCGCGAAAAAAAGGGGGACCGTGACACAGCTTATCTCAAATGGTCGAGTGTGACATTAATTTCCCTCGGTTCACGGGTTTCTGCGCGTCAAATCGCGCAAATGACGCGGCAAAATGGAATTCTCGCGCGTGTAGAATTGTGATGCATTGTTTACCGAGCGTTCCACGCGCGTAGAAGAAGGAACGCGTAATTTATGTTCACAGCGAGAATGAATTTCACGATCGTCGATTCGATTTGTCTTCTTGTCACCGGCGATGTGCATCTTAGTCTCCTGACTGTGCGTTTACAATGGTTTCGACTTGGACGACTGCCACCTTTCGTTATTCGCATAGTTTCGATAAAACGGAAAAATCCCCACTCCTCCCTCCTCGATTTGAATGTCGTTATCAGCATGGGATAATATTGATTCATCTTATCGCGTAACCGAACTCGTCGTGCAATACACGGTCCCGCTTGTTGCGAATGGCGCTCGTTAAATAAACGAGAATTAAAAACGAGTTCAGGGCTGGTTCGAGGTTTGCAGCGATAAATCCTAATATTCTTCGTAACCTGTATTCGAAATAACTGTTGCGAAACTCGTTTTTCGAAGCAGGAAGAATTACAAATTTCCGATATTATAGGTACAGTTGGTAAATCTGAAATCTTCCTCTACGAAATTCACGACGAACGTCGTAAAAGAATTCGCTGTAGGTATCAGTTTACGAGAAGAAAGCACATCTGTGACGATAGAGTGACTTTTGTATATTTGAAGAATTTTCATAAATAAATAGCATCCTACTGGAAGGTCGTTTAAGATTTAAAAATCTAAAGGAACCAAGGATTAAACGATGAAAGATGATCAAATTATAAATTTCTGACTGTCGGATAATCGTTCGAAAATACTATAGACATCATTACGATGTTACAGTAACATAGTCATGAGATTCGACAGACATTTTCGATATTAAAATCCCACGTTTATACGCATCGCGTCATTAAAGGTACGAACCTGACAAATCGTTCCGTTAAGTCATCCTTTCGAGATCACAGCGTGAAAATTTGCCAAAGATAACGCGTTCGGTTGAGATTCGACGATAATTCTCGAAGAGAAGGGTTGATCTCGTACTTGAAATCAATTCGTACGAGCGAAATGGACCCGCAAACGCCGCGGCTAATGAACAACGAAGAGAGTGCGAGGGGGCGTAGGAACGGTCCCCCTTACCACGACTTCCTGTCAATTGCGGACAATTTGCGATCATCTATGACCCTCCCCGTTCGTCGCCCCGTCGACGTGAACGGTGTGGACGGTGCTTAAACCGTAAAAGTTAACGCGGCACGACTCTTTATCTGTCGTTCCCTTTTTCGCATGGTGCGCCGCTCTTTCTCGCTTTACATGATACGTGCCATCGACGACGGCCGCGCATTAACGCGTCCTACGCGGCTCACTTCCCACGTGACGTAACCGAGGAAAGGAACGACGAGCGCGTTGCGTTTCCAACACATCGCTCTATCACCAGCTCTATCTCTGTTCGTGCGTGCAATTTCTGCAACGAGGTTAGTGCCGATCGCGATCACTATGCTCGTTGCATCGAGGTTCGCGTTTTTCCGTGCTACGAACCACGGCAATTCGTGCTTTTCCAAATCGAGGCGTTTCAATTCGCTATACGCCACGCTTTCTTATTCGCAGATGAGTTTATTTCGCAGGTTTCCTACTGTTATGATATATTGTTAGATGTTTAAGCCGCAATGAGAACGTGTAATGGTTTCACCGAAACTTTACGTTGTGTATAATCGCTATTAAGATAGTAGGTGTAGCGCAGTTGTCGAATTATTTGAAACGAGGGGATCGTTAAAGAAAAAGGCGGCGCATCAATTACGGGAGGCGAAAGGAGAAACTGAGAGACCAGCGTCGTAATTCCTAATTTATTACGATGTGCTTGTTAATCGCGAAACGATATGCGTCCGCGTACACGCTTGTCCTCCCACGTGATACGGCGGAGGACCGAACAAAGGACCGCGTATAAGCGCCATCGTCGTTTCACATCCCCTAATCCTCCGCAACCTAATACGTGATCGGCTCCTCGAATGTAGGTTTATATATATGAACGGGGAGGATTAAAACTTTTCTCCCTCGTAAAGTAGAGAAGAGATTTGTGTTCCCACGAGGGTTCCGTATTTAGATTTTTAAACTTGTTAAGAGATATAAATCTTCATTTACATCACTTATAAGATGTCTCGCGTATATGTAATGAGAAAACGAACGAACGAATCGATCGAAATCGGAAGTGATCCTTCTCCATTGTTTTCCGCGGTAAATGACAAGTGGAAAGCTTCTAATTGGCGATTAAAGTGAGAAGAGATTTCCCACGAGCGCGAAAGAAAGCGGAAGATAACAGCGGAGGAGCGAAAAGTATCCAGTGACGATTGTTTCGGGAAGAGGAACATGGGAAGAGAAATCGACGTTCAGCCGGTTCGCACGATCGATTTCCTTGGTGGCGCGATTACATCGCGCGGATTATCGAAACGGTCTGCTGCGACATTTAATTAACGTTTCTAATCCCCGAGTGCGGAGAGGATTACGGTCCTTGATCTAGAAACTTGTTCTAATCGGGGATCATTAATAACAACGAAGGCTTTTGAACGTGTAGTTAACAACGCTGACGCGCGTGTATCATCGGGACAACCATCGTTAAATTGGCTTCACATAATGATTTTCATTCTATAATAAGAACAGTAGTTTACAAATCTCATGAGAATGGTTGCGAAACTAAATTTCAGAAGTGTAATGATGTCAGACAGCAATTACCGAAGAAGATTATGTTTAAACGCGATAATCTCACGATTATCAAGCAATTAGGCTATAAACAAATTGAGATAGCGTGCCATGAACATCAGGTGGCAATTTCTGCATAACCGTGGGGCAGTGTCAGTTCGCTACTCGGTTAGAGAAAATTGTTTCTCATATAGCCGCTTAGGAGGAGAGACGTGGGGAGGTGCGACGAGAATAGTGTCATTGGACAATTCGCATTAGCATGATTATAAGAATCGTTTATAATCATTATTATGTAATGCATGATCTCGATTGCCTTACGTAACAAGCTTCACGCACGAAACTGCGTGTTTTGCCTTTTCACAAAAACGCTTGTTCCGTAACAAACTGTTTCTTAAAAAAAATTTTTTTTTATAAAAATTTTATAGAAATTGCACAAGTTGATTCTACGATTTACATCATTGAGATATCAAAGTCCAACGAATGAATTCTACCATGCTTGTAGATGGTGTAGAAGCATTCCTTACCTAACGTAGAGTTCGCGACAAAATTTCTAAGAGCCTTGACGGGACTGCTAATTTTCTGCACGAAATGAGGCAAGAAGAATTTCATATAGAACCGGTTGTCTCGAGAGTTTGAGAATCAGCGTTCTAGAAACAGGAGGGAAGGAAGTCATAAATTTTATTTTCCATGAAAAATATCTTATTAAACGAGAAGAAACAATAGAGAGCGTATTAGCGTAGGAATTTTCCTGACTGGATTGCATAATGTTATCCGTGTGGAGTATGATGTCTCTCGCAAAAGATATCGTAAATGAAATGCGCCTTCTATGCGGAGACGCAGACTTTTTTTTAAAGTGCGTACCTCTGACTGAACGAGTCAATGGAACTCGTTAAACGTAGAATAAAAAAGTGAATCAGGGCAATAACACTTTACGATCGTCGCGATTATTCAGCGGTCAGCGTCTTCTTTAATTTATGCCTGTCGTGCGAAATTCTGTAAAACGATACATTCATTCGGGCCCGCGAAACGGCGCGATTCTTACAGATAACATGTTAACTACTACGTTTACCACGATATAACAGTAAACCTGAAAAAAATGCCCGTTTTATTATTTATTTTCATGCACGGAATGGAATAAATATTACGGTAACAAGTTCAAGAGGGTTGCGCGTGAAGTTCAAAAAAACGGAAGTGTCGAGGGCCGGAAAGCGATACGAAACACGAAGAATACCACTTACAGGTGGGATGAAAGTGGGAACGGTCCAGTACTGCGTTGTTGACAGGACCTGTCACGAGCTCTTCGACACTGAATGAATCACGAAAGTTCATGGAAAGTGGAGTCAAAGGTCGGCTTGTGTTCGCGACAGGTTTCGAGTACTCGGATCGACTGCACGTCAGGAACGCGCACAACTCTCGCATATCCGTTCTCCATCGGGCATCGCGAAACGAAAGTCGCCATCTGACGGGAGCCGAAGGAATTGAACAATGTGAGGGAACAGTTTACCCGGGTAGAAAGAGCCGTGTCACGGTTATGACCTGTGGATAAAGAAATGTACTTTTGTGATATTATTATGTTTCGTTCTGATAATTATTCCTGTCATTCCACTAATGACAAAAACAGTTTGCGTATTACTTCTTAATTTGTTGCTTATTTACAACGCTTCGATTACGCATAATCGAGAGAAACAGAAAAATAAGCTTGTAAATAATGTTGGGTTGGCAACTAAGCGATACTTGGCAATACTATTGCACAGACATGAAACGATCGATTAAAGTCTAATTGCATATGAGAATTAGCGATTATCATGTCGTTAACAGAGAAATTTGTTTATTCAAAACACCTTAATTCAAAATAACATCAAAAACGTATAAAGTACACATTGAGCAACAAGGGTGTAAAACGAAGAAGATCGTCTTCAATTATCCTTCTTATATCTCTGAGAAGACTCTTCCATAGAACTGAGCCATAATTCTAAATCCTTGGTCAACGCGGGCCGTTGCGCGTTTGGTTCAATTTCAGCGATTATTTCTGTAACTGGAATCTTCAAACCTGTGACAGTTTGTCTGCTAAGAACAACTGCACGTACGAAGTTGTCCGTCAAACTAATGAACTCGTGTTCCAGATAGAAGTGCTTATCTTCCCAATATATTAGCTGCGAAATTAAAACAGGTTTTTCATTTCATGACATATAATTATATGTATATTAATATACAAATTAAGGCTAATTATATTATGTTATATTGTATTATATTTTTCTAACCTTCGTGGTAACTTTATAAGGCGTAAAAATGGGAATGGCTCGACGATACCGAGTCGACGAAGCTCCTTGCACTGCACCTCCGCCTCTTTTTGCAATGGTTGCGTAAATTCCACTGCGATCGTAATAGTGGAAACGTGCGAAGTCCAGTTCACGAAGGTATCTGGCATTATTCATGTGCTTCAAAAACAAATCCACATCTTGTGTTGTACATATACCTAGAGAAATGAAGAAAAAATTCAATCTGTTCTCTTTTAATTTTTATCGATAAAAAAACCATTTACATACTTGTCAATCTATTCATTTGAATATATGTATGCAATTTTATATTTTTACATATTACCTAACTACAATGTATATGCTTGTTACACATCATTATTTATTATATCATTATTTTATTATAATCTTTACGAATTACTCGTATCAGTGTTTATTTAATCGGATTTGGCGTTTCGTGTAAGTATAATTATATATATATATATATATATATATATATACATATATATATATATATATATATGTGATAATAGGTATATATATGGTATATATATGTAATAATATATATATAAATATAGATTATATATATAATTATATATTATATATAATATATATATTATATAATATATACATAATTATATATGTATATATATATATATAATTTATACGTATTCTGCATAGGCATGAAATAAAGAATATCTGAATTTTCGAGTATGAAAAATGTATGATCAGTCATACTTGAAAAATGCTTGCCTTTAAATTCTTTTAAAATGGTGGGGGTCCCGCTTTACATTCACCAAAGATCAGTCATTGACGCAATTTCCATTGTTTTTATTACACGTCATGATTGTACCTACTGAACACGTGATCAAACGCGCGTGTATCCATGCTTATTGATACATTGCATTTCATATAAAATACAAGTATTTCATCAAATGAATATTATCCCGTATCTTATCTTGTATATTGTAATGGCCAATGAAACACTTATTGTTATATCATCGATTTCACCACAAATCGATACCAATAATAATCCAAAGAAAAATATTCATTACTAAAGGATGTACTTCTAAATAGATCGAATACAAAAATTAAATATAAAGAACAAAATAGTCGCGAAAATACTATCATAACCTATAACTTATTTATCATAATCCGTAGTAGCATCATAAAACTGTTGAAACTAGGATATATAACCGATGGAAAAGATGTTATGATTATTACCATAGATAGTAGTAGTATCGAAAATCTTCTTTTTCTTCTGTAACAGCCTGCTCGAACCTAACGTAAACAAGATCCTGAGGAAATAATTTACGTCAAAGAGCATGTAGAGAACAAGTAAGATCGTGACGAGGCAGGCGCACACCATTTTTCTATAATGCTTCCGGAAGACGAGACGTGAAAGGAGAACAAACAGCTCTTGACGTTCACAAAGCCACAGTCCAAGCAAGACTGCGTGCGGTTACCATGAAATTCCAAACTGCGAGGTCGCTTCTTACACTGTAACCGGTTCCTCATTCTATGACGTTTCGTTGTAATCGGGACGGTGCTTGTTCGTCGCATGTACAGAAGCATTCCACGCGGTCAAAGACGATAACGAACGCCCAATATTTCGAAGATTATGATATTCTGTCCTCTTTTATTATAGTGATTTTATAATTGTGAACAGATGACAACTCGATGGCTCGTTGTGAGAATTTGATCGATCAATTGTTGATGATCGTAGCAAATGAATAAATAGGTGAGTCAATGAATCAACGATTAATATGATTTAAGAGACTATGCATATATATCAACAATTCTTATATAAACTATATACAAACTGAATTAACTGGTGTGGATGGAAATGAATATTCTTTGGCTGCACTAGTCAGCATAATCTTCATAAAAATGATGCCGCGTTTAATTCAGAAAACCGAGTAGATACGATTTCTAAAAATATATATGCTATTCTTTTTATATATCATTATATCATTGCTCGGACGCATTAGCCGTGAACGTGTGAATGCCTTAACTATTTATGATATGAAAATTAAGTACACAAAGTCGTGAACTTTACGTGAAATATTCAACGCGACATGCATGCATTGCGTGACCTCTTTTTTAAATTACAAAATTTTCGATTCAACTTCCGTTGCCAAATTCTTGTATCGTCAACAATTACTATATCGTTTCGATCGAAATCGTTCTGAACAATAAAGAAGAAAATAATATGTGCTTTCCAACGAAGAAACATTGGCCATCTAAGGAATATTTATTCTTACTCCTGGGTAATGGTATTTTCAACGACATGATCCAACATAGTATTATGTGACAAAAATGACATTATTATCATCTAGAATTATAATAACGTTTTCACGCATAGTACGTGCACAATGCTATTTAGCTGTTAGAGACTCGCTACGTCATCGGCTACTTAATAACCATACTACGGATACCAATTTATTTCGAAATTCAAATGGGATATACTTTATGGATTCACCCATGCAAATGGCGTCGGTAATAAGGATTGTATATAAGGATTTCAACAAATCGATCATATGCGAGCCGCTTACAACTAACTCGCAATTTCGCGGGCATTCTATATATTACTAAAAACATAATAATAACAAGCAAGTGAAATTTATAATAGAATCACAACGAACTGATATATGGCAAACACGGTAACCATATCGATAAGCGAATGTCACAGTCTGAGTGCTCGACAATCGCAGGCGCGCGAATATCCACCATGATTTATGTGAAGGCACCTGTAATACGTTATAGAGGTATAAACATTCGCCGCTTAACGCGCTTGTAAATATATTGTTGTTCTATCTCTACCATCCTGCAGCAAAGCAGCTCCTCGGGAGAATTCTACATTGTTTTATCGTGGAAATCATTACCGGCGCCAGTCGCTAATTTATATATATATATATATTTTTTTATATACATACATATATATTTATATATACATACATATATATTTATATACATACGTATATATATATACATGTATAATATATATTATAATAAAAAATGTAAATAACACCACGCGTCTCGCGATTACTTTCAACGGAGAATATTTAACAAACGGTGCTCTCTTTAATTTCGGAAGCTCCTTTGAAGTGGATGTAATCGATCTACAATCTGTGACCTTATCCTTCTAGCAATCCGTTCCACGGTTGCTAGTAAGACTTTTGGTAAATTATTCTCAAAGTCATTGAATTCATTGGCATATCAAACGGTTTGTTAGCAAGTTCCTCCCCGCACGCATGAGGAATTTAAACACATCTTGTCCGATAGTCACGTATATACCATTGCCTAGTAAAATAATTTCCGCGTCTCTGTTTGGCCTTTGTACTGTAGATTTCTGTTTCTCATCGATCCGAAAGAGTTTCTTTTTTCTTTGGCATTGGATACATATATACGATTACGCATCCGAATTACGTTGCAAATAACGCTGAGCCAATTTTTAGGTAGACAAGCATCAACTTTTAAGCTGCCCGATCATTCACCTCAATTCTCAACCGAACCATCGGGAATGCAATCGATAAAAGCTTCAAACTTAACTCGTAATTTGTTCACCAAAAAAATTGATTCGACGTTATCACGCGCGTCGTTCGAACAAGAAAGTAACTACTGGAAGATTCCATGAATGCGTTCACGACCAACGAAAGCTGGCATCGATCGAATCTTCGACCTTACACGGTCGTAGTCGAATAGACGGAAGTGGACACGGCGCCATTTGCGGAGGACGCCGTATCCTCCTTTTGTCAGCAATTCGTCGTTGCTGCTGAGCTCTGACGAAGCATCGCCGAAGAAATTTCGTTACTTTCCAACCACCTGGCGACTTCCGGTGGCATCTGCGGTCGGACATGAGGTATCTATAACATGCATGTTAATTAATATATATATTTGCACTCCAGACAAATTATTTAGATTAATGTAATCAATTGTAATTACTCTTTCAGAGATTTTAGGTTTTCTTATTTATAATGAAGGAGAAACTGAAAATTCGTTAAAAAGTGTAGAAAATTTTACCTGAGTTACACCCGCCTCCACGTTACCGTTCTGCTTGACGCCTCGTTCCATAAGGGAACCGATCACAGCCTCGGCGCTACAATCCAAAAGCCTTTGTCTGCACATCGCGATGGCCCTGACGAATCCGTCGCTAGGAGTGATGAACCGATGTTCCATGAATACGGACTTCTCATCCCAATATATTATCTGCAAGGATACATGCCACGAAAACATCGAATAGTTAAATAGGCAAAGTTACTTGTAACAACCTTATGGGCGCAATTAACTCTTCTCCTTTATAATGGAAAAGTGTAACCGGTTTTGATTTGATATTCCACTTGCACCATGATAAAAGTGATAGCGAGAATACATTTTGGATACAATGCGTCATATGATCATCGGAGTGCATACAAAACTATAGTGGCGAACACTTGGACAGCTTCGACTCTCTAAAATAGTACCAGCAACGATTTGCACACTAAGTGTCAACAAGTTCGTTTCCTTCTCGGTCTTATCGGTTTTCCTAGAAGTTACCGAGAACAAATGTTGATAATCGACCGGATACCGAGATCTCTGTGTCGAAGAATCGTAAAAGTTTTCTATGGTTTCTCAAGTCGATCAGACAGAGAACAACGAACGTGACTGTGTAATACGATTTTACGTGATCAAACTCACATACCTTAGAAGTTATTTTGTAGATGGACAGAGGTTTCAGGAAGCGGCGATAACGAATGGTCGACGCTCCTTGTACGACACCCGATCCTTGCGAACAGATCTCGCGATAGAGGCTGGTCCTTTCGTAAAAATCCGCCCTGGCGAAATCGATCTCGCGAAGATATCTCGCATTGTTCATGTGATAAAGTAATGTGTCCACGTCCGTTGTCGTGCAAATACCTGCGAAAAGTAAACTAATACAACTAGAAAAGTAAATTAGTACAGCCGCGAGAGTAAATAGAATGAGATAAACGATGATTATTCTTTTATTATGTATGTTTCAAAGACCAAAAGGTTAAAGTTGAAGTTAAATAGCAATTTTCGAAGGTTGGTGTCATGAATTGTATTTGACACACAATTGCGAAACGTACGTTGCGATTTTCCATGACGGTCAAGAGAATTAAAGATGCGTGATTTCAGCCGAATAATAACTAACCGCAATCGCATATCGTGCCTCCGATTAAAAGAATACTCGAGAAAACTTTTCTGATTTAACTAATACGATTAAAAACAAATACTTAGAGGTTTAAGAAGATAAGATGAAAGATATGGAACAGAGAATGATGAAAAAGTTGTTTGAGTCGAGTTGCTGCAAGGACAGATAAATAAAAGATCAGTATTTGCTGGAATATAATAAGCATATTAAGTATCCCGAGAGTTTAATATTCTTTGTTTGTCCCACGTGTCATGTAAGTCTTGATAAAAGTGTATGTTCTTTCGTAGGTAATTTCTGGAATTCAGACCACCGTGTATAGGATGAGAACGCCACTGACAGAAAAGACGCATACTGATAAAACACGTTGCAAAATTTACGTCGTTTACATTTCGATCTGTTGGTCCAGCTTTGTAGAATTTCGCAGCACAGTACTGCACAATCAATACTCGTACGGATTTGCGACACGAGCAACCGACCGGCCAACTGATCGCGCATGGTAGGTCAAGGTTTACGCGAATGAGCCCAAGATAAGTCAGTAAATTGTAAGGATTCTGGACTTACGTAGCCACAAAGATCCATGAAATGCATTTTCATGGAATCTCTATATTCTTAAATAACGTTTCGGTTACGTCCTATCGATAATACTAGCTTGAACGAGGCAGCATTATACACGATTTAACATCAAATCGTTAATCATCGTTATTTCTAATCTCATTCAGGGTTAAGCAGCCAACGTACCGTAAACGGTGGTCTCATCGAGGATATGAACCTTCTTCTTGCAGAAACGTGCAAGGAACACGGTCAAGCACATACGCAAGAAATAGTGAACTTCTACTAGGTTATAGAGCAGCACGATAGCTCCAAATACACCAGCCAACACCCAGCAGGTTATCATCATGATTAAGTTTGCGATTCGCACGTCCTCAAATTCGAACAGGAGTATGATCCCCGCGTGGTCAGGCTTTGGAATTCCTCCACCGTCGGGAAGCCACACTCCACTTTATCGATTCGTCGTCGATTCTGACTGCGTTTCCTGGCTCGCTTCTCGCCGATGAAAAGCCAAGTTGCTCGATTAGCATGTCAAAGGATCGTAGGTGAATCGACGCACCATGACGATCAACCTTAGTTCCAAATATATCGGTACATGCCGGACGACCATTGAACGCATCAAGAGATAATGCAGCCCGTGTCCGGCGTTCTTTTATATACGAAGCACTCGGACCTGAAATGCCAGAAACATTACCATTTAAATACTCAGACAAAAAGTATCGAGTGTCACATTTCCATGGAGTGCGTTTCTCATTGTAATCGTGCACATGGAATATTCCACTCGAGTCGTGCTAGGATGCAAATGTTCAATAATAAGAGACAAAAACAAGACAGTGATTTGTTTATCTCCTTCTTGACAACGATCACTCTGCGGAAGAACTCGGCAGGCGAAGCACTTTGTAAACTAACAAAGTAATAAAATGTCCGAAATGTGCACTCACTAATTAATAGTGTAAATATTGGGAATACGCGTTTGGTATGATCACGCGATGCTTTCCTGCCAAGTGGCAGGGGATCGTTGACGAATAAGCAGCACATCAAAAATAGGCATCCGATGAACCGCGCGCGTCTTGCAACGTTGCTGATCGTTGTACGCCGATGAATAAACGGAACGGTGACGAATCGCAACCGTGCAACAACGACACCATGTCGATGTAACGTTTAAACGTAGAATTTCTGGTAGTACGAATATACCGTGGAGACAATTCAAAATTCCCAGCGAAAGCTACTTTCGATACTTTCCCCTTCGAGAGGTTGTACGATTGTCACGCGAAGCACGTTTTCATTGGCCGCGTTCTTCCAAAATATTGTCCCGAAACGTCGGTCTTCTCCGTCGAGGTTCGCAATGCGTCATTGCGGTATTGCTTCTTCCGAAATCGAAGGTGTTTTCTCAATTGATGATGGTTCTTCTATATCACAAGATTCTTATTATTCAGATCGGTGTTTAAGCTTCCGACGTTTAAGCGCTCACTAGCTTTCGTATCGATGCTCGCTTCGACCTACCTAGCGGCAGTCTGTCAGGTGGAATCGCCGCGGACGCCCGATGACTGTCCTGTGCCTGACTATTCACGGCAACACGAATCTGCACATGCTTGTCTACTTATACACGCACGCACACAAGGAACACACGTACACAAGTACAGAGCTAAGGAGTATGCGTTCGAGTCGACGACATCTCACAAACTGCTGATCAACGCGTTCCCGGGTTCGATGTCGTCGTCGGCGTCACAGGCGCCGGAACGTCCCTTTCCAGAAGTCGCATCTGCGCCGAGGACTTCCAACCATGATGCTGGTTCCTAGTGGGAGGCGACACCTCGTTGCGCGTTGACGTCAAAATCCTTGGCGCTTTTCTTAATGGCAAACCGAAGTACAAGTGTGTGTTATGCCAGGATGACGCTAATCTTGCCATTTTGAACGCCTCTGCTTTTACAGGGAGTAAAATATAAATTTGAAAATCATAGCGTAAACTGGTTTCTTTGAAACGGTTCTTCTTCACAATTAATTCAAATAGATTGAAATCTTCAGTTTTGAAAGCGAAAAGAAATTATAAGGTTCTATATAGTGGATTTTGAAGAAAACAGGTACAAAGTAACAAGGAAATTGTCTGAAATATACAATATCCTTGAACTTTGACAGTCTTACAACTCGCTGATTAAGGAGATAAGCGAGGTTTTCTGATATATTTATTGCTAAATCATATTGATTATATCTATGTAAAAAAAGAACGAAGCGTATCGACGCAATTTTCCCAATATCTATATTAATAAAGTATAATAATTATAGGACACTAAGGGACAAATATAATGCTAAATCATCACGATCTATCTAGAATAATGAATCTTCCTCCTTTTTTTCTCGTTTCTATGAATTAAAAACTCACCTAAAATTTGTTTATTAATATGGCACAAAAGTGTATACAATATAAGTATGTATCGACGTCACCGTCGAATGTAATTATGAATATACTATAATTTATGACATATTAAAATCACGGATAATTCAAACGATGACTTCCACCATGAATCTTCCTTTTGTAGCATTTTATGTTTTATTTACTTTCTTCGTCAAAAGATCACTCCTAAATAGAATTTTTAATCTTTCATATGTAAATCTTTTTCTGCTATTCTTTTTTTTTTTAGTAAATTTCTTAAGGAATATAAAGAGTTCGTTTCTCTACCTTGTGTGACCTCGTCTTACGAAATCAACGTATGCCAACTATATGTAATTGATACGGGAAAAAGAACAAGCAAAGCTTCGTCAAACGTTGTTTGAAGGCGGGGCATGCACAAGCAATATGATGTTACGTCGAAAAGGTGGTGGTCAGGAAACGCTTTCCTGCTGATGTTTTATGGAAAACGCGTGATCCACGAACGAACAATCACGAAATCGGCACGAATCATGAGCTAATCAATAAATATCTCACGTACGACGTGGGAATTTCAGACGTCGTAAAATTTCTATTAGCCTACCAGAAGCTTCATAGAACCATTACATTACATTCTAAACTATGTTCGCAATGGGACGACGAAAAGCAACTCGCGAAGAAAATAAAGTGTAGTTCTCTTCTTCTTTTGTAATGTCAAGTTAACATATATGTGTATCAAAGCAATTATTATCATGTTTATTCTAAAAAAAATCATTTGTACAATAATGTTCTGTTTGATATTCTGCTTAACGAAAAATATAGAAAAGAATAAATACATGTAATTTTCATGCTATAGTATTCTTCGATTTTCAGATATTACTAGCTAGAAAAAAATTCAGTAACAAATGGTTTATCCCCACTCCCGTACCGAGTTAGAGGTAGATCGTATGGAATAGGGAAAACTGGAACACCAGCTTCTTCTTTTTTGATAGGAAACGTAGTTGATCCAGTCTGTAAAAAGATGATGTATACTTGAAACGTGTATAAAGGATATATAAATAAGAATACGTTTACGTACAACGAAGTGCGGAATAAATATAACGCCTGCTTCGTAATTCAAAATATGATGGGAGTCCTTTCTGACCATTCCCCATGCGGCTTTACTTAAATTAGCACTAGTAAGAACGAACCAAGGAATCTTTTCTAAATTAGGCGAAATTCTTGTGTATGTTTTTATATGAGGTATTGCTTTATCTCTAGCGGTTCGTGTAGCTTTCCACTGGCTGAAATATTTTATATGTACAGTATGTACATATATAAATAGAAATATATAAATAAAAATTAAGAACTTACTACATATAGGATTCTACCCATTCTTGTTTAGAATGTGTTTGAATACTGTATGGCAAACAACAAGATCCAACTTGACAATCAAAACTTTGTTTGTAATTGTTTAAAGATGGATAAATGAACCGAAAGTTCGGGCAGCTCTTCAAACCTGGTGGATTTTCCTTTGACATCGAAGATATTATCTCCTTCTGAATCCAACTTTCATAATTAGGACCTAAGCTACCAATACTTGAACTCTGAGCAACTAATGTCCACTGTGGTGCATCAGGAGGTAGTTTCGCATGTTTAGAAAGAACGTGACCTAATTTTCTATAACCCCAATAATCATATTCCACACCTGTGTGTCTCCCAGGAACAGATGCCACAAAGAATACATTTACTGAAGAAAAATTTGCTCTTTTCACAGCAGAAATCCATTCTGTTAAAGCTGGTTGTTCATATTTGTGCAAGTAACGTTCTAAATCCCTCTTGAATCCTGTTGGTGATTCTCCATCACTGGGGTTTGCAGATTCCGCCAGCAGTGGAAGATGTGGCGATATCCAAACTCTGATCAACAACATTGAAGCAACTGTTTATCGATTAAAACAACTCTTCTTCTTAAAACAAGCACAAAATGACTTCTAAAATTATTTAACCAACCCTTGTGTTCTATTCTCCCAATCATCCGAATATAGATTTGCGGTGGAAACCACAACCCGTATTCCATCATCTTTGTATTTCAGGATCATGACTTTAGTATGATGACAACCAAACTTTGTTGGCATCCACACAGGTATCATAGTGATATTCAAGCTTAATTTTTCTTCATCCACTCTTGTTCCAAATAAAATAGACATATCTGTGCGTTGTCCAGCCAATAAATATTGCAAACATAACCACCCAACATCAACCATAAAATTAATATGCAAACTTTTTACAATTTCCCCTAAACTAATGTCTAAGATCTCAGGAAATGTTATAGAAAATTGTTGATTATATGTTTCTTTTGATTTTTGGATTCTTGTAAGAAATAAGTGATATGGAGCTGATAAGGCATATTTCATACCAAAATTTCCTGGTTCTACCACGGATACTTCAAATCCTTGTTGTTTCATCATTTTAATTGCTCTCTCTCTGACTTCGCTCCTAGATTTTATAGAATTGCATAATTCAAATCTTTCTATCAAAGATGTGCCTTTCGAAACACTAGAACTTTCCATATTTTCTGAACTATTATTTGTATCTTGACCACACTCTTGTACCTGTCTAGTATGATTTAACTTTGATTTCTTCCTTTCCTTATCATTGTCACCAAAGATACTACTATCTCTCTTTTTATCTTGCGAGCTAGATTTATGCATAGATTTTTCGGTTATCTTCAGATTATCCAATTCTTCCTTCATTTTGGAAACTTTTCTCTGATTATCTTTTTCATTAGAAGACATAAAAAGTGCCTCTGCTTCTTCATCCATATTTTTCAACTTATTTTCTCTTCTCTGAATCGTTAGTTGTTTATGTTTTTCCACTTTATCCTTTAAAGTTTCAGAAACTGTTTTTCCGTTAGTGACTTTTGGACTCTCAGCATTTATTTTGGAGTTTGATGCTATGTTTGAAGAACTGCTTCCATCACTATTTCTGTTTTTTCTTAATACAATCTGCAAGATCTTTAATTGGTCTTTCAAAAGACAACGATCAGAACACTCAAAATTAAGTTCCTCGGGAATTCGTATTTCGCCTTCTAACTGATTTACTACAATTTTTTCCACTGAAACAGATCATATGTTTTTCTTCGATCACGGTTGAATACTTAAGATAAGACTGACAAGAAACATATGAAACTTACAGTGTGGATGTGACATCTCGTTGAAATGAATTGGATTCTTGCGATAGCATTTTTCCATGTAAGGGCATTGCTTCTTGACTGAAACTTGCACAAAACAGTGCAACTTTTTAAATTGCACGAAATTAAATCTTAACCTTAAAACCAGTTGATGTATGCTTACCATTGTTCATAAAACTTGTAGCCATTTCGTGATATTATTTAGTTTGCAAAGATGATAGTACGAAGAAGTTATCCTTTAAATGTTATATAAAACAATAACGCGTAATACTATCACAATTTGTTCCGTATCCGACCAACTTCTATTTCAAATTATTGACGAGAACGAGCAGATGGCACTGTAATCGACATGGCGTAAGTGTAGTTCGAATTGAAATTAGTTTCGATCTAAACTTCTTCACGTCGGCGCGTCTTAAAAACGTGGTTTTAAAAACATGTGAAAGTCAACGTAAAACCATATAAATTGTCAACATTACTCACTTAAATTACATTCACTAGTTTATACCAGGATGAGACGACACGAATATTTAGTATTATTTAATTAATCCTCATTGTTAAATAATGATATGCCATATGAACTTCAATGGGCGCCAATTTCATTAATCAAGATGGAAGACATACAACACGATGTACAATATTCAACACAATCGCTGATTGACAATATTTCATACGATCGATCTGTAATCTGCTGTAAGATATTTCCAAACATCATCGAACAAAGGGATAAGGAACGAGAAAGGTAATTTAATAAACTCATTTAGTATCAATATAAAGTTAAGATATTAATAACATCGATATAAAGTACAACAAAATGAATCGTTGTTGGAAAGCGATTTACATCGATGCAATTAATACGTCTCAAACGCGACATTGAGAAATAGCATCTTAAATGCGATACGAAATGTTAGAAAGCGAGTCTCAATAAAACGATCGAAGGAAAGCAAGTGGTGAAGGAGAACGAAAGACGTAGTAGACGGGGGACGATTAACAACGTCTCGACGCGTAACACCGCGTCCTTAACCGATGCAGCGTCGAGCACCAGAGTTAAGTTTCAACGAGGAAACTTACCGACCGCATCTCAGCGGCGCTCGACGCTCGGCGAGCGCCCCTTAGAAACAAATTGCGAAGACGAATTTCCATTTTTCCCAAGAACAATTAATAGCCGCGGAAAGAATCGGGATAGCGGTCTTAAAAATCGGTCCGCTTAATATGTATGCGCATAATTTACAGGGCGCCACTGGTATTGGAATGATTAAATTAAAGTCGCCGCCAGGGGGTGGAATGTTTTTCAACCGACGTCCCGCGCACAAAGATGATTTGTCTGGGGAAAATATTAAACAAAAACACGTCACTGGGGAAGCGTCGAAAAATTTGCATCGTTTGATTAAAAAATGGGAAAGTGGATATTTTAAAAACAGATCACGATAAAAGTAGATGATCTTCTCAAAAGAAGTTGGACTTTTTCAACAAATGTACTTATATACCTTGTCAAAAGTTCTTCAGATGAATTAACATTTAAACTTCAGTTCTAAACGTATCTATGTGATTAATAACAGCTTCTTTTACTTGAAGATATTAAAGAATAGTATACTTAATTTTTATTACAATTTTATTCAAAAAGATAGTATTTTTATCGAATATCTACCGTATATTGTACAAACTGTTAAAACACTCTAAATTAGTTGTATACTTTATCAAAGTAAATAGCTTATCCTTCGTTTCGAGTCGCTTACGTTTCGAGACGACGTTCACGGTGATAAATCGAATGAGCGAAATAGGAAACGTTTCCGACGTCAAAATACAAGCAATTCGTTCGTAAGTCACCAGGAAGACGAACAGGCAGCTCGGCGAAATTAACAGCTTGCTCCTTTAGTCGTAATTGTTTCTAGAAACGTTTGCTTCTTGGATTATGGCTCGATCAAGTGGAGAGTAATTGGAAGGCGCTTCGACGTCGAGAAGCCAACACTCACGTCGAATCGATTCCTCGTCGAACATTTTATATTCGTTAGACAGTACATTATTTCCAGTCAATACTTGCATGCGAATATCCTGACTTCTGTAACATGGATTCTTCTGAATATTTTGCGAAATTCTATTCCCAACACGGGAAACAGCACGTTCTTAAAAGCAGTGCAGGTGGAATTAACGAGTGAACGAACGAGGACAAGCTTATTCAGAAAATACGACGACGACTGTCGACCTTTTTTTAGGAGGAAAGAGCCAAGAAAGGAGCGGCAGGATAAGCGAAGATTGGATTATCTACCGTCAGATTCGATAGTTATCAAGTTCCAGTTGAAACTTGTTCACGATTCGTACGGCGCCGTGGCGGTGCAGCGAACTGAAGCTTTTTCCCTTGATTCTCCACTTTCTACTGCAATTTTCGTTTTATATATTTTTATATATTGTAATAATAAACGGCCATAGGTTTACCAAAAATACACATTCAAAGTAAAGATAGAAAAATAATAGAATAGAATAAAATAAAATACAATAATGTAATAAAGAATGAAATAAAACAGAAATTATACAATAAAGATACAATGAAATAAAAGAAGGCCGTGGATAGATATAGAAGTCGAAGCGAAAACCCGAGAGAAACCGTCAGTAAGTGTCCGAATAAGAATGAGATTAAATTTTTACAAATTAACCGTTGTAATGAAGTGCTTGAACGCGTGAACGGGAACCGGTTAAAAAATCAACCTTATTCGCAATATCATTGACGTAGTTACATATTATTGAAACGAGATCGGAAAACTTCAGATTCGTAATTTCACCTTCGTATCGTCACAACTTCGATGCAAATTATTAATCAAATATTTAACAATATTACGTGATAACAAGATACCTTCTCAGGGGTTAATAGCTAGCGAGAAACATCGATATATGTACGTACCCTCGTAAAAAACGCGGTGAAGCGCTAGTCATAGTCTTTATCGTCGGTCGTTCGGTTCTCACGCGCATCATTTTTATCCATTTTCTATTACGTTCGTTGAAAATGGACATCAAGAGACGAAGGGATAGTCTGCTTTAAAACTACCATGAAACACGCATCGAGACACGAACGAGTCTCGCGACGAGTGCGTCGAATGTACTTCGGTACCAATAAATAACAACACAACACCGTCGAATGTCACGCGGCAAAGGCAAGGGCGAACGACGGAGCAACCGAAAAGTGGTATCCGTCAGGCTTGCAGGATGTGGAGAGAGGGGTGGGAGAGACGCCGTGCGTCGAGACGCCTCGGTCCGCTCAGTCACCGCCCAGACCGCGCCGCGAACGATTCATCCGTCGTGACTTTCGCGTGTTCACGCCGGATCTCGTGTCAGTGACTTTCGTTGTCTTTTGATTGTCACTTAATCACCGTCTCTGTCTCGCGAATGAATCTTAACTCTCGGTACTCCGATATTGTACGTCTTAGCCACGTGTTGGCGCTTTATCGTCGATTTTCATTCAAAGATTGCGGCTACCGGTGGCCCCGGTTAGAACCGCGTTGATCCAGGCGTCGCGTGACCGTGTGATCTACCCGCGTCGAACAGTGATTCCCTCGCATCGATCACGTGAACTGCAGTGTAAGTTAGAAGTGGTGCCGTGGTGGAGTCGGCTGGAACGCATCCTGCGGAAAGCGGTTTCCTCTGGAGGCACTCAGAAAGCAATCAAGATCCATCGCTGCCCGGAAATGCCAGAAAGTCAAGGTCGCTTTATTTACACCGTTATACTACCGATTCGTCGTTAACAGTCGGTTTCGCGCGAGCCAAACGGAAGTCGCCTCGTGAATCATTCGTTATTTTCGATCGTGTTATTGTACGCTTGTTTACGCGCCCTTCCTATTGTACATTGAGAAACTTTTAAAGTAGTTGGATCGAAAGTCTATGATACGTTTAGTGTATTGGCCGTCGCAGCGACAGATTATCGTTGTTGTATTCTTTTTTTTTTTCCTTTTTTCTTTTTTCTCGAAACTCGAGGAACGACGAGGCAACTCTGAATGGTAACGTTGAGACCATAATGAATTGAATTCCACGATACGACGGAACTCGACATGGTACGGAAATTTTAACAAAATTATCATTCAGAGCATGAAAGACGTAGCGATTCGGTAGTGAGAACGTTCCTCTCAACCTCGGTATTGCTTGTCATTTTCGGATCATGCCGATGTCAAGTTTCGAAAACGCGGATACCCTTCATTTAGAATACGCAACAAATTGACGCGGGTTTCAAAAGTTTTAAAGTATAAAATTCGTAAGCAAGATTTATAACGAGAACGAAGTTTTCCGAAAGAAGAGAAAGTTTAAAATCCATCGTTGTTGCAACGTTGCAGTGAAAAGCTGCGCGGGTTTTCACAACGCACTTTGTAATTTCGAATCATTTCACCTCGAGAACTCGCGTCTGCTCGTTATCGATAAATCATCGATCACAAACAAAATTTTTAGACAAGTGATACCGTGAATTCTATTTCGCTCGAATAATTTACAAAATATCGAATGAACGATAAGAATGACTGCAGAATATATCGATACTTTCGTCCTACATTCTTCGGTTTTTCTTCATTTTAAACCTGTTCATTTTACGAACGAAAGTTTGACACGAGGAAGATACAAAAAAGGTCTATCGTGTTGATTGAACTGTTACGGTAAGGGGGATGACGGGCTAAAGTGATCGAATAACTTTAATTAATTTTGACCGGTTAGCAATGAAGTCTTGCCAAGGCTGTCCGGATCGTAGTAACTGCGTGGAAGTTTATAGAGCGTGGAACGATTAATCACGGATATCGAAAGAATACGGTCCATGCATCGAAAAACGATTCGACGAAAGTTTCGTTACTCAAACTGTACTTCAACTGTATACATCATTGTTTATATGAAAGTGTATCGAAATACGAGCGAAAGGGAATCGTGTTATGCCGCGTGCATGCGAAAATAAATCGTAGTTTCCGATGAAATACCGTCCCAAGTTCCATTCGGTATCGTGTTATCCTCGATCGATTAAAAATATTATTCGCGTTATGGTATAATCGAAAATCCTTGCTCTCCGTGATTATATAATAATTTAATTCGACGTCGACATTTACACAGGCGCCCAAATTTCAAACGTTGTAGAATATCAAGGTACTAATTAATGCAAATTATGCAGAATTAGGTGATCATTTCGTAAACTGATTGCGATAAATCGCAAATCTTTCACTCTATTTCGAATAAATATATGAGGTCATTTTTTAAACGATAAATTATCCGCTCTGTTTGAGACTCATTTCGCGAGATGTATTTCCGTCCTTCTCTTTTTTTTCGCGATTGCGTTTTTCCGTCGTACATACGTGGATTTATCGAACTGTTTATTTGAATTGGTATTTATCGAACGAACAAAATGGAATTTATATTGGGGCACGTTATACCGCGTTTCTTACTGAACTTGGCCTGTGTTGCACAGTGATGCATCAATCGGTAACGTTACAGAGTATAAAAGTTACAAACATGTCACAAATCATAGTTTGTATCCTAGTCTGTTACAATCTTATCATACTAAGTCAAATAAGACAATCGGATTTAGAAAATTTACTTGCAAAATTTCATTTATTTTATCAAAAAACTTGCTGATTTACTATCGTGCGAAAAAATTAATTAATTCTTGTAACTTCTTCGACGACTATACGAATTTTTTACGTGAACGAGGAAATTTATTAAGCGATATATCGTAAGAAGAAATGTCACTCGCAGGAAAGTCTTTCAGATGAATTGTGGGATGTGGAGTGGTTCTTTAGTTAAAAAGTTCCAACTTGAAAGTGGCCATTGTAAACGTTGTCATCGAGAAAAGCAAGCAGAAGGAACGCGTTCGATAGAGACACTCGAATCTTCATTCAATGCTCTAAGCGGATCGTTCGATCATTTCATGAATAATCGGTCGTAATGGCAACTAATTTTTGTATAGGCTGCCGATAATTCTCCAGCCATCTGGAGAATCCCGGCATTAAACTGGAGAAACGTTGTGGATAGTTCACGTGAAGTGGCTCTCGATCTTAAGCACGAGGCAACAAAGATCCTTCGATGTTTTTTTCTTCGAAACTTGTATTTCAAATAAAATTAACATTTAATATCATCGAACGGTTGGAGAGAAAGCGAATACCCAGATATTGTTAAGTTATTGTACAAAACAGCAAACAAGTTTGGAGTGAAAGTTTCCCAAATATTTTTCACTGTAAAAATATTTTTACACTGTAAAAGGATTAATATTTTAATATTCTAATACCACAGCGAGAACTTGGTCGGTGTAACGCTTACTCGCAGATTTTTACTGCCTCCAAACGATATTACGATCAACATCGTACTGATTACAAAAATGTTTGTTTACATAGTATGACAGGGCGGACATGAATTATGTGTATTCAACTTTCATAGATCATTCGGTTGTGAGTTATTTTTTGTTGAGAGGAAGAAATGCGAGCACCGGTATTGCGCCATGTGGCAAATTGTTACGTAATCCACGCGGATTCATCCGTTCGTAATCCTACGAAACACAAGAAGCATCTCATCCAAATTCAATTATAAAGTAGCTTTAGATATTTTCTTCCTTTTTTCCTAAAAACATTTCCGTACCGAGAGTAATTTGAACGTAAATGTAAATAACTCTCAATCGACAAAGCAGAAGACGGTAATGCTTTAAAAAGCGTGGATTATATTCGTTTTGTTAAGAAGTACAAGGTTCTCGTTTTAGTACACAGGTTCGAACACCTGAAACCTAGTTACGCTGGTCTTCGCGTGCATTTCTTAATCGACCTGCACGATCTCGAGTTTAACCCGAAGGATCTCTCCATTGTCTGATGAACTACCTCAAAGACGGCACGCCATGAATAAATTCATCTTGGTAATCACCGTCATTGTTTCGCTGTGCTCGGTACAAACAGATCGAGTACACCTACATATCTCTGTTTCCCGGCAGACTTAAATGGTATAATTAATCACGTTAATTTCGACAGTTCTCTCTTCATTCTTTAGACGTCAGGTATTATCGTAGATTTTTAACCAGCTCGAGCTCGTTAAAATTCGAAGCATCGATGAAAGGAGAAGTTGCCACTGAAAATTTTCACAAGAGAAGTCGAGAGGCACGTTGAATGCGATAATGGAATTTTGAAAATGGAAAATGTCGCAGAGAATGACGCACCCAAACTGACATACTCTTGAATCGAAATCAGATGCACTTCAAATCCATCTTACGGAAAAGTGGCCATTTGCATTTGTACCGTACGAAACAGGCCGAACTGTCTCGCGTTGCGGTACCATCGTTCCGATACTTTTCTCCAGCAAATACTTTTCTCTAGCCAGAGTCAAATTTTATGAAAGTACGTATTATAGAGTTTTCAATGGCCTAATTCCATCAGAGGGGAATTTAAGGTTTCGATAGACGTAAGTTTGCGAAGTAATTTCTGCGAAGAAAATCGTAAGACGTTCCCTTAGCCGCACTCGTCGATAATTTCACCGTCATCGTGTCGATAACGACGAACCAGTTTATCGAAACCCTACGTTCCCAATGTATTTTATCTCGGTTTTCCCGGTTTTAGTTTGTTTGAAGCATTACGGCGTAAGTTGAACTTTTGGTATTTTATTTGACCACACGCCTGTCCATTTATATACAAACTTCAATCTCGAGATATGCGTTCGCTCTGATCGACTACGACATGTTTACACGAATTTATCCGACATATCCCCAGGTCGTCTGACCACGTTACGTTCTTCTGTATCTCCGTCGAGCTGTTACGTTTGCGAAACTCGTTTCCTTTCAACTCAACATCCACAACGTTTAATTCTATGTAAGCTTAGTTAATCGTGAAACGAACGGCTCGTTGTTTCTCTCTCTCTCTCTCTCTCTCTGTCTCTCTCTTTGACATTATTCTCCATATGGAAAGAGCATTTGCATAAAATAGTAGCAGTTTAAAACAATATATCGCTTGGTTCGTGACATTGCCGATTATGAGAAACCCATATAGAACTGTATACTTAAGCTCCTAAATCTATAACACTTTAATTCGTGAAACAAATTGTGTAAAATTGTATTTTTTAAATGCCTCCATGGTGAACATACTTGTGAAATAATTGAAGTAAAATTCAAAAGTTGAAACGTAGTACTCGAATTGAAATAAAATCTCTTCTTTCGTCAGTTTCGGCTCGTGAACGATATAAAGGAGTGTAGAATATTGCCCTACCTACGTCTTGTCTTTTGATACCCGATTATTTGCTGTAATTTGGCTATACTATAATTTTTTAGACTACAGAACGAGCAGGCACAACTTCGGACTTCCCTTTCAACGTCGTGCACAAAAGTGCTCGTTAAAATACCATGAAATGACGAGACGAGGAAAGAGAAAAGAGGGAGGACACTCAGAGGAACTTTAACCGTAGCACCTTTTCTTCGTCTGCTATCTTCTTACCTTATTTCTCGGCCGGACTCTTACTATCCTATTCTCATTCTTCTTCATCGGTTGAATCGAGGTTATCGGAGCGCTCAATTATTTGGGTCATTCTAGACTACCGTTTTCCACTAGCATCGAGCATATACCGTCGTGCGCCGAATATTTCGATAGAAATAGGTAACGTTTCTGTGATAAAACGATGCCGGAGCATATTTACCTAGGAAGAATTTCCGAATTAGTTATTTAATATTAAACAGTGTTACGAATTTTTCGAACGATCCTTAAAATTTTTTTCTATCTATTTGCAGGGAAGATATAATTAACGAGAACGTGTCTTGAACTCGTTAGTAATAAATATCGTAGAGATGTATGGAAGTAGATGTTTAATACGACCGAATGATTATCGTGCGATATATTATGGCTGATTTCACAAGAGGAAGAAACGCAATATAATTGATTAGTTGCCGAAAATAACTATATTTCGCGTAGGATAGAGGATTGAGCCATGGAACACCGTATCGTTTATTACGTGTAGGTTAAAACCTGCGGGATATAATTTAACCGCGCGACGGTACGCTTCGCTCTCTAACGTCGAAAGACCTTGCGCCGATAGATAAAGAAATGGTACCCTTCAAACTTTTCTAAAATTACCGTGACACGCGTCGCCCCAAAGAAATTTAACGAGCAAAATGATTTGTTGCTTAGAATTGCAGCAACACGTATTCACGAGGCACAATTTTCCTTTCATTTTTCTCGTGCTCGTATCCTATAAAAGCTTCCGGTGAATCGTCTCGTGTATATTGCATGTGCACACGGCGATATTCCCGTTTTCGAAGCACACATTTTTGTCGCGCTCGACTTTTCCCCATCGTACCTACTCGTTCTTTCTTCCAAGCGAAATTTAAGAAAGTTACAGTTCGATCGAACTCACTTGACCGATCTCTCGAGCACAGCTGGCTACCAGCGGGGTCGTTTCAGAATGGCAAAACGCCGTCTACCATTGCACCCGGAAATTAAATGCCACATACAGGTTACAGGAAGATGATTGCTTCGTCCTTGACACGGTGCGGCATATACCGCTTATTTGCAGCCCTACGAAATTACGAGTCACATGATCCAGAGATGACGATTAGTGCGAAATAATTCCGGCGCTTCCTTCAACATGCCCGTAATAGATGCTCACGGATCGTATAAGCACGCACGCATGTACGTAGTAGTGTGTACACAATGTAAAACACGGATAGGTACACGTACTTACGCGTGTGGTATCTGTTATATCGACACGAAGCTTCGATACACTTGTACGTTCAATGTCATGGTGCTCGCACGTGCATCTATCGCATAGCTATGTATTTGCATGCGTGCAATTTACAGGTAGCAGTCGATGCGTATGCAAATTAGCAGCCAGGGTAGTTTGTTACAACGGAAATTTAAATTTTCTGGGTGGAAGGTCTGGGAAATATCATCATTGCGTGGCGTAAAATCGCAAGTGAACGGTGAACCACGGGGTAATTCAACCGCTGAAGCGAACTTCTGCCGCTTTCGCGATGTTTTACACGGTGTTGGAAAATACACGTGTACTCGATAATCGGTCAACGATATGTTTCGATAACAAGCTGTCACGTATGAATTAATTTTGTGGTAGCAATTTCGCGTGATCATCAGTCGGAAATCGTATCGAGCGTCGCACGTCGTCGTTATAAATTTTATTTTATTCGTCGCTCGTGCAGCGAGATGGTCGAGACCTCTGAAACCATGCGATCGCAAATTACATTATGTCGTTACATAAATTTCTGAATGCAGTCAGACTGGAATCGACGATTTTGCGACAACAAAAATTATTCATCCGCTGTTTCGGTGTTGACGACTGTACACAATAGAAGTAAAATTTCCAATGTCCTAATTACAGAGTCTCGATTAACCGAATTAAAATTGGACAGTCGTATTTCTCGGATAATTGAACGGCTGAAATTATGACACTATCTTTTTTTATAAAAAGTGATAATTTATTGCGCATTATTATATAATTTCTTTCCAATCTTTCTGAGCTATACGTGGCTAAATATTGATATTCTTTTACTTTTAATTTATCAACATAAACCATAGCTATACAGAGCCCAGATATACTTATTTTTCAATTTAACATAATATCATAACGGAACAGGCAAGATACGAGATCGTAGGACGACACGAGTAAGAAATATCGTTTAGTTGATAGAACGTTCGGTTGGGGGAAGGTTTGCGTACTGGACATTCTATTGTATTATAGAACTGTTGAGAATTGTGCATCTTAATTGCCGAAATAAAAGTAAAGGAACACTAAGGTTACACTTAGAATTCATATTAGAATAGTTTTAGATTTATTTAATAAACGATTCCCAGGATCTTCGCCGATATACATTTGCACGCGTCTCAGCACTTTGTCTCACCATCTTCCATACCAAACTACCAACGGAACAATTACATTCATCTGTTTTTTGAGACGCCGCGCACACACATACTTCCACGCATTCATATTCACATACGTGTGTCACTACTACGCGGCCAATCTAGTCTAGCATACAAAATTAAACATATCTTAATAAGAACGATTCTGGATAAAATCGTATGCGTCGTTAAGAATGATCTGTACGATGTAACGTGACGCCTTCCGATCTTGTCACAAGTAATGCGAAACTTTCTATGGAATCCATTAACGCGGCGAAAGATGCAATTACGTTTGCGCGCGGAGCAACCCTAAGAGTAACCGCGATCTCGTCTATTTCATTTTATTAAGGTTGTCGCGCGTGTTCGTCCCCCCTCGAACTCTTGATTCATATTTAACTGCGATATTAGTCATTTGCAAGTTCAAAGAACCGTGCCGCCTGTTCCGGTATCTACAGAGTGTTGCAGAAAGTTGCAAGAAATGATAAATAAGCAAACAAAAAGCTTTAATAAACTTAGGTATCTGTATTCATACTCGAGCGTCTTGTAACTCCAAAACTAACGATATTTAACCCACGTTCGTTGAGACCTTCTTGCTTGTTTCGATGAATACTCGGTGCTCCTGATGTTTAGCACCAATTACCAGAAACAGTTCGTATTCTCCTAATTAGTTACACAATAACAGTGCAGCAACGACAGTTTCAATGAATTTAACGAGTTAGTAACGCAGAATTGTCCCACGTTACAAACAAACTTCCTCAACTTCACTTTGGATATGCACGAGTTTGAAGGAAGAACTTGGACCAAGTTAAATGTTGCAACGATCTAAACAACATCGCGAATCCTTTCTGTCCTATCGTTTGCCATCGTACCCTAAACTTTATCAGTTAGCGAACCGTAGGACGAGTTTCGGAAAAGAACCCAAGTTATTTTTACTCGAAATAATGAAATTCGCTCGAATAGAAAGTTTCTTTGAAATGTCTCGATTTTAGTCGAGGCTGAATTACGACGGTTCGATATCCAACTCGATCAACGACCCATTCAACGAAAGGGTAATAAGGTAATCGCTGTAATCGAACGAATTCCCTTTCTGTTTACCTTCTCCGTGTCGAATGTTTGAGGATGCGGAGGAATCTCGCGAGGAGTCGGCAGCGCCGGCGAGTAGCTAAACGTCGACGCCCCAGAGCGACGCCATCCTCATTGATTCCACTCCAACCATTTCACAGCCCTCTCGCCGCTCTTCCTTCAGCTCGTGTCCTTAACTGGCTTCGTTGCCCGCGACCTGCTCCTTCGTCAGCCGCGGGAATCCCTTAACATCGCTGTAATGCGTTTTGAATTGGATCGATGGGTCGGGGAACTTTTCCGGCTGTTTGGCCGAACTTTCTCAATTTTCATGAAATTCTGTCCTCCGTTTAAGTCCGCGTTCCCCCGTGGAAATTTAAAGTCGACGATCAAACCGCGTACGCATGGATGAGAGAGATGAGGCAGAGAGATGATTCTGAATTAAAGCCGAGCAGACCGAACGATTCGAATTTTGTCGTGGATGAATCGTAGGATCGAATCGAAAAAAGAAGAAAGAAAATAAAAGACTATTATCATCCCTCGTTCTATTGGTCGCGTTACTTTAAAATCAGTCTCTGGTGAATCATCCAATTTGCATTTGTCGTTGTATCGAGGTTCGTTCTCCGATTCTGGTCACGCGTTACCGCGTGCTGACGAAATTTCGAAAGGAACATTTTCATTGACATCGCGGTCTTCTGTCAGAAGGAAGACTTCGAGAATTGTCAAGACGATGAATAATAAACGAACGGGCGGAATTACGAGCGGGATATTTGTAAAATAAAAGGCTGGCGATATTCGGGTGACTGTAATTACCTTTGACTCTACCAAATAACGAGGTCTGTTACAGACAGCGATGCAGGCATAATTGCATTGCATTGGCAAAGGGAAATTGTATGCAAACCTGAACTGGAAATGTAGTATCGGCAAAGACGAAAAGAGTTCCCGTTTCATTTCGAGAAATTTAATTCGAGTTTCATATATATAAGAACGAGACTTCGTTAAATAATAAGTCGTGCCTCGATAAAATACGAAAAGTCTAACTTATTTTTTTCTCTTGTGATCTTCGTATAGAACTAAGTATAGTTATATTAATTATAGTTATATAAATACATTGAAACAAACGAGTGAACTTTACGAGGAAGACAATACAAGCTCTTACGAAACATTTCGTTAAAGAGCGGTACGTCGACCACTCGAAATAGAATGCTGTAATTAAATAGTTTTCTCTCGTTAAAGGATTAATCCTATCTATCGGTTGTTACCAGAGACGCAAATAATATAACGTTCGTTGCAATTATCGGTCTTCGTTTTTCGCACCGTTGTCGCTGAGTGTGAAGTGTATGCGACGCGTATCACACTTATCTAATAATTAAAGATAAATGCCCAAAGATAAATGGCCATCGCGACGCATTAGCAGCGATATCGATTCTGTAAACGAGAATCAGCAGCGATATCGATTCTGTAAACGAGAATCAGCAGCGAACATTAAAGCAGTCGGTTTCTCACGCTGACTATGAAGCTCGACTTCCTAGTAGCAGTTATTCATTCTGCGAGCTTCATCTCGAACTTCGTCACTGAATTACCGATTCAGCGTGGGATCGACCAATGTTCGGTCGCGTGAACCGGGATAATCTCGGTCGGAATTCCGGACAACCGAATTCAAAGCGATTTAGAGCTTAAAGTATTTAATCCGACAGGTGACGAGCGTTTGAAATTTCCGTGAAATCGACGACGACGCACCGTGTTGATTCCTAGCTGATTCATGAATATCTTTTCCCCACGTTTTTTCGAGACATCGCCATCGACTGCAATTCAGTGGCACGCAACAAAACTTGTTGCTCTGGAATCAGTCCAGCCAGACAACCGCAATTACTCTTTCAATCGATCACGCGTTCCGCCGCGGACAGGCCGAACAGAATACGCTTTGAACGCGACGATCGATGATTTCAACGCGATCCACGAGCTCTCGGAATTTAAACGACCGCGCAACCGTCCCGGAAACACGGTCCACCGATCTTCGGAAAAGGTGAAGCTGTCACTGACGAACGAAAAATAAATCGCTTCTCGAATTTCTCGGGGTCAAGGTTTACGCAGCGATCGATTTTCCCATCGGTTGTACCATATTAAAATGAGAAATTCGTACATGGTAGAACCACCGTGATACGAATTGTATAATGATAATTGGGCGACAATACTGTTTGGATAAGAGAATTTTTCATAATAATATGATATAACAACAAGCATTTAGCACTTGGATTAATCTAATATTTATGGCAAAATGAAATGAAATAAATAGGTATCTCATAGCTTATAATATTCATTTTTAAATTTGTTTTGCTTTACTACTAAGTATGATTTTAATAGTCGAGTCTCGTAACAGTGTTGGGGAAATTTCAAAATGTTTCCTACAGTACACGTAATGTATTCATAAAAGCCTTCTACGTACGTTCGAATGCTTTCCTGCATTTGCATACCGTGTTCTAATAGGAAGTATGCCGTTGAGATAATAAAACGTCCAGATAACGGCTGCTTCGGTAAAGAAGATTCTACTGTATTCACAATTTTTCTCCTAAATTCGCATCAGTTCGATAGAATGCATATAAATGTACGTGACACGATATATCGTAATTTGTTGCCAAATATTTTTCAATTTCAAGTCAGCTGGAGATATTTAAATATCTTATTGATCTTCCATTGTGAAGTTCCCTGAAATTCACACGCGCCAATATGAACCACGATTTATCCTTATTCTCGTGCCAGCAGTGCAGAAAGCACCATTTCCGGTTGCATGCGTCGCTCGTTTGTTACCAAGTGGACTGTAGCGATGCGAAGATTTTCAGCAAGTCTTTTCCCATTTTATTTTTCAACTTACTCAAACGCACACGCTTCTTCGTTTCCGTTTGACACCGACAAAAACGATACTCAATTGTTCGTTCAGCGTTCGTCAAAGTTTTGTTACATTGTTCGTTTGAAAATCTCTACGTGCAAACAGATATAGGAAATGAAAATCCTGCATTAGTTTCTGTCTCTGGTATACTCGAAGAATCGGATAAATGTGCACACGTATTGCGTGCGTGTATTTATGGATGTGCCAGGATAGCACCAGGGGGTCCCACGAGCGTAGAACAAGGGAACCAAGGACTCGAAGAAGCGGAATACGTCTTCGTGAAATATACTCGTGAAACATACTCGTGAAACATGGAATCTTGTTTGTTCGGAATTCCAGAAAATATCCGTTGCCATGTCTCATCAGTAATGTGAATAGAAAATTCAACGAGCGTGCAGGGACGGCCCAGAGTATCGAAAACTATTCGTGGAATGTTTGAAAATGAGTACGCATTCCGGCTTTTTCCTCCGACCTTCGGCTCCGATAATGAGAAGATCAAGAGTCGAAGTTTAATCAATGCAAACCGTACGATTTTAATCACGTCTGGAATCGTTCTAGGTGGAAAGTTTGTCTACAGGGTGTCCCGTATACCTAACCCGTAGTACTATAGATGGTGATTCTACATACAGAAATAAGTTGAAAGTATAGAGTAACATTTTGTTTTCCGTAGTGGTGTTTCGTTTCCGAGAAAATTAAATTTGAGAATTTATCAGTCACGCATGTACCAAGGTAATCCTTAATTAAGTGAGAAAAGGCTATTCTACATTTTTTGATTATTTTTGTGCGTAGAATCACATATAAATGGATAGCGAAATACGTGATATTGTGAACGCTTTTTATTCGCAAGGTGAGGATACTAATACCTCGTGCATGTCTTGTCCAAATTTATTCTTCTATCTCGTTATCGATCGCCCTGATCTCGACCATTAATTAAACGAAGTTTGGACGAACAGAATGAAGAATTCCTTTAACAACGTTTCCTGCGGCTCTTTTGCTAGAAACATCTCTTTTATCAAGCAGCCAAGTGTACGTCTTAATCTAGGCACTCTCGCTGTATCTCTGCTGGTTTTATGAAAATAAAATTTAATATCGGTGCTCGTGTAAACACAGTTTCAAGTCCCGCTGACACTCTATGAAACATGCTGGTAATAATCCTTGTACGGGACCTCCTGTCGCGTCCTTCTTGTCTACGACGACATTGTAATCAGTCATTTAATATCCACCAGGGAGAACCTAATTTCTGGGAGTCGTGATGAAAGATCTTGCGGCACGGTGTTGTCGATTGATAGGGAGCCTTTCTCGATTCTATCGGATTAAAAGAGAATTTCCTCGTTGTTCTCTTACCTCCTACCAATTTTATATGAGCAATAAAACCAGCGGCGGAAATTTGATCGAGAAATTCGGAGTATTCCTCGTGTTTCAAAACGTTCCACTTGATTGACAGAGGTCGAATAGAGAGAATCGTTAAAATGTTATTAGAAGAATCGCGTTGATAGACGTTCTAATTACACGTTATTATATCTGCCGAGAAGATTTAACGTTGACGTTTGAAAAGCAGTAAATTCGACTCAATATAAATAAAACGGACGTTCGCGTGTAATATTATATTTAACGTTGAATCACACGAGTTCTTTCTTCGGATAAGTCACTCTTTCTCTCTCTCCCTTTTCCCATCTCTATTTTCCACGGTGATATACTGTAAGAATAAATGTTGACTATAGGACGTTGCATTGTATCGTCACGTTTGCACGAATTAATTAAACAGCTACTTGCAATTGCGCAATTATCGGCAGAGCTGGAATCGATCAGGGAAATGAGTCGTCAGCGTCGAAAGACGGGAATATACGTCGCATCCGTGTCCATTTGATTCATTTCGTGGCGCCGGACGGATCGATTTTTCAATGAGATCGTCCCTCGCGAATTCGTAAACATTTGTAAAAGCAATAATTCCGATAAATCGTGCGCGTGTTTCATCTAAATGTCAAGCTACGTAGAAATTGGATACTTGTTCCTTTTTCTTCGTTATTTTGTAAACTTTCGTCGCCTTATTAGTCGCGCTCGTTTCCTTCATTGCAATCGTATTCTTAGCACCGAGCAAAAAACAACGAGCTCGATCGATTGGTTCTCGATGTTCTTATTCTTCGCGAGAATCGCAAGAACTTGACTGTTTCTCGGGCAAACTATGGCGCCGGCTAACAGTAAGACATCGAGCGGTCTGCTTTTTACGATTGTCACCTTTTGCACTAGAGAGCCAGGGGATTAGAACAACGTTTCACTCGGTTGTATCGGCTATTTCTATCTGGATACTTCGCAAACAGTAATACACTTAAACGTTTCTTGAAACAAGTCGCCTGGGTATACAGGACGATTGGAGTCTTGGTACACAGAACTCGTTAAATCCACGTGTCACACGTACCTACCTCTTTTTTCTCGATTCTCCTTTATTTCTATGGCAATTGTACGCGATCTTGCGCAGTAATTACGGTTTCTCGAATTCTTGGTTACCGAGGAAAATTAAGCTTATGCTTGTTCATTCTGTTTCATGGTATTTCGATACCGCGAAGATTCATCTAAAATTTTCGATATCTTATGAAATATCGATTATCAAGATAATACAGAATAGCTTCTTTTATTATTCCGAACTATGTCGAATCTCAAGTAGATTTTATATCCTATACGATCTGAAATTCATTCGAGCATCTACTTGAAGATATTGTCGAGGATCACGCGTTTCTGTGTACGTATCAACAAAGCTTGTAACATTCCAATAACACTCGCTACAACAGTGCGTTTTATTGGCTAGCACAAATGTTTGTCTTGAAGTGGAACTTCTCTCGGACACAGTCGGCCAATTTTCTTCACAAAATCGACGAGACCTTAAGGGTAACTTATGGGAAAAATCCTCTAATGGAATGGCATCGCAACATAGCGCCATCTCCGCTAACAAAACAGTCTCGTTCATCTCTGTTGGATACACAAGAGTCAGATGCACGATAAGAATCTTTTGATACACACGGCATGTATCTAGTTTCTATGTATACATACACGTTATTATTTCTCTAGATGATAAAAATGCGACAAAGTTTTTCATAAACGTTGTTTCATTTAATGAAGAGTTTAATGAAAGAAGGTTGTTTAAGAAAGGATTAATTATGGGAATTTCAATATCGACTTCTTTCTTACATATTCTATAACGTGTAGAATGAGATACATGACATAATAATTTATCTTCTAATAATATTATCTTTGTGCAAAGATGTTCATCGACGAGTAAAGTCAGGCAAAGTAAGTGGAGTATCTTTTTCGTCTACGCAATGCGCCTGAACTCGATACATATTTTTTATCCGATAAATTATTGCTCGATTATACATTTCCTTTGCTTTGTTAAGCACACGTCGAAATACATAATGCAGTAATAATATAATGGAATCTTGATTATCTAAATTAATCACGGCACATAATCAATCATAGTCAATACATAGTCGTATAATCAAATAACTGTATTTTGTGTGAGAGATCCTGAACATCTTTGATCGTGAACTATCTCAGAAATGCTGATATTGAACGAGAAGGAACACCTTAGAATAAAAATGTAATAATTTCTATTCTGCTTTTCAAAGAGATCGTCGGAAAATTTTTAATTGATCGAGATTTAGGGATAGGCGATCGCTCCGTACTCGATATTCTAATAATTGACATTCCACTGCAATATAATTCTGCTTTAACAAATTACATCGACATTGAAATCTCTATAAATAATAGGCTGGAAGGAAATCCAGAAATTCTTTATTTATCGTAGCCATTCTGTTAATATTTGAAACGTTCTAGCTCTCAGACGATACTTTGTTTAAACGATCTCGGATTACAAACGCTTCAATGAAACACTGTTTTTAAGACGAGTAGCTTTTCTTCAAGTTCGTCACGCTCTCAATAATGAATCTTACGAGCTCATAGCGACGCACAGTTCTTCGAGTGTTTCTCCGCCTCGAATGCCTGCAGCAACGTATATACAAGCGTTAAGCTCGGTTTCCTTTCTACCTTTCCTTTGTTCTGCTTTACGTTTAAGTGCTCATATTAATATATCTCTATAACCTGAATTTTCTTGGAAACGAAGAAACGGGTTGGTTATTCCAACAAAGTTGTTTTATGTGAATAGGTGCACCTTGCAAAATTTTGGATTTCGTCAGTGAATTTCACTAAAGTGAAATATAGATTATTCGAAGTGTTATATGTACGTTGTATATCAACGTGCTGTTCCAAGCTAAAATTATAAATCGTAATCTTTCACTTTTATGAATTTACGATGGTTGCTATAGTGCCTGGGGCTTGAATCATTTCTTGTAAAATATACGAACGGAAGCTTGTTTCCGTCATACGCTAGTAATTTTACAAAAATACTTGGTTTCTGAATGTTTCTTAATCGCCGATATTTTTAATGTTCATCGTTGAAAATTAGAATATTTTTCGCTCTAACAATGGTATATGCATTATTTCATATAAAATTTTAATTTTAAAAAATACCTACATTATCTCTGAAATTTTCTTCAATTTTACTACGGACCTTACGAATAATCTAATATCTTAGTCGTAGTTGTAAATTAGAATTTTTGTTCGTAGCTTACGGTAACAGAAAGAAATCACGACACGTTGGTGAATCGACATCGCTAATTTCGTAGACGTTGCAGAAACATAATGGCTGATTTGAGGGAGCTGGTGAAGGCGTTGAGGAGAACCGTTGAATGAAACACGAGAGCTTCACGTGGGCGCTCGTGAGTTCAACAACAGCTGCGGACCATCCAGCAGCGTGTACATTGGTTCAGCCCTCGGTGGCTGAAATTGTTCAGCACGAAATTACCGAGCTCCGTTTCGTCGTTGGAACTTCCTGTTGCGGTGTAATGCCGCTATTTCCACCGAGTTTTGTTTGGCGTAGAAAAATTTGGTCTAGAAAAGTCGCGTGAAGCTTGTCACGATCCGATTTCTATCGTCATCGTAGATTAGCACGTTCGAAAGCAGGACAAATTTGACTCTTCGAAAAAAATATACAGTCGTTTCTTTCGTATCTTTCTTCCGTTTACGTCGTTAAGAAATTAGACAAAGTATTTTCCTTAATTATATTACGATGTTTTATCGATTATCATTGTTCCTTCTTTTCTTCTCATTGCTTTTATTTTCTCAAGAAATTAGGAAGGTTTATTGGAATACGCCGATATATCGTCATAAAAGACACGGACGTATTTTGATCTGCGGATCCATTGCGAGTGATGCGCGAAAGAATAGTTTAGTCTGAAAAATTATTGAAAACACACCGTAGAAAGTGAGTCAGCTTAGCCACAAGAAGTTTAGTTTTCACTTCCTAAAATTAAGCTAATAAATACGCTGAAAAAATTAAATAGTTTACTTAAGGAACACGAAGTATCCCGTTTCTCTTTATACATTGGTGCACTTGTTCTCACCGTTTAATCTTTTAAACAATTAGGGAGGAAACTCCAGCGGAATTGTTTCGCTTAAGTGCGATGTTTTGCCGATTATTATTCCTCGTTAAAGCGATGATCAGGGAATTCGTGTATGGCTAGATGGAAACTCAATGGTGTTCTCGATAGTTTGGGTTATCCGGTCGGTCATAGGGCAATAGTTGGGTTGAACCTCCGAGTTCTGTAGTTCGTGATCCGGGAATACAAGCCGCTCGTAAAGTTCCTTTGGTATCCCGCTAGCAGTTTCAAAGCCTTCGGCTTATACCAAGTGCCAAGCAAAGCATAAGATATAATCACGAAGAATCGACCAGAAGAAATGAAATGCAGCTGCATCCATTTTCCTGCACTTCGCTCCTTGATTCGCTACTTTATCTTCGTTGTATCGGTAAACGTAAAAATTTCATTTAGGTTCTATTCGCTAAGGAACAACGAAGATGGGTCTGGTGGTTGAAAGAACGGTCGAACGAAGAGGAACTTTTGTGCTCCTTCTCGCGTCCTGTTACTTATCGTTTGTCTTTGCCATAACGAATCCTTGAAAGGAACGTAAAGCAAACAGAAAAGAACGAAACGAGTGTACAATACGGAATCGCGAAGCTGTTATTGTGTCGGTTACTTTAATTCCGTCGGTGGATAAAAGTTTCAAAATAAAGAGTCTAGAAATAATGTCGACTTCGAAATTGGATATGCTGCAGCACGCGGCACGCTGCGTATCCTATCGCCTCGACTGCATACCCTTAATTACTCGCGCGGACGGTGTACTAATTAACAGAAACGCCGTTCTCTGTTCTAGGTGAGACGAGGACGTGAGGGCTGATCCGATGAATGGGGCTCAGCTCTGGCACAGGTATTGTCTAGAAATAATTTCGAAAGGCAGCTTTCCTCGTGGAGAGGTAGCGAGCCAATTTGTATATCGTGATTACAGCTTAAACTCAGTTCCTGGATATTAGATTCTTACATCGATATCCTTTCGTGCATCTATTTCGTCGTAGTTTGGAGAGTCGATGCAATTACGCTAGCAATATAGGTCGCATCACTCTCGAAACACATGTCACTTTTCCATTCGTTTCGTCTCCCTTGATGGTGATATATTATCACGCGAGAGACACTTGATTTTTAAATTTATATTCTTTATAATATAATATAATAATGCTCTTACCATTTAACTGGCACAAAATTTCCTGAAACTTCTGCCGTATGTTGCGTGTAGGTTGCTGTGTAAAAAATAATCATGCGCGAGGACTCAAAATTTTTATTCGGAGTGTCTTACTATTAGGGTGTACTACTATTGCACGTTAGCCGATCGCTACGCGAATTATACATTAACAACAACGTTACATTTACATAGCCACGTACACACCAGTTAATAAGTGTCGGGACACGTGCTGATTTCATATTCTGATCTAAATTATCAAGAAACCAATTGATCGATCAAAATTTTATTTCCATGCAAAGTTATGATTTAATACGATAGCAAGAATTTGTCAAAGCTATTCCCAAGCATTGTAGCAACGTAGTAACCATTTAACAATTATGCGTCGATCTCATAGTTTTTCGATTCTATCGAAATCCTGTTGAACAGATTTTACGTGAATTCGCTTCGTGGAACCGAACGTTTTTGTAAACAATTACGATGCCGTGCATCATAATTCATCGTATTCGTCGGAGTTGCCGCGGCCACGACAGATCAAGTCAATCTTGATGGAATTTCCTCGAAGATTCACGGATCGTGAAACAGTTAGAAACGGTAGACGCGGAATTCAAAGAGATTCCATTGGAGATTGCGACAGAGGCATACGTATCGAGTTTTGGTTTACGAACTAGTGGCACTAGCCAGTATTATTCTCTCCTACTTGAATACAATGGTCTGCACAACAGGGGTGAGAAACGTATTGGACAGTGGGAAGAAATATCAAATTACGGATGACACGTAGCTCTTGCCAAGTGGAACGAAAGTCAGGTTCATCGAATCGATCAAATACATATGTATGTGCATACATATGTATCAAGCAACGCGGTCGTTTGAAGTGATCCAAATCGTAATCATATTTCACCTTAATTCCATCGCGTCGCAGCTTTTCGAAATGTTTGTAAATTCAATCGATTTCCGTAATATAACGTTTTTAATGCGGCTTATTCATAACCCTTTGACGATGCGTTACTACACGTTCTCTTTGATCGGTTGGAATTTCCAATTTCTTTAATCCGATCGGGGTGAAAAACAAATAGACTGTAACAAAAACGTTCTATCTGCATTATTTCGGGAAAACGAGATGCGAGCCGAAAGGAAAGAAGGCTAGGTACGTTTGGCCCAAATCACTGCGAACGGTTCTAGCGTAAAACACCAAATAGAGGGATGGGGGTGAGGGTGGCGGGATTTAAATCTAATTTGCGATATATGTATAAGGATGGCGACGAGAATCTCTGTAAAAAGCGTGGCTCGATGCCTCTTTTTCCGAACGACGTCGTAAGAAGTGCACTTGGGCTGTTTTTTTATTAATGCGGAAGCAGCCTCAGACCCGAGGCGTTTCTAAACTCTCTTTAAATACACCAGCCTCAGGTTGGAAATATCTCGGGTTGGCATCTCTAAAACACGCTCTTGTAGCGGGGTGCCGTGACCAAGCGTGTACTTTGAAAAATTAAAAGACCGAAAGTTTGCGGTCGTTGCCGTAACTTTCGTATCGTATTGTCGTTTACATTAAACGGACTCGAGCTTCTGGCATATCTCGAGCACTTCGTCGCATTTACAACGCCGTCGAAAAAAGAGTCTTTCCCCATCGCACCTTCTCGATTGTCTTAGAAAATAAAAGAGTAGCGGAGAAAGCTTTTTACCTATGACGCTCCCTTTCTTCCTTCAGCTTCCTGTGTTCCCTCCGTCTCACGTTTTCCGTTCTCCTTGTTGTTTTCATTCTTTTGCCTCGGCTCTTTCTTCTTTCGTCGCGAAAAGCAAAGGCGTATAACGCGCGATACTCGAAGGAGTTACAGGGAGAAAAGGGTCTGGATGAAACAGAAAGAGAAGCACGAAGCGAAAAAAGCTGGAAAGGACGGGGGTACGTGGCTTATCTTGAACTCGACACGCTGAAAGCGTTTCTGCTGCTTTTACTGCGCCGCTAGACAAAGTTGAGTGGCAGTAACGTAGTACGTGCTATGGGCTTTCTCCCTTCCTGCGTTTCCTTCCAACCTTTCGGAAGACGCGACGATTCAAACTCACCGCTGAATACGAACCTAATTGGAATTGAAAGCCTCGTCCGTGATCCCGTCTTCTAGTGGCATGCGTAACGAGCGTTCTTCCTCGATGAACTGCCGCATTGATCGATACGTACGAAACGCACTATATGATCGTGCGTCAATGGAAAATCGGGTTCTTCGTATGCAAGGATACGCGTGATCGATCCATCAATAGCGTGGAGGAGGAAGAGTACTACAATGATAAAAATATTGGATTGCCGTTAGTTTTTCATTCGTATTAATCCCTTGGTACCGATACGAACTTCCTATCTCGTCTGATTTATGCGTTTATGTGCATCGTATGATACGTTTTTTAATTCAACAGTGTAGAATTCAAATATTATTGAAGTATTTCGAATATCATTTCACTTATACTAATGCATTTCGTGTTGGTTATATTATATTAAAAATTATATGATTATATTAAAAATATAATCTTTTCTATATTATCACTTCACCGGCAATTTTATAAAAATGGGCCATTCATTTTACACGACGTTCTTGTATTTCAATTTAAGATCGTTTATTAAGAGAATCGCTACAACCGAGACAGTACTCGATATCAATATCGATAAAAGTAAAGTGTACTTTTACGTGACCGATGCATGGTAAAGCGATATCACGAAGAAGATGTATTTTCAAGTGATTGGCGCGTAATATATTCACAGAGAAAGAGCTCGTCATTGTTCTATTATCTGAAAATTGTTACCCGAAAGTTTGCCACTTTGTAAGAGTCTCGCAGTCGCTGACATCGAGGGAGTTGGATATAAAATAAAGTAGTAAAATCTTTCTTTAACGGTAATATGATAATGATGGATCTCGAGCTTTCAGTGATACTCTCGACTCTTCAACGATCCCCAGAAGTCTCTCAATCGTATAGCAATCTCAAAGATTTCACACGCACAACACACATTCTTGCCACGTGCAACCAAATGCCCACGTGCAACTAAATCCCCACGTGCATCCTCTCAATCGCTTCTTATTTTAGCATAACTCACCATACACTAGCATAAATCGTTCCATCGTTAGTCATCTCGCACGAATTCTCAGCCTCTCGTAATTACGGATTGAAACATTTCTTACATAAGCGTTGTCGATATCTTCGAAGGGAAGAAGGCCTCCTTTTCTCAACAATAAGCGTGATAAGCGTGACAAGCCGATTAATTACGCAAGGACCATGTTTAAACGTAGGGCGCAGAGTCAGGAACAGACAAGCGGCAATAAGGACGAATAAGAACAGAAATTGCAGACTTGTCGTTTGAAACGATCGCGAAGGGAAGATTAATTAGCGAAGTATAACGCGGACTGATTTTCTTGATGGTTTCAATTATTCGGTCGCAGGCGGTCTCTCCTCATAGTCCCGTCAAACTGACGGAGAGTTCGAGAAGAATAGCTGAGAGAGGGCAAAGTTCACTCGTCGAACGGTTTCCGTGAGAAATCGAAGTCGATTCTCGAATAAACAACTGCTAGCCACCAACACAAATCCACTGTTGATTGCAGGCATTGTGTATTCCTGAATCGTGTCCTTCTATCTTGTTGAACGCTATTTAACTGAAAGGTAGTTATTGCCGTGGCTCGATAGGAAATCAAATCGGAAACTGACAGGTTTGTTTCGTTTTGATGTTTATTTTTCGGCAAATGCTACGAGCGCGTGCCTTCCGGCGTAGACGAGCGAGCAACTGTGAAGCGAAGCTCTGCAGCGGAATCTTTCTTCTCGTTTTATTGTAACCATTCGTTTGGCAGGAAACGCCGGTGAAACTTGAACAAACTCGAGCAAAAAACAGCCATCTCTTTTCACCGGAAATATTTCATAAGCCTAAATCTGTCCGGATCTTGCTTAAAACGCCTATTTATGCAATCCTGTAGCTGAGAGCCAGACTTATATAACTCTCTTTCTGTTTGGTCTCGATAAAACAGAAAAAAATACGGTATTCGCGTATTTCTTGTCGTAGAAATGTAGCGTAAACTGTATAAACACTGGCAGGTTTTCATAGCATAATATTTTACGATGTAATATAAAAATTCACATATTTATATTTATTTTGTGTGCATTCTCGTAACATTTCATCTCTTCTTGCTCCAATACCAGTACAAAATGCGTAAAACTTTCATTTTCCAAGCTTCACTGTTTTCGAAGTATGTTAACTGCGTCGCGCAATGTAATTAGAACTTTATTAATTTAATGTTAATTTAGCATTTAAATTCGTTTCTTTCTTGATTCTCGATTCGTTTGCCCCTCTACTTTCTATTTATTTTAACTACAGACATTCCAGTTAAATAGATGTCTGTTTTACCCTCTAAATTTTACAACGAGCACAAGCTTTACTTCGCATATTTTGTATACACATTTGTCTATAAATATCAAATTTCTCACGAACGTATAATTAACCGCGATTTACCAGCCGTTAATAGCTTGCAGAAAGTTTCAAAATTTTGCTAAAAACGTATGAATTTATATCTGCCAATGTTCTGCCAGTAAAATAATAATCTTGTAACTAAGAAGAACGCACTTTGAAAAGATTCGCAGAAAGAAGGTTCGAGGGAACGAGATTGTGAGAGAAACGCAAACTCCGTTATCGCCCCTTGTTCCTGTCACACTGGTAACGATATTCCTCATCCATCCGCATATTTCTTTCGGTGTACGTCGAAAAACACGTATTTCCTTTCGTGAAAGTTGAAAATAAAAGGGGAAAACCAATTGGGACAAGAGTGTGTGGCTTCGTAAAGTATTGCGGTTAAACTCGAAGTTGTCGCCGAAGGATAGAGGGTGAACTCGCGCACGATTTATTAAAGTCGCTGGGAAGATTTCCGCGATGTTAACTTGCCGAGTTTCTTCGTTTATGCTATACGGAAACAGCATGGTTCGCCTGATAGTTTCTCGAAACTTGGACGAGAAAGTTGCGCGTATTTACCAGCCGCGAATACGGTGGCGACTTTTGTGAAAGATCACGCGCGATTTCTGCTCATCCAGCGATGATCGTAGACGCGATTTTGTTTCACGTTCTTCGTGTTCGCGGTGAATCGCGAACTACGAAAACGGTTATTGGCACCGTTCCACTGCCTTTATATATTGTAGTAGATAATAAACTTTATTACTTAATAAAGATATTCATGCGTGACACGGTTTAGAGTATTTCTCGTAAAGATCGTGTTATGTTGGATCGATATGAGATAAAATTTGCTGAAATTCTGCATACTACCGACGATAAATTTAACGACGTGTAATAACAAGAAATTCCACAAAGTATCAATAACTTTGATATTTCTATTCCCGTTTATTAGATCGATCTCTGATTCTGTTCTGTGGAAAAGAAGAAAGTAACTTTATCTGAAATATGTATTACGAATATGATAATACTTTAATATTGAATACGATGTTCGTTGTTACTTATCATTGCCTTTAATTCATCTGACGATATATTTATTTCGTTGTACGAAGAAATCTTTTTTTTTTTATCCGATAACTTTGTCAAGCTCGTTGTAAATGTAATTTCTTTGTCAAACGAAACTGCGAAGGGCATCGTGAAACCTGCCATTTTTTCATCCAAATCTAGTATTCCAGTTTGTTTAAGAGGAAGTTCCATAAAGTGTTGGTTATCTATGCTGCACCTCGTTCGTAGTTACCTAAACGTCTAACGATGAATCGATAGTTTGTGGGTGACAGTTCTGGCTGTAATTTATAAAGTAGGCGTCGCCAGGCTGGAATAATTATAGGATGACTGTGACATTGCATGAACCGCGCAATCCGATGCAATCTGCGTCGTTGTACTTTTACTTTGTCGTTGAAAGAATCGTTTAAACGTGACTCGAAGATTTTCGGAAATTTCGAAGCAATTCCATCTATCTATATCGAGAAAGAGAAAGATAAAACGTAATATTTGTTAATTCTTTACTTCGATTCTTTCACGTAGAACGTTTCCATAACAAGATCACGATACATAAGAAAATACGAAAAGATGAACGATAAATCATTGGCGACGTGCCAAGCTCACTCCAAACCTATTTCTTTTACACCGAGAGTCGGTTTAATACCAATTATATGGAAATCATACCGCGACCATCGAATTTAATTATATTTCAGCCGCGTCGCGTTTTACGATCGGCCTGTTCGTAGAAAATCGACCGACGATACGCCCTCCAGAGTCATCGTCTTGTGCTTTACGACGTTTCGTTAACGTAGTCTGAATGTCTCGCCAGTCTGGCTCGTAACTTTTCAGTTTAGGTGCGTTGCCCCGTAGAAGATGGAAAAGGTTTTATGAAATGAAGCATCCTTGAAACTGGAATCATTAAGATCGACAAGAAATTTAAAGATATCCATGCACCTGTAGAAATGTTGCATATATTATACGTGTTACGAGATTTTAAAATAAAATAAATTTTATATACGACACACAACATTTTTTTTTATTTGGAGGTAGTTTACAATCAATTCTCATTGAGAATTATAAGTAAATTATTCTGGCGTGGTACTATAACGCGAGTAATAAATGATTATCGTATGTTTGATTTTAGCTGAATCTAATGTTTAAATCTGGAGAGTAATGTCTTTTTAGCCTGCGGATCTGATCCGTTGTGTTAAGTAATTGAGCAACTAGTGGATTTTTCTAGTTGTTAATTCTTATGTTATATCTATTACTGAATTTGGATATTTCTTCTTTAACCGTAGGTATCTTAAGGTCACGATTGTTTCGTTGGTTTCATACCAAGGTGTATCTATTAAGGATCTTGGAGTTTTTAATTGGAATCGTTGAAGAATTTCTATGTTGAAGTTACTCGTTGTTCCCCATAGTAACACACAACATGTATAAAATATGGATAATTCATAATGCGAATAAAAGTTTTCTCTGACAGAAATCCAAACACTTTCGTTAGCCACTGTAGATAACATTATTGCAACGTTATCGCATTTTGCTTTTGAAAATGATTGCATCGTCGATAGGTCAGTGCGCCGCTTTTATTTGACGATGGATTTATTGTCCCTGTAGAGGTACACGTGAAAACGTGACGTGACGTAAGTACATTTATGTATTTCACATCTATGTATTTGGTTCGGTCGTGTTTGTCTTTTACAGAATCCGTCTGAGAAAAGCTCATTAGCAGCGAGTAATTTGTTCCGTGATGAACTACGCGTAAAGTCTGACGATAATAGTAAACAGGAAGACGCGTTAGATCGTGGAAATTTAACGCGTTTTCGATTGCTCGACAAAGCTTACGAGATCGTAAAACGCCTCGGTTTTATGTTCCACTCGATTAATACTCGGTAGCGTGAATTTAACACGGTTGACACGATCAATCGTAGAGGATGATTTACGAGCAGCAAGAAAGCAAATCATTTCATTCGTTCGATTTACACGGTTGAATATTTTTACTTCTCTTGTAACTGTATTTGTGTGTATAACTACTGCTCAAAACTATGTGGACGTCTGCTCGTATTTTCAAATAAAACGCCATTTATTTACACAATTACAAATAGAAAAACCGAGGACGATTTTATTCTTTAATAATCCTTTGTCAAGCGTGACTCGACATCAGTTTATATCTCAGGAGTTCCTTTGTCGAGTCCCACTCGACCTTCTTTCAATCCCACCTTTTTTTATAAAACGTGTGAAAGAAATCCAGGATTGCATCCTGGAAATTGTTTCAAGGTGTATCATACACTTAAAAATTACAAAATACAACAATAGTGTGAATAAAACTGGTATTTAAGTAAATTTGTTTCTTCCTTTATTTATTTAAATTGGCTTATTTTTTAGTTCAAGTAAATTTCAAACAAAACACTTAAAGGCGTTGAGAGCTGCTGGTAACGAAATTGAAATAAAATTCGGAGTGCAAACGGTTAATAGTATCGTCATAGGAGTAGATTCTTCTCGCGTGATCAGATACTCGATGCATTGGTATCATTCGGACGTTTCTTCTGAACGAAGCGTTCGCGTATTTAATTTTTTATAATCGAAGATTTCTTTGGATTTTTAATTTAAGATATATTTCATGTATCTGTTGATTCCACAAGAAAACAATAAATGTTGCTTTAGATCGTACTATTAATTCATATGTTTCAGTAACATTCATACGTATCGTTAATACAAATCAGCCGTAGTATCCATATTATGAATAGAATTCGTATTCACAAGAGTTTCCCAGGGAATCGACGTTTCTTTCTTTAAAGATATCGAGCATGCATTGTCTACGAGGAAAACGTAAAGATAACATTGTTGCACGCAAACAAGTTTAGCGCATTGGGGATTCGTTGATGGCGGTACGAACCGGATATGGAATTTACGGATAACAACGTTGAACGTTTCTCGTATTCAAAGTTTCGTGTTTTTTACGATTTTCCTCGAGAGATTTCTCAAGGAGGATGCATCAGCAGGTTCTTTACTTTTCGTTTTTAAAACCGAGCAAACAACCCCTCCATGTTTCGTGAAAATTTCGAAGGAACGAAATATTAGTTTATCTTGCTCTTCGCCTCTGGCGACAATATTTTTATAATATCTACTATTTTAGGATTATTTTGTTAACATTTTCAATAGCAAGCAAGTTTTGGAAAATTGCATTTGAAGATAGACCGTTCCAAATTGACAATCTACAGTAAAATTATTATCCAGTAGAATAATTCAAATAGAATTGACTTGAATGAAGAGATTTTAATGCAAATGGAAAAATGTAACCGTATTTTTCCTGTATCATATAATAGACAATTTGTGCTGTATTTCGCCTATGTACACGGCTGTGATTGTACATGTATATACGGCTATACGTGTATACCACTAAAATGATCAAGTATAGGTGTCACTTCAGTAACAACAAAAATCGATAATAAAATATTTCTTTCGTTTCACCGTTCCGTACGACGACACGGATAGTCTTTCAAAATTTATCATTGGCGACTCTAATATCATCGTTGTTGTTCTATACCTGAGCACCTCTAATATCGACCTGCTGCCAGGTCCAGTCTCGTAATGTTAACTTACGTCCACTTCTGGATCGTTTTACGTTCTATCGTTTTTTCATAAAGCTTAGACACGTCGTTCGATATGAATATCCAAAACGGTTCGCATGAAATTAATATTCAGATCGAGGTCTAGCCATCCTTAGATTCGAGCGGGGTTTTAGCTTAACCGCGTCTAGCTACCATCTGAAATCCACTGGAATGCAAAAGGTGCGGCCGAATTCTCTGCGGAGTTATTAATTCTCGCGTTTCGATTCCGCCGCCGTGTCTGATGATGATTACACTGGAACTGTAATTGTCCTAGTAGCGACGGTAGAATCCATTTCGAGAGCGGTGTAAAAAAAGAATTTGACCTAGATAACGTAATTGATAGACGAGTCCCTACTTCAAATGAACGATATTTTCCATGCCCATTTTCCATATATATATTTGTTATCTTGAAAATAAAAATTTCGATCGTAAACGCGACAATAAAACAATTACACGCATCGGCAGTTCCAGTTTTTAGATAAATGTGTTTTCGATGAAAAAATGACTAACCGATACGAATAACTCAGCGTTCGCATATAAATGTAGACAAATAAATTGCAAAAAGTACTTCCTGCGTTGCTGACATCTCGAATTTCCTTCGTTTCTACCACGCACACGTGCGAATAGATAGTTGTACGTGCGAGTTCGTGCAATTTCCATCCCATACGATAAAGGTTACTCCGCTGCTGGCGAATACGGCCAGCAACTCGAGATGAAGATGTTGAATGCTTAAGATGGAGTTCACGAGACCTTCGGCTAAATAAGCCTGTCACTGCATCCTGAAGAATTACGACCTCCTTGTTAAGCCACTGGCTTGCGACCTTATCGTTTACCCATCGTCTATAATGCTCTTGTTACGACCCTTAATATGTAACCAGAATATGGACCAGGGGAGATAAAATATCACGAGAAAATATTTTCTACTTTAAAGATGAGCGAAAATCAAAATAAAAGAGGAAGGTGAACATTTTGGAATTAAAAGAATTACAAATTTGGTTATTAACATCTGATGATTACACACCCGCTGGGAAGTTTGAAAATATTTTTTGTTTGTAACAAAACTTTAGTATTTAATGTACGTATATCATAAATTTGAAATTTCATGCATTTCCGAATAAAATTCTTGACGTACCAGCACATTCTACCTTCTCTTTCGTATAAGCTACTAAGTTAAAATGATATTCCATCGACTATTTCAATGTTAATCTAACTTCTCTTAGTTTTGAATTTCGAATCTATTTTTGTCCGATAGTGTTAATAATCGTAAGTGCGTTACCATTTCCTTTATACTTGGTACGTCTCTTGCAATTTTTTGATAGAACCACAAACAATCTATATTTATACAGAATACCCTGAAATATCTGGAAAATATCTATATGATCGATTCTAAACATAAAAACAAATGAGGGAACTTCATGATTTATTGACCCGGGACACTTGCTAGTGTACATTCAGCGTAAAATAAAATTATTTATAACTCGAAGAATAACTCTCGTGTGACACATTTGTATATAAATCTTCTTTATTATCTCGATCTATAGGATCGTATCTTATAAATTTTCCCCGCTTTTGTTTAACATTCCGTATAACATTTCTTTCCTCCTATTCATAAAATATCCTGACAAAACTTGACCTAAAAATACTAGAACAGTTCATATAGTTGGTGGCCTCCTTCGAAGCGATCTCAAGAACTTTCAATCTCTTCCACCGATACGCTGAATATTCCATTTGCTAAACGTGATGGTCGATTCGACGACTCTCACCGTTTCTTGAAAATTCAATCTTATAGACTTGGTATCGATGATTCGAAGCGCATTCGAAGTCTATTTGTCCGAATAGTAATAAACATAGTCGATGGACGATGGATGGTCCAGATGGAAACTATACCTCGGGGAAATTCTCGACCGCTCGAGCCACCGAATACGTCGATTCATCGAATTGTTCATAGGCGAAAAATTCGTTTCCAAGCGATAAATATCGCTGCGATTTTCCAAGGTGTACGTTCCACTGGCTGCAACACTTATCGAACGAACCGGACGATCGTCTCGGTAATGTTTGATTTATGGCAAAGAATCCAGCTGTACGCGCGGTATCTCGGCACGAAGCTGCGTTTCCCTATTGTTGCGATTCCATTGTATAGTTTATATTACGTCTCTGTCCATTCTTCATCGTGCCACTATCGTTTACTTTTATCCCTCGTTTTTTCTTCACTGACAAAAGATTTTATTTTCTGAGAACACTGATTGAAGGGAAACTTCGTTTACTCTTATTTATTTGTCTAACCATTTAATTTAAACCTTTGGTGCTCCCGGTGAGAATAAACAGAGCGCAATAACGTGGCATGCAGTTTATTTTTGAAATTACGATTAGTTATAATTGTAATACGTTGACGACATTTACTAACACTTTTATTTATGTATTGCGCGCGTGTGTGTTATATAAATCTTGAAATCTCTGCGTTGCACTATGTAACGAAGCACGACTATCATAATTATGTCGATAGAATTTCAAAATAAATCTGAAAATGTATATACAAGCTGCAACATATTCACTGCGTATATATATGCTTGTATTTATAAAAAATTAACATACAGCAGGGGCGATCGTCTTAAACATACGGCGAGTGTTAAAAATAATACGATTAATTCCAACTTTACGAGTCACCTACGATCTAACAACGATAACAGTTGGGAGTTGATGTTGAGACGATTTGTGGGTTGTTAGCGGATGCTGAAATCAGATCTTGGCGAATGTCTGTTAAACTAAGTTCAAGAGAATGCACATTACTTTGATAAAACGAAGGAAAAGATTATACGATGCAAAGTATGGCACAAAGAAAATTCCAAAGATGCAGCGACATGATAAATCAAGATTCGAGATTATTAACGTTCCGGTTACGTTTGTTATTCGGTTGATCTTATCCAGAGGACCCGGTAAAGAGACGTTCGGTAGGTTTGGCTCGTTTCTCTTCGTTTTCGTGTCTCTTTCAGAAATACCTTTCACGGTGTCCATTTTCGGCTACTATTTTCTTCGGGTAGGACGTATTTCATGTGTCAACGCGAAAAGAAAGAGAAATGTTCTTTGTCAACTGCAGCCACAGAAAATCTCAGCTTGGAAGGATAGAATCTTGGGATATTCAATAAACGTTCGTTTATTGAATATATTCTGGGCGCTTGTAAATCGTCTGGCATCGTAATATGCCGAAATGGTCTTTATCGTGAATCGTCCTGCGAAAAAATGTCGTAAACGTGTTATATCGTTTATATCATCGATAGAATAATAGCCGCGTAGATTTCTGTTTGAGTGGATGAATTGTTGCGGTAGCGCCAAATATTCAGCTGTAACACACAAGCTCTCTTACACAATAACTTGCCGATCGATAATATCGGTGAATTGATAAAACGAAAATTCTAGGCTATAATCTTTTATTTTACAATGTTCGAAATTGTATTTATACGTTTTATAATTTTACGTTGAACGGGAGAATCAGTTGGCTCGCAATTTGTAAAACGCATTGCACGCGTGAAATTTTATTTGTTTGATTACCGAGCTTGTTATTGTATTATACCGATAACTTACAATTTGCGAGTTGTAAATTTTCACTAATTATTAAACTGTGGACGTTTACGCGCGTTAAATATGCAACAGGTATTTATGCACGAAAAGTGACAAATACGCATAAAAAATATGCAAACGACGTCAGCAACATGTTCGATATACAAATTATAAGTCGAACAATACCATGTCGAATATTATCTATGATAAAATCTTTCTTTTGCGAAAACTTTTGCAAGTACCTCGGGTAGGACAATATAATGGAACAAAGGTAGAAACCGTAATGACGAAGCAAATGAACCTGGCGGTGGTTCAAGCGTAAACGCTTCCCTCTTCGATTTTAAGACGATCGAAATTCGAAGGATATTTTAATTGCGATCGAATAACGACTACAGGATTTCACGGCACTCGGGACCGTGGTGAAAAGCTTTACACGCAGTAAACCGCATTTCTGCGAGTTCTCGTCGGCACTATCATTCGATCTATCGACACGCTCGTTCGAAAAGCTGTCCGATAACAAACGTTACTGGGAAGAACAAAAGATCGAACGAAGCGTAGGACGTGACGACCATACTCTTCCTGTAGCAATAATTGTACCTTGATATACGGTATGACCCAATTAATGGCGAAAAAATTGCAGTCAGAGGCAATAGTATGGCAGCGAATGATATACCAGTATATCGAGTTTCTCATGACCATCGCGATGTGAAATAAATATCAGCACTATCAGTTGCCTCTGATATCCTACAATTTTCGTCTGAAATATTCCCCCATACCTTTCGTATCTTCCGAGACATTCGATCGTTTCTATTTATTTCTTTCGTGAGATCTTTAGTTTATTTATCTATTTATTTATTTTTTTTTTGGAACAATAGACGCGATAATGTAATATTGGATCGTTCTAAACTTCGTAACATTTATAGCAGTCGATGTATTTAATAGTCGTGTCGTTTTTATCCTAATCGTGTATAAGATATTTAAACACGCATTGCAGGTTTCTACCAAATTTTGCGAAAACGAAAAGTTCTGCTAGTAGTCGCTTTAACTTGTTCGACATTTTCACCGTTAAATGTAAACTAGTGGATGTCACTGTGTAAGAAATCGCAAGAAACAAATCTCGAGGGGAATTTATTCGATTTCGGTAGCGCTATAAATCTCGATGTTCCGACATTCGGTAAGTTCTCAAACAGTGGAAAGATCGGAGGTAATAAATCCCTTAAATGTTTCACCTATCAGTTCCTTGCTTTTGTACCGATTTTCTGTCACCGTTATCGGCATGTTCATTTTCTTGAAAATGTTGTCGGACCGTGCATGATTAATGAGAAAAGTTCACATCCTGTCAATCGTCAACAGTCGTCCTCGGAGTAAGATAATGTTCGTCCCCTTGTTATCCATCGAACGTACAACATTTAGCAGATAAAACTGACAAAGAATCGTTATTGTCGCTCGATCGATCGTTAAACTCCAACGTATGCTATCGTCAATTTCGCGCTGGATGCTCCATTACGATTCGACCTTCTTTACTCTCCGCTTTTCACGATCGGTAACTCGCAATTAAGGATAATCGATCGTCGAACTGGCTTGCAGTTTGTTCGCTAGCGAGTATATCGCGTTCGAACACAGCCCAAGTGAAGAGGAGGCTGGAAGTAGAAGCTTCGTTATACACATCGTGTAATGCTGATGTTTAATTAATCATCGATCCAATGAGATTTAATAACTGATACTCGTCAAGAGGATTTAGCTGAGAAATTATTAGTTCAAGCACCGCTAAATCCATAATTGGCGCGCGTTTAATATTTCATTTAATCGTCTCAGCGCTGCTTTCACCGACGTTCCGCGGGTAATTTTTCACAGTTATCACGGAGACAGCCGAGACAGATAATAGCCAGCTGCTGTATCTACGATCACGGTAATGAGGGTCGTCGGTGATTAATTTTTAAACGACATAATAGCCCTCACTTCCGATACAAACCATCTCATCCGTTGCTACTTCAACTCGCTGGAAGACAGAAAACGAAAATGAGACGCATACTTTCATCCAACGTTGGCGTTGATGCGACATATCATCTATCATTTCTTTTTCGGTTAATTTACGTTGCGGAATTACGCTTTCCACCATCGTAGTTATAAATGAGAATCTCAAAGGTGTGCTTAACATTTTTCTCTTTTTTCTTCTGTCACTATTTCTTCTTCCACCTGAACGATACGATTTTATGATGTTTGAAGGAACTGAAGCATCTTACAGCAATATGATATATTTTCCCTTTATTTGGGGAAACTGTTTTTTCCCATTCGTGGATTTTTATGGAATATCTTTTATTTTAATGTATTTTCTGTAGCTTAATAAGATAATATGTAAACCATGTATCTAGAATCTACGTATAACGTTTATACATTACTTGACTGACTGATCCTTAATGAGTTAACTCGTTCTTATACGATATAATTACACACACAGAACAATTAGATCGATGTCTCGATGATTCGAGAGAAATCTAGCAAAGTGACAAACGATGTGGAAATCGGGCTTACTGGGTGGATTAGCTTGTTCGGTATTTTCGCGAAGGGCTGTACAGGACCAGACGAGAAGATACGGTCCTAATCCAAGGAAACGACGAGACTCTCTTGGTTAACGGGCATGGAAACGATTTCTTATTGCCGAAACCGGTGGAAAATCCTTACGGAATTATTCTCACATAATACCCTGTCAGGGCGGAGCACTATTCAACGTAATCGTTGACTTTCCACCGAAAAATACTCGATTACCATTATTTCAGGAATAACAGAAAAATTATAGACAGAGTACTATCAATGAATTTTTTAATCGTTTGAGCAGCAAGCAGTTTTTGGAAACGTGTTTAGAATATTGCAAACTAGAATATTGAAAGAACGATATTGATCTTTCTTGTCTTAGTTTATCGGCTATTTGTTGTACTTGAAAAAGAGACAAAAACGTTCACAATTCATAGCGTTAAGATTCCACGAAACAACATAATATATTTTGCATCTAAATGACAACAATTCGTAGCCTCTGTGACATTCGTCGTTCGCGATCCTCGAGTCCGTGTCAGACAGTACAACCGGCACATGTCAGTCACCTTATCGCGGCCAATTTTGTTGTATACATTTTATCGCTGTCTCTTCCCCATTGTCGATTCGTGAAAAGAAACGCGTCGAATTTTTCAAGATGTGTCCGTCGTGTATAAAAAAGTTAGCTGCAGGTGGAAAAGGAATTTCAAAGACGCGATCGCGAGGTAAATATTTCGTCGAATCAACGTAGGAACGTGCCGTGTCGATATTCCTTTGCTTTACATCTTCGTTTCCCATTTTATTTACGAAAGATACGTATTTGCAAGAATTCTGCTCCGTTTTCCATAAATTCGCGTTCTGTCGTCTACGATGAAATCCTCTCCTCAAAGATAATTTCGAAGATAGTTAAATCTACGATTTACTAATGTCTATCGAGATAACGAAATTATTTTACAAATTAACACGCTCGCCGTGGATCGTATTATTTTTCATAAAAACGGGTAAAGAAATACAAATAAAAACAAGACGCGATAAATTTATGTTTGTCGATTTTCTATTTTCTGCATCGCTCGATAACTAAAAGATGACTGAAAGATGTCTCTATAGACATGTAGGATATTTATACAAACGCAAAACCCAAAGCCAGAGAAAGAACAATATTTGACTTAATTAGAATAGAGTGCAATATTTGTATAGAGAGCACACAGACATTTTTTACACAGTGTTTTTAATTTTGAAATTGCGATTCTTTGAAAAGTCGTAACCACACGACCAAGCAAATATATCACGTTATACCTTCATGGTTTGTACGACGGTACTAATTTAAAAAAAATATCCATTTTATTCATTCTACGAAGAAACGAAACTAACGAGTCGATCAGGATTCCTAGGAACCTTCGGAACTTTGACACGCTCGATTTAGCCGAAAGCCAAAGCTGATCGATGCTCCGGATACGATACTCGGAGCTTTAAAGCGAGGGATAAAACCGTGTATCGATTGGCGGTGGCTTCTTTCGGCCACAGAACAGGAAGCTTCTTTTTCCAAGAGACAGCGCTCCTTCACTGTGCACGAGCCAGTCAGGAATTTCGCACGGCGGTGCACGACTTCGAAATTCCTTTCTGCCGGCTTCTATTTCCTACCGGTGCTGGCTCTGAATAAACTCAGTTTACCTTCAGAACCCGAGGGATATGTTTTGTTTGAAAGAAACGTTTGCCGAACAAGAACCGCCCGATGGAAAATTTTCTTTCTTCTCTTTACGTTCTTGCCGGTGTTAACGAGATACGAGATGCAGCGTGATTCAATTGCAGCAAGTAACGATGTATTTTACGCCCTCGAAACGGTCACAAACATTTCAAACGTTTACACGCGTATTTATCGCTGCTAGTTTCTCTGTTCGCGAATCCGATGATTACAATAAATCTGTTTACAATTGTATCGGATAAACAGTTTGAGTAAAAAATAAACATCCGCGGGGCTTGCCCACAAGGTCGGGTCGGATCGGGGTAATAAAACGAGGAGAAAAACGATCGAGCATGATGAAAAATATTTGACTATCGGCGAAAATCGGTGCCGCCATTAGGAAACCGATAAATTTTCTTCTCCTCGTAGAATTCTATCGCATGGTAAAAGCATTTCCCCTATTCCATCCATTTGCCTTCTCATCGAGAGGATATTCCATCGAACGTAGTCCATTAACAGGGAAATATAAAAAAAAAAAAAAGGTTTCTGCGCAGCCAATCACGCGTTGATGTGATTTCTATCGCGGAGAAACGAGATGGGGAAGGTGTTTTTGCTCGTGGCGATTCACACGAATCGTTTGATACGATCGTCGATGTTTAACCCCCGTTGTTCTTTCTGTTTCAGTTTTCCACCGAGGGAAATCATGACAGGAACATACCGACGATCGGTGAGTACGCACAGTACATCAGATCCTTTTCATACGTTGCTCGCATTAGTTGTTGTTTACCGGACCTCCCTATAACGTTCTATATACGTTTCGCGTTATACGGTTCCCAAAACGGAAAAAATAAACTGGATTATTTGTTGAAGTAATACGATTAATTCCATATGAAAATAAGTATCATGGAATATGCGAAGTCTTCCATATCGTATAAAGATTAATACATAAATTACAGTAAGTTACCGTCGTAAACGAGTAACACGAGTACGCCACGATAGAAAACGATTATAATGTAACACGACACTCAGTTTGGAAATATACGCTTAAGACGAAGTACACCGAATTCAGGTATTCTCTAGAAATTATGATTTCCCAAACAATTGAGAAGGATATACGTTTGCATGTTAAATGTGAGTGAGGCCCGAGACAAAGTGCTGGAGGCAAACGCAGTAAAAAGTGACAAATACCGCTCTTGACATATTTGGCATTCTTCGGCTTTCAGTCGTGTTATTAGTACACCGCGTTTCGTTTCGACGTTCACCTCTTCAGAGTAGGCTCGAAATGGCCCATTCTTAACGAAACGTAACGCACTAGTAACACGATTCACATCCGAGAAATGACAAACGCGTCGCCTAATTATCATCAAGATGTAAAATCTACAATACCGCTGTTGTTTGTTTATCTCGCAACAATATGCTTCTGTATAGAGGCCGTTTAGGTAATTCTTAAATCGCATTATACGCCGATCGGAGTATGAATTTTTCCATCGTCTTATACGACGCCATATTACGCTTATCTGGGTCTTTCGCATACGTACCCTTACTGCAACACTTCTCGACCTCTCGACAGCACCGGGCACGGTGGTTTTCTCGTGGACTTTGTTTCACGTTGCGTGTTTGGTGGCCGCGTTGCATTGATTTTTCCCTTAGTTCGTACACCCTCAGCGATCCCTAGTAAATTCGCACGATGCACTCGGGGAACGCCCACTAGCGCGAGGCTGCACTGTGATGTCGACCGTGCAAACGTTTTATCGTCCGAAGGAGTTCGAACACGCGCGTATATACATAGACGAGTCTCCTGGAGCGTTGGCTCGATTGTATTCGTGTGTCCATAAATTACAACGATCGACGGAAGACCGAGGTAAAAAATCGTGGCACGTTCATCCTCTCGTGTTGCATTTACATTTGCATCTGAGACCCATTGTACGGTTCCCACCATTTGGCCAAATTATCGTTGGAAATTGGGTAGGGGAACGAGGGCGCTAAGAAGTCGACGCGAATTACCTGTCGGCACGAACGATCGTCTGAAAATATTATCAGAATATTTCGACCGGTGCTGTTTCGCCGATTCAGTTTCCTCCGACGGGTAATCTCGATCGACTTGGACGCCGACGTGGCGAAGAGCGGGAAAAATGATTAATGAAAACCAGCCTTTCAGATGCAACGTTGCAACGATTCGAAAGCCTTCCACGAACTAGCCCTTATCTCCGGAAGCCAGGTCATTGCCTGAGGTCACGCAGCTTTCGAATTTTCGACCGACGAATCGCGTACTCTGGCAATTTCGTCCTGTTATCGTACGAACCTATTCATTTACTCAGGACGCTCGAGGTAAATCTTCGAGCGAGCGTGGAGCAACCAACACTTTTTAACCGAAATCTAGTTCTCTCGTAAAACAGTCATAGAAATTAACAATAGAATCTTCCACTATATTCCATTTTGAATTCTCTTACTTATGCAGTACAAGCGAAGCTGATGAGAATCGCTTAAATGTTTGGAATATCCCTCTACTATTTACCTAACCTGCCGTTTCGTCCTTCTCTCTCTTTCTCTCTTTCTCTCTCTCTATCAGCGTTGCGTTTAAATACAATTTCAACGCACCTCTGAAGACTCTGAACGTAGTGTGTGACTATGTATCGGGGGCAAAGATTAGAGAGACTCGAGGAGAATATCGAGGCTGGAACCACGTCGGAAGAGACATGAATATTTGGAAGTTTGTGCGAGAATTCGCGGAGCACGGCATCGTATGAATTTTCAACAGTGAAAAACATTGCATATTCGATTAGAGACGGGGTAGATCGATAGGTTGGCACGGCGCGGCCGGCACAGTCACGCCGTGTGTATTTGATACACGCCGTTGATCAGAATGAACGATCGTTTCGACAAGAGAAATGGTCGCAACGTCTTACGATAATATTTACGGCACAGCATACAACATATGGAATGGTCGATCTTGCGCCCGGTTTAAAGAATGCTTGCCCAGGAAATATTTCGACATGATGATTCTTCTGTCTGTGAAAATAATCGTGCATATTCTTTTTAAACGAACCGACCGCGGTTTTCATCTATTATTAAACGTTATTTATTAGAGGATGCAAACCATTTTACGTCAACGAAACAACGTTTTAATTGTTTGCCGCAGAATTTAACGACAATCGCTTTATCCCTCGCCACGCCCTTGCTATTCTCGCGTCATTTGTTTTCTATCTGCGCGTAGCTCCGAGCGTCGATATGATTTTCCCAACGTCGCCATATAAAAGAAAAAGCAGAACGTGAGGGATATACAGTGACTCGGTTGTAGACGCCTTTTACGAATATATTATCTGTGCTATAGGAGACTCGATTGTCACGATCGTATTGGTAAGGTTTCAAACGAATTCTTATGCAAGTTTTGTGAAAAACAGAGATATGCTCGTCGAGACAAACGATATTTTCACGAATTTAACATCACGAACGTAATATCATTAAAAGCAGTATTTGGAAAATTTTGTTTCAATGAAACTCATGTCAAGCTTTTAAACCAAATATAAAAACAATTTCAGTAATGTAATATTATTCGATATACCGAAACCTGTAAATACGACTCATTATCTTCTCTCCCTTTAATCTTCATATATTAGGTTGTCCGAAAAATGTTTTTTATTTCCTGATAAAACGAAAGGAACTTTTCGGACAACCTAATACATCGTCGGATCGTTTCAGATTTTTATCAACATAATCACGACAGCCTCGTTACAATGTTAACAAAATGCCACAATAGCACGAACTATGTACACAGAAACGTATTCTATAATAAGTGTCCAAATGCTTTCGTGAGTTGGTGTATCTATAGTTGGAACGTTCGATGTTACTTCGGGCAGTCCGAAACTTTACCAGGGACGGTAACTGAAAAAAGAAACGGGGACAAAGGAAGAAGGTTCAACGATGACAAAGCACGAAGAAGAGCATCCTGAACGCGAAGTTTCGTCGGTGATTTAATTTGGTCGCAGCAGAACGTCGGAAACTGAAATGCAACGGGAAAAAAAGAAGAATATAATCTAGTTGGTTTCCGGGGAATTTCGTTGGCCTGTTAGTAGCCAATACCGAGCTACTACCTCGGAGACTTCGATCACCGAGGGCTGGTTAGCGTTACGAACGGCGGAAGACGTTTAAGGGTGTTGAACTCTAGAAAATATACAAAAACGAAGAACATTGGGGCGCTGGGTTTGAAAACAGTGTTGCTCGAAGACACGGTTGGGTCACCTACAGCGCAGAGGATACAGATTCATGGAAAAGCATTGCGTAACTTGTTTATTTATGCATTCGTCTCTTGCGAGCTTGCCGCTCGATAGGAATAATCGTTTGGTAGACAGTCGACGGTTGTTTTCAAAGAATTTCGGCTTTTTGCTTTGTAGGATTCTGTTCCAGTCTAAAGTACAAAACATGTTCTTTCATATTGCTACTTAACTCAATAGAAGTATGTCAACGTAGACGTGTGAAAGTTTGCGAATATATAAAAATAGGTGTTATATTGACAGATACTTTGTTGAGTAAGTCATACGTTTTTTGGCGATTTAGAATAACTTACGACTCTGCCTGTCACCGTGTGCTTACCTTATTTTTTTGCAGCGTTTCACAGTCTGACGAGAACAATCAGTGATTATAGATGGGGTTTTTGTGTAACTGAAATGGAAACAGTATACTTAGCATATAGTGTCGTAAACAATTCGGAATGCTAATAGCGCGAGGGTCATCGCAGAAAAAATACGTAACATTATCAAGGAACAAGCGTTTGATTACCAAGGATGAAAATTCAGTAACAATCGTGAACAGGATGTTATTCGAATATCTTTTTTACGAACACAATTAAATTCTTTTTGCATCAAGAATTAATTGCAGAAAAAATGGGAGCAAATGATAATATATCTAATAATGTAGGATATCGTTTAAACAAAATTATTCCGCGACTTTTTCGGAGGACAAATTAAGTGTACGAATGGATTCTGGAAATATTTTATTCAGAAGAAACAAGTCGGGATAAAATTTCGAATATTCGTAGTAATCGTTCTAATTCGAAGACCAAATCGCTGTGAGCTATAAAAATACGTGCGAAACCCGGCACGGTTTCGCAAGTCGCAACTTTGAAATCAGAAAACACGTATCCCAGAATTTAACGGCTGCGATCAATTAGAAAACGTAGTAGAGGGTTTTAGTCAGTCGATTACTCGATAATCGATTTTTAGCTCATGGTTGTATTTCGAATTCCATGCTCGCAGTTCCAGCAGTTCGCTTGGACAAACTTTCGCGAACAGCCTTACGATAAACGAAATTGTGTAGACGTACCGAAGAATATATCAGGCAAACGTAACGCGCGGACGAACGCTGTAGCACGACGGATCGATCTCAACAAACGGAATTCGAAATTCCCAACGCAGCTGCCTTTCGAAATACGATAAGATCGCGAAGCATTCTTTGGATAAATAAATTGAGAGTTAAAGCGGATAAGAATTCCTGTATATTTAGTTGGAACTTTCCATAAATCGTCGCTATATGTTTCCGATGCTCGCAAAAATATCTCGAACACTTGTAGAAACCTTTTATAATATAGACACGACACGCGCAATTATATTTATATGAAAAAATGAAATTTTTCTATGATGCGCGTGCAAATATAATATCTTGGCGAACCATTGTATACTCGGCGGTTGATTTGGTAAATTAATGGCTCGCGAAATACATATATATACGAGAATATCAGTGAAACGGAACAGTGGGCTAGCGTGCAGCCTAATTTGCTGCTAACGGACGCCATCGATTTTGTTAAACTACCGTTTCGAGGGAAATAAACCGTAATTGCTAACGTATCTAAATGTACTGCTGTCGATTACTTCATTATCTCGTTGGAAAATATTGAAACGAACGAAATTGGATAAAAAACGCGATGACATGACTGATCACCGTGATAGATCATCTGAGTAGTCTGGTACAATACACAGATAATGAAATTGGTAATCGTAAGTCGCACAACAGCTGCAAACCTACCCATAGGCTTATTAGTTAATTGCCGAATGATTATCACTTCGCGAGCCACGTAATGGCGTTGCCGCTCGATTAATCCTAATTAACGGTAACAGCTTGCGTGGGATAGTCTGACCACATTTCTCTTGCCTTCTCGTGAAATAATCCCAAGGTTTTAATTGCACGCGAAGCTAGTCGCGCGTTCGGTGAAAACACTGTTCCAACGAATTATACATCTTCGACTAAAAGAGAGAGAGAGAGAAAGAAAGAGAGAGAGACAGAGAGTTCCTTTTTTTCTACCCGCCACATTGCTGGTCCTGGTATTCTCGTCTACCGTCGCATCTACGCGGAGAGTGTGCAGATTTTTAGCGATGCGTCGCGAAACGTGACGACTCGGTTAACCAAATTCACCGCAGCATCTAATTAAACTTTCAACTTAAGTGGTTGGAATCCTGCCAGTTACTTTACTTCTAGCAACGTTGCGAGACGCGTATGCGTGAATTGTCAGTGAGTTTCGAATTCGCAAAGCGATTCGATCAATATTGGGAAATGAAAGCTTAATACTTGTCGACGAAAGTCATAGGTTTACGCCAAAGCGAGAACGAGACGCGTTAATTATTTCAATCCTATAGCCAACATTGTGTGGCGCGTGTTACTCAATCATCAAATTGTGATCAATCACAACAAGCAGAAGCTTAATATCTACCGAGGAAAATCACCGGTTCTATCGTCAAAGCGAGAAAGAGACGCGGCTATGTAAATGTAATTAAAACCACTTTACGGACCTTCGTTAGCAAGATGTCGCGTAAAAAATCACTGTTTCTTTTATCCATCCTCGTGTACTAGAACACGATCGTGTTGGAGCATCCGGAAACGTGACGTCGCACCCGGAAAACTTCGAAGTTCGTATTTTAATTCGAAGTTTTCGTAGTCAGTTTTTAAATCGTTTTGTCCTATGACCTCTTTAAATACCCGGACATCGTCCAAGCGGTAACTTTTTCCACGAAAAGATCGGTTTTTCGTGAAATTAAATTGCAAACTGTGCGACTGTTTGCGCGTGATTAAGAAACAGTTTAAGATTTTTAAATGGCAAACATCAATTTAGTTGGGCAATGACGAGTTGTATAGTTTTATCTGTATATAGTATTCTATTCATAATTATTCGAAAGATACACTTTTTATTTATTGAAGGTGTAGATGATAAAACACCATTAACCTACAATAAAATAACGAAGAAATGAAGAAAGATCGTGTACTTTAGATCCAAGAGGAAAAGATATCAGAAACAAAAAAATGCACAGCGAGAAGAGAATTATGATATAAAAATAAATGATAAAAAATAAATAAAGTAAATACCAAAATGACTTTCGCAAATACATATACGTACGATATCGAATTCCGATAATTTCAAAAAATACCGATAGTAGCTGCAAATTAACTTCATGAGTATAAATCATATTCTCATACAAAACTGTGCTTGTTGACCTGTCAATGTACACAATGTATTTTATTGCTTAGCACTGCAGTAACAAGACAAATAGCCTTTCCGAGCTTTATGTCTTTTGTTTTTCCAGATAAAAATAATTTATAACTAAATTTGACGATTTACAAATTAAATAAGGAATTTTCCTTATTGTTGGCACATACGATTCTTCGTTACAACAGTGAATACCGATATGATTGTGACTAGAAATCATCAATTCTTGTTATCGCTATGAACGATTGTGTATGATTTATGAACGTATATAATCCACGCAAAAGACAAATACGCTAATGATGGTTACTAATGGTGGAAAACGTTTCGCAAACACAATCGGTTTATAACATCGTTGTCGTCGCGATTTTTCTTTCACACAAAGGTAGCTCGAATTTCAAAAAGGGATCTCTGCGGTCGCCATCGCGATATATCGTTTACTTTATTTTTCTCTAGTCCATTTTTGGCCGCGTTGGAAGATGAAGAGATACGTAAAAGTTCTTGTTTCTCTGTAGTTTCTGAGCAAACAGCACCGAGCTACACGCGATCTACAACCAAAGCTCTTAGGAATTTCCGTAATTGAAGCAAGTGCCTGTAATTTCTAATAATACAATGTACGCATAACCATTTCTCGTAACAGTGAGTTAGTTAGTCCGTTGTTGATTCCCCGATGAGTTACAAAACTTTTGCTTCTCGCCTTTTATCCTTTCGTTCTTTCATTACCACCTAATATAATAATAATAAACCGATATATAATTTAACTTATTCCTTAGCGTAACAATAGCAAACTGACACTATAAATGAACATCGATATTATAATATATACATAACAATAATATTTTATAACGATATAACAGAAATCATTCTAAATAATTTTCATCATTCTAAATAAATCGTTGCATTTCGATTTATTCGTGATTATGCAATCGAAGTCGATTTTGTCAGAAATAATCAAATACCCCGGTACTTTCGAGCGGTAGTATATCCATTTCGTGTGATATGATATATTGTAATATAATGTACTGTAATGTAATATGCAAATTATTGAATTAATGTCGAGTGACTTTGAATTTGGAGTAATAACATACAACGTGGTGGACATCTTGACGCGACGTCGAACGATTTCGTCGCGCTTGCTCGTGCCAAATCGGAAATAATAACGATTAATCGGGGTCGTTCTCCAGGCAGGTGAAATATGCGAGCACGAAGGTCTCCGCTTCGTTGACGTGGAATATATATCCCGAGGGAATTATGCTTCGGGAACGTCTGCAATTATTACGCCGTGCGAAACATCGCAGCAACTGAGAACGACCGACAGCGGAAAATTCGTGATGCGGTTTGAGTTGAAATTCGGTTTAACTCGTCGCTTTAACAGCGAAAGAAGTAGCTGAAATTCCGTTACATTAAATTGAGTTCTGGGAAATGTTCACAACGGAAAAATCTGCCGCGCTACTCTATAAATTTTTATCAAACATCGAACGACGCTTTTTAAAATCGACAGGAGGGATTGGATTAAATCTTTATTTTCGTGATGTTGATGGATACGCGAATTTTTTAGTCTTGTATTCTTGAATGGCTTTGCTGTTCACTTTCACGTAAATCGATAGTATCGATACAGTGTAATATCTCTAATAACGATACGACAGATATAATCCATAAAATCAATACTAAAGAAACTTCGTTATTAACGTAGGATAGACTGATTGCATAAAATTAATTTTGCTGTTGGTAAAAAATGATCCACCATTGAAAAATATGATTTTGCGTTTGAAGCTCTTTACGAGTATTGGTTTTCCTCCAGATATAACTCGTTTAAAATAATCTGTGATGTTTCCTTAAACGTATTACACGCGCAATACGACATATTTATTATTGGAACAACATATGGCATTTTGTAAAAATATTGATTGAACAAAGTGTGAACACGACCGCAAGATTACAGTTGCAGCTTAAATTTACGTAACATCGTGTCAACAGTTGATCGTTCATCTTTTAATTGAGCACCGAGATTTAATTTTCGATAATCTTTATAGTAATCTTATAGCATTCCTTGTGTCCATAGGAAATTTGTAATATCTTTAATCTTGGTATCTTTTTAAATTCTAGTAAAAATTCTAACAACAATATTTCTTATATATTGATTTACTTGTTACATGATCAACATAGTAGCAACAGTAGTTAAAAATCTGTGAATCTTAAAATCACGATAATCGAAGAAAGGAGCGTTGAGAAATTCTGTTATTTTTATATACGAACACAGAGAACAAGTGGGAAGACAGTCGGGACACGAGCCACGTTCGTTTTATTTTCTCTATCCTTCGGACGTGACAACCACACCGAAGTGGAAAAACAGATACATACAGATCAAAGATATGGGTAAAAACGTTTTTCCTCCGTTCGCTTTTCGCTTCGAATCGATAAGCCACCTGATAGATTGAACCGTAAATTAAACGCAAAACGGGAGAGGAACCAGGCGAATCGAAGCAAACGCGATGATAATTGACCGTTCTATTGCCAGGGTCGCGCTCTCGCACGTTTAATTAGAAAAGTTTAGCCTGGTTGCGAGAGACCAACCAGAGAGGATCATAAAAGCGATTAAAAATCCAGGTTGGCGAGAATTGTAAAACACGATCGACTTTAGAGATCGATAAGAACAGTCGGCGTTCTATTAAATTTTCGACGATGCCATCAACTTGTTAGACGATCGTTGATTCGATTAGTTGGAAAATTTCTTTCTCGAGGTAATTGCTATAGGAAACCCGTGAGAAACTTGAGCTTGTAGGTCTATAACTGTTTAGTTTACGAAACAAACTGTGTAATCAAAATTGTATTTGTTAAGTACCTTCGTAATGAACAGAAAGTAATTGAAATAGAATTGGAAACTTCACTTTTGAGAACCGTCGAAAATAAGGTCGGAACACTTGCGCGTGTTTTATAACAGAAAATAGTCGTCGGATAGTTGTTGGTATTTTTAAATTAATTATGCAGATGCGTATGATTAGGGTTTTATTCTGTACACTCTCACACGGAATTTCCAAATATTCGCTTAATTTTCGAAAATTCTGATTGTTCGTTGCGAATTGCTGGTTTAACGGAATTTTACGATGGACAAATGATCGCCGCTTGTTAGAAATTCGGCATGTGGTCAATCGGGTTTTAATTGTAGAAACGTGACAGGAGCGGACTGGTGGCCAAACAGTTACCAGATCACGCTATTCTCTTTAGCAATGCTGGCATTTATGACGTTATAATTATAACGTAAACCGGACTGCGTGCTTTTGCAACCGAATAGAGCGATTTTCGCGTGGTCATTAATTTTCAAACTCATTACGCCTTTTGACGGTGGATTGTCTCGTTTAACCTGCTCCCCACAGTCATCCAAATAATCGATCGAATTCCATTTAGCACCGGTGAAACTAACAATCCTAAATATTTAGATAGATATTTAAGTAAAGATATTTACCAGAAGGTAATTCATCAGTTGCGTTATCTTCGCCGGATAATATATGACGGTAACGCGATAGTTTTGATAGCTTGGAATTAATGTTCGGTAGAATTAGGTAAGCACGATTCGTCCATTACACGAGATGTTACTTCGTGAATGTACGTGGCCCACGTAATGCATTTTCCATTCGAGGACTGAATATACGAGATGAACGAACGATTCCACATACTCCGTCGATGGGAATCGTGCACCGAACCGCTAATTGAACGAATAATTTCGTAACGCAGACGACGATTAATGGAAGGACCGTGTAACACAAAGGTTGGCGACGAGACGCGGTCAAGTGGAAACGGACGGTGACGCGTCAGACGTGGAAACCGAACGAGACAAACAGAAGGGAAGTTATCGAATTCCTAAAAGTTTGTTTCTTCTCTACGTGAACGGTTGTTTCGTTGCTGGCGCACCGGGGCTGCTTGTAAATGAACGTTAAACAAACTGTTCGTGGGGAAGAGAAACCGTGTGAAAGCAGCTTCGTTGAAGAATAACAGCGCGCAGTAGAAACGAATAGCTTGTAGTCAGACGAGCTTCCAAGCATTAACGCAAAATATCGAAACGCACGGCGAAAAAGCGTATTCAAAGGCATAAAGATTCAATCGCTACATTCCTCTCGCTTTTCTCGGAATAAGCTTTCCTATTCGAATCGATCAGATTTTCCTGCAACGATCTTTGTCCTTTTTCTCGAAAGTACGGAAGCTGCTTATAATCTTTCCTTTTGCGAGAATGAGAGCCAGAGATTAAACAGCGAAGACTGTGTCTCCGGGGATAACCGGGGTCAGACGAAATAACGCCCTACTGTGTTAAACTTGATGAATACCTTTTGCGTGTCGACGGAGCAGGTTACAAAGGGCGTTTCACGGCATTGGCTCTTTGCCAGGGCATAATCGTGCATCTACGGCCACCAACATGCCACCAATGCTACCAAGCAAAGTGCTTCGATGACGTGTATATACTTTTTCTCCGATATTCGTTGAGTGCATATATTAAAAATAGAACGGGGGAAAGCGTAAACTCTGCTGAGCTACTGAATCAGTACAACTGGACACTAGGAAGGAAGGGAATTGCGATGCGACAGGATGCAGGGGACTAATCGATGCGAGGGCATTTCCTAGGTCACCGGTTGTGATAACGTGCTCGTACAGGCCAAACCTACGCGCGTTTCAAACGTGTCTCCGCATCAATCGTCTCGATGATAAGTAGCCCCGAAATTTCCGCCACTATACGCTATTCAAGCTTAATATACGATTCATCGATTACCTTTGAGACTGATATTGCCCGTGAAACATCAAATGAAGGATTTCCCTGAATCAGGAAAACGTCTGTCTGTCCTTTGTCATCGTACGAAGTTACGAAAGCGTTGCCGATCGAAATAGAGTTTCGGAGTTTAACACCGCCACGGTTTCCGAATTTGTATGTCCAAATTTCGTCGCTGTTTCAACAAAAAACAATATGCTATCGAGACAAGAAATCGTGTACATTATCTGATCGTAGGAAACTTATCAACATGTAAAACAATTTAAATTTTCATAGGTACTGTAGTGAAACACGGCTGTTATGGTTGTATCGATAAAATTTAACGGCTATCTGCAAATGTATATAGAAGCTACGCAGCAAGCTTAAACATGGTCCAACTTTAAATTTGGCGAGGAAATTTATTTTCACGGTAACCCAGAACTCATGGACAAACGTATATTAACTCGGTCGAAAAATTGCCCCTCTTTTCACAAGCCTTGACTATGTACGCAAACCACCGTGTTCTAATCCAATTAGTGTACATTCCGAGTCTTTTATCGCGTCTATCCGCGTTTATCCGAAAGGTGTACACGGCTTGGAGCGTCAGCCCGTATGATAAGCGGTTTCCCCAAGTCACGTCTTATTCGTGTCCGGTCTGGAAAATTATAGTGGTTTCTGTGTGAGTATATGTATGTATGTATGTTTACAAGCGTAACACGCAGTGGGACGCAGAACAGAGTTCCCCTTTAAATCTGTCCTCTGCTCAGGTTGCTAATTTTCAAAATGAAGCTGGCTACAGGAATCGAGTGAAGATCCTTGGCTGGGATCTGATGCTGGATAGGTCACGTACTAAGCTAACTAAGAACGAAGCAGAATGGTTCGTGAATGGATAGACATTAATTCGAACACAGGATCCGATCATTAGAGGGAGAAACGGTAACACTTGGTAAGACGAGGCTGGCTATGGTAATGCCCGGTGAATCTGGGTCAATCAGTTGATCGTCTTTAGTTAAGGGGATACGAAATAGTGCAATTAGGCTTACCTCCCTTGCAATTAGGCTTACGTCACGCGGATGTCGAATCACGTCGGCCGACAAGATTTTCGTGGCACTCCGCTGCCGGCAGCAGGGAGAAGTTAATTTGCTACGAGCGAAGTATAGCGCTGTATTTCGCTTTGTTTGTACTCGAAAACAAAGAAAATGAAAGAAGGAAAGCAAAGAAAGAGGATACAGAACTCTTTCAGTTCAAACTCTTTCAGTTTGTTGATTTAATTGTTTGGCGTTGTTGAAAACGCGTGAACGATCACCTCTTCACTGGAAGTAAGAACCAGACAAAAGAGGAGAAGCTTTCTTCCCTCTACGACGATATAAAAATTTCAAGCGTTCCAGACGATCCGTTAACGAACCGCGTGGAAACGAGGGATTTGTACGCGTTGGGATTTTCAATCCCAATTCTTCCCTTATTCCTTCCCCAATATTTACACTCGTTTCAAGACACAGCGAATGAAACGAAACGATGATATTATGTATACTTCGTAGCTGATTTTCATTGTACGAGAAGAGCCGAACATTCGATTTCCTAATCTCGGTGGCTGCATCTCATTCAGGATAGAACAAATTTTCTCGTCGACTCGATTCGAGCGAAATTTATAGCTCCGGACGTGAATCATCATCGACTGAGAAACGCGGTTCTACATTGGCATGCGTAACTTTAGCAACTGGTCGTATTTCGCTCGTCGCTCTCAACTACCTGGAATCAAACATCGCTTCGACTCTGCCGCAATCCCGTTGATCTCGGTTTCTGCAAGTGGCAGCCGGGTAAAACCGAAAAAATTACTTTTCCGGCTGGTATCCTCCGTCATCTGTTATCGACCACTGTTTACCATTTTAAATCAGATCTCTGTATCCACGGATATAAACGGCCGATGCCCTGTGGAACTATTGGACACTATAATCTACGGTAACATGATAAGTCGCGGAATATCAACCTCCAGAGTCAATGAATTTTCTGCTTATCTCGGCGCAAACGACGCAACGTGAGAGATTAAACGCCGTTAAAAGGAATCCAATTAATCTGACGACAATAATGTTCGTTAAAGAAGAATCCAAAATGAGATTTTGTTTTACGTTGCTAGGCAGTAGTAAATTCGGTTGTTATGTTCCGTGTAACGACACTTTATGACAATTGCTTCGCGGAAACGCAGGCTGGATTAAATTTGTAATTTCCACGTACCTCGCATTACGGTGAAAGTTTTGTTGATTCCTGTCTTTATTGCCATGAAACAATACCTAGCTTCAGACAGTTTATCTTCGAATACGCGTACAACTTTGTTTCTAGTTTCGTTAAAAACAAAAAGCTTTTTGCCATATCTCATTATCCAAAAGTATAGCTCTGAATAGGATAAAAAATTAAACGAGGTGAAATAGTAACGCGATAGGATTATAATATCAGTAGGTGCCATCTTTGCCACCAGGTTTTCATACGTATAAAAATTTCAGTACCAAACAATTATTATTAAATTATACGATCGATTTTACGTAGATCTTATATAATGACATAAACTCGTAATGCGAGTTATATCTACGTTTCTCTTATCGTCTTATCAACAGGAAACCTAATTAACTGTTTCGTCGTCGACAAGTATAAATTGTTAAGACTTGTAATCGTTACAGCTGTTATCTATTCTTCGTTTCGAAATCACACGGAGAATATATATTGTGCAAAAGGTAAATGAAGAATACGCAAAATCCATATAAAACGAAATTTTTTAAGTTTTATAACACAACTATTACGGTACATCGTCGTTTAGATAGCAGAAGGGCTAAACAACATGAAACACATTTTCTGTCGAAAGTTGCTAAAAATAATTAAAAAATGGATGAAAATACCTGAAGAATAAACGAAAACAAAAGTCCTGGCGAACTACGAATATAACATATTACACAGATTGCAATATAATGTTGCTAAAATTCTCCTCTTAACTACTTTTACGATATCGCGCTTCGCAAACTTTTACTTTCGAAAACTGTTTATTTCAACGATGTAACAATATCGCACCTTGATTGGAATCTTTTGGCGTATTTTGGAAGTATGGATTTGATTGTTATTTTTATGAAATTAAAAAAGGATGATACCTCTAGATACTTAGAGAAATTGATGGGTTCAGAATCTGGTTTCGTGGGTTCCGCGAGTTTATATCAATTTCCAGATGAAAGAGGATTAAGCTGGCATCTCTCTAGCAGGCTGGCGTAGGAATTGGCGAAGTTTCTCGAAGATAATGGAGGCAGCTGGTGCAGCTCGTATTTCAGGCCTCTATCAGCGCCCAGTCATCCATACGTTCCGTGTTTCAGAATGATTCTTCTGGTAACAAGTCAACGAATTTCGAGAAGCTTGCCACGCGTTTCGAAATATTAATTGGTCGTTGACTAACTGAAAACGACTCCGCTTCCAGAGGACGTTCCCTCTAATTAATTAACTTGACCACGTGGAATCGAAACGGGCGAACGCGAACGCCTGAATGAATTTTCCACGAGCACGTAAAAGAATCTCGCAATCAGCGCCTTGTTTCAAGAAGTACGAGGTGAAATGCTCCTCGAAAGTAATAACGAGGCCTTTTCGCAATAACAATACCCTCTGGATCGATGCGATTAAACGTACAGTTCTTTGACGACAGATTTTGTAATATTTCTACTTAGAAACGTTTTTTAGGAAAATTTTATAAATATCCGTCAGATTAATTTGCAACTTTCGTAAGTTTACTTCGCTTAAGAACGATAGAGTCTGATGAAATTAATCAGTTGCGTAAAAGTGTTCGTCCTAACTTTGTTCGTTCTTATCAAGATGTTCTTAGCCTGTTAATCGGATCGATTCTTAATCGAGAGTTTCTATAATCATGGAATTAAAAGTTTATAAAGACGACTATATTTCAGTTAGATTCAGATCTTGGCAATATTCGAGTAAAATATCTGGAAAATAATCATCTAAATGATATTTACAATCGTTACTTCTAATTATTCTCTCTTATTACAGGTTAATTAATTCGAGTAAATAAATTTCTTTGATTTATTCTATTTGGCTGTGAAATCAGATAATTCCTTATTTTATTTGACATTCCGCATTTGAATAAATGTTTCCTGAAATAATTCTATTATGTCAACTTTATCAAATGCGTCAGGCATACAAATTTCCTCACAGCACAGCTCGCACATGCTTCATTCGAGAATAACCGAAGTTAAAATACTTTTGAGAGGAAATACCGTTAGAATGCAAAATTAATTTGGCTACATTGATTACGATTGAAACGTACGGAAAATACGGTAGTTAAAGTTGTGGTTAATATTAAAATCTAAATTATTTGTTGCTCGATTTGAAAATTCATTATATTTTGATATTTCTTGATAATTTAATACTGGTTTTAATACTTGATGCTTTTGATATTTCCATCTAATTTAATTAAATTAATTTCATCTTAAAGTAGTTCAAGCGATTAATTATTTCAAATTAAATAGATATGACAGATGGAATTTAACGGTAGTGAAAAGACTCGCAAAGGAATAGAATATCTATGAATAAAAAATGTATTGCTCTCAAGAAGTTGGCGATCTGCATAACGAGATGGCTCATCTTCTCCAGTTAACAGGTTAATCAAATTAAACTCGCGCTTTAGCTATATCTGTCTCGAACTGTAACATCTTACTTTACTTAAACGATCATTAACTAACCGGTCTTGATGTACCAATTGTCAGATGCAAAGAATTCGTTTCCAATTCCAGGACGTGTACACCCAACTAGTCGTTTCTACTTCTTAACGTTTCACAAAGAACCGAAACGCCTCAAAGCGCAGAACACATCACATAACTTATAAATAACACGGCTGCATGCTTCTCAAAGAAATGCCTAATTACATGCGCAATTGTACAACGTTCACGAGAATGAGCCGTGTTTTCCAAACAACTAGCGTTTTCCACGTGGCGATCAACGCTACGATTCTCAAGGGAAAAAGAATAGGATCGCGGATGATCGATCCATTTCCCACCGGATAAGATCATCTTACGAGTGGCGAAAGCTTTCAGAAAGTGAAAAGACCACTATTGCTCGAGCCAAATATTGAGACGCTCTTGAAACGTTCCCGAACACGGAACCACGGTTAATGTTACGTATACTATCTCGAGAACGACAGCTTTTAACGTTCCAGATTTTCTAGTAAATCCATACGGCGGAAGAGATCGTTCTTTTGACGACGCGTTCTTTATGTTCTTTATTTACGAATGAACATTTTATTTCATCTACTACGAGCTGTGCTCCGATATACATACGCAGGCTTACTGTCAAAGAAATAATGCAAACGCAACGCAAAAACATTAACGTCTCTTCTGATCATCTATTTTCTTGCCGCCCTTTGTCTTCACTACTTCAGTAATAATTGGACACGTATTGAATTTATACAGTGAACTCTCTATTTTTCAAATATCGGAACAATTACAATTTTTCTTCTATACTCGGCCAAGATTTTCAAAGTATCAGGGGCTATTTACATCTTGTCAAATCCAAAGAGCGATATTATGTGTTGTATTACAATTTCCATGGCTATTGAAGCAAATTCTTATGCAATTACATAGTAAGCAATATATACGGTGAGTACAAACATAATTTAGTCGTTTCATCAGATTCTATGTTTCATTTCTACGGAAATTTTTGCAGTCATAGGAAATACCGCCGTAAAATAGCGTGAATTTTAATATACTTGAACTTAATCAATTGATATGTAAATTTCATAATAAGTACGATAATGAAAATAATTTCTGTAACCGCTGTAATTTATGGTATGTGAGTGCAAAATATTCGAAACGGTGCATTTGTATTACGCGAAACGAACACTCTTTCGTAGACTTTTCCAGACGGTTGTCTGGCAAAGATTCGATAGCATGCAAAAACACAATTGCACGCGTGGATTAATAGCCAGGAAATTTTGTCATAGTTCCATCCCTTTTCTCCTCGTTTCTCATTTTCCTTGGTCGAGGACACCGTGCTCTTGGAGTTTTGCGAGATAAAGAACCGTCCGGTGGTTCACACTAATCCTTTCGAGGCTTTGCAGCTGGGGAATTCCAGCTTCAGACGTGAAATTAATTTTCAGCGATGGAACAGAAGAAGCGTATGATCTGTTCTTTCTTTCGTCGAGCTGACCTGTGTACGTTTTAATTTCACGAATTACTCGTCGAATGCATGGCGCGGAAAATGAAACATCGATAATAAGCTTAATAATTGATAACGAAGAATAACGAAGATTCACGAACGATATAGATCGATCGAATTTCAAGCGACAACGTATGTACGTCGCAGAATAATTTGACCAGAAAAATCGACAATGATATGCTTAAATTTAATTTTTTTAATGTTTAAGTATGACGCGTATAGGCACAGTGAATCCTTCTATGACACAGTTAATTCGTTCCGCGTTGTATCGACATCGTATCAAGCGAAAGCGAAACAGCGTGATGCAAACGTTCATGCTGTATGAGGGTTATCCGAGTCTATGAATGTCGTGGTATATGGAAACGTGTAACAATTTTTCCACCGTGTTTTTATAGTACCGTGCTGCAATTTTCGAAACCGTGTTTTCGGAATATCGTGTTATAAAAGGATTGAATGTACTGTTTCGTTTCACCTTCTATATATAATAATGACTCTTTCACTTAGTTTATTCTTAGTGATTTTTAGTTTATACCTTAAATTTATAACTTATACTATCCCGAGACAACTCGAACTTAAATATATGATAGACCAAGCGTATAGCCCCTTTTTTTTGATATTACATGTACATAAACATCAGCAGTCTACTAATGAGCGTCTCGTTCGTCGTTGATTTTTTTAATTTTCTCCCAACAATACCAGCTTTAAAGAAGAAGAAGAGAGCAGGCCTTCGGAAGATTATGTAAAATCCAGAGCAACGATATTTCCTGAAAAAATACTAGATATCGAGATAGTAACGAAAAAAAGAGAGAAGTAAAATAGTAAAAATAGTATTGAGAAAGAGCGTATCTCGATGTCAAGAGTGTATGGATTCCAACAATATAATAATAAACTCGCCCTAATGAAGAGCATGATATATTTATTATAACCAAAGAAAACGAACGCCTCCTATGTTACAATTTAATAGTCTACACATACACGACATGCGTATGTTCGCGTAATATACGTACACGAGAACACCTTGTATTTCCCCTGACGCTTAAGCGGGTTAAAAAAGCAAACAGATGGATGAAGCTGTCGAATCGAATATATAGAGCTTCGGGATTTTTTATCGAAGCGATCGTTTTTGTTCGCGTTCTTTCTCGCCAATGAGACTGGATATTGGAAGATGCGAAGAATCGGTGGAAGGAAATAGTCGAAGAACTGTCTCGCGAAGCTGTTCCTTCCCGTAAATCGAAATTCACCGTGACAATAACGTGATACGTAGCGTAATGGGTTTGCGGTCGAAGGACCAATGAACCGATACGGAGAGAAAGAGAGACGCGTAGTGGTTCTCTGTCTCGCGAGAATTATTAGAGACTAAGTGAAATTTATCTGCGGTACAAGCCAATAGAAATTGTATCCTGATTGGAGCGCAACCAGCTGTAAAAAAGAAAAGAAACGAGGGTAAAAAAGAATTAAAACGAAAGCCAATCGGAGCTTCCGCGGAGGTCTTTTAAAAATTAGATGCTCGTGCTCCTGACGTTTAGCGGGACATCGATATTTGACATGCGGCGATGATTTGAAATTCGTTCACACGGGGATAATCGGTCAGCTTTTCGTCGATTACGTACCCATCATGTTTCCGTCGAATTGTGACCCATTTTTCGACATCAATGGGAACAAGGTAGGTGACCAACCAACAGCAAAAAGTGAAGCAAAAACTACGCTGAATCTGTAACGAAATTAAATTAACTTCCAAACCTGACGATAGTGTGTTCTAGCAGTGCTCGGTAAAAACACAAAGCAATTACGCTGTTCCCTTTGATATCCTACAACGGGCGTCCGATTAAAATGCAATTTACGGCTAAAAGGTTGCAAAAAAAATGAAGAAGGAAAAAGACAAAATTCGGTGGTTATATCTTGTTGCGTGGGAAAGGACATTTTTTCGGAGGACACAAAATGGGAAACGAAGAAACTGACAAGAAATGAATGCGTGGTATCAATACGCGGACACGTCGAGTTTCCATCGATACGCTGTGCAATAATCTACGCTGTAAAGAAGCGAGATTTATCTTTCGACGAGGTTCTAGTTACATTTGGGCAAACTAGGTGGAACATCGTGGTCCGCCGGAGAAAAAAAATTGTTTAAGATAAAAGTCACATGAATCACAAGCCGTTCCATGTACCGGAAGTTCCGCGAAATGGAGCTTCTCCCGCGATAACTTGGCCGTTTTAGCGGTGACACACAATGGGTCGACGACATTCCGGTTGACGAACAGTTTCTGAACTTTCACGGTCGCGTGCTTTTCAACGCGCGGAATTTCGAAACGGTGATTTTCTACAATACCGCGGATACACAAAGTCGCAACGGCGCTGCGATGTAAATCGAATACGTTTCAGCACTGTAGCGAACACGATACGCAAGATAAATACCGGTGAACGAGCTCGAAAGTATTTGTTCCGGTTAATTGATCCATGAAAGTAAAAAGTATATTTGATATCGATAAGTTAATCGCACGATTGGCCAACTCAACGTTTGGAAAAGATTGGATTATTCACAGCTTTCCTATCGGTACAATTAGGTTTCCTGTGTCTTTTATTCCTGCTAATCCGCTTAGCGTATCTTTAGCTAACTGCTTGTAGAATTTCTCTCTCACCAGGAGATGGTTTTCAATGTCTCGTTCTCTTTCTTTTCTGGCGATACACGCGTGCATTAAAATGTCTGTGTAGTATTTAAACATATCATACTCATAAAGGATATAACCTAACAAACACGAAGATGGTACCCCGCTGGGGGTAGCCACCCACATGATAATCAAACAGCTAAAAAATTCTACCAAATGTCCAAATTGGACAAATTGTGAATGTGAAATATTAAATAAAAAAGAAACATATCATACGCGCCACTTATACATAAACAATTTTTATGTAGGTAAATAACATTCCAATTAATTTTCCTTAAGAATTTAGAGTTAAGAAAAATAAAAATTTTTTTAGACGACAGACAATTATCAAAACCATAATTTTTATGCGATCAGAGAACCGGCCTAATGCACTGTGTCGCTTTTGAAACATACGATATCGACATTTCTCCGTTTTTATGTCAAGTAAAATCAATTTACTCGTTCATCGACACACGCGCCGCTTCCCAAATATGATTTATCCGCGAGCCATCGATTCTACATTTGCCTCTCAAATGAGCCATTTTGCTGCTTCGCATTTTTCCTCCTCAACGTTTCTTATTACATCTGTGGATTTACACGAGTTTCGTTCTCTCCTCTGCACTCCTTACGGATGAGAGACAAAGGAAATAGAAAATAAATTGGAGCTCGTTAAACCGATAAAATTTCTCGACTGTAATGCCAGCTGTAAAAAGGATTCACGCGAGGGATTTTAGGAAAAAAAAAGAGATTTTGGCTAATATGCTTAGCTCGTTCGGGACGAACGGACGAAACGAGGGCGCAGCAGTGAATAAAAAGAGAAAAGAAAAGTACATCGTCCCAAAGGTTCGAAGCTGGCAGAATTTCAATTCTGGGCGGACATTTATTGACTAGTGACGAGCGCGAACGCGCGCCTCAAATTTGGCGATCCCACGCTCGTGACAATGGGAGAAACGATGAAATATATATCGTGTTCGTGCCATCTCCATGCGGAAAACTGTATAATATTTGTCACACGTAAGTCACGATTATATTATATCGTGCTGCTAGGAAATTTTGAAATCAAACGATTTACTTACTGTTGGAGTTCCAAAAAATTTCCTTTTATTGAAAAAGACTTCATAGAGATTCAATACGGATTCTTCAACGTGTCACGTTTCAAAAAACCGATCATTTTCGTTTTTTAAAGGAGCATCTTCGCTCGAACGAGCATTTTTCGATGATTTGTGGGATCAATAATTACTAGATAATTAGAGACCAAGGTACTTAAAACTTTTCACTTCTGTACCTTTCCAACAAGTGTACCTACGAGATAAAAAACAATCAAAAGAGCGAAGAAATTGATACGAAGAGTACTAAAATTTCCCTTATAATTCTGTATAACAACGCTATTACTATCTATTAGGTCGTCCGTAAAGTTTCTTTCGCTTTATAAGGAAATAATGGATGCACAACATTTTTCGTTTCATATTATTTTATCGAATTACGTATGATCCATTTTCTTCTATCAAGATAAAGATCAAAACGTTTGACACGTTAGATTTCACGTTTGTATACAGATGCATCGTTGTAAAAGACGTGTCTGTAAAAGAAAAAAAAATGATAAAATTGGAACAATCGTTCTACGTGTAATCTATGAAAAAAGGACATCAAAAGCGTTTAGGTATTTCGGTTACCAGACGAGCGTGAATATTTTGATTGCCAATGTAGGAGTTAAGCCGGAAAAAGAATGAAACGAAAAGGCCGCGAAAAGCCTGGATTTCCGAATCGTCCAACGTAGACCGAGGATTTTCCGCGTATTATTTATGTATAATTTCGAGCGTCTCCGCAGGATCAGGATTTCATTACGATATATCATCGGCTTATACACGTCGGAGAAGAGCGTCCAGTTGACGTTCGCGGACCGTAATCCGTCAACAGCAATTCGTATTCAAATAACACAGCGCACGTACGCGTGCGTGCACCTTGGTACACGCGAGCGCTTCGCAAAAATCGTCGAGAGCCAGAGGATAATTCGCATTAATGATTTTTTGCATGACGCGCGACCATTTTATTTTCCCACGGAACGACAAAAAAATTCCGGACATTTGAACGCGCGTGCAGTCTTCCGTTTTCCGGGAATTTCATTTCCATGCAGATTTCACGGGAATTAAATATTCTCCTTTATCACAGTGATAATAAAGCGTCGCGTCTATTTCTTTGGCTACGAGCTAACGTCGGTTCTGTCCAAATGCATTGCGTTTATTTTATCGATGCTCGTTATCACGAACTAATCTCAATTCTGGAAATTCTATGGAATTAACAGCGCGAAACCATCGATTGCCTGTATAATTCAATGGGTAGAACGTAGTTTCATACACAAACCAACTATTCATCGATCAACTTGTTTTTAACCCGCCACTCTGACACTTTAACGTCCAACACTTTAAATCGTTATCTGAGAATTACTAAACTAATTGCAAATTATAACATTATGAAAGCTATAGGATAAAAATACGATGAATATATCTTTCTGAATCTATGGTCTTTTATTTGCATATTTGATTAAACTGGAGATGACATAATTGAAAATCTGTAGGGCTTTGATATAGATTTAAATCTTTTAGAAATAGCTGACAAATTGACAAAGTTTTGTTGATAAATAGTAAATTGTCCAGTCTGTGTAATACTGAAATTCTGTGTTAATTCTTGCGACGATTTACCGATTAACCAGATTTAAAGGAAGAAAGAAAAGTTGGAACATAACTCAGGAGAATTTATTAAGCGTATTTTATTCAGTCGGAATGACGTTTCGAAAGAAGTTGTATAAACGTCGTAACTATAGTTAGCTCGACTCGAGAAGACCGTGCACTCGGTTTACGCCCCTTCTCACGTAATTTCCTTTAGCAAAGTAATAACTGTACCTCGTAGACGCTTCTTTTACCAAGTTCCTCATCTTTCAGCTTTTTCTTCGGCCGACATTCCACTGAAACATACCGTCGGAAGTCTTTTGGTAAACACAAAAACGATAGCTCGATAAATCTCGCAGCTTCATTTATATTCCGACGTTCTTTGAATCGCTGCACTGCCTCATTACGATGGCTCATGCGATGACTTTGACTGTGGAAACGTGTCTCGCTTAACTGACGGATGCTGATTTACGCGAATAACTTTGGTTTACGGCGCGAACGTCGGATTTCGCTTCAAGGGGACCGTAAAACGGAACAGTCGATGTTAACTACACAACTCGTCGTTCCGTAGACTGCCTTTGGGGGTAAAACCATTATTCTGTTGTCGGTTCCGTGATGCGAGCGATCCGCTGGATACACCAGATGTTTACGACTGCTTAAAGATCAGAGACTGCAGAAGATCCAAAGAAAGAAATTCCGAATTATTTTTTCCCGTCCGAGCTTCAGCATTGTTTGAAACCAAGATGAGTTTATGAACTTTCAGAACCTGTTTCCGACGCTTTGACACAGTAAACTCAGTGAGATCGATATAGAAATGATAAATGGAGAGAGAGAGAGAGAGAGAGAGAGAGAGAGAGGATGCTAAGACAAGCAAGCTAGTTAAGTACGTTACTTTTATCAAAATTTTCGATATCGATATAGAGAGAATATTATAGTCGAAATTTCGGTATATCTCGCACACAGGTATGTGTCACACATAGCTAAAGAAAGATTGTATAATAAATATTCAAATGCTTCCGTATGTTACTGAACGTAAGGCAGATACAACTAAGCACATAGTTGTTCTTTGACTTCGCTTCAAAGTTTCAAACTCATCGCTCTCCTAAACTTTCTGCATTTCCATTATTCTCTTCTGTGAGAACTCCGAACCATTTTGCTTTGCTCTACAATTTTCTTTCCTCTAATACGATGTACATACTATCGTTACTTGTAACTCCTAGATCGTATATATATATATATATATATATATATATATATATATAACGAAGCTAAAATTCTCTCCTCGTATTTCTGTACTAATAATATGATAACAATTTTAATCGTTCCAATTTAGCGCGCGTGAATTTCGAAGCGTAACACCGAAAAAGATTCAAACGCGGTTCAATTTTGTGCACTTCGCAGCGGTAACTAGCGATTATGACACGAAGCAACGCGATGCACGAAATTGGCAGCTATTAGCGAGGCATAATTAGCAACACCCTTACGGTTCGCCCGATTACTCCATCGCTTTCGTGCAGAGTATTCGTTCGCGTGCACTCACGCTGCTTCATTTTCTCTATGCAGCCAGACACGCACACGATCGGCTAATTACAAACGAATTCGCCCGTGGAATCACACACGAATGGATATGCTCGATCGTTCAGCGGCTAGCAAAAGACCCTTGTAACGCCAATTTTATCGTTTACGAACTCGCGTGCGAGCGCATCTACCAAGAATTATCGCATAATTCGTCGAATTCTAAGACTAATATCGCAGACGGCTGAGTCTCTCAATTTTCACCCATTACGATCTATCGTATTATAATATTAGGTCGTCCGAAAAGTTTCTTTCGTTTTATAAGCAAATAATGGATGCACAGCATTTTTCGTTTTTTTTATTACGAATTTATTATCGAATTACGTATGATCCATTTTCTTCTATCAAGATAAAGATCACAACGTTCGACAGATTAGGTTTCATGTTTGTATAAAGATGCATCGTTGTGAAAGACGTGTCCATGAAAGAAAGACACTTTTCGGACAACCTAATATAAGAAACCAACGAGAAAGTGCGGTTTCTTGGTAGTGAGAAAATTATTAATAAAGTGGAATCATTATTGAGTTTTCGTTTTTCTAAAAAGAAGATTCCTTTGTATCGATCAGATCGAAAATTTCCTAAGATTCTAGGTAAAATTCCAGAGATTCGCTTAATCTCTTCAACGCTAGAATGTGATAATATACATTTGATAATAAGTTGACCAAGTAATGTTTTATTTTTATAATTTTATCTTAAAATCAAAATGTGAAACAAAAATAGCACTATATTTTCTATTTAATAAATTTTCTGAATATACAAAGTTGCACGCAGCGAATCGTAGATTCCAGGGAGGCCAAATATTTGTTGCGCGTAGAATACACAAACAGTTTGTTGCAACTTCTTTTATTTTCTCAAGTGTAAAAGCGAAAATAATATTAGACACAAAGTGGATTTGCAACATTCACTGGTAGATAGTTCTATGTTGACATATTATAGAGTCCCATGAATTTACAATGTTCCATTAGTAACGTATAAACTTAATAATTGTAAAAGGAGAGCGTAAACAATGACAGATCTCAAAGTAAATTTTAAAAAATGATGTTTTTAATCGTTACGTTTCTCCATTCGTTTCTCGATTCCTGGTGTTGTTAAAACCATCAATGTGGCTTCTGAGCGATTCATACATAGGTTGATAGCGATAAAAGATTTAACTGGAAACCAGTGGTGTTGTACAAAAGTAGATTTTCTGATAAAGAGGAAGACTCGAGACGGTCGGTTGAACACTCGTGCTTGATACGAGATAAAGACTTTTCAACCCTGTGACGTTTCCCAGAAGCAACGTCAACGTACACGCGAGCACAGTTTCCGTGAAACGGTACCTTGCCCAAGTACAGGATGTGCAACAGGTGCAAAACACGTAGGCTCAGTTACTGCATACGCCAATCTGCAGTTCCGTCCTACTTCTGATCGTCGATTAAGTGGCAGATTTCGCAACTTCGACGACGCGTTGCCATTAATCAATTAACCATGCATTCTCGATGCTCGTACTACACGTTCGCGCTTTAATATCGTATCGACCACAATTTTCTCAAATTCGTGTTGAGATGTTCCAATCAGTAAATGTTTCAGTAACGAAACTTGTTAAACTTGAAGACACACAGGGGAAGAATATGATACTTCCTCTATCTTCTGTAGGAGAACAATTTCAAAACTCAATACCCTGGCGACTAATTTCATATTACTGGAAAAGATTATTTTTTAATTTAGAAGCTAGATACGCGCGCTTGTCATCTAGCTACATGTATTTGAATTTATTATTTAAAAAATATTAACAGTAATAGTCATTGTTGAGGTTGAGGTTGATTGATTGAAGAACGAGTGGATGAATTTGTAATAGAAAAGTATATTGAAATAATTAAACGTATAAGTATAAGTATAATGTATAAGTTTACGCAAATTCACATCCTTACTCTTACTTATAGCAAAAGGACATTACCACAAAAGTTAAGCTTATAACTTTGCCTAGAGACTATAGGGAACATAAATAGAAATCTGTTTATCAGTTCTTTCGTTCCCAGACCTTGCAACCCAAAACATAATGTTTACTCAAGGATACAATAATATGCACCGCTCCTTATTTAGAATATCTCTGCGTAATAGCAGTCTCCAGGTCACGGATATACATAAACAAAGATGTAGAGTTTTTCTTGAAGTAGTTACTTCAATAGTGTAATATCGTAAAATAGTTTGAACTAGAGGTCGGTTGAAATTAGAAAAAACCGTGTACGTCGTCTTTCTGTGGTTCGTTTACATTTAAGAGCTCCTATGTGACTATGAATGAACAGGTACTATTTACTAATTAAGATGTCAAAAAAGTATGGGATTAACTTGTTTAAATTGTTGCCGGCGATGGCTCGCCGAGTCACAGGAAAAATTAGTGACCGGAAGACTTTCTAGAGGCACCGAGGGTGCTCTGACCGCGAAATGTTGCGAACCGAGTAAAAAACGACCCCATACGTAATATCGCGTCTTCGTGGCTCATTTCGTGTGCGGAGAATTTACTGCCGCAAAATTCTCGTATATGAAACATACAGGATAATAGTACTACAACCTCGAGGGGTAGCTATGAAAAATACCTGCACACACACGCGAACACGTATGCATACATTTCGCGTAATGTGGAAATCTCGAGAAGAACTTATCGATCATCGTTCTCAAAAATGATGTACCAATTTGTCCGCCGAAAATTCGTCTTATTCTTATTAACACGACGAAGTCCAATTATTTTTAATCCGACATACACACGTCGTCTCTCATTCAACGTGTTCACGAAAGTCACCTATCCATTACGGTCCTGTGCATGTTCGTACACACAGGTTTATCGATCTAGGTCTCAGTGGAAACACGCGATTCACGGTAAGCTCAACGACCCGTACGAGTTCGAAGTTCCAACGTCGAGGGAACCGCGCGCGAGATAACCACCCTCTGAATCATGTGCCTCCCTGTTACCCCGCTTTTAAATGATATCTTTCTTCTTTCCTCCTCTTTTTCCCCCCCATAATTACGTAGTTTAGTGACTTTTCACAATTTTGACTTCGGTATTTTTTTTAAAGCCTTATCCTGTGGTTGATTTTGGATTTATCTTCTTACGACTTTATCCTCAGCATATTACGGCTGAAATTTCACAACATGCGAATTCTGTTGTAACATTATCGTAGTAAAACGTTTAATTCCACTTATTAAATTTTTAATTGCACGCGATACGCTGCGGTGAACTTTTGCCTAACCATACTCTTTAAATGCTATATCATATCGTCTTCTCTCTTTCTTTTCCTTTTTTTCTTTTCTTGAGCGGAAAGAACGACAATTTGAAAGTAATTGTAACCATAAAAATAAACAGTATCTTATTCAGAAAGTTCATCATTGTCTGTAATCATGGACCAAGCATCTCCTCTTCTACAAACAGCGTCCTCGTTGCATATAAATCCGATCTACGTTCTTCCGGGCTTCTTTCCAACGGGTTGAACGCTTCCAAATGTATTTAAAAAGTTGCTATTTCCTCGAAGTTTCCGCTCGCTCGATCCGCACGGTACGAGAACTGTTGCTCGAGGTACGTTTTGTTCGGAGTATTAAAAAACTACCTGAAACTTCTCTCAGCTATTTAAGCAGCCTGTCTTTCCACAGAGAGAAGTACACAAACGTGTTGGACGATTAAAGGTTTGGAAAGCATAGCCTGTCTCTCTTTTCGCTGGAAAACCGAGACTATGCAATCTCATAGGCTTGGATTTCCAAGAGCTGTTTACCTGTTTAGCTGTGCTGTAGATGTTCCATTTTCGATAGCTACGCAAACTCATATTCGGCATCAGGTATTTACGAAATTACAGCTACCTGACCTCCATACTTCTCATTATCATTCAGACGTTAAAACCTAAATAAAACCTTTTAGCGGTGAACTATCTTCTAGGGTGGGAGTATCATTGTTTTGATAAAAATAAATTATATCGTTTATATTATTATTAAAATACTAGTATTAAATACTATTTACCAAGAAGAATGTCGTAATTAAAAATTTGCTTTAACATGTTCTTTTAAATGTAAATAGGGGAAATCTTTTTGTATCAAACTCAACCTAATTTTTGGAGGAAAATTTGGAGGAAATATTCTATGTATATGGTGGTTCAAATTATAAGAAATTCACGTTAAAAACTAATATTGTAGAAGGAGAAATAGAAATAAAACTTTTCATGATACAATTAGTTGAATTTAGGAATAAGCGTTCGTCTATGTATAGTCGCTATTATACATAAATAATACATTTTATCGGAAACTCTGAAAACCCCAAGGCTATCGTTTAAATATCGAGAGAAGGAAGATAATTTTATCGTTAAATTATCAATGATCATTTACTTCAAACTGCCTATGTCAGATTGGTTTTTTGAAGAATTTATTCTTTAACAAACCGACGATATATTTGTTTCATGTTCTTCTATTTGGATGAAATTATTTTCGCAAATTAATATTCACAGTATGAATGCGACGTTTCCCTGAGCCAGCAATTAAAATAAGCTACGGGCAGAGGAGCACAATGATCATTAAGAACCTCTGGTGTAAGTTATCCATGCATAATGCCGGTGATAAAATTCACTCGACTGTGGTCAGCGATCTTGAATCAGTGAAAAATGGGAGCAGTGGGAATTATCGTCGAGGAAGGGATTCGTTCTCAACTAATGACTCTAACAGTCGGTGGAAAAACAATTTTCCTCTGGTGGTCTAGTCGATCGAACAGGATCGAACATGAACGGATGAGCCAGCGATCAAGTAAATCTTCAGTTTAAAATAACGACGTGTTTTATTTCTGTTTGGGTCGTTAGCGAATTAGGGAGGATTTCGACGAATGTAAATGATATTTACATTTCGTAACGACGCGCAACGCGAGAAGATATTTAGTCCGCCCTTGTAGCTCGTCAGACTTTTCACTATTATTTTCGTAATTACGTCGAACGTATGAAAAATGTTAAATTATGTAAAATAAACATATGGACGTAAAATTTCACGACTAAATAACTAGAGATCTTTTACTATTATTTCAATTCGAATCGAGTTTCTACTATTTTAACTTATTTAGTTAAAATACCCTATCAGGTATCTTTTATTTTTGTGATTATTTTACTTGAATAAAGAAACATTTTTAATCGAATCGAAAGAAGCTACGCATAAATAATAATAAATCTTTATAACAGGATATTCTAACCCTTTTGAGATTAATGATACAGTATATGTCAAGATAAATTTGGAATTATATAGCGGAGCAACTCTCGAGATATGAAATGGATGGGCAATTTTTGGGGGGTCGTTGCTTCTCGATTTCGATTTGTTTCGCAATACACGCACGGCCATCGTCCTGAGATTCATTCGCATGAAATACAGTACACACATACATACGCAAACACACATATCGTGCCTTATGTAAATCATCGGTTTCTAACGATCTCGTTGCGCAACCCCGCCGCAATGGCGCGACGCTCGATAAACTCACGATGAAACCTCGCCGCTCTCATGTGATACATATTTACCCTTGAGATTAATAGCCGCAAAAGGAATTACTATTTCGATCACTCTCGACTGTATATCCTTTCTCGGTTCAAAGATTTTAGTTATCCTTCAAACAAAATTGAAGATTAAAATGAATCGATCCTTTGACAAACCACGTTCGATATTCCATCGTAATTGATTTACATTCAATGGATATCACAGACATACGTAACAGATGTAAATAGTTTAGATATAAAAGTAAAAATTTTGGTTTCTTCCGTTATACTAGGTTGTCCGAAAAGTTTCTTTCGTTTTATAAGGAAATAATAAACACATAATGTTTTTTGTTTTATATTAGTTTATTTAACTATGCACAAACGTAATAATAGAAATAGAACGAAATGGATCATACCTAATTCAATAAATTAATATAAAACAGAAATTGTTGTTCATCCGTTATCACCTTATGAAACGAAAGAAACTTTTCGGACAACCTAATATAATTCTTCATACACATTTCGATCTAATTTCTTTCGTACAAATTTCATGCTCGATGAAAATATCGTTTATAACGATAGTCGAATGATATCTTAAAAACAAATGGGACGGAAGTTCGGTGGGAAACAGGCAAGGAAACGGTAGCTTCCGCTTTCTCAAGGAGCACATACTGTCGAGCAATCACGCGTAAATGGACTGGAAGAATTAGAAAATCGTTTGGTAACGATAACGCGGTATTGAAAGCAAGAAAGCCGTTTCGTTACCACACACCACCGACATAAAGCGAAATAGCGCTATTTTGTCGAACAATGCGTTTGTTAAACGCAACCGAAACACCATGTGACGATCCTCGATTGTTTCTCCACAATGGATTCTGTTCCATGTTTGAACAGCCGACGTTATTTTCGTAAAACATCGTTCCATTGAGAAGAAACGCTACACGTCGCAGTCGAGCAACGTCGATTCATCGAGCGAATCGGCATTTTTCATTCATGAAAACGTCACACACCGTTCAGGATAGCATTATTGCGTCGTAATCGATGTCTCTCAGCAGAGAGCACGAAAATCCAGAAAATTACGTCGCAATGCTGTCGACGCGCAGCTAGTACGCGTGTATGTTTGCGTATAACCAATAAGGGTGAGTGTATTTCGCGATCCATCATCCGTTCGGATTACCAACAGGGCGTATCTAGTTCCGTTGCGTCGGTTGGTTCGTCGCTTTGCTCGCCTCCACGCAATTGTCTGGAGAGCGGTATTTCGTGCTCAAAATTAAGAACAGCGTTTTATCGATATTTTTAAACACAAATTTATTGTATGCACAGTAACAAACTTTTCAAAACGTATAGATTTTTACTTTATTCCAAGAAGGTATTGTTATTTTACGGAGAGAAATAGTTTCTATCGCTGAAATGATGGAAATTTATATATCGACTATTTGATATAAAACTGTATTTTTCAGCATAAAATTCGATTATATTTCTCTATAGTACCATGTAGTTTTATTTATAGTAACAAATGTTGTTCTATAGAAAAAAGGACGAAGAGGTAGAATTTGAATGTCATCGTTGTGATTAGGCTGAAAACATTACTACTAAAACATATATCTACGATATAATTAAAAAATATAGAAATGTAATTGCTATAGCAATTATAATATTGGACGATATATAGGATGAAGCATTTGAAACAAGTCACCTGAATATCTCGCTTTCTTTCGATGATAGAAATAAATACATCGGATCAAATTTGATTGGTTTCGTGAAGCACATAATCTGATGTAACTAATTTCTCTCTTACAGGGAAAACTAAATTTTAATTTATGTATTAAACTTTAAATGTGTATTGTACAAATAGATATATAGAAATATGAAAAATTTGGAATGCTTGTTACAATAGTTTCGTTCAGTAAAAGACTAATGCTCCAAGGCTGACAACTTAGATAATGAATAAGGTTTATAAAACGAGAACATTTGGATAACTTATTGAACTTAGCGTGAGTTAGATTTTAATTCTCTGGTGATAAAATGACAAACTACTGAAAGTAGGTCCTTTGGCTTTTCTGTTCATTTATTCCAGTCAGTTGATTTATTTGCATTCCAAATACTCAGTAACTTTTAAGTTTTAAAATCTTTTTAATTGAAAAAATTTTCTTTGACAAATATTCTATTTTCCTTCGTTCAAAGGTTTGTATAGCTGTTGATATGCTTATATACTAGGCTTTGTATTAATTGAAGAGCTTGGGAGGTTGACTGATGGAATCGTTGTGTTCTTTAAACGACGCATGCGACTATCCGATACGATTTCCTAAAAATCATAAATTATTTATGATTACAATAATACTAAGCGATTTCGATAAAATTTTCAACATGTACATAACCGTCATAAATCTTCAAACCGTATTGTTTAATTTAAATTTCGATTAAGATCTGGATTAAAAAGTTACAAAAACTGACCTTTTTTTCTTCGCGATTCCGACCAATTGCAATTTTTCCAAAACATTTTTGCACGTCATCTAGTAAGCTAATCCTTCTAACTTCCAAAAAAAAAAAAAAAAACGAACAGTTTGGTCCAATTTTTAAAAAGTTATTCTGTTTTTAAAGAGTGTCCGAATATATGTTAATGCCGGCAGTAGAATTTTACCTTCATTTTTTCTAGAACAAAAATTCCATTGCGTAAATTTTTATAGCTATTTAAACATTTACATGACTCTTATTATGCCGATCGATCCAATTGCATTAAAAAAATTTTAAACATACATTTTCCACAACGTTTTTCGTCCATTTAAACATCGGTGATCATATAGATACTTTTAGTAGTTTAATTTTCCTGCACGTAGTTGGCTATCCGAATTCTCGTTTTTCCCATATCGGGAATGCCTGTCAAGTGGCTGCAACGAATACGTTCGGAACACTAGAATACTTCATGCGACCATTTTTCAAAATCAGTGTAGAGTTAAAAGTGGCAGTAAGTGGCGGCTTAAGTTTATATAGTCTCTTTAGTAATAAAAAATGAAGTTTCCTATAAAAAAAATCCTACATCTGTCACCCTTAAATATTTTTGTGAAATCTTTGTCGAAGCTTAAATAGTTATAAACTTTGCGCTGTTTAATAGGATATAGGATTTATAAGGATTAAAAGATGCTCACAATGCAATTAAACGATGGACATATTTCGACATGCGTAAAACTATAATTCAAATCTATTGTTTGAAGTCCTATAACGACTACATGGAACAATCAGTTTCATTTTGAATTTCAGGATTTTGTCTCGAGAACGTAGCCCTCGATTGCGCAATTATTTAAAGTAATGTTGCGGATCCTGAAGTTTCGAAGGATTGTCATTTCAAAGGAAACGACATTTTTTGGGAATGTTGCACTTGAAAAATTGAATTTTAACAAAAGGCGGATTTTCAGGCCTGTTGGATCTCCGCCATTCTTCCGTGCACGCTTTATTTGTATTCCCACCGATATAGCGATTATGTCTGACATAGTAAAATTAGTAGAAAGGTTCCACGTACTATTCTGCTTAATGTCGAATACGTAAATACATTCTGGGATCGACTGTTTCCAATTATTGGACATAACAGTAATCCGAACACTGATGATGTTTTATTCATACGTAGAAATTCGTATTTTTGCAAACATAACTAAAGACGTGTTTCATTTAATAAATACTAAACAGAAGCTTGTTTTAATTATCATATCCCACAAGGAGCACTTCGACTGAAGAAAGGAAATCCAAACAAATAGGAGCCTGTATCATCTACTAAATACATACCATAACGAGTACTTTATTTTGCATTTGTTTTGTATATTTTTGCATACTGTGTACATTTTATATGTGTTCTACATGAAATAGTTGAGATAGTTGAGATAGTGATTTTTAATAGGAATGATACTATTGAGATATGTATAATTTTGTGTGCTAGACTAGATTAGCTGTGTAGTAGTGACACACGTATGTGAGTATGAGTGTATGGAAATACGTGTATACACAGCGTCTCGAAAAACAGATGAATGCAACTGTTCCGTTAGCAGTGTGGTATAGAAGATGGCGATACAAAGAGAATGCTGAGACGCGTGCAAATGTATATCGACGAAGATCCTGCAAATCATTTATTAAATGAATCTAAAACTATTTTAATATAAATTCTAAGTGTAATTTTAGTGTTCCTTTACTTTTATTTCGCCGATTAAGATCCACAATTCTCAACAGATACAAAGTCAATATTGATATTATTGTTCCTCTCAACGGAAAAGATATGTACATTAAAGTGTTAGGGATGGAGGGTGGAGAATTTATTATTGTTATCCATGAGCCTTTGGAACGATAGAGATAAAGGGAGAACAGGCAATCTGCCACTGATAAATTTCTGTTTTCATAGACTTCAAAGTTAAAGCAAGGATATTTGACGTTACTTTCCTTTGCAAAATGTAAAAACGAATTTTGGTGAAATTTGAGAGACGAATTTAAACGAATTAAATATTCCAAATTACAGAGAAACGAATGAGTCGATTTGTCTGTTTCAGAAAGCGCGTACGAAGATGAGGAGCATGGCGCCAGGGGCGCGAGATCCCCTGGTGAAAGTGGTCTCGGCGAAGAAATCGGTGCTCCTGACGATGATTGCGCAGATCTACCTTTGAGGATGGATATTAACACGATCAGGGGGGGTTGGAACTCGGGCGCGAGGAGCGGTTTCCTACGGGGCATCGGGCAGCGCGTGAGCTTCGACCCCGAGGCACCGCCGCTGCCGCCGCAACCTGCAAGAAAGGTCGATGAAAAGGTCAAGGTAGGTATTTCTAACGTTACACAAGAAGCTACTGTTTATCACGAACAGTAACAAAGTATTTTGTTCAACCAACGAATAAATTAACGCTCGTGATGGTAACCAAGTCTCCATCACTATTTCTCCTTTAGCAATTTTTTTAATTAAACCGACATAATGAAATTGATGTATGGTTTGTCAAAGTAAATTTCAAACGTTTATAATTCGCGATACAATTATTCACGAGTATGTAAACTAATTAGAAATCGATCAAAGTTAATTGGAAATTATTTACGGTCATGGTAGATTAGTAGAGACAATCAATTTTTTAATTAGTTACATGTAAACTAGGTGACCATGTCGATGACCTTCGTATTGAATTAATATTAATAAAAATCTACGTTATTGAAGGAACCACGGCCTATCATCGATCTTGGACAAATTTTTTACGTTCGTGCAAAGATGTCGCAGAGCTTTTATGCACCCCCTTTCTCTATTAAACATTGAACAATGTTTTAAATACTGAAGCCTAAACATATTTATACCTTTAGTTTATAACTACCTTAATACTATTCTAATATTTCAATTTGGTAGGTTCCCTTCCCTTTGGTAACTTCCCTAAAAACATATCACCATACAGAAAATCGAAGAATTTTCGAGCCTTCGAGAAGAGCGAACATAATTCATATTAACATACATAGGATTATATTATAGTTTCAAGTAATTTTTCGTACAAATTCTATAAAATAACACTTGGTTGCGTCACACAGATAGGAAACTGTCAGTTTCGAGGAACTATGAAAATGATACCATCGATCTGTCTAGTCTACAGAAAGACTACACCCAAACAAGGCTGAATATTTTGGCTGTCAGTATGGGGGTTAATGGAGTTGCGAAACGTTCAAAGTAGAACGAGCGTTTGACAGAGGAAAGGAGGTGAACAGGCGAATAAAAGGAAGCAGTCGGACGATAACTGCGTTACGACGTCGACCCAATTTGCGGAAGTCGCTATTACGAATCAGAAGTTCTCTTCCCGTCGTAGTCTACCTTTTTATTGCCTTCTCGAAAGTCCTCTCCCTGTTCCGAATCCCTGCGAACGAATCAAGCTGTCACCGGAACGTTCTGACTAGTTCCTCGAAAGAAACTCCTACGCTATTTCGATGATCGTAGATAATCGGATTCGACCGGTCGACAGATGTAATTACGCTGTAAGAACAGAACAGAAAGAGATCGGCGCCAAAACTTTCATTCTTAATGCGTTCCTCCATTCTATTTCGTCTGCGACCTCTGTACCACTCAAATCACCCATTCCAACACTGTAGATCGGAGATCAGAGAGGAAGATGAGCAAGCAGCAAAAAATTATTTTATCGACGCTACAAGCAGCTGAAGATAACGCGTACGCTTATACGCGCGCTTTTACGAGTGGTCCGTGAAGCTTTTGTTTTTATTGCGCCGTAAAATCTCTATCGAGTTGATTTCATGGCGGCAAGCGGTATGGTAAATGTACTGGACAACTCGTATTTCGTGAAATCAAACATCCTCCTAACAATTCCAGTCTGGTAGTTCCAATACGCCTTTTCTAATAACAGTTAGATAGTTCAGCCTTTCAAACGAAATCGCCGTTCAAAAGCATTAGGACACGTACGTTCTATTTCTAATTCTTCCATCGATAGCAAACGAGACCTCGAAATTGGTTTCTATCTTTTATTGGTTCGTAAACGTCTTCGATGAATCTCTGCTCGTCAAGCTGCTCCACCAAAATCCCGTGGTTTTACCCGATCGAAACCAATCTTCCACACTTTCATCTCATCTTCGTGCTATTCCGCACACCAACGATCTATCATATTCACCTTTGTTTCACGGGACAGCGTTTGATTCACGGCGTGGACGCAATGCATTAGAATCTCCTGCCTCTCGCAAAAAAACTACCGGGAAGCCGCAACTAAATCATACGACGAATACTTGAACATGACCGGTCGACGCGGGAATGGAGCTGCTTTGAATACAAGTCAGCAGAAGCTCCTAACGACTACGATGTCCTAGTCAGTGATCGCTAAGAATAAAGGTCTTCATTTATTTAAAAATACAGCGCATGTGTATTTAACGTATAAAATTCATTCTTGCCTCATTTAACTTTAATTTTGAAATTAAAAGTAATGCTAAAAATGAGGATGATGTAATAAATGCATCTTCTGACGAGTACACCGGAGCAATCAAATATATAGACTCTTACGAATGTATGTATTTCGATCTTCAGATGTTTTATTCGTCAGAACCGCAATTACAATCTTAATAGAATTACGGAAGAAAATTCTTGATAAAAGTTGGCTGAAAAAGGGCGGAGGTTGGAAAATAATGAGGCTACCAGGTAACGGAGGGATGGAGGTACTCGGCGGAATACGCGTGAGCTCGCGATTACCCCTCTCGGCTTCAAGAAGATGACATACTGTGCCAAGGGCCGACACTGACAGCGAACGAGTGTTTGCCGGGGCGCACCCTAATTGTCGAGCCGCCACACCCTCGGCAAACATTGTCCATCAACCCTCCTCCTAACAACCATCTCTCTATCGGCCCCTACCACTCGACCCTTTTCCATCGGGACCAGATATATGTACATATATACGCACATCGCACGTATACGCGGTGTCCTTGGTGCGAAAGGACGTGGATAGCTGTATGATTAGAAATGGAGGGTTGCTTAATTGTTGGAGATGCCGGCATTAATCGAAGGATCTCGTCTCGCGTTACCCCCCACACTATTTCATTTCCGCCTCCATCGTACATGTGTTTGCGGATCGTCCGCAAATATCAGAGTTCTACGTTTAACGTCATTGATAAACTTCCTGCCTGTTGCCTTGGCTCCTTAACAAACGGTCGATGTCGTATTGGTCAGTTGATAAATAAATAAAAAATAAAGAAACCGTTGGTAAGAGCTCGGCTAACGATTGTTTATAAGGACGTCAAAGAGTTGTATTTTCGAGTAATAGGGAAATCTCTGGAAGGAGACTTCATTAGGATCCAAAAGTGGGATTGGAGGATTTGTAAGATGTCTTCAATCGTAGATCGGTTCATTGTAATGTACTTTATGGTTACGATCGATTAGTCCTGCAGCATCTCTTGGGTCATGTACGATATAGTCGTATTTCTCTGTCGTCATGAAATTTCTTAAGCTTGAGAGAAACGCGAGAGACGCTTCTCCTTTTGATTTTCTGGGTACAAATGTTCCAAAACGCTAGAAAATCAGAGTGAGATTGAGATATGAAAACTCGAGGACCGCAACAGGGTTAAGTCAATGAGAAGGCGCGAAGAAAAGTGGCTTAGTTAAAAATTCTGTGTTGGGTTCATAGAATAGCGAAAAGACTGATGTGTCGGTGAAATGCTGTCTATGTGCCTAGTCATGCTCGCCAGAGACATAACTTTTTTACTCGGTCAATCTCTAATGAGAAATACAATACTTTGTCAAGCGTAATGAGAAACCTGTGGAAGAAAATATTAGGTTATCCCATAAGTAGCGTCTTGTTTTCTGCAACTATATTCCAACTTTCTGCTAACTTTTTAATTCTCTCCTTGAAAAATTGTTACGATCTCGACCGAAATATTCAGTTATCCCTATGAAATTTCTCATTAGTATCTAATTATTATTAATTAGGTTAAGCGATTCCAATGAAATAAAAAGCTTGTTATGCTAAGTACAGAGAATGGTATAATAATTTTCAATTATACCTTTCATTTTTTATTCCAACTCTTTCATTTATTGAACCTAATATCGTCGATGCTGTTAGATTAAATTAAATTTCACCAGTTCCCACACTCTTGGCATTACCTTAGGAATTCAAAACGCAAGATAAAAAGCTACTCATGTATTTAATTAATATCACGCCGATCAAAGGATTTTGTAGAAGAGTGGAAGTTCTGTCGATTGAATTTACCCACAAACATACCGTTTGCAGTCACACAGTACCTCTTGTTCTGAGCAGTATAATTGAAGAAACAATAATAGGCTCTATCTTACATGTCTTATACTATCTTATCTTATATATTAGGATTTCATTAAGAAAAGTTCCGAGAATACCCGGTTTGCAAGAAAGTATACAAGCATAGAAGTTAACTCTTCCTTTGAATAAGCCGGTGTAGGAAGAAGGCATTGTTTCCGCTCATGTTTGATCTTTACGTGTTGTATCTGGTATTCTTTCCTCGTCTGCAATCTAATGACAGGCATAAAGAGAACTTGCCTCCTAACGAGAGGTTTTCACGATCGAACAATGAACGGCTATCCGAGTCGTTAATTACTCCCCTTGTTCTTCCTACGATCGTCCCAATTTCAGCTGAATCTTCGATCAGCCTTTCCATACTCATCCACGCTCCTGTATATCCCTCGATCGACGCTACTGTTCCCTTTCGGTCATTTTCAAGCGAATCGTATTTCTCTATGGTTAGAAAATTTCTTAAATTTGAGAAAAATATTAAATTGTTTCATAACGTCAGATTTACACGTGGCCGAACTTTTATTTATTCATAAAACTATTACCCCATTAGTTTCACACTTAACTAAGTTAGAACTTTACATCTGCACACATTTTTACGATTAATAACGATTTTGTTAATGCCAATTACAGCTTTTTCTTTTAAATCGTTGTCACGTATAAACTAAATTTTTTAGAAGTAAGAGACGACATTACGTACGCTATGACTTAATATACGAAGCGAATCGGTATTTTTATATCGATACACTGCAAATATATACAGAAAATATACTTTAAAAATAGATAAGAATTCTTGAAATTAAGTTTATACCAGGAAGGATAGGGGACACGAAGAAGTAGAAAATTGGAAGAAAAACTAACCATAATCCTTTCACTGCCTCTTAGGAGAAAAACTTTCAGAATCCAGTTAGCTGTTATCTCTCGAGAGTATCGAGTTTAGGGTTAAAACTTCAAAGTTCCACGAAATTTCCGAAGTGTCCGATCCCCAGGTAACACACTCAACTCTGCTCGTACACCGCTAGTTATTTCATTATATTCGCCTAGTTCTACATCCAGAAGTTCGATGACGTCGTATCGGTTTAAATCACACCGCTTCTCTCGATCCACGATGCAGATCCATTCGCGCGCACGTCGTTCACGTGGGTGACTATATCCAACGTTGCGGTACATTTATCATCCTAATTTCATCCATCTTTCATCAGAGTTTCGTCCGTCGATCAATAACCCGTTACCCCTTGAGTTTCTTGAGGAATCGATGGTTTTTTGTTATGAAAAGTGGGATTGGGGCATAGTCCAGCAAATTCCACTGAATAATATATTATGAGTAGACGTGTATTAGTACTATATTGGAAAATATGGTACGTCGGTGTATTCAGTACAATATCGCTTGTGGAAGGTGTGTAAGAAAAACAGTGGACGGCGGATTTTTATGCATTTCTGGGAAATTTGAAAGTGCACGTAATATGAAAAAATACGTAAAACATGTAAAGTATACTTTGTTAAATTACGTTCTCAAAAATATGAATTTGCACAAAAATCCACCTACTGATGATAACGTTACCAATTTATGAGAAATAAGATCGGTTTCGTTACTTTTTCCATACATGATGCGTATCGTAAATGTTCATAAAAAAATAAAGAAAAATTGTAAATATAATTCCGAAAAAAAGGATGTATCGCGGGACTGAACGAAAGGAAAACATTGGCGGGTAGCGACGTGTTTTGATTAATCCTGTCGCGAGGATGAATAGCACGGCGGATGAAATAAAGCTACGAGAAGCTTCATTTTCCGAAACGTGGACGCAGCGACGAGACTATAATAAAAAGTTACGACGGTTTGCAGAGGCACAGTATCCACGGCATGATAGAGGAAGAGAACGTGGTGAGACCGCACCAGGAAATGGCTAGTCTGTCCTATCAAGAGAAGAAGTACCTTCTCGCGGTGGAACGTGGAGATGTTGCTTCTGTCAGAAGGTGAGACTTTGGGAAATCAAAATCGTACGTGAGCTGGCAACGTATATTTACGTGTTAATGGGATTATATTTGGGGAGTGGAAATTTTGGGGGCACGTAGCGAGCGTGGATTATGTAACAAGAATAACGAAGGGGAGAATCCTTAATGTCGCAAGACACACTGGAAAAATTCACTCTCGTACACGTGCCAATTTTTTCTCCTCTGGATATATATATATATATATATATATATATATATATATATATATATATATATATATATACACATATATATACACATATGTAGAAGAGAATTTTCAAAGCCCCTCGAAATCCTAGTTACGTCATCGAACGTTCGTATCTCGTTGTTAATCATTCGCAAACAAGACACGTCTTATACCAATTATATCCAAGTCTGGATGTAACTGATCTTTTCTCCATGGAAAGTTTCAAAAAGTTAGGGTCAAACTTTGAGAGTATCAATATAAACGAGCAAAAATGTCTTAATAAACACAAGTCGATATATCGTTATTTTCGAAGTTGCAAGACGTACATGTTCATAATATGAACATATGAAACGACAGATACAGATAACTCGACGAGACACTCGCATAGATGCATATTTTTGTATAGAAAAATTTTCATTCCCAAATATATACGCGAAATATGAATGTTCAGCGGGCTAGAATCGGCAAGAAGCAAGGTATTGTTTCGATCACTTTCAACGCGACTACAATGGCTAATTTGAAAGGCGGGAAGAAACGGCGCGTAAGAGTATCGCAATCGTGGCTTTTGTGCAAATGAACATACACGCGAGCTGGTTGAAATCCGTTGGATCTAGAGTTTAAGCGTTAAACAGGACAAGAGATCTCGCGGGGGAAGGTCAAACGCGCAGCGTATACACATATGTATATCGCGTCAGTGTGCCAACAAAGGATCTAATTATCCTACGAATAATCGTCCCGTGATGCTGAAACTTCTCGGAATTCTTCACGGCGTTGCTCGTTTCGACGCAATTAATACCGATTGCGATGTACGAGAAAGTTTCAGCGGCCGTGGAATTCTCATTTGGCTCGGTCTCGGGAAACAGGACAGCTAAATACGATTGCCAAGTCGATCCGTTCCGGTGAACGTAATGGGAAAATCGCGAGCTTCGTGGTTGAAATAAAAGAAAATAAAAAAGAGAGAGAGAAATAGAAATGGTAAAACGAAAGGAAAAAAAAAAATAAATAGGGAAGTTAGTAGGTAGAAACATGGTGGGTGCTGTTTCAGGATGTTGCAGAGTGCTCACGAAACCGAAATGAACATCAACTGCGTGGATCCATTGGGACGTTCGGCGCTTCTAATGGCGATCGATAATGAAAATCTGGAAATGGTGGAGCTGCTGATCGAGCATAAAGTCGACACGAAGGACGCGTTGCTTCATGCCATCTCCGAGGAATTCGTCGAAGCGGTCGAGGTACTTCTGGAACACGAGGAAAGTCTTCATCGAAACGGGGAGCCACACGTTAGTCGCTTTCATCGTCTAGTATATGTAACTGTATCGATCCAAGAATTTTTTATGCTTTTCTCTTTATCAATCTGTAGAAACTAGTCGCGCGCGTATAAAACGTTTCTTTGAATATTTTTACGGTCGCGTATAAGACGTTCTTTGAACAATTTTTCCTCATCCCTTCCGCTCGAACTTTCCTTTACTCTATCGGAGACACTTTGATTTCGTAGCAACAAGCTTCGCCTCGCAATTAAGCGGTGATTGCATTTTTCCGGCTAGGCAATTTCGTTTCAGTTATCGAAACTCCCCCCTGCTTCGTAATTTTCACCGTTGGTTGATTTCGTTCCGCGCTTAGGCGACCAACTACGGCGACCAGACGACTCAGCGCTACGGTTAAGTAGATTCCATTCGAGAAATAAGTCGACCCACATTTTAATCAGGTAATCCGAAAAGTTTTCCGTCGTTGACCGTCGCTCGCAACAAAGCGTGTCTCGATAAAAGCGTTTCTCGATGAAAGCCAGCTGACCGAATCTCATTTCCGTCAGAGCTTGAAAAAACGCTGCACCCGTATACCGGTCAAATTCACGCCAACTGGACATCGGGGAAAACGGGAAAATAAAGGCGAGAGGGTCGTGGAATTGTTGACGAGAGGAAGCTTAATCAGCTTTTATTCCTCTTTTCCGAGGGAGGAATCGGCTTACGTTACCATCGGAAATAATTATCATGGTCCCCCTTACCTCTAACGATCGCGATGTTTTATTAGTTTGCCAAGTGCGTCGATTATTAAAGAAACAGGGCAAGTACGGGAAAGATGATCTATCGTAGCTATTTCAGAATGGAAGAACGAAATAACAGTTTCATTATCGTTGCGTGTAGCAACATAAGACCCATTTCGTTTATTTGTTTCAATTAATCTATTAATCCTAATTTCTTGAACATAATCTTCTTCTTTATGTCCCTGCTATTAATTTTTAACGAGTTGTTTCATTTCTACAAAAAAGAGAAAAAAGAAATAAAGTATGTTACATATATTTGAAAGGATTCAAATCAACTTTTTCAATCCACGTAACATCTGTCTTGTGCTTACCCTGCAAATTGTTTATTATACATTTGCTCGCGTATTCGTCGTAAGATTAACGTAAATTCGCGACCTAGGAATTTCTTCTACGCTCTATCTAAAGAACAATTACTCCATATTGCAATATATATAATATAAGTTTATACGTTTGTGTTCCAGAGCTGGGAAGCGCTGCCATCGGACACCGCAACCTTCACACCAGACATTACACCCCTAATCTTAGCCGCTCATAGGGATAACTACGAGATCATTAAGATCCTGCTGGACCGCGGATCCACGTTACCTATGCCACACGATGTTCGTTGCGGGTGAGCGGTCTTCAAACAAAGCTTCTTTCATCCTTCTCATAGTTACGAAATTTTCTTCGTAAATAAATCTGACGCGAGAAGCTGTAGACGTGAGAAACTGCAATCCCTTGTTAAGTATACGTTTCACGTTGATTAGTTTCCCGTACTGGTTTAGTACGACATGCGATGTTCGAGCGAAGCCCGCGTATACCAATCAGTTAGGGTATCTACAATGCAACCTTTACGCAGCCCAAACTTAATCCCTAATTCCCAAGCATAGGGTGAAATTTCACTTCCCTCAATAATATCTATCGTAAATACTACGTCTATCCTCTTACACGAAACGTAACATCCGAAAGTTTACAAACAGAGCGGAAAATCCCTAACTAGAGTCATAATAATATTGATTACGATGATGGCATTTATTCGTGAGCAGGTGCGACGAGTGTGTAACATCGAGGAGAGAGGATTCTCTGAGGCATTCCAGGAGCCGAATAAACGCATACAGAGCTCTAGCATCGCCGTCCTTGATCGCTCTTTCCTCAAAGGATCCCATCCTAACTGCGTTCGAGCTCTCTTGGGAACTTCGGCGACTCTCGTTCCTCGAGCACGAGTTTAAGTGCGAATACCAGGTGAGACAATTAAGTAACGGTGTGTATTGCCTCGATAAAGACGATAGGCGATAGAAAGTCGATATAGGAAAGGAAAGGAATTCAACGTTTAATAAAACAATGTTAAAACGATATTATCGATGTGTATTTTTATACTTTAGAGAAAGAGATTAAAATCGATATACTGAAATTTTTCTTCTAATAGTAAGGGTGAATTGAATCATGGAACAGCGTAACTTTAACTTGATGTAAGAGTGGAAGTCTAATGGGAGAGTGCCACGATAAGATAACTTGCCTCTCCTTTCAAAGGATTTCGTCTTCGATAAGCAGAAGGCGATGTTATTTTGTCCATAGTCTAGTTACCATACTTTCAATTTTATTTGATGTTCGTTTAAAGTACTCGATTACGCCGGAAAATAGAATCTAACGTTCAATTTAACCATGGAAACGCGACGCTCCCGCTTGGAGAACGTATCCGTGAAGCCACAAGGGGAAGATTACATAAAACAACCGTTGAACTTCGGAGTTTGCTCGCTTCTCAACCCTTTTGGCCCACTTTCCTCGTCGTTCAATTACTTCTTCTGCAAACCCATCTACGAAACGAAATTTACGGTAGCGTATCTGCCCTACGTTCTTCGCGCTGCTAATGATCGAAAATATTTAAAAAACCTGCTTATTTTTAACAAGTTATATATTTCAATTGTACAATTATGGATAAATAGAGCTTTAAATACGATATTATCCTTTAAAATCATCACAGCTTCGTATAATAAAATATTATGACGCTATTAAATCGGTTGGTTGAACTAATTGTTTATTATGCAACTACTTGTGTTACAATTTTTTGATTTCTGAATTCAAAGGTAAATTAAGGCGGGCCTTCCAAACCAAAAGTAAATACCATTTGTGGTTAAATAATTTAATTAATAAAATTTGTGGTTACATGCTATTAGATCGGTTGGTTGAACTAATTGTTTATTATGCAACTACTTGTGTTACAATTTTTTGATTTCTGAATTCAAAGGTAAATTAAGGCGGGTCTTCCAAACCTAAAGTAAATACCATTTGTGGTTAAATAATTTAATTAATAAAATTGGTGGCTACATATAAACAGTAAAATACGTATGTTGTCGTAATGTTTTTCAACGAACAATTTAACATTTTATAGTCTGGCGACCGAGAGGTCGACATTTAATAAATATATATCTAATATATACACGTTTTGTAATTCGATTCTAAAATAGTATTGCTGATTCGTTGTTAATTTGTACGCTTCAATAAGAATCTCATACTGATACCATAAATCAACCAGTATCCAGATACTTATGAATGTGAGTAGTATACATACTACATGGTACTATATAGCTAGAAAGAAAGAGTACAAAAATATTTTCCCAGATATTATGAGTAGGATCTTCTAAAGATACAACGAGAATGGTGCACGAAGTTGAGAAAGTTAGGGTTGACATAAGCTTGCGAAAGAATGTGGCGCCACGTATATGTATTCCTCCGACGTAGATTGAAACGTATAGGTTTCTTTATAAGGTCGTATAGGTCGTATATTATTGCCGTCATTTATTTCGTTTGTTCGCGCGGGAAGGATGCTTTTACCCCGTAGAGATGTTCCAGACTCTCAAATGGAAAATTCGCAGATCACCGGAATTCATGAATGTAGAAAGGAACAAAATAAATCAATATAATGCAAATCGATGCTTCGCAAAGATATCTATACGGGTCTTGTACGAATTGTTTATTCGGGATCCTTCCGGCGAATCTGACATTTAAGCTGGCAAATATCGATGTCGACACGAGTCGGGGCACGCATGAAAGGAAATTAATACGAAGAAACGGCTCGTGCATTTTCCAGTACGACGCGGTCTGCTTATTTCTGTCGGCCATCTTTGTTGACGCAAAGCGTCGTCTTTCTCGCGTTGTAAACGCGATCGTTGTTAATTCTTGTAAACAGCTCGAGCGCACGTGGTCGTTTTCGATTCACGAAAGTCTCGAAATACTCGCGAGTGTCCTTCCTCTAAACTACTCTAGAGAAAACGAAATAACACTAGGCAAAACGTCTCGATGAAAGTTTCATGGTCGAAGCAACGCGACGACGGATATTAATGTCTCGTTAGCTTGATCTCGAAGTACATGGCCACTCGCAGATATTAGCGAACGTTTGAACAGTTTGGTATGGCGCTTTGATGTCATAAATGTTTGCTTTGGCGCGTAACTCCAGGCGGAACAGGGCTGCACCGGATTCCTGCTCGTTCGCTCGTTTCTATCTTTTCCGAAAAACGCGCTGTATTTTCTAGTTAACAGACAATGAATATTTCGTCGGATAACGAAAGCACAAGGAACGTTACTTTGGAATACTTTCAATCTTTCTTTTATCGATCCCGAAAGATTGCGCTTCGAATTTCCAACAACGATCGAACGAAAATAATTCACCGTCGTTGGCGGATTGATTAAGCCTATAAGGAGATTGGCAATCGATTAACGAGGATGAATTATAGACGACCAACCCTCGTCCAACTTTCCTTTCTCGTGGCGCGATAAAAACTCCTCGCTTCTCTTTTCGGCCCTTTTTTGTCGTATCGAGCGACGGTCTATCGTTTGCCGGCCATCTTGGATCTCCTTTTGTGAAACTATTATTTCACGAGAATATTCTGTGGAACATTGTACGGAATGTCTCTGAAATCACAATTCTTTTATTCTTACTTTGTGTGATATAGCTGAGCCGCTCGTTTCTTTCAATGTTCAACATATTTTCTTCTTTTTTGATTGCCCAGCCGATTAAACACACCCGTCACTTTGTACCTATCAATTTAAATGCAATAACGTCCGAACAAATTGCTGCAGATGATCGTTTAAATCTTCCAAGCGATCGACGAGCACTAAAGAGAAATAAATTACCGACCGATTTCTCCCTATCCTTCGTTCGCGGGGATAAAGTTTCCACGAGATTACTCCGCGTTTTTTCGAAGGTCTCGAATCGCGCCGAATGGCCGATTGTCCCCCGACAACTCGATTGACAAACGACCTGTCTTCGATCTGAATCTTTTTATCGCTCTTATTCATGCTTCTCTTCGGAATTTCCCTCGAAACGAACGATACGGGCCTCCAAGTGTCCTTAAAATTCGATACAGCTTCTTTTAAGAGCCGTTTTCAAGAGCCATCGTTTTCGAGAAAAACGGTGCCACCCGTATACGTTTGAGAAAAAAGTTTCGCTAACGACGTCGCAGCTTACATGCAGAAGCACCGTCGACGAAACTTCCGTCAACGAAAGTAGCAACGCTTCTGCAGAGAAACACCGGCGAATAATTCCGTCCTTCCGCGTTGTTGACAGAACTTGTTTCGCGCCTCGCGTGCTCGCTTCTCGAAACGGCAATGTTGCGATTCTAGGAGCTTAGAAGACAATGCCAAGACTTTGCTACTGCTTTACTGGATCACACTAGAAGTTCCTACGAGCTGGAGGTGCTCCTAAATCACGATCCCACCGGGCCAGCGTTCGAGCACGGCGAAAGGATGCATCTGAACCGGCTGAAACTCGCTATTAAACTTCGGCAGAAGAAGGTAACCGTTCGAACTTTTATATTTCTCAAACGAATCGTAAAAGAAAAATTGTACGCTATAAAAGAAACAGATTGCTTGAATAAGATCTAATGCGAATAATGCATACGATCGAATTGTTTTTAATGTTACCGCGATCCTCGAATTTTAATGTCTCAACTAGACTGTCGTCTCGATCAGCGAAAAATCTTTCGATGTTTTAAGAAAATCTTTATAAGTTCACCGATGGAAAAGAAGATATTATACAATCCATAATTATTCGTTATTATTTTTTATTATTAACCAAGAAAAAATTTCCAAAATATCAATGTCTCTCAACGCCAGTAAGGTACAGAAGATTAAGAAGATTGCACACGAGCAAAGTGTAGATATAACGTCGTTAGATCCTAGATGGATCATTCGCGATGAGTCCTAATTCCTAAATTAGACCTTAATATGTACAATTTGCTAGTTACATGACCGGAAACTGTCGACCGATATTAGATTATCTTGGAATTTCCAGTTCGTGGCGCATCCCAACGTGCAGCAGTTACTCGCATCGATTTGGTACGAAGGTCTTCCAGGCTTCCGAAGGAAAAACATGGTCCTCCAGGCGCTGGAGATCGTCAGGATCGGCGTCCTCTTTCCTTTCTTCAGCGTTGCGTACATCATCGCGCCCCACAGCGTGGTCGGCCAGACCATGAGGAAACCGTTCATCAAGTTCATCTGTCACTCGGCCTCGTATTTCACTTTTCTTTGTAAGTATCTTTCTCCTTTCTACTAAGTTTTGCCTCGTCGGAACGCGAGGACATGGCTTGCAAACGTGCGAACCTGTTCTGCGAACGTGCGAACGTGACGAACGTGGCCAACGACTTTTGATTCTTGCGCCGAATCCTCATTCAAATGCCGCACTGTGCGTCGCGTCGATCGACTACATCTTGCTTCATCACTGCTGCAAGCTGTTTCCAGCACGTTCTAAAATTAACCTCGATCAAAGTTGGTTCATGACTTTCTCTTTTTTCCAAACAGCTGGCTCGCTCGTTTCCTTCAGGCGTACGGGAATGCGTTCAACCTCGTTCCTCTCGGCAACGTATTTTACCTTTCCTCACGTCAGCGAATCAAACGCAGAGACCCGCTTCTAAACAGTTTACAAATACCTCTCATGGCAACCGCGATTCGCGAATACCTCTCACTACCAATAATAGCAGAGTGCGGTAATGCTCTAAATTTGAGACATTAACCATCATTACGGGGAAACGATAAACATTTGAAAACGGGAACACCCTTAATCGAATTAAAGCTACCGAATTCCATCGCAAAATTATAGTATACAGCACTGAATCGGCAACACTCGGGACCTCCGACATTCTTTATTTCCTTAATATGATAATTAAACGGCACGAGTGTATTCCATAATGGTAAATTTTATTAAATGCGAGAGCGTATCTGTACTGTTACTTTGCCTCGCGTTTTTCTCCCCCATTATTCTAACCTTCGAGTAAATACTCGGAATTTTTATCAAGATGTTTCGTGACGAAAATGGTCACAGGTTTGAATACAACAGCAGTTAGAAACTCGGCCGAGGAGATTCAGTTAGAGAACGGTCTAGAGAGCGGCATTCAGACAGCTGAAGCAAAGGCAGCAAGTTCCAGGCCAGGTTCCAGGCATTCGCGAAAAGCATAATTGACCTCGAAGTTAAACTAACGATATTTTGAGTCACGGGGAGCACGGCGAGATAATGTACTCCTCGAGGACGCGACCAGGGCGTAAGGAATTTCGAGAGATTATTCAGGGATAAGCCAAGTTAATCTCGTCGGTCGTAGTACGTGGTTAGTCCCGCACACATACGAGGATAATATTTGACCCGATGTGATCGTGGAGGCGAGCCTGTATGTAAATTGCCGAATCCAATAGCTGTTTCTATCGTTTTTCGATCGGTAAATGATCTTCGAAGAAGACCAATCTACAATGATGCACATCTGTTCAGAGTGATTTGGAGTTTCGAACACTATCGTACGAAGTTGTCAAGTGCTTTAAGGCGACTTACAACTTCGATACACCGCATCGTCCCTATTATCGAGTTTCCCTGAAACAATGTTACGCAAAGATGTAACTTGAACCCATTATAGTTGTAAGCCTCACAATTGCAGCAATGTCTCGTAGAATTCTAATAGACCAGTTTAGAATTACGTTACGCTGTTAACACATTTCGCTGCAATTACGTAAAAACGCGTCTTTCCTGTATTTCCATTTTTCAATTTAACTGTAGCACTACGACCATCTACGAGCCAGCACTCAGACGGTACGTGAGTAATTTAACGGATTTTCGATGCCATGCATTTTTAGCTTCTCCGCGACACTGTCCCATAGTTCAGTAGCCGAGATCCTGTCATAAACTTCGCAGTTTCCAAATGGTCATGCGACGACCAACCTAATGGTTTCCGCCACATAACTCGTACCCTCTCGAATATTCCACAGAGGTGTACGTTCATACTAACTCCACGAACATCCCCACGTAACACTTGGTCAATGTCCCCTTTGCAAGAGTACAACGTACGATGGAAGACGGATACGAGGTATAAAGAATACTGAAACAGCGCGCATCTTCGGTAAAATTTCAGTCATACCTCGGAAAATCCCAATCGTATCTCAGAAAAGACAAGTTAAATCGCTATTTCTCTGTAAATCGCTTCGCACGTCGCGAAACCTTTTACGTATCATGATAGCATCACTATCTCATATATACCTATATATATATAAGCATGATGCATACATGAATTGTACGTAAATACGTTCGAAAATCACAGTCAATCGATCAATCGATCTATCTTCTGTAATCACGTATCACACGCGCGAACATGATTGGTTATGCCATTTGACCGAATATGCACCTTTTATATGCTCGATTATGCGAGATAATTATACACGTGAGTTGAGAAACGGTAGGTATAAGTTGGAAAACCACACTTTGAGATATTTGAAGAAATAGCTATAATTTTCATGGTATGGTATCACCGATTCCCAATTTAGATACGGATATGTTCATCCAGATAAACGTTCGCATATGTTGAATTATGGTATTACATATATTTTTCATAGAATAAAATAAAACTCGAATTTGTACTGTTTTTTTAACTTAACCCATTTTTGTTGAAAGGAAGTGTAAGAAATAAGATAATTCTTCGAAAACAAATTTCTTCATTGATCCTTGTCTTGTGATACACTTCACTAACTTATTATACAAAAGATTAAACATTTCCGACTTGTACCGTTTAATGAGTTTTTACAAAAATTGGTATAACCAAAAAGATACTCGTCGTATCAATAAAAAAAAAAGGACGTGATTTTGTGTAACGAAAAATAAAACGACAACGTTAAATAGCCATATTCTTATATGACCGAAATGAAATAAAAAGTGATTACAAATGATATGGATTCACGTCTGTTTGCAGTCATGTTGATTTTGGCTAGTCAAAGGATAGAAAGCGTGATCGGGAACTGGATGGGTCACGATGTCATAGAGCACGAACCAGCACCGACGAAAAGAGGCGCTGCTCCAACGATAGTCGAATGGTAAGACAATATTCTTAATCAATGTTTCTCTTCGTTCACGTGGAACCGGACAAAACGATGCTAAATAAAAACGCGGCAGATATCGATTGTTATTTTTCCTAAGAATATTTCCTCAGTGCGCTGGAAACTCAATCCACTCGACGATACCTTGCATCATCCTTCCACTACAGCTCTAGCTTCTACTAAATTCTAGTGGCGCAACCCAAATAAAACTGACTTCCCAAAAATAAACACTCTTGGTAGCCACCCGTCCCTCGTGGCACCTCTTGAAACGACTTCTTCTCCCAAACTGACAGTATATTATTCCCTGTAAAGGAAATAATATACGTGAAGTTGGGCGACGCATTTCTCGAAACGCTTTTAAGTCAGGCCAGCGATACTCCCAGGAGAAAGCCGATTTCGAGAAAATGGGGAAAATATCGGCAAACGTGTACGACGTATCGTAGGTTCATCCTGGCCTGGGTATCCGGCCTGATTTGGTCCGAAGTGAAGCAGCTGTGGGACGTCGGCCTCGAGGAGTACGTGAACGACATGTGGAACGTGATCGACTTCGTTACCAACTCCTTATACGTAGCTACGGCCGCGCTCAGGGTGGTCGCTTACTACAGGGTGCAAAAAGAAACCCAGAAGTCCGGATCCATGATCGAGCTGCAACGCGAACAATGGGATACGTGGGATCCAATGCTCATATCCGAGGGCCTTTTCTCCGCCGCCAATATATTCAGGTCTTCATTGAATTTATTTTCTTCGTCCTATTCTTTCTTACTAAAAACATTTATTTGAATTATTGTTCAAATTTGCACGTAGTTCGCAGAGCCAGATATTTAACGAATAATTGTTTGATGATGAATTGTTTGGAAAATTCGTAGCGAAATTTGGACACAATTTGAAGATTGTACGTTATAGAATATATCATTTCTTTTGATAAACTTTTAATTACTATAACTTTCTAACGCATAAAATTTCACGGTTACGCGTGAAAAAGGTAATTGAGAAGTACTGTAGTACGCTTTGGATAGTTCTTTGCACGATATCTCGTGAAATCCCGAGAAATGTAATTAGGCAGCACTCTTTCAGCATAAATTTCAATTTCACGCTCTTCAGCCGCACATACGATCAAACGCAACGCGACTGGTCTATCGATCTACTTGCAGCTCTCTGAAACTCGTCTACATTTTCTCCGTAAATCCTCACCTCGGTCCACTGCAAGTCTCCCTGTCTAGGATGGTAATGGACATCATGAAGTTCTTCTTCCTCTATGTGCTGGTGCTATTCGCCTTCTCCTGCGGTAAATCTCCATGTCAATTCCACGGGTCGGTCCGTATAAAAACCATGACTGAAATAACTCTCACGAAACGACGTTATTCGTTAACTTAGGTCTAAACCAGCTGCTATGGTACTACGCGGATATGGAGAAGAAACGGTGCCCGACCGCGATGGCTTATTCTGGTAACACCAACGTCACGACCGATTCGAACGCTTGCATCGTTTGGCGTAGATTTGCAAAGTGCGTGCTACTTTTTGATATAGTAACTTCTAAATGAAGATTATAAACCTTGTTAAGTATAAATGTATTAAGGAAATATGTTGAGTATAATCTAATTGATCTTCCGATTTTCATGTTATTTAACGTTTGTTGGCTTCTAGCTTTATATAACATAATCGAGAGGGGGAACAATCTGTCCGATTCAAAAATATAAAGTCTTCAGTAATAAATGCAATTTTGTAAAAGAAAAAGACACTAACCGCAATATCTTCTAAATAGCAATGAGCAATACTTTCGAAATCGATATTTTTGATGTAAATATTTTTCAAGAGGGCCGCGTAGGCAAATTTAATGAAAAATCAATCTCGGTGATATAAGATCGATTGGCAAGATAATATATTGTACAGAAAATAAAGAATGCGACTTATCGTGTCTTTCTCTACAATCTACGAATTTCTTAACTAGATGATAAAGTAAAAAAACGTGGAAAATTATAAATTAAATGTGATTTAAGAAAAATTAAATTAATCAAAGCTGAAAAATCATTGGGACATGATCGGTATTCTTTCGTCAGTTTGTTCGAAACCGCTCAAACGCTATTCTGGGCCGTGTTCGGACTAGTCGACCTCGAGAGCTTCGAACTGGATGGCATTAAAGCGTTCACCAGGTTCTGGGGCATGCTGATGTTCGGCACGTACTCGGTGATCAACATCGTCGTACTATTGAATCTATTAATCGCCATGATGAACCATTCCTATCAGTTGATCTCTGTGAGTTAATCTTTATCTGTTTGATCGTCGTCGTGACATAAATAGAGGACATTTCCTTTGTCATTGGAATCAGGAACGTGCCGATATCGAATGGAAGTTCGCCAGGAGCAAACTCTGGATCAGCTATTTCGAGGAGGGTGGCACGGCTCCACCACCGTTTAACATCATCCCGACTCCGAAGAGCGTTTGGTACATGGGCCAGTGGTTGTATCGCAAGCTGTGTGGCCATAGCAGAGCTGCCAAGAAGGAGCACATGAGAACGATCAGAGTGAGATTAATTCGAATTAACTCTAAATCAAAGCGTTGCTAATTTCATCATCGGATTTTCGATGGAACGTAGGACGACCACGAACATTTGGTAATTTGGTAATCTTGTTTGTCTAATAGAGAAAAGTTAAGCAAGCATCGGAAAGAGACTTTAGGTATCAAAGTATTATGAGGAATTTGGTGAGAAGGTATGTGACGGTGGAGCAAAGGAAAGCGGAGAGCGAGGGTGTAACAGAAGACGACGTGAACGAGATTAAACAAGATATCAGCGCTCTGAGATGCGAATTGATCGAGATTTTAAAGAATTCCGGCATGAACACGTCCACAGCCAGTGGCGCTGGAACTGGTGAGCTCAGTTGCACGATTGAAACGATATGATAACTTTATAGACACTAATTGTGTATTTCGGTTTCGTGTGATAGTTTTGTAGAATTTGTAATATTTCATGGTATCCTACGATATTCTGTAATATCCTACAGAGTGTTACAATATATATCTATGATGAAGGATACTTATAAAGTCGATTTTAGACGCTAAACTAATAGTTAAACTGTTGTTCGAGGTTTATTCTTTATGTTATAAACAATTTCGTTTTACGCCAGAAATAGGACTGGCATCGATGAATCAGCTGACGCATCTTTCTTTCTGTCTCAGTTACACCATCAAGCGAAACACGAGTTTCTCACTTTGAAGCAAACGAACGAAATTAAATATAACATGCGTAATTCTACTTTGATTTATTGCATCCTAGAGTTATGAAGTGTAAGAGTGATAAAGGAATACTGTTTGTATCATACGTATCTCTACACATATTTTTAGCGCAAAATAAAATTATTTATATCTTAAAGGATATGCCTCAAATAACAATTTTGTACACGAATCTTTCTCACCGTTTTACTGTCTAGAATCGACCCTCGAATAAATATTCTCCACATATTTTGTGACACTCTGTATAGTATCCTATGTTTTCATAGAATTTTCCGTTTCTACCTTATGTTCCCTATGCACGATCCCTTGGAGTTATGTTCGTAAAGCGTATCAAGTTGGTGGAAGCCTTATATCGTGACATGACTACGACATTAAGAAGGGGTTTGCTAGCTTCATCCTTCGTAAATGAAAGTTTCGAAGTTCGTTACTGGAACGCTATTAATCATTCGGTGAACCCCGGCGGTATAATTAATGCAATCAAGGATCGTCTGGCGCGAATATTGTTTCGTAGTTGGTTGGTCCGATTTAATGTGTAACGCGAATATTTGCCAAAATCCAAGTTACGAACAGACACTTATCGCGTTAATGTTGTTGACGAACGAACGTAATTAATCGGTAACACAGACACGCACAGGCATTTGCCAAGACCCTTTCAGTTTGTTGGTAGCCGCTTCAGAGTAGTAGTCTTTGGTTTTTCTCTCTGCCCCATAGACGGTAGCCTTAAAGAGCTGTCCATAGGTGCGGGGGGTAAGAAGAATCGTCAGAAGGAGCGACGTCTAATGAAGGGATTCAATATCGCCCCTCAACCCAGTGGAAGTGGCAGTCTACCGCCGGTTGACGAATTTACAGCGTCGCTGCAACAAGTGCAACAGGAAAACTCCCACGAGATATTTGGTTCGACCTTGAGCGGGATATTTGGACCAGGCGCCACACCAAAGAAGAGTCCACATCACACCAGTACTAACAGCGTTCCGGGACTCGGTACGAGCAGACAGAGTCGCAGAATTAGGGGAAGTTCGAAGAAGAAGAGGTGGGAAAACCTTATCGAGGCAGCTAAAGTTCGAGGAAGAGTCTCGAGGCTAATTGGTAAGTTACGCGATAAACTGTATATTTTTAACCGTAAAAATAATTATGACAAAATTTCACTTGGTACACTTGATTGTACACGGTTAAATTTTTTAATTAAACTGTCATTCTACCAATGTCTATATATTTACGAGAAATTTAGTACTTCTTGTTGTATTTAGGGAGTAGAACGAATCTCGATTCAGAGTATGTTTCCATAGTTTGCGACTCTTTTTGATTCCTCAGGTAGATCTCGTTCAGAGGATTCCGTGTACTCGCCTGCTTCCGAAGATGGCGGTTCAAGATCGGAAGGATCGACGGACTCAAAATCATCATTGGAGACCCCTGGACCCGAAGTCCAGGCCACGCATCATTCTCATCACGCGCATCATTCGCATCATCACGAGGGACATCACATGTTCGCTCATGGCCTAGGCGCGCTGGTAGCACTCCGAAAGAAACGAAAGAACTTCTCAGACTCCAGGGCGAGTTCGGGAATGAGAAGCAGCAGCGGTACGAATCCGATGTACCCGATCACCTCGGTTCTCGTTTCGAAAGTATCGAAGAAACAACAACTACAGAGAGCCAGCAGCGTACCTGCTAGAGGACCGGAATTGGGCCAACAGCCGATTCCACCGAGGAGACACGAAGGCACGCAAAGTCAGCAGCCTAGTATCGACACACCTGAGGGTGTCAACGCTAACGAGCAACCTGGTGAGTCTCTATCGTAGTTTTAACATCGTTTAACCCTCGTCTGGTGGTGGCTGGATCGCTGTAGTCTTTTTTCAGAAATCTGTCACTTCGAAAAGTATCGAAAATTGGCATTGAATGTCTTTTCACTTTTATTCAACGCTGCAACATTATCGTATATTATTTTATGAAAAAGTAAATCTACGAAATATTTTTAAAAGATCCTAATCGAGGAAAGAAAATTTTTACCTCTACATTTAAATTTACATGCAATTCTTTATCTTAAACGGTAGCAAACATGAAATATCTATATATTACGATCGACTGAGGACCAGTACAATCGACGAAGGTTAAGTAACTCTTTTTACTTTGATACTTTGACTTCCAATAATCTTCAAATGGAACAAAGTCGAAACAATTCAGATTTTTACGTATATCTGGTAAGCTATTAAAACGATAAGACGATGCTAGAGTATATTTGCACAGACACGAGCATAAGTGAATTCTAGCAACAGCTAGAAGATATTGTTTGTTTGTGTTGCGAAGTGGTTCCGGCTGCTCCGCTGACACCATCAACGACGGAGGAGAGCGTGGTCGCGAGCAGTTCTCTCCCAGCGACCATGAAAAGGAACGGATCAGCGACGCAGCTACAGCGGCTTCCGGGTATCGAGCCGATATCCGGTCACGATGTATCCGGAGGATGGCTCTGAGAAGATTCAACGATCTCTCCGCAGCAACGTATCACGTACTGCAATCGATATTTGCGCGTAGACGAGTTGCATTTCTACTGACCAGCAAAGGCTGGAACGACGACATCGATCGCGAAAGAGGATCGCGTAAGATCGCGTGGTCGTCGGCACACGCACAATGATGCCTTTTTGGCGACGACGCATTTCGCCGAGACAAAAGAAACTATATAGATATATATGTACATGTATTATTTAATAAGCGACGTCGCCCGTGAATCTCGAGCAACGCCAACTCGTCGACCCATAACGGCCCCCTTTACTTCGATGTTTCGTGGGAGAAGAAGAGAATGGGAGAGAGCCTAACTATAACTTTAATACGAGCGTCTTTCACCTAACGCGCCAACTTTCTCGTTTCCGGGGAAGATTAACTTTCGCGGCGCTTTATGTCGCTCTGAGAAACAAAGTTTCTGAACACGTTACAGACCGAAAACGCGCAGCGTTTATCCTTCAGAGAAAAAATGTTTCCCCGAAAAAACATCGCGAAGATTTTCATTAAAATTGTCCAAGTTTCCTCGCGTCGGTCGCGTCGATCTATATCGCGTTCCTAATGATCATACCGACGTAACTTATCATTTTCACGTGCTCACGCCATCGGAGTTAATCTCATTGTCGTCCGTGCGTAAACATTATCAGCGATGATTTTATACCGTGAGAACGACGATCGGAACAGATGATACTTTCACGGAGACGATTTCGATCCGTTCCGTATCGTCTAACGACCTACTATTACTATACTGTTATTACTATTGCTACTACTGCCAGAACGGAAGGGGCAAGTGGGTCGACGATAACTAACCTAGTCAGCACTAGTCGGACGATCTCATACGAAAGAAGAGGATTGCGACGATCGGTAGTTGCGTTAACATTTTACGGACGATTATAATTAACTCGGAAAAACTGGAAGAATCGTTATCGTCGTTCACGTTAATGGACTGGCGAACATGTCGAATTTATGCATGCCGCTTCAGGAAGCTGGTCTGCTGAAGATCGGTGCTTTTTTACAATCTTCTCCCATTTTTTAATTCAACTAGTCATCTATTACTGCTTTATTTTATCATTCAACGAACTCTAGTCAATGATCCGTACTCAAACGTATAGTATATTTTTTTCTTTTTATCTTACTCTTTTATTCTGACGAAGAAGCGATTATCATAGGGGAAAGGAAGGAAGTGATCGAAATTTAGGATACGTTTCTCCCGGTCGATATTCGTTTCCGGAATTTCTAACAACTATTGTAGAATCTGCTGACAGCGATAAAACGGACGGCCGAATTGTACGAATCGAAAAACTTCGAACACGACGATTTCTTTTCTTCCCATTGACAAAAGGGAAGCGTATCCTAGCAAAGACGATTTGCTGCGTCCGCGGTAATCCTTTTTCCTTTATTAGCGGTTTACGAAGCAGGGAGGACGAGATAAATGTGTCACGACCAAAACAGAACGAGCCGTAGCGTAGTCGAGTAGAGGCCTAAAACAGATTAAGATCCGTACTACTTCCTAGATATTACGTGTACGTATGATAATAACTGTAATTAATGTGAACCCGGTGTCAGGAACGCGGAAGAGAATCTCGTTATCCAAAGGATCCATTCGAATTTCCATCGTCTTCGTATCCTATTTGAGTTCGCGAGCCTGACAGACCGTACGTAATTACTATACCGCCTACGTGTATTATTTATGAGATTATTATTGTAAATGTAAAGTTAGATGTCCACTTGGCAAACGTCGTAGTGAGTGTTATCTTGTGAAGCGGTTATCATTGTAAAGAAACAAACAAAAAAAAAAGAAAAGAAAAGAAAGAAGGAGAAAGATAGAAACGCGAAGCAAGGTGAGAAAGAAGCATACAGTGGAACGAGAGTACACGCAAAACGGAACCAACGTTTTATTAACGACCTAAGCCGGTTGAAACAATAGATCGTAACTCGAAGACGAATCATAGAATTTAGCGGAATTTTTTAACGATCGAAATTAATATCGTTTCCGATAGCACAGCATTCATCATCAGAAGTCAGATATTTTATAGAGAATACGCGATCTGTTAGATCGGGGGCAAGAGTGCAGAAGTATAGGAGACCTCGAGATTAGCCATTTTGCAGCGTTATCGTTTCGTAAATATTTGTTGAGGCTTGATTAAAAATATTTACAAAAATTATAAGAGTTTCGTAAAGATATACGAGTTTCTATAACTGTCAGGGTACGATTCGAATTATTGTATATCGATGTTGAAGAAAAAGAAAGATATGTTTAACGGATAAACGATTATTATCGAAACTAATTGAAATTAATATTGAAAAAAGCTTATGTGCTCGTTTTTGCGACATGGCCTACTCTGGACGCGCATGAGTTTCCCATCGAACGTATAAAACTCTTTCGGTTGCGAATGTTTCGTTTGGCGCTGTTTGTTAAACGAAGAGACAAACATATTTGAACGCAATGCGGGAGGTCCATTTTTCGATTACGTTCGTTTGCGATCATAGCCCAGCGTATTTGAGTAACTCAAACTGAGAATAGAGAGATCACGAGTAACCATTAATAAAATACCATTTATTCTGATACATCGGTTTCTTTCATACCTGTCATATCATATACAAACCAATGTTATGATCTGTCACCAGAATTCATAATTTCAGAGAAGCAATACTTCTTTACAAAATTTTTTATATAAAACCAACAACTTTTTTTGTATGAAATCCCAGATGTATATTTCACCTTTTATTCGTCGTGCCAGTTGATTAAAGATCGAATTTCTTCAAAGTGTTACTCGCATGGTGCTAGCTGGCATTTGAATCGCCGCTGAAGCTTCTTGGGACAAGGATTTCCTCCGTTTTGTGGCTCTTGCTGGACATTCCAAATATCAATTAGTAATTACTAATTACAATACGATGATAATAGTTAGTAATAATAGAAGTAAATATTATCATTTTATTCAAAGTTTATCCGACTCACCAGGATTGTACGATAACTGGTAACGCGACCTGTACCACACGTGACGCTACAAGGTGACCAAGGTGACCACTTGCTCACACGACAATCGACAGGTTCTGCGCGAGGTATCAGACCATTTCTAGCGTCAGCTTCGCTTACAGGCTGCCCGCTAAGAATGTCTCGTACCTGGAATTAAATGAAGATTTCACTTTGTTAAGAATCGTTCACAACAAACTAATAAAAATACTCACAATGCGACAGGTATTGTTGCACTCTTCAGCAGTCAAGAAGTTGTTCCTGTTACCACGACAACCTCCATAGCCAAAGGGTACGCACATCAGTTTCTGAGGAACGAACGCCCACCTCTGGAAGTAACCCCTGCAGGGTCCAGGATCAGCTTGTTCCATACAGACCACTGAAGCACAATAGTAAACCAATGTAAAATTCCATTCGTCCAAACTGCTCCTATCGAAATGAAATTTTAGATAGAACGCAGCTAACTCTTAATATATAAATTCCATTCAAAAATATTTGGAAAACGAATCTTGCGAAATTATTCGAACTACAATCTCTAGTTAAAATATCCTATTTAATATATTTTTCGTTTGTCGATATGTACTGAAATATTTTAAGTTCCCTGTACTTTTGTTTACTTTTTAGATGAAGTTGTATTATACAAACTGCGAAATAATTATTAAAATATTCTAAATTAGGCAATGAAAAACGAAGACGCAAAGAACAATAAACTTTCAGTTTGCTCGGATACATCAAAATGATAGATAGGACACTTGAATTAAGGAGAGTAAAATACTGCATCCGATTTACACGCCGCTTTCGAATTCTTCTAAAATTTTACCTTTTGCAGTCGCCATGTCGAAAGTACAGTCAGCCTGCTCCAAACACGGACGTTGCTGCAGCAATTCCAATTTAGAGGAGCAATGTTGCTGCTGTGACGGGTCTACCATCAACAGTCTGGTTCTCAATTTTACCCCCTTTCCGCAAGAAGCGCTACACGGAGACCAATCGGACCACTCAGTCACCTGAAACAAATGTTACATCTTACACGCGAACTAACCATGATTCAACGTTTGAATTCAGCGCTCAAGACACGCTACAGGAAGCGCTAAAGGGACTAAATCTTTACAACCAGGGCGCAGATAGCATACCTTGCACGTAGGATCGATCTGTTCCTCTAAGCCAGGCACGCACGCCGCTTCCATACATTTTTCTCTCTCGACAATGGAAACGTGAGGACATCGTTTACGACCCATGCTATTCTGGAATCGTCTTGTTCTCATCCTTAGCCCCGGACCACACGTAGAGGAGCACTCGGACCAGGAACCCCAATCAGTTGTCTCGCAAAAAGGATTATTAAGAACCGGCAGCAAATCAGTATCGTCTGTCTCCTCCTCTCCACTGAAGTCAGTGAAATAATAAATTTATAAAAGAGACGCGTACAATTTATAATTTAATTGACTAATATCATTGCGCAAAACGATCGAGGGAATGTTTACTAGCAGTAATTTCATTGTTTGTTTAAAGCATATAGAGTTTCCAATATGTTTTCCATATACTTACGGGCATTCCGGGATCGATGAGACACACATTTCCTTTGAAACTAATTGCCTGTTGCACTTGAACATTGCTGCTTTTTCAGGCATTAGATACGACCTGGTACGCATTCTCAGTCCTTTGCCGCAAGTCACCGAACAGCTTGACCAAGCTGTGTACTCTGTAGTCTGACATTCGGCTGAAAATAATAAGAAAATTACGTTAAACGTTAAAAGGCGTAAGTAAGTATGGTTTGTTAGAAGAGTGACTTAATTAGGAAGAGTAAATTTCTCACGAAATTAATTTGAGTTAGAAAGAAAATTATTAATAACTCGATCATTTAGCGACGAACAAATTTTATTGCTTTTACAATTTAAACAATAATCTTTACGCTTTGAGGCACTTTATTCCTAATATAGCATCGTTTATGTATATTGCTTATTCTCAAACGAAGGATTAAGACAGTCTCCGAATTCTAGCATTTTTTTATTAAATAGCATAATTTCGTTAGTTGACATAGTAACATTCTCTATATTCTAAAAAATAATTCACATTTAGCGTTAATTGTCAATATTTCTAAATTAACAATTTTTCTTAAATATATCACTCTTCTAGCAAAACGATTACACTAGAATTAAATAAGAGGACATCGAATGTCGCCTACGTCTAGAAGTATCCTCGTTGTTCTCAGCTACTTCGAGCTGCGTGACTTGTTGCTGAAGAATTTCCTCGTCGCAACCCCGCGGAATAATTTTCTCTCTGTTCAAATACAACCTGGCTAATGGCTGCATGGGCCTTCCAGTTGGGTCGTAAAACGGTGATCTGGGATCTTCAGGGTACAGAGTGGTGATTGGTTTCATCTTCTCGCGCGGCTTTGTTTCAGAATTGGGCGACATGTAGGAGATTCCATTGTCAGTGCCAGCGTCCCACGGGTATAAATCGATTATCTCGCTTTTGGTCCAGGTACAGTCCTTTCTGCAGAGATTTAGTTTACTAACACCGACGACCCAATCTGGAGAAGGGCCAAACATGGAAGCTGCAGATATCATGGGATGTAGCCTATCCACTCTAGAATAATGAGAAATAGAAATAAGATTAATTAGAAAAAGTTTTTGAACATCAAGGTCTTCACGGCCCAGCTTTCTGCAGTTATTACTATTTGTATTCAACATGACCGTGTCCAATAAAAATATTATTTCAACGTTTTGCTAGTATTGCAACCACCTTCTTCGTGTCAATTCTGAAATTGTCATATTTTAGTATTTACATAGTTGGATATTCTATATGAAGAGCACACGGAAGGAAAATAATAAGCGTATTTTTGTTAGCATTTTTATCCTGATGTTCCTTGTTTATATTTAATGAGTGCTTATCAAGATCATCTTTTAATTCCTTGACCTATATTTAAAACAACCTTTGTTGACGTTTCTCTTTCTACAACTAGGCAAACGAATACTATATAGCATCTTTATATTCATTATATCTTCAGAAAATATTCATTATGTCACACAATTGCTGTAAATGTATTTATAATTATGTCGTAGAGTAATTATGTTTAGTAAAAACATACAGTTGTAGAACATTAATAATACTGATTTCAACATATCGTAGGTCAAGAAGTGAAAAATCTGGCATGGATCATTTTCGTTACGAGCTGCTCAATTATCCAATTAATCCAGGTAGTATAGTAATAACTGTTGAAGAAAAGTTTTTCCATTTTTTTTCACCTTTCTTTTCACAGAAATTGTTACAGAACACGACGATACCGTGCCAACAATAACAGCCAAAAAATATAAATAATTACTTGAAACTGCTGGTAGTATTGCTGTTTACGTTTGGGTACCACAATCCAGCAGCTTTGATGAGCGTTTTTAATTTATTTCCGGTCTGAGCCCTGAGCTCAGATTCTACTCCTGACGCGGATCCCCACTCAGCTAACTGCCGGAAGCCATCAGTTGCGATGTGGTCCTTACCCCAGAAGGAAAATGTCGGCACGTGAGAAGCGCCGATTAGGTCACTGAAGTGGGTCAACCAAATAGAAAATGGAAAGTCTTTTGGATGAGTCACGTTTGACCAGAGTCCTTCCATTGTCAACTGAAACGCGAAGGTAGAAATTGCTGAGAAGCTATCTAGCTTTCAAGCCTTTACGAAGTATTCTGCATCGATTTTTACGAAATTGTCTATGCTATAAATATCGACCGACCTCCGTGAGATCGGCGCCAAGTGATTTACAGCACAATTTCTCACGATGACAGTTTAACGTACCATTAAGTTTCTTTCTTTTCTTATCGCGTTTAAACGTGTTTACAGAAAGCGAAATTTATCTTTATGACGAGATACGTGCTGACTATATCACACATTGTTAACTATCATACAGTATACTGAATACAATTTTATGAAATTCGATGCTTGACATCTTATGAAACTTTTCTTGCATCGGTCGAATTTAATCTTTAATTAAGCTCTGTTACGGTCCTAAATTTTCTCACTTTTTCAATTAAAAAATAAGCAAACTTTCGATGTCTTTGAATGTCAAATTTAAGTTTTTGAATATTAGCTCCAAATTTGAACAAAGGAATCTTGGCAGTCGTCAACATAATGTGTTACTTTAGAATTTATAACTGACACTGATTGCAAAATTTAAAAAAGGATAAAAAATTATCCAAAGGACATAACAGGGTTAAATTCTCGCAATTATTCAAATCAAAACAAAATTTCAGTTTCGAACCGCCTTTGCCAGATATTCGCCCAGCTCACTCACCGAGTATTTTGCCTCGTCGCAGGCGCAGCACTTCTCCACATTGAAGGTCGCGCTCTCGGCTGCTTCCATTTCGCAGAAGGTCTTGGTTAAGCCAACGTCCTCGGCGTACCATCGCACGCTATTCTCCAGCACCATAGCTGTAAAGATAACGCATCCTGATCCTGACGGCGGTGCCTTCCACATCACTTGGATCTGTGCCAAGGTAACAACGTTTAAACTGTCTCGTTGCGGAAGCTCGCGGACTCTGGCCACGATAACGCGGTGGAATCAAACATCACCGATCGTTGGCTAGTAGCCAACCAGAAATTTATTTGTTATCTATCTCTGTACATTTTCACCAACATAAGGCTAGATACCAGACGTTTAAAAAAAGGAAGCTAATTCATATGTACGCATAGGTATAAAGGCTGTATAAAGGCTAATTCACCTCCGTTTTCGGATAATCGGAAGCTTCCGAGATGGTGTTGACGCAGTCTTCATTGAACGTGGTCAAAGAATCGGAAAACAGTTGAAAGTATCCTACTCGAGCGTTAAGATTATTTGGAGCGTGTTGAGAATTCACCGAGAGCGTGAAACGCGTGAACTGTTGCAGCCTCTCGTGCGTTTGTGATCCTGAAAACGATTCGAATTTTTAGAGAGAAACGTTAAACGTGCGGCGAATTCGTTGGAGAACGATAAACGCTATTCCGGCCAGACGGAATATCTATTTGACCGGAAACTTTACTCAAATATTCTTATAGACTTCAAGAACTGTTCATGAGTTTATTACAAGCAGGGAACGATCGTTTGATCATAAAGCGTTTGTGAATATCTCGTGAATATCTTTGTTGCTGAGCACGCGCCTTCCAAGCGTTCATTCATGGCAGATCCACAGCTCAGCTGTTCACACCTTTCGGTGTAAACACTGTAGGATGGATGAGTGGTGCTGGATATTTCGAGATTGGTAAAAGACAGAGTTAGATATGATCGTGGATGACACAACGAACTCGATTCATGGAGATCGACGATCTACGCATTACTATGCAGTTACTACTATAATACGAGGCTACATGCTTCTGTTCAATCTCCAGGCAGCTCGTGTACGACTGATAGAACAGTTCATAAACATTTCTGGTTAGTGTGGACCCAACTCTAGAAGATTATTTACTTTCTGGAATGTGTAGATGGTTAAACAAGAACCTTGGTGGTCGAGCAGGTTAAATTATATGGTTGCACGTTGTAAATATCTTCGAAAGGGAAGCCAATAAACATGGGGTAAACGTCGTTACCTTGCAAACTGATCGTGTAAACAGCGTTGGGAATATATTTGTCGGCCTTCCCGCTAACGAGTATCCTATAGCCACCGTCGCCCGTAGTCCTCGGAGCGGAAGTTTGTTCCGCGGTCGGTCGCATAGGACATCCGGCCTGTACCGCCATCGCCAGACACGTTGTCACGGTCAGGAACAACATCGTGCAGTCTGAAATGATGGATGCGTTTCAGATCGATTGTGTCAAATACAAATTCTCACGCTGGCCAAGTAGTCATGCTGACTCGATAACTTCCGGTATCGGTCATCTGGTAATTGTTGTTCACATAGAGACTGATGAGATATATTAATAAAATGTGTAAATAAAATAGATAGGTCATTGAAACTCGTATCGTTTACAACTATATCAAACCTTGTCTAATATGAAATATACAAAATTTGAAGATAGTAACGAGTTAGATGTCTAAGGATATACCAAATACACGCGATGAAAAATACCCAAAATATTCAAAGTAAAGCGTTCTTTAGAATATTAAAAGTATGAAAGAAATCTGCGTTTTATTTTTGTAACCACACTGATAAAAGAAAATCGATTTACATAAACATGCACAAACTGTTTATCACAATAGCACAGTGTAGGTGCATTCTCCAGAACACGTGTCATAACACAATCACAAACAGGTTGGTGCCTCTCTTTTGTATCGACAGGTTACAGAAACCTTCCATTGAAAACGCAGCAGTCGTTAGAAAACGAACGCACGCTCGGGTAATCACCTGTGCAGATTCTAAACGACAGAGAGATAGAGATAAAGGAATCCCGCATGGAAGATACGCGCGTGTTTAAAATAAGAATTTTAATTACAGTGCCCGCATCATACGATTATGCGATGGTAAACTCAATACCAATTATAATAAACTAACGATAAGTACCGCCGCTAAAATGTAAGTAAATATGCAAATATCTGTGAGCGCCCCCGAGCAATTAGTTTCAAGATATTACAGATGAACCGTAGCGTTTACGGTAACGGTATCGTTCTGGTGTAATTAGCGTAAAAGAAGTTCAAACGATAAACGGTTTAAAAAGAGAAATGACACGCGTATGCTGGAGAGATCGAAGCGAACACAATGAGCGGGCGGTTAATGATCGAGCAGAGGACTAGAGAATCTAAAGATGCATCGGATTACGCGCCAGCGTGTCCGGGAAGTGGGTCGGGAGTTCGAACCGGCTCTCGAGATCACCACTCTCAACATGTAGGTGTAGGTTTCTAGAACGCTGGACTTGCTGTGGATCGCAGAAACAGGGACACGCGTTGGACGCGCGAAAACCGTCGCGTGTCTCCGTTTCGGGGCGAGTTCCACCTTGTAGATTTTAGAACATCGATCTTCAAATACTTTCATTCACAGAGAGGTTGCCAAACGAGTTACAGAATGGAGGAAGAGATCAAGTGTGGAAAGTAAAAGTTGATGAAGAACTAAACGTAAAAATTTTAATGCAAGTGCTGGGCAACGAAGAAACTTTCAATGTACACTACAGTTCAAAATTATTTACATACTTATTGATTTCTGACAAGATTTATCTTCATTATGGATATACGTATGGATTGGGGTGGAATTATTTTATTCTATATAATTATGTCTACAGCGGTTAACATATAAAATGTAACGATAAATATAGGTGCAACGCAAGTCCTAAAATTACTCGTAAAATTCGATTAAAATTGCGTAGTGCGACATTTGCTCAAATTCAAATATCGTCATCGTAAATCAACCAAAAGCGACGAAATAATGATGAACAGTGCAGTGTATACTATTAAATCGTAATAAGTAATTGATATTACAGAGAAGAAAAAGAATGCAGCGATAGTCAGTCTTTAAGCTGAGGTAATTGGCAGTTAGAACGAGTTAGAACAATTTATGCCTCGTTCTGTCCTTGTCAACATCTATGTTAATATTCTTCACTTAAAAAGTAAATAGCATTTTTTGAAATTATGAAAACCAAAATGTACAATACTATGGATGATATCAATGATATAGAGTTGATAAATGATAAAAATTTACGTTTAATCGATCCATACCTTATCGTTCGATCTTTTTAATCCTTTTTATATCGCAAATTTTTGCACACCTCCAAAAGCACGATAAAAATTAATAATAGATTCCAGGACCGCTGTATATCACACGTTACACACTGTCGTACGAGTCGTGAAAAGAAAATGATCCGCGTCTAACGGCGACGAACTGTAGTTCACCACCGCGAGCTCAACGCCCCTGACTAATTTCGTCGTGACTCACGACGTCCATGTGCAATTAAAAATAATAATCGTGGTGAAGTCACGTAATGTACGTGAAACGACGATTTTTGGAACTTCTGAAAATTAGTAAAATGATCTTGAACTATTTAATATACTTGGAACTACTTAGTTATCGAAAACGAAATTGACGATTACGCAAGCAGCTCGTATTTGTAAATTACTTGACTGTCTTCATACGGCAAATATAGCAACCGAAGAAAGATAAGTAGCTGATTATGTAACAGTTGTCGTCTTATGCGAATATTAAAAAATTGTATGCAGTAAATGAAAAATGAAAGAACTATACGAGATGTTAGATATCCAAATGTAAATTATCAAATTATCATTGGAACAGGAAGTGACGGAGTTATGTTAATCAAGAGTCCTGTAGAATAATACAATTATTTTACGTAAATATGAAAAGAAGAGAACAGTAAAATCCATACAAGACAAGATTTTAGAAAGTGAATTGTATATAAAATTTGCATGGACATAACTAAACAAACGAAACACAAGCGCAGATTTGTTCCATCTATTTAAGTGATCTCGAAATCCATTAAAATCGGTCGACCGAATTTTACGTATGTTTAATAATTTCATGCATTTATGGGAAATTTAATGGTGCAAAACGCACAGAATATCGAGGAAAATATAGTACTCGTTATAATATTTAATAAACGAAACAATTGTCTACTTGGATTTAATATTTTCAATTATATTCATAAAAGTATAACTTTGAGCAAATATCTGCAGTCTGATTAGAATATTTTACTTGAAAAATAAGAAACGTTTCTTGAAATTGTTTATGGAATATTATCAAATCCTTGTATCTTACGTTGCACATTTAACTATCTCACAAATACAGTCTAGTTATCATTGAGATGAACTTCTATATCGATCAACAATCACGTCGAACGATTGAATTATGGGACTAGACCCAAGGATTTCTCTTAGCCAATTTACCCGAGACTCCAGAGAAATTGCGAGCACAATGAAACTAGTCCTTCTGAAACTTGATTACACAGCTTCACGAAAATACGGAACACCGCGTAAGGTTAGGACCGATGAACTCAGTACGTCGAATGAAATTAGAACGATCGAAATGTCGGAACAGAACGAGACGCAACTTCTTTTATGAGGCTCGCCCTTTCACGCGCGCTCGCGATTCCGCTTCGGGGTGTTTCGCTTACGGCAAAATTCGAAGTGGTTTACATTTCACCGAGAGACGATTACTTAACGATGTTCGGATAAAAATCGACGTATATGTAGCGGACGTTTCGTAACGAAGTTGCTCGTAGCTTCCTCGCTCTTTTGCGATCAACGGATTTTCTAATAATTAGCAAAACTATGAAAATTAATAATTATAAATGAGAACGAGTGAAAAAGAGATGCTTGGAGTTAATAGAAATCGTTGGAATAAAAAAATATCACTTTACGACGAATATCGCTGATGAAAATAAAAAGAAAGCGTGAAGCAACATACCTGCTATACCACTGCACATGTTGGTGATTTTCTGACACGATCACGCAATATTTTTTCAGCGGACAGACAGAAAGAAGCCGAAACTGTAACGCGTACAGCAGAGCAGCCGAGATGTTAAGTAAAACGGGAGAACGATCGGACACGACTAAACGAGATGACGAACCGGACAGCCGGTATCGCGGGCCAGGAAAGTTAGCAGCGACGATTCGAAAAATATCAACTGCGGAAGCTCGCCCGCGCGTTCGACTTTTCTCATGTGAATTCTGTGTAAATCAACCATCGCTTTTATTTGTTTTCGTAACTTTTCTTAACTTTTTATTCATTAAAATAATTTCGTAACTTTCGGTTTGAATATTTTTTAATTGGGTAAATGAAAAAGGACAAAATGAAAATAAATTACTAAATAAATTTCGATAATACAGACATTAAGAGATGTTTGAGATGTTCAGGATCTTCCATATGGATCAGGGTAATTCCTATTCAAACATTGATTGACCCATTTATGGGTAAGGCGCGTCTCCAAAAATCATATTGTAGGTATGCTTTTTATGGACAATTTTTTATGAAATGATCATGAATCTTTCTCCATTTATTTGTTATTTTTCAGACAAGCTCCAAAGAACGTAAAGAGTATGTTTTCCGTAAATATTGTTTGTTACATATAATTATGTCAATTAGTTGCTTGATCGATAAGGTACGTGTTTATGTCTTTTCTACGATAGATAAATAGACGTATATCGCTTTTCTGCAAACTCCACTTTCATTTCTAGAACCTAAATATATCGAGAGTGAAAAGTCAAAAAGCACGAATCTTATTCTCCAGCGAACGATCACGTACGCGACGCATTAAACCGAAGGACTCTAATCGGCAGGCATTATCTCAAGTCATGAGGTCAGTTTTGGGTCCTCGTATCTTATTAAAAACAGCTTCCTGATAACGTATACTAGATAGCCACCCACATCTGCATTTATCAATATTTTGTTCTTCTAGTTAACTAAAATTAATCTTTAACCACTCATTCAACATCTTCAAAACGTTTCATCCCTCGTGTGAAATAAATCAAGAAAAAGAAATTCCAGAATCTTGATTATCAGAGCACTGATTAATAGAACGATCGATTATCAGTACACTGATTAATGAAAGTGAAAGATTTGGAGATGATATCTCGTAGAAAAGATTGGCAAGCAACAAGGAAAAATTGAAACAAGTCATTGCACTTTTACTCGAAAGTTTTTCTTCGATATTACTATTTATGAAATATATTAAACAAATGATCGGTCATATGAAACCAAAGTTATCCAATTGTCCGAAAAATTTGATTATACACGCAAGCATGTGCCGTGATTTTCATGCATTTAAGGGAAATTCAACATTGCAAAAATGCACAGAATGCGGGTGATATAAAAATATACGTAAAATATTCAAAATAGGATGCTAATCATAATATTCAATGCGTTAAATAATTTTCTACGTAAGTTCCATTTTTGTAACAGGCTACGTAAAAATAAGAATTGGAGCGTTTGCAGCGATAGAAATAGCAGTTCGAATATTTAGATTACATTTATCGGAAGAGATAAAAGATATAGGTTTGGAAAAGAACATTGAAAAGTTTCACATTCGAAGGTGTAAAAGTTCATTATTACGATCGTTAGTTGACTACGAATTTATACGTACATGTATTCGATTTAGCACGTTTTAAAAAGTGATTTGATTTTGCTTGATTATAAATTAATTTACGTAAGCTTACCCAAATTACTGCAAGATCGAGTTGTCTCCTTATTGCGATAGTTCCATCAATTTTGCATAAACATACACGGTCTAATTCAATGGCCATTTCGATAACCAAGCTTCCACTCTACCATAGAAACCTCTCCGTTTCTCTCTTCGAATCACCTGCACGTCGAGTTAAAAGGAAACTCTATTTGAAAACAGCGCGTCGCTAGCGCGAGCAAGGCGTCACCGCGGCTCGCATGCGCGGAATTATCGAGCGGCTGACGAACCGAGAGCGCGTCATCGGGTTTGCTGGCTATTCATCTGTCGTGGAAGCGTGAACTCGAGCGTGTGCTAGAGGTGTAGTGCAGCAGCAGCAGCAACAGCAGCAGCTCGCCTCGCGAATCAACATCGTCTCTACTAGCGCTCGTTCCTCGAGGAAAGATAAAAGCGTGGCAGTATGGCATCCTGGAGAACATACACGGAGGAAGCGCGGATCTAACAACGAAGAAAGACGCGATGCCGATCGTAGCCGGTTCGCGATGACCTCTACATTTCCGTTCGACTCGTACGTGACTGAGTCCCTCGATCAGCCGTGATTCGACGAAACGCGCGCGTCGCGACGCGGTGCTTTTCCGAGTGTGATCGTGGCGACAGCTGGGACCGAACAGGAATCGCGGCTTGAACCACGAGGGCTAACCATGGCTACTCTGGCGGGCAGCTCGTCGTCGGGCCTCACCAGGCCACCGACAATGCTGGAGCAGCTTCTCGAGGAGATCAACTTCCAGAGGACCAAGGAGCTCAGGCAGATGCTCAAAGATGGTTCGTACGAGTTCGTATTTAAGTCGAAGCACTACTCGTTCGGTTCAAGGGACGTTTAGGGAGGTTTAGGGCGATAAGGTTGGGGAAGCGGGTGAATGCACGCGACGAGGGTGTGTTCCTGAAGGGATCGGTGCCTTTGTTTGACAGACGCTGCCAGACGAGGGTGATTCCACGATCGATGAGTGTGTGTGAGGGGAAAACGAGCGAAACTGTTTTGCGTACGGCTTGCCTGTTTCGTTGCTAATCGGCGATTTTTCCAATCTATTTTCGGAGACTCGATTCTTTATTTCGTTTTTCGCTTAGCACGTATGAGTAGTTTGCTAGGTCTAATAGATAATATAGGTGCGTTTAAGTTGTTATAGCGGGGCGGAGGAATAAATTTAAATAAGTTTGCATTCTTAATTACGACGTTGCGAGGTCGAAGGCATTTTCAGCGAGACGCGCTTCAAAGCATTCTCGCAACGTTTTAGTTCATGCACGTAATGCTTTTTAGAGTCTAGTATTGTTAGTTTCTCTTTGTTTTCCATTTGAAATCATTTATTTTTGGACCGACGATTTCCTTTTCATTCGTTTCTTTTGTATCCTCGCACTTGTACACTTCCTTTGTTTTCGTCGCCTATTGTTTATCGGAAGTTGACGATCTCAAGCTACGATTTAGTCGTGCGAATGATATACGCTAGGAACGACGAGTAATTATTGCATACACGTTCATTCTATAAATGTAAGATGACGTGACGCGGTATCAATGAGCAATTAGATGCACGCTGCGTATATAACTCGATTCACAAAATAACAAACATCCTGTCGCAAAACATGATTAGATTTTCTATTTTACGAATAGGAAAGATGTTTGAAGTGGCATGTAAACGTACATAGCTAGGCACTCGATATCGACGAGGATGTTGTTAATGAACATATTTATATAGGATCATGAGCTATTTCCGCTTTAGCCGACGATCGGAAAAGGCCAACTTTCATCCATGTTTTTAATAAAAGCTCGTACAGCTTTAATAAAGCAGATAGGGAATCGGTGAGATGTCAAGCTGCCAATAGAGGCTGCGATTAAGTCCTCGCGGAACATTCTTATCGATTATCGATTGCCTTTAGCGAGATTCATTCGCTCTTAGTTCCTGCTTAATCGAGGATTATTTTATCTCGCTGCACCTTCATAGATAACTTCGAATCGCTCGTTTTATCGCTGCTAATCTAAAGTTCTACCCTTGTTTATACGAACTTTCGCCTTTCTGTTTCCAGAGGTACATTATATTTTTTAAATATATTTCATTCTTATAATTAATCAACTTATTCATTTTAATGCTGCTTTAACTAGTTGAATCATTCTAAACAGTTATTTTATTTATTTCTATTAATTTTATTTTAGTTATTTTAGCTAGTATTAAATCATTCTACAATTTTAAACCTTTTATTTTTGAAGGATATAATTCATATCAAATTGAACAGTTCTATTTAAAACAATTTTCATAATATCGGATGTACGATTTTCGTAACGTATTACAAAAACATTGATCCTTTCCTGAGTGGTCTGTAGGAAATTTAAAAAACCTTTTTTTTCATACACAAGTTATTACTTAGATTTTGAGAAGCGAGAAAATTTTGAAATTGTTCGAAGGAAATACCTTGAGCTAAGAAGCTTTAAATTCCAGAATATACGATATTGCAGCGTGTGGAATCTGAGGCGCGTAGTATGAGTTACAGACGACAAGTAGGTTAACGATTCCAAATGGGATCCCGCGACCGCGAACAGATAATTGCATATATTATACGTAACAATCCAAATCTCTAAAGGAAAGATATTTTCAAAATATTCGAACGTGTTTTCGAACTACAATGATATTTTCGATATCCCTGTTATTTCCTGAATCGTTTTTCTATAAACAACTTATTAAGTGAAAGAAAAAAAGTAGAAATTAATTGGCAAATAAATTAGAGGAATATATTGCACTGATATAATCGTAAAGTCTGCTGTATCTTTGCATTTTTCGTGCAGATTTTTAGGACGACTTAATAATTTCCTGTTTATATTCCTGCAGACTCGGGTTTCGTGATACTTCAAGGTACAACCTACTGGACGGACCTGTTTGTCAGGCACTTCCTCTTCCAGGCGGAGCATACGATCGACGGCGACGATCTCCTTTTCTTCGTGCGCAAAAAACACGTGAAAACATCGTCGAGATACTTACCAAAGTTCGAAACGGAGGTGGACGTGTTCCGGAAAGACAGCAAAAAGTTACCAATCGGCGATCCCGATATCGATTGGGAAGAAACCGTGTACCTGAACCTAGTCGTGCACCAGTTCGACTACACGCTAACGTTAGCGATTTGCACAAGGACGAGTCCCAAGGAATTGCAAGTGAGTCGTTCTTTCGTTCCTTGCGTTAGAAAAGGAAATGGATACTACAATATAGCAGAACTTTATTCGTTGCAACGATATTTTATTTGCTGCCCCATTAACCTTTACGTAGAATTGTTATTACATAAGAACCGTTTCTTCTCCGCTGCGCCCAGATTGATAGAACTCTATCATAATTTAAAAGCAACATAGAATATTATATATCAGAAGAATTCATACAGGAATTATGCACTCTTCTGCTTAAAGAGTTCGTAGAACAATGTCTTTACTGTTATCTCAGAAAATGTTACCACTATCTGGTAGCGACTATCTATGAATACTGTTTGCTTATATGGCAATGTCTTTGATATAGCTATGTTTCTTTCGACCGTCACGCGTCTTAAACGAACCATTTACAAATGGGTGAAAAATCTCAGGAAAAAAGGGAAGACATGATAGATGATACTCGCCAGGGTTGACCTTCTACCTGGTATACCGATGAGAACGTCGAACGTGTTCATAAACTTGTGCTATCGAATCACCTTCCGGGTAATCGCTGAAGGATTTGATGTCAGTTTAGAAAACGTGCATTGAATTGTAAAAAATGATCTAGAAATGCGAAAGCTTGGTGCTAAGATTGTCCCGTGGTTTGCTGATGAAATTCTGACGAGATTCTTGAGCAGAGTAGTATTTAGTCTAATTTGTGCTCTCTTTGTTATTTTACCTGTAACCTTTGTTAATTTACTTGATTTCACATTGCAATTTTATGCCAAAGCTTTTCTTAAAACGATATTGCGTATCGAAAGCAGGACGAAATTGACTCATAGAAAATCAGCAGAGTTAATTCCACTTTCTTGCGATTTTTTAACGAATAAATATTTCAGGTATTACGAAGACACTCGCAAAAGGTTTACGCAAGCCCGAGTCGGCGGCGAATGGACGCGAAAGGAGATCTCGAAGAGATGACGTACCCGCATATATGTTTCATGGTGGACAATTTCGACGAAGTTTTCTGTGATATTCTAGTCAGGGATGGGGAGATGGTGTGCGTGGAATTGGTTGCGTCCGACAGGGAGGGCGCCATTCAAGGTGTCATTTTTCTCGGGTCTATCAGATACGACGCTTTGAAGAAAGTATATGACGCAAGAGTACGTTTCATTAACAAAGTCATGTTAACCAACTCGTTACATCAGCTATTTTTAACAAACATCGTATTTTAACTTTCAGTCCAGTCTCAGTACCAAAATGGCGCAGCGTATGACCTTTGGCTTGTTTTCTGGCGCGGCTTCCCAACGAATAGAATTCGTTCGAATGAAGGGACCTCGTGGTACGATTATCAATAGGAAACCCTTCAACAAATCGATCGATCGCTTCTAGTTTTCTATGGAAACCTGAAAACCTTCGTTGCTTGTTTTCAGGCAAGGGGCACGCGGAAATGGCTGTGACGAAGCCAAAGGGTTCAGGAGCGGAAACACCAACTTCGGAACCTGGCTACTGTGCCACAGATTCCCTCTGGGACGCTGATTGGGACGACGCCGAGGAATTATTTATGTATCGACATCAACGAAGGCTATCCGACCCAAGCGCCAATTTGAATAATTTCGTCCGGGGTGGTTGGAGAACGAAACCAGACACAGCTGCAACGAAAGCCAGGTCAGAGAACGAGGGTCTGGACTCGATGGCCAATGGACTGAACGAAATCGAAGCTGGAGACGTTCGAGACGGTAACTACAAACTGTTATCCTTTCATGGTGTTTAGTCCAAGTTCGACGAAGACGGGACGAAAGTCGCGGATGAAGATAATAATCTTATATATTTACCTTCTCCCTGTTCTTTCTAGTGCCTGCACCTTTCAGAGTCGACTGTGCATGCTGTTGTGTTACGTATCTGTGTATTCTGCACATATTTTTCTTTCGATAGTTAGTTGATCCTCTTAGGAGTCGGTCTCGATGATACACCGATCTATGATTATTATTCGAAGAATTTTTATTTGATCTTTTTTCCTTTTTTAGATTTTTTCTTTTTTTTTTTTTTTAGTTTTTTTAGTTTAGATGATTACGATCGAGACGCAAGAACGCTTTTCTGAATATTCTTGGATTATTAATACGAAAGGTGTTCGTTTAAGATCGCGTACGTGATGATCAGAGGCACTTTCATCTTCGTGATTACTTTTTCTTGCTGTCGAGAACGTGAAGCTCGAGATCGGTTCGAAAGAACCTAGTTGATCCATGCTCTTGTATTCCTTCAGACCACCAAGTGCCACGAGACGCAGTGGTTCGGTACATTTCGCAGATAAGATCGTTCGAAAATCTCCGAGAAACGAACAGAGATAAAATACGTGAGAGTTCGTCGAGAAGAAACGGCTGTAGAGCACCACCACCAACACCACCACACGCGAATTTCGTACGCTTGTCGCGAAATGGACGATTGAGCTAAAAAATCAGACAAAATAGAGCCAATGAAAATTCAAAGATAAAAAAAGAAAACAAAAACGAATCGAAAAAGAAGCCAAACTGAAAAGATATAGAAATACATTGTCTCTAATCTGTGTCACGTGCCTTTCCGGCTCTTTCCTTTGTAGCCGACCTACAGGATAGCAGCTGGGGCGGCCGGGGCTCACCAGGAAATCACAAGAGTCCTCAAGTCAGGCGACGAAGATCCCCTTTCCTTTCTGGCAGGCAACAACGTCCCAAGCAAAAGCAACGTAACTCGTGGGAACGTACCGAAAATGAGAACTCGTCGAATCACAAGGAGGCCTATCACGAAACACACGGTGAGCGTGCTCCTGCGTGTTCAAAACGATTGTTCTTCGTCTCTCGCGTTTCTCGTCTTCCAAAAGAACTAACTCGAACGCCAATAAACCTGAAAACAATCTCGATGTCAACCAATCTACGAAAACCAATTAAAACGATAAAGCCGGCAAATCTCAAAGCAATCTGGACGTCGTCCAATTTATCGTACAATAACCGATCGAATAGAGCCAACGAATCCCAGAGCAATCTCGATATCGTGTACTGCATTATATAAGAACCAATCAAAACGATAGAGACGAAGGGACGAAAGAATCGTGAAAACGCGACACGAGCGCGCACACAATGTCGAAACGAATTATCTGGTGGCAGGCCTCCGCAACCACCAACACAACCATATCGAAGTGGGTAGCGAGATACTCGTGCCAGCGGCAGCTTGTTTGACTGACGACAACGTGAGACAGAAGCTGGACGCGGGCGCGATTCTGGTGCATGGCAAGGAGGAACTACCGTACGAGGAGGACAATAACCGCAAACGAAGGCCATACAGCACCGGTCAGATTAATCACGAGCGGATCAACAACTTGGAGAACGACGAGGAGCATCGACGACTCAGCGACGACGAAGTGGTCAGGGTACGTCGGACCGATGGTCGCCGGCGTCTTCGTTCGGCTGGCTCGGATCACGAAGAATACTACACCGGCCGGAACAAGAACAAAAACGACGAGCAGATGAGAGATAAAAACGCGAACGCCCGTATTACAAGAGGCAACCTGACCACGCACAGACAGAGCGCCACTCTGCCTAGAAGGAGGCGAAGACGAGCATTGTCCGGCAGCTTCGCAGGCAACCCTCTTCCGCCGCATCGAGTCACACCAGACGGCACAGCTATCTACTATTGGTGCGAGCTCCCGCGCCGCCCCGGCTCACAGGGTAAATTCTTCTTCCCCCTGCCTGACACATCTCTACACCCGATCACGCGCCCACGCGTACAGGACACGGGTCTGCTCTGTGAACGACCGCTTTCTTTTGCGCAATTTACGAATTAAGCCGAATTATTATGGAAATACGTGGATATCATAGATAGGCGGGAATGATTTTTTGGTTTCCCTGGAGGTCTCTAAGTTCCGTTTGATAAGTTTGTCTAACGCAAAGGTCTGTTTCAAGCCTTAGAAGAAAACGTTGCATAACGTTTAATAAATGTAATAAAACAAGAAAGTTAGTATAACAGTTTGTTTGTTTAGAAATAGTTATTCCTAGACAAGAAAATTAGATTTGTGTTGAGAATTGAAAGACTGATTGAAGGGGAACTGGAGAGTTGCATAGAAGTTAATAGGAGTAGCTTTGTTCAGAAATTCTTACTTCTAAGTAGGAAATTAGATTTGGGTTGAAGATTGGCAAACTAAGAAGTTAACTAAGAAGCTCGGAGAGAAAGATTTAACAGTAAAAATTAATAATACGAGTAGCCTCGTTATTAGAAACAATTATACAGGAAGATTAGCGATACGCGACGAAAACTGTAAAGCTAGAATTAACAATTTACACTGGAGAGAAATTTAATTTTTATATGCAGAGGATAACGGTCGTTCATCGAGCAGCTCGTGCGACACCAAAAAGCAGTCATGTTGTCCATTGTACTCAACTCGTATTCTTGTACATTCATACATTCCTAGTTAGGAAGGTAAACTTGTACAGCCATGCTCAACAAATGACTGTGTTTATGAGGATGGTGAAATAACAATGGCAACGGGGGTGCGATCAATCGACTATTATTGTCGGCCATTATTGTTGGAACAGTCGTGACGGTGTTCACTAGTGCTGGTGGTGGTTTCTAACAGTAATTTATAGGGTGATTAATTTTATACCTCGCGGCTCTAAAGATATCGGGGTGGTAACGAATACGAACCAACGTGAAAAAATAGCGGCCGTTTTCGTTACGCGAGTTTCACCACCGGTATAAACATAGTCATCCACGATGAGGGACAAGCATTCACTGACACCGATAGAGTCGAGATAGAAATCGTAGAATGCGAACTGTCCGTGTGGTAGCAACAACGATTCACCCTTTCTTTCTGCTTCACAGCGTCCGATCATCTTCAACAATGCGCGAACAAAATATCAAAAAAGGATCTACCAAATAAATAAACAAAAATGAAAAGAACGAATAATACAAAGAAATAAAATTAACAAATTAGCAATTAATGCGAAAAGAGAAAAAAAATGAAATATCGAACGTTGTGCGCAGAAAGAAGAAGCTAGTGCATCCCTGTTTCGTGTTTACTTATTCTGCGCACCTGTAGCTAATGTGCATCATTGTAACACCTCTACATATTTTCGTGCTACACCTGTTCACCTTTGCGAACAATTATTTTAGCCATTCAACGTCACGAATTTGAATTAGCTAGCCGATCCTCGAACCCACATCCGATCCTTTAATCTTAATTCACTTTTGTCGATCGTCTAACCAGATTTATTTCCTGCGATTGCTTTCATATAATTTATCGACACGAATCATTCCAGGATCTTAATCGTTGGTCAAGCCTCTGACTTAGTTCGATATTCAGAGTTATTAGCAATAATCGGTTCGTTCTCTGTGTGTTAACAGAGTTGGACGACGGCGCTTACAACCCTCTGTGGACGATGCGAGGATTCACACAGACCTTCCATTTCTGGAAAGAGACCAGACGGGCCCAATCCGTTCCCTTGAACGCGTTTCTTACTTATATTACCCTGCCATGGTGGAGCATTGCCAAAGGTACGCCATTAAAGATACGACAGACTCATAAAGGAAAGAAATTCCCTGGAAGGAATATGGATTTGATTGTTTGTTTCTGATAAATCCAAGACAGTCATAAAAATAGCATTGGCCAAATAATTCACACATGTAAATAAGATAGTATTAGCAATGCGTATCAGTGAACTAGAGAGGGAAGTAAGTACATTCCTTCACAGGGAACATGCTTTCAGTGCCGCGCAATAAATAACGCGTGTTATCGTGTATTTACAGATATTCTTGATCATCGAGAAGGACCTATTCTGACGTTCTAGCCAACACAAGGACGTCCCATTTTCATTTCGAACAAATTTCCTTTTCCCATTTCGCTCCCCACTTTATACACACTTGGATAGAACTGTGGCCCGACAAGATCGAAGTGTATAGATTAAGGAATAAACGAGATACTATTTATAATCCCGCGCCTATTATTTTATTATCTCCATATGGACAGGATGATGGTCTAGGGCTGACAAAGGCGACCGAGGAAAAATCAACACGTTTAATAAAGATTCCCTTCGAGATGCATTTACCTCATAGTCCTGCGTGTCTAAAGATATAAGAAGATACCAACGTACTTTGCTAAACTTTATTCCTTTATCCGTTTTCTTTCTCCTGTAGCTTCAGCTGACATTATTCGCGAATACGTTCAGATAGTCACCGAAATTAGTCCACGTGTGATCCCAATAATCTGGATTCGCTCTGTTATCCCATGGCAGGTTGCCAGGTAATATCGCAGTGGCGTTTAATTTACGTAGCCTGTCTCGCAGCTCGGTCACGAGGGAAGGATACCTTGAACCCCCAAAAAAATAAGCAAATCGCATCATCAAGCTCGTGTCATCGGTAAAAGAAAGACGTTGAAAACGTTGATATTATAGAAATTGTCTCACTCACTTGTTTATAAGATTATTATCCTCGCAAGGGTCCTGTTGGACATTGAACAGACAAGGCGCCTCCAGCGGTTTGCATAGTGGCAAACTATCATTTTTCGGAGGACACTTAATCATAGCATCCTCCCGAAGCCTGCGAATAGCGTCTGCAGACAAAGTCAAGCCGACGCTGGCCACTGCTCGACCAGCTGTACTTCCGATCACGCCTCCGATATCATAAACCCATTCCCTTCCGGATGGGCCATACCAACCGTCCCATTGACCATTATAGGTAGACCCTTAGAACCCAGAAAATATAATAATTAAATAAAACGAATTCGAATGAAATTGAGAAGTAGAAACCATAATACACGGTAGTTTACCAAATTTTCCGGCCACATGAATTTTTTGTATTCCAAAATATAATCTTCCAATATTTTCTAAATCGAGGTATTGTGATATAATCTACTCCAATACTATAAATATATGTATAATATTTATATTCCAATATTTTCTATTCTAATAAAGAATTTTAACTGATATTATAAAACCATATAACAGTGCTTATTTATTGAACTGTTTCTTTTTTTTTAACTTGTAACGCTCATATTATATTATTTCGAAATTTCTTCAGGTATCGTTCTGGGATATAAAGAGAAAGGATTAATCGACCGGAAACTTTACCACGCCATTGCAGCTCCTAATTTCCTGATGATAAAGCTACAATTACTTTTTACCCTGAATGTACTTCCAGTCTCCATACGTGATTCCTGCCACTCCAAAGATATCGTCTATATTATGAAGAACCATTTTTCGTGGCGATTCTGTGTCTTCACTCAGCGCATACCATAAGTCCATCCCGTCGATGCTCAAATTAGATGGATTTCCTCCAGCAGCTGTTATAAGCGTTGGCAACCAGTCACTGATGTGAAACAATTGTCTACTAACTCTCCCAGGACGAACTAATCTTGGTGACCATAATAAACCGGCTCCCCTAACGCCTCCTAATAAGGATAAATTGGTCGTTCAATTCTATATTTGCTTTATTTTCTCGCATTGGAAAATCATATACAGGTGAGTGTTCTTTCAGTAATACCTTCCCAGAGAGTGTTTTTTGTGCCTCTCAGAGGCCAATTCGAAGCGGCGTTTAAATTGAAACCGGCCGGTGGCCCGCCATTATCCGTGGAGAACACGATCACGCTGTTTTTTAGCATCCCCTTCTTGCGAAGAGCTTCGACCACCTGGCCAACCGACTCGTCTAGCTTGCTCAGCATACCTGCAATAAAGTCATCGTATCGTTTTCTGAAAAACAACGTTGACGCTATTAACGCTGCAATTGTCAGAGTAATCGAGACAACGACTTATAATTTGAAACAATGTATTTTCAAAACTAAGCATAAGTGCAAGCATTCGTGAACGCTTTCGTCGATTTGTATAGCAAAATAAAACATCTTACACCAAGCTTCAACGCATTCGTCTCAACTGGGAGACTAGTTACAGAGAAAATTTAGATTCCTACTCTTTTTTTTTCTTTTTTTCTTTTTTTACTTTCCATATCACGATGTTATACGAAAGCTCTAGCGAAGAATAAAACGATTCCGAGTTTTCTTTCTAGTAATTTTCTAATTACAGAAATAAATAAGTAAATTTTATTTCTATCAGAAATAAGTAAGTGTCAACACACTTTAGGACGATAATTTTTATTAGTACAAGTTTCATGCCTTAGTCATCGATAATCGTAGTGTTAAAATTATACGTAGATTGGTAAACAAGCGTACTCTAGTTACCAGCAAAGCGCCTACGCTCGTAATTGAAGATATTGGTGAACTTGGCGACATCTTGGTCGGGTACTGGCAGAGGATTGTAAGAATTTCCGGAATGTACAGCCGCGTGAGGTAAATAGAGGAACATTGGACGACTGGCGTTATGATCATTGATTAGTTTCACTGCCTCCTTCGTGAAAATATCCGTGGAATATTGGCCGTGGAGATCCCAGGCTGAATTTAATCCCCTCCTCATGTCTAATCCCCAATATGGCTGCATTTAAATTAAATTGTACAGTATTCTCCTCCTTCAACGATTTAATTTAACCCTTTGGCGGCGTAATTAAATTAAACGAAAAATTTAGAATGGACGGTTTAGAAAACAATTTAAATCTCTTTCTCCTCAAGATTTTCCGCGTTTCTACTGTCAGATACAAAGTACGTAGCTCGATCTTTTACAAGAAACAAATGCGTTACTTTTAATGACGTTTAAAATACACAGTTACTACGGAAAGTATTTGGAAGCCACTGAATTTATTTATTATCGCATTCGTATGATAGTTAATTAGATCCAACAGTAATAAATTTCGTATCGTTTAATAAAATAATGATTTCGTACGATTGCAAGAATTTTGTACGAAAGAAACGTAGAACCTAATGTCAAAAAAAAAATGTCCTAAAAAATCCTTCCTTAGAGAGTTAGGATATGTAAAGATACTTTTACTGCCATTTTTCTGTATACGTAATACATTAACGTGTGTATAGTATATTTGACGGTTCGCTGTTAAAAGATGCAAATTAAATTACTTACACTTTCCACGGCACTATGATCAAAGTAATCATGATGACCGCTCCAAAAGCCAATGTGCGAATCGAATCCTCTATACATAGGCGTGTATTCTTTCGTGTAAAATCCCAAATGCCATTTACCAACGATGTGCGTGCTATAGCCAAGTTCTCGAAGATATTGCGGTAAAAGCTTCTCGTGAAGAGGGAGTCCTCTCGGCTCGGCGCATTTCAGAACCTAATTCCACGCCATGTAACGTTAATTAAACTCCGATTTCTCGGACTTTCATAATTAAAAACGCGAACCTTGTCTCACCGAAATACCAATTTTGTAAGGTCCCGTAATACCAACAGTTAAAGGTCAGCTATACTTTCGCCGTATGTATGAAGTCAATGGAAACAAAGTGAGAAGTAAGCGAGATCGAATAGTTGGTGTAAATAATTTGTAAATATAATGGCGAAAATATAGCAGCGTAATTTTCATAAAAATTCTACAATCCGGTAATTAATATCTAATTTGTCTAAAGTCAAACAATTGCTGTCGATAAAGTTAATTATATTATCTTTCGTTTCACTCGTCTGTCAAATATTCGATTTTTAACGTAAATCAGGCAATACAACAACTGACTCAATTTCGTTATTAAAAAATAATTCCGGTTCAAAGATTGTTACGAAACACAGCGACACGGTGTTTTCCTCTCTCCATAGAACGAAACTAGTATTGTCGGAGTGCAACGAACCACAATGGAATTAATGCTTGCGGTTGTTAAATCCTCCTTAGCGCAACATCGTTTTATTTACAAGCCGATTACGCGCTTGAATAGTTAATGACGGAGCCGCGTACCCCATGTTGCATTCCTGTGTGAATGGGATGCTTGCCGGTCATCAAAGCGCTCCTGGACGGTGTGCAAATTGGAGTGACGTAATAGCGGTCCAACAGCAAGCCTGAGTATGCCAGAGCGTCGATATTTGGCGTTGGGATTTGTCCCGATCCGTGAAATCCGACGTCGTTCCATCCCTGTTCGGCGGATTTAATTAGGCGCAACAATTAAAATATTCATCGAACTCTTTCAACGGCAATCGATATCCTTGATATATCGAAGTGTTTGTAACTTGTATGTTGACTTCTATAAATTTCGATAATACAAAAAATGTACAAAGTGACGCAAGTTTTTCTAGCTACATCTCCTCGGGATAATTTATAGGTATAAATAAATAAACGAGTAAACGAGTATACTTATTAGCATTGGAACTACATCGACCTTCGATATCTAGATGATTGTTTCATTACGTAAAAACACGATTAATATTCAATTATCAAGAGATTAATAACTTATTTCTGCAAGTTCATTTATTGCAAGATGACGGGATAATAATCGTTAAGGTGATTTGAAGAAATAGTCTTTAGGCGAATCGTTGCCACTTTTCTCTACTTTTCAAGTTATGCGATCCGTCGATGTGGCTTCTTTATTTCATTCTTTTCCCATTTTATACCCATAGAACAACGTGAGAAAGTCTCGTTGATAGAAACCTGAACCACTCTGTACACGAAGCTTATAATAGCAAATGAACGAAATGACTGACAGCTCACCAGGTCGTCGGCCAAAATGAAAACGATGTGGGGCTGCACTGCAGCAGCCACGTGACAAACAACGAAAACTGTCAGGTAGAACCACGACGCTGTTCCTCGAATCGCTATCATCCTGTCACGATGCCGGTCGTCCACTCTCAGTCTTTCGTGGAACTGTAAACCGGTTTCCTTGAAGATACTATTTTCGTTCTCGACGATCCAGTTCGCTAAAGAATTGCCTCGCGATCGATGTATCTGTCTTGCAATAATTGACTCGGAAGTTTAATCCTCGTGTCCAACGACTGCTGTCTACACGTACGGAGAGTTTCAAAGCTTCGCACGACACGGCGCCAGCTACGAGTGTATGACGGAGAAAGAAAGCGCGAAGACGATGATAAACGACAGCCGTGGCGAGCCTGTGATAACAGAATGATAAACTCGCGCGCGTAAATGAAAAACAAACGACTCCCTCTCCTCTTTATCCGGAAATCAGCTGAAGAAGCGAGCACTCGGGCCGACGACCGATGCAAAACTGTCCTCGGCTCGTCCTCTTCTTAGCGGCGATGGTGGGGTTGGCCTCCCACTTTGGAGAACCGTGTTCTTCGTCTTTAAAACGTCCGCGGTTGCACGACGATTTCGTGGGTTAGGTCATTGACACGCTCAGGTTGAAACTACATAGAAGTTTCTAAGCAGAGCTCGGTCATAACTTGCCATTGCGTTGGGTTTCTACCCTTTAGCAGAGTTTTCTTTATTTGTGAAGAACGGTCGTGTTGCGTTGTAATTATATGCGAAGCTTGGAGAACGGAAATATCGTGGAAACCATTCTCGTTTCTCGACATGACTAAGTGTCAAGATATTTCTGACAAGAAAGTTCCTGGAACGGGAAATGCAATGTTTGAACAGTTAGAAAATCATACGGGAGGAGAATAAATACAATTTTGCTAATAGACAAAGTATTATGCGATTTTTTTGTTTTTTTTTTTTGGTAAATAAAAGAGAAAAGAAATAATGAAAAGCAGGAATAGAAAATGTCTCTAAGAAGAAAACGTTACATTTTACTATCAATGGAAGTATTGTGTAATTACAACGTGACACGAGCATTTTTGGTAAATAATGGAAACACGGATGAAAAGTAAAAATGCCACGGTCGAAAATTGCGAGTGATCGTTATCGATCCATTATTATTTGTGAAAATGGACACAGGTCAATTTAGATGACTATCAGATGGAACAATTGTTAGGAAAATGGTAGGTGCCTAACAGGAAAGGGAATGCTATTCGGTGACGTGAATCAGTACATTGTTTGTCGTTATACCGTAACGATTAATCCCGTGGGACATTGGGACGTATTAAATAAGCACGTAACACGATGTTGTAAAACCGAATCTATTAAGTTGACTCGTGATTTCGTCCGATGGGAATTATACAAAGTTATTGAATGAACAGTGCAGTTTCATTCTTAGCGGCAACAATTAAGTCCGATTAACGTCACTTGACCTAACGTTGCAAAGTGCAACTCCGACTTTGTTTGCCTCGTGCAGTTCGCGCATGATTTTGCAGAAAAAGTAAAGAAGCTTCCGCAACGACCAACTGTGTGTTATTAACCGCGTCTCGCGAACTATGGCTTTGCTTACTTGGAAGTCTTGGAACATTGTCTTATCAATCTCTACGGTGACTGCCAATGCGACCATTGGAAATAAAGTCACTTACAACGAGCTGATTGATAAAACGGTACTCAAGTTATAACTGCAATAAAAAAATAAATTGAAGCTTATGAAATGTTCATGTTATTATAGATCGATGGCTTTGCCGTTAATTGAAAAAATGGACATTTTGTATGTTTCAATATCGATTAAAATGACAATGTTGGCGACTAAAATGCCGCAATAATTGCTCAGCAGAACTTGAAAAGAAATATGAACTAATTGCCTATACCGAGCGTTCACGGATTTATTAGCCAACGTTTGTCTCGTAAAAAGCGCGAGGAGAGCGACGAACGGTTGAAAATGAACTACGTATTTGCGATATTTTTTTTCATTTTATAGTTGCATTATTTTTTTAAATGGAAACCTTCCTTCTCTTCGCATCGTAAGAATCGAATCTTCTCATCGTTCTGCGTAAAAAAAGTATTAAAGTGACATAGTTGAAAACTGATCGATTTAAAATACAGTCACAACTTTAATTTTGTAGAATATTATACAGAACTCCTATATTTATATTTTCTTTGTCCTATACGTGATAAATTTTGTAACACCCTGTATATCATGATAATAATTACAAGTGATAATAATTACTTGATAGTTTATATTTTTCAATGTCATTATATGATACACAGGCTCGAAAGGTAAAAGGAATTTCTCTTCAAAGACGATTATGCATAACGAAATTAGTATACTACCGATGTATAGTCAATGTATATATATGTATAGTAAATTAATATACGTATTATCGTATATTACGTGTACTTTTTTTTATCTATCAAAAATACACGATCATACGAAAAACGCACTTTCAGATGACAATCGTTCGATCATGTACGATGTTCCATGCAGACGACGCTCTTCTATTAGCTGGGGAGTACCATGAATTCTTTCAACGATCTCTACTCAACGATCTACCGGTTGCACTAATCTCCGAATCGAAATCAACGGCGTTCGAGATGTTCACTCTGGGCAAATATTCGTACACGATATACACACAGTTCTCTGTGATATATTTGCTTTGGAAATTGAACCAATTCATCGTGGTTGCATCCTCGCAGCCAATGCTTCAATTGCTTCTGCAAAGGACAAAGGACTCTGGTTGGTCGAACTTCCAGGGTTTCCATATTCTGATAGACAGGAAAACCGAGCAACGCGGCTGTGTGAACGCTTACAATTTCCTGTGGACAGCTTGGGAATACGACAGACTTTCCACCATATTTCTATGCATCGATCCGATCGAAGGAATCGTCCTTTATACTTTTAATCCTTATTCGAGCATCGCGCCTGAAGTTTGGAGGAACGTTGGACATTTCCATGGGCGCAGTGAACATCCTTGGATATTATTGAAAAAGAAGTATAATGGTGAGTCGCTTAACTTGTAGCTAGACCGCGAACTCCGTGTATAAATTCGACGCTATCGACGCTACCGAAGAAGTAGCATTTGTTGTTAATTAGACATTTGCCTCGTTCTCCATTTTGAATATTTTCACACATATTTATTAGGTCGTCCGAAAAGTTTCTTTCGTTTTAGAAGGAAATAATGGATGCACAACATTTTCCATTTTATATTATTTTATCGAGTTACCTATGATTCATTTTGTTCTATCAAAATAAATATCACAACATTTTACAGATTAAGTCTCGTGTTTGTATAAAGATGCATCGTTGTAAAAGACGTGTCTATAGAAGAAAGACACTTTCGGAAAACCTAATACATACTGTGTGCATTCCCCTTATGGCGATAAAGCAACAAACTAGCGAATGACTTGGCGATAAACTAGCCAAACGAAAATTTTTATCACTGCGCGATAATAAAATTCATTAAGAAAGTAACAACGTTTAGAAAATAGTGCGAGTATATTCTAAAATGATGATAAATTGAATGTGAAAGATTGGAGAACATGCGAGGACTTGATGTTCGACAAGACGAAAGATCTAACCGGGTACGAGGTCCGAACGAACGCCATATCCTTCGAGCCGCATCTTCAAATAGACCCAACTAAACGAGGCTTGGAACAGTTCTCCGGTGACAATAGCGAAATCCTGAAAATAGTGTTCAAGAAGTTGAACGCGAGCCTTCGCGTGCGTGTGTACACTGGATCTCCGTATACTTTAGGAGGAATTGGCAGTCACGGAACCATGGTGGGAATGATGGCTGACTTGGCTACTGGTGAGGTGGATATAGGAATGAACGCGAGGAGCCTGTATAATACATGGAAGGTCGAGTACGTGTTCCTCCAGTTTTAACCCTCCATAATGCTATGTGACTTGGAATGATAGGCACGCATACGCTGCTGCTCATAAGTACGTAGAAGCTTCGATGAATTTGTATTAGCCCTTTCAGGGTCGTGTCTCCTTTTAGTCTGTGAGAAAAAATTAGTTTTTTATCTGTTATTGATAACGCAAATATATTGCGTTATTCTATATGTATATCATATTTATGGCGTAACAATCGAGCAAACCAAAGACGACGAAGACTCCTGAAATCGCCAACTCTAAATGAACTTTAAATAACAAAACTTATATTAGGTTGTCTGGAAAGTATTTTTCGTTTTTAAAATAGAAGGTAAGTATAAAATATATTTCCTTTCTTAAATAATGCATGATCCTTTCTCTTCTACCACCTTTTGCCATCTCTTCGGGAGCCTCATAATACCATTTGTCCAAAATTCTCTTGGCTTACTTAAAAAATATTCTTCGAGATCCTTTTTCACTTCGTTTTTAATTTCCTCGTCGTACATTAAATGTTAAATTAACTCAAAGAACCGTGAACGATCATGATTCTTCTCTTCTATAAATTAGCGAAATTCTATTTATGATCTAAAACACGTGAACGTTGTACCGAGAGGGACGTTCGAATGAAAGAGATGCATCGAATGTCTGACCATGTCGGAAGAATCTACTTGAAAACGAAACGCAAGGAATTCTCTTTTATATCGATAACAAGATTGCCATGTGTTTTATTGCAGACACACGTATCCTCACGGAGACGACGGCCTTTGCGTGTTCACGCAACGAGCAGGAGAAATATCAGAGTTTACCAAGATCATGTCCTTCCTATCGCCAGTTATACACGCGGCCAATGCTGTCGTGTTCGTGATCGCCCTTCTGGTTCTTACAAAATACCAGGGGTTCGTAAAAGCTAGCGTGAATATAATACGTTTGATGACTTTTGGCGCCGTACATAGATTACCGGGAACCAATTCCACCAGGATCTTCTTCAGTAGTACGTTCATATTGTACTTGATAATGAACGCGCTGCACCAAAGTCATTGGGCTTCGTTTCTTACTATTCCTGTTTCTCTACCAAATATTAGAACATCGGAGGATCTTAAGGTAGTTGTACGATCTTAAGCAAATTACGAATACTTACGGTGTACCTTGTATCGATACTTGAACACCACAGTTTCCCAGCATTTTAAAAGAAATATCGTAGCTGACCGAAACACATACTTTATTCATGTAACACCACAGCCACGGATGATTCATATATTTTCCTGCAAAAAAAAAAAAAAAAGAAAAAGAAATAGCACACGAAATTTATATTTTGTATAAGTTTATCACAGAGAGACTCTTAATGCAATAGGAAAAACCTCGCGGTTAGAGAATCAATCACGTACTTTACTAAATGACTAAAAGTAGTATTATTAATGCGAATGTTAATGCGAGTCACTGTATTTATAATTGAGCCGCTTATTTGCAACAACGGCTGACCGCACGAGACAGAATATAAACGATATCGATGAAATCATATAACCGGTGCTTTGGCATTAAACTTGAAAAAATCTGGCAAAGTGGTTTTTGCATTGCATTAAGGAGTGAAGTACTTTAGCCTGTGAAGAGCCGGTTTTCTAATTTTAATATTAACGAAGTTTCATCGTTCACAGAAGTCTGGCTGCCAAATCTACGGATCGATGTTTCACGGTCAAGAGCTTCAGGATCCCGAACTACAATCGCGTTTCCACAAGGACACCTACTATGCTTGCAAGGAGCACGTACTTCGATCGCGATGCGCCGCCTGCTTAGGTGACTGTCTTCATCATTACATGAGGATCCGCAATGAAATGCGCCTTTATCGATCTAGGAAAATACAGCAAAACTCGCTAGTGTTCAAGACCAGAGAGGATTGGCCACTGCTTGCTTCTGTAACGCAAATGATTCGAAGAACGGTCGAAGGTGGAATTATAGAAAAATGGAAGGAGGAGAGTACAAGAAAAACGCGCTGGGCGTGGAAGAAAAGGCAACTGGACAAAAATAAAAGCTTCAAGACTTTGAAGATGCGTCATGTCTTGTTCAGCTTCTATATACTGGCGGGTGGATACGTTTTAGGGACTGTGGCTTTTCTTGTGGAGATCTTTATGGGAAGGCGACGAATTGACAAATCCTTAAGAAATCGGAAGCATTGAACGAAAAGTAGATTTTCGATGTTAAAATTGTTGGACGCAGTGGTTTTGAAACGATTTTGTATCCGGAGAACATGATATCACAGGAGGTGGCACAGTTTCGACGATTCTTGGGAATGACGTCATATTTCAGAAATTTTTCGAAACCAGAATTTTTTAGATTTGGTTCAAAATTTTGGGCCGATTTTGCGAAGTGGCACAATTCTGGCAATTCTTGGAAATGACGTCACTTTTCAGGAACAATCGAGGCGATTCCTGGAAATGACGATATTTTCCAGGAATTTCTCGGAGCCGAAATCGTGAAAATTTGGTCCGATTTTGCAATTTTGTATCGGGAGAACATGATCTCACAGAGAGTGGTACAATTTCATCGATTCTTAGAAATGACGTCACATATTTCTCATTTTTATATTTTTGTTTTTTGATGAGTTTTTGTGAGATTTGATAGTAAAGCGGATAAGTAACGAGACTGTGAAATGTTGTTAAACTACTCTGATCTATCGAAACTCTTTCTAAATACATTTTGTATAATTTTATTTACAGTAAATAATCTCATTTTTCATTGTATACTCATTTCCAAGAAGATCGTCGTTGCTAACCAGCTGTTGGCTGCTGTTAGTTGCTTCTCATTGCTTGCAGTGCCCTGACATGTTCTATCACATAAATGGCGAATTATCTTTATTGGTATAAGTTATTACTAAATATGTAGACGATAACTTATATAAATACTAATTTTATAATTGTATCATGTAATAGCACTGCTTAATAAAAGAATTATTTATTAATTTCACTATTACACATGCGATTGTAAATTCCTTTCGCAACAAAAGAGAAGATTGATATTATTTGAATATTTACTGTACTACTAATATTGATATTATTAATTATTGCAATACCTACGAAACTTTCTTTCGCGAATAACCAGTAAATAATTTAACAAATTGGAAAGAACACAAAGGAATTTCTTCGCAAGAGAACAAGATCTTTCGAACTACTAAGAAATATGGGTAACTTTTCGTCAATTTATCAAGGATAATAAAACAAAATATTAATTGATAAACTTTGCTTTTAAAGTTCTCTCGTGTTCCCTAATTTTACCATGAAACGCAAAAATATTGAAACTTTCAAAATGATCCTATTCCTGGTAACTTGAAACTAGCGCAGTTCTAGCGAATTTCTAAGTTGAACAACCTACGACGATTTCGACTTGGCAAAAACCAGAACACCGAGGGATTACAATCGAAGGCAGTAAATGTGCACAACCCTTCTGACAATCGATCTTGAACAAAGAAGACACAAGCGTGTTAAGCGACCTAAACGGCATAGTGACCGAATTACACTTGCCCAAATTGTACGCCAGCCCGAAGTTAACCGGCTACGCGAACAACACTCATTGCTACAAGTTGCTGCCCCTGGTGGCGAACGGTGAATACGACGTGTTACTGAATATTCAGTACGCCTCCAACAAACCGAACATGACCACCACCTATCTACACGTCAACCCAACAATCAGTATTCTGACCAGGTATCCAGATAACGAGACAGTCTACGCGAGGATCTTGAACTTTATGAATTCTATGTCGTACTGCGAGTTATTTATTATAATTACCGTGTTTATTTTTAAATGTTTTACAAATCGAGGAAAAGCACGCGCCCGTTTAAAAGTCGTACGAGCGGCGTTAAATAATTTTATGTCACATTCCGTGGAAGGTTCGTCCGATCGCGGCGTTCCTTTTATTTACGTTATCTTCGATTACGTTTCAAAGTAATTTATCTTCTTTGTTGATTTCGCCGATTCTTGCGTTATATCCGTAGATTCTGTAGATTCGTGGACACTTTAAGGGCAGCCGCAGTCAACATCTACGCATATGTGTGAATATGAAAACGCCATTTTTCACAATGTACTGTGTGTACTCTCATCATTGATCATTGGGATTCGTATCATGTGAAAAAGCAAAGGAACGTGACTTCTGCTGCGGATAGGTCTTCGAGGTTATCGAGGATAGCTTTCGGCTTGGAAGTTTCACCTTTCGAAACACGGGACAAATGCTTCGTACTCGAGGTACGCGGTGCGATCTGATCGAGAGACGCGTTCAACTCGGTGCTGATGCACTTGTCGCGGAGTGGATTAATAGGATCGTCGGTGGGGGACAAGGTGATGACCAGATACTTGCGCGAGTGCAAGAAGACTAAAGAGGATGAGAAGAAAAGTTAGGATACGATGAAACTGAAGCAAGTGGAAACTCTGCGTTTTATATCGTGGCTTTCGGACGGTGTGCTTCGACACCGGCATTTTTCACGAAGATCTCCTTACAACGTGGCGGCTGACAATGACATAGAAGAAGAAAAGGAGAAAAGAAATTCCCATTTCTCCATTCACTGCTTGAGGTATTCTTAAATAAGTTAAACGAGTGCTTTGACTGGGTGTTGATCACCTTGAATATCTTCGGCGCTTTCAATCGCAATGGAAAAGCTATTTTTTATGGCTAAATGTAGTTTGTAACGTCCTTCTCTGTTGCGGATTATTCGAGGCCAACTTTTAAAGCTCCTCTGAGTATAATCTTACTCACGCGACGGCACTTTCAGGATAACAAACAGGTACTCTTTTTCGTGAGAACGAAAATGATCGCTGTTTATCATAAAATTTCAAAGACGAACAAGATATTCGAATGGCAGAATCTCGAATTCGTTTTCGACAACAAACGATAATAATAACTCAGGGCTTTGAAGGGATATCAAAGAATGGATATTAATTGGTCAATATTGTATTTATTTCTTCAGTTTATTTTAAACAATTTGTTCATTCGAAGGACCTCGTAAATCCCTCGTAAAATGAATATGTTATATGTTTCTTTTTACAATTTATATCATATACACAATGATAGCAATAATAATAATAATAATAATAATAATTATAATTATAATAAAATTAGTAATAAAATTAATAATAATGATAATAAGAATATAATGATAATGACGGCGATGATGATATTAACTAATAATAATAATCAATAGTCAATCATAATAATAATAATTATCATTATTATTATAATAATCAAATTAATTGTAATGCAAGCCAAAGGCGCAAAACAAACAAAACGTAGAGTATACGACATAGTAAAACCGTCATCACCTTTCTTTTAGTCAACGGTTATTTATCTATCTTTTATGTACGCAATTTACAAACCGTTTGTCAGCTGCGCATTATATCTCTCTCCCCTCCTCTCCTATCCATTTTGTTGCAATTATATTTTTCCTCCTCTCATTGTCTCTGCACTCCTATTTTTCTCTCCATTCTTTATTCTCTCGTTTGAATCGCCGTGTTTGCGTTTTCTTTTGTTTCTCTCGTTTAGCAAAACAATCTCACTCTCTCCCTCCCTCTCAATCCGCTTAAGCTGAGATTACTATAAAATAGATAAAAAAGCCCTGCTCGCAAAATATCTCGCAAATATATCGATATATATATGTATATATATGTATATATGTATATATTGTCACGGTCTTTCTTCTTCCCCGTTCTGTTTCATTCTCGTTTCCTTTCATTCCTTTCCTTTCTCCCCCGTCCCTAACCGTAGCTCGTTAGCGCGTATCAGATCGGTCTCGAGGCGAATCTGTCCGACATAAACCGATATTATTTCGCTTCGCAATCGCGATCTTCGCGTTTTCGTTCGAACAAGATCCAACAAAGCGGAAAGAAAGAGAAGACCTCTGCCCTCGAGTCGCGCGATCGACCATAGGATCTCGGCATTCGTTCCCCGAACTCCGACCGAATGCTGCGAACACGACGACCTGTACAATTTTTCTGTCAAAATTTACTAGCAAACTTGTTCTCTGTTTCTTGTCCTCCGATGCTTTCTCAACGTCGCATTTTCTCCGCCGTTTTCTCTCGTTCCCGGAAAGATTCTGTCGATTGAACCTTTGCGGTCGAAGCAATTGGAGAGCTTCGTTGCAACTGCGTCGCTACCTTATAATTTTCGCTATGTGCAAAATGTTAACAAAGATGTTACGATCGGGAAACGAGAAAGTTAGAATCCAATCTGGTCGATCGCGGAATTGTGCGTGGCAGTTTCCCACAGATCGCCTGACAATCGTGAACGTCGTTCGTCGAGACCGGAAAAACGATGTTGCGTACGTTCACGAACCGTACGGGTCAAAAGATCGAACGATCGGATCGACGCATTCGCACACCCACGTAACACGGTCTCACTGCTCCCCGATCCTGTTCTTCAAATTCATTTCCATTCCTATCAAAGCGGTAAAGGTTAAGTGGTTAAGTTAGCTTAAGTAACAACTAAAGGATTCTTCAATGGTTAATGCTCTTTTTTTTCTTTCATTGCTCGTATTAAGCCTGTCGATCAGTCCATTCTTGTATTTCGTGGTTGGGCAGGGTGGTTTTGGATCGAGTACTTATGCTAGATCGATCAACTTTCTCTCTCTCTCTCTCTCTTTCTCTCTCTTTCTCTCTCTCTCTCCGCGAATCCCACCGTCTCTCAGCCTTCCGCGCCAATAAATACAATAATTAATTAATCGATCAATCAATCAATATTTAATAATTAAAATAAATAAAAAGCAAGTAAGTAATTAGCTTTCGTTAAGCGAATTTGGTCTCTCCTTGGTGCGGTTGCCATTCTATGTCTCTCTCTCTCTCTCACTCACTCTTTCTCTCTTTATTGCTTCGTTCTCCACTTTTCTGTATCCCTTTCTCGCATAATACACTCTCATAGACACACTCTCTCTTTCTCACGGCCTCTCTTTTCTGTGCCCATTCACGCTCTCGTTCGTCACTTCTCCCTTTCGATCCTACGAGTCTCTCTCTCTTTCTCTCTCTCTCTCTCTATCTCTCTCTGTCTATTCGCTTGCTTGCTTGTTTGCTCGTTTCGTTTGCTCGTCTGTCTGGCCGTCTCTTTGAGATGATCTCTATCAAACGTGACCGATCGACGCGCGATTTCAATTTCTCTGGCAGCCGAGCGGGACCCTCACGAGTGAAGGGTAGAGTCTACTTCGGAGAACGAGACAGACTAGAGTTCGCTAGAGTCACTAGAGCGTCGTTCGAAAAGTAGAGGCGAACGTTAGTGGAGGTTACTTCCTTTCTTTCTTTATTTTTTCGAAAGAATTATTGCAACGTTGGCTCACTTTGAAAGACTACCCTTCGAATCGTGTAAAGAGTCCATCCTGTCACGCGTCGATCGTACTACGCGGTATGTTAACTAATTAATAAATTGCTTGTGCATTGCTCGTTGCTACTTAGTAGTGTTCGGCTGCTCGTCACCGTGAACGCGAACTCTCCCGCCCTCATCGCGTCTCTCTATCCTCCGTGTCGTGTCAATGTATATCGTACAAATATAGGAATACGGCTCGCGAAAGACGAGGATCCGAACGACATTTGAAATGTTCTCTCGTTTTCTCTTGTACAGCCGCATCTTCCTCTACGCTCTGGTATTTCGAGGACGAGGGCGAATTTTCTCAAACACGAACGTTTCTGGAGGACCAGAGAGTTCTCCTGTGAAATTGGAGCAACGCGTTTACGGAATCGGAATTAGGTACTACACGCGATACGACCGTATACGAGAGTATAGTAAAATAATGATCGTATATTACTATTAATATAATAATATAATTATGATTGCATGTCTCTATGTTTACATATATGGTGGTAAGTGGATTTTCTCCTGTACGAGTATGTAAATGTTGTATATTTGTGTGCGTGCGTGCGTGTATGTTCTGTGTGTGCGCGCGCGCGTTTCCATGTCCGTGTGTATGTTTCGTATGTATACATGTATATAAATATATTACAGTTTTACGGCGTAGCGGGTAAAGAAGACAGGAATCAAACAGTTTTAATTAACTGAAATATTTTCGACATTATTATGTGTATATCATACATATGTATATTATTATACGCTCGACATATCATCTTTCAATTATCGAATAATCGTTTCTGCTGCTGTAGTATGTATAATATACAGTTGTCATTGCGACATACGTTGTTTCAATCGGTTTCCTCTTTTCTTTTTCTTTCTCCATTCTTCTCCCCCAAAAACCACCTTCTCTCGTACGCGCACGCACGCACGCACACAAAGACACGCACCTCTTTCTCTCCTTCTCTCGTACTCTCATACCCCATTCATTCCTATAAATACCTCGAAAATTAATAACGGTAATAGTACCAATATAAATCAATAATAATATAATATAATATAATATAATATAATATAATAATAAAGATATAGATAATAATGATAATATATAATAATATATAATATAATATATAATATAATATAATATACTATAATATAATATAATATAATATAATATATATAGGCGACGATAACCCGACGATAAACCGTAGCGACAAAGTTCACGTAGCCCCATATATAAATCGATCGTTACTGATCGTTTCAAAAAGAAGAAACTAAAAGAAGAAAAAAGAAACAAAACAAGAGAATGGATGGAGAAAAAGCGGAACCACGGAAGCGCGCGTAGACTCCGGATGCATAATCTCAGCCACCCGTCAAAGGAATACCTAAGCGTGGCGATATCGAAACAGCAGCACCATTCGCTAGGTTTCTTTTTATCTTTGGAGGTCGGTAGGAACGTAGAACTTGTCCAAAACGAACATTTCTCTGCGCGACGACCGTTAAACATATCTTAATATAAAATAATAAAAAAAAGAAAGATATTTCAAATCAAAGAATATGAAAGATTTATACAGAAGAAAACTAATCGTAAAAAACGCGATATTGCGATAAGAGAAGAGAAAACCACGAAAACAGATCGACGAAATAAAACTTAGTGTTTCAAGAAAGTTTTAAAAGAAAATCGCTTAAAAAGGAATTAAAAAAAAAAAACAGAATTTTTAATTAATAATGACGCGTTACGCCGATCGACAGACGTTGCACCCTGCAGAACATCCATCCTCGCATACGACTAATTTCTCGATAAAAGCGCGGACACGTTCGATTTCATTACAACAGCCGAATTATACGTGTTGCAAATTTCGTTCAAAATTCTCGACCTACACATCTGTATATATTAATATACGTGTGCATTGTATCGCGTATTCGTCTTTACGTTTTCACAGCACGAGCTGACGAGAGCGAAAGGCCTGATATTATACGTATCCACTATAAATATGTGTCTCGAAAATATCAAAACTTTTTTTTTTTAATAGACCTCTTTTTTTAGTTTCTTTTATCCTTCAGTCCGTGTGCACGCGCACACGAGGTATAAAATTGTATCCCGTGAACCATTGGACCGCGCTTAGTAACTCTATATGGGCCCCCCTAAGTCTCGTCAACTCGTGTTCGATCCCTTTGTCACGGTTCCAGCATTTTTTCCGCCGTGTTTGCTTCTTTCGTTCCTCTTTTCTTTCTTTTCATTCGTCCGTTCATTTATTTTTCCTTTTTACTTGCACTTTTTATTTTCGTAGGAAAGCGTTAGCAATTAATTGACCGACAGCGCATTATGATCAAACGTCTCTACGGATTATAGATTGGTCCAACATCTCTCACGTTCCGTATTATTATTAGAAACTCTAACGGAAAGGCTCCCGGGAGTTTTGGAATTTAATTCGATTCAATTTCGATATGTTTTAACTAATTGTCGAGATAAATTGCTCGTTACGATCCTGGTCCGAAGAACGATTTATTAACTCCCAGTTGAATGCTCGCTCGCTAGGCAATTCACTGCTAACACGTTTCCACTTGCTATTTTCTTCCTGCTCTCGTCTCGTTACAATAGTCTGATCAAATCGAATTCGCCGTTTTATCGAGAAAGGTAAAACGTTTATCTCTTCACTTCTCTCTTCCTTTTACACTCGATCCTCGTATACTTTTAAGCCTACATTCTCATAGCTGCGAAAACATAGGAAAAACACTAAATTGCGTGCGTATCTTGCGACATAACGGTTTTTCTTTTTTTTTTTTTTTTCGTTCTTTTGTTTAATTTTGTCGGTGACGGAACAACGAAAAGAAAAGGAAGCGTATCGAACAAATACGATAACCGATTCGCGAGAGGCGGATGAAGGGTGGTCAATTGAATCGAACGTAAAAGATACAACAATAAAAGAATAGTAATAATAATACGAGCGATAATAAAATGTATATATGTACAAAAAAAAATTTAACATAATACAATCATTTCTGAAGAATTGGACTTCGGAAAAAACTTCTAGGACAAATTCGGTGGACATGTAATATCTTGTGTATGTGTATTTTAATATTTTTATCTTTTCTTTTTACCAGAAATTTCTTGATTTTCGATAACATTTGTGGTAGCAAAAATTGGGGCGGGCCGGCCTGTCGCGTCCGTTTTAAACGTCGACAGGTCACCCTCAAGGCGGCGGCACTCGCAAATACCTATTTACAAAAATATACACATGAGCAACTTACTTATCCATTACGCTTGGTATATTTTTTATCTTTTGTTGTTTTCTTCTTCTTACGACTCGTGTAATGAGAGTTACGCGCTATTTTTTCGTTTGGTGTCTGTTCTCGCTTTCTTTGTTTCTGTCATTTCATTTTTTTCTTCCTTTATAATCACACTATTTATAATGTAGTGTATGCACTATATATCATTATCTGAATATTCTTTTTTTTTTTTCATCTCATCACTAGAACCTCTACTTATTCCCCGGTTAATTCTAAGTAATGTAAATAATATGTATTGGTTGTTTTGTTTTTTTTCTGTTACCGTTTAACTTTGTTTTTCCTTGTTGCGTATTAATTATCTAATCTAGATTACTTTTTCTCCTTCGTAACCTATCTACAAAAAAGAGTCATGTCTCTCGTTCAAAGACGTTAGACATCATAATAGTAGTAGTGTTGTATCGGTTTTGGATCAATCTGTTGATCTTGTTGCTCGCGGTGCATTTCCACCGAAGAGAAATGCATCATTACACTAAATTGTCCTGTCTCTGTCTCTCCTCCATTTTCTTTTCTTTTCTTCTATCTCACCTAACCGTCACGAATCTCACGACCGCCATATTCTTTTGTTTTTGTTTCCTTTTTATTTACTAAAAAGGGAGCGACGGCGTGCATAACGCACTGGTTCTCTTTTCATTAAATATATTCGTATCTATATATTTATAATTATTTATATATTTATATAGGTAATAAACTATATGCATATATATTATATATATATATATATATATATATATATATATATATATATATATATATACTTATATATATATATATATATAAGTATATACATATATATATATATATATATGTATATACTTATATATATATATATATATACTTGTGTATTCGTCGCATTCGAATCGCCAGGACGAAACTCATGCTTCAGGTAACGTCGGCTGCGGCGCACCGTAAAGCGAGAACACACGGGCGCTTCTGTGGCACTTCTTATTCCTTCTCCGTCATTTCCTTCCTTCGCAGTTCATTTGCTTCTTTTCCTTGTGTTTGTCGCCCCCATTTGTTAACTTACAAAAATGATTTATTCCGAAAAAAATAAGGACCAGTATTTCGCCCTCGTTTCTTTCTTCGTTTTTTTCGAACGTATGTTTCCTCTATTGCTTCGTTTCGATCGCTTTCTCCTCCGAGTTTACATTGCCAGTCCATTCTCATCTCGAAAATAAGTAACGCGTGCTATACACAGGATACAAGGGCTCCCTCTATGACCGATCACGGATCCATATTGATCCTTCTTCTTTTAACTTCTTTCACTGTTAGACGAATAACTCTGAATTGACTATAAAATTGGTGCTAGGAGTTTTAAAAAATGCCAGGGCGCCCATTCACGAACCCCCGAACGAAGAAACATAGTGATTAGAGCTTTCGAATATAATTATATCGAATACAACGGTCTCTTCGTTGCTCCCCAGACCACCTTCAATTCTTGCTCCCCACCAGAATAGTCCTTAATCATTGAGAATATACTCGACGTCTCCCGCTGTTTTGCTTTTTTTCTTGCTCGACAATTTTCTCAACGCGCGTTACGTTACTATAATCACAAGATTGTCGATCTTCCGTACGTCTTCCAAGTCCACAAAGATCGTTTTATATATCTTTACGTGTACATCGTTGGGTACGTGGCCATGTTTTGTGGGAGAGAAGTAATATAATTAGGGGTGGGCGGTCTGGGGCTATGCCACTGTGGTCAGAGATCTCGAAGCTTCTTTATACCGGCTTGAACGTAGCGCACCAGATCACGCAATGAACTTTTCAATGTGAGGGGTCCCAATCTTTCATCCAGCTCGATGAAGAAATCTGCAAGTACAAAACGACAATACAGACACTTTAGCTATATATCCCTCAAATACGGAAATATGTATATGCATGATCGAATGCTCGAAACTCACCTCTATTCATATCTGTCACCAAAGCGTTTGCCTGGTCCCACAGTTCGAGACAGTTCAGTAGCAGGTTAAATTGGTAATTTTGCTTATTCATAGCGTTATAAATAATATATGGAACACTAACGTACGACGGAGCTGCCTGCGGTTGACCCGAAGCAGCTCCCCGATTTGCTAGTTCACCGCTGCTATATCCGGAACTCTGACTACCAACAGAGCCCACAGAACCAGCTGGTGATGGTGTTGGGGATAAAGATGGCGTTCCTTGTCCTTCTGCTTGTACCGGTGTTGCCTGAGCAGCCTAAAGATAAGATAGTAAATATAAGTTTTATTACATAGTCGAATAACTTGTTATTTTATGATGAAGCGTTCGAGTCCGGCACACATACCTTTTGATGGTACTCATTGAGAATTCTTTGGGTCTCTTTGATTTCGTATTTGCGCATCCTGTATAGCTTCAAATATATGAGGGATTGACAAAAGAGACTAAAACAAACGAGACACAACAATGTTTTGAAACACGCTCGTACAATCACGATAGACGGAAAAAGCTCAAAGTGCGTGCTCACCTTAGAATGACCAACTTGTTATGTATATTACTCTCTGTCGAGTTGCTCTGCTGGCTCTTGAACTTAGACGAGATGTATCTAAGTAGAGCAAGTGGAAATCGGAAATAACTTTAATTAGGTGATACTCTTCGTTCTAGTTCAAGGGTAATTTTGGGATGTACTCACTTGATGAGACTAAGTGTATCCTTGTACATGGTGAACGATGCCCTCTCCGTGAGAGAATCCGCCTCCATGGCATTTCCAGTGAGCAGGAAACAGAGAACGGCTTCTAGATAAAGCATACCCTGCGCCGTGAGTTCGCATTCCTTGTCAGCGCTATGCTTTAGCCGCTTTGCTTCCATCAGGTACTGATTCTGGTCCCTACTAGCATGTGAACATACGAAGTCAATTCAGGTGTCCATACTATCCCATACTATACCATGTCCAGGTTCCATACTATCGGCACAAGTTCAGCGCACGTGGTTTCAACCGAGGCAATGTAACATTCACTTACCACCTATCCTGATCCTCCAAAACTTCATTCTGAGGATTAAAGTAGGAATAATACACTCGTTGAGGCGGAGGTGGTGGCGGTAATAAACTGGTGTCAAGTTTTTCTTCCCGTTCGTGGTTGGTTGGTTGTATTTCACTTTGCTGTTCAACAAAAATGTCATCGTTCAACAAACTTGAACGTTATTAAACGAAATGGGAAATGAAAAATGTCATTTATTTAGTACCTGACTTGAAGATGGCCTAGGTGTAACTGATCCGGCATCAGAATGTTTCCTCTTTCTCTTCCTCCGCTCTTTGTGTTCTCCCGACTCTTTCGTTTTAGTCTCCGCGGAACACACAGTACCGAAACTGGACACTGAACTACAACTCGGGCTACGTTTCCTCTTGGGCAGGCTACCTGCACCACTACCACATCCACTAGCACCTGCACAGACGACACCAGCCCCGAAACCGATGCCGCAATTACTCTTCGTGTCCGATATGAGTTCGCCCTTGATCACAGCGCGATTCTTAAGGTCACCGTCGACCAACAATACGTCACCGTGAATCCTCGTATCGGAGGCTAGTTGTTGAGGCGGTGGCGTATCGACAATCTCCCCTTCCTCCGGCGTAGGCGGTCGAGGGGCTTGTAAAGTCAGCGTCGAGGCTTGTCTCGACGACGGCCTCGTGTCCGGAAGTTCCGTGCGTTGTCTCAACTCTTGACCCCTCGACAACTGGGATATATGCGGAAGTTTGCTCAGGTCGATCCTGCAGGGCAAACTTGGCACACCATTCACGTAGGTGAGCGGTGGGAAAGACTGAATCAAACTGGATGCCCGTGACGACGGTCTCTTGTACGGACTGTCTCCTCCTGTCGGTGTATTCGCAGAGGTGTATTCCTCCACATAGATGCCACATTTTCCTCCGCCTTTACCGCCTTTCCCTCCTTTACCTCCGACCTTTCCTCCTCCCATAGAAGATGAAAATACTTTCCGAAGAGTGTCGCTCTTCTTCTTGTCCTGTACGTTACCCGCGTCCTCTTCCTGTAACTTCGGACCTGGGCTGTTATCGCTGTCTGAATTTTCTGGAGAAGTAGCTCTAGTCGGTGGTGCCCTTGGCCTTGGAGGTACTCTATATTCACAATAAATCAAATTCATTAAATCTTTTTACTTAATTCAATTTTATCGTACAAGCCCTCTTGCACAATAATTTACCACCCCTTCAATTGTGCAAGAAGATCCTGTTCCTTAATATATAAGACACTTACCTGGCAACCTGAATACGATTTCTCACGGACAACTCAGACTCGCTATCAGAATCAGACCCGCCAACATTGGTCACCCGTGAGTTGGACCTTCTAGGTTTCGCCTTCGCGGGACTCTTTCTCTTCTCTTGCTTCTTCGGCGAATCTGCCAGTTTACTCCTTTTGATAGGCATTCTTCTCCAGCGTGTATTATCATCATCGGAGGCACTGTTGTTTTTTCTATTTGGCGGGCGTTCATCTTCGCTGGAAGATGCACTCAACTTGGATCTCTTTTCGTTTATTGGGACTACTACGGGTGACACCCTGGTCGGTCGATCGCTATCCGAGTCGCTAGAAGCTCCCTGTGACCTGTCATCGCTTCCATCATCGCTGGTCGTTATGGTGGGTTTCGAAAGAGGCGCCTTCTTCTTGGGGCTACCCACTCCTCTCGTTCTGTTACGAGGTTTACCATTTTTCAGATTTTCTTCTGGCGTCCGATGACCACCTTTCGTATTCTTGTTGGTAAGCTTTCTGGGACGACCCGGAGGTCGACCTGGTTTCCTGGTGTCCGCCACTTTTGGTTTTTCTGGCTGATTTTCCTCCGCTGGCTGACTTTTCTCTTGATCCGAGGGACGATCACTGTCACTGTCCAGCACACTGATCATTGTGGCGTTACGAGTGCTTTTCAGGGCCTCGTCGAGCTGCCAATCATGAGCTGCCTTTTCCCTGTGCGTTCTAGCGTCCGTCGTTGCCGCCGGAGAACCTTCTCGCCTATTGCAATCCTGTAAAATGTAATTCTCTAATGTAACTGTCCTGATACCAGTGGGCAAAAATATATTTAGATGGAATGCCCTGACTCAAAAAACGAGCCAGTCTGTTACGAATGTCCATTGAAGACCACAGCGGGACTCGAAGTTGGACAAAGTTTGATGAGGTACTACGCTGAACTCGGTTAAAGTTTCAGAAGATGATTATGCTTCGTATTTCCATGTATTATGAACTTGCAAGTATCATATAAGTTTATGATTATGTTTTAACGCACACACCCAAACACCAACCACTGTGAATTATATCAATTAAACATGAAACACTTAACCTCTTAACAGGCACATCTTTTTCGCTTTACTAGTGGAAATGATTAAACGTTTTTATAATGGAAATGAGGATGAAAATGAGGATACATAGCTGTCGTTAGATGCATATTTTACATATTTCCATATTTTGGTATAGGATGTCGTAGCTCGAATCGATGTAAAGATCATTAATTAAAGAAATCAACTAAGTTAAAAATAGCCCAACTATAGTAAAAATATTGTAACGGATGAGACTAGATTTCACAATGAAATAAAAATCAAGCAGCAATACCTATAACTCTCAGGATAACTCTCCAATTTCCAAGAACTCTCACTGAACTCGTACAACTCTCTCACCTCTTCAACAATTTTTACAGAACTCTTCGAGTTCTCAATAATACCGAACTTTTAGGAAAATAACATATACAACACACATTTCTGCCACGTGCAGCCAAATTTCCACCTAACACGCTCCTCTCAATCGATGCTCTAAACTCTACAGTCTACAGATTTTGGGTTTCTTACTCTGGAGGTTGTGAAGTACTTTTGGAGGATCGTTACCCTCAATAATCTTAAAAACTCGCCATAAATCTTGGCATTGTCATAGTTCAAACCAAACAAGTATCTTTTATTTCAAGTGTTCCTTAAATTTATTGTCTATTTGGGGAAGATACGAGAAAGTTGGGTTTCCTCACGTTCGGTAGCAACTTTATCTCGGGGGTGGCTAAGACCCTTCCTTGTCCATCAACCTTCTTCTTATCCAATCAGAAGTAATGACCATTTCCCTCACTTTCCTAGCCAAAATTGTCATGAACAAATCTGATGGCGCTGGATACACCCGTCACTAGCTTTCCTCCGCCGAACTCCACTGGTTTTACATCTTTAGATCAGTCAACACCTCCAGACTGATTTTCTATCTTTAGTTCAGTCATATCTCTTGATCGGATTCTATCCTTAGTTCAATCGCCAGTTAACTTATATCTATACGCATCGAGCGTAACTATCTGTGTCTACAAATTGTTGGAATAAATTGCAAATTGTAACCTGTTAACTTAGTGTATACTCAATTCAACCACCTCTATTATCCTAACCGAAATAGGGGATCGATCATTTCGTAGCGTCGATTGCATAATCGGAAATTTACGACTCTCGTTGACGCGCTTCCTCGCGGTCGCGTCTCTCCGCGAACGGCCGAACAACCACAAATAAATGTATTGCCTTTATATCAACATGCAAAAACGAGTTATCTCATCACTTGGTAGCTAATCAACTAGAAATATACTTTCTTTATTGAAAAATCCCCTGTTTTGTAAGTGTCTGGTGTCTACCAAAGATAAAGTCTGCTAAAGATATCGTTGCAGATACAAGCGCAAGGACTAAGACCAACCTAATTGAGATTGACTTATCTTTGTTGACTCTTAACTCTGTGATTATACCCGGTTAATAAGACAAAAATATTTCATTAAGAAAAAAAAGATCGAATTGAACAAAGATTGAGAAATTCTGCTCTAAGTTGAACATTCGTCATCCGCTCGATCCTCGTTCGTTCGTCATTCCAACGAATTCTCACTTTCACAATACGAAACCATCATGTGTGTTAAGAGGCCAAAGAACACCAACATAAATGTCAACTACAGATGAAAACTATACCTGAGCTTGCTTGTTTTCCGAATTCTGTTCCCCGTGAGACATGTTGGTCTTATTGAAGAACGAACTGAGGTTCCATCTCGGTTTCGATTCCTCGATCGCAGGCGGCGGTTCTTCGATCAAATTTTCATTCTTTGGTGATACCGATGGAGGAGTGGAAGGGCCTTTGGTGGGTTGCGTGCTGGCTTCATCCTCAGAATCGTCGCTGCTGTCAGATCCGGAATCAGAGCCGGAATCAGAGCTTGAACTGGCGCTACCGGAACTCTGTGGAGCCTGAACGGAAGGACTGGGTGGCCTTTGATGAGTCGTTGGGCTTGGAGTACCTTTCGATTGCAACGGGCTCACCGGTGGAGGTGAGAGCACTTGCTCAGGAGTCAACTGCTTCGGCGGTGACGGAGGTCTGATTGGACTCAGTTGCCTCGTGGGTGAGAGAGGACCCACCGGTGACGGACCCATGGGTGACATGGGTGCCAGGGGTGGCGGGGCTGGTGTCATCGCTGGTATTAGGGGTGTTGATAAACTGTGAACATTAGTAATAATTTTCTAATAAATACAAATTCGTGAAACGTTCAACTTTGTGTCTGACTAAATAAAATTTACTGTCAGTTCTAAACTTAAAACTTATTATTGTTATTTCTAGACTAAAAAATAATAAAGTAGTTGAAATTACTTGTTGTTTCAAATTGCTTTTTTTCTATCTTTAATATAACTTAGATTCGAAGTTCTGTTCGTTAATAGACTGAGTTGTTGAACATAATAATATGGTAAAAATAGCGAGAGCAATAAATTCAAGATGAGAAATAATATAGCCCCTGTATATCGCCATGGTAGGATGATAAAATAAGTTGATAATTAGCTATAAATAGGTGGGCGCATTAATTTTGGATGGAGATAATGGGACCGTATAACAGGAGTATTAATTAGCGATCGTATTGATAAACGGGATACTTACTCGACCGTGAGGTCTGGGCTTCTGTTTCCCCTTGTCGTTCGCGATGACGTTTCCTGTGGAAGAAAAACGGAACGATTACCAATTAATTGTATAACATCGCTGTAATCGCGATCTTCACCCATGTTTCTCTCTAACCGAATCTTTAATCCAATAATTGTTACAAGTACGAATTAATTAATATAAATACTACAAATTCAATAATAACCCCGCAAAATAGAATATTATGATATTCAATAATTTAACGATATTATTACCTTGCTTGTCTCATCATCGCTGTCCTCGGATAAACTCAAGTCCCGCTCCAAATCACTGTAACAAGAATGAACAAAGATTTTCAGTAAAATTCCACAAAATAAAAGAACAAAGAAATTAACGACTTTATCAAAAGCATCATACAGAAAAGAAATCCAATAGGGTCATTTTCATCCATTAGCGAATGTGCAAAGATCATTATTTTTATAAACATATATAATTATCCAAGTTTTTGACTTTTAAAGAAAATAAATATATCTCAGTGTTTTATTTAGAATAGCGGCAGATTATACTGCAGTTATCGCTGTTTAAAAGAAGAACAAGCTTTCACACGCATTTCCCAAAGAAATTATTCAAATCCCCAGAAATACACCGTTGCAGATCTATAAAATATTGTGTACGTAGATTGACGGACTGTTTAATCATTTTAACCACTGTTTTAATTAAGGAAAAAGAAATTTTAGTATTTCTGACGTTAAATAGAATCGATTGTTAATCGTTCATTCGCCGAGTAAGGCTCGTTAATCGCGACAGCGTATTATACGAAATCGTCGAGAGTGGAAACAGAGGCGAAAAAAAAACGAATCGAGCCGGTTCTCTTCGAACGAAGCACTTTCGATTAGAATCGACAAGAAAAAGAACGCGGACGCGGAGAAGAAACGCGTGCCGAGTTCACCGACGCGCGGTGCAACCTGTAGAACACGAACGACGCGAGAGGCTTAGGTAGGAAACAATCGTTCATTGATCTCTGAAACCGCTGTTTCACTTCGCCTCTCCACCGTTGGCTTCTTTGTCACTCAGCAGCCCGCGTGTTTCTTGCTTTCCCTGCTCACACTTTCGCTTTTGACTTCCATTAACATCCGATCGGTACAGTATTCGATTATGTGGTACACATACCATTATACGATCTAATGCAATGTACGACATCATATCATTGTATGAAGCGGAGAATATTCTATTACACGATGTTACAAATTGCAGCAATATTCGAAAGACGAGGTAAAATTCGTAGATTTTTATAGCCCGATATCCGTGTACTTTCTATAACTTTCGTTTTAGTGCACGCTGGATTATTCTTGTTATAAACGACGAATATTTCGTTTCATAGCGATGGAAATACTGTTACCCGTATAAGATAATTAATATAATATAACTATAAATATAATTGAGAAAGTAAAAAACATGAAATGCTATACATTAAAAAATAGAATGGATAAAAGTTTGATGCATTTCTACAGATGCATTGAAAGTATTGAAACAACAAAAGACGTGAGATCACAATACCTCGCTTTATACAATGCGCAGCAAAATCCCAAAATTACTGTAGTAACTTTAGAATCGTACTTGTAGATTGCAGCGTACATGATGTACGTGGAACGAGAAGTTTGACACTTGCATACCAATGTACGTAACCAAAGGTAGCAACATTCTAATTTAACCGGTGAATCGGTGAACGACAATAGCAGTGCGTCGTCAAGCATCGTAAACGCGCATCAGCGAGCGTAAAGAAGGAGAAAAATAAAGAAGAGGGTCCTTTCACCCTCGATCGGCGAGGCACGCGAGAGGCGGCGACGCCACTCTAAGAACGGGTAAAGTGCAGCGAACAGGGGGGGAATGGAAAGCAGCGAGAAGAGTAGCTATGGGGAGGCAACGAGAAAAGAGAGAAGACACGGTCTGCGAGATAAAGAGGGAAAGTATACGCGAAGCACCGAACGCGGATGTACGAAGGTTCATCGACCCTAAACACGCTGTCCTGCGCGTCCTCGTCGATGCCTATGGATATGGCCGACTAGCCGTGCCTAACCTCGGGTTTAGTCTTCTCTCTGCTCTCGTGAATTTTTCGTCTAGCGAAAAAAAAAGCAAAAAGGAAAAAAAAAGGGGAAAAAAACCCTTTTCGTTTTATCGTGCCACATTCTCTCTTCCTTCGCTCAACAGGCAACACACGGAATAGTAGAAAATTGTCGAATCGAGAGATCAAACCGGAATTCCATTCACCCTTGGATTTTATTGATTTATTAAACGAGATTCAGTTAGAAGTTTTGATTGACTTTGAAACTACAACGAGCTTCGAAAGCTACGGGTTGGAAATGGTGGAATAGCAAAGGAGAATAAAGTGGCAAAATCGGCGAACGAACACACGGTTTAACGATCGTGGATTGCGACCTCGTGGGAACCCTTTCAATTTCGACGCCATGCCGTTCGTTACCTTCGACGGATTCTTCGCCTCCCCCCTCGGGAAACGACAGCCGCTTTATCTTCTATCGGAGCGCGAAAGAACCAGGGAGGTACAAACTGGCGTTTAGCAAAGTTCAACGATCTTATTCTCCGCAGATTTCTTCTCTTCTTCTTCTTCTTCTCCTTCTTTTACTTCTTCTTGGGAACGTTCCGCGTGTCGGGACGATATGATAGTCTGAGGATCGGGACGAGCTGCTTTAAATTGCTCCAGGTAGCGAGCCAAGGCATATATACATGTACTATATATGCCTGTAGAAATTAAATTGAACATTTTGTGACAATATAAATTTAAAACTTTGTTTATAGGAACTTTGGTGGGTACAAGCTATTCGTATAGCTAGTTTCTAGCTTCGATCAAAAACGAGATGTTTCGATGAAAATCAAACACGCTACAAAGTCCAATTTAATTCTAGCAGACAGAGGAGAGTTTCCTGAATACATCGGTGCAAGAAACGTAATCGAGTTTTCTAGATATCGCAAATCAAAATTTATCTTGGACAATGTAATATCATATAGATACGTTCGCGTTTAGACAATTCTATTCAACCTGCGGGAGTTCGTTTAAAATTCATCTAAAATTGCTGTACGATATTGTACAAAGAGGAATTTTTGACGGCTATTTATTACGAGAAACTGAACTTCGAGTAAGAGATACATGGTTGGACCGAGTTTATGGATCGGGAAGAAGAGTTCATGACCATTCAAGGTTTAGAGCGAACGTGACAGAATGCGTGCTAAGAATGTCTACGTAGTTCGTTTGAAGTGAGTGAAAGAGATTGTAAAACAGAGAATACAAGGACATAGATACATTGCCGAGCTAGTTCTTGAACAGCAGTCATTGTGTCGGAAGCTGATGGCAAGGCGAGAAGGAAAACGGTACTCGCGGTTGGAATCCATTTCCATTTGTCAGCGCGTTAACGCGGCCCCGTCATTGCGGAAAAGGAGCAGAACCTGTTTGCCTGAACCCGGGGAGGCAGACCTTCTTTAACCTCGCGTGATCCGCCGCGAGTTTGCAACGAGGAACAGGCCAGCCGCGTGTACGCGCGAGAACAGCGAACCAACAACACAGTGGCGACGTAGTCGCGTTACGAAAAGGGAGCGACATATCCGGCTCCTTTGGGAACCGGCGCGAATCATTTCCGGGGGAAAATGAAAAAGAAAAGTCCATGACATTATTACGAGGTCGTCCTTTCATCGAATTAAACGCTTTGACGACGGCCCCGTGTAATTGGCAACGAAAAAGAGACCGGAATTTCTCGCGAATCTCTTCGGATCCCTTCTCTCTTGCTGGCTGCCGTTCAATGGAATATTTTATTCGTACGGGAAATCCGGTTATCCGGTTTCGTTGGGATTTAAACGTTTGGTCTTCTCGACGAATCGCTGGGATACGATCTATTTTCTATCGCAGGGCCGTTCGAACCAGATTCGTCTCGGGCCTCCGATCGATTCTCTCTCGGAATTCACGCAGAATGGACACGCCACATTGTTCGGAGGACGAAGCTCCGAAGATAGGCAGATAGAGAGAGAAAGAGAGAGTCACGCGTGTCCATTGTCTCGATAATTGAAGCGTCGCTAGACATTTACCGGGAACGAGACGAGAGGATTTTAAAAAGAGGTAGAACGCGATTCAAGTGCACGAGTATACGTGAAGAGAGGCACGAGGCGCCCATTCGGATCGCTCCAGCGAACAATCGTTCGCCGGTGTTCGCCTATTATCCATTAGCTCATCTGCCAGTCTCTATCAGTCCGCTCTGGCGACGGCACGTGCTCCTGCCTGCCTGGAACACGCTCGATGAATCTCGGCCGCAAAGAGTGCCACCATTGCGAGAATTAATTAAGCCGGGTAAACGGCGAGGAGCACGTAAGCAAACGAACCGCTTAGAGCGCAGTTTACCTAATTACTGAATCCGAACGGTTGGGAACCGAGTCGGAAACAGGTTGGAGAGCGGACTAGCATCGTGTCACCGACTCAGGAAAACGGTGATTTCGCGGATTTACAGAAACTTTTTATTGTAGTTTTTAAGAATGATTAGTTCGAGCCGTTTAATCTTTAGAGTGTTCAGGGTGGATATATCACGTCTGTAAGTAAGAAGTAAGGAATTTGCCTATAGATGGCCCTAGCTGATAATGTAGTTATCACTAAACTGCGTCATTGATGCCAAAAATCTTTGTTGACCTCTCACAAATATTTTCGACTCGGAACAATACAAGTTTCACACAACAGCATAGTTTGTAATAGCGTTGAACATGTCAAATTTTGTGCCTGGAAAACTACTAATTTGCGGACAGCATTGATTTTCTGTTACCATTTGAAGAAAACTGCTGTAGAATCGCATCGAATGCTTGTCGAAGCTTACGGTGAGCATGCTCTTGGTAAATCACAGTGTTTTGAGTGGTTTAAAAAATTCAGAAGTGGCAATTTTGACGCGAGGAACGAAGAACGTTGAAGACCACCGAAAACGTTTCAAGACAGCGAATTGCAAGCATCGTTGGATGAGGATGACGCTCAAACGCAACAACAACTCGCTGATCAATTAAACGTGACACGACAAGCCGTCTCCATACGTTTGAAAGCCATGGGAAAGATCCAGAAAGTGGGAAAATCGGTTCCACATGAACCGAATGAAAGACAGCAGGAAAACCGAAAAACCGCTTGCGAAATGCTGCTCGCCAGATACAAAAGAAAGTCATTTCTCTACCGAATTGTGACTGGCGACGAAAAGTGGATATATTTTGAGAATCCTAAACGTAAAAGAACATGGGTAGCTCCAGGCGAACCACCGACATCGACTACAAGACCAAATCGCTATGGACGGAAGACAATGCTCTGTGTTTGGTGGGACCAGAAGGGTGTGATCTATTATGAGCTGTTAAAACCTGACGAAACCGTTAATACTGAGCGCCACCGACAACAAATGATCGATTTGAATCAAGCTTTGCGTGAAAAACGACCAGAATATCAAAAAAGGCAACACAAAGTAATTTTGCTTCATGATAATGCACCATCACATACAGCAATCCCGGTCAAGGAAACGATTGAAGCGTTCAGTTGGAAAATACTTTCACACGCGGCTTGGCTCCGTCCGATTACTATTTATTTGCATCGATAGGACACGCACTTTCTGATAGGCACTTCACTTCTTACGAAAATGTACGAAAATGGCTCGATGACTGGTCTGCCTCAAAAGACCGACAGTTTTTTTAGGCGTGGCATCCACCAATTGCCAGACAGGTAGGAAAAATGTATAGCTAGCGATGGGCAATACTTCGAATAAAATATTTTTAATCATTTTCATACATTTTTCGTTTAATCATAAATGTGTATTTTCTATACAAAAATTCTAGTTTTATATTTACCTACCTGATATGTGTCAGGTTGACGTCAATAGGGTTAGGGGCGTTTAACGAACTTTCGCTAGGGTTAGCCATGGTTGTCACAATAGGAGTAATGTTTACTATCACAATCGTAAGTATTACAACGTTATCGAGTAATCGCGGCGATTAGACACGAATCACGGTGGCCTCAGATTCGATAACGAAACCACGGCCAACGGGACGACGAATACGATATGATACACGATCCTGATGTCACTCAAAGTGCAAGTAGGACTGCTCGGAATAGACTATCTATGTCCAAGTGGAACTGCCCTTATATAGCCCTCTCTCTGATTCTCGGGTCAATCGTTGTTCCTATGGAGAGCTATACAATTGTTCCATACTTCTGTTGGGTACACGTCCCTCCCTTAACCCGCGCTACATTCAGTGGCTCGTTATGCCACTTCGAGCCCAAACATATTGTCCTAAACCTTGAGCACAACTATTTTTTAGTTTTATTACTTAAATGTAGCTAAGTGTACTTAAGTAAAGGTGTGGATTAGGGTATTGGGGGTTTTCCCAATATTCCAAAAGGAAGACGCCCCGATGTCCTTTCATCTCCGACACATAAATTCGACGAAAATTATTATTGGCACCTAAGGATAAATTTAATCACCGAGGCTAATATAACTTGAGCCACGATATAGCAAGATTATCAATTAGATTATTGAACGATACTTTGGACTGCGGGTCTATTTAGATTTGTACATTATACTTTGATACGAATGACATTTAATGAAGTATGCGTACAAAGTATCATTTTGATTTCTAATAACGTTAAACAAGATTTCAAGCTGCATACGTCTTACGGAAGAGATTCGATAATGATCATCCGTAATCTCAAGATTACGTTACAAGGGAGAGAGATCATCGAAATCGACGACTTAGCGAATTCAAGAGAGAACTACAAACAGTTCGTAGAAACAGTAGACTATCGCAATGAAAGCGATTTTCAGGTAAACGATGAGGCTCACGCGGCGCTTTTCCGTGTTGCGTAATAATTAAAACTAGGAGTGCGCCTCGGACGAAGCCGTGGATCGCGATGCGCCTGGTAGGCAATTCGTAAAACGGGAATCGCATTCCTCGTTCCATGCGCATTTATAGACGGTGGCGGTCGCAGACTGCGACAGTAAGTTCTGCTAGCTATTAAAACAGGGACGATGAGACGCAGGAAATATGGAAGGAGGTCGTCGGTGATGTAGAAGGCCGATGGAGGACGATGGAGGGTGAGAGAGGTGGAATCGTTGGAGGTGGCGATGAAGTACAGAGGGGAGAGACCAGAGTGGATAGAAGAGAGAAAGGAACGAAGTCAGCGGTAGTGGCACGTAGAATTTCACCAGGCAGACTAGCAAGCTGCCTGTTGCGAATAACTTCGGAAGTTCCAGCATGTATACCAACGTATTTCTCTCTCGGTCTGCTATTTCCTCTCTCGTTCTTGTCGCGGCGAAGCCTTCTGTCTCCTCTTAACTCGACCCGTCTCTTTTCGTCCTTCGACGCCTCATTCTGTCTCTCTTTCGTTGCATACTACCTCCCTGCCTGCCTCTCTGCCCGCACCACTAGCTCAGTTCCTCCTCTCGTATCTCTCCTCGTTCGTTTTTAACCCCCTCTGTACGCGTTATCCAAGCCTCGCCACAGATATATACTCGTTGCGTCTCCGTCACCAAAACCTCCCCTCGCGTCTCAACCCCCTCTGGGCTCCCTTTTTAACCCCTTATTACTTCCCCTTGCTCCACCCGCGATTCGATTCCGTCTCTCTTTTCTCCGCTCCCTCCCCCACACAGCCCCCTTCTTCACCGCATCCTCCACACGGTTTCACCGGTTATCGGTGTCTCGTTTCGGCTCGCCTTCAACCCCTTGCTCGCTTTTTCCCTCGTCCGCTTTACCTTTTCTGGTTACACGCTATCTGCATCCGAGTTACCTCCACGAGCTGCAGTCGCTACACACGCTACCTTACTCCCACCTCAACCAGGACCGCCCTTTCTCACTTTGCGCGTCACGAACGTCTATCTCAGCGTCTTCGTCCTGCGTCTCTGTCCTTGCTACCAACCCTTCGATTTCATTCCCTCCTACCACGTAGTTTCCGGATACGCCGCATGTGCGAGCACGCCGTCTGCGAGAAGCCACCACGCATCTGTCGACCGTTTTTCGATGGGGGAAAGCACGCGTACACCGACCACGTCGAACGAGGAGCCGCGTCGACGATAATTTTGGTGCGAGCAGTTGTTTAAGCAATTGATTTCACGATAGGTGCTTTGAGAAGTAGTTATGTGTTGGTAAAGAGTAGCGATTTTTGCGGGGAAATTATTTTACTCGTGTCATAAGAGGACGATGGATTACATGGGGAAATACACACGAACAGGCTGACGAACGATAAAAATTGACGCACGGTCAGATCTCTAGAACGTGACCTTCACAGGGTTTTTTCAGAGCCTGCGCTGGGTCGAATAAATGTCAGCATGATCTGTGCCCTTTCTCAACTACCATCTCAAACATTTTTATATCTTGTACATTTTTCCAGTTAAATTGGATATATTAAATATACAGTATGTATCCATGCACGATAGTCATATTGTCAATCAAAGGGTCCGTTGCAATAGGAAACAGCTTCCACAGGCCTTTCCAACAATTTAAGTGAATCAACAAAAATCAATTAAAAATCAAGTACATAGACGCTGCTTCTCAAACATGTTATAAATTCATAGTTAATATTTCCAATAATAAACTTTTGAACTTTTGAACACAAAACCTATTCTTTCTCTCCCAATAAATACGATTTCAATAACGATAAACATTTACCAATATTATTAATTGGGAAATTATTGTGCAAGACGATCTAGTTTGTAAGTTAATATCCTGTACTCGATATCGCGCGAGAAGAAATCGTTTAAATCGAGCCTAAATCGTTAGAAGCAACACGAAAAGGGATGAGTATCAATGCAGTCGACAGATTCGAGGCGATGCGATAGAGAGAGTCAATGAACGCGACGAATCCAAGGTACATAGGATTAAACGATTAGCCTTTAATCGTCGAACCATAGAATTGTCAGAGGAAGCTACGAATCTCGTCGACTATGTCCTATGAAAAAGAATCGCGGGACCGACCGCGTACAATACACCGGGGGAAATTGAATTTTTCGCGTAGGATAACCTTCTCAGAATTCACCATCAGCGTCAAACGCAGGCCACAAAACACCCACCGCTTTTTGTTATGAAATTCTTGAATGTCGTGACTGTTCAAAGTTTTCGAGGTGTAAGATGTGTTTGCAAGGAATTTTATCCCAAACGTTTCGCTAATATCAGTGGATATGAAGCCGTGGAAGCTACATATCGTAGCTGCTGTGCTATCTAAACGACGATATGACATTTCTTAGTTTCACCAATACTTTTAATACTTATTTATCGTCGATATTTTCAGAGACTGTTGTTGAATTACAGCAACTGCTGAATCAATTGTCAAGAAAGATACCAGTATCTAAGTCAAGTCCAAATGTTCACGTTGTTTATTTGATAAAAAAAAGATAAATGTTCAAGAATTAAGTGAATACAATTACAGATCTTTTGGATGTAATAATCTTTTCTTTAGAGATCTCCTATCTTTCTACATGCTTTTTCGATTCTTTTCAAAATAAATCATATCGTATGTACATTCGAAGAGCACAGGAAAAAACATGATAAACTTTTGTGTTCTATATTAAAGTAATCTTAAAAGTCTATACGCTATCAATCGAAACCGTACTTCCGGTACTCGTCTTTTATTTAATCTAAGGAGGATTACAAAGAATATTCGCAAATTTAAATTTTATTACGTTGAATCGGAGGATCTATCGAACGCGAGAGATAGACGATAGCTGAAGTATTTAGATAAAAGAACAGTCACGTTCATCAAATTTGCAGTATACTTTCAACGTCAGAAAAGCGCTATAAATTAGATACTAAATGTTTCATAAAGCACCTGAACAATTTCATTCACTTATTAGTTGCATATGACAACGTACTGTGCCGAAATAGGAGACAAGACACGAAATTTACCTAACGCGTTAAAAGCGAAAAATTGGAGGAAATACGTCATTCGTTGGAGGAAAAAATCAAATTTAAAATTATCGATGGTCAAGAAAGCAAACTAAATTTATATTACTGGGAAGTTTCAACGAGGCAAACGGCGGTTAAAAGTAATCCGGTAGCGAGAATTGCAGCGGAGCTTCTTTGCTTTTGCAATTAGCAGTCGATAGGATTTAATTCTCTCGTTGTTTGTGACACGCGTGTCGCTGGTCCGTCGACGACCGAGTTAATTTCGTGCCGGCCGCGAAAATAGACGCGCGCGCTGCAAATCAAACGGTACCCAACGCCCCAAACGCTGCGCCGTCGATCGACGCGACGTCGCGACGGTGAAAAAGTTGCGTCCTCGCAATATCAGCGCGAAACCGACCGCCCACCTGTCCCTCCGCCCTTCTATTAATAAAACTCGGTCGGTTTTACGGGAAACCGCGACTCGTTTATTTCAACGGGGATCGTTGCATCGTGCAATTCTAACTTATCCCTCTTTCATCCCCTTTCCAAGGAATTTTTAGCGAAATCTGTTAAAAACGATGACATTCTCGATCGCCAGATAGATCTAGCGTGAAAATAAATGAAAGTTTCATGGTAATTCGTTCTAGTAAGGGAAACTCGTTTCTGACAAAGATGATTAATTGCTATTATTTGCAAGTAATTTGTGAGAATTCTTTCTCTGTGAATAATTTCCTATTATCAAAAGTACGAGTCAAACGTTTTAGGAAAGCAACTATAATTTAACAAAAATTAGCTCTTGTTAATTATTGACGTTGTCAAGCGTATTTACGGGAAAAGTGTTAATACGAGCCTTAGAATAGTCTGAAAACGTCAGTTATAAACGTCGGTATGTGAAATCGTCAAACGTTCTAGATAATTAGATAAGATTGTCGTAAAATTTTTTAACGACAATTTATTTAAATGTATTACCAAGTAAAATACATAAAGTACAGTGATTTGAAGTATCCAGTGCAAAATGGTTAACCCGTTAAGGACCATCGTTGCGTCAATGCAACAGTTCAATTGCAATATGTTTCAATTCATCAATTTACATTATCGGATTCAGTTTTTCCAGCAGTGTGAAAGGGAATTCCAAAGATCGATCCAATTAATATCTTTATCGTCACTTGGTTCTTAGGGGATCGGGTAGATCGATTCCACGTTTATCGGAATTCGAATCGCGAAAAGTTACAACGTAAACACTAAGAGCAAACGAATCGACGTACGGAGGGTCGGGAAAATGGCGTGCATGAAACGCGAGCGTATTTCGCGTTTCCACGCGAATCGCATAATCAACGATGCGCATCGTCTGTGTATCGTCTGCTTAAACGGCTGGATTCCGTGAGAACGAGGTTCGAGATAAATTGAATAACGACACGCTTGTTCCAGTGAAATTGCTTAGGCGCAGCGTTCCGCACGGCTCGATTTAACGCCAATAAAACGATATCCAGCAACGCGACCCATCGTCGTTCCACTTTGTCCTTCCTTTGTCCTCGATGCCCGACGACCGAGAACTTTTCCTTTTCCATCGCCCTCTCTACCCCTTCACGGTGAAAAGAGACAACGAAAAGAGTAAGAATTTCGGGATGTTCTCTCGGTCGCGAAGAATAGCGTGACAGAAAGGGATAACGAGATTCCTCCGACCATCGATGACGGCTCGACTGTTTTAAACGGAGCCGGAAAACCAGTTAAGAGCGAACAAACGGAGTTACGGGCCGCTGGGAGCCGCTGCTACTCTATCAACGATCAGGCTAATCCGGTTTAATCCGCGTCTTAGTTAACACCATGGAAAAGCCGTGGCACGTCCTTAGAGACAGACGGTTAAAGCTTCTTCTCCCACGTTCCATTTGCGCTCTTTCTCCGACTGCCCGCTTCAAGTCACAACCTTCCACGCATACATTACAACCCCTAGGGATTTCGTACGACTTTTCTCAAGAGTACAAGTGGTGGGAAGAATATAGAGAGGTTACGAATTGAAGCGTTAAGGAGACACAGATATCGATTGGTATAACGATAGTTAGACGTTTGTACACGTGTATGCGCGTAGGTAGATACTATAGAGATATGTTTATCAGGTGTGAATCAGTGCTCCGAAGAGCAAACGTATTGAATTTCCGATTAGAAATGTCATTTGTGAATCGATATTTAAAGCTTCTACTGACTTAAATTTCACCGTATTGATTCTCTGTTGCTTCTTACTCTACGGTAACTATTCGCAGTTGTAAACTACGTGTACTCGTATTATTCTATATCGATGGGTAAATAAGTACTTATACTTGGATTAAATTCAAGTTACTACAAGATCTAACAGTATCCGGATACTTACGATCAATAAGTTTCCTTTCCGGTAGAGGTACGAGTGACGTTCGTAGAGAAGAACTACAATTGGAATTTAAATCGAAAAGCGTAGGTTAAAGTAAAAAGATTAATTGACTCTATCCTCGGAACAAATCTTTGCGAGGGACAAATACGAAACGAAACGAATATTAGTTTGGCTAAAAGTCATTCTTACGAGAGGTAACAAAGACAATTAATAGAGGGTGTCTAGAGCTTTATCCCATGGTTAAGTAAGTATCACGGAGTTTATTATTTTGCCTGATAACTAAGATCGACGAGCAACGGAGATTCTTTGGAAACTCGCGCGACACAAGTATACTTTAATCGAGCCAAGATCCCGGCCCGAAAGGTCAGAAGTTAATTTGATAATTTCGATTAATTTTACGAGAAGAAGCTTATCCCCAGGGTAATGATCGTCTATCCCCACTCAACGCCTTTGCTCGCGTTTCCCCGACATGAAAATTGAATTTAAGGAATTACGCGGCGTCGTTTCCATCGAACGACAGAGTTTCCATGAATCCCATTAGCCCTTCCTGTAAACGATACTTCTAATTAACCGGCTCCAAACTAGTCGTCACGATTGAACGTCGTAGATCTTCTTCCTTGACTTTGGTAATTTATTAACATTTTAAGCGGTAAGTATTGAAAATGTAGGTGTGTGAAAAATGAAGTTTGTTTCGCAAGGTAAGAACTTCTCGATTAGATGGTATAGTCTAGAATATAATACAAGGTGGTTGGTAACTGGTAGTACAAGCGGAGAGCGGGTGATTCTACGCGAAAAAAGAAGTCGAAAATATAGAATAAAAATTTTTCGTTTGAGGCTTTGTTTTCGAGAAAATCGACTTTGAATTTTCGCCCGGTACGCGTGCGGTACGTTATAACGGATCTCGCTGTAGATCGTTGTCTTGATGGAAAAATTAAAAAAAAAAAGAATTAAAAAGAAATTTTTATTCTATATTTTCGACTTCTTTTTTCGCGTAAAATCGCCCCCTTTCCGCTTGTACCACCAGTTACCAACCACCCTGTATAACGTTGAATGTAGTGTAACATTTGTCAAACTATGGACGGAAATGGAATTTGAAAATTGTTGAGATTATATGTTAATGACAGTAGTAGAATATAAGGTGCTAGGTTAAGACAGAATTTACATTTTAAATTTACCGCCAGTAAGATGCAAAATTTCATTTTTAATTTTCTTTCTACGTCGATATACGTACTACAAAACACGAATAAGCGTAATTATTACGATATAATATGCCACTTATAGGTAGAACGTAAACTCCGACGAATGGACTTCGACACTTTCTATATATCAAAATGTCATTTAGTTTCTAAAACTGACGAATACTTCTAAAATTCACTGTTTCGAGAAAACGGAAATATCAGCAGCAAATAACTATGTATCTCTATTTGTACGACCATATCGCTAAAAGTGTTAACAAGTAATCTTACAACGTATACCCACTCGAATCGCGGTAGTGATCGAGTTTAAAAAATAAAACGATGATATCGATAAGTATTGAAGTTCTATGACATCAGCTGTGATTCTCCGAAAGATCGAGCGGATAGCCGCAAATTATCATTTTCTAGAACCATAAGTATGCGAAACATGTTTATCAAGGCGAAGTCTAAGTTAGTATACGAGTAGCTAAACCAATAAATCATCCGCACGTAAATGCGATAACCGTCTGACTAGAAAATTAAGAGAGATCAACGGAGGAAAAGACAAAGATGGGGAATAAAAAATTGTCGTTTTATCACGATTCGAGGCAGGCAACGAAATCCCTTATCGTTTTGCACAGAGTCAGGAGCCCAACGTTATCGGAATTGGACAAGGCCGTGGGCCGGTTGGCTGATAATGCACGAACCATATTGCATATCGTCGTTCTACAAATATCTTCTCATTCCTTGTTTCGTCTCACCGCGTAACGGGAATCTGAGACGTTACCGAATTTCTATCGGGTAACAAAATTTTATCGTGAGATTCGTAACAGAAAAAGTTCTCGTCGAGCTTCACGACTATTTGGACAGAGACGAACTTCGCTAATCGGGAACTCGCAAAGTGATTGAATAAATGTTACGCAATGTTGTTTGGCTCTGTAAAGTTATTCCATAAAAACAACTTTTATCGTGGTTTCGCAACTTTGAAATTTAATTAAACAAACACGTCGAGGAACTAGATTGAAAATACACGTCAAGATTTATAATACACTGTGTCACGTGGAGATTTAACTGCACGTGGCAAGAATACACGTTGTACGCGTGAAATCTTTAGAAGTGTGGTACGATTGAAAATGTCAGTGAATCGTCGATAGTTCGGAGACTCGGTTCGCGTTGGAAGTAACTTTCTATTTCTAGCGAATTTTTAATTACTTGACCAGCGTAGCTATCAAATGTACATTTCACGTCTTAAATGCCATTACATTCGACCGTATTATTAATATTTATATTCACAGACGATTAAATATATCGTTATATGCATTGAATAAACTTGCAATCTAACGTTTAAAATTCACCGTACACTCGCTGAATAATTGACAAAGAAACAAAGTAAAAAAAAAAGACGGCGAAGCACCTGTTTATATAATAATTCGGTCTTAGAGGCTCTTCGTAGAGACACGATGGCGATTATGGCCCAGGAAACAATTAGGGCCGATGATACACGTCCGACTACTATATCGCGTGCACACAACCGATCGGAGCCCTCTTAAAACGAGGCGTCGAAGCGGCGTGTTAATTCGAACGAGCCGACGCGTTCGACGATTCACCTCTTCCTGATTGCCATCGAACCTTTGCGAAACGCTTCATCGAATTCAACCCGCCAATCTTCATTACTCTTTACGATTCTGACACTCTTTGACGAACTTTAGCGCACCGATCGTCGCAAAATTCACTAACGAAGTTTAGTTTTCTACCACGAATTTATGTTCCGTCTGATATTTAAATCACGAGACACTAAAACGAAACACATTTATAAAATGACAAAGAACGGAGGTTCACAGGTCCTAGGATCCGTTGAAAACGGGCAGTACACATTATTTTTGCAGTTAGTTGTGGTTTTCGATTAGTTTTGCATATTACAAAAGCTACAAGCATTCATTCATAATTGAAGAGTCGATACGTGGACGTATCGTAAAGGCGTTGATACATGCAGAACGAAAAAAAAAATATTATTTGTGTTTCTATACCTTCTACTCTCTATCATATACCGAGTGGCGAAGGAAATATCGAGTTTAATTTTTCAATTATTTTCGTGCCGAATATCAAATCGTTTAATGAATCATACACAAGGATTAACGACGGTAGAAAACACTACGATGAAATTAATCGTACCATTGCTTGAAACGATTGCAATTAATAACTCCTTTCGTTACACCAAGTTCTTCGACGATTTCCACCAAGGAGAAAATTATTTCCTTCGTCGATTAGGGGGAAAACGAATCTATTATTTTAACGACGTTGGCATCACATTTACATACGTTTTAACGTTGTAAACGATGAACTTTGCATGGCGCAAAGTTTAACCGTTAAAAAGATGCAGCGTATGTAAATCTCTCCACATATGTAGGAATATAAATACATGGATATACTACCGCACAGTATCAAATTGCACACCTGGCATGTGTTACACGTATCTAAAAGGCTTTAGATACGCTTTGATTTATAATTAAATTATATTAGGACCAGCTGACGAGTTCGCGAAAAATAGAGAATCGCGTAAATAACGAATCGAATTTTGTTTATACATCATCGAGTTTCCATTGTGGGAGAAAGTCACGTCTATCGACAACGATACGACCCAGTTCTCCATCGAGGAAGCCTGGTAGTGCTATTAAGGGCAGTTACGGTGGTCGAAAACTCACGACGAACTGTGACGGAGCGGAGAAAGAGGGATGAAAGTGGGAACGTGTCCTGCCTACCGTTCCGAGGCTCGTTAATTTTCTTTCTACCCCGATAGGAGGATGAATGCGCCGATTTCAGGAAATTGTCCCGCCTGATCTATAAAGATACCATCCTACTAATCTTCCGCGATATTGCCCCGAGTACGCCAATGCCTAATGCAGCGAGAGTTTTCAGCGTTTCACGCGTGTACTCAACGGTATATCGAATTGTATTTGCATAAACTACATACAATATATATAGTATATTGTGTGGGTGTTCAGTGACATCAAATTATCGTATCATTGTACTTCACCGAAAGTTATATTTTGCGAAAGAATTGAACGAAAAATTGTGAATTTTATAAATGTAAGCAAAACCTTGACAAATCTAATCTTCTATTCGTTATTCTGTATATGTATACTTAGGCAGCATGTGTATAATTGTACACGATTGTCACAAATCTGGCGACGAGCACAATTTTGCCGCTACATATGCATTATGCTCGTTATTCAATAATGTTGTGTGCGCACTATGAAAACATCTGCATCGAGCATAAACGCGTGTGGGTGTCATCGCGCGTTTTCCTCCGATTCCAATTCACATTTGCCAAAGTAATGTTCTACAAAACTTGTTCCTAGCTTCGGCTACGTTGTGAAATGTATTTTCAAATATTCTATTCTTGCGAATAAGACGAAGGATCGCAAAAAACTATCGAAAAAATTGAAAGTTAAAGTCTCAGTCAGGCGCCGACGTAGGAAGCTACAAAATATGGTGCACTTTGGTATGCAAATACAACAAATATATACAGCAATACACAATTCTGATTAATCATTCACGAGATTACCGCGACTGCATGCTGCCAGTAAATATTACGTAGTCGGCGATTTCATCTCGGATTGTAGTTAAGAACCGACTCTATCTTCTACGGTCTTTGTCACGAGTTTGCTAACAATATTTACTGTTTACGATAGAATATGTCATAAATAGCTGATCGTGCGTATCATTCGAAATAACATAGTTCACGAAGGAGAGAACAGAAAGGAAAGAACAGCCGATTGCACGAAGAAAATGCATTAGACAGCGTTAGCTATGCAATCGTCGTCAAACATCGATGGTGCACTGTAAACTATACTAAAGAAACGCTTATGGAAATTCCCGGTCGAAAATCGTGTTGATGGTGAAAGATACGCGAGACTGCGGAGCGGAAGTTTCCAGGTGGGACGAGAAAACGGCGACACAGCTTCCTGTCGACACGTGGGAAACTTTCGAGCATCTTCGTCGCCCAGTTAACTCCAACGTACACGATTACGACGCGTCTATGTTCTTCTTTTTCCCAGAGTTTCGCGTTGCAACACTGTTATCGTTTACCTCGACGTAAATAGTCCGGCCGTGTTTGCCTTTGCACGCGAGATCCCCCGGGAACCGTAGGAAAATAGCGGAAACTGAAGTTGGATGCTAATCAACGCAATGCAAAAGCAACGAGAAGGTATAAATATTTGAATGGAAAAACGACGCGATCGAAGGATGGATTTAATTGAAACGCGCCGATAAGATGGCACAGTACGGGCGCGCGCATAATTAATCTCGTCTTTGACGGATTAATTCTCGTTAAACCGGTTCCAGAGTGAGCGTCTCTAATATCTGGCGCCATCTATGCTGCGCGATATAGCGGCGTAGCGCGTCGAGTGGATTCGTTCGTTGCTGGTCTCGTTAAACACGTCCTCGAGTGGAACGAGATTCGCGAAAAATCTGCACCATCCATCAACGTTCTACGGGCGGCATTCGTGATTTTCTCGTAGATGATTAGCTGGCAGGAATCGATAGATTCCATAGAGAATAATAAAATGCAACGCGGCGATTTTAATGCCACGACATTCCGACTGCCGAACGGATGATCGATCAAGTATTCAAGTATAAACGTTCGAGAAATCAGTGGAATACTTACGCCGATAGCCTGTTGGCGGTGTGTCTCTCGCGCTCTGAAACAGAAAGAAAAAGGGATGGTAATTAGCATCGGCTAAGTTAATTAACGTCTGATTATCGACGACCAAGGACAAGCAACGAGACGGAGGCAACCAAACCCGATCCTATCGTTTTGTCTAACATAATGATATCGTTATGTGAAAATACGTTCACAGTACAGCTGACAAGGAAGCGATAACGGCTCCATTTGTCGATAACGGATGCGGGAAAATAGAAAAAAATGCGATCGCTTACGCGATCGGTCAATCGTTTACCTTGTCCTTGATTTCCGATAAGCGCGGCTCTGACGCGAATTTTCTGACGTTGAATCGAAAATAAGTATGCATATATACATTATAGGTGCACAAGTTTACTGGAATCCGGTGCTACCTTGCTCTTTGCCAGCGATGCATCTTAAATCAATTACTTATTACGCAAACGCGCGCGAACAGCATGCATAATCGCGCTCGAATCGTTGAATTATAACTGCAACGATCGTTTCTAACTATACCTCGGCATCATTTTCACATCTGCCGAGGGGAAAATTATTTTCATACGACGATCGTCCTTGACGACGCTCGTGATAGACGGCTTCTTTCATCTGGCTGGAACTAGCGAACATGAATTGTGGAACTGTGAAAGCAATGGTGCGCGCGAGGGAACGTAAAATTTTTCGAGAGATCCCCGAGCGAGGATCAATTCGTTCGACGTAACCTTACTTGATGTCGTTGCACGACCAGCTAGCTCTCTTTCCCCTCTTAGAAACGCAACGAGCCAATGGAGAAAGAAAAGAAGAAAGGAGCTGTGACGAGCGAAGAGAGAAATAGAGAGGCAAACGCAAACCCGGTCGAGGAGGCATTGCGTAAACAATGGAAAGCGGCATGCACGCACGCACGCACGCATGCACGCACGCACGAAGGCAAGCAAGCACAGCATGGGAAAGGGGCTACGAGCAGAGGACAGGCTGCTGGGACTGGGTCAAAGAGAGGGAGGGTGCCACCAGGAAAAGGGGAAGCTCGACCTCGACAGAGAGGGTTGCGCGTCTTAACAACAGTATTGCCACCAAATTCGATCGTAACAAGCTGCTTTCTACTTCTATCGAATAAAATTTTATTTCAAGATGTAATCGAGAAAGTGAAGAATTTAACCCGTTTAATTATTCATTTCATCGCTTCCATTTGGATTACCAATCTATTCGACGTAATAATTTTTGTTAAGAATATGTTTGCAAAACTTTGAAAATTAGGTTGCAACATATAAAATAGCCGTTTTCTTCATTTCAGATAAATAAAAATTAGTTTTACTTTTCATTCGAGTAATTGTACGAAAAGAAGTATTTCATAGAAATTGGGATGTAATTTTATGCGCGATTGACATTTATAGTGACGAACATAATATACGTATAAAGAAGAACACTTCGTTTACATAACTCGTACGCAATATGCATTGTACTATTCCTTTCTAAATTAATACCACTGCGTGGTGGCATAAAATATTTGCTAAATCGTAATCGATATTCAAAGACTACATTGCATCGTCTGCAAAAATAGATCTAAGATACGTCCGAGCATACGTGAGATACGAAGAAAAAAATAATTTCAGTTAAATTGCTGCAGAAGCAATTTATAAATGCACCAGTACTGATAGAATCCAGACAAAGACTCTGAAACGTTCGATCTGCCATCCCAAACGCTACAACCTAATAATTTATTTCTAATTATAGAAGATTCTAGTTAAAAGAAAATTCGGCTGGCAGATTAACGAGGAAAATAAACGTCGCCTTATCCGCACGTAGAAATATTCTTGACGGACCAAATCCTTCGACCGTATGACGTTTCATAGACGCGCGCATGTATGTTGCGTTAATGAATTCCATATGTAACGCGATTAATATACGATTACCAAGTTAGACGCATCGCGATGTCCAATTAGAGGTATGATTTATCACACGATCACTGGTCGAACGAGGGACGCGCTCGCGCGAGCCTTACAACACCGCCGATCGTCATAACTCTCTCTCGTTTCGAACAAAAGCTAGGAAATTCCCTGGCAATGTTCCACCGGCTAATTATCACTGTTCGCCGTGGTCGCGAACCCCCCGTGAACTATTCGAACGGATCGCCACGATTAATCAATGACACGCGCATATCGTGCTCGATACTCGCTCGCGAATAATTAACGTCCAAGTATCGCGAGGATGTTGCATAATTCCAGCGATAGCGTCACGTGCGATGAAAAGTCGTTCTTCTTGTACGTGTTATGCATCAATTACCTACTCGACGATCTTCCTATCTTTAGTCGTTATACAAACTTTAATTTAACGTTTATCGACGATGCAATTTCTACTTTACCTTCGATGATATACGCTATTAATCAAAAGTGCTCAAAGACTTGCTTACTTTTGATATAATGTATTTTAATTATGCGATTAGGGAGAGATCGAATTGCGATGATCTTATTCTTTACGATCGCCATAGCTGCGTATAATAGTAACGTATCGTGACTTGATCGAGCGTTTTTGAAAGTCATGGCCATTGTCAAATTTCATGCAACTATTTTGTTACTCGGCAAACTCTTTGCATTCGGATTCTTGAATACTTGAAATACGAACTATGTACTAAGAAAATTCTTCTAAACCGATACTGACTATGGCGATAGCAGTAGTAATAGAGATATAATATATTCAAAAAATGTTTCTGTTGGAAAACTATGCATAGAAGAATGCAGAAATTGACGTCATAGCGTATCACGTAAATTACATCAATTATTTCCTTCGTATCATACACGTTGAAAAGACAAGCGTTTCTCATGGTACGACAAAGTGCTCGAAAACGCAAGTCAATGATGCGATTCACACCTGATAACAGAAGATAGTTGACAGCGTCTTGAAGTAGCTGCAGCTGGAATCCAACGAGCATGACTTATCGCCCAGGTTGCTAACGTTGATAACGTTGATGATGGTTCATATTGCTCGCGATCGTGCGTGCACGCGCGTTTCACGCACCGCTTTTCCACAGCTCGCGATCAATCTTCCCTTCGCTCGCTTTTCCCCCTGCTTTTGTCCGCCGCCCGATCGGAAATGATGGCAGCGCTGCGTGAAATCGAACCGACCGCGTTCATTGATTGGCGCGTATGCAAATCACGTCACTTTCGACTCTACCGCACTGTTCCAAGGTCGTCGCGTCTATAAACGCTTATTCGATCCATACATCGCTATTCGACATCGATCTTAATAATATAGCTTTGTAATCGCGTTGATACTACACGTTGAATCTTCTCTTATTTCCTTTTTTTTTTTTTTAACCTTTAACCTCTGTTGTATTTTTATTTCTAACGATAAAGTGATATCCAAAATGAAATCGATCTTTTTCAGGATTTATTTATTATCGTTTGTTTTAGACTTGTATTCGACCGTGTTTTCGCACAAAAGTATGTAACGCGAATCGGTATAACTCGAGGGGATGTTGCACTACGAATATCGTGATAGCGGAAGCGTTTGGTCGACCGCGTACACTCGCAGTGACGCGCATCGGTTGACTGAGGCTCGGCTCGGGGCCCGCTAGGGCCTGGGCCCATCGCTGCCAGTTGAATTAACTGCTGCTTGCTTTTCTGCCTGCTGGTAGTCGTACACGCGCCAGCCCAGGACCTCTCAGCCCCGCAGCTTGCTGAGCAGACGGTCGCTTCACCTGCGTAGCGACGCCTTTTGTTCAACTCATCCCTCTCCCTTTCGAACGCCCCTCTTTGCTCGCGATCTTTCGCGTTCTTTCTTAACTACCAGTCGTTTTCGTCCACTACCCTCGTTTCACGTGTCTCCTTCTTGTTTCTTACTGCGCTTCTATTATATTTTCTTACTATATACTCGAAGAGTTAAAACGATCCTACGATAAGAAATCGATCGAAAGTTCGAATGATCGAGGATGATTCTACTTGCCTACCACAGCTACCTTTATGTCCTTTATCGCTGATTTAACACACTCGTTCGCTTATATATTGGTTCAGTCAAAGCGATCAATCACATTTCTTCTTAATTTTTCAATTTCATTACACAAATAGACGATGTTGTTCGATTCTCCAGAGACAAACAGTTCACAACCATAATCATCAATTCTCTGCACTTTTTAATCCATGGAGATGATCTATGCGGCTTCTGAACAAGACGCTAATGTCCAATATGTTTAAACGATCGCATGATACGAAATCGATTGAAACTTTGAATGGAGAACGATCGGCAGCTTTCTCGGCTTCTAATCTCGTACATCGTAACGAAATCATTTTTTCATTTTATGTGCTTTTACCAAGCACCGTGAGTTCGACGTTCCATCAGATTGCCATAAAAGCAACTATCGATCAGGATATAGCGTACGGTCTGTGTTTATGGAAATGTGTGCGTGCGCACCATCCGTAAAGGATCGGAGCGTGTGTTATTAAGGTGTTCAGTTAGCCGGCACACGCCTCGACGTATGGTAGGCTGGTGCACCTGTTTCAGCAAAAGGATCTGGTTGGACCACCTTACCCTTCGATTCTCTCTCTCTCTCTCTCTCTCTCTCTCATTCACCAGAGAACGCTTTCTACCCCGTTGTTTCGTCCGCTGCTCCTCCGATCTATCTCGATCAAAATTCAATGAGACGATCACGGTCGATCGTATTGGCCGAGGCCAGAGAGCGCTTAATCGAGAAATTAGGTTTCTCTGTGCACCGTCTTGGGTTCTGGATAGACGAGCCGGGTCATTTTTTTCCAGCAAAAAGTCGATTCTCAACACGACAACGCAACGGTCGTGTTCCCCGCGCTGTCTCCAACGTATCGTTCGTTTCGTGATTCGAATCGAGTTGCTCCAAGCATCCGTTTCTCGATCCATCGTGATTTAGTCGCTCGCGAAGAATGTGTAACGAGTGCCTTCGTATTCGTTCGATCTTGCTACAGTATATGTATTATTCGGACGGTGTACGTCCTTGTAGAATATATAAAAGGATGACTTTACACATGAGAGAAATATATCATAGGGTTTTATAATGAGTTTCTGTCGTGATTCGAATATCGCGTCGCCGAAGAAGAATCCACGGCACCAGCTAACTGCGGCGATTATATTCCTTCGTAGCTTCTAATGAGAGTCCGATTGTATTTGCAAACGCTTGTGCAACAATGGACGATTGTTCTGCACCGCGGACGGATATAATTCTCCGCTGCTCTAATCCTTCGACTTTCGTTCAATTGATTAAGCGTCGGGATCGAGGAACAGCGTGATCGAAGCGACTTACAATTAGCGATGTGCTCTCGAACGCTTTGAGTCGCTTCGAACATGCGCGATCGCTCGTGCAAGTCTTTGTGTAATTCTGTCAGATTATTGTTAGTCAAATTTCATCGAATTTCACAGCAAAATTAATTTGTTATATGCTAAGAAGGCCAATTAATGGCCGTCTTATAAGTAAATCTAGGTTCCCACGAAACATTAACATAATGTGGGTATAATTTGGAAAAGTGAGATTACACACGAGATTGCACAAACATAATTCGTCTTCTTCCTATTTGTGCAAATGTTTCTGAAAAATAATAGCTTTTGCTATAAACTAGTTAACGTTACCTCGCGCGTTGGGAAACAGATATTCTACTGGAAAAAAATATTATACCAATAAATGATTATACCAATGGCTACCTATCACTACCGATCATGATCTTTGAACATGACTCGAAAGGATGATTATACGCAAAACCTTCGAAAAATTTGATAAATCTAAAATTTTGAGTTTTTAAAGTTACAGCTAGTCTGGAAAGTCTTGATTGGTCTAAGTTTTGAAAGTTTAATGGCATTCAAGAGTTCCAAGATTCTCAAGTCTTATCGAAACTCCAAAGACTCGAGATTCAAGGCTTATTTAAACTTCCAAGAAGTATAAATATCGAATTATGTTCGAAATGATTCGACGTTTCACACTATCGTAAACTTCGAATCGCGCCAGAACTAAGATTCGAACAACCATCGCTACTTTCGACTACGCTTGCACCCCTTGCTACAAAATCTTCTATCTAATATTTTCTCATCTTTCACAATACGTTGAAGTATTCGAAACTACCATGTTTTCTGTGTTTTAATTAAATTACATCATACAGGCTATTAGGGAAAAGCGATTTAACGTCTTAAATCAACTGACGAGAAACAAAGATAGCACGTAGGAAGTGATAAATACGAAGCTTCAGTTTCCTTCGCTTGCAAACTGGTAGACATGACATTTTGAACTAAATAGGGTAATACAACCATCGCAAGCTATTCGATCATTTTCCACAAATCTATTTCGGCGACAATGGAGATAAAGTTGTTACTGGCGTCAATGAACCTCCGATTTAGAACGCAAGGAATTGAAAAGGTTTCGTTGGGAAGAATGAATCGGTGATGACACTTCCGGCAGCTACGTGTCTTTGGTTCGGACGATAACGAGATTATCGAAGTAAAATGATGTGTTTTAACGAACGTAGACGAACGAGTCGGCCGCGAATAGAAATTCTCGTGGGCATGAACGTGATGTGTCCGATAGGACAAAAGACGCCGAATAGGGAAACGATGAGATTGATCGTTAAGGCGACCCAGATTCCCTGAAACGCAACAATGTTCTGGCTCGCTTGCCACGTTACCTGGAAACACCGCCTCGTTGAAAAGTCAGCGTGAGGCAATCGTTCGGTTGCACAACCGATCGATGACAGCCGGGCTTCGCTCGGTTATGACGGTTAATTTGCATCCGTCGAAGGATGTTGGGAAGACAAAGGGAATCGAAAAATCGAAGGCGAGTCTCGATCGATCCCTCGAGAACACTTCGTAAGCAAACGCAGAAAGAAACTTTAAATAAACATGTTGTGACGGCACGATATCGAATAAATAGCGATGTTATCGAAAATTTACGAGAGAAAGGAAAAAAGAAGGGGAGGAAAGGACACATAAGGTTTCGAAATTCTCTCTGGAGGAAAGAAGAAAATCGCAGGAGAAACGAAACCGACAGGTGCCAGAGACAACCTCGACCCAGTTTAGGGTCTCTGTAGGATTGTCCTAATGCGAAATTGTCTTAAATGAACACTACGACAAAGTATCTGATCGAAGTCTATTCGAAACCATCTACGACTGTGTGTCGCTATGTTCCTCTATTTACTCGACGTTTACATAATTAGTAGACCCGATAACCTCTTTATCTATGACAAACTCGTTCAACAAGGTTGTCATTAAAATAAAAATAAGAAAAACGACGAAAACAGCACGCGCAAATAGGACGTATGTCCATTAGAATTTCTAGTAGAACGAAAAATCGTAACAGCTAAACCGCAGGTTAAAATTCGGGGAAAAATGCAGTTCAAAAGAGAACCGTGAATAATGGAGCATTATTGCGATACGGTTACGTCCGAAAGTCCCGCATAACGAAACAAATTGTTGGACAATGAGCAACGAAAAACGACAGGATCGTTAGATTCATCGTTCCGTACGCTTCTACAAAATGTCAGTCACAGTATATAAACGCGACTTCCTTCGAAAGCACGCATCGACGTATTTATTAAGGAGGTCGACCCCCGGGCGTCGGAGGATCTCGAAGGACGGAAGCTCCTTTCAGTCAAAACCGGAAGTTGCTCGAACTCCGAGAGGAACTTGCCGCGAAGGAGAACCGCTCGCACTTGCGGCTAACTTTCCAGTTTCTCAACCAAAGGGAGTTCCGAGACGAGTCCCTGGCTGCGCATCGCGAATGAAGAGCAAACATTTAACTGGCGCTTGCAACCGCGAAATCCTCTGATATCGTGAAAGAAATCACGCCGTTTAATAAGACTTCCTCTAGGATTCGTTCCGGTATATCTTTTCTTTACAATTCTAAAATTAATTTAACGTTAATTACAACACGCTGGAAAAATAACTCGCTAACGTGCAACTTATCGAGTTTAATAACTGACGTATGTGCATTGCTGTTCAAATGTCTCGAAACAATTATTACATCTGTTCCAAAATTAGAAAATATGGGAAAATGAAAGATGGGATTTATGCTGATGTATTAGTGATTTTAATGGGACATACGTTGGCTACAGAAAGTATTTGCGCACTATTGTTTTATTACAGTATCCACTAACTAATTAGGTAGGAGTACATTTTTCATCTAATTTACTCGTGTCTTTATATAATGGCAAAAGTTCGATACGAAAATGAAATGTATGGAATCTGATAAAAACAAAGAAATGCTTCACTGGCACAGATATGGAACAGCTTGTTTTTTCGACAGGTTCGTATAAATGGACTTCTGCTATAAAATATGCAACGTGGATATACTCGTGATATTCAGAGCATAAAACGAATCTCTATTCAGATTTTATTTCTGCGATTGTCTTCATAAAAATACAAATTTACACGAACACGTGCACCTAGATACAACCGTGACTACGCGCCATACTATTACCAAGATCACGCATACTTACATATATCCATTACAGGATACTAGGAGAAAAGTCGACTCATGCCAAAGGACTCCACGAAAGTTGACTCGGCGTCCTGTTCGGTTAATAAACTCGTATTCGACACACGTCAATGCCTCCGTTTGCCGGCTGTTCGGCCACTATTTTACCCCCGTTTACCGCGCCAACCACTAACCAACGGGTCTCGGTGACCGCCACGCTCCGCCACTTCGAGACTCGATATCACGGAACTGGGTCAACCGAATGATGTATTATCGAATACGCCGTTCCATCAAGCCGTGCGTTCCACGGGGCAGCCAGGTAAAAAAATAATGCATCCCCCCTCTTCCTCAATCATATACATACACGCCTACGGAACCAATTCGATCGATCTTAACGCTCGCGTCCACCTTCGAGTTCGTTTATTTATTTGCTTGGGACTGAATGGATCGTTGACCTAATAATATATTGATTTCGACCGCGTGCGCGCTCGATTGACCAGCAATTGCTAATCATCCGAGCAAATCCAATCGAAGGGGTAATACAGCCGGCGATATTAGATTATAATCCACATAATGGGGTTAACGTAACCATTCAGAATGTAGTGTAAATTGTTCTTGGAAATGTAGTTGCAAATCTAAGGATCTCGACGGATTTAATTAAATTTCGGACGAACAGATATTCGAAGGACTGCACTTACGTAAATTAAGACACCTCGTGTAAATCAGAGAGCGGGATTTCCCTCGTTCGAAATCTGAGAAAAGACGGGGAAGAAGAGCCTCGACGGAGTGAAAAGTTCTGTACAAAGAGTTTGTAGAAGTTTGCTCGGAGTCCCCTGGTTCGAGAGCCGTAGAGCTCCAAGTCGAATAAATTAAAGAAGCACGTCGACGCGAGTGTTCGCACACGGATTGATGGCACGCCAAGTTGCGGCCGGATCGCCGGATTGCTTTTGGTTTGGCATTGAGCTTAACCCGCGCTTAATCGATACCACGCCGAAGGTCGTACGCTTCCGTGGCGTCTCCGCTTTCTACCTTTTTCTCTCCTGTGTTCTATCCTCGTGCCGCGATTCAACGGGCACACGCGAACCCGTCGCGTGTCCGCTTCTTTGATATCGCGATACGAGATTGGCGTCAAAAGCCGATCCGTGACCCGTGTTCGAATTAAGCGCCCGTAGATCATCGATTTGATAGCAAGGACGAGAAAGTTTTTTTTAATTAATTACCGAACGTTACATTTAAATTCTCCTAGTTCTGATGGAATCTATCGCAACTGTTATAAAATTTGTTTAATGGCAAGATATCAAATATTCTAGAAAACTGTAAAAGCTGCACGAAGGAATTGACCAAACGGGACAACAAATTTATCGAAACTCGTTCTATTCGACGAAATACTATTTCTGCAAAGATAAACTGTAAATTCTTTTTCGATTTTGCTATAAACTTTTCAATGAACCCGATATATTCCAATAAAAGCGAATGTGAACTTGAGGTCTGAATGAAGTTATTTCCAAGTCCTGGAGCCTTCGTCATGGGAAACGCGTACCAATGATCCGTAACTCGCCATTGAAATTCCATCGTAACTTTTGCGCATATATTCGCGTCTCACCATAGAATTGGCCGATTGGCTGAAAGGCAAACCGAACGACCATCAGGAGGAATCATAAGCTAAGCGAAGGGGGAAAGATTAAACGAGCCTGAAGAGTTTTAATCGAGCCGTTTTGCATTTCCTTCCTATTCTCTACTTCGTTTCGTTCCCCTTTCCTATTTTTCTTTTTCTCTTTCTCCCTCGTTTTTTTTCCTTCCCCTTTTCTTTTTTTCTATAAATCTCCATCGACGACGGTCGACGATGAGAAAAACGAAGATGCTCGTCGTTTCGACTCATCGTTGACTTCCGCTCGATTTGCATTCGAGAGCTGGCTCGATATCTGCCTTATGAATAACCAGCCCGGCTCGGGTCAGATCGCCGGCAAAGGGTGAACATCTCTTGCTCGTCCTGCCCTCCCTTTCCCCCTTCCCAAACTCTCCGCGCGCATCTTTTCATATAAGATTTCCCAAGGAAAATCCTTCCCGTAGACAGCATACCGCGGCGAACGAGAAACGAGCGCAACGGCTCGAAGAAGCAGAAAGGATCTCAATGGCTCGTCCCTATTCACCTAAAACTGGGGATATAAAATAAATTTTGTGGGCTTAGGCAGCCGGTTGCCGGCAAACCTTGCCTGAATGCCAAGAACCGCGGCGAAAATACAGAAAGCAAGAGGCCAACAGCCACGGGTGAGGAAGGGTTCCGCGGGATGTTCTTGAAAGGTTCGTTTATATCTTCGTAACGGCGAATTATTAAGAGAAAAGAATTCCCTTCGTTCTAATTGCTAAAAGAGCCCTCCAATTAAGACGAAAGAAAAGGAGAGGAGCGCTCGCCCTCTCTCGTTTCCTTCTCTCAGTCTCGCTCGCTCTTAATTAACTTCTCGACGCATGACAATTCTTCCTGAGCAAAAAAAAATTCATTCGATAAACTGAAGACGCTTGAATCGAGCCGGCCCAAAGCGACAAAGAAGACGATCCACAGACAGTTAGTTAGCTACCTTCGTTCCAAGCGTGCCATTCGTTGTCGAAACTTTATCGGATGTAGGAGACGATTTCTGTCACCGACAATTTTTGCCACTGTGCTTCGAATGCTAGAAATTGGTAGACGAAATATTCGAATATACGAATCCAGGAATTATACTCATCAATCGTTGAAAAGTCGAAAAGAACGACGTTGCTTTATATATTTTGTATCATTTACTTTGGTATTTACGATTGTTTATGGAATTGTACAAGAAAATGATTCATCTTTTTCCTCTGTTCTTTGATTTATTCTTTTCAGTTAAACACCAATCACATATTCAGATAAGAAGATCGAAAAATTTAAGAGGCACGGGATTAATCGGCTTGGCTTTCGAGAGTATCGCGCGACAAATATCGAATTAGCGGCGAGAGGGCAGATCCGTATGACCCACGATTACGCACGAGAAAGTCGCAGACGTCCGTTTCCGTGGCGCGATGCATGTGTTCTGGTCTCGTGTGCAGTCTTCTCCGATGGATTCGTACAGGAAAGGAAAGGAGAAGGGAGAAAGAGAAGGTAGAAGAGGAAGAGACGGAGGTGGGTCATCGACTTCGTCGACGTGACGCAACATACACCATGCGTCGAGACGCTTCGGCCAAGCGTATCGGCCTGGTAACCTCTTCCTTCCGGAAGTGGCCCCTCCCGTGTTCGCACGTTCGTTTCTCCACGGAGAAAAGGAGCGCGCGAACGCTCCAGATACATTGCACAGCGAATTAAAATCCTACGGAGCCCACTAAATCACAATTGTAAATAAACCAACTGGTCAGAAGAATATATATACTCGATCGAATGGAAAACACCGCTGCATTATTCGTTTCCAAAGCTATTATTGAATCGTGACGTACCGCCGATGATTATGCGTCGAAGGTGCGACCCGAACGCGACTGTGTTTCATACGAAAAACGTGATTCACCATTTTCGTTGGCTCACCAAACTATATATAGATCTCGAGAAGAAGTCTTTTCTTGACGGAAGTGGCTCCCTTTCACGCCATTTCTTACGTCGTTCGAATAGGTGCTCGAATCATCGAGACAGCGATTAAGTTTTAGAAGGATACGATTCGGGCGCGAAAAGTGTCGTTGAACTTTTCAATTGAAACGATCGTACAATACCTCGACTTTTGTCTGAAGGACTCTTTTCAGAGAACGATCGATTCAGGTAGAATAAAAAAGGATGCAGGAATCGATGTATTACGGTGAAAGAAGGAAAAGCGTGGCGGTCGATCGGTGGAGAACCGTGACGCCGGTATTCCTTTGGCGGTGGCCGCGAGAGAACGAGTGCATCCTTTTGAAATAGCGATGGATGCGACGACTCTCTCTCTCTCCCTGGCGAACACTCGAATATCAGTGAATAGGTTAGCAGGGTTAAGAGTAGCCAACGATCGAGCGCGTGCATTCAGAAGCGAAAAAGGGACGTTCGAGGTGAGCGCGAAGGCCGTTTTAAGCAATAAAACGCGAACAAGTAAACGGCTCGTGATCGAATCCGCAGGAATAGATCAGCACGAGGATAAATAGGGCGAAGAAAAGACCGGAGGAGACGAATCGACGTGGTTCGGCCATAGAGGGTGCGGGGAGATAGAGGGCCGTGGAGGTGGATTTAATCACGTTAAGTAACTCGGAGCTGCTCTTGCTTGCCTGGTTGCTTGCTTGCGCGGAGACTGATTCGAGGGTGTTGGCGGGCAGAATAGATAGGAGGCAGAGGAGAGCCGCTAGGGTAGAGGATGGATATGTGTTATCGACCCCTTTCGCTTCGCCTCTCTTCTTCTCGTGTCCCTTCGACTATGGCCACCCTTTTTTCCACGCTCTTCTGCCGCCACTGTTCGCACCCTTTCTTCTCTGTTGCCGCGCACAAAATCGTTCTCCCTTTTTTCCTTTGCCGCCGATGCCGCTTGTGGCTCGCGCTCGATAAAAGACGAAATGAAATTCCGCGCGGATTTCGCGTATAAATTCCACCACCCACTCTCCCACTCGCCTCCACCCGCACTCTTACCATCATCGCCATCGTCAACACTCTCCGACCGGTCTGTGAAAAGGAGAAAGAAATCCTCGAAACTCTTTCTCGTTTCGACTCCGTATTCCTCTCCACGCGATCGTTAACGATCCTTTCTTCTACCATTCTGAATGAACGGCCCCCTTTCAGAGAGGCGTCGCGTGCCACCCTACGAAGCCCGCGTGATCGATATCGTATAAACGCTTCTGTCTCGTCTTTCGCGGTCGCATTATGCGCACCGCTCGCAGTCTTATAATTTATCGGGAGCAAAGCGGTCGCGAGAATCTCCGCAGTCTTTTCTCGCAAGACCTTAGAAAATTTGAAGAGGATGACGATGGAACAGCGGGAAACGGGTCGAAGGGGCTGAAAAGGCGGCGTTCGTGTCACGGGGCTAGCGAAAGGGCGCGCTTAACAAGAGACGGGAACGCCGGAGAAAAGGAGAAAACGAGAGTCGACGAACCTAACCTTTTGGTCGAGGCCGAATCCGACGTTATTAGGAAAATGGACCTTCTCTCCTTCTTTCATTCTCTCTCTCTCTCTCTCTCTTTATCCCTTAAACCCAGTCGACAATAAACTCTCTTTTCCTTGCTAGCGTGTCTACGTTCGAGTTTTTAACGTCTGGCTCGGCTCGCCGCTGGCAATTTGCTCTCGTCGAAGAAATCAGGCAAAGGAACAACTTTTCCACTCGATCGAAGTAATCCGCAACACCGTATACGTAGATCGTACGGCCGTGTTAGTCGAATATGGTTAAGCGGAAAAGCCGCCGGTTAATAAGAGAAGCACGGTGATACTGGCATACGCGAATGTCAAAGGAGATGACGACATCATTTGCCGAGAATCCGTCCACACGGATGAGCAGAAGTAACGCTGGAGGCGCGTCATCCCGCAGTTACGCGATCAAACACTACAAATTAGCAGGCATCGCTAGCAAACGTCATCAGCGTGACAGAAACACGATCTAACCGTGATCGAGATACGCCAACGTTCCAATGACATAACCATCGCTGCAGGCTGCGACGACGGTCGTAACGCGATCTACCACCTTTGTTCGCGTCGACGAATTAATCTCGCGAATCCAATATTCCGTTCGAATAGTTTCACGAGAAACGACTAACTAACGGGACCGAAAAAGGAACGCAGAAAGCACGAGAATCGAGGAATGAAAACAAAACACGCGATTCGTTCGTTGTGATTTTTATTAAAAAAAAATAGATGAAATATGTATAAAACGGGATAGGTTATATGTCTAGATTTCACCACGACTTTTAGTCGTTTAACGATCCTAAGGAGAATCGTGTCGAGATTGCGGAACAATAATTTTCAAACTAGAGTTCCGTTACATTTTAGACTCGAGTATTACGAATTCAAAATACCGCGTATTCAAATTCTCGCTAATTTTTATTTCAACAGCTTTCTTCCCGTCCATAAAATAAATTGAGACACGAAAAAGATACGATAAGCCCATTTCTGTTCGTTTCCTGAGTTTTACGTCATTCGTTAATTGGAATAACAGGAAGTCCTTTAATATGAAATAATCAAAGAAGAAAATAATTTGATATATTTGCAGATAATAATCCTTTTGAAATGCACATCCCATTCGTTTCTCTTCGTCTAAGAAACGAATAGACTTAGCTTAATCGTTACGTCAACTTAACGTAATTAATATTCGTGATATCTCTTAAATGTTCGAAAAGACGGCAAAACCACGTACATATGTAATCCTGAAATCAAACGAGAAGATAAGCGAAACGAAAAGCGACATATTTTTCACTCGAAGATGAAGTCAAACGAAATGAAAAAAATGTAAAACAGAATAAACGTGGAAAAGGATGCATTGAATTAGTCTTAATCCGGAAGTCGATCGATAGTGGAGATAACAAGAGGACGTATCTTTCGGCTGGCCCGAAACTCGTGATTTAACGACTTCATGTCGCACTGTATAGCATAATTGGACAAGTAGGTCAAGCCGCTCGATAGTATACAGAGGTAACTGACAGCGCCGTGGGGAAGAGGGCTCGATATTCAATATTTAATTTGGCTCAGCACGTGTACAACCCCTCCGACGTAAAGCTACCCTTCACGAGGGTTTGTCCCGACGCTGGTTAACGCCGCTTACGCTCGGAAGCGAGCGAGGACTTGGAAAGTAATTCCAAGACCGAGTCACGAACTTTATTCGCGGCTCGTTCCCTCGTGAATCGACCCAACCGGAGAATTCTCGAGAATGGACGCGTTTATCGACGCGTAATCGCAACTTTCACTCCTGTCTTAACTGCAGTACACGCGGCCGTTTCCCAAAGAATTTCCTTCCATCGCTCGTAGGATCGACGATCCTCCAAGGAGCAGAGGTAAACGAAATCGTCGACACTGGAGAGTACTTCTTCTCGCTGCTAGAAATAGAAATCTCATATAACACTCTAGGATCTGTCTCTGATTACCTCGACGACGACACTTTTATCGTGGACGCGCGTGTTAGCTGCGTGGCACCTGGCCAGATTTATCGGGTCGATCGAATATCCCGCATTAAACCGTAATGGCTGTTACACGCTCGTAATCGACTCGACGAGCGCGCACACGGTGTATCAATTTTCGATCCAGCCTAGTCGGAGTGGCGCCTGCTTCCACCGTGTAAGTAACACACGTCGTTAAATTCTTGGACGAATCGACGTCGTAGACCATGTATATTATCGAGACAAAAATTAGACCGATTTGGAAATTACGAGTAAACAAACTCATGGTTGATTGCTGTAATTACGGGTCTTTTATAAACCTCGCAGCAATCAACGTCTCGTAAAACTATTCGACGAATGTTCTGAATAAACCAGAGACCGAATACCTCTGTTCGATCGATGCTGTGTATGTCAAATTGTCGTTGTTTCCTGTTTTTTACTTTTCTCGCCATAGCTTCTACTACGTATTTTATATCCCCAAATTGCTACCTGGTAAAAGACAGAAAACGTTATTTATCCGCTATCTTTCCTCGACGTTCTTCGATTGTATCCATAGAAATATGAATGTGCATAAATGTCCGCGATCTATTTACTACCCGTTAATCAGCGATCTGACCGCATCAATCGAATATTGACATTACGAACGTTTGCCATTTCTTATTCGAGGTCAGCCGAATAAAACCGACTCTCGATTAATGGAAAGCGAAACGAACCTGGCGCATTGTTCCTCGTTACAATCGCTGGTTAATAATTCGCTCGATTATGCTCCCGTATTTCACGGGGATACTTTATCGGTAGCAGCAGGCAAACGTAATTGCGATCCCGATTAGCCGTCGGCGAGACGAGTAATCGAGCGACAATCGGGGCAAAAACGCGCGGTATCGATCGCTCGCGGGACCATGAGATAGATACAGCGTGCATATATTCATGAACTGACATAATGATACACGCACCGGGCCCGTGGACACGTGTACACCGCTTGTAATAATACCAGCTGCACCAGCGGGCCGTACGACGCCCGACGAATGGCTCAACAGGTATCGATTCAGGCAAATGTCAAAGGTGTGCCACTGGCTGAAACTGCATTTTCCCAATAAATTAGCCCGCCAACTGGTCATCCTTCGTTCTATAGACTTTTCGAATTTAACCGCCAACGAATCGCGTCGTTTACACGCGATGCATGGTATCCGCGTGGCTTTATACCGATCTGTTCCCTTTTCATCGATCCACCAAGGTATTCTACTTAGTTATTAACGAATAATCGAGCCAAGTTGGAATTTTTTTATCGCGATGAATTCGTATCGAAGGTAATAAGACACTAAAGAACGCAGGATCTAATCTACTTTCACTGATCGAACACAACGCGACACGTTATGATCGTTTTTATCGAAGCATACGCGCAAAATCTCGTATTTTTCATCGCGATACGCTATAAGATGAGACTGATAAAAACGCTAAGAAAGTAATAGAAAGAGATTCCCATCTTTTTCATTCCGACAAGTTCGTACTAATTGCAAGAATACACGCGCGATTATTTCTCGACAGGACACACAGTGCCATCTAACAGGGAGCAATGTTCACGTAGCGATATAACAAGGTTCATTGCCAACTGTTTCATAATCCTGCATAAATATTATAGACAATAACGATGAAAATTATTGGCATAAATCCTCTAAAATCCTGCTTAAATATCTAGGATTTACGATTCTTTCGATATTTTTCTAAAATATAACTCGAAGGTAATGTTTAGAAGCACGTGTGCACTTAGCAGGCTGCTGAAAGGAAGAAAAAGAACGCTGACCTTTTTCCACAACTACCAGAAACTCGCGTATCGATAAATACTTACTTTACGAGGCCATCTTGTCGCGAGCAACTACGCGTTTACGATCATGAAGAACGGATAGACCGGTGTCGTGACGAGCTATGACGATAAAAAGGAGCGTGTAAAAAGCAGGGAACATGGACGATGCAGCTGGACATCTAACGGCTATTCTCTGCTACAAAGCAACAACGTCATCGGTTAATGATTCCCTAGCGATCGTCCAAGATTCTCGAGATGTCTCCTCTACCCCTGACTTTATTAAGAACCGAGCGAAGTTCCGTTCATAGTTCTCGATTGCGTGTGCAACTTCCTCGAAAGCTGTTTTGCTCCCGTCGTAATTACGTCGATGCGTGCTCGTGACTGTCAACGATACTTCCTTCGAGGGACGTAGAATCGGCGGAACGGATTACGTTGCTTGTTAGAGTTTCGTCGTCGGCTTGGTATTGTTAGGGGCGCGTCTTCGTTGATGTAATGGTTAAGAATTATGTCGGATCGTGCAAGATATATTATATCAAGATGAGAATTATCGCGATACCACGGTAGACAAACTCGAAGAAGCTGTCATCAACGCGATCCGCGTAATCGCGTGCTCGAGTCGAGATAAAGTCGTTCGGTGAGCTTGGTATTTCGTCCACTTGCTTCACAATTTTCTCGCTACTTCCGCTCCCTTACGAGCATCGTAATTTGCAATTTGAGCTATTTACAGCTCGAGCATCGATAGAGAAACGACGAGCATAGGAATGGTCGAATAGAAGACTGAGGAGACAGAGAGAGATCGTGCGTTTAATTAGGAGAAAAGAAACGGCGAAGGGTTTATCGGATTCCAAAGACGTGGCCAGTTGGCGTGACGCGTTTCAATTTGTTGGAGCTGGCCGATTCTGGCGGCTGGCCATTATCGTACAGCTTTAATGCCGTTAAAGCAAGTTTCCACGCACAATATTAAGCAGCCTTCACATGGCTAGATTGCGATCGTTCTGGCAACGGGCAGATAGTCCAGGAGCACGCGACCGCACGCGAAATAAAATAATCGCATGCACTTGGCGCAACTAAGGGCGCGCACTCTCAACTCGAAATAACACCGTAATAAAACACAGAATGGAGTAAGTCGACTTTATCCTCGATCGAGATCGAATCGCCAGATACGCGATATTTTTTCCAATTCGACGAATCCCAGCTCGCCTCCGTTTACGTCGCACCGGAGTTTCGATTTAAAGTTTCATCGACGGAAGAATGAAATTCTACGTTGGCACGGTGATGTATAATAGATGTTACGTACATTCGAGGACAGCGTATCGCGAGTGACGAAAGCAACGAGACGGATAAACGAAAGAGAGAAGAAAACCTCGATCAGCGATATTAATTTATTGGTCTCGTTTGTTCTCGTCGCGATCCACCGGCGACAAGACGGCTGAGCGATTGAATATTAAGTGACGGAGCTTCTGTCTGCTTCTCGGCGAACTTCGCCCAAGGGACTTCCTTCGAACTAGAAAACGAGACCGAGAGCTACGACAGCCGCGAGAGGTGCGCACCGGGTACCAGACTAGTCGCCAGGGTAGAACGAGGATGAAACGAGGATGAAACGAGGACGAAACGAGCAACGAAGATGAGACAGAGCAGAGAAGGGAAAAGCAGGCAGAAAGAGACGACGAGATCGAGGGACAGAATATATACGAGGAATGGAGGAAGAGAAAGAAAGACGGAGAAATACGGAATGGAGAAGAGTGCCGGGGGCGATTTCAATAATTAATGTCACGGGAATTGCCGTACACCGGCGATAGTAGTGGCGGAGTTACTACCGCAAACTTGAAATTCCCTGTCGCGGTATTCGAGGCAGATCGGTCCATGGATAATTACTGCGATTATCCCACGGACAAGCCGGCAAAGTCTTCGCGAGTTTATCGGCTCTTACTAATGAAAACTTCGCGAAGTACTCGAGAGTCCCGCGCACGCCGCCTTTCAACCGCTCCGCCCCGCTAATAAATTTCTTTCCAGCAATTGGCAGTTTTCGCGCCAAACCTCTTTGCTTTTTTCCTTGATTTATATACACGGCGATAAAAAATAGCCGCGTTGACTTTAAAGGATTCTCTCCGAAGAAGCACTCGTTTCCATACGAAATCAACTGTATTTTACGTCAGAAGGATTACTTGTACCACCTATCATCGGTTAATCGTTTTTTCCTCGTTTCTGTGAATATAACAAACTTTTAAAGTCTGCAACCTTCTCTTCTTTTAATAACACACCATACACATCGTCGTTTGAGCGCGACTGAACGAAATTTCCAAGACATCGATACCATCGATTACAATTCACCGGTCTATTCGAGCAGAAGAAACGGCAACAGAAGGACCAAGCGTTCCGACGTTTCTCGAGCGTTGACAATAGTGCAGCGAGATATTACTTGACCTAGGACACGTCGATAGACAGAAGAAAGGCGTCGATCGGCGAGTGTCCTGTCTCGATCCGACGATAGAACCATGGAACGGTTCGTTCCCATGGAAACCACTTCGTCTCGTCGTTCTCTCGCTTATTCTTCTCGACGTATCGCGGCAGACGAAAAGAGGAACGCCAGAGAGAACGCCTGCAGAAGGACCAGGAAACGAGGGAGACGCGCGAAAAAGGAAAAATATCGTCGGAAGGCGGGGGAGGGGGTGAAAAAGAGGGTTTACACAAAGAGGGAAGAAGACAGCAACCACCGTGGCACAACCAGACCACGACTGAAGGTGTAGTTGAAGAAGGAAAAGCCGAGGCGCTGCTGCGTGGCTATTTGTTAGGAGAAGCTGTCGTTGTACGTTCACCTTCGTTCTACGAGCTGTCACTCGCGTACTTTCGCGTCTAAATGGTGAAGAGTTCGTGACGCAACATACAGAAAATACGATGGTTGCGTCTATTTAGCACCAGACCTACCGACGATCAAGATATAAATCTCGTAGCAAAGAAATCAAAATGAACTGTATATAGAAAAGAAAATACATAATATTGGGTTGTTCGAAAAGTGTTTTTCTTTTGCAAACGTGTTTTTTACAACAGTGCATCTTCGTACAAACGTGAAACCAAGTCTGTGAAATGTCGCGATGTTTATCTCAACGGAACAAAATGGATCGTACGTAATTTGAAAAAAATGAAATAAAACAAAAAACGTTGTGCGTCTATTATTTCCTCGTAAAACGAAAGAAACTTTTCGAACAACCTAATACACGAGAAAAAATGTTTGTCCGTATTCTTTACAACCGACCAAATCTTTAAAAAATACAGCCTTCCAATCTTATACAATTTCTATTAGAAATTACGAATTCGCGATCCACCACATTGATAATTTCCAACATTAATTCGCTGCTCTCAAAATCCAAATTGATCGACTCGCACTTTCCGTTAATCTCTTCGTTTCATTATTTGATTCCCTATGTTACTCGACCTAACATCTGGCCAGTTAGCAAAACACCGTCGTATCTCCAAATCTCTATACATTTAAAAACGGAGATTCAAACGAAAAGGTCGAGGATGGTGGTCGAGAGTAATTCGAGCGTTTGCTCGAATCATGGGGTTGCATCGAAAGCCAAACGTTACGGTGGAAAATGAACGTAGGAACCCGGGGCCTTTTAGCCGTAGCGGCGCGCTGCCTAAAAGGTCGTCGGTCACGCGATCACACCCTCGCTCGTTAACACCTATACAGAGAAGAGAGAGGCATAGGCGGGGGAAGAGTACAGGTGGATGAATTCGGCGCGGAAGCGTGCCGCTGGTAGGCGGTTGGAGGCACGCGCATTACAATTCCGACGCGGTTAACGCGTTCCCTCCTCTTAATCAGCTCGAGACGTCCTCGAGTCCGTTCTCCCTGATAAAGAGGAAGCCACTGGCACGTTCGGGGCAAGAGGTTAAACGTGGCCCGACCTCTCTGCCGTGTCGGTGGGCGTTTCGCCGCTTGCGCCGACAGGGCAGGAAGTGGCCGCGGAGAAATATACCGGCCACCAAGGTAAATTAGGAAGCTAAAGGGAAACCGGAAGCGGCAGATTCCGAGATTAGATTCTGCCAGTCGTCCCGTAAAAGTCTAACGTTCCGCCGGATAATCCAAACGATTCTCGTCCATTCGAGGTACAGCGGTGCGGTCGCTTAGCAGTGGCGGATTTGGAATGATATTTCTGCAGAAATGCAGATATCCGAGCAGGTGGCTTGCAGAATCCTTTTGCACATTAATTCGCCAAATAGTGGTATTAAAGAAACGATTTACGAGTCGTTGGTTACGTTTCTCGTTTACTATTTCATAGTATTACATGATATAAGATTATTAAGAGACTCGTGATTTGTAGAATGTGCTTGTAAAATATCATTTGTTTCCTTATCGTACTCGTTACTCTAATGAAAGAGAATTTATTAATACCATTAACTTCTAATTAACGACTTGTAAAATTTACTAATAAGTCGGTAAATTTAGTTAGCTTAATGATGCAAGAAAAGTTCATTGGTGTTATACGAGAGAGAGAGAGAGAGAGAGAGAGAGAGATATTAATATTAATAATTTGCGATTTTTCACGAATGCGAAATTTAGCAATGAAAGAATCGAGCCGCTAATTAGTTCAAAGCCGCGCGGAATAAAGCGGAAGAATCGAGAGGCGTTGATTTTCGAAGATTTGACACGCGGGATGCGTGAAAGTCGCGAGATCGGTTTGCCGCGCGCGATGAGGCAAACTCAAATATACGAAGCGAAAAGCAAATTCTCAGCCCGCGGCCCGCGAGGGACATGGGGTGTTACACACGCGCGTACACGTTCGTAACGGCGACGATAATAGGCGTCGCAAAGTGGCCAGTGTATATTCGAGCATCGACGTCAAACGGAAGGGAGAGCCGCCACATCGAATGGTTAATTCATGAAACAGTATCCCTTGCTGCTCCCTCGCCCTCTCTCGAGTTTGAACGCCCCCACCAGTCCGCGTGCGCATCGTTTAGAAACATTCGAATATCAATGAATCCACAGGTTTTTGCCCTGGACCTCGGACAATCTGGCGCGACGTGATTCTCCATTTTTGACAATGGTCCCCGTTATACGCGTGGCAAGCCGTGACGTCGGCCAGCGTGCGAGTAGTCAGGCCGAAAGCTAACTAAATATTTGGATTTTCGTGAACAAACATGGGATCTGGTAAAAATTTTGTGGCGCGCGCCTCGCATTTCACGGACCGACGGTTACGTAAACCGGAAATTTGTAAAACGTAAATTTGTAAAACGTGACCATTCACAAATATTTTTTTGCATCTCGGCTGATCTTCTGTCGCGGTGTGTCAACTATCTATCGACTCTTTTTCAGTTGATTTTTATTTTGTAATTGTTGAAATAAAATCTAAATTTGTTCGCTCGTCGAAACGCTATAGCCGAACACACAATGAGTCATGGAAATATTCCATCACACTGTCATCGTCGCCTATCGGTGGATTTATTCATTCATGAAAATGCGTTTGTTATGACCGAATGGCGTATATACCGCGAGAGAAAATTTTGAAATCGTTGTATGTAAACGATGTGTCGAACTGAAAGTAATTGTCAAAACCCAATTGTGCGTTTGCCATACCCGTAATATCGATTTTCGATTAACATTACAGATTAATTGAAGGTTAACAAAAGATTTGGAATAAACGTAGTCGGAAACGTGGTTTAAAATTTTTAGTCTGTAATGTATACATCTATGCGCATAGTAATTATTATATCAAGCTTAATATTTTAAAATTAAATGAGGTTCAATCGGTATTTAATTTCGTTCCGCCTCATACTCGATCAGCTATCGACAACCACGAGGGAAAATTTATGGACGAACGAAGAAAAAACTGAACCAATTTAAAAAAATGTTACGCAGTTTCATTTTATATCTGATACACGATGAAGCATAAATCACACGACAGTCAGCCACAGCACCTGTGTTACGTTCCTCTAAAAAAGTTCTAGGTGTTTAAGGTAAACACTTATCGAATCAGCTGGTGTAACGTAAATTTTCCGCGCGTCGCTAAAATATATATTTTCCCACCGTCTGTCCGTCCGTGCGCATATAAACGCGTATAACCGTGTACACGAAACCGTCGGAGTCAAATATAAATTTCCCCGGACGGTGAGTTAATGGAAAAGGTCAGTGACTGCGAAACGCGGCTGCAAATTGACGTTCGGGCTTTTTGCGGATCGCAATGAATCCACAGGTTTTTCATAGGCCGCGCTACTTTGTTTCCAACGGGGGCCGTCACGCAAATAATTCCTGCGGTTTTATGAAAATATTTCACGTTGCAAAGAATAATACGAGATTCGCCGGTTGAAAAGGACCGACTCGCGAACAACGCCGCGCGCAACGATTAAATTAGCCCGCGGCTGTTTCGTCATGACCATTATCGCGTGTAAAGTATAAAAGCAAAAACAGTAAATAAACTTAACAAAGAAGAAAAAAGAGGAGAAAGAAGGAAAAGAAGAGCGGAAAAGAAGAACAGGGGAAACGAAGTTAAACTGTTCCGAAATATCCGTTTCCGAGCATTCATCGTTGTCACGCACTGCACCGCGGATAATCAGACTCGTTTCGTACGGTAATAAAAATCTCTTGTTTCGCCAAAGTTAATTACGTAATAGGCCATAAATGTTAAACAGCCGTTGCCGAAATAAGGCCACTTTTTCTGCAAGACTCGACCAACCAACTCGTTTACAGACCGCTGCTCTTTTAAAACGGAATCTACTTTACGTAAAATCTCGTATGGAACGATCGAGAGTGTTTGACTAACGCGAAATCGCGTAGAAAACGTCGTAGTCCGTTCAAGCATTTCAAACGAGGGGATAGCTGGTAATACCGAGAGGCTTGTTATCGTCAGTCTCATAATGGGATAGCTTTTCGGCGCATCGGATAAACTAGAGTCGCGTTCGAATGGAACAGGTAACAGGATTGCCGTCTTCGATCGCGCCATCGAGCATTTCCACTCGACGGGGGATTAGCTCGAAACACGAGGCATGCAACACACACTGGAAACTTTACTTACGAGGCTTCGTGGCTTCCTGCGGCGTCACCTCGGTCAACTGCAACGAAAAACAACGATTATTCAAAATTGATAATATCAAACAGCAAAGGCGACCTACAAACGTAACTTCACGATCGAACTTGCCACGTCAAATAACAATTCGAATTTAACTATTTTCTACTCTATTAGAACGAATTTGGTTACAACAGTGGATACATCGTGATTAGATGATTATATATTTATGGCATACATTTTCGGACGAATGAAACTATTTGAAGGATTCGAAGATCGAAATGAGACTAACTCGTCCAAGATTTTGTGAACTTGATAGGAAACTGCAGCAAGTATATATCGAATCATAGCATGGAAATAACAAAATACGATAACAATATTAATGTCGAGATTGTTGAGATTATTACTATAATTGGAGAAAAAAATTACGGGTGTTTCGTTATTATTGCTTTCATAAACTGCTACTGTACTCCTAACAATTTGTATATTCGTTTTATCTGAAGAATTCGTCGGAACGCTGATAAATCTGACCGGTATAACCACAGACTAACGTGTCGCTCCATTTTTGCGTCGTGAAAGATATTCCACGTGAAAACGTACCGCTTTAATGTTTTCGCCAAGACTTCGTTTATACTGGGCTACTGTTGATCGATCGATCGATTCGATCTATCTTAACTTGTTCGTAACAGACCGCGTAAACACAGTGTCAACCAAATTGAAACGGCTTGTAGCCGTTCAACCAGAAATAGCCCATTCTTCTATTTTTGGTTGAACGACCTGGTCATCTCAACTGTAGTTGCCTAACGTAAACGTGGTTTTAGCACGTCGCCATGTTTTACGACTATTCCGTGGGAGATAAAATTCAAGAAGCAAACTGGTCGCGGCATACGTCAGGAAATTTCGTCGCGCAAAAGCTGGCTGACCGTTTCGGTCTTGCGAATTTCAATTAATCGTGTCGCCTCATAGCTGTCGGACGAATGTCAGCAGCGTGGAAAACCGCGAGCGCCCACGCTATTCGGCATCGGAAAAAGGAAAACACGAGCCTCGAGAAATTAATCCGGTTTTCACCAGAGAAGCTACTGATATCTCGCGGCTCGTTTTCCCCTTTATCCACGCTGACTCTCGCGCGCTTCTCTTTCGCCCTTCCTTTCTCCGTTTCTTCTTTTTCTCTTCTCGCCGACAACGACGAAACGAAACGAAACGACATTCGGCAGCGCACGAAACTCTTGACACGAAGCCAAGTGGCACGAAAGCTACAGCTTGTTCGACTCGAAAACGCCGGCATCGATCGATCGGACGCGCGTTCTTCGCCGAGCGTTTTCAGCGACCGCGAGCGTGGCCTGTGGACGACGAGGAATCCGAAATTCCGCGTTTAACAGGCCGCACCGGTCGTTTTCTAGAACGGACACACGGGCGTTGCGCGAAAGCCGATTTATCCGCAACGAAAGGCGTCCGTCTCGGTCGAACGCGAGCTTCTTGACACAGTGCCAAGTGGCACGAAACACTTCTCGGTCGCTCGATACAATTCGAAACGTTTCCACGATCGATACGCGTCCTAAGATTTGCCACGGCTTCTCTGTAATCAACGGGAACACGATCGCTCAATTTCACGCGACTCTTTATACCATGCTATGTACACACAGCATGGCTCCTAAGTCATAAGAATCTAAGTAAACTCGAAAAATCATTGGGAAATTATCGAAATCCTTGAGAATTATTATTACGCTTGAAACGTTAGATTATAGTTTAAAGATGCACGTTATTCAATACTGTAATAAGAATGTTCGCAATTTCATATAATAGAATTAATTCTCTTCTTGTTTATGTATATCTGTCTATATAATTTTGATATTCATAACATTACCGAGCTGTTTTTTGTTATTTGGCTCTGTACATACTGTAGACGAGTTTATCTTGAATTTAGTAATTTCGTGTACGCTTCTTGGAGCTTCTCATTTCATTCGTTCTTTAATCTTAGGATTTAAATTGAAAAATGATTTATTATATCGTTGCGATTCTTCGAAATAGTTGTCAGAAACGTATGCCTTTCGCGTGTGCACATTGGATCGCGACTCTGTATGAATATAAAGCTCTGATCGATTAGTCGTTTGCTTGATATTTTACGCTCATTATCATGCTTCGTACGAAACTAGCACGTGTCTCGACAATACCTACGCACGCGTATATATAGTCTTTAATGATGCGCAACAACGGAAAAAATAACGTTTATCTATACCGTACCAAAATTTGTTACACGAACAGACAGAATCTAATGCTCACCTTTGCTAGCACAGGATTGAACATGAACTTCGACTCCGGCTCCTTTCTCGGTGTCTGGGCGATAGCCGACAGAGGCGTGGGCGGCATGGACATTTCCTGAAACAGAAGCGATCGAACGTCGATTAACATTTAAGCCGACACACGAGTGTAATTCATCCTCCACTCTCGTCCGCAAAACACAATTCTCAACATCGACACGTACATACTCGGAAGAAACGAAAGAGGAAAGAGCAGAGGGGAGATACGTAAACCGACTCGAATGCAGAGAATACACGTCACCTTTTCTTTCGTCCATTGTCGGAGCCGCGAAAAAGGTGACCCTTTTCCTTTCATCGCGGCATCGCGTCAGTGGTCGTGGGCTTGTGCAAGTGGTACGTCTCGAAAACGAGTACTTTTGCGTAAGACCGAGCGCATCTGGGCCACGATTACGTCAATGGGCACCGGACCGAGGTCCACGAATTCCGCGTATGATCAGCCGCGGCGACCAGGTACTCGGAACTCGTGTCTATTAACGTAGTGGGCCGTGGTTTCGAGTTCGTGAACACGTGCGCGCGCGCGAGCGAACGAACGAACGTCCATACGCACGCCGTGCATCACGAGGATGAAGTGGAAGTCGCAAACACGCGAACAATGCAGTCTGGTACATCGGCATGGCGCGGCCTGAACGAAACGCATTTCCACCGGCGAATCGTCGGGACCGATTCATTGACCCGTCGAGACATCCGTCGACGCGAACAAAGACCGACGAGACAAAAGCCTCTCGTCGGTGTGCTTATATTCTTCCTACGATCAACGACAGAGCTTGTTTACCGGCGTTACACGGCGAATTATGCAGCCGTGAAAATTCGACCGGTTCGAGTGCTGTTTCTTCGTACGAGGTTCGATCGGATCGCGAGACGATTTCAACGCGGTACCCGGAAGTCGGATTTCCGTGTTATTCTCATAATATGCTAATGAAAAATAGCCGAAGAAGAATGTCCATCTTCTCTACGACTCGAACTTGGACATGATAACGTATATCATCAATTCTGACGATTTCTATATCAGCAAATCTTACGCTTACAACTTGCTTCGAATCTCGATATCTGAATCTTGGACAGATATCGCTGTTTGACATCGATAGTGGAACAATCGAAAAAATTGCAAATTTCCTCCTATCGAACGGAAAGTCTACGTTGTGTTTCTATTTTTGTCGCGTAAAGCGGCATATTTACAATTGCATCAGTTTTGCGTCAGAAGGATATTGAAGACAACTAAACATTGTAAAATTGGGAAATACAAAACTATTGTTTCTGCGTTACTTCTGTAAGTGTTCTTACGAGATGTACGTGTAGATATCTATCTTCGCATTTACATGGTAAATAACATTTATTACGAACGTTCGCGGAGAGACGCGGTCGCTAGGAGAACGCGTCAGCGAGAGGCGTAAATTCTCTCTACGATTATGTTAATCGACGCTGCGAAATAGTCGTTCCCCTGTTTCGGTTAGGATAACAGAGGTGGTTTAATGAATGTAACATTGTATTAACAGGTTAACATAGAACAATATATTTTACAATAATATGATGAAGATGTTACAGAAATTTGACTCGACTTTGCGATATCTCTAGATAAATTCGTTTGCTCGTCAGATTTGTCGAAGTGTCACGTTTGACTCGTCAGAAGGAACTGAACGCCCTTCGATTATTCCTTTGTCTCATTTGGAAGACGACCCCCACTATGCTCGGGTCACGCCATCGCTCGTGCCTATGATCACGTATGCCTCTTCTTGTGTGAAAAACGTAACGGTCAAAAATCGACGTTTCTAGAGCTCGCTACTTGGCGACAACTATGCTCTCGTCGATACATTGTATATGATCCGGCGGGCAGATAAGACGGTCTGCCTGCGACATTGTAGGACCGCGAGCGACGGTTAGAAAATACAGCCTGTGGTAAGCCTCGTGGCGTAACAACATTATTATAAGATTCCCGAATAACCGAGTGAATCTCTTCATCTCGTATTATTAGTCCGACTAATAGAAGTTAATTCTCAGGAAAATTGAAATCGAGTATGCTCGTTTGTCGCTTTGTTTAAGCTATTCCTGTATCGCGTTCAACTACTCCTTCCTTAAACGTGGAATTTATTCATGATACAAATAAACGATCGCATATATCGATTATGACGCATTGATCCATTATAAGAACGCCTATTGCTGCAATTGTAATTACGTCCGATAATAATTCCGTTAATAGAGGCTCGGCTATGAATCTCCATACTCGAAGCCGAGCATTAACTTGTTCGTATAACCAATATACGATAGGACAAAGTTCTACTGTGCTCGATACAACTTTGGAAGACAAGCTCGCGAAAGTTCGCGCCTGTTTGTTCCTGCTTCGATGACAGAAACGTGAATATCGAGCTATCCACGGTTCGTCGGCGTCTACGTGCACGTGCACGTTGTAACCGTGACACGGCTTAGTCGACGTCGCAATCAACGTCGCTTTTAAACACTGCCCACGTGAGAATCACGCGCTATGTAACGCACGTGCGTCGAGAAACGTGGACGTGGATGTCTTCCTCGTTTTATTCAACGTGGGAAAACGGGCTGCATCGTCGACGATGTCGACACGAATGTGCGTCCTCGTGCGACGTTCGTCGCAACCAACCAAATGCGCGACGCGTGCGATGTGACGAGAACTCTGAGTGCAGAGACGGAGAAACTGTGTAAAGTAACGTGAGGTTTTTTAAAGAGTCGCATTAGCCGAGGGCGTTCGTTTCGACGAAAGATCTCCGGTTTGAAGTGGATGTTCCAGAGGGTCGTGTGTGTCGTCACAGGTTCTTGAACATCTCTACCGATTTGACGCGCGATAAATTGGGGATCTGGCCCAGCTGCTTGGCACCCACGCGTATGAATCGAAACAGATCTTCGACCTGATGATCCACGCGCTTCCATAAACGAGGTTTCCCCTTCCAAGGCGGCAAAGCGATTCGATCGAAGAAATTCATTGTAAAAACCAACGGTTAGTTTCTTATCGTTCCAAGTTGCTTTCGATCGAACGATGATCTCCGGTTTGTTTTTATCGACAGTTTTATCGACAATGTTATTTTATCGATCAATTTTATCGACAGTTACAACGAATTATTATTATTATTACGCAGAATGCTAAATTACAGATTATCGGACGCTCATCCCTACTGCGATCCTTGAATCTTTATACTTGGATCTTGTTCTCATTTGAAATTCCAATTAAATACGTTTAATATCTGTTGATTGTTCGGATAAATGTTGCTTCTGATCATCGATCTTTCATTCGTTTACGCATTTTGTTAACGTTCATGCATTGTTGTTACAAATCGGCTACATTGTCCGAATATGAATGGTAATGCGTGTACATATGTATCAGCGTATTCCAGTAACGTTGAATAGGGTTTTCATCGTTTAGCAATCGAGTTGGGAAATATGCAGCGTCCGCGGAAAAACACGGCGCAACGATACGCGAAATATTGTATATCGCATATACACAGAGATATATAGATTGTCCTGCGAAAAAGAATAATGCAACCGCGGCGGGATCGCTCCACGATCATGCATAATGTATCGCGGCGCGTCGTGAATATAACGGTGAACGGCAATGGCAGCGTTATCCTTCGAGCGGAAACGCACGGCAGAACATCGTTACCAGTTAACGTTCCGATATTTTTCCGCTCCACATTTTCCCACCAACGAAAATCGCGTCATCGACCGTCCACACGAGTGTTGCGTTAATTGGCGCTGTTGCATTTCGATCATGCGTATCATCGACCGACATTCGCGGGAAGGACAATGGAAGACCAAATCTATAAGACGACTGTATTCTCTCTGATATGCGTATATTTGCACGTTTCTGATTGTATCGAATTTTTAGAGAGAACAGGTGCCATTAAACCTTTGATAATATGGTAGACGAGATGTATTACGATCGTCAACGATCTATCGAGTGAAGAAAGAAAGCAGCCATCGCCACAGGATCGTTTTCTTTATTCCGTGTAAAACAAAGAAACAATTACGATTTTTAACGATAATTGAACATTTGCAACGAATAGATTTAGTATTCACACGCTATACGATTCTCGTATCATTTTGTATCGCCATTAAAAATAATAATAACAGGATACGTGTAACTAAGTAGCTACCGATATTATCATAGTGTACCGGAAAGCGTTAATTAATCGATTTGTACAATGAAAGGCCGGTACGCGAATGCTCACGATCTACAGAAGAGAAAACAGCAGAGAAAACTTGGTGAGTTAACAGAGAGAAAAACGCGGTCGAGCCGAAGATGCGATTCGCATGCAGAATCGTTCGCGGCTGTCGATTCAGGGATGCGAACAAACGAAGAAAGAAAAGAAAAAAGGAAGAATGGAGAGAAAAGAAGAAAAAATATAAAAGAGACGAAACGAAGCGAACGAACTGGTGTCGTTAATCGCGACTTATTATTCTCGCTTGGCCGTGTGCAGCTCCGAGACACGCGTGACTCGCGTACGAAATCGTCCATTTGCATCCCGCCGCTCGACGACCACGGGCACGACGCCGACGAACGACACACAGGGCCGAACGAAAAAGGACTCGACACGTTTGCCAAGAGGAGAGAATTCTCCGGGGGCTGAGTCACCCTCTCCGCGCGACGTACCATTTCGTGCGAACCAGTTACATTCGCGGCCAGCCGCTTTATTCCTCGTGAACACGAAACGCCACCGCGAGTTATGGGGATTCCACGAGCCATCTAATGGATCCGTGGGACCACGATCGATGGGATCGAAACGTTGAACCCAAGTCGAACGCGTTACTTCCCAGAAGAAAATCGACCGTTCCAAATTGAATTTCCTTTCCTTTTACCCTCGCGTGAAACATCTACACGCCGTCCTTATACAGATATTCCAACTTATACAGTTCAAAACGATATTGCCGGTTTACTGATGACGTTTAGATTAGGATCGCCGAATGATCGAACGAATAAAGCCGGTTGAGCCGAAGAAACCTCCGAAAACTTCGAGAACAGTTACGGCTACGATAAGATAATCCGCCCTACGCGACAGTCGCTGAATTATTTATTCCTAACAGGCGAGAGAACAAAGGGGTTCGATGATCCGTAGCGTGACTACGAGCCGGCCAACAAAATCGCATGTATCGTCACAGCTAGGGCTATTTACAAAAGCTGCGCCTCGACAAGGGGTGAAGGAACTTGAACGAAGAGGACGAAGGCGACCCTCCGCCAGTAATTTGTCAAACGATAACGAATATCGTTTGTTTTATTATTGACCATCCAGTCTTTTCGAAATCATGATCGTAGAATAGGGATACGTACACGTTCCTGTTCATAAGTACCAGGACACATCTATAGAACGTAATACTTGATCCAGATAAGCGGGGAAGGATTAAAAGATTAGACTTTTGCATTCATCGTTACGCAAATGGCAGGCAAACATTTGCTAAAACTACTTGCGTGCAAATGGTAAAAATAACTGTTGTTTTCGGCCCCTGATCCTAATGAACGAGGGTGTATCATTGGTGCGTCGCACGAGCACCGTAATGCAGTTCGATAATTATGCTGGACACGCGAGGAGGATTGAAAACCCGTTACCGAGTGGTCGACGCTCGATGCAGTGGCTGTCGAAGGAAACTCGCAAGATCGCATTTGCGGGACCTTGAGCTACGAGCAGTTTCCCTGTGCTCGCCTAATGGACCAACGGGAAGACCATGGAATCGAAAATGCCGATTCGCCGTTGCAGATCGATCGTCACGTTCAACGCGTATTCCATTTTCACACAGAGGATATATCGCGCTGCAACTTTTATTTATCCCCCGCGATCAACCCCCCTGTGAATTTACGGCGCGCCATCACCATTCTCGATGCAATCCTTTATTTCAGCCATGGTTTTTCCAAACGTCGGACAGCCCGGCTCTGTTTCTCGGATAAATATTATCCTTGTCGAATATTCCATTCGACGAACGCGACGGATTTTTCCAGGGAAAAGAGGAATACGGCCGCGTATTTTTATCTCGTCACGCGACGCAGTCGTAACGGCGTTCCGTGAAACGTCTCTTCGAAAGGTCCCGTGAGATCGTAGGTGAACACTTGCTGTTTCCCCTCGAAGGTGCACCCTGACGACCGATGCGACGATCAGTTTCATGCACAGGTCAGATGGAAACCTCGTTCAGATTAGTCGAGCGACTGGAATTCAGCCATCCACCGAAACCAATTCATCGGTGCGAACCTGTCGTCTACTTGAAATATCCTTTCGGGTTTCTAGTCTTCTTTCTGTTTACGATTTTAGCTTACGATCGTCGAATTTAACAGTTTCGTGTTTTATGAAAATTCTATAGTCCCACGATATCGAAAGAAGACGTGTATTTTAAAAATAACTGATAAATCGACGAACTCGTATAGAAGTGAAAAATTATTCGGACAAGCGATATTTTAATACTTTTGATATTGTTATAACGGACGATATTACGAAAAAGTGTGAAGGGAGGGACTAAGTACATTTAAATTCGAAAACGGACAATGTTGGTAATACGAGTACTTCGAGTTGCTTGAATTCAACTAACTTGACTAATCCGAACGAGTGTATGGCGTCGTTAGAAGGGTAACATTTCCATCGTGAAACCAAAATGAAACTAAACGGTACTTCGTCGCGAGATGATCTGGAGGGTCGGGCCGTTGAGTATCGAGTCTCGACTGCAAAGCATTTGGCTGCGAGTTAACTCGATCAACCTCGAATTGACCTTATTAACTCGGTCTAATTGTCTTCTCCCTGCGTGTACGGTTAACCAACCGATCGTGTTCCGGAGGGGGATGGAAAAGCGAAACCGGAGAGAAGCTAACGGTTCACCAACTAACGCAAAAGGGAAAAAAACGCATCGAGACTGGAAGCTGGGAATCGGCGATCGAATGCGCGGAGAGAGCCCGACGAACCGTGCGCGTGGGCCGAAAACTGGATTAGCCGCGATTTATAGGGGCTACACGGGAATCGAATTTAAGCTGGAAAAAGCTCGAACGCGAGATCCTGCGGCAATGGCGATCGTCCGGCAAGAGTTTGCTCCCTAAATATCGCCGTGGGCACGAGGCCGTCTAGTCAACCGTAATGGAAGCTGAAAATCTCTCGATTAATCGACGAACAGAGTAGAAAGAGGAACACCGCAGGATGGAGGCGGCTCGTGGAGTCGGAGACGGAGGCGGACAATGTCCGATATAGGGGTTGAGGGTTGGGCGAGGGAAAGGGACGATAACGGTGGCGAAAGAACGCGATATTCAGGATCCACGCTAACGGTCGTCGTCGGCCAGCGCAATTAGCAGCCGCATTTACGATGCCTACTGGCGCAACTCTCGTATTTTCCCACGGGCAGAGCCGTGAGAATAATTCATGGGCCTCGACGGTGCTTCTATACCAAACGGCTAGGCCGGTCTGCAGGAAGGAGGATACGGCGGGAAAAGGGGGCACAGTTGAACCCAGCGGAGCTACAACGTCGACGACTGCCCGGTAGTATCGTCATAAATTCGCGCTGAAAGTGGAAAAGCTCGGAGAACGGTAACGTCGACTCGATTTTCTCTCTCTCTCTCTCTCTCTCTCTCCCCCTCTCTCGCGCACTCGTTGGAAACACGGCGCGAGCGGATGTCCCGTTTCGTCGACGAATCTGCGAGACTTTCGAGTCCCTGCTCCTCTGACGCTGTTGAATTATGCAGACGTATATCGATTCGATGATGAATGAAAGAAACGCTGGTCAAGAGAAGGCTGAAACGGAAAGCCTTAAACGTTCTACATTCGAGAGGATATTCTTGTTCGAAGAGATTAAAAAGTTCGTCTCGTTTCATTGCGGTTTCAAGGAAACGACGCAATACTCGAAGATGTATTGTTGGAAATGTACAGAGTGGTTGTCACGATTGCTCCATGTCGAATGAATAATGTTTTCCGAATTTGACACACATGTAAAATACATGACCTTTCTTCCTCCGTACTACAGATATATCGCTCTTTTTTTTTTTACAGATTTATTCTGCACTTCGCGGTTGTAAAAACGACATTTTGTCGAAATACACTTCTTTCTTTTTTTTATTCTTTTTGCTTTTCTCTATCGGAATGGATAACGACACTCGTACGGATCGAGATTCTCTTTGACGTTACTGTTTCTGATGAATGTTTAAAGCGACACATCGCAGAAAATTACAATACGAGCGTGCATTTACTTAGCGACTTGGTTAATTTACTTAGTTATTAACAGGAAACACGGTAAGAGTCTCATTGCCGACGACACGACGTTCAAGAGCGAATTAAGAGAACGTAGTCACGAATGTTTCTGCAATCGGAAAACGATCTATTGTATGACGGCCTGATAAACGCTTGCCTAACGATCTACGCGAACCAACATTTCCCCAATCATATCCTACAACGATTTCGATCAAGAAACATACCGTAATGTACAGTGGTTACAAAAGGTATTTGCATACACCCATATTTTCCCACGACGTGTTTTTACATCAGATTACATTTCATTACAAATCTTCGTAATCGTACGAAAGTTGCACTACGTGATAAGAAACGTAACTTGCTTGAACCTAGTTAATTGGTATGTAAATACTGTAATAAATGCAACGGTGTGCGCATACCTCTTGTAACCACTCTGTACATTCAAGAAACACATGCAAGATACACGAGAGAGGCGTACGAAGAGGAAATTAAACGACATCTTGATCGAAAGGGAAAACGGTTACCGCCCACAGCGACCAGGTATTAATCGATCCCCATGGATGGCACACGGACAAGGACATCCCATCGCTGCTACCATATTTCGATACTCGATCAAGCGTGTCACAGTATTGTAGCTCCATAATGATATCAATTCGCTGATAATCGCTGTTAAGCCGTGTCCATAAATTAACATTGGAGTTGGGGCGAGCTTTTATCGGTCCCGAAACCAGAACATTATAACCGAAAATCTCGTTATAGGGACGATGGACGAGTTAAAACGATGGGCGTTCCGAACCGGACCAGATATTTTGTCCGTGTCTCGTCGAAGGCAGTCGGGAAGATCGAATTCCTAGACTCCCACGAGCGAGCCAGCTATTCCCGCGCCATCATTATTCTCTATTCACGAATAGAACTGGGTCAGCCGGCAGTTTATCAGCCCGATTGCAACCGTGTATCGAGTCCAGCTGTCTGCACCGATGGAATCGGGTTCGCGAAACACGCGGGCCAAATCGTTTCGGGCCAATACTCCGGGGCTTCTGTCTTTCTCTCGATACTGTCGCGTATATATCGTTTCGACGAAAAATTGAAATCTCGAATATCACATCCGTGTCGTCGATCGAAAGTCACCGGAGAACGGAACCAGACCTCGTACACGCGCAACGAAGCATCGTCGATTGCGGAAAACTCGATCCAGAGGATCACCGGAAACCTAGTCTCGCTTTGCGGTGTTGATTTAAACGGGAACGCGATTGCGCGCCGATGGAGACTGCCGGTAATCACGGCGGCACGTGACTCGAGGACCTCTCGAAAGGACGAACAGAATTCAGGGCTTTGCTATTCCCGAGAACCTCGTACATTCCATGTCGCTGAAACGTCGTTCGCCAGCTAGTAAAAGTGCCTCGAGCGACTCACCGAGGAATCCTTTGACTCTCTCTCGTTCCCTGAAATCACGATGCGTCGTTTTCGAGCTTAAGCGTCGAGCGATGAAAACGAACGACGTCTAGTTACCGTCTCGACCAATCAACCAACACTTGGCTAAATTTTCGATCGTTTTCACGGCCATGTTCGCGGATTTACGAGCCAGAAATAGCTCGAATCGAACTTATGCCTCAAGGACACGTTCCTATAAATAGACACGTCGTTTCGACGTTGTACGAAGCGGCGCGGTTCGGCTTCTTTTTCTTTTCCTCAGAAACGCATACCTCATAGCCTCGATCGATCGATCGTGGGTTCTCGCGGTGGAAAAGAAAAAGACTGGAAGGTTGGCCGATTCTATTAACGACCGGCGACAAAGTTCCCGTTGCCTGTAGGGTGCGAAAGTGTATGCCCGGGCAGCGGTGACGAAAGCCGATACGGCCGAACCAAACCGGTGGGTCGATTCGGTTGAACGACAGCCACGATATGACCGCGAATGAGATAGCGTTGTATCGGCGAGAAAATTGGCTTATCGACCAAGCCGAACTTGCAACGATGGTCAGGCTAAAGGCAAAGTTCCACGTTTTTCGCGAGGAACGCGTACACCGGCAGTCGCGTTGTTTCGTAAAACCGTGCTGTCGTTTCGATGTTCAGAAACTATTACAGATATCACCAGTGGGATAAGGTTAATTTATCGACCTCTTACCTTTAAAATATTCTCTACATCCGCGGAACTCTCGGCTGGACCAGGCCTCGAACTTGTTCCCTGAAACAGAAAAGAAAGGTTCGATTAACTTTCGTCTCGTTAACCGGTCACCAAGCGTTTATGCAAATTCATATTCTTGATGAATTCATTTTTTAATTAAGATTCAATTCCTTTTAAGATTAAACAAGCAGAACCAGACAAATATTTATCTTGATAGTTAAATATTATAGCAAGTATTACGATTTCCGCGTCTTGTATATCGTTTAATGTCTTTAATACGTTCTTGTACCTTTAAACTCTGAAATAACAAAGTTAAACTAACGGTAGAATTAAAATGGAATCAATCGGAAGATCGAGTAAATGTATTTTCCATTCTTCCTGCAAGCTTGCTACGTTTGCCTTTCTGGGGCGATGTCTATGGAATTAAACGACGATAAGCAAGTCGGACGCGGCACATTCCGCGCGACTGTTAATTAAAACGATTCCAATTCGACGACACGGTGGCCGCTCTCCCGTTGCCGCACCGTGAAACTCTCATGGAGTTCTTCCCGCGATTTATCACGAGCTCTCGAGCGATCATTAATCAACACTCGCGGAAAAAAGACGTTGGGAAGAGCGGCCAGGACCCATTACGAGCGGAGAACGAGCCGTCGAGTAGTCATTGCTGAGAGGAAAACGCGGAGACAATGGGGAAAATCCGTGGACCTGGAAGGCTAAAAATGATGGCGGGGAAACGGAGCGAGAAGGGATAGAGCCTGCTGACTGTTAGCCGGAGGACACGGCGACGGTGAATCCAAGGAAACGGGATAGTCGCAAATAGGGGATGAAATGCGAAAAATTGCGGAAAAGGGTGCTGACGAATCGAAAAAAAAAAACGAAGAAAAATTCGTAACACGATTGGATATCGTTTACCTTGGCAACAGTGGTAAGATACATAGATTGCCGGCCATAAATGTTCCTGTTGCGTACTTGGATTAATATCGTTAGCGAAATTTTACAAGTTACGAATGATAAGTCACCGATGGTATTATCGACAAATTGTCCTGCGTAACAAGACGATCGGCGCTAAAACAAACGAGGTTTTACCAGAAAATCTTGCAAATTGCGAGGTGTCTGACGTAAAACCTATGAAATTGTAACAGAGAAATTTTTAGCCTGTAAATTGTCAAGTTCATTGATATCAACGATCGACGACAAATTATTGTGTGACACTCGCTGATATCCAGTACAAATTGATCTTCTCGCGATAAATGAGTTTACGGAAGCAAGTCATTCGTTGCATAAGAATCGAACATTAATAGTAGGTATACTTATGTAACGAAACTAAGAAATTGAGAATAATCGAAGTTGGTTAGCTTGACTTTTAAGACGCTCGTACGTCTTATAATACAAAACGTTAAATAAAGTAAATTTCTTGGTGATTTTCCAAGAGATGTAACTAGTGTCTTAATTACTAATGACCGGTAGTTTATTTCTGTCTTCGCTTCCCACTTCTCTCGAATGTCACGTGTAATTCCAAGCTAATTTCGCGGATGAAAACGAGAACGACCGGATAAAAGGAAAGAATGGGGGAAAAACGAAGGACCAATAGGGGAATCAATTATCTCGACTATGGCAGAGCGAAGAGAGAACGCCGGTGCTTCTCCGGCTAACTCTAATTGTATAAGTAGAGCAGGGAAGGGAGGAGTGGTACTTCCGGCGTGCTCGAACAGAGAAAACGATAGAAACACGGTGCAGACCGGATCGGAGAAGACTCGATCGATAGTCAATCTGAATGAAATTTGCACCTCGAGGAGTCACGCGTAATAGGGCTCGACCAAACTCGCCCCCTTCTTCCCATTTCTCCGGGTTGTACCCTTCTCCCTATCGCGTGTATTCCTCCAGCGAGATTTCTATTGAAAAGCAATTCGTTTCCCGTCAACGAACCTGTCGCCGCGAAGCTTTCATCGAATACCGAGATTGAGAACGTTTCGACAGGAAGGCGGGTGGAAAGCAAGAATCGATAATAACCTCTTTATTATTGCTTCGCGCCGATTAACGTCCCAGAATGTTTGATCTCTCGTTCAAAGATCGATAATGGAAACAACTTTGTTGCACTATGATTGCACGCGAAGATTCTCGACTCGCTCTTCCAACACGTAAAATGATATGAACTGTCGTCAATGAATATGCAACTGGAACGTGAACTCAAAACTACAGTTACCGGAAACACAGACTCGCGACAGAGGAGAGAAAAATCTTGTAGACTAAACGGCCGCTGCTATACTACCACGAATAAATCCCTGCTGTTATCCGCGATCATAAACGTTTTAACGAGCAGCTCCGGTATTCGATGAATACTAATCGCGCAACAAGTGCAACCGCAACCACCCCGATTCAGTTACCTACCCGCCGATTCGCATTCCGGATTCGTTCAGTGATAAATGGAAAGGGAAGCGAGAGATAAAATAGCTGATCAACGAGCGTTGATAAAGCGATTAGAGAAGAAAACGCCGAAGAAAACACGCATAACGCAATAGGTAGACGTATCCTTGTGCAACGGCGACGTTTCACTCGTGTAAACAAGACCGAGCGGAAGGACGAGAGCGTGGTACAGAGGAAAGAGAGAGAGAGAGAGAGAGAGAAAGTGAACAGGGAAGCTATGGAAGCGGAGGAAGAAGCGGAGGAGGCGGCGATGGCCACGAAACAATGGAAATCGATACTCACGTTATCGAGAGGTAACCTGGACAGTCTGCTGCCGACAGAGTGAAGCCTGCTGCCGCTGGAATTCCCGATATTCGAATTGCCAAAGAGCGTACCGTTCCCGGGTGAATTCGTGGGCGGCCCTTTGGCGGGTAATAAACCGTGGCTCCGATGATCGTTGCTGTTGCCCCCGTGCTTCACCGGCTGACCGGGGTAACTACCCCGGCCTCCATACGGCGGCTTTCCATCGGCCGGTTTCACGAAACCGCCGCGTTGATGACTCGACGACGAGGACGACAACGAAGTCGACGAGGACGAGCCGCCAACATCGGTCCTCGGTCCTCCGGGTTTCTTGAATTCCTGGGAGGAGGGCGAACTCCTGGAATTTGCGCCAACCGAATTGGAACTCAGTCGAATGCACCCAGCCGGGGGCGGAGCAGGGCTCGGCGGTACACCCTCGATGCCGATCAGCCGTTTCGGCTCGTCCAGAAGATGCTTCACCAGAGAATAGTTGCCTAGTTTCGATTGAATTTGCTGCGTCGTGCTGTCTCGGGCGTCTGGACTCACCTGAAATCACAAACATTCCAATTATTAGCATCGAATATTTTCTGGTAATAATTGTTTAAAAGGTTAAACGATCGGGGACGAAACGAGACGCGCCGACGAACAAAAAGAAAAATGGCACGTATACATATACGAGGCGCTTAATACCATCTTATTATTATTATTATTATTATTGTTATTATTACTATTATCATATGACTTCTATGCGAATACGCGAGGATTCCGAAAGTAGTTCATCGAGTATGAATCAGTTAGGAAGAAATGTCAATTGCCTGTTAATCCCTGGAAGGGGTTAAGAAGTTAAGTGCTACGAAACTAATTTACATTTGATTGTATGCAGAGTAAAACTCTGCTTCGGAAGAAAGGAATAAGAATAGTACATGATATCACCATAAAGTTTCTGTTTGTTCAAATGTTTTGTCTGTACGTTAAATTACGAAAGTTGATCGACGATGCTACCGCGTTCGATCATACGGGTCGTAATTATATCTTCTCGTCACGCGGTCGTTGCGAATAGAAAGGAAAAAGTATCGAGCGAGAAAGGACCAGATGATCGTACGACATCCACAAGATTAATCCGTTTGAACGATCCTCCGTGTCTCCCGGCAAAACTGTGCGAACCGCGTGTATACGGAAACTCGGCATGTATATGCTATATACAAGCAATAATAATTAATGCGGCGTAACAGTGGCTGGCAAGTTTACGACGGTACCGGAGAGAGGAGAAATTCGTGTTCGACCGGTGCGCGCACCGGTTACATTGTACTGCATAGACGTATACAATATAACAGACAGGCAGCTTCTGTACGCGTTTATGATCCGCCGCGTCTCTGCCTTTGTCTTTACGGACAATGAGATGAAATCGTGGTTTAATAAGGAGGCGGAGTGGGCCGAGGAAACCTAACGTGATTAATGAGCGCGCTATAAATCACGTACACTTGTTCACACCGGGACCCTTTTTCTGACCGAGCGCCGCGCGAGCATCGAGTGTGCTACCAGCCGGTTCTTTAACGAGCTTCCGATGCATCGTGCACCTCGCGGAGAGTGCAATTTTCGAAGAAAATCATTAATTCGAGCTAACGCGCGCCGCGAGTCTACCACTACTTCCTTCCCCCTTTCCACCAACCGGATTTTAACCGACAACGAATCTCGTACAGGCGACCAACGAAGAAGAATGGATCGATAAGAAGCGACCGATGAACAGACAAGGCAACCAAGAAAATAATTGCAAACTGAGACAACTTACGAGAAGGAAGCGTCTACGCGACCTATTTATTTATTTATATTTTCAAAGTCTTTTAAGGTCCAATTGGACACGACGCGGTAGTCGAATTTGGTAAGTTTTAATTTTTATTCATTTACGGATCGAAATCTGTTACGTGCAAAAATATTACATAAACGACAGACTTCGATTACAGTATATTTGTGTAATTAGATCGCGATCGAATATCATAGAAAAGAGACACGACAAATTATATTTTCTGAGCTTTATAGGGTGACAATGTTAAAATTCACTGCACCGTTAATTAATTATTAATTATTAATCAGAGATTAGACGTAGGTTTCTGTTATCTGAATACTTCAAAAACATCGACAATCACACACGTTAACCGTGTCACTGGCTTTGTACAACGCTTTGTGTATCACGGTACTCTTACAATCTTATGTTTCTTCGTACCATTGAACCTGACAAATCGTTTCCATTTCAAATTGTATTACATCGAAGTACTTCTTCTAACCTTCGAGTGGCATAAAAATTAGAAAATCAACAAAAACGAAGTTATCACGTACATACGTAACATAAGTGTTGAGATCTCTACAATTCCTAAATACGAATACCAAGAAATTACCAGCTTTCGAGGCAATATCTCGAATAGATAGGACTGTTAAATGACAGGCTGGAATTTTTTTCAGATGATATTTCAAAAGGATCTCTGAGGTTAGGGTAGTCTTAATGTCTGGCTAATTACGCGTCAGAAAAGGGATCCAAGCGCAGAGATGACATAAACGTAATACCACAAGAAACTGCGAGGTAAACTCGCCGAGGAATGAAAGAGAGGAACGCTTAGGTGACCAGGTCAGGGACTTCCCTTCCACCCAGACCTCGCTCAATCGCGCCACCTCTTTCCCTCGCTAGTCTCTTTGTCTTTCCTCTGCTCTCTCCCTATCTCTCTCTCTCTTTCTCTCCCTTTTTCAATCCTCTCTCTGTCAGCTCGCTCAAGAACTCGTCTCTTAGCAAGGAGCTCTCTCTAATCGTGCTCGTTCTCGTGTTCATCGCGACGCGATCATCGTACACGCGAAGCGCCGTAAAACCATCGCCGAAAACGTCGTAAAACGGTGAAATATACGCGGTCGTAACGCGACCGGGCCCCGTGTCGTTAACAAGAAACGACGCGCCATGACGCAAATATTCCCGCAACCACTGCTTCTGGCTAACCAGCCCCTACCTAACCAGACCCTACACGATCTACTTTGCCACTTTTACTTCAGTATTTTTCATATTCGATCGGACCGTGGGAGAGAGAAATCTATTAATCAGCAACGTGACTTGAAATCTGTTCTTTCGCGAACCGGTGATCAATCGAGAAGAAGCTTGGTAAAGTATCACGGGGTGAGATGGTGAACTTGAAATATGAAATCCTCTCGGCAATTTATGATTTCGGAAAATACCGATCTCTATATACAGCATCAGGCACTTAATATCGTAGTCTTGATTTATATTATTATTTCTAATGAAAAATGTTGCAAGTCAAAGTCGAACGGTTTGAAAGAAGACTTTGATGTTATTACTTCGTTGTAGGCTAAATTACTAGGTTCTTTGTTAATTATGACAAAAAAATATTGGCTCGTTTCTATTAAAAGATCGTTAGTTTAGTTTTTTATCGCTATCGTGCTACCATCTAACGACAGACAATCGCTGTCGACAAAAAAGAAAAGGAACTTTTGAAAATTAATATCCGTATTTTTCTGACTATGATGTCAGCGCACGATATCGACGTCGTAGTATCGTCTTTTGCAAAACAACTTTTACGTTTTATACAAATATATTAATCAGAACACATAAGAATCGATACTTTTATCGTTCCTTGCTACTATGTACACGCAAATCTAATCTCGATGAGGCGCCAATGCAATTGGCAAGAATATCCGAGGCATGTTTCAAGATCTTGAAACGACTTGATTTCCAGGGAACAAGTTCTGGGATGGACGATGAGCTTTGAGGTGATTTAACGCGCAGGCGACGGCTTCCTTTTGCACGCATGGAACCGTTTAAATACCTTGCGACAGAGCAAGCAGAGGCACGATCTCGCATGAGAACAAATCCAACGAACACGTACGAGGACGCACACGGGCGCACGCACGCGTTCTCGGTTCGTGCAAATTCCTCCTGTGAATGGATAAAAGCGATTCACGGGACGAACTATACCGCTTTGATCCACTTACGGCCATGCCACCGTGTATATCCCTTGGCTGATCCATTTTCGAGATTTGTTCGGCGAGTGAACGAGCGTGAACTGCGAATAAGCAAGGACATCTGTCGTTGGGTATTCGAAAACTGTTCGCCATCTCCGAATTCAACGAAAATTCTCGCTTTACGGCAAATTCTTCTCGTTGGCTTTTAATTGACCGTAAATTAACAATTTCGCAACCAAACTAGTGAAGCAAAAATAACGCGTGGATCCGATACGTTTTTCAATAGGACATAGCGTATAGAGAAATAAAAGATTCACACGTGTTCAAACATCTCAAATGCAGATCATAATCTTCTAATTCATTAATTATTCATAATCTTCTATCATAAACTTTTCCAAGTACGTTAAATAATAAATAGTATGAAATACAACGCGCCGTGTATAATATCGTGTTCGATAACTAACCGGAATCCGAAAGGCTCGCGCTTACATAGTGAAATTTGACTTTACAAAGCGAACGTGTAAAAATAACTTCAACGATGACTCTCGATGATCGACAGTCTCTTTTGCCATATCGTCTATACCACGAAATAATATCTGTACTCTCGATAAATCGTACTTAAATTTTCACGATACATCGGTGACGATGCCGGCAATTCTTGCCTCCGGGATAAGAGTTAACGTTACCTGAAACTCGTTATCGACGCGTAAAAAGTTATGTGTAGCGATGCAAGAAGATTAAGAAGAAAATATCCGATGAGTTTTAATCAAGGCCACGGCATAGATTTCTTCTGGGAGCAAAAGAGGATAAAAAATATGGTAGTTTTATCTCTTGTTCAAGAGAGAAAGACGTAGCTCGGTGAGGAGGAAAGACGAGGGCTGCCTCTGCAAGGGTGAAACTTTATTTAACGGCCGCCTTATGCGGCAGCAAAATAGGAGCAAAGCGAGCAACATCGAAAGAGGGACAGAGAAAAGAGGAGAGAATGGAGCCTCGGCAGTTGGCAAGCGGCGTGCGACGAATAACGCGCTCCTACGTGTGTAAAGCATAGCCAAAGATCGCTTACCTCGCGTTCTGACGAGAAAATTTGCTTTCTTGCCTACGCTACGAAATTAGCAACCGGTCCCCGTGTACTATTAGCGTGGCTTTAGCTTTCCATCGATTATGTACGAGCGCCCTACAAGATAATAGCTACGATAATCGAATCGTATTGTCATATTCGACTAATCTGCTAAACTATAGAGTACAACGGTACTCTCTCTTACTTCATTAAGGAACAACGTTGCGTTGAAATATTTTATCTGCGATTTCTTTCCAATCAATTTATATTATCGAATCGAGATTTTTTAACGCTGCCACTTGAGAAGGGAGTTCCAAGAATATCCGTCATTATCTTTTGCCCATCTATATTTTATGATAGCCTGACGTTTAAAGAAATTGCAGTATCGGCAATAGGCTGTCGCTCGAAGGTAGCTGCAATATCGAAACCGTGTTCATTAGGCAAGAGAAAGATAGACGCAGTTCAAAAGTGCAGGAATTTATTGTTAGAGATGCCAGTTGACAATGAAATTTAACAGGTTTGAAAAACTTATTTGTTTGATTTATTTTCAGCTGGTTTTTGTTGCCTCGCTCAAACTACTGGCAAATGGAACTTTCCTGCAACGGCTTGCTATCTCCGTCCATATTTCAGCGATATTGTCCTTACCTACTTGGAAAAGAAGAGGAAACGAGGAAGCAGGAAAAGATAGGAAAAATATTCGACTGCATCTTTTGTCGCGATATTTACACCACTGTTTTAAGATTCGGTAAGAAACGAAAGAATCTACCGACGCGCCAAGAAAAGAAAGCACGCCACAACGTCGTCCAAGTACGGTTTCTTGTCGGCTATGGTTCCGACCAGGCCAGCGAATCTACCGGAGAGTTATCAATCTTGCCGGTGGCTCGGCATGGCCGGAGTTCAACGCGACAGAAATTACCCCGGAGGCATCTATATTGCCTTCGCGACTGGCAACCGTATCGCGCGCCACGATGTCTCTATAAATTACGCGCGGGAACTCCGAACAGAGTCGACTTTCTCTCCACAAATTTTCATCGAACTTCGTCGAGCTTATTTACGAGAGATTGTAGAAGCACGACAGAGGCACGAAGACGATGAAACGTCGTTGCTGGACGTTTGCAAATAGCTTTTCGACGTCGTGGTCTCTTCTTGAACCAACTACCTCTATTACAGCGACAAAGAATTTCCGAGTGGCACAAAGGAACGACGGAGTAGGTGTTCCTTCATCGAAGGCCGGAAAAACCGGGTCGTCCGAGTTAAGCTCCTTACGTCGCAGGAAATTCAGACGAAACTGTCCAATCCGCTTCGTCGTCGTCGCGCGATTGTCCATGAAGGAATTTACAGTGTTGATACCGTAAAGTCGATTCTTAATTACTGCTTGTCGGTCTATTCACTGACGTATTTGTCTGTGCCAACAGAATCTACATCGCGAACGTCTACTTTCCAAAGGGAACGACGAACGAACGATGAAAACGTTAAGACGGTTGATCGTTTTGCGCGTGACTTTCCACGTCGAAAATCAATTACATGTAACGTCCTGGTAATTATAGTGCGATAGAATCGGAAAAGAATTTGTTCGGATAACGCTCTGTTTTCGAGGAAACTGGTCGTGAATACTCAAATATGCGCAGCAATTAAATTTACAGTTTTGCATTCGACGTTACGAATAACATTTCAAATAATTTCTGTTGTCACTAACACGAATCCTAAAAATTGAATAAGACCGATTACGTAACGAGAATAATTATCCATAATGTTAACGTTGTTCGTAATTGACATAATTAAATGCGCGTTTGTAATTGACATAATTAATTAATCGAATAATATCCAAAACGAATTTCCTCGCAAACGAAACCTCGCAGAAGAATATTTATCCCATATTATCAAGTCCTTTACCACACAGGAGCGCTCGAATGATGATATTCGAAAGCAATTTTCTCGAATACGAAATCTCGCGTAAGAGAATTTATTCCACGTTATCGGGTCGTTTTCCTTCGTGCAAGCACCTTCTTCTTCCTACAACGCTATAATTTCTATCATAATTACGGAAAAACACCCGGTGTACGTACAAAGAAAAGCAAGCTGTTGCTTGTAGTCCCGAAGAAGATCATCGAGCAGCAACCGACGAAATGCCGCATCGGAAATAGCAGGCAGGGATACGAAAGGTCAAAGAGCGGATAGATAGTTGGCCGGAAAATCCAGACGACCGATGCGCGAGAAGTGGAGTTTCTTGCTCGGGAAGATTTTCGACCGGAGTCGTTTCGTTCTTTCGAGCTTTCGAGCTTCCCTTTGATATTATGCTTGCAACGGCTGCCTCGATACCGCTAGGGATGAAATATCGTCGGAGTTGCGATACCACGACGGATGAAGAGGGATTTTAAACGACCTGCTTCTGTATCCTTTCCCTTCGTGCCAGCCGCTGCGTACGCATACATGCAAGCGTAAGCGGACACGGCCGAGTCGACGAAACCGGACGAGGGGAAGGAAGAAAAGCGTACGTAACGAGTAAAATGTCATCCTTCGCGGTGCTCGCTGAAACCGCAGGAGAAACACGCGTCGAAGGACGTTTACGATGGAACAAACGCCACCGTTGCGGTCAAACGATGGAAATTTCTGTCTGGAATCGCGGCGGAGGAGCGAGAACCGGCTAATGGATCCGCCGATCGGTGGCCACGCCACGGGAAATAAATAGCGATGAGAATCGCGTGTCATTACCGGGCGGACAATGCTCGCGATGGGATCGACGCAAGTAATAAAATGACGAGGGAAATGATATACGGTAAATCGAGTCGCGAGTCTCTTCATCGGGTTTATATTCGAAACGGGACGCTGGTTTCTGTTTTCAACCGGAGGATCGAATAAACTCCAATCGAAAACGGCAATCGAGTCGATTGCCGGTGAGTTTAAATAGAAACGTCGGATTAGTCGAGTACCGTTAAGTATCTCTAGAAGCGTCGTAACGCGAGAATAGTTTCGCGGTCGAAATGGAAGTTGGGTGAACGTAACCAACCAGTGAAGTGGTAACGAAATTGCGAACCAAGCAAAATACCCCTTTAATATCGTACAATCTCTCTGTGGCTGACAGCTATATCGTGTAACCCTGAAGCGGCAGCATAATCAACAAACAAAATAACAGAAAGTACCTGGCTATCTAATTAATCTCTTCCATTTGTAATTAACCAACCGGAGAGCCGATATAAACTGGAAAAGTTACCAACTTCCAAGGGTTTGAAAGAGCCTGGGACGGCTCCCTGTCCCAAGCACACCGAGGGGCAAGGAAAAAACCGCAAAGATTTCAACGAGGCAGGTGGATGTCTCGTTTGAGGTTACGCGAGCCACGTACGCCCCTTCTTCCTGCCGGTGTGCTACTCGAGCACGGCCGCTTTCAACGAGCAACAAAGATACTCCCGGGGCTCGCATAGATGCAGTTTGCCGACGGTTCAAACCGACTACTGGCTCCGTTCGCCTCTCTCAGAAATTCTCTTTCCAGTCGGCTGCTTCCATCTGACAGCTGCTCTCCTCGGTCGAAAACTCCGTTCCAGCGCGAAATAATATACACGCCATGATAGTAGTACGTAGATTGTAGGCGGCGGAATCTTCGTTTCGTCGGATCTAATCCGAAGCAAAGATTACGTCACTTTTCCTACATCGTCCGTGGTACCCGTTTCGTTTCAACGTAACCGCGAAACGATTTTCACGTATCGTACGTACGTTGCTCGTAGGATCATCATGGACCGATTTTTCTTTTATTTCCAAACACAGAATCTTTCTCGTTTCGCTCGTATCGCGAATTTAAGACCACGGTGTATGTATAGGAATCGTTACGATCGGCTCGAGCACAGAGGTTCGAACGCAAATCGTCTCGTCCCGTTTCCATCGACGAGCCACGTTTCGTTTCATCGTCGAACCACCCTTCTTTCGGATTTCCGCTCTGACGCTTCCGCGTATTCCGACGCGTCGTTCGATCTGCTCGTCTCCGCGTGAATCGTCGAGCTCGACGTCTCGAATAGAGGGATCTCGTCGAAGCTTGAACGTCGTATCTGTGTATTCAGCGCGCATTGACAATCACGCGCGGATAAATTTCAGTGCTCGATCATCGTCGCTAATATCGGGGAACGAGGGAACAGAGAGCAACGGAATGAAGAACCAATAGAGCGGATCGTTTCGAGAAAGTCGCATCGAAATTAGCTCGAAAGGAAGCGTCGAACGATTCGACGACCTCGTTCGTGGAAAGTTCGCGTTCCAATTACGAGTAACAGTCGAGAGCGTAAAAATTTCGTCGACAAACGTTCGCTATATGAATTTGAATCAACGTACGATCGCGAGAGAGAAACCGTACGTCGTATCACGTTGCTAACGGTTGTTGTAGATAAAAACCAGTTGGATTTTTACGTCGTTGAACGCAGCCGATCGATCGCGATCATCTTTGAAACTCGCGGTAGAAGGCCGAACCGAGTTATATACCGGTAATTAATCAGCGGCCCTTGAGAGTCCAAGGTCCCGAGGCGAAGCTCGCAAACCGTTCGATCCGGTGGCGGTGGCGCGCGTTCGTCGAAGCGAAGCGTTAATTAGCGTTTTATTAGCGGCGAGTTTCGGATCGAAGTCGCGAAGCAACGCTCGGCTTCGTATACACCGGGTGAGGAACACGAAGAAGGCGCAGGTGTATGTGTGCGCGAGAACGTAGGTAAGAAGTGGCAGGAAAACACGACCGGTCGAGCTTCGATTCTCTCCCTTTTAACCCTTTAGAAGTTGGCTGCTTGTTTCGCGGTCGACGCCATTTCGCCTTGGTTTTTGCGGGATTAGACGGGGAAATTTATACGGCGGGGGATAGGCGTCGCGGGCGATATACTTTGGCGAAGAAATTTACTGCCTCGGCGGACCCTCTCTTCTTCTCCTTGTCGAGTCTCGTTCCCACCTTCCCTCGAAACGAGGATCGCGTTCCACACGCGACACGATCAGCCCAGCGACGAGAAGATCGAAGAGGCTCGCGACGACGATCGCTCGCCGGATTCGACTCGATATTCCGCGAGCGCAAATTTATCTGCAAGCTTATGACGCTCGATCGGTCCCGTTGCTGCGCGATATTAAAAACGCTACGGTTTGTACGCGTTGTTTGCTCTTCTCTTTCGCGCATCCCGAAAGAACGAAAACGCGGTACAATCGAAAGAGTGGGTGGAGAGAACGAGCGACGACTACGAGCCAACCGGGCAAGGGTGGAGAACGAGGGAAAGAAAAACGGCGGGAAGAAAAGAGAACAAGAGAGGCTATGGAAAAAAGGGTACACGAATAGAGCTTTTACGCGCGCCAAGGACGAAACACCGTCGTCCGCGCAATACGGCTCTCCTCGCCTCTTTTCCATTTTAAAATGCTACGTGCCTGGCATCGCTTCCTGCGGTTCCCGTCCGCTTCGCTCACCCCCTTTCCCCAACCTTTACGGGTCACCCTTTTCTTCTATGCATGTGAAATTCGCATTAAGCGACCGACGACTGTGTCTCTCTAAGCTCGTCGAGGACCGACTCGCGAACGTAAGCAACCACTATTCGTCCACCTTTTCTCTTTCCACTCGCTTTTCCTCTCCATTTCTCTCACTTCGATCAACCTCCATCCATACATCCATCCTTCGAAGCTCGTCGAGTTAATCGCGCATCCACCACAAATATCTTTCTCTCTCGTAACGAGGTGCAAATTCAATTGCAAGTGGCGCGCGCTCTTCACCTCGGTTTCGCAATTCGCTGGCGGAAACGAAAACGGAAAACGCGTAGACGTATCGAAAGGTCCGTGCCACGATTGCAAACTGCTGAAAATCGTACAAACACGACTGCACGTACACGTAACGTTGGCGGAAAAATGTTTAAATCGACGACGATGCGAAATATGTAACGCGCGGTTTGAACGAGCGGAACGCGGCACTGCCTTGTTCGAAAGCTTTTCGCATTCTTTTTATCCGTTCTCGGTTGTTGTAACATTGAAAAACGCTTAGAAAAATAACCGACAGATATTTAGACCTGGCTGGGATTTCATGGGAACGGGCCATGAAGGTATTACCTGTCACGCGTCCAGAAGTAATCAAATTCGACCGGTGGCGAGAGGAGAAGGACGAAATGTAAAAACGCGATCGGAGAGGAGAAAGCGCGACGAACGCTTTGGGGCTATTTGCTGACGCCCGACACGCTATTCCCGATAGCGGAACGTCTGGCCAACATCGTCCAGACGTTTCCATTTGTTTCCCCGAAATGAAATGAACGCGTTCCGTTGAAATCCTGCTCACCGCCGACCATCGGCCACAGTGTTCTGCGGCGAATAAATTTCCACGCTTTAAAACCTTCGTTTCTCCCGATATCACTGCCGATGCGTCCAGTTTAAACGAACATGATTTTTTCCTCTGATGGAATTTTAGCTATGCTCGTATCGTTCCAGCTCTTTTCTCCCCTCGCTGAACAAATATTTCATCGTTGAACGAATAAATAGAGCCGTCGATAAACACAGATGCGCGTTACGATAGTAAGTTCGTTATCGAGTGGCGAGGATATTCCGCGAGCAATTTACGTCTGTTTCACGACGCCGGCACCAGCAGGATCCAATAAGGACCCGTCTGAAATCCGGTGTTTGGACGGGATCACCTTGGGAGAGGATCTTCTCGCAATGACCCTCCGTCGTGATAGCACTCGGAGACATCTCGATACGCGGGACAAGCTTCTCAAACACTTCCATAGAGAGCGAGAGCTCGATGCACGTCATCAAACTGCATTACGTTCGTGTAGGGCTACTAGTACCACCTGTTACTATGCACACCTACGTACGAGCGACTCCTACGCTCTCGGGAGAGGCGCCGTCGGAAAAAGTCGATAGGGTTTCGATCACAGGATCGATTTAATTCCTGTTCATAAACACCATGAACCGATGATAGATAAGTTACGTAATACGATTCAATCTTTCAAACGAGACGAACTATATTTTTTCCTGCCCCAAGTGTCATCGACCAGAAGAAAAGTCACGACGACAACGACGACGACGACGTACGTTTTGATTAACTTTTTCGCGCTCCCTCTCTAACTTTCGAAAGGTCTGTCTCGCTATCCTCCCGGGGGAAACATCGTAACGACTAATTAAACGAACGAGGCAGGAAACGTGACGCGACGCTATTGTCGAGGATATCGGATTTTTTCGTAGTCGGACCTGTTCGAAGTCCAATCGTAGAGACACGAGCAGCACTGGTACAAGCCGGTCGATGAAAACTACGAAAAGATTATGAATAGGACATGGGATCGGTGCTCGCGATCCCAACTACGAAACCGCCTATAGGCGGACAGATAAATCACTCGGTTGCGTCGAACGTAAAACATACGAGGGATCCTACAAGGTCGGTAATCATGGACCAAGAGAAACAAACGGGCCACTCATCATTATGCCACCGTACGGTTGCTGCTAAAGTGGTGCAAACTCTTGCCACCGGCAGCGTCCGTGACTTTAACTGCGGCCTTTCATCGTCAGCGTTCGAACCAGAGGCGCAAGGCGCTCGCGTGGTACGATCGTAGCCGAGTAATCGCAAATCACGCACTCTTATCGCCGATCGGGACGATAACGACGAGTCTCGGGAATCCAACGAGCCAGGGAGAAGCGAACGGTCGACCAACGGGCTTGAAATCAACGGGATCGTGTTCGATCGAATCTTGAAATTAATTAGCCTCTAGTTAAGTTTACCAACTTGTAACGCCGTTCTCGCTGATTCTTCGTTGATCCACGCTTCTCGGTTAACGCACAGACGAACGGAAAGTTCGAAACGAGCCGTTTCTTTGCTTCGGTTCGGTTCGCACGTTCGCGCTAGCATTAAAAGATTAAATATTTGCCAGCCGACATCTCGTTTTCATCGCAGCTGTAGCCAGCTTAATTCCCGAAAAAAAATTACGAACGACAGAACGCAACCGAGTAGCGGAGTTTACTAATCACGGTAATGCCAGGATGAAAAGTAAGCGTCTCCATCCATCGGCGACGCTCCGCTCATCCACGATTATTTTTCATCCCTCTTTCCTACGCCGGTCTCGTCAACGACACCAGCTCGCTCGCTCGCTCGCTCACTCGCTCGCTCGCTCCTCCACCTACAGCAGCGGCAGCTTCGTTGGTGCGCGCTTCCATCCGCCCCTCGCGTCGGTCCATGACCGGCCGACGTTCTCTCCTCTCTCACGACGTCCTTCGTCCTTTTTTTCCCCCATCCCTGTTAACTCGTTCCATCCTCTCCCGCTGCGAGCGTCGCCAGACCTCTTCGCCACTTCCAACCGTCCCCCCTTTTCCAACCGCGCACAGACACGATTCCTCGCTCTTTCCCTTCCTCTTCTCGCTTTTCTCCTCGTTTTTCATCCAGTCTATCGCACTTCTTATCCTTCCTCTCTCCTTCACCATTCTCGTCTCTCCTGTTACGTCTCCTCTTTCGTCCCGACCCTCGCCGGAGTTCGTTTCTATTCTCCGTTAACCTCGCGCGCCGCCCTCCTTCGGTCCTCTCGAAATCTTTCTGCCCCGGTATCCTTGCGTAACCCCTAGACGCCAGACATCCATAACTAAACCCGAAGAGGACGAGGGATGGCGAAATTACACCGGGACCGATCACGCGCACACTTGCCTTCGTATTTATAGCGGCGCAACGCTCTCTTCGGGTCTCGTGTACGACCGAAATAGAGTCATTCACATCCTTTGCACCGGCTTCCACCATAGCAACGTACAATGACATACTTTATAATTCGCCCCGATACCCGGCCAATAAAGCGAATCGACTCTCTGCGGCCCGCAAACAGCCGCGCTCGAACACAGGCGTTCTCCTTCGTTCGCTCGACGCGCGACCACGTTTATTTTTACGCTCCAGCGACAACTATACGATACGATACGATACGATACCTCGCACGTCTCTCCCCTTTCGTCTCTGGATCGACATTTCGACGATTGCACGGACAATTTCCTGTCTATCTGTCGCTGATAAACGACCAACCCGCTAGGATGATGGACGTACGAACGAATCTAGTTACCTAACATCGGGCCCCGATGGTAACCAAGGAAGCCCTGCCCTAACGAGAACGTTAAGTAATAGGAATCAGTCTCCGGAACTAATGGGCTAACGTGCACTTCCGCGACGCGCTACGCTCGCTTGCTAATTATTTGTAACGCGGTTTCATACGGCGTTCTGTTCTTTCTCCTCTATTCTTTTCTTTTTTCTGCGTTTCTCTTTCGCGCCTCCTGTTTCCCCTTTCGACCACAAGTCCCATTCGAGGTCCTGGCGTCTCCTTGTAGAGATGGCCGCGAAACATATTCTTTTCTTCTCGCGATGATCGCGTGTCAGTAGGTCGATCGATACCGTAGGACGCGAGCAAACTTGACACACTTAGCCATTTCGTCGGTCACGTGGACGAACCAACAATCGAAATCATTATGTATCGCGTTTGATGGATACCAAACACGGAATACACCCTGTTGTGGAACGTAGTCATCGGAATTGACCAACGGCAGTGATCGATTTGGTACTCGGTATTGACTGATGGCGGCGGCGCCGGCGCCAGCTCGGTGAAATTACAATTTCGATCGAGGCAGTTTATATATGTAGAGGGCCATAACAGAGAGGGAGAGAGAGAGAGAGAGAGAGAGAGAGAGAAAGAGAGATTCTGCCGTCGTGTTTGAATTTGAACATACATCGCGTTTGCCTTTGCGAGTAAGTCACGGCATCGCCGTAGGTCGCGGTCTCTTGCTTCGTTAACGGACCTCTCGTGGCTTTTGTGTCGGGCATCGGGTTGTTAAAGCAACATTGACAGCAGCTTCTTCAACCCCTCCCGTTTACCTGCTCTTCGTGTAACTGTCTGAAATCGTCGTACATTCACGCGAACGGTCTATCGCGAGAGTCGCTTTCTCGTTCGATCTTTGTCCCTCCGCGCGCGCGGTACGAGTGCATTGACTCGCGACGTCTTGCACGCCTTTACCAACGAGTAAGCGAGCTGCACCGATTCTAGCGACTAGTAGCTAACCTTCCTCGACCACCAACACCGGGGCAATGGTATTGGACGGCGAGATTGGCGTGGAATCGATTGGCTCTCGGACAGAGGGAACATCGTTGAAACGTCGGGAAGCTAAAACCACGAAGGAAACGATGGTGCCGAGTTCGTCGATGTTGAAACAGTGGAAGCGCGATCGAATCAACGGCAAACATCCAATACGAAAAATCGTCGTTATGCTCGTGCATCTTCTAATCTTTTCTTATCAGTTGTCACGCTTGCACGTTTACAGGCTTGTGCCTCGCCTTGATCTTTGTACCCGCCTCACTCTCTTACTTTATACGTTGTTTTTATACCTCGTGTATGTGTAATACTTCGGATCTCTGAGAATCTTTTTACACCAACGAGTCTCTCTGGCCATAGATTAATCGGCGTAATACGATAAAACGAGGGGAAATAATCGAGAGGATAGACAAAAAAGGGACGGAAAAGAAGAACGCGTGGGACGAAGCGCGAGAAGAAACAGGGTAGTTAAACGAAAGGGGTGCGTGTATCCGGGAAATTACCGAAATTCACGGTGGACATTAGGGAGGTTAAGCGGGTACTACGACTAAATTCGAACGGTGGTCTCGTGCCAAGGGTGCAATTAATTAACCCCCTAGCATTCTAGCCCTCGACCTCCCATCGGGTTCCCATCGAACGGGACGCGCATACCGAGGAAAGGGGTTCGAGCAACGGCCACCACCGATGTACCAAACTATTTGGGTCGAAGACGAGGCGAATGCAGCGCGAATCGATCCACCGATCCGGAAGAACAAACCGATGAATAGAGAGGGAACGAAAAAGAGGACGAAAGAAGGAGAGAAAGGACGAGCTATTACTAAGCGCAGCCTCTGTAACCATCCCCTGTAACTTGGCGGATAGAGAAAAGAAGGGGTGAAAAAAAAAAGGAACGAGAGAACGAAGAAACTAAGATATCGTTGGATTACCAAGCTTTATAACGAACCGGAGGAAAAAGAAACGAGATTGCACGCCGATGAACCGCCGCAGGAAATAAAGAGATGGAAAAGCGCGGAAAGAGTTTTCCCCCTCGGGAACGGGGAATTATTTGTATACGGTGTGCAAGCATGCATTAGTACAATGGTATTGCCGTTGCAATTATAGTCCCGCCGGTCGCTCTTTTTTCTATTTTTTTTTTTTCTTTTTTTTACTCTCGACGAGAAAAGAGAAACGGGATGTGTATACCACGAGCCAAATAATTTCGCCGCGAAATTAACGTATTTAGGACGGACTCCCCTTTAATATGCGGCCACGAGGGCTGTACATAAAACGGAGTACGACCGGCGTAATGCGATTATTATCGTTGCCTCCCACAAGGAAGAAAAATAGCTGGACACCAACCAAGGGAGAAATCTCGCGCGTCGCGTATAGAGGGAAGAAGGGGAAGGAACGAGGAAATTATAAAAAGATCGATCGACGAGAGCCGATGGCGAAAATCTATTCGCTCGCTGTAATCTCGCGGTCTTCCGCGTAATTTCTTTCCCCGCCGCCGAAATTAATGCCTCGAATAGCCTGCCGTTTAACGCTCGAATTACGAACAACGTTCGTTCGTCCCTTTCCGATGTTCCACCATTGGTTGTCGCGTATTCCCTCCGCGGTCGCGAGCGATAGCCAACGAGCCGGAGAGGTCGCGCAAAAATGGACCGTGCGCCGCCATAATGCTCGTGATTATTACTTGCCAATAAAGATAAAAGAGCGAGGAAGAGAGAAATAGCAAGGAAAAGAGAGGTAAAAGCCGAGAAGAATGGCTGCACCGATCGCAGAAGGTGGTTACCACCGCGCGGCAGCTCTACCACTCTTCTTTCTCTGCATTATCCGGTATCGTAGGTAATTTTCCAGCAACGTGTACCACCGAACGTGGGTTACCAGCCCATTGTTTATATCCTCGGCTAGTTCTCGACTTCGCTCCTCTCTTTCTAGCTCGCCCTCTTTGCCACCCTTTGCCTCCTTCGTTCCGCCGTTTCTTCCTTCTGGCCCACCCCCGCCACCCGTCCTTCTCATCGGCTTCTCCGCCTGCTCCTCCACCTCCTCTACTTCCACCTCTGCGTCCCTCTCGCCTTTCCATCCCCTCTGTCTCTTTCCTTTCTCCCTTAGTAGCTACAACTCTCGTCAAGCCACCGCATTATCCCACCCTCTCACACACCGGCGGTATTGATTCCGTCATACCACCCCTGCCGTGAAAGCCAGAGTTGCTCTCTTTGTGTGTGGCCGTGTGTGACCCGTAGTCTACCGTTGTGTTCGTGTGTATTTTAGCCAGCGTCGCTCCACCCTCGCAAACGGCCCACCAGCCCCGCCGTCCCGCCACCGGTCGGAACGAACCGGAGAACCCGTCGGAGGCGGTTTCATAAATTACGCTAAATACCAGCGGGTTACGCGACGATACCCGCGTGTGACCGCGCGCGTGTATCGCGGTCACGCACGCAGCCCTTGTTACCACCCCCTCTACCCCGACAAAGTAGTTTCCTAGTCGATGACTGTGGAACAGGCCGCAACTAGTCGAATACTCTAAGCGATCGAGTAATTAACGACGTCGATGGCGCTCTCATGGGCGCCAGCGTATCCTAAGGAAAAAATGCACGAGGGTTCCGCCTGACGTACTCTACGCGGTAACTTCCAGCGACCAGTTAACCAGGGCTTCCCGTTGAATTATCGCGAACAGCGTGAAATAAATTTTAATTTCGAGCGTCTGCCGGGAAGTTGCGTGCGGGCCGATCGACCGGCAGATAACGTTGTTACGTGTATATAGCTATCCATCTTAAGCTATTACAGTAACCAGCGGAAAATCGATCGTGTGCCAATCGTCACATTGAAACACTTTATTGCCTTATCGTTCTTTCATCCAGGATATCTTTGAATTACGCTGATAGATGAACGTAAATTCTCTCGTGACAACATGGTAAATCGAGTAAACTACGTTAGAAGTTGTAGCCTGTGTAGTATTGGCAACGTTCGAACAGATAATTGTAAACGGCGCTCGAAAATAAGAGTTTCGTAATAGTTCAACGGACTAGAAAATTCGTTCAAACAGCTGCTCGGTTTATAAACGAAATTATGCAAGCAAGGTTCGCAGATGAGAAAGGATAAGGCGTAAGAGTCTAGAAAGAGCGAGCGAAACTAGACGCCGCGCCGCCCATTCGGAAGCAACGATCGCCACGGCTTAATTGCTCGTAGAGACGCTTAATTAGTAATTTAATTAGCGATACGGCGCCACAGATAGCGTGGCGATAACTCGCGTACTGCGAATACCTTGCAGCTGCGTTGATAGGAACGTGACAAAGGTATCGGTTATGGATTACAGGATGTGGCTGTCGGCAAATGGTGCGGCCACGCGAAAACAAATTTACGATCGACGAGGATCGGGTGGAAGATCGCGAAACGAACGAGTCGACGACGGGCAATCCTTGCGAAATCAGAAAAGACGAGAAAACGAAACGGGGAATGTTGGCCGGTCTTCGACTTGCTTCGCCCCCTTAAAATTCACCCAGGCATTCTTCTCGCGACAGATTTGAATAATGTAGTAGGCGAAGGGAAAGGGGTGAGGAAAGAATCATGCTACCAACTCTTTGCCTCCCTCTCGTCTAGAGAGTCTTGGAAATCCAAAAGTTGGAAGCCGCGTGAGAGAAAGCGACTAGAAGTGGTGGAAGAGGGTAAGAGAGCGGAAACGCGTTTCCGGGATTCCTGGTCGTTCCCCCACGGGACATTAAAGTCATTAAGAGCGATCTGGAAAGCCCAACACCGGTCTTACGAAGCTGTTCTCGGTCCATCGACTCCCCGTTATCTCGAGGATACTCGATTTAACTCGGAGCCGCGATTTACTGCTACGATTACGCGTGTGGAACGCGAGCAGTGTTTAATAACGTTTTAACGCCCACCAGTCTTTTCTTTTTTTTTCTCTCTCTCTCTCTCTCTCCCGTACCCAGAGGGAAGACGTAAAAAGATTCAGAGCAGACCCCTCGCTTCGACTCGACTGCCGTTTCTTCTGCGATCTTCTAATTTTAGAGAAGCGAACAACAACGTCTGGCCTAGTAGCAAACCTTGGTCGTTTCGTAAACGCAAATAAGGCTATGGTTACGATAAACTGTCATTGCGATGGACGCGTCTAAACGATCGTAAGATTCTTATGGCGATACGGTAGCTCACTCGCAGAAATCTGTTACGAATATCTTACGAGCGCCGGATGAAACATTTTCAAATTTTCATTTTTCATAATTTATTGTCGAACAATATAACCAAGCTAATGATAGTTTGATATTTGTAAAAAAAATATTTTCTTTTTCAAACCGGTTACCGTCGTTCGCGAACATTTATCGACGAGGGTAACTCGTATGGACTGAAACTTGTGAAACTTCATCAATAGCAATTGAATCGTGCGAGGAAACCCAGATGATTCGTTTGTCAAAACATCGATTCGTCGGAACGCGTATTCGTTACAGCCTGAATCGATTTCCCGCAGAATGACGGACCTGTTAACGTTATTCACGCGCGATACCTTGACACGTAAATCGAGAGAATTACCTTGGGTTAACAGCATTGATTCCGGTGTCTGCCCGGCTACGAGATTCCAACCGATTTTACGGAAAATGACAAACGACCAGTATGGGAAGGTGCGAACGCTAGTTGTATACCGTCGATAATATCGTGAGAGACAGCGCGAGCTCCAGACGTAGTTTTCCTGCCTTTCGTGGGAATATCTCCTCTGGTAAGAGCGAAAAGCGCGCGAGATTATTTTGCTTCAGCGGCCATTCTACGCAACTCCGTCTTTCTACACAACACGGTCAATATCCCCCTTCCCTCGTTGTTTTTGTTTTTCTATTTTTTAATTCGCCATGCGGAAAGGATAACACGCGTTTCTGTGTGCCCGATACGACTCGACGAATTCCACAAACTGGCTTCGCCGAGCATTTCCCCGCCATGTGACAGCCCGTTATCGTTTTTGCCTCGGAGCCGGCTGATAACAAGCCTTCGGGAGGACTAATTAATTCCCAGGAAAAGCCCGGACGTTTTTCCCCGATTAGACCGCTACCGACGAAGCTGTTAACTCGTACTTTCGTTCTAACGCGTGCCACGAAAACATCGCCAGCGATTTTGTCGGCTAATTAATTTACACCATCGGCAAATAACCGGCCCCTGTTGCTAACCGATCTAATGGATATCCGATTCGAGCTTTCGTTCGTGACATTCGATCGAGTTGTTCGAAAAGTTTGTAACAAAATCTGACGAGATTGCGAAAAAGATAATGTATTTTTATGGAACGAGAACATCCTTCCCGTGCGAGGATCATAAGGAGAAAATACGATAGGTTTGCTCGTATCGGTTTTTCGATATCGATGTCACTTGCGATCAAAGAGATATATCTATAACACGGAGATGGAGAGAAGTGTCGTGGAACGACACAGGGGCAAGCTAGGTGATGCTCACCGTCACGCGATGCTACATTGTTTTGTTCGAATATGTGACACTTTCCAGCAATACGCGTGCTTAACTGCAACGATTGCGTTGAGTTTCTAAAAAACAACATCCATCATGATTCCTTGCAGACCTTTTTCCATCTCTGCACGGTATAATACTTTAATAGGAAACAGTCAAGACGGGGATAATTACACCCATCTTGCACGAGTTCACGTAAAAATCCCATAACGTTGGGTTTACCATCGTAAGTCTAATTTTACGACATTCGATATCTTTGAAGTATTCAAGAATTTAACGAAAACTTCGTACTTAATCCTGAAACAGGCAAATAAAGAGACAATTCGAGAACTGATCAACGATATAAGACAATTTTTCTATTGTTTTCCCGTAGCAAGAGGAAATGTGACTCTTATCGTAATCCTTCCTCATATTCCTTCGTTGCCAATAGGCATTTAATTAATTTCTCCTCTAACGCGCAGTATCGTATCGTACTGTTTCGTCCGCCTCATCGTACGAGCATAATGCTACGAATAAGAACAAGGACAATCTAACTCGGGTGCTCCGCTTTCCGACGAGAATCGACTAGACCCTCATTGGCGAATAATCAACGTGATATCGAAGGCAGTGGTGGTGGCGTAATTTTCACGTTATTCGTTACAGCCACGGTGGTTCGTACGGCGATATCTTTGTTACGAAAAACAAGCGATTGCGGCGGTCTCTGGGCGGAAAGTCGCCACGGTTGAGCCGCATTTCCGTCGAAGCGCGCGCGTGTCGGTGCGTGTAGTAGGTGCTTGCTTGCCTGGCTTACGTGCGTGCGTGCGTGCGTACGTGCGTGCGTGCATACGTGCGTGCATGCATGCATACCGCAGTGGCCGTCTTTGCCGCTCGTTCTCGTCTCTGACCTCGTTTTCACCGTAGCTGTCGGCTCGACTAATCGGATGGCAGACGTCGGAACTCAGCAAGTTAAATTCCTCGCGGTTACGTCCGCTCGCGTCGGCTTTTCTGCGCGATTTTGGTGCAGTTTCCTTGTTGTTTCTTGTTTAAACGAAACGGCGTTTGTTTGTTCCCGTAAGCTTGTAAATATTGACCGTTTCTGTACGTGTTATCAGTGTTCTGTTGCACGAAAATTTACCAACTAATAACATCAGTGAATCGACAAATTACAAATTGCAAGCTGCAGACCTCTCCTTTACGATTTTGTTTACGTTAAGTTTTCGTCGAACGTTATAATCAGATAATTTACAATTTACACGATTTACTAGTAAAATTTCATTCGTCTCGTTGCCAAACTCGTTAATATCGGCCAAAGGTATTTATTAACGCTGGTAATTTTCGACTTTGCAAGTTTTGTTAATGATGTTACCTCGATTATGCAAAAGCACGCTTTATGAAACGTTAAAGCGCTGAGTGGGAAGTTCGTAGCGTTTTCCAGATTTCAAAGTTATTAGACTATTGGGAAATTATGTTAATCGGGAAAGAAATGAATTAAACGCCTATTAACATTTCTTCGGGCAAATGCGACGATTAAAATACTCGAATTTATTAGACCACACAAGGTGAAACGTTGCTCTAGATACACAAGCTTCTCTGCAGAGTGTCCGTGCCATATAAATGTCGCGAATGTCAAGTGCGACCAAAGGTCACACTATTAGCCTATATTTGTTAACGCGATAACGCTTTGCAACGCGTATTTTCCAAATCATCGCAAAAATAAAAATTACCCTTTCATAGAGTTCCTTCTACAAGTTCGTCCTTCAACTACGATGTAACGCGATCAATGAAAAATTTCTGCATTAAGAATTAACTATTGCATTTTTCTCCGGATATTTATCATCCAAACATATCTATTTTCCACAATAATAAAAAATTAGTAAAGAAATTCGTGAATAGAAGAGAAGAGGAGAATTCTAGTGAATCTTGCGAGAACCTTGAAGTACAATACCGAATCGAAGAGCGCGAGTCAGTCAGACGAAAAGCCGAAGGAAGTCTGAGGGAGATTGAAAAGTGAGAGAGACACGAGGAAAGCGCGATCGTTGTGAATCTAGCCTAATCTATAATCTCACGTATACCTAACATTGGCGCGCCACTACGATACATACATATACCTACGTACATATGTGAAACGTGCATTACAATATACGTACGCAAAACAGATAGAGAAGAGAGAGAGGAGACAGGACAGAGAGAGACATGGCATGCACCAATGCAACTACACACGAACGAACATTGGGATTACGTAAACCACGAGGCAGGCATAATGCGATCAAACGACCTACAAATCACGGGCTTCGCTTTCCGCTTAACGCGAGAGCACGACTTAATCCTATAGACGATTGGTAGACGATCGGATGATCGCGAAAGGTGAATTATCCTTTACTCAAATCTGACGACAAGTTAACTTGTCTTTGATGTGTTTGACAATCTTTCCTGCCCATTGATAGCACCTATCGCGTATTTACGATCGATTCGTGATCGCCCTTCTGTCTCTCTGTGTTAGACCATACCATCGTCGTCTTTGAACTGACGTGTCCAGTAGCTTCTATCTAAATCTGTCGGATTGCAGACGAAATAGCTGCAGAATTACCAATTTGCCAGATCGATGAAATATGTATTGCGAGTGACGATTAGGTGGTAAATCGAAGAATCGATGGATTTTTATTTAAAAAGTGGATTGAGAAGTTAGTTGCAAAGAGATCGATTCGGCTAACAGATGCTTGTAATTAGACGTCGAAATATAAAACTGAGATACGCGTTCAAGTTGATATAGCTGTCTGATTTTTCCATCTTTTTCAACAGACAAATATTGACAAATTACGATATCTGAGATTTCATTGAAGTTTATCGTCGCAAGAAATTCATGTAACTCGTTTCTTCGGAATACCATCGATTTTGATGTAAAAAATGGATTGAGAAGTTAATTGTAAAGAGATCGATTTGGCTAACAGATACTTCTAGTTAGACGTCGAAATAGAAAACTGAGATACGCGTTCAAGTTGATATAGCTGTCTGATTTTCCCATCTTTCGCAACAGATATATATTAACGACAAATTACGATACCTGAGATTTCATTGATGTTTATCGTCGCAACAAATTCATGTAACTAGTTTCTTCGGTATACCATCGATCGGTTTTCGATGATTGAACACGGACAGAGCGGCGTAATGAATTCCCAGCTGCCAAAACACGACACGAACCACGGGCAAATGATCGCTATTTGTCGTCGTTCGAACGGCGCCTCGTCGTCGTGAGTATCGTATCACGATCCTCGTCGTCATCGACACGCGGCCACGCGCAATCATTAAAACCTCGTGGCGAATTACGTAACCCGATATATTCCACGTTTTTCCGATATATTCCGATTTATTCCGGCGAATCGATATATTGCACGCGACGCGAGTTTCCATCGCGAAAATGTATCCAGCTGTTACGTCGATGCGTATGAAATTTCGTTTCTTCAAAATTGGAATTATTACGTTTGTTCCTATTGTCTCTTATCGATCACATTAAGGAAGAAACAATTTGTTATATACATATATTTAGCATTAAGATTTATACAGAAAATATAAAATCCTCGTTATTGGCCTCCTGGCAATTTGGAATAATGGAACTAATTGAAAGTAAGTACTTGGCGACTGCAGAAACGTATTAAATTACTCACAAAATTATTTTGATTAAATGCCCGACGTTCCAAACTAATTGCACATAAGTGAAATTTATTTGTAGCCGTGCCATTTTCTATACACCAATCTAATAAAAACAATATTCCGTCGTTGATCTTGCCAGAGCCCTCAAACTTTAATTTCCATTTGAATAAACAACAAGACTTTTAATATTTTAAGAAGATATTTATACTCGAGAGCGAAACGATAAAGCACACGTATCGATAACAGTTTCTCTTCAAGTTTCTCAAAGTTGAGGTCCGTTTTAACAGTAGAATAATACAATTACGTCAGAAGCGATCCGAACAACGTAACAGATTTAGGCACAAACGTTAACGTTCAACTAATTGATCTGTTTCAAACAACGGGAAGACTAAAAGATTCCTCAGCGAAATAAGAAAGCCAAGATAAGCGAGCATTCTGTTACGAATGTCGACGCTTATATCAAAACGGAATAATTGGAACGTTTCTTCGAAGAAGTCGAGATACGGGAGGCGAAAGTTATCGCGTTAAAAGATAGAGAAACGGAGCATCCTCTGACCATTAGCGATTAAATAATCGAGTTACCGCTTTCGCGAAGATTCTACCGTCCATTCGAGTTACGAACGTCGGAGGACAAATTGTTCGCGGTGCACCGGCACCGGAGAAAAATGGATTGCGCTCGTTCCTGTTGGCAAACAAAGAAAGAGCCGTCGGTTATATGACTCGTATAAAAAGCAGATCGTAATTTTTTAATTGTCCGGCACGTTCGCGATTTACTCTTTTGTTCGTTACGTAACGAGGAGGAGTTGAACGACGAGAGCCGCGTGCAGCATGTTGCTCTCGTCCGTGTCTTCTGTCTTGTTACCTTGCTATTATTATACGCCAGGCGTTGTTCATTGCCATCGGTCGTCCGACAAAAAACGAACCATTCACGATAAGCAACGAACCCATACGAGTCGCTTCATTCTTTGCCAATTACGTATCGCCAGATTCTGCTCGGATAAGTGCTAGATTCTTAATACGATCTGTACTCTATCGGCCGTAAGTATCAGGACATCTACCCTTTACATATAACGCGAGAAACTAGCAAATTTTATTTTATTTAGTATCTTATATCGTACGAATGGTTGTACATTTATGGGAAATTTAAATGTGCAAATATGTACAGAACGCACGTAACATACGCGAGTGGAAGAATATCTACGATAAAGAATTCGTTAGGATATTTAGAAAGTCCGAGTAATAAATCTGAATATAAGAATGTGAATTTGTACAGAGATCCGCACGGTCCAATTATGATTATGATTATAAAGCGAATAAAACATGATGCGAGTAAACTAAAAGATTCATAATAAATCGACGAAACGATAAAAAGGACGAAAAGCGTTCAATTTGAGCCAAGTATCGGTAGATATTGTAGCAGCAGTATACGTTAACAGGGCAGGAAAAAGAAGGAAAAGAAAGAAAATAAAGAGAGAGAATATCGTACGGTCGTTCGATATACACGGTGATTATTTTTGCGGAGATATTAAAGAAGGACCAGGGCAAATTCCGTGCAACAATTTCCGGTAAAATCGACGAATTGCCGGTGGGCGGGCAACCAGTGCTCGGTCCCTAATGAGTACGTGACGGTAGCTAATTAGGTTAATTGAAGGCGTGAGGCACCGACATACTGTCGACGTTGTCTCTCGTATCTTCCTCGTAAACGATCATGGAACGCTCTCCGACCTGCTTCTCGCCGATTCTGATCTCTACAATCCTTTAATTATTTGTTTAATCAAGGGACCGGCCTCGTCCAGTGCCGCACGAAACGCAACTTGATCTACATTTGTGTATCATATCTGGATACGTAAGCGTTTCAAATATTAGATTCATACCAGGCCCGATAGCTCACGTTAGCAAACAAGCGTAATTGGGATATTAACGAGAAGAATTAAAAAAATTGTAACTACGATTTATCGTTGAATCGTACTTACTTCGTATTCACAAAGAATATATAGGCTGGGCGGGAAAAGAAGAATTCCATCGAATTCATTAGGTGACTTATAGTAGCGCCAAGTTAACACTGTAAGCACATGTTACACGTAGACCGTGTGGCGTCAATCTTTTAGAAGACTACTTGCTGCTATCTATGTATGGAGTGAAAGACAAAGTTTGTCAAAATCAGTGAATGGCACTTAACACGATTTCTAAGCTCTAGGTATTCTAGTTTCTATAGAATCCACGGCTACTATATAAAGCATCGTTAAATACTAAAACAAATGACGTCGATCGAGTGTCTGTTTTTTGATTTTAATATCAAAGCAGCCCGCTGTTTTTTCAGATTATTTTCCTTCTCGCTAGTTCCTCGCATATATTTTCCAATCATTACCTTTCACGATCTACGATCTTCGCAAATATATATATTATTACAACGTGTTACTATTTTTGAAATTTAGATCGTTTAGCAACCCCATTACGTTGCCGCTATTTATCGTTCGACTATCGATCGCTGAAGAAAACGGTCCAACACGATCCAAATATTTCCCGATAAAAAGTGGTATAACGTGAAAATGCGCGAGTCCCGGGCACGCGATGGGGTGTATTCCGCGAAACATCCATCTCGCGTGTAATTCAAAATCGTCGTTTCACGTTCCTACACGCGAGCCTGTCAGATTTCTTCCCCGTCACTGAAAATACCATTCCTTGCCTTCCTATGGCTTTTCTTCCATGTAATCCGCAATGCTACGACGAACTTTATCGGAACGCAAGGTCAACGAGGCGAATAAAGTTCCGTTTCGAACTTCGACGACCACGCGATTGTTCGACAAGATCTGTCGAATCAAAATCCCTTCATTGACGAGAAAATACTCTCCTAGTCGAGAAGAAACAGCATCGTTATCCAAGTTTCGATCCATTTCACATACCATTTATACAATCCTGGATATTTTGTTCAACTTGCGGTAAGAGTATACGAATTTCTATCGATGTGTTCAAATTAACAGCGAGTCTTCTATTCGTTCTTCGTGTTCGTTAAAGAGGATTCATGAGAAATTCGTGTGTCCTATTTATCTAATTACGTTACGTCATTCGAAAAAGTAGAACGAGCTAATTTTCACCATTAGCATCGATAATTCTGAAACCGATCTACCGTACCGTTACAGGTAGCCAAAATAATTTATATACACGTATATACAGGGTGGTTGGTAACCGGTGGTACAAGCGGAAAGGGGGTGATTCTACGCGAAAAAAGAAGTCGAAAATATAGAATAAAAATTTGTCGTTTGAGTCTTTGTTTTCGAGAAAATCGACTTTGAATTTTCGCTGGGTACGCGTGCGGTACGTTATAAAGGATCTCATTGTAGATCGTTGTCTCGATGGAAAAATTAAAAAAAAAATTAAAAAAAAATTTTTATTCTATATTTTCGACTTCTTTTTTCGCGTAGAATCACCCCCTTTCCGCTTGTACCACCAGTTATCAATCACCCTGTATACATTAAAAAAGAAGATGAAATATTATCCTACATATGTGAGAAAACAAGGAAGTAATAACGAAATAATAGCAAATGATTAGATTTGAAGTAAATCAGGGGATCCTACCGTAAACAACTACATAGCACTCAACTTTGACCGTTTTAACTTCAGCCTTCTCATACCAGTTTCAGAAAGTGCTGAATATTTTCGATATATCTTTCGACACATTCTCGGCGATTCGATGCTTCTTTGCCCTTTAGCTCGAGAAAACAGCCACAGGCATGTTTCAGACAGCTTTCGTAGGCGAAGGAACGTTCCGCTGGCAATCCACGATGTTCAAAACGGATTCGTCGGAATATTTAAACAGTCGAAACGCGGTAGACGCGGCGTTACGTAAACGGCGTTTAATCCAACGGAGATAAGCGGCGGAAACATCGGAATCGAAAGCTTTCTAGCCGCGTCAAACGCCTACGGAGCCAAGTTTTCCGAACGAAAAGGGCAGAAGTATGTCCAGATTTGCAATAGAAACGACTTGCGGTTACATCTAGCGAACGCCGCCTCCTCTTCCGCGTGTCGCACCAAGGAAAGTTGCTGGAACGAGATTTCTACGATCTCGAAAACTTGTTCGTTACAACCCTTGTTTACGACATATCGGAAATATATCCAACGAACGGTCGTCGTAACCGACTCGATAACGTTGACCTACTGCGGCTAAAAGATTCACGTTGCGACTAATCGCTTCTTTCGAACTGGGACAAAGTTTGTTTACTTCGAAACAGTACCCCGCTTTGATACCACGGATTTGCTGCATCTTTTATCAGAGACTTTTACATTTTTTTCCATTCATTAACATAAAAGTAAAAGATTTAAGCCGAAGATATTATACAACGGAATAAAGCTCTACTTGAAATAGCAGCAATATCGTGGTATATCACGAACGATAAACTTTATAGATCTTCTAAAATATGTCTATACATGTCTATACGAATTAACTTGAACAAAGTTTCCGTATTTCAGTCTTCGATAATTTTTTGCGGTCTTAACATCTCCACGACTTCTTACGGTATCTTTTGCGTTAACGAACCATTTCCTTACGATTTCCTTAAGATGTCGATTTCGTATTTCGCGTACGTCGAAGCTTCTAACGTGACACGTTTAACGTGATCGTCGTATTCGCAAATGCCAAACGAATCGAATTACCACCAAATTGAATTCGCAGTACCCAGGCGACGACCGTTTGATGGCAAAGTTGGCTCATTAGCGTCGCGGTTCGTTTCAGTGTTCGAAAATACGCGCGTTACGGATCGCGAAAAAATGAGAGGATGAAAAAAGGAAAAAGAATGAAACGAGACAGAGATAAGGACTGGCAACTTCTCGCAACTCGACACCTGTACAAGGCGGTAGTATTCTCTGGGTTATTGCGGCAGCTTTCAAGGCGGCGAAGGAGACATTTCCACCTGCTCGCTTCTGTAAACACGTCCGTGTATGCCAGGAAAAAGAAGAAAAGCAACGAGCAACCTCTTATCTGCTGCGCGGAAATAAAATGCACCCAGACAGTTGTCAGAAAGAATGCTGTTCGCCCTAGGACCGTGACGCAACCAAGCTTTTCCGACATCCTACAATCGAGTTCAAACGTCTAGTTGCGGAAAGGGCGGACCATTTTTTACTTGATTAAATTTCAGCCAGCGAAGAATAGAAAAACACGACCGAAGTTCTTGTTCGTAATCTGGTAAGCACGGTAATTTGCCATCACCGGACCCATCGGTTTTTGAAACTGATTTCATCAACCGACTTCGACCAGATTGATAGAACTGGAACAATCCTCTGCAAGTCTTAAATTACGAATTACCAATACATTCTGTGTTACGTCGGGCGACACTCTATCTAGACCAGGCCATACACAGAGGACCAGACGGGAACTAGATATCCGCTCATCCTTACTGCGTACCCTCAATCGTCTTAAGGACCCATCATAAATACCAGTAATTTGCTAGCTAAGATCCTTCAGATCGAACAAATATCTTTGTTTCTAAATCATTTTCTAAAGATTATTGTCTATTGCGGCTTGACACGGGAAAGTCAGTTTTTCTCGCGTACGATGCTTCTCACTAGCAACTTTCTATCGAGGGCGGCTAAGACCCTTCCTGGCCCATCAACCTTCGTTGGACGCAACATCCTCCAAGTACCTTACTTATTCTACAACGTTAGAATAGTCAACAAGTCATTAACGGGTTACTCTCCTTAAATCAATCATTTACTTAACGTATGAATACTCAACAGTGTACCACATAAGAGTTGGAAATAAACTTTATAACCCTGTTAATCGCAGGGTTATACTATCTTAACCACCCCTATTATCTTAACGGAAATCAGGGGATCGATCAACTCGTGGTGTCGATTATTATAATCGTAACGGGAATTTACGACTCCCGTTGATGTGTTTCCTCGCGATTGCGTCTGCCCGCGATTGGTTGAAAATACATTCTGCATAATTAGCAATGCATCCGCTCCTACGATACACTGTCCTTTGACGCGTCAACCTATCGCTATTCTTTTATCTTACGACGAAGTCGCGACACTGGCGCCGTGTTCAGCATCGACTATTAAAGCGTAATTTACTTATTTACCTATTCTCTTCCTTTGGAAATATTCAAAGTTGCCGAATGTTACTCGAATTCAATGACTTCTTCCACTTTCTTACATTATTCTAGCTCAAATTCTTACGTTTTATTCGAGTTCCTTTGGAAGGATTTTATTCGTGTTACGTTGGAAACTGGTGGATCGTCGTAACGTTAAGCGACGCCAGAGAAAATCGTAAAAGGCGCGGCACGAAATCTAGAAACCCACGACCTTCGGTCGCAAGGAGCGTTCCATTAATTTGCCAAGCCGGTGAAGCGACACGAAGGTGCGCGCAGTTCCTTCCTCTATCGCGAGTCGGTCGGACTACGAGCGATTTAACGGAGAACGAGTGGCGTATAATCGGCGGTGTGGCGGCTCCGAGCAAGGTCTCCATCTAGCTGGAACAGCTCGTGCGCCCTTCGTCCGGTTGTCGTCGTTTCGCGTTCGTGCACAGCCGAGTGCATTACTGCGGGACATATCGGTGAAAAAGCGAGACTCCATTCCCTCTTTACCATTTACCCTTTCGTTCTCTTCGTCCCTCCGCTCGAAACCATCTCGTTCCCTCGCGGCGCGTTGCGACCATTGCTCGCTCTAAATCACAACTTTTCGCCGTGCGAGCCAGGCTACATGGAAATGCAAATGCACGCCGTTAATCTCGGCAATAAATACGCGCCTGCTGCTTAAGTTCGCGTACGATGTCGCGACATAGTCTCGCCACAGGCGTGCACGCGTCTCCTTTTGCTCTGCCTCTTCGTCCTCGCCATTGCGTCCTTTTCCCTTTTTTTTTTTTTTATTCTTTCGCTTCCACTGTCCGGCTTACATCGTGTCTTTATTTCCGATCGCGAAACGCTCTTCCCACTTCCGATATAACGCAGAGTACGTTGAAACGGCTGACTGGCAGTGAAAAAGTCAGCAAATACTGATATCCCGTTAACGCGACGTTTTATTTCTAACATTCTGAGTGATTTATATTTATTGGATTTATCGAATTCTATTAAATATCAATAAACATCGTAACGAAAGATCTCCGAGGATTTGAAAACTTAAAGAGAGACACAAAATTATGTAATAAAAGATGGTCAAAATTACGACTTTTCCCCGATCGCGTAACTATTCCGAGAGATCGTGCGTCGCCGAAACCGCACACGATAAACCGATAAAGAGCGTTCGCGACTTTACGATCTTTTCTCGAACTTCGATTTACGATATCCAAGTCAGTACGTTCCCTCGACGCTCGTCCCCTTTTCTTTTTCGCCGAGATCGTCCTGAATTCTACTATCGAACTAAACTTCGTCGTACTCGTTGCGTCGAGCACTCCGACGTTGCACACTGATTGTCAAAAGTAGCATCGTGTCTATGTACGTTGAAGCTCACAAGCAGCTTACAAGCAGAAGATAAACAGGCTCGTCGGGCACAGGCGCTTTGATGTAAGGTCGGTGCGAGTGATATAGGTAGACTGTAAAATAAGGCGCGAAGTAGTGACATCGACCGATCTAGCCGCAACTAGGGTAGCGAATGTGACTTTGGCGAAGAGAATGTAGAAAAATCACAAAGTAAAAGGCAGGCTTGAAAATATACGAGTTGTGAACGACGGAACGAAAATTTTAGATTTTTAATGAAAGACAAGGAGATCGAGTTTCCTCGGCAGCGTAAAATGTCGCTTGTTTTACACGTAACTGCAGATTCGTTTCTACCGATATAGTAATTGCAACATGTGGAATAGGAAACGATGCAGTAGGATTGGTTCACTGTAATTTCAGTGAAAGGATACAAACAGGAAGTTTAAGTTTCGATTGTTAAAAATTACATCAGCAGATTACGATTTAAGACCAGCTAATATCAGACTTGTATTTTTATATTGGACGAATCAATGTAATCGAAATATACAGTTCACCCTTCGACCACTCCAATCTTGACAAATTTTGAATCGGCTGCGTACTTATCCCAAATCGTATTAATGTCTCGAAAAGGATACAGAGTAGGATGTCACCCTCGCTGCAACAGCTACTACAAAATTCGCTGGCGGAATGTCGGAAAAACTATGTTTTTCCGCCAGCAGTTCGTATTGCGAATCGCGTTACGCATGCACGACCTTTCTGCGTTTCGTTGTTGCACGCTATGAGTGCATCTAAAATGATATAATTATAGAAATACGACAATAATAATGAAATAAAAGTAAGACTGTCAATCGGCGTTAGATCGTTAGAATGAAATTTTCAGGGACTTAAACGTTATATGTGCGTTGTATGTTTGATTATACGGGTCGTTTTACCACGTTCTTCGAGGCTTTGTTTCACTGTCGAGACAAATGCAAGCTTTCGTGAATCGGTTCCGGTAGCGAAATAAGAGGCGCAGTCACGTTCGTGGTCGCGAGTGCGCGATCTGGCTGACGAGTTACGTGACGCTAGACTTTCAGATTCGCGAGGAGGAACACGAAGGCCGATCGAACCGATAGAAAGCTAGAAACTTCTCCTTACCGTGTATCTTCCCGTTTTTTCCCTCTCTCGCCTTCTAACGTTGCCTTTCTAGAGTTCTTGCGCGCACCTTTTAACGATCCCGTTTTATATCGCGCGAAAACAAGGTCGCAGCGACGTACGCGGGCTGAAAGTTTACTTGGAGTTTCTTCTTCGATTAATCTATGAATTATCCGTGTACTTGGCGTCGTGCAAACGACGATTAAGGTTATGATTACACGGAGGACGCGTGCTTCTGACGGCCTAACGCGTCGCGATGATCAAGTACACGGATCCTTGTGAAACAGGATCCTAAACAGGATTAACGAAAACTCCTTCAGCCAAGATACAGCGAGAACAAATGCCTCCACGTGCGGTGTCTTGTATAAACGTCTTGTACAACACCTCGAAGAATTAGACTAAAAAGAAAAAGCAAAATGTACAGGTTTAAATATAACTCTTATCTACGAAAGAATCCTGGTCCGATTAGGACTATCAGCAAAATTGAATGGATGGTAAACGTGTAAGGTATTCTATATCTTCTTAGCAAGAACCTAAATTGCAAACTGTGCAATAGGAGCGAAATGGATACACTGGAACGTATCGTAGTCGAGTGTCCTCGATACAGGCAACGTAGATCAGCATCCTTAAAAAGTATGAATATTATAAGTAGGCTTTCTCTTCGAGAAGAAAAGCTATTAAAAGATATATATATGTAGTATCGGGGAGAAGGGCCTAAGAAACGTCGAGTCAACTATAGACAATGTCGCGAGAGCCGAGGCGCTGTCGGCTTCATCAATGCGTTATCGGGTCTTTCAAATAAATAGCTTCGCCGAAAAGGCCTGCGTGACCCTGGCTACGAGCGTCCGCGGAACACGTGTGCGGTGGGCCTAGCAAAAGACAAAAGAATGCTACAACGGCCAGAGAGTCAGTTGAAAAGCAGAGTGCGCGTTGAGCGGACACAGAGTGTGCATCGACGTGCGACGATATTATAATCGGTCCTTTTGTTCTTGAATATCGCTGATTTAAACTACACTAAACTCTATTTATATTCCTCTTGTATTTGAATATCACTTCTTAAAATACATTAAACTTTGAACCTACCATCATTACTTGTCCTTACTCTAAGAATCCATCAGTTACTACATATATATGTCGGAGATAAAAGGACACCGGAGCCTTCCTTTTGGAACTTTCATAATTAAACAATTGCCGCCATTCTACTCAATTGTATTTATTTGAGATTTGTGACAATGAGCTTGGGCTCAAGGCGACAATCAGTCGCCGAACGTAGCCGTGGTCACGGGACGAACGCTTTGTCTACCGAAGGTATGGAGTAATAATATAACCCTCATTAAAAAAAATATTTGTAGAGATACTCTACAGTATACGTTCCAACGGTTCCTTCGGGCAAAACGATTGCCAGATGTCGATGCACCTACACAGCACAAGTTCAGCTAGCCTGAGGATCCGCTGTAAATCTTAGGATTTTGTTAATTAAGCTTCTTCAAACGGACAAGCAGTCTCAACTACGGGAAGATCGGAGGAATCTATTTTTCTCACGAACAACGCTTCCGCTAGCAGCTTTCCCTCAAGGGCGGCTAGCATCCTTTTCTAGCCACCAACATGGAAATTGACCAATTAACAGCAACGTCAATTTTCCTCACTTTCTGAACGAAGGCTATCCCCGACTAATCCGATGATCTCGTGTCCTTAGACAAACCCATCATAGTTTTCCTCTGGAGCATCATCGCGACGGAAAGTCATCCTCTCTCGTGAGGTTGTATTAGCGAGTGACTTGTCGTCTTTACGCTCGGTGGATATTCCACGTTTTAACAAAGAGTTAGTTTAGTAATACTTTCACCGTAGCCAAGCAAGTCGGTTACGATTTGGGCTTTGGAAGAAAAGCGCATTCTGTTACCCCGTTGACCGCGGATTCGTTGTTGGACCTAGGATCATCGTCATTAGCTTCTCGAGTGTCTGATTACCGCGGTTACTTGTCAAATTCTGTAATAGTCGTATTTGCACTAGTCAATGTCTTCTCCATTGCATAGCAACAATGTGTAGTCTAAACGAGGATTCGTTTCACGCCCCTAACCCTAACCATAATGTGAACCCGACATATAAATCACGCATGAGATTAAAATCCTTCTACTTAGGAGAATAAATAGGGAAACGAGTCGGGCACTATAATAGGAACAAACCGAGGTAAACTAATCTGTCGAACTAGCTAACAGCAAGAGACCACGACTTTAACGAAACAGTTAATTCATTGCAGAAATTTAGAACAAGATTCATATCTTCGCGCATGTGCACACTTACACGTATATACACCAAGATTGTACCGAACGTAAACAAGTTACAAATACATACTACTACTACTACTACTACTACTACTACTACTACTACTACTATATAGATTCTTATGAGAGTGGTCGCGTTGCATGCATTTCGACTTAAACGTATAACCACTGTAGTAATCGCAACTTAACAGGATTAACAGAAAGAACCAAGGAGTTTATTCTTGACGTAGTACGAAGACTCGACTCCTTAAAATGAATGTAAAGGGAGTTAGAAAATTTGGTCGGGAGAGCAAGGTGCGTCGCATAAGGCTCGTAAAGCGGTTATTAGAGAAGTTTAAAAGTCGCGGAACACCTGTTGAGCAGCGAAGAGAGGTTCAGAGACGAGAGACGTACGAAAGGTCATCCACATGCTGTGCAAGAAATCGCATCGATGATTGCCGATCGATATCACAGAAAACACTTCAAACGATACTCTCGTTTCTAAGACACCATCGCAACTTCCCATTTTCTTCGATTTATGGAATTGGGACGAATTTGGCTATCGAACGGCACGTTCGTAGAACCTTTCTATCGTTTTTCCTGCATCGACTCGATTTGTCCGATCTTTGATGTACCAAAGGGTTGGAAATAAAAGCGGAGAAAAGACGTGAATAGAAATTCAGGTGGGGCTCGAGCGAAATGGAAGAAGCGGCTGCCGATGTTTACGAGCCATGGGAGAAGCTGGACGAGCTTTTTGGCATCGTAACGATCGTATGGGATTTCTCTGTAGACCCTTTAGGCAGCTGCTACCGCTTCGGTATTCATCTTTCGGGGATGAAATCGGAACACCCTGAGGATCCGTTCAAGAAGCGGCCAAATGTTTCCTCTTGACTTGCGTGGGCCAGCAAGAAAAAGGAGGGCGACGCCATATGGCGCCTAAATGTGGTATCGAAGCGCTAATACTCTAACGAACCATAATGCTAAATCTGGAAGACTGGAGGTAAGTGAGTGACGATATAATCCTCGGCACGAGCTGACTGAATCGTGACTGGGTAAATATCGTATCGGTTTCAAAGAGATGCTATCGATACCAGGCGTTGTAATTAGAAACTTGAAATGGATTTTACAAGCTACTATGTCGTACGTACATTTCGTAGATGTAAAATTTATCAGATTATATTAAATTGTTCGACAAACGAAAGGGAGTCAGATCGAATCATTCGATAAACTAACGTGTAATCTGTCACGCGACGCGTGACACGCTGTATAAATTGTCTGAAATATGTATACCTGTTCGTTTCTATCTTTCCAATTATATTTATTTCTATAAATCATACACGATGGACAAAGGCTATGGAAATGTATTGGATGTGATAACATTTTGCGGTAATACACCGCTGGAAACGATCGTTACGAAGAATTTTATCGCATCCACCAAACAAACAAAAGCGTCATTTTATAGGCTTGATAAATAAACATGTTATGTGTATGACGCTATAACGAAAGCTATAATTTTTTACGTAAGCGATCAAAATCCAAGTGTAAAAGTAAGTTAATTAGAGTTCATAAAACCAAAGTTAAAAACAAATATGGAAATGGAAATCCTAGTAGCCGATAATATTTACAGAGCGAGAGTAACACAAGGAACGATCTTCCATCTGTTTTGATCAGTATATTTACATTACGATCGTCGATCTTTGTTCCCATTCCTTGTATAAAACACATTACCATAAAAATCTACGTCTAAAGTCTAAACGATAGAAATCTTTATCTTTGTTTTCGTACTGCGAAATAAAAGTAGCGAAATCAACTAGTCTATCCTTAGATCCTGCGACCAGAAACGCTTTCGCGGGGACTTTCTCTTGGCGCAAATAAGTAGGTATCATAGTCGATGACACAAGGAAGGCAAAGAAGAAAAATAAGACTGAAGACTTACCCTGACAGGAGCACGGAAGAGCGGGGCGGTGACAGCGTGTGGATTAGAATGATGGTGAGCGTGGTTGTGGTGGCCATGGTGATGGTGTCTGGTGTCAGGACCACCTCCTGCAGCCGCTTGTTCGGCCTGGACCGACATCGCCGCGCGGGCTTGTCGTTCCCGCTCCCGAAGCCGGTCCCGGTCCACGCTGCAAGTAAAATATTCCTTTCGATTAGTTCTCCGTTGACTTTTCAGGATAATCGACGGATTATCGTTTTCGATTCGACTTTACTGTCGCTTACGAATCATCCATCGACATCGCTGATATGTTATTTCCAATTGATACGTGCGCTGATTGTAGGGTTATTTGCACAATGTTGAGGTACTTTAATGTATTCATTGGAATATCTAACGATATTCGATATAAATCGAACGCTTCCGAGTATTTTTATTTTCCAATTTTTTTACTATAAACGTTACTTGTCAAATATAACGTAAAATATTACACAGAGTAAAGCTCAGATTAGTTAGAATTCTCCATTAAATGTAACGACTAATAAATTATACCTATGGTTAACAATGTATATCCGCGTCAATGTACAGTACCACGGGTTTACGGGATATTTAACTCATCCAAAACAGACACGAATATGTGTTGTAATTATACATAATGTAAATGATATTGACACATATTTATTTGATAATTGCATATGTTATAAGAAAAGTGAAAAATTATGCTGTTCCGAAAACTGTATAACAAACTGATTTTAAAGCTCGCGTTTGAAGATGATTTACGACCGGGCGCGTGCGTATTCACAGGTTGTTTTTATACCAACGAAAAGACAGATCGAGTGTATTTAACTAGAAAATGAGAAGATCGATACAGGAGACACAAATGGACTTCTTCAGCGAACTAATGCAGATACAAGACGCGCTAGAACTGGCGTGGGTCGCGTTGCGTGTCGATGTTCGATATCCGTGACATTGGCTGAGCAAACGTTCTATTTTAAGTGCGTCTTTTTAAAGAAAATTCTATCGCGCTTCTTGCCACTGTCGACCGCAGAATATTATCGGCGGAGCGATCGATCGATTCGTCGCGCGAGTGATCATCGCGGCGAGAATCGTCCGACCTTCGACCGGAAATCGGCAGAGAGCCGGTGTTTCATCGCACGTGTGACACGCTGTCGAGAGTAACTCCCACGTTTTAAAAGAATACCGACAACGATGAAAGAAACTAGGCAAACAGAGACAGGAGAGATTCGTGACGAGCCATAGAGGGAGCAGCTGCAGCTGGCGCAAACACCTGTTTAGTCGCGTTTCCGGCGACGACGACGTCGGCAATTGCGTACGAACGAACCAGGCTTCAACATGGCTCGCGAATTATCGATTCTGTCAGGATCGCCACCAACTGCCAACCGATGGAAAGCTCTTTCCTGTTGCTTCTTATCTTCCACCGCGAAATCGAATTACGCGTTACATTAAAGAAACCCATCGTTGAGAATCGACGATCTAACAATGAAAACTGGGTCAACGAATCGCTTTTCAATCCCGATTCGATCCACCGGCCAACCAACTAACGTATTTCCATACGATGGAAACCGGCACGCTCGCAAAGAATTACTAATTTCCGTCCAGCGGATATCGATCCGCGCCGCTAATCCTCGTCGCCGCGTTCATTAACGAACACGGTGCGGCTCGTCGGTGCGGTGATTGTTGTCGATTTTTTGCGGCCACCGGAAATATCGAGGGGACGGGACAAAACGTTGCAGGAAGATCGCTTCGGGTCGATAGCGCGAGATCGGTGCAAAATTCGCAGGACCTGGGACGAGTCGCGACGTCGAATTCACGGTTCAGGATTCAGTCAATGGAGTCTGGGGCCATTGGCCGACGAGTCGGCGACGGGACAGATATTACCGGCGGCGTAGCATCTCGCCTCGTTCCTCCACGCGCCTGTATCTCTCTCCCATTACGAGTCCAGATACGACTGATTCCCTGGTTACTAAAATTCATTCCCTTCCTTTTCCCCTCTGCCGATATCTTTGCCAGGCTGAGGACGCGTTGCTCTCGCGATTGCTAAAATTCTCTGATAAAACGACCATACACGCCGCTATAACCGACCACCAAAATCCGATACGAATATCCGTGCGCGTATCGCACGCGTATTGCTGTAGCGTTTAACATATACAGAAGACGATAGAAATGTGAGACATAGCGACGAAGTAGAGTCATCGGAATCGGTTGAAAGTCAACATCTTCAAATTCAATGTTGAACTTTGCACAGAGTAATCAGGCTTATTGTATATTAATGTATGCTGTACGTATACGAGGCATCATTAATCTTCGATATGAGAAGGAATGCGAAAATATTCTGTGCTTCGTGTTCAGCAAGAAGACATATATTGTTAGCAATCAAGAGTCTTGTTGCTACTATCGGGAACTGTGTATTTGAACAGGACGATTATTATGGAACAACGTATCGGCATCTGATTTGTTGCAAAATCACGAAATCATTCAAGGTAAATTTCACTTCGATTTACACGTGCAAAATCTTCCAATCGTTGCTGAAATAAAAAATTTCGATTAAACGATCGAGCAGCGATAAACGATAACAGCTGCTGCGAAAGGATATTATAATCTTCATGATACTCAATTTCCGACCATTCAAGATATCAGTATAAATCAAAGTCGAAAAAATAAGTCAGGACAGAGATCCAGGTTAATTAATGAAAACTGAGTTTCTCTTTTCCGTCGTAATTTAGTACCCTGTTCTACGAACCTTCTGTATCAGTACGCGTATAATTTTACTTATTCGTTTCTTGGAAACTGTAACCTAACGGTGTAAGGAAATAATAATAATAATAATAATAAATTTCCTAATCGTAGTTGTAATCTTTCTAACGATTCTACCTTATCTCGCGTTTCTATCTTCTCCTTTGCCAATATAGCTTTGGCCGAAAGGTTTCGTATCTGTATGAAACGTTCAAAGGTGTAGCGATTTTCAAGTGTCGAGAACCGTTAGTACAGTTTCGACGAGCATTCGCTCATCTTGCGCGCTATAGTTTGCGTTCAAGTAAAATTGGGGCAGTTCCGCCAGGCTGCAAGTGTTCAAACCCTCGACGATCTCTTCTTTTTCACGCCCACGCATCCGGCAACCATTTACACGACTCTATCGTTAAGAGATTTTTGAAGACGATTGCAACGAGAAGCACGGGAAGCCAGCCATTTTATCGAGTGTTCGACAGGTCACAAAGCCGACAATGTTCATCGTGCAAACGAAGCCTGCGCGCTTTCATGATTAACGCCTGGGTAAATGGAAATGGGATACGCCGCCCTCCAGGATTCATGTTCGCTCGGCTAAATTTCCGCCGGTCGGACAATTTTCCAAATTTTCCATCGGCAATTCGGCACGATCGTTCTCGTCGACCGGGGACGTCCATCGACGTCATCGAGTGTCACGACAAATCATTTCGGTCCCGCCAGATTGATCGCCGACTCGATGGTGTCCGACCGTTTTACGAATTAAATAACGTTGCGTGCAGGAAAGAAAATAACGACCTAATGAGTTAACGACTGAAAGAAAACGACTCTGATCAATATCGAATCGTACTGGGTTAAGTGCATACACTCTGTCCGCATCTTTATTCATATGTAATGACTGCAAAATGTATTTACATATCGCAGCGTATTTGTTATAACGTTTACATGAATAATTAATCAGATCCAATTATATTAAATCTCGTATCATTAGATGGTATAGTATCTTCGCACGACTATAAAAATTCAATGCTGTGTAAATGAACTGCCACCTGTAATACAATTATATTACCGTAATTCTACGTGAATTTTTCCTTTTTCCAAACGAACCGCTTTAGACGGATAAAAAATTCAGAAAAGAAGAAATCGAAAGATGCGAGGTCGATACGATACGATCGTGAATTTTTTAAAAATGGAGCAGCAACATCCTTTTTCCAACGGCACGATCAAATATCTGCCAACGAGTTTTCCAAACGAATCACTTAGCGGCGGATCGATCCGTCCCGGGGCGGAATATCACCTCCGGAGATAATTAACTCGCGTTAATCGCGGTCCGCTAGAAATGGTAACGAAGAAGAGACGATTTAAGAGAGCTCTCGCATTTTCTGCGATTCGCGATGAACAAACGGGAAGAAGGAAGTCGGTTAATCGACAGAGAGTAAAGTCAATAAATCCAATCTTTTTTTTTCTCGATCGTTCCGCTATCTCCGTCGCGTATCGTAATTACTCGTGGACCGATCGAAGCAATTAATCGATTCGTTGTTGATACATTTCATCGACGATAATTATATTCTCCAAGTAAAAATAGCCTTACTTCAAACACGTAACAGATGTCTGATATCTAACAGGAAATATTGTTAGAAATATTCATTGGATCTCGATTGTTGGTTCCTGTTAAGCAAAAATCGATAGTGGAGCCTCGCAGAAGCCAAATCGATCAACTTCACTTTTTATTAATTTCCTAGTTTCATTACTTTTCTCGTTGATTTCGCAAGTATTCGCTTGATGTTCGATTCTCAGGGAATAAAATGATAAGTTCGACCGTAAGTTCGTTTATCGCGAGAAGATGACGGTAAATAACGGTAAATACTAAGATAAACTTAGAAGACAACGATCGTAGAACATCGTCATTTGTCCGTACGTTTCAATTTGCCAAGTTGAGCGACGTCGGTTTCTGAATGGCTTAGTTGTCTCATAAAGATGTAAATAAATTTCTAACGAATCTTTTAAAAATTCTTCAAACCATTAACTCTTTATCGATGGATTTGCAAAACGCAATCACGAAAATGGGAAATCGGTCGAGAATATTTATCGAAAAGCACAGGGTCAGAAATCGACCCACAGAGAACGCAATCGGATATCGAATGGCCGCGCAAGTGTGTATTTTTAATTAAAAAATCGTACATTCACGTCGGTAACGATGACGAATATGAACTGTAAATGGAAAACGTTTCCCAGTTCGTTTCGCGAGAGAGCGCGGCTGGGATGTCTCTCTTTCTCTCTCTCTCTCTCTCTCTCTCTCCCATCTCTCACTTCCTCTCTCGTTAATCAACTGGAAATTCCAACGGCCAGTCCCGGAATAAACATTTCGTGGCGTATATTTGCGAGTCTGCACGATAACGAGGCGTCATCCGATTTCCCGCGTTCCGCAAGGCACGAACACGGAGACCGTCGCGTCAGGTAGCGATCGATCTACGTCAGCGCAGCGGTACTCGAGCAACCGGTGACGTGCTAACATGCACCATCGTACATAGTGCTCTATTCTCGCGCAAATATCTCGGAAACCGAGCACGTCGATGTTTAAATTCGTACCTGCGCGTCTACGTTCCGCGTTATTTCGGATATCAACGTCTTATAAATTGTATTAAGCGTACGATATCTTCCCTATTGATTCACCAAAATTGGCTGAATGAACTGGTTTTCGATTACCTGACCGCGTTGCTGCAGCGATCGTTCTATCGGTTTGCTAAAGGTTTCGTAGCCTAAATGATACTCTAGGAAACACGTTCGAAGCTTCCTAAGTTTCGATGATTTAAAATTCTTAAAAAGCTATCTCTCATAAGAAACTCGTTAACCTTTCGCCCGTAATATCGAGTCACATTTCTGCTACTATATGTTACAGTTTCAATTCAACAAGGATTTTCTCACTTGTCGATAACCGAGAAATCATTCAAGACAGAAAGGGTTGACTCGCAAAGACCGTGGAGAGAAATTATCGCTATCGCGAATGGAACATCGCGTCGATACGCTTGTCCTCGTTTTTGAAATTAATGAAGAGTCGAACAAACGCGATTAAACGTTTCATTATTATCCGATATTGAACGGAGAGTAAAAAAGTTGGTCTTTGACGCAGTGTTTAATTAGCCCTCTCGGTAACGTCGGTTACACCTACGTGACGCACTTCGGTTGCTTTCTACAGCCCGAGCGTCACACATACGTGACGCATTCTAAAACCTACTCGGATCGTCTACTTTAACTTTTCTATTACTATATGTGCAAAAATATATGGTATCGTATTACGTAACGCGTTGAGAATTTGAAACTCGGCCTGACAACGGCGACGTCTTCCTTAGACCGTGATAGCGAAAGGGTTAACATGTACTTGCGACGACATCCCAACGAAAAGGTTACCGTTAAAACAACATTCGCGCGAGGTGAAATCTCATCCGTGGCAACTTCCTAAGAACAGAAAGCATCTGCACGTGACGATGTAGAACTTTCTGGTGGATACGGGCGGCGAGATTTCATCGCTTGGTTCCACCTTCTTTTTTGGCGCGAAACGTAACGCTGCCCACCGCTACTCTGTTGGGTGGTGAACGCACGTCGTGCTCTTTAGAAGTCCGTCGGTGTACGCGCGCGCCCGCAACGCGAAGTGCAAACTAGCACGCGAAAGAGTAACGCACACGCGCTCGCGCTCGCGTTCGCGTTCGTCCGGTTGCGCGTGCACGCACACACCGAGTCGGCTACCGCCGTTGCACGCACGTGGCCGTACGTGTGGCGAATTAGATTCGAGCTTAGTTAGCTACACCGGCGATAAACGACCGAGACAGCGAAAGTATCCGCACCGGGGATAGGATGGGAACGACGAACAACCAGCGACGAAGAGCGTACGCTCGCGAGGGAAATAGATGCACGAGAGTACCGAGAGGATCGACAAGAGATAAAGACCGATGAACGCGTATAAGAGCGAGACGAATCGAAAGCGCGAACCGCAGAGGAGTGGCAAGGGGAATCCCTGAGTTGTCGCGTTTATTTTGAGCCGACGAAGGCTAAATGCCGGATTGCGCGGCCGCAAATTCCCAACGATTCGACTGCTTTTTCTCTCTCTCTCTCTCTCTCACTCTCTTTCTCCCTCTCTCTTGTCCTCCGTCTTCTCTTTTTTCCGTGTATCTCGTAATCACCCTCGCTACCTTCATTTTTTCTTCGCACGAAGCCACGCGACGTTAATTACTAATTTTGCCAGCTTAACCATAGCCGAATACGCGACAGAAATCGATTCGCAAACATCGACCGGGAAAATTCCACTTCCGTACAAGGAAATATACCTCGAATCAGCGGCAGAAATCAATCCGCGATCAACTCCGTCGTGTTTACGATTTCGTCTGGAAAGATTGAATCGTTCGAGACAAATGATGAAAACTTGTTGTACCGGCTGGCAAAAGTATTTGAATATGCATGTAACGAACGACGTGTGTTCGTCGTAGGAATCTTTCAGCTACGTATATATCATAGGTGTTGGTTGTTTACGAAGTTATTTATCGCAATAGGTAAATTAATAGAAAATTAATGTACAACGTAGCGTCTTGAGCATATTGAACAGGCGTCGAAGCCGATTCCAAAATAGCAGGGCTTGTTAACATAACGAACGAACGACTGTTTAAATACATTTATAATCTCTGCGAAATATGTACTTCTACTGAATATCTCGCAATTTTTATGTACATTTCCAGACTTTACAGTCGCAATGGTCCAGTCTCGTAACGGTGCTAATGAAATTTCAAAATGTTTAGCGCACGATATATTGGTAAATGTTGTTCGAATATTTTCGCGAACCTGTGTATATTTGTCGCCGAATTGAAAACACGTCTGACAATAAAATGAGGGGACGTCGTGAAGAGACGTTTTTCGTCTTTCCTCGACTGTCACGCCGTCGCAAAATCATTTCTTCCCGTTGAATTGCAATCGGCAAACCCAATGACTCGGTTCCATTGACACTGACACACTGACATCGTTTCACGGTACGACAACCTTCGAAAGCCGCGTTTCGTTCTACGCTCGTGCGCTAATCTCCTTGAACGAATTGAACGGCGCCTCTTGAACCGCAACACGCCTTCTCAACGCCATGTACTCTCGGCCGCTATTCCGATCAATTTTCAAACATCTCGAACGCGTTATTTCTCGTTTCTCGTTTACCCGCTGCAAGCTCACACGCAAACGAATATAATACTTTCGACTATTGTTCCGCCAAACGTTCGCATATGCAAACACTCGGAGGAAACACCAGTTCCGCGAATCGCCTGGCTTGAATTATTAATTGCGCGATAGATAAGATCGATCGATCGCGGTTACGTCAATCTTCTAGAAAACATGCATCTTGCGAATGTCACATGGCGCCCGATCGAACATTAACGTCGAAACGCTCGCGAATTATATTACCTGGAATCTCGAGGATATCGACTAAACAACAACCTTTCGATTTATGGAATGGCAGTTGTATGTTAATAACGAGGCGCGATAAGACAGTCTGCGCATTCAAATTTAGATATCCACGCGTTCGCGCGTTCCAACATCGTCGGTTTGCTGGAAAACCGATGGAACAGATAGAGAAAAATATATTTTCCAGGAAATCGGTCTCGGATAGGAAGTTTAAAATACTCGAGCATTTAACGTCGCGTAAATTATTTTCTTGCACGATTTGGCTAATGTTTTACGGATTTTTAGCGCCTCTAATAAAATGTTCGCGTATATTCGTACCCTTTGCTATTAAATTCCCATGACTTTGTGACTGAACACTTTTATGGGAAAATTACGATGCTCCTAGTACGTATATATCCTAGTAAATGCACTACCGCTCATAACTATTCGAACGACTTGAAAAGTCGATGGATATTGCATGAATAATTGAAATTTAAGCCGCGTGTAGTTTCAAAACACTGTCCATTGTTCCAATAAAGTAGCTATCACGTGCGTTAACAATAACAAGAAACGCTTGCTTAGCTTTCATCGTTGAAACGAAATAAATCACAAGAGGCGCGTTGTTCGAATTCGCTTTTAGACCCAATTTTTAGACATTGTATAAAATTGAAGACCTTCTAAACGTGTCGTTATTCCAGCAAACCGACAATGATTACAGAATACAGTATATCGACTCAGCCATGAATAAATTTAAATACAGACGCAGTACTTACGCTGCTTTCTGAAAGAGTCATCCATTGTTTTACCCTTCGTTATTCAATCGCGAGACAAGTCTGGTATTGCGAAAATTCTGGCAAAACGGTGGTCGACGAGTAAAAAAAAGTTTGAAAATTAGTCCCGACGAGCGGACAGTCGGCCGATTAATAGCACGTAACTCGGTCAAAGTTCAAGAACGGTCGGGGCTCATCTTCGCCTCGAATTTTCTTTCGTTCCTGGCATTGAACAGAGCTGACGGTAATGTCAAGTCCAGGCGCTCGGAAAGCTGAAGTCGCCGGACAGAGAAGCTACGTCTTAACCATTGTCGATAACCATTACATAATGGTCGCTCAATAGCATCGTCCGTTAAACAAAGATACGAGAAAATATCCACTCTGTATCGTTGAGATAGAAATTGTCATTCTCGAGCGATAATAAAATAATAATTGACAGCAAAGAATGTCCATTGCAATTGGAAATATTTTAAATATAGTTATTTCGTGGAACGCCTGTATCGATCTCTCAAAAGAATGTTTAGCGTGCTCTTTTCTTCTTCGTTGTTTCGCAGTTTCATGGAATTTTTACCAACTTCGATGACAAAAAGAAACAAGCTCGTTACACGTGTACAGTACTTACGTTAAACGTCGATGTAAATAGCTTAATAATTAACGCAATTCTAAACGGTTAAGTAGGTACGATAAAAGATTACCAATCTTGGGTCGACCTTCAAAACGAACGATACATATATAAGCATTCGAAATGTAGATTATGGTTCTAGAGTGCCGATCGGATATAGCCGCGTTGGTTAACACGTGTGAACCTGATAATTTGTATACTATACTTTACGGTGTAGCTTAATCGATTAATACAAAAAATTAGGTGTCGGAGAGGTAACGGAACAACGAAAATATTTGATATTACGCGCTCACCATTCGTATTTCCCGGAATAAGAAATTACCATCTCGAAACGTCGATATTCCAATATTTTATCGTCGTTATCGTTGATTAAGTCTGCTATCAGAAATTATCGCGCCTCTAATCTCGTCGCGAAATATGTCGCTACATTCCGATTTCCTTCATGTGTTTTTTCGCTTCGCGATCATTTTGAACAGCCGAGGAGGAATCGGGCAACAAACGCTGCGGTCTTGAAAACCCAGTTTCTATGAAATTCTAGAACATTGCTATTCGATAACGACGTTCTACCGTAGCGTCGTATCAAAGTTTCTCTTTCTGTGTGTGTGATTTCGGGACACGAAATATTATCTATTCATTCGTCTGACAACTACGCCGAGTTGTCCTGAATGTACGAATCCAATATACATATCTACCGATAATACCTCTATCGTCGCATTGTGTACGCAATGGGCGTTGATAAAGAATATAATGGGGAAACCTTCGCAATATATTCGGTATTTATGCAACGATAGACGATTATTAACGGCTGATTAATCACCGTACAAATCATCGTCGCTGATCGTCGAAATACGAAGATACGCGGTAAGAATGAAAGCGCGAAGCATTACGAGGAGAAATACTTTTTTAACCAAACTGATGAAAGTGGCGTGACGAAAGAGCAACAGATACATTTTCTCTTTATCGCTGGCTGAAATGTAGCATTTGTTCGTTGTTCAATACACGTTTCTGACTTCCCGAGATCTTTCACCTTTTAAATTACGTGCCGATATTTTATACTACGAATGGAGGTTTTTGAATGAAACAAAAAAACTAAACAAAATGATAAACTTCAATCTCGGAATGGTAGATAGAGCCATTTATCTACGGAAAGTAGTGCTAATCGCTGATAAGAAATACTATTCGATCGATGAGAGAATCAAATAGATTTTTCTTGCACGAATTAAAAGAATATACGACAAGAAAGAAAAATATTTTAGAAAAATACAGTTTTATCTCTGCGAAAAATTGCCATCGAATACGAATAGGAAATTTTACGACTTTGTCTATTCGAATATTTTTAAACGAATATACAATATGTCAAAAAATATATTCGATCGTGATTTCTCGACATGTAGTTGTCGCGCAAGATAAGCTCTGCTATAGATAGTACGATAAACCGATTTCCAATGACATCTTTCCCCAAATATTGTAAGTTTTCAAGTACATTTCCGTCAATTCGTACCAAAAAGTTTATTCGATCTTTAAAGTTACTTTCGTGTATATACGCCTCGCAAAATTTTAAGCGTCTCGTACACCATTTTCTACGCATTGCGTTCTCTTTCGGTTCGTTAGCGCGCTCTTTACTCCGTCGCGTGATTATCAATTTGTAAACGATTGAAATCCAACACCGACCGAAATCTTTAACGTACCAAACGTTTATCAGCAATCGCATGGACGATCCCCGGTCCAGTGGACCGGCGATAATTTCGCGGAAATCGAGATCGCGGTCGAGACGCTTGATCCGCAAACAGAGCACGCGTGTACTCCACCACTGCGACGCAGAACGACCGATGTTTTCGACACGAGATGATGTTTCTCGGACCAGTGGACGGCCATTTTTAAAAGGAAACCAAGGCTCTTTGGTAGCAGCGTTCTCTGTCACTTACGTAATACCAAGTTAGCGCGCGCCGAGTCGAAAGAGCGAGGGAAGAGAAGCACGAGAGTGGAACGGTGGAATAGAACGAGAGACCATCCCGTTGAAGAAGGACGTCGAATCGTGACAAAGTTTCTCAACGATGAACCGTAAAATTTTGCCACTCTACTCCCCGCTACTTCTAGTCATTCCCTATAACCTGGCTTAGTTGGCGACGTCACCGATCAACGGCAAAAATGCAGGAATAGAGGAATCTACCGTGTAGTCCGATACAGATAAGGAAGTCACGATAGGGAAATCCATGACGCATATAACCGCTAGTGAAATAAAAAACGATAACGCCGATTCATCGTCACAGAGCCGAGGATTTATATTATTTCCGCACTTTATACACGCGTTCTGTACAGAAAACGTGGCAATTTTCTCTTCTTATTCTTCCTTCTCTTCGTCTTCTTCTCTGATTAAATTAAACGTAAATGAATCGAGCTTGGTAACGCGATCAGCCAGTTCGATCGTTCGAAGTATGCGAACCCGACGACGCGTCCTCGAGGCTACGAACGATCAATCGCGCACAACTTTGGAATCGAAGGTAGGATTCAACGAAACGGAGGTTTCGTACGGTGCGATACTTGGCGTTATTCCGGTAGCTTGGTAAGTAGGTCTTATAAGTAAGAGAGAACATGAATCATACCTTGGCACGGGCACGTTCTAAAACTGAAATGACGCGTTACCGTTGTTATCCTGCGTGGACCCAGGGTAAATACGTCGAATAAATACCGAAGACCGTTGCGTATCAACGTAAACAACGAGGCGACCCGACCAGCACGCGATGTCAGTAACGAAGAACTAAGAAGGTAACGTGCCGTTTGAATGCGAAAGAACAAAAATATGGCGGCACGTGGTATGATGAAATCGCGATATCTCCGCGTCCGAGCGCTCTTGAAACATGGCTGCCAACAAACGTTTTCACGCGCGACCGTCCGTCGATAATTTTCTGGAATCTACACGAATACTGGCACGAAGGATCGACTGCCTCGATGACCGTGCATGGTACGTTAACGACGTGCTCGTGCCTCTGGTATTTATATCGCGCGGAATCTAGTTTCGTCCGGTGTCGCCGGTCGAAAGTAAACAGACCACCACCTCCAACGTTCTCAACCAAATTTCCTGTTAATCCGGAGAGACGTTTCGAGTCCTGTTGATAACAGTTTGCCCGCTATTCAATCGATACACGCGTCTAACCCGTCTAAATTTTCCCCACGTGTGCCGCGCGCGCTTCTGTCACGAAATACAGCAGCTGGTCACGAAAGTCGTGTCATACTTTCTCCAAAAGTGCTATCGGAAAACTAGGATGTACGGTGAGGAGAAAAAACTTGGGATAACACGCGATCGAACGTCGCGTTCCATAGCGCGGATATCGTGACGGGTTAATCATTCGTTTTCTTTTTCTTTTCCGCTTCACCGTGAAAAACGTCCGTCCCACGCGCAATCTATCGCAGCACCGCGGCCACAGTAGGTACAATTTAATTTATCGTTCGCACGAGGGCAAACGGAACGAAACACGATCGCGTCGCATTTACCGGGGGATGTTTTATTTACTCACCGTGAGTTCAAGAAAGGACCAACTGCCGGCTAATCGCGGTATCCAAAAATAATCCTAACAAAATTGACTCGTCGCTAGAACTGCGATCACCGGAATCACTAGAAATACCGAGAATCGTGCGCGAGGAAACGGCTCGATAGCCCGCCAGTGACGACGAGATGCTTGCGCGAAAAAACACTCTCATTCTTTCGCCGAACGCTCAAACGATTCCTCGAGCAGAGCGTCGATCGGCATTTCCAGAAGCACGAGAGAGGAGCGGCTAATCCAGAAGCGCGCGCTCCCGCTCGTACAACACACTGTGCAACAACCCACCAAGATAAACGCACCAACACTCTCCTAGGTCAACACCTTTTTCCATTCGACCGACGTGAAGAGAAACCGAATCGCGAACGATGTCAATCGCGAGAACGAATCGAAGAGACGGAGAACAACGCGAGAACGCAGTGCACTGATTACGAAGACGAGTCCCCTTCGCGCGTTAACATTCTTTATTTACTTGCACTCGTCGGCCGGACACACGCGGTTCGATTTCTTCGAAATTCGAACAAGGGTCGCGACACTCGTAATTTGTTTACATGACGCGATTAGAGGTTAGACGGCAACGTGACGACGATGACGGCGATGACGAAGACGATTACGAAGACGACTACGACGAGACGACGACGACGACGGCGACGACTACGTCCGAGAGGTACACGACAATACACGAAACGGCGACGACGTAGCGCGAGTGTGCACGAGACGATCGTCGACGAGAAACTGGCACCTTCCGGTCGAGACGAGGAGAGGGAAAGCAGAAGGAGAGAGATAGCCAGAGATACACACGTACACCGTGACGTACGTGTGCGTGTGTGCGCGCGCGGTTGTACCGAGAGAGCGGGAACGAGAGAGAACGAGGAAGAGCGAGAGAGGAAGAAGGGAAATCGCGACACTAGCGACCATGGGGGCGATTCTCCTGCACACGCTCTTTTGCCGCAAAAGCTCGCGCACTACGAGCACGAGAGAAAAAAAAAAAGTACGCACAGATCTACTGTGTACGAACCTCCCCTCCCGTCTGCCTCCTCTGCACCCACGGCAAGCCGTCGTCATCTTCTCGCTCCAACGATTCTTTCTCTTTTTTTCGACCCGTTCTTCCTCGCTCTTCCTCTCCTGCGCGATCTATGTACGCGTGTGTGTCCGTGTGATCATCTATGTGTGTACGTTGCACGTATATGCACGTATATGCACGTCTATACCCGTTACGTGTTTAATACTCGGTGTGCGTGTACACGCGAGAGACGGAAAGAGAACGAGCCGAACAGAGACGAGGAAGGGTTGACGCGCGTGTGCGAGACAGAGAGGGAAACAGAGAAGCAAGGAGCGCAGAGCGAAACACTGGAGTGGGAGATTATCAAAATGGCCGCGCGCGCAACTTACTCCACCTCCTCTACTCCTCCGCCACCGCCGCCTATTCCTACGCTTCTATTCCTCCTCTTCGGTCGACCGACACGCCGCGCCGCCTCGCGCGGAAACCGCCAGGCGCTCCACCGCACGATATAATAGCAATGGATTACCGTGACACTCGCAACGCTACTGAAGCTTCTTACTGTTTGCGAACGTCGTTGACAATACGCACAAAGCGCTGGCGGGAACTTGGCGACGAACGCGTGCAACGATTTATTTCTTCGTTTCTCTTTTTTTTTTTTTAAAGCCCACCGAATGGAAACGAGATCGCGATACCCGTCGTTTGTACCGTCTTCTATCGTTTCTGATTCACTGCCGCGACGATTACGCGTCGAGTCGTCGTACGTCAAAAAGTTCTACCTCTAAAACGAGAGATCGTTACGCGGAGTTGATACGTTACAAGCGCGACTAGTACATCGTACACGCGTCACGTTTGACATTCTCAAAAAAAAAAAAAAATCCTACGCCCGGGCCTGCAAATCTTTTCAGTGGTATTAACTCGTGCGGATGCGATCATAATTTAAAGTTTACCTGCGACCGAGCAACGATTCACGAGACTGGTCAAGGTATGTACGTATCGCGTTTAAATCTCTTTGACATTCGAAACAGGCGTTCCCACACATTTGACTAATTTTCGAACAAAGGGCGTTACAACGGGCGACCCCGGCTACGGGGGTGAACTCGTGCCAAGCCGGTTTTCGGAGGAAATTGGCATATTAATTTCCGATAGGTTTTACGGCACAAAAGCCACGCGTATGGAAAGCAGCGAACGGAACCTTTATGAGAATTTTTATCGGCTCGTTTCGAAATCCCTTTTACACGCCCGTATGCCACACACGTTCCCCACAGCACACGCCCATCTGGCTTCCGTCGTTTAAAATAATATCGCGAATCGGTGGGATTTTAAATTTAATTTAATCAGCCTCGATGACCGCCTCCGCCCCCGCGACACCCTCGATTGCGTGTAAATAGTGCAATAACCGCGGTCGCCTCCGTACGGAGTAATTAACGAGAGAAGTCTGCGAGCCAGTTGGGACAGTCGAGGAATCTGGGTTATCGTGGAAACGCATCGGCCGAATTAACTCGTTGTCGGCGTTCCTCAAGTTCCGACTACCAGGTCAGACTATAGCCATCAGAAACTGGCGTCTGTCAATCACGCCGCTAAATTGCCGTATCGGGGCGTAATCCCAATGGTTCCGCGACTCAGCTTCGACAAGCGTCGCTGACAATCGAACGCTCCACTCGATCGACTGGTTGGCTACACTGACCTACGACACGACCGACCACGTTGTTTTTCAAACGGACGGGGATACTACACCACCACGCTTCAACCAGAAAAAGACGAAAAAGAAAAAGAATACGAGCAGACGTGTTTGTTTTTCCCCGACTCATCGACTCTCTATATACTACCCCCTTTCTCTTCTTTCTTTCGTCTTCCGACTACTCGACGGATCTACTCGGTTTATACTTTCGACCTTTCTTTTTTTATACACGTCTGCTCCATCACCGGGCGAATAAGACGACGTTACAATTTCGAAGACGATGAAACAACTGGTAATCAAGAGACAGAGAGGGAAAGAAAGAGAGAGCAGTAGATAAAAAAAAAAAAAATTCGGTCAGTCAGCGGACAGAGTATCCGAAAACGGAGAGACTTGGCGCGATCGTGGAACGCGTCTCTTCGGATTGCACGAGGCCGCCGCGTCTCGGAAGTCCGTGAAATTCGAGCGAATGCAACGCGGCGGGCGGTCGTCGCGGATGTCAGCGAAATCATGGTTCTCCAGAATACGCAACCACGCGAGACGATCGTGCTCGTCGTTGACGATTTCGCGGAAATCAAGCTCCCGGAATAAACGTAGCAACTGCGTGGAAAACGAAAGATAATGTCTCTATGCATGTATACGTGCGATTTACCGTGCGTATATAGCGTATACACGCGTCTCAATCGTTTTGACTGAGCGAGGACGTTTCATTGGAATAGATGGAATAAATGGAATACCGAGAACGCGACGTTCGATAGAGAAGAGGTTGGACCGTGTCGAAAATAGAAATACCGACAGGCGGTCGTCGCGCTTTTTAAGAAATCGCTTCTCTTTTTCTCCTCGCTTTCGCTACGATCTAACCGGTGTCGTTCGACATTTCTCCTGTCGTCGTAGTATTTCTTTTCGGCGTTCTACGTTCGGCTAAGAGATACGTGATAATAATAGTCGTCGAAGCCTAGATGTTAGTCAGTGAATTATTTTTATCGTCGGCTCGCTGACGGGACGATTCGCGTTTTCTTTCTCCGGCTTGCGAGCCTCGATGTTTCTTGGACGATCGCGGCGCACCGACCGACCTTGAATTCAGCCAGTTAATTCGACGAAGCGTGTTCGATGCGCTGGAAGAACCATTCGTCGCGCCAATCTGTTCGATACGCCATTTATCCACGTTCCGTTCACCTCTTCCAGCCTTTACGAACAGCCACGCGAGAAACAAACACTCTCGAAAACTTTTCGAAAACAACTGGAGGATATTTTAATCCGGCATAGATGACACGAACGTTGATACTTTGAGGCTGGCGCCTCTCCGCCCGCGTTTTATAATTAGACCTCGAGGGTGTAGTTCGCTCGACGTTACCTCGTAAGCCGGCCCAATACCACGAAAGGGTCGAACGAGAGACTCAGAGGAGCGCGATTCGCGCGAAAGAACGCCGATAATAAGACGAGAAATAGAAGGCAGCAGCGGTGTAATTGCCTTAAACTTGTCCAATTATTTTACACGAGATAACCGAGGAGATTTTCGCGCAGCTCAAATGCACAGCAGCATTTTACCGATCCGATGTCGACGAGGGAACAGGAGAACCGCACGAGGTTGCGTTCCATTGGCCCAGATAACACCGCGAGTCTCCTCTTCTCGGCCTCTTGCTTCATAAAACTCCGCCAGTTCTCATTTCTACGGACCCGCGATGAGACTTCGCGCGCGTCTTCCTCTCTAACGGCTAGAATCTAGCTGAAAATCACTTCTGGTCGCTCTGCTCGCTCCAACGAACTCTTGCGTCAATGGCGTTAAACCGAAAGCAAAGAAGAGAAAAAGAAAGAGGGGCGGTATAATCTGCGATTATGCTTAAGTACATCAGCGAGCGATACGGACGGAAGATTTCGCGGCACGCGAAATACGCGCGCTATCGACCCCGGAGACGGGAGGACTGCAGACGATGAGTGGCTTTCGACGATACCGCATTGGCAACTCTCAAAGGAGGGAGACACCGCTTTGATGAAATTCAGGGAACAGCGTTCACGGTTCAAAGGAAAACCGTAGGGTAATGTCAGGTAATAACTAACGCGAACCAAGGTAGCCCGTGAGAACCGGGGGCGGAGGTGGCACACGGCAAAGGGAACCACCAGCAGGTTCTCCTCTCTTCTTTTCCTTTTTCACGTCAGCCCATTTCCTGTCCGCCGCCATCATTTTCGGCGAGGATATAGAATCTCTCGATGACCTACTACTCCATAGCGGGCGCGCTTGTCCGTCCTTCTTCTACCTTTTTCAGCCGAGAAGCAGAAAAGGATGGCCGAAGGTAACGCGAACGGAAGAGATCTCGGTGTTCGCGTGCGAAGTCGATATTCAGCGAGGAAGGGGCATGAAATCCCGTGCAACGGAACGAAACGTGCGTTATCGAATGAACGGTCACCGATTACTCCACGCTGACTCACGATGTACTCGACCGGTCGAAACCGAAAGGCGACTGACTACCGTTCACCGCTCTGATTCTTTTTTTCCAAGACCAAGAAATCGTCGATCGTGTCACTCCCGTGAAACTCTCTTCGATTTTCCCCCGATAATAGCGGAACGAATAACAACGTACTATATTATCCACATCTGACTTACCGAGTCGATGTTGAACAGTAAACAACTTTCACTCTGTTAACGGTAAACTCGTATCGGCGACGAAAAAAGGAAGAATCGTCTGTCTGGTGACGAACACGAATCACAAAATTATACAAGGTGCGCGTTAAACGCAATACCACCTACCACCAGCAGTACCACTAGAGATTGCTCCTACGTACGAAGATAAAGTGGAAAATTTTCCATTTAATACCTCGTAGAATACCTCGTAGTAGAATTTCTCCATTTAATACCTCGATTTCGAGAAGATAAAGTTTGTTACGTCGGGCGACCCTGTACCTAGACCACGCCATACACCGAGGGCCAGACGGGAACCAGATGTCCGCTCATCCTTACTGCGTACCTCTTCAATCGTCTTAAGGACCCATCTTAATCTCATTAATTTGCTAGCTAAGGTCCTTCAGATCGAACAACTATCTTTGTTTCTAAATCATTTTCTAAAGATTATCGTCTATTAGGGCTTGACACGGGAAAGTCAGTTTTTCTCACGTACGATGCTTCCCACTAGCAACTTTCTATCGAGGGCGGCTAAGACCCTTCCTGGTCCACCAACCTTCGTTCATCCAATCAGAAGCAATGTATACTACCCTCACTTTTCTAACCAAAAATATCATGAACAAATCCGATGGTCCCGCGCGCTAGACACACCCATCGCTAACTTTCCTTCGACACAGCATCGTCACTGTACTTTACTTCTCTTACACCGCTAGAAAAGTCAACTTTACTTATTCTGCAACGCACGAAAAGTCTAACTCACATCATCTATCTAAGTCGGTTCTCGGGATTACCGAACATTCACTTCCTCTATTAAGTATCCTCTAGTCCACTAACATACTAAATTCAACTATAAGAGCCTTGCTCTATTGTGCATATCTATCTTATCTTCGTGCGACAAATTGTCATCTACGATTTATACTTACTCAACAGTGTACCTCGTAAGTGTTGGAAATAAAAACCTTACATTCACCCTGTGAATCACAGTGTTATACTAACTGAATCACCCCTATTATTTTAACGGAAATCAGGGGATCGATCAACTCGTGGTGTCGATTATTATAATCGTAACGGAAATTTACGACTCCCGTTGACGTCTCTCTTCGCGATTGCGTCTCCCCGCGATTGGTCGAAAAAACAAAGTTTAAATGTCCTTTAATCGAGGATTGTGCATCGATATACGCGTACTTTTGATAAACCTTTTTTAATTTCCTCGAAAACAAAACGTTGTACGAAAAAGATTTCTTCTATATTTTCGTCTTATTCGAAAACGTAACGTCGCATGAAAAAATCTTCGACGTATTCTCGCACGTTTGGCATCTAGACGACTGTATCGCGTTACGCGGAACATCCTGTACAGAGATGAGATGGTTTATCGGTGGCGATGAATCGACGATTCCATGCGCGAAGAGAGACTCTCTGTTTCCTCGATTACATCTAGACAATGTTCAGCCGTATTTGCACAGGTGCATCGTGCGCACCGATCACCATCTTTCCGCGGGACGCGAGCTATTTTAGACGTCGAGCATTCATTAACAAATTCTTGACATTCTCCAGCACGGAACAAAGAGACAATCGAGACTCGTTTCCTTGAACTTTCTTTCAAGCGAATTAGCGTTGCAGCTAGTGTCACAGCGTCCCAGACAACGGGATCATCTGACTCGTCGTTTTTACATCGCGATTACGCAACACGCGCGAACATTCCGTGTGTTCGTCCACGCGCGACCGTCTTCGTGTTCTCGACTAGTCGAGGATCGATGATAATTCACGAAGAAACGTCACGTTGAATTTGTAACGTCGATTCATATTAGAGGCCGGATGAGACGAGAACACCTAGAGAGAAATAGACAAAACCCTGGAACAGTGAACATCTCTCCGATCAGTGTAAACCTGTGCTGTGCCAGAAAATAAAGACAGTACTTGTGTTACGACTCAGCTATTTTATTTCATCAAGCTATCCTTAAGTTTACGTGACAAATTCGTCGTCCAGCGAAAACACGATACGGTCGAACCTCGACGACTCGAACCTGTATAACTCGAAAATATCTATAAGAGCGCGATTTTATTCATTCACTTCCGTTTCGCAGTGAAAATCTCTATAAATCGGGGCATAAACTTACTTTATCTTGAATTATTTGCCACGTGTCTACGTGTATTACGTTACCTCGATAACTCGAATCCAAAGAAGCCTAACCTCTATAAGTCGTAGTTTGATTACCGTTGCTTCAACAAGTAATGTGTATGTATGCGTATCTATACTTTATAACGAAAGGTCGTATCTCAACCTACACCCACTATATGTTTCTAACCTTTACACTACACGCGTGTCCTTCACACCAGAGTTATACGTAAACTCTCATTCATTATTACAAATAAATGATCGATCTGTAAAAACGAAATTTAATTTTCCCCGAGCTGTTACAATTATAAAAGCATTAGTCTTCGTAAAACGTCTGTTTCGGTCATTCTCGTATGTTAAACCTTCGCTACTCGAATAACTCGAGAGAGTCGAGAAAAAATCTCCGTAATTCGAAGAAGCTGGTCCCTCGAGATCGGAATTACCGAGGCTCGACTACACCATACAGAGCAAAGTTATTAGTTCTACAAACGAAGCTAAGAATTACCGCGCGAGAACACGCGAGCCAAACACTCGTCCGTTTCTAACAAACGCCACGAAAACATTAGCAATTATACGCACCCTCGACGTACGAGTCACTCCGCAGTAGCCGCAACTTTCAAACATTACGTACTTACATAGTTAGGTATATCGTTAGCATTAGAGATTTCTCTGTTTGGTTATTTACGAACACTCGGTATTATCGCGCGCGTTATCGGCACACGCACGCGCGTAACGACGCTTCGCTCGCATATTTATAACGGCGCGTAACGTGCTATCGACTGGATATCATTTCCGAGGCACGAGTTGTTGCAAGGAGCTTCGTTTTATACTTAAGTGTACTCGTTGCGCTTACACGTGCCACGCGAACACCGTTCCACGCAGTTGCCCCTGTACTCTGGCTACTTAACGAGCGATCGGCACTCGAGAAATCGACGCTGTTACCTCTTGGTGATTTTTCACGCGGATTATCGTCCAAGCAGCCGGGCACCGGGCCAATTTTCAGCCAGTGTGCCATCGGTTCGAGACGATTTAAGCACGTTCGACGTCAGGAATTCGGCAACGACCACTATAGAACCGCGTGACGAGAAGTGCAACCGAACTGTATGCCTAGACAGTGAGACGCGAGCCGAGGATGAAATTAGTGGAAGAAAGCGTCGTGGAGCTGGCTTAACGGCTGGGTGATCGTATTGCGATCTGTTTGTCGAGTCGACGGTTTGCCAAGTGGAGTACGTGCGGTTACAATGCCTGACATCGCTCTGCTCACAAAGATAATCCGTCCAAGTCATGACTAATCTCGGTAGAAAAATCCGGATAACCATGACCATTCGCCGCGATTAGCTTCTCGAAAACTTAATTTACGAGACGGAACGAACGTTTTCAACAAAGAAATATAGCCTGACCGGCCGAGGCAGTCCCTTTCTGATCGTCGACAAACGACCCTAGTACTTCGCAGTTAAAGAGAACAACAGGGTGTTAAGGGGGTTTACAAGTCCAAAGTTGAGTCAGGGCCGGGTAATACCAGCGTTGGACCGACGCTACGTTGCGTGGTCCGCATTGTAGAAACACACCTACACAACGCCTAAATGCACCCGTGTGTGAGTGTATTTCTACAACGCAAGCCACGCAACGCAACGTCGATCGAGAACGTTCGTGTAACTTCGGCTTGAGGGTTCGACAGGAACGCGTATAACAAGCGTTGGACGAAAACGATGGTGAAAATTTAGGCGTCCGTAAACTGCTAAAATTTAGCAACACGAGGAAGGAAAGAGGAAAAGAGAAAATTTTACGATGTTTGGAACGAGGAGATCGCGACTCCTATTAAACAGAGATAAAGAATTATCTAATTGCTCGGTCGAAGGCAATTAAGGCAACCGCTATTAACCGTTCGGATTGAGTGTCTCGTTGAAAGTATCGTTAATACCGAGGAGGAAACAGGTTTCCATGTGGGCGATCGGTCGGCGCGAGCATCTCGTGTATTTTTCGCGGCGTGCGTTCCCTATACGGTCAACCAACGCTAGGATAGGTCCTAAACCGTTTTACTACTCGTTTTTACTCAACCCGTATCTTCTCCTACTTCGAGCCGATCGAGAGAACTCAAGTAGCCGCGATAAGTTTCGTACGGCCAAACTGTTGCGCCTGTGAAACGCTCCATTTCCGCCTACGTCTTCCCTTCTGTTTCCCTTTCTATTGCTATTCCGCCATCCTAGGCGTTTCCATATTCCCATTAGACTGCCTCTACGAGGCTATATCGTTCGCCGTTGACGACCACGAATCGAATAGTTACGGACGTGGAACGGGGATCGTTGGCAAAATTCCCTAACGGCGGGAAATATCGAATAAACGGTGGCGAACAACGCGACCAGAACGAAAAGATGGAAGGAAAAATTCGTGGAACAGAAACGACGATTCTATCGCGATCGAACTCGAGGTCCCACAGCGTAGGCCTGGCTTTTTTCTTCCCTCGTTTTAGCCACAACCTCTCGGCTACGCTCGTGTGGAAACGAACGGAAAGGTCGAGCGTAGTGTATCGATTCCCGGGCAAATATTCGACCGCGTGCTACCGACGATTATACCAGGTGTTTGCTAACATTATAAAAAACGAAGGTCGCTCGAGTCGCTACCCTTTCTGGACGTTCAATGGCCACGAGCGTTACCTGAGCGCTAAGTGAAAAGATCGAAAGAGATAAATCTCGGCAAAAACAATCTCTGAATAACGAGGCGTTTAAGCGGGCCGTCGCTGGAGCTGGAAAATTCTTTTCGACACGAGGGCGCGCGAACCAATTAACGGATCTCGAGTACGCCATGCGCGACGACGAAACGTAGAGGATCGAGAGTTACGATCTTGAAAAGGGACCACCCAATTTCGACCAACTGAGCCGGCTATGAAAGACATCGTTCAACTAGACGACAGCTTTTCTACCTGGTCCCGATGCGGCCGGCCAACAACCAACAAGCCGGTCAGTCTCCGTGAATCATCGCGAAAGCTAAAACGAACAGCATCGGGGGCCAGTGTACCGGCCCCCTTCCGAAAAATTTCGCCACGATACGATCTCGCTGCTTTCAATGGACCAACGCAACGGCCGGACGTTAACCTCCCCTTCATTTTGGGTTGCTCCTTACTTTCCACGTCCATTCGTCCCACCTCCTCGCTCTCTATCCCGTCCTTTTGGCCTCCTGTCCGCCTGTCTTGTAGCGTAATATCGCCAAGTGCAAGCAGAACGAGTTCATACAATTGCCTTTTGGCGTTCTTCCCCGCCGATGCGAAATTATGTAGAGACGCATGCGTACACCGTGATTTTGCGCCGATCTTTGCCGCGCTTTTTTCCTCTCGTTCTCCCTCTTTCTCTCTCATACTCACTCTCTGTCTCCTATATGTATATCGGAGATGAAAGGACACCGGAGACCTTCCCTCTGGAACTTCGGGAAAATAAAATTGTAATTAAAGTTTGCAGCTGTAATTAAACAATTTGCCGTCATTCTACCCAATTTGTATTTATTTGAGATTTGTGACAATGAGCTTGGGCTCGAGGCGACCATCAGTCGCCGAACGTAGCCGCGGTCAACGGGACGGGCGCTTCGTCTAACAAAGGCGTGGAATGGTAGTATGGCCCTCGTTAAAAGAAATACCCGTAGAGATACTCGACAGTAAAGGTTTCAACGGTTCCTGCGGACAAAATGATTACCAGATGTGGATGCACCTACACAGCACAAGTTCAGCTAGCCTGAGGACCCGCTGTAAATCGTACGATTTTGTTAATTAAGGTTCTTTAAACGGATAAGCAGTTTTTGTCTCATTAACAGCAACGTCAATTTCCCTTACGATGATCTCGTGTCCTTAGACACACCCCATCATAGTGTTCCTCTGTGGTATCATCGAGACGGAAAGTCATTCTCTCGTGAGGTCGTATTAGCGTATTAGCACTTAGTGTCTGTACGCTCGGTGGATATTCCACGTTTTAACACAGAGTCTGACTTAGATTTTGTGAGCATGTACATCTATCATCCCGTTGACCGCGGATTCGTTATCGAACCTAAGACCATTATCACTAGTGTCGCGAGTGCCTAATCGCCGCGGTTGATTGTCAAGTCTGTAGTATCCATACTCGTGTTAATAAACCATACCTTGGTTATACCATAACGATGGCTAAGTCCAATGAAGATTTATCAAACGCCCACAACCCTATCCCGACGCTACTCCGACATGTAACTATTATACTATACTGCCAGTTACACGTTTTCGACTATCTCGTAGCGCGTACGAGCTGCCAAGTTTCCAGCGAACGCGCGTCTCTTCTGTCTTACATCGAGGAGGGAAAAAGTCGGATCTTGGTTTCAAGCGAGCCGTGGCACAACCGTAATTATACCCGTTAATCTACTAATTATATTCTCCGACATGTCGTTACGTTCTACGTTTCTACGTACACTACCGTTCGCAAGTAAGAGAGAACACTTTGATCAGTAACGTACAGACAGCAACACATATGAGAAGTTTAGCAAAGCGTAGAAATAAATGACAAATTAGTAATTATACGCATGACTTGCTACATTTTCTATACAATTATCGTAAATCTAAGATATCTGCCGAGATGTATTTGCCATTGACCATGTACGTTTATCATCCTCTTGCGCGTTTACAAAATGTCGATAACAAAATGTTAGTTACGTAGGCTCTTGTTAATTAAATTAAACCAAGGCTATAAGACTATAACGTTTATCAGTTATTACGCGTTAATACGCTGCATTTTAGCCACCGAGTGACAGAAGAGACGTAGAATGGTGGAAAATGAACTTGTATTTTTCTCGTACGATCTTCCATTAACGTTCTGGCGAAGGATAAACAAGTGCTCGAACACGTTCGAACGCTAGTGTACGAGAGTCGACGGGCGCCTGCAGCAGGCCACGACTTATCCCATCCATCGAACGCGCACACGCGACCGGATTCTGTTGCACGGATAAGAATTTAATTACGACATCATAAAATAATTGTTCTGTACGCGGGCGAACGGCAATTACGTACAGCCGGTAAGTACAGGTAAAGGATAATTACGATCGTTCGACGTATACGAAAACGTAAGACACGCGGAACCGAAACACGGTGACCTTCAACTTCTACCACTATGATACACATAGGTCTGCACGGATCGCGTGACAGAGGGAATTACAACCTCGGGATGCTTAAAATTCGACGCTCTTGCGGTTAATTTTCACTTACGAGGGAATCGAGCGGCGCCATCTCCGTGGAAGATGCCAGCGCGTCTCCAACCTCCAACACCATGTAAATTGCCAACGATCGAATTAGCCCGGCGAGCAAAGCAAACCGCTCGTTTACGAGCATCGACGGCAGCTGCGGAACGACTCGCGATCAATTTCCTGGGAAAAGTACCGCTGCTGTTCTGCAGCTACCGCGCAAAGATTGCAGGATCGAAACGAGCGATTAAGTCGATGACTTTGCTCGCCACGGAGAGCAACAATGTTCCACGGATAATCGGAAATCAGTCCTTGTTGAAGCACGGTCGACGTTTACCTCGTAGAAGATGCCCGACGAGCACAAAAACGCGGTGTAAGTATAAAAATGAAAATCGTAAGCCTTTACCCGACGATCACGATAATCGATGCCGATTAACAAGGCAAAAGCAAGAAGAGTCGAACGAGATCATCGAGGATTTTGCTCGATCGCGGAAGCAGCAAAAATTTTCTCACTCCCATCGAGCGCATCCGTTGGACAATTGATGGTATTCGCTTCGATATCTGAATGGGGTGATTAAATAGAATAAACGTATCGTAAATACGAACGGCAGTTCCAGCGACCATTCAACAATTTCATCCATTGATACGTCGAACGGTTTAATGAGAGTAATTGTAGTTCGATTTTGATAAACGTAATAAATAATAGGTACGTAGGTACAACACGATACGCGAATAAAAAAGAAAGCTACAAAAGATAAAATACGAGTCTCTGCGTTTCATGCTTTGTATTTCAATTCTATTTAATATCTCGACGATGCTCTTATTTTAGCAAATAAGAAGAGTTTGTAACGTTTAAAGGAGATGTTTATCGTAACATTAAAGAGGGAGATCACTCGTAACGATCGGAATTTCTTCGTATTTCTTTCCACACTCTGATGTTTTTCAACGTTAAAAAAATACAATCGAATCGGAGATGACTGAAAAGACCCAGTAGGGTTAATACGATGTATCGGAGGAGTCGTACTAACGGTGTGCGAACGATCGACACTGTCAGGATTCTCCGAGCTGTTTCTCGTGTAAATCCAGTCAGCGACAATCGGGAAAACAGATTCAGTCGTGATACGATACATCGTTTTCGATCGGAATTTTCTCGCGATCTCCGTTAACATAACGATATCGTCGAAGGAAACGAAGCAAACCAATTTACAATTACAAAACAAGACGTCGGACGAGCAAATTTTCAACAATGAAAATTCAACTTTCACGGAAATCTATACTCTTTTTTAGTACGCTGGAACGATCGTTCGCGGCAAAGCAAATACGCTTGATCGTCGCATGAACGACGCTGTTATCGAGACAAAGGGAAAACATGATTCGATAAACATTTCCTCGTCTCCCTTTTTCGCGTCCATCTGTCCTGGCACAGGGACACGCGCGTGACACGCGAAAAATAAGCATCCGCGAATGGAAAAGCGATACGAGCACGTTTTCCCTTCTTTTTTTATCATTTCTCTTTTTCCATCGCCTCTTTTTCGTATCCTTCGAACGAGACACACGCTGATAGAACGCGGCGAACACGTCGCGTCAGCTGAACCATCCCCTAAGTATCAATCGTAGTTCGAATTAAACAGCCGATCCAATTAAAACATTATGCATCGCGTCGCACGAAACGGCTACGGTACAAAAGGATAACGAGACTTGTCACATCGCAGGCCTCTTTCCAAAGTCGGAGAGAAAAATCCAACGGGATAGGGAAAAAGGAAAATCTCGTTGAAGAGCGTCTCTCCTAGCTTTATCACGAACCATAGTCCCTAGAACCTCGTCGAGCCGGTCAAAGGAATCGACAGGCGATCATGTCAAACAATTATCCGAGTTTTTAGTTTCAAAGGCGCTCGATTGAACATTGATCTAACTTTTATTTGTAAGTTTAAACCTATTCGGCGAACTAAGATGCAGTTATTTAAATCGTTCGAACATTTTAAAATTCGATCTTGAACTTTGCACGGAATAATCAAACTTGCCGTGTATTACGATCAGTCGTTGGTCCTTTATACTTATTATAGCAACGAAAGAACGAGAAGGTATCGTGTACTTTGGAAGAAAACGCATTAACGAGACAGCGATTCGATCAACCCTGTGTACGATTTGAGACAACGAGCACGTATTATGTACGTAAGTGTTGATAAAACGAAGAACAAACGTCGTTCAGGCATGAAACGATATAGATACGCTAACTGAATTACTTATGACAACTACGACAGAGAACTTCTTTCTTACTTGAATTTCTTTGCTTTTGATAAGTACGTAGAAGTTATATCCCCGGATAAAACTATGGCCATCGAACTGTACACCGTGTATCTCGTTGCTTATCACTGCGCCAGCAACGAGTCGGCCTTCTGTCTTCAAACGTAGTCGCTTAAAAATCGATAATAATCGAATTACAAGGCAAATTACTTAGCTTGTCTCGAACATCTTATCGACTTAAATAACCCTATCTTGCGGTAACTACTTCTTCTTCGTACATTTTTAATTACGAATAATTTAAAAAAAGAGGGGAGAGACAAGAAAACGTAAAAACCGAAACCATGTTAGATGGTAACTACTTGGAAATATGGTAAACCGGCAGTTAGGTTTAATAAATAAACGATTCCGGGCTAGCAACGCCACAGACGGAGGTTAATCGACGGAGAAGATTGCTATGAAAATATTTCAGGCGTGCAGCGGGCACGGTCGGTCTCCCTCGTCGACGACGTTCTCGAACGGACGTCGAGTTTCTCTACTGGCTTTCCCCTTTCCTATCCAACTTCGTCGCTCTGGAATAGGGTGGCGAGATTCTAATCCCGCTTCCCGAGGCGTCCTTCGCGATTCTCGATTATACCCTTCCTCCAGCCGCTCCCCAGCCTCGGCCAACGGTACTTCTGGTCAGAAGGTAAATGAACTGGGATAAGATGTCTCCGAAGAGAGATCTTAGAAATCGCGAAACACCCCGCCAGCTTAAACTTGGCTAACGATCGACCGACAAGGATATGATCCTCGACGATATCGCGAAACGAACGACGATCCACTGTCGTTATCGGCTAAGTCACACGTACGTCGTTTGGAGTAGTTCAGACGCACGCGTCGTCCACTTTGTATTTTCAATGGATAAACGTCCCATTTCTATCGCTTACGACACTACCGACCAACCAATCCATTCGACGAAATAATTACCGGTATCCGTATCGGTCGGATCAAAATCCCAGTGACAAACGCGTTTCGAAGCCGTCAATCGGGCGGAGCATCGTTATTTCTCGCGATAGGCGTCGACAAATTTAAACCACATTAATTAGTAGCTCGATCGATAATGACAAGGGACGATAATTACGATCAGGCGCTGAAGTGTAGCTCGCAAAAAGCCAGTAGAGAGGGAGAGGGAGAGAGAGAGAGAGAGAGAGAAGCAGGCTCTATCAGAGAACAAGGGGTTTCGCCGATGAAATGGAGTAATATCGATTTCACGCAAGCCGTGGCCATAGAGAGCAGGATGATTTCGGTGGCGCTCTCGAAAACGTCCAACCAACGATAGACCACCCTGCTGCAACCTATTCTATCAGCCTTGGAACCGTTTCAACTACGTTTGACTTAAAGGTTACGCTTGTTCTTCTCCTCATTCACAACGCTTCGTTCTACTAGGATCAAATGTATCGGCGACTACTGGAATCGACTCTGATCCAAGATCTACCCACGTGTAACGAGCCACCTACGCTTGATAGCGGCTACCTGTTTCTCAGTATGTTCGTCTGGATCGAGAAGAATGGAAATAAGAAGACGGGGAAAAGGGTACGGGCCACGATGTTCGCAACTTCACCGTGCAAAACGACCAGCTTACGCCGCGAAACCCTATGTTTCCGTTTATCACGGTCAGATTTAAGAGGCGTTTTTCACCCCATTTCTACCCACGCGAAACACGACCTACGTGTAACACCGTTCTCGCGATCGTAAAGGAAAAGCTGAAATCACGACACCTTCTGCGGACTCTTGGATCCTTCTCAATGGGGAGCTCGTTGATACATTCATTACAGAGATGGAGAAACGCGTTTAACAGGGTTCTCGTCGAACATCCGAGGAACGATCCTACGCATCGATGTACAATAATAATAAAGTGGAAAGTGTCTTGCAGTATCGAGTAGTCCGAGGAACAAAGGGACACTCGAGAAGTAAAAACACGAGAGAAAATAAAAAGTATTCCCTTGGACGGTATGGAGAGACTATAGTCGTTCGGCGACTGGTTCGACTAAATAAAATATAATCGGTATGGTGTGTAATACTCGGTGAAATCGATATAGGGTACAACCGGCGCGTCTTCAACCTTTCATCTTCAACGTCTATCTTCCTCCCGTTGCTCTTTCCATCGCTGCTCTTCCCCTTACGTTTACTCTCTCCCACGCGCGAAAGAGGGAAAAATCGTCCACTTTGGCCGCCGTTCCATTATAGATTCATCGTGCACGCGTACAAGCATCGTAAACCTTTCACGGTCTTTGTTTACTGGAATGGTAACGGAATTGCTCCGTTTCCTCGGGAAATATCCATGAATAATACCAGCCACCTCGTATCTTACCCACCACCATACCTAGTATCTTCCTCGCGAATCACATCGTGGATTACTCGATCACGTTCTCGAAGATTTTTAGCAATTTTTCACGCGATTCCTGCAGCATTTCATCCTTAAACGTGGAAACTAAGAGAAACACCAATGCTCTACTCTCTGACTCTCAAACTGGTCTTGTTTCTTTTACTTTGTTTTGTTTTGTTTTTTAACAGTGTACAAGCAGGTGTACTATTTGGTTAGTTTTTAGATACGTACGATCATATTCGTAAGTATGAAGACATCCGTTGATTTCGTATGAAACATAATAGTCAACGTAATTCACCGATAGGAATATCGCGTATCCGTGCAATCTAAATGAAATCGAAATCTATTAATCTAATATATTAATTCTAGTAACAATTTCTACGTACATTTTCCAATTTCAAAGTTTACCGGTATAATCGTAATTGTCGAGTCTCGTAACGGCGCTAATGAAATTTCGATATGTTTCGTATAATACACGCGATACACCCATAAAAGGTGTCTACAAGCGTTCGAATGCATTGGCAAACTTGTACAGCTAGTTTTCTATAGTTGCACAGTAACTCTGCAATGGAAATTACCGTATTTTTCTTTTCGTACCGTAGCAATACTAAATGGGAAATTTTATTCTGAAAACGCGTACATATCGTTGCTTTGTGTTCCTAGTTTGGTCCGAGCAGACAATAGTCGTGTAAAACTAATCAAAGGTTGATCGACCGAAAAACTACAATGGACAAATCGTCGAGCAAAGGACAACGAAGCAAGGTTCGTCGGATCGATTCGTTCTCGTCGATGCGTAATCCGATTGTCATTCGAGTGATGGTAATACCCCTCGAGGTGTATCTAAGCAGAATAGGCAACCGGTAGCTTTCAGTTTCCGAAATTGCAAACGACGAGGGCAACGACGAGGGCAACGACGAGGCGGATGAACGAGGTTCCGTTTATCAGAATGTCTTGTCAGCCACAGCCTTTATCGTCGACTATGGGGAGGAGGAGATCGAGAAGGTCGTAGAACATAGGAAATCGAGGTGGAAGGAGATCGTCTGACGACCGTACGAGAGAGCTCTATCGTTGTTACACGAGCATTGTGCGCGTGTGTCACGCGTGAAGATATACCGAAGCGGACAGAGGAACGAGTGCAGCGAGCAACGTGCGTACAACCGCGTCGAATAAGACGGATTTTATCCCAGTGAATCAGTGTCTCGGGTAGAATGCTTCGGATCGACAAACAAAAGGCTCCGTTCTACTTGAAAATGATCAATTATTAACGGTACTCTAAGCGTTTCCTCCCATTATACTCGCTGATAATAACGCTGACATCCACAATGTTCGAGTAGCCCTAATTACGTGGATATTACACAGATCAGAAACTTGCAAACGCCTGTTCCAAGAATCTGCAATTCCCTTCGAAATCGAGTGGCATTCATTCGATCGAAGCGTTTACGAATTCCCCGCGAGTCTTTTCGTTGGAAGGTACAGGCGACGCGAGCGCGCCAGACCAGGCTTTTACACCGTAAATTTGTTCTACAAGGAAAATACGGTATATGCGTTGCCTGTGTCGCGGCCATCGACTCAGAATCCCCAGCTTCTCTTCTAACAGGTTTATTATCGATATTGTTGTATGTTAATTACCCAGCTCGATTAACCCTGTTAAACAGCTAATTTAATAAACGCGATAAACGTCGATTTCATCGCGACCTGCCGATTCCCAACATTACCCTCGCGCTATAGATATAACTTTCTATTCGATCGTGGCCGAGCTACGTATAATCACGCTCTGACAATTTCGCCGCCGTTTACGCTCCTGTTTACGATCCTCGGGCAACGCGATAAAGTCGCTGGTATCGCTTGTTCCTCCGGAATTCTATAAAACGTCACGACAGTCTGCCGACTGTAATAATTATTAGTTGAGATATATGGACGATATCAGCTGGTTGATCTGCTCAACCGGTGCCCCATCCATTCTTTCGCTCCTCGACGAAAACGGAGAAAAGGTAAGAAATAAAATCGCGTGTAACGCAGGTCGATGAACGTATTCTCGATCGATTTTACGCGATCATCGTGCGTTTCGATCCCTATGCACATCGACCAACGACGTTTATGTCCGACACCGTGTTTGCAAATACAAAGGCAGGTAATGCGGCCGTGCTGAGCGACTGAACACGTTACACTGCATTACAAATCGCGCGGAAACACGGCTGCGCTTGCACGCGCGTGTACACGCACGCATACGAACGCGATCGGTTGGCAACGCTGCGAATGCGTGCCCTCCGAACTGATTCTTCCTCTTACTCTCTCTCTCTCCCCCTCTCTCTCTCCCTCTCTCTTTGATTGCACGCTTTCCTTTACCTCCCATGCATCACCTGGCTTCTTTTCTAACTATATAAACCCGTACGCGACACCGCAGGATCGCATAAAGAACGATTCTCTCGGGACCACGTTTGTCCCCATCGCCCAGAGCTTCCGCGAACGTAACGACAAACGAGCGAAACAAGTATATCCCGATAATTGTTGTTCGCCAGCGCGCTGTTATTGCTGGTAACGGGGATCGTGATTTTTATGAACGTTCGAGGCCACGAACGGTTTCACGGACTCGAAAAACTACGAAACGCGCAATGAAAAGGAAAATAGACACGGTATTTACCGTTATTTAGGGTGGATTAGAGACGATGAGATAGGTAGAATACGATCAATAAGGAGATCAATCCATTAAGGAGTATCGTTGCGCTGACACAGCATCTCGTTTACCACTCGAAGGGAATTCATTGGCGAAAATGAGGATTAACTTTTCAAGAAGGAACTCGTGAGATCGTAGATGGTACAAGGTCTAACTGCAGATAAATCTTTCTTAACTTTCGTTACAAATTTCTTGAACAATCTGATATTGCACATCCATTTACACTGGTAGCTATTTTTCATTATAAAAGAGTGAAGTATAAAGGAAATTATTTTTAAAAAGGGATTAATACATCGTGGAAAAATGTATGCGTGAAGGGATTAATCGGAAACTGGTGACATTATCGAGTTGGCAACCCATGAAAATGGATGCCATACGCGCGAAATCACACGTCGGACGCCATCCCTCGCGGTAATAGTTTACACCCTGCGGATCTTTGTGACGTTAACGATACCGTGGATCGAGCGATCGCGATTTAATCGCGCGGTACGAGCAGGCGCGACCACGAAGACGACGAGCCGTGAAATTAGACGCGAAACAGAAACTGGAAGAAGTACGAGATGATTCCGCGAGATTGAATTAGATCTCCGCGAGTCGATAGCGGCTAAATTTGCGATAATGGTTCGCGGCACTTTATGGCCATCGAGCGTTTTTCCTCTCTCACCCTCGTACTTCTGTAGACCAATAGGAGAAGATCGACTCCAAACACGTACGAGAGGGCAGGCATCGTGGCTATACGGGGTGAATAAGCAATAAAATCAAGCGTAGAACGGTGCTCGTTTTCTGCATACTTTATGTCCCCTACGTCGGCTCGCTAGGCATTCGCTGGCATACTTCAAGTGTTCTAAAGGTATGTGCAAGTTTTAGATCGGATCCTGAACACGCTCTGCTGTAGGTACGAGCTAGCGAACGCGCGTGCGCGCGAAACCGTGACGCGCGCTTTTTGAAATTACTCGCGCGTCGTATCGTTCCGATTCGTGATCAACTTTTTGTTCCACGTTCCGACAAACTGGCCGATATCGAGCGTGACTTTCGTACGAAGGATATACTGTAACGAAGAAGTAGCTACGTTTTTCAATAATTTAGATAAATCATCCAAAAATCAACAGAGAATCGACCAAACTCCGATCAGTTTTTGAAACGTGTTATAAATTTATAGTCAGCTAATAATAAACTTTAACACTTTTGTACACGAAACTCGTATCCTTTTCTCTCCTCCGTTAAACACGATTTAAATATTCGAGCTGCCTCCTCATTACTGCAAGCTCTTAAATTACGAGTTTTGTTACGTTCGTAGGGAAAGTCACGATAGCTTGGAATATTTGAAGAGTAAACATGTATACTACGTGCTAACAATTAACATTCCCATGGAGCTAGTGTCGCGTTAATCACATTTCTTTGTTAACACACGATTCGTCATATCGTTCGACGTATCGTTAGAAAATTTGCTCGAGTTTTAAAAGGACACGAAAGCGTTTCTCTCCATTGAAATTAAAAGCGTCGACGTCAAGTAATTCTCATATTTCTAGTTTTTGTCGCGCAGCCATTGGATCGACTAGATATAAATTTGGTTATAGGGGAGGAATAAAAATGAACGAAACAGATTGGACAGGTTACGAGATCCAATATCAAAAGAAACGAACACACACTCGGTGGTGCATGGCGATTGAAATTTCTCATCGCACAAACTCGCGTCCAAACAAAGTAACTTGCACTGGGATCCGGTGTCGAGACAAGTGTCAGCTGGGAAAACGGGAACGCGTCAGAATCTGTTGCTGTGCTGCAAAAACCTGCCACTGGCAAAGCGACTCGCGTACCACCTAGTCGAAGCTAATAAGCAATAATTGATTTCGAATCGTCGTGCGATCGGTGAAAACGCGAAATCCAACGAGATTGACGCGACATACGGTTTTGACGTTTAACGATTCTAATTAATGTACATTGATTACTTGCGGATATTTATGTAGTTATGAGAAATTGTAAAAATGTAATGTAATGAATGTAAAAATGTACAAAATGTACACGGTACGTAGACAGGTAGAAAATATTCGAAACACTCGTTATAGTATTCCGTTAATAAAAGAAATTTTCCATCGACACGTTCGCTATCATTGCGATATTTATTGAAAATGACAACGTGAGTTCGTGCTCGCCACCCATATGCGAATGCGCTAGTTGCAATAAGATAGTTCTAGATACAATCGATAGAGTTCTTTTGTTTTTATCCCAAGTCCATGTAAGAAAGCGCAATAAAAGTTTTTCGGTTCAGAACGGTGTGATAGATTTATCGAAAGAATAAAATAATAGCTAATATGATCCTGCCTCTGAGTACAGAAATAACAACAATATTTAAATCTAAAAGCTAAAATTTATGTAACTCTCAAATACTCTCAATTAAATAAGTATAAATTCTTTTGATCAAATTTGTAGAATGTAAAATTGCAAAATACCTCGGGAGCACATGCGATTTTCGACTTTCAATTCAAATTAATCCCAGACATATTTACACATGTTAAGCTCTATTTCTTTTTGTATGTTCACAAAGATATGATTTTGTATAGATATCCAATATCAGTCAAGTAACCAACGATCGTCTGGTAAACGTCATTGTTTAAATTGTCAGATTATACGGAAATTGTGGCTTGAATCACCTAATTGCGCGCACCGTAGATAGTAACATTGCGAATTGTTTTTCTCGGCTCAACAGGTAAGAATCCTATCGTATGTAAACAAGAACAAATCGCCGATTATCGTCGATAAACTCACCAGTTTATTACAAACTATAAAACAGGGGATTATCGCTGTTTTTCAGAGTCCCCGGACTGCATCATGTGTATAGTTATGTGACTAAGGTTTATGCTCGGTCCCTCAAATCGTTTTACAAGAAGAAAAGTTTTTCGGGAAGACACGCCTAAAATTACGAAGGGCAAAGCCTTTCTTGACCCGCGTTAGAAATTTTCCCAAGCTAAGATACGTCTATAACACAAAAAAATAATTTCCTACATGCTAAGCAGTTGTGCCTACCACGAACAAACAGAGGTGACTAACTACATTGTTGATTACAATAACGACGGTTGTAAAATCACAACACAAGGGTCTAGGTTCAAAATCACAAGAATCGTTTCCAAATCGGAGAGTCGCCAAAACGATGCAACGATTTTTCCTTTTCGATTAAATATTCCCTCGTATCCTACATAATCTATCCACATGCGCAACTCACAATCAGTCGGATTGTCGGCGACGAAGATGCGGCGAGACTTGGAACGTTCTCGTCGTTTCTCCACTTCGTCGCTCGAATTCCACACGCGATACTCCTCTCCGATGGTCGATGCTTCGCGCCACAAAGCACCACACATACACTCAGAGAGAAGCACGCATGTCTTTCCTCTCGTCTTCCTTCTTTCGTTACTTGCCGCGTCGATACAATTCCCGATACTACTCGAGATGTTTATAGCGTAATTGTGATCGTCGTCTGAACCGAATCAACTAGAATCAATCGTTAGATTGCGAATGTTCGTGGAAATTTATGTAGATTTATAAATACGATCTAAGTAGAGATTCGCTTCGTTCGCTAAATATCGTAACGAGTACCATATACTTTGAATAATTCATATATCTTTGTGTATTCTGTTGCACTTTGTCGAGCTGCTATATTTTCTACAAATGCATGAACATCTGTAGTGTGTCTGTTAATTACTAATAAAATAACGTTCGTAAAACTTTACTTCGATACTGTCGTTTAATCGTTTAATCATCGATTCGGTTTTTGTCAAACGTCGATCAATCGTCAAAGATCGGTAAAGATCGGTAAAGATCGGAAAAAAGTATTTGGGAAGGTTTGCGTAAACAAAATGGAGGAAGAGATCGGTGAAAGAACATGGATTGCAGGGAAATGCGTATCTAGCGACCCCCACGCGACTCTCAGCAATAGCCGAGAGATAATTAAGTAGGACTCGTAGATGCTCCGCTAAAAATAGAGGCCGTCGTCGGAAGATGAAATCGTCCATGAATTAATCGGCAACGAACAGGCCCTCTCGTTTCACAGCGAGAAGCACGAAGACAAAGATGCGCACAGAGAAATATAATTATGTGGGGCACACATTTCGACAAAAAGATCGGCGTTCGTTTCCAAACGCGTTACCGTAGTAATATTGATGCGATCAACGAGCATCTAACCGTGTCAAGATCGATAAACAAGACGTCAATCTTCTGACTCATCCCCCATAATCGCGTCATTTTACCACCACGATGTGAATATACCTGCTCCTGCATACAATGACGTAGTCACGAATCTAAATCCCCCGACAGCCGGAAAATTCGCTGACACCCAGCACAGCGCCAAGCTAACCCCTATTTACAGCGAGCTGCTACGTTAAACGCGCCACTTTCCGTAACGTATAGAATATCTTATTGGGATAATAGGATATTATCGAGCCAATCTTTTTCGTGTTTTCCTTCGACCGTTGCTTCGTTTGGAAAATGTATATACGTATCGTCGTCGAAATGAAATACTTCTTTCATTTTGAGATCGAAATCGCGAGCAATAAGAGCAGTAAAACGCAAAATACAAAGTAGCGAACTAAGATTGTACTATATAAACTTACCGTGGCTTCTTCATGGCTTGTCGATCGGCCTAACTCGGCGTGTCACGTGTTTCGTGTGTACGTCATTGGGAGTCGTCTCGTGGTATTCACGAATCGCGTCCAGAGGCGACGAACGAAACTTGGGTGCGAAATCGACAAATCCGACGATCGAACGTAAAAATTCCCTAGATCGTTTTCGCGCGACTCACGCTACTCGGTGTAATACCCTCCCCCCTGTCTCTGTCGCACTCGTGTCTCTGCGCTGGCTCCTCGCACTACTTTTCTCTCGCTCCTTGTCACATTATTCGCCGTTTCGGTCTTCCTCGTAGCACACGAAGGGACGTGCTGTACGGTAGGGAACGCGAGAAGGAAAACTCTGGCAACGTCGCCTGGCTCACTCGCTCGCTCTTTTGCCTCTTCTTCTCTCTGTTACGTCGTCGTGCTGCCCGTCGATGTACACCCTGTGCCTCTCCACTCTTTTTCTCATTCTTCCACGCTCGTCCACCCGTCTGTCTATCTTCTTTCAACGTCCAACACCGAAAGATCGCACGTACACACGGAGTCGGGACGATACGGCGTGTACGGGACGTAACATACACCGGCAGAGCCACGCTTTCGACGTATGTGTCGAGCGCACCGCGCTCTGAAAGATTTGATACTCCCTTTTTTTCCCCGATTACAACATTCGCGTCACCGCGTCAAACCGCGTCTCGAGCACGACCGAGCTCACGGAATTCCGTGCTTTTTCAACCGATACACATTCGTGTCAGAAACCTCCACCGTAACGAACCGATGTATCACACTGTCACTCTATCTTTCTCCAACCAGAGGCCCGTGCGTGCAGTTTGTCTCACTCCATCGAGACAGAACACAGTGTCTCTCCTTCTCTCTCACTCCTCCAGTAATGTTTTGTTTTTCGAGCATACACGATATTTCCTCAACACACGAATTAACTCCGATGATGCGAGTTACGACAAGGACACACCAGCGATTTTCACACGCGCGACGATTCGCGCACCCTTAAATATTCCACCATGTTTCGATGTCACCTTTGGAGGTACTGTCGCTTGCTGGCGGTGGCGGAAGCCATATTGAGATCGCTGTTCGTGACACCGCCAGAGCGCCAATCGGTAGATGGACAAGGGGGACTGCGCGCACGCCGATTGGTCGAGTGCACCTGTTCCGTAGTCGCCATCTGCCGGCATTTCTCGACACCGAACCGTGCACCTTACTTATCGACGGATTGGATATCAGACGAATTTCACCGACGCATTTACTGTGATTAATTTTACGAATTTACATAGAGACACAGACTAACATGATAAACATATCGGTTCTTACGAATCAAACAAAGTGCATCAACTACTTAAAGTAGATATCGTAATTTCATTAGACATCTTGTTTTATCAAACAAGGTATTATTCGAGTAGTAGATGAACAATGATAAGGCATTAGGTGATTTTTGTAATTAATAATTGTTTTCAATATAGACGATAAAGAAACATTTTGACAAATATCGAACTTGATTTTCCTATGCATATACGTATCTTCAATCGTGTATATTAAACTTAATACATCGCGTGATTTTAGGATCGAAAGCTTCTATCGACACGTTTTGTTTGACTGCTAGCAATACGATTTAAATTCCCACTCGTACACGACCTTACCCAACGACACGAATCGAGCATAAATGCATTACACGCGTGATGATAAATATTAATCGTATTCACTTCGAACCGTTACTCGATTATGCAAATAATCGAATATACTTTGTATACTTTGTATCGTATCGTACGGTAACAGAGTCGCGACAGCCGATGCATGTTATTTTTCGTTTAAACCAATTAATCACGTTGAACGTTCTCAACAAACAAAATCAAACTATTATTTATTAAAGAACGCTAAATATTCGCGGTTCGTCATAAATTTCACAATTTGCATTGATATAACAGTTTAGCTTACGAGGCCTCGTGTCGTGCCATCGTTTATATAATCTATACGAGGCAGAATGAACTTTATCGTTGTTGGAAATGACACTTAATGATAAGATTACGTTCATTAATTTCTAGTAAATACGTGTGCAAAAAGCCGGTCTATCGACTAATAATGTACGTGCTACGTAACGTACGTTCTGTTCGGAGCAACGAAATTTTTATTTTCCTTGTTATACAGGAAACGCGTTAAAACCGTACAGAAGCAGAACACCAGGAAACATCGGCATTGCGGTTGAATCCTGTTTCACGACGAGAAGCGAACGTACATCGTATCGAGCGTCGTTTGAAAAATGATCATGCTTTCGATAGCAAGTGGATATTATGCAAATGAAGTGGAAAAACCGCAGCCAAATTTTAGCAAATTTAAGATATCTTCCCGGATATTCGTAACTCCGATGTACCTAACGACAAAGATATTTCACACTTTACACGCGCTATGTACGTGTTTATAAATATCCGGATAGTTTGGTCGATGTGTAGCAACAATGTATAAATTTCACTAAAATGTACGAATTAATAACAAAATAACAAAAGTAGATAAAATATACTACCTCCTTGTACGATTATCAGACTATAAATCTAAATTATCTATTAAACGAAACGACAATAATATATTTTACCGTTTAGTACATATATTGGTATTTAAGTATCATTGATAATATTAATATCGGAAATGTTTCTATTTAGAAGACCCTCCTCCTTAATCTGTCTTAAGATTAAGAGAATTTAAAAACTTAATCTATTACTGGGATTAGAATTATATTCTGCTATACGTAGTTAAGACGATTACAAGAGATGAGATCATTACAGTTCGATTTATCCATAATTCTGTACTTAAAACGTATCTCGTCAAAGACAAACGAGAGTCCGGATACTTTTGTGCGGTAGTGTACTATCTGCCGAATCGATAACTCGTAAGATTATTCGTACGTATAAAATTCCCGTTATCTGATATGTCTCTGCGTTTATTTTCGTGCTTTCGTTTGTGTACAAATATTCAAATCGTGTCGCGGAATCGCTTTGCAACGGTATCGAGGAAAACTACGTTCGAAGCCGCTTAGGAAGATTTCACGCGGCAATAGATCGTCTTTTCTCCCCTAGTTCTTATCTGAGAAATAAAAAAGGGAGAAACAGGGAGGATTATGCAAACGAAATGAACCAAGATCACAATATACGTTCCCATCAGGCGACAAATTACTCATTTAGAGGCCGATGGAATCAGGTTAATCGCGATATCTCGTTCGTCTTACGCGACACGAAACCAGGCTATAGAGAGGTGGTTCGATTTAAAAGATACAGGCGCTTGATTAAAGCGGAATTAAAAGCTACTTTTAAATTTCGTAGACGCGGAACGGTGGAGTTGCCAGGGAAACGCCGTGGCGCCAAGTCTTCGATTTTGTCGATTCGAAAGCAGACGCTTCGCCGAGTCGCATGGAACAACGAGTACAGCTTGAAATTCGTGTCAGCTCGTAGGCAAATCGCGTTTGAGGGACGCGCCATCCGACCAGCCATCAAATCGATCAAGTAGGATTTACGCCCTCGGTTGTCGTAAAACACGACGACCAACTTTCCCCATTTCCCCGGCCTATCGCGACACGAAGATCCGAGACACACATGCGCGAATGGGTATGCAACAAGTCTACGCTACTTTGTTACATCTTACGTGCTCTCTACTCTCGACTGCTCGAGAAACGTCGACGAAGAAAGGCTCTTTCGCGTAAAACCTTCGCCACGCGCAAACCTAAGTCAAACCAAATTTAGAATTACGCTCGTTACGTTTATCCAAGGACTGACGGTAGAATGGAAAAAATATCGTGAGCCAGGCGGGAAAAAAAAGGTACGCGCAACAAGTCTACGCTACTTAGTTCCGTCTTTACGCGAGGGAATCTAACGAGCCAAGATCGTTCGAACTTTGGTCATGGAACGTCGACAACACGGTTCTACGATAGAGAATAATTTCTGGAGGAAAGACGAAAAGGTGAAAACAGCTTGGTTTTCCTAATCGAACTCGGAATTACGTTTACTATGCTATGGTTGTTCCTGGAACAGGATCGAGAGACGTCAGAGATCATGTAGAAAAGGACATGCAACAAGTCCTCCCGTCAATGGCCTCTTTCGGACGTTCCTCCTCTTTCGATGTTGCCTACGTCACTGGTGACGCACGACTTCCGCTACGTCACGCGTACGCGCCGCCCATCACCGTGTACTATCTCTCCTTTCAGTCCCCGTGTTCACCTCGGCACACACGCCGACCAGATAAAAACGAAATTCCGATTTTCACCGCCCACGAAGAGAGATTCCTAGGCGTCGCTCCTTCTACTTCTTTCATCCTCGAGAGCCGAGCGACATTCTCGTGCAGTTGCTTCTTGCAACGATCGGCCGTTTACGCGGCGATACTTTTGTTTTGCTTTCGGTTCACCGAGCGACTCGAGCAGACCGTATTTTGACGAACGCGAAAGTTACCGATCGTCTTTTTATCGAGACACGTTCAAAACCGATAAACAAGAGCGGCGGCTCGTTCACCGGTCAGACATCGATCCATTGTTGGCCGGTATACGGCGTCGTTTCCGTTTAAAGGGCTACAGAAAAGAGGCGAGCCAGTGTAACTCGACCTCATTGAAGAAAGCTACCTGAATCGTTTTAAAAGACTGCCACGAACCAGCCTGGCCAGGTTTTTTTTCGGCAAAGAGGAAAATCGGTTTCGACAAGAACCCTTCCAGTATCTTGTTTAATCCGGCGATATCGATAACCTTTGATCGAATTACCTTGACTCTCGCGCGAAGAACACAAACGTTCGAGCCGGCTAACGATTATCTCTGTCGAACGAACGAGTAGATGGAGGCTGTTCGAGACATTGATCTATGTCGTTCCTGACAGGAGAGAAAGACAAACAGCGATCGAACAGAAGAATCGTTTGAACGTTTCACGATTAGTGCCGATCGTGATAAGAAGAAAGGGAGACAAAGAGAGGAAAAAGAAAGGGAGAAAGAGACGCGACAGGGACAAACAAGGAGCTGTTTCTAAACTTCGAACGGTGCCGCGGCTACGCTAGAAAAAAAGAAAGGGGAGCGCAAAGAAGAAAGGACAGCGAGGTGGAAACAGAGCTAGAAAGAAGGAGAGAAAGAGAACAAGGGGAAGGAGGAGGGATGGAGCGAGTCCCTCTCTATTGATTTCCTGCCGAGGGTGGGCCAACGAAGGGAGGATTAAGTATCGGCTCTCTCGTTGCTGCTTTTCCCTCTCTGTCTCTCGTTCTCCCCTTTCCCCTTTTTCGCTCCTTTGCCGGCTCTGCAGCAATTCGACCAGCACTTGCCCGAGACGGACAAAGAGGCACGAGAAGAAAGAGCAACGATCAAGCCGAAAGGAGGAAGAGGAAAGAAACGAAAGAACGAGACGGAAAAAGGAACAACTGTGCGTATTCCTCTTGGCTACGACTTCCACCTTCTCCCTCTCTCTCTCTCTCTCTCTCTCCCCCCCTCATTTTCCCTCCCACTCCTTCTTACACCCTCGTCCCTTCTCTCTTCGATGCCACCATGTCCATTCGTTTTTCTCTGTCCTTTCCACGTTGTACACGCGTGTACCGAATGTCGACGACTTTGTGGTGGTAAACACAGCCGCCGTAATGCAACATGGTACACGCTGGAGCGCGAACGCGGTGGGTTCCCGTAGCGCTGGCAGTGGCGACTATCCGATGGTGGAGAGTGCAGTCAGCGTGCTCGCAATAGAATGGTGAGAGTAAGGCAAACACACTGACAGTCATAACGATAGCGACTGCGGTAGGTACGTTGAGAGACAGCGACATCGAATACACATAGACATACACAGAGTACATACGCAGATAGATGGTGCGCCGAAGGATATAAGTATTGGTGTCACAAGTACAGCCCCCGCCTGACGCTGTCTACGTTCGATAGTAGCGGCAGCGAAAGTAGTAGTAGTAGTAGAGTAGTAGTAGTAGTAGTAGTAGTAGTAGTAATAGTAGTAGCAGTAGTAGTAATAGTAGTATTAGTAGTAGTAGTAATAGTAGTAGTAGTAGTAGTAGTAGTAGTAGTAGTGTAGCGAGTACCATAGTAGGAGTAGTAACACCAACGGGATAGGTGCTGGTGGTAGTAAACTTGCGTACAAGCGACGTGACGTCAGAACCCGAGCAGCGTAACCCATGAATCCGCACCTCGTCCACTCCCTCCCACTACTCTGGGCCACCCTAACCGCTAACCTCCCTCGTGCATCCAGATACTATCGATATTACTCCACTACGCGTAACGTAGACAAATTAATGGAGCAAGCTCGTCAAAGGGGCGGGCGCGTGGCGCCTGCTAAACCGTGATTTCTTCGGGATTTACAGGATCTGCCTCGCGACTATCTCTTCCGTATTTACACGTTCGGATCACACGCCAGCCACTCCGCAAAGATTATCCAGATCATTTCGGTCGATTAAATCAGTCGGTACATTACGTCACGGATATTAATTCTCGAATCCGCGTAATTTTATCCCTTTCTCCCTTTCCCTTCCCCTCTCCCTTCCATCCATCCTTTCACGATCGGTATCGGCGATCGGGTTTCGCGAAAGATCGTTAGATATATCTCGCGACAGCTTGCAATGAATTTCATAGGCGGCAAAGTGATTTAAACCATAATTCACCGTCGTCTACTTTCCGTTCTATCACCTACCGCCTTCCGCCAACCTAGATATCGCCGATATTAATGGACCGACCGTGGCAAACCAGTTGACGCTGAGTTACAAGGTATCAGAGATTACAGCGATTAGTTTGCACCGTGGTTACCTCGATATTCCTATCCGCTGCTATCGTCATTCCCGTGTACAGCGAATTAGTCGCTAACGCACAGGCGTCTCTAATAAAAATCTGGCGCTATCGAGTTTGTAATTTGACAGGGACGATCGTCCGGATCGTGAAGGTATCGAAATACCTTCGAATCTAGATGCATCGAACTGTATTTTTCCCAGCACCCGGTATATATCGTTGACGTAACTTACGCTACACGAAGAGTCAATTAACGGGAACTGTTTTATCGGATCAGCGTCGATCAAGTTCCGACCACAATGGCGAGGAACGCGAACAGATCGCGGCGTAAACGTTGGCACGTGGGATTACGATGACGTTTCAACGAATATTACATTTCATTTACAATTAATAGGGTGTATTTATTTGCGTGGCTGGCGCGCGCACACCCCACAGTCACGCGTGCCAACCAGACGTTATCGATTCAATAACACGCGGCCGAACAATGCCACAGGATCTAACGCGATTCCGTCGCTCCATTTAATACGATTTATCGACGATACCTCGAATTATTCAGCCAATACGCGACGAAGGACGAATTCTTTTAGTAAATTAAACGAACGATTAAAACACTCTACAATTCATCTGTGTTTAATGGGTATATTCTCACCTCGTTTAACGTAAAATTATTCCCTCCGACTCTTGAAATTAGTTTCACGGTTGAAATTGGAGCGAGAGTCGCCGTTATCATTGACCCGTGATCTCTGACTCGATCGAATACGAAAAATAAAATTGCTATAGGTAGCCTTCCGCTCAAAACTGTGAGATCGTCATAATGAAATTGGCGAGGCTTGCCCGTTTCCCGCGAGCCATGAAAATGGCACCAAATTTCAATTTACCTATATATATATATAACTCTTTAACATTTTGGTCCGATAAACGACTAAATATAGTGCGTCCAAAAAGTCATCGCACGTAACGCAGTTATAAATGTTAATTTCTCACAGAAAGTTCAAAATATTTTTGTTCGCATTTTTGTAATGCGATAGCAAAACTATAGGAAATCTTGAGAACACGCGGACAATTATTTTCTAGTACGTTCATTCTGAATTCTCTATCGTTTTATCGCACGTTCAAGAAATTAATACGAGGATTAGATTCGCTATTTCAATTCGTATATCTAACGTCTCTTATACTGGTCTGCCAATACGTTCAAGAAACAAGAGTACTCGGTAGAAATACGTAAGAATCCGCGATTTCTATAGAGCGTAGGGCGTTGCTCCGTAGTAGACGCGCAGCGAACTCAAACACGAATTCACCAAACGAGAAACTTTGCCTTGGCTACAATTCTACTAGTCCGATCTGGCAGTAGTTTCATCGCTACATCGCTTTGACATCGCGCGTTTTGATTCGCCGATAGATCGTGGACATTGGTTTATCGCCAGCGTCATAACCCTTTAGACGCGAAGGAAACCAATTAAAGCAACTACCATACATCGAGGGACGTAGGCCGGAACCGCGGCCATGAATTTACGAAGCATGTTGCACTTACGGTTTGCACGCTCGTTTCACGTCATCCGCATTCTCTGACGCTTCTATTTTTACCTTATTATTATTTTCTCTTTTCTCTCACGTTTCTCGTTTAGCAATGAACAATAGCGACAGCACGATGCGTCAAAGATGCAACAAGAATTTCGATAAGGGCAGCTAAGGAAACGAACGGCGAGTATCTACCGCAAGGGCTGAACTTTCGAACGATCTTATCGATTTCCAGTGGGAACACGGTCACGCACAGATGCGCAAAATGAATCAAGAAGAAAGGGACGAAACGATAATGCACCGTCGTCCACGATACTGCACCATTGATTTAGTAGTGGTTATCCGAGCTCCCCTAGCACACCGACAATGACTCATAGTTGCTCGTCTGTGTCGTTAAACACGATTCTTCGGCCGCGAATGCATCCACGCGAAGAGATGCTCTTAGAAATTTAAACGATAGCCATTCTGCGCGTCTACGCGCTGCTTTTATTCGCTGCCCCGTTATTCGAGCAACTGCGCGAACCAATCGGTCGACGCTCGAAAACATTCAACGTTGATTCTGATAAGAGCGCTATCTTTGACATCTGACGAGTTCGCTTTCATTCGAATCGTTCTCGATTTGAAAAAGAAAAAACCTATATAGCGCGTATGCTTTCCCTCGCGTAGCGTAGCCATTGAAGCAACGAAGGTAGCCGCAACGTTTAGACGTTAAATAAAGAAATTCCAAGAGAAAAAGGGAAAAGAAGAGATCGAGGATAGGCTGTTAAAAATCAAGTAACGAGAAGTTGCGACGTGATCGTGCACCGAGACATCGATACGTCGAAGATGACAGATAGAGAATGACGAGGACGAAGAGAAAAAAAGAAGCAATGTCTTTGTCGTGGGAAAAGACAGTGGGATGACCCCACGTATACGAGACATTCTGCCTTGCGACGAGTATGTGGGTCGAGAAATGCCGTACGCGCTAAATATATATCGGGCGCATACACGCACGCAACTTTTGCGTATCAAGGCGTCCAAGAAGTCAGAAGAAAGAGGGTCATCAGAGGCAACAAGAAAGGATCGTTTCTTTCTTTCTTTCGAGCACGCGATGAGAAGAGAAAAAACAAGATCGTGCTCTATGTCAGATTTTTTCCTCTTTCTTGGCGTTCGCGCGAAAGAGAAAGGAGTCGAAGGAGGAGACGACCGAACGCTGGGTAAAGCGACTCTGCCGCGGAGAAATCGATTCGTCAATCTGTCATGGCCGGGACCTTTGCATCCGGTGCCGGTATGCATGTTATTTACGTGCCTTCCGAAAATCTCGTTCCAGTCATTTTCCAGCCACCACGTGCACCGCTTCCACGAAGCAATCGAGGAGTTCGAAACGAAACGCTCGTTCGAACGAAAACGTACCGAACGAAATGTATTCGCCCTCCAACCATGGTTACGAGCTTTTAATAATAAGAGCATCGCACGAGCTTCTTTACGGTTTCTCTTTCTCTGCTTTTCTCTTTCGCGTTGCACTCTGTCTAGCACGGTGGTCCTTTTCGAGATAGATAGCGCGATTATGTAGTGCGTGCGGCGTCAACGTTTAATTATACAACCCCCGACAGTTAATTAGCAAGTTAATGGAGGAAAAGAGGAGAAAGAGAAGAAAGAGAAGCGTGGAATAGGACGAGAAGGTCATAATCAAGCAGAACGAGCAAAGAAAACAGTATAGAAGCGAGCAGCGATCGTTGGCTCTGAACCTAAATGAGGGAGCCAAGGTTGAGCGCGAAACGATGCCTCGAACGACCGACCGAACGAAACGAAAACTCGCGCAGCTACTTTTAACGTTCGACGGTCCTTTCTCGTTTGTTTACCCGAGAATTTACCGACAGCTGGTAACTGACCTCGTGCAAAACACGAATCACGTTGTTCCGCACGAGGAAACCACGCAAAATTGATACTGATGATGCAATCTCGAGCAAACAGCGGACTACAACAGCGAGACGTGGAAACTCTGTAGGAAAAAAATTTACGTTCTATCCGACTGGAAACATCGGCTTCGATTTTTACTACTTTTCTTTCTTTTCGTCGCATCTGCATTGGAAATTGAAACGATAAATTAAGCGAACGACGATAGACAGGAACGTTCGTGCCACGGATCGTTTGGCGAACGCAGGCTCGGTTCTCGGGAAAATGGACGGCTATAAGCAGATTCGAAAAAGAAGAGTTAAGAGAGACGAAATACAAGTAGCTCTCCTCTGCGATAGCCTGCAACGAGGGTGAAGGTTTACGGCGGAATTATAAACAGCCGAAGGTCGGTATTACTGGGAAAACAAATTATAGTGCTTTCACGCGCGAAAACGCACACTTGCAAAATCCTTGTTCAAATATAAATTGGTGCTTTTTTTTTATCGAATCTCTGATATCGAATTCTATCGATCGCAAAAGTCTGGCAAATACGAACAGAAATCTCAATTAGACGGACGATGAATATATTCTGCGAGATCTACTATTAGCCAAATACTTTGTCAAATACTCGAATACCAAGTTTAGGACAAATATCGTTTCTGATTCGAAAAAGAAACCGGAGTTATTAAGAAACCGGATTAATTGATAAGGTTTCATCCATTCAATTCGTTTTATCCAGTAAATATAACATGGTATCGTAATCGTTTTGTTCTTGTTTTTTATCAAACGTTTTCAACGATAAAATTGTTACAGTTACGAGGCTTGGAAACTTACAAGAAATACTTCAATAAAAACATTTACGATACAGCAGTCATCGAAATCGAAAACAACAAAACATTCCCTTCCCTCCCAATTGCAATTTGAAATATTCTCAACAAACAGTGCTGGTATACTACTCGGGATAGAAGAATGGTATCAAAGGTCAAACACGAGTTCGACACGATCAGACGTAGCAAGGTAGCGTTATTTGAATCACCTGTGTTTCAACATCTTAAAATTCAATCTTGAACTGTGCACAGAGCATTGTATGTTATGTAACATCGTTAATTTTTATATAACTTGTATACTTTAGGGAGAAAAGATATGAAAATCGGGCAAACGATTCGAATAACTTTACGATTACTTCAGTCAACGAGAAGGTATTGCACGTATAAGAACAAATAATATCTACATACGCTATACACACGTACTTACGATAATTACAATTGAGAATATTAACATTAACTAATAACAAACAAACTTCTTACCGTTTTGATAAGCAAAAGTTACATGCTTTTAGAAAATTATAGCCGTCAAGCTGTCAGTGTATAGCATATACAGGGTGGTTGGTAACTGGTGGTGCAAGCGGAAAGGGGGTGATTCTACGCGAAAAAAGAAGTCGAAAATATAGAATAAAAAAAATTTTTTTTTTAATTTTTCCATCGAGACAACGATCTACGGTGAAATCCGTTATAACGAGACGTGATAAAGTGCACGCGTACCGAGCCAAAATTCAAAGTCGATTTTCACGAAAACAAAGCCTCAAACGAAAAATTTGTATTCTATATTTTCGACTTCTTTTTTCGCGTAGAATCACCCCCTTTCCGCTTGTACCACCAGTTACCAACCACCCTGTATATTACTGTCTATCACAATTAACGATGATGAGTTAGTTTATCTTCTAGCGTAAATTACTTAAAAATTGTTCATAAACAACGGCATATTACTCAACTCAAATGAAATATTCTTTTGAAAAACGAATAACCTTATTTTATCTCGTGGGACATCGTTGGTCGAATCGACGGTATGTTTGATCGTGGAGTCCAGGTGAATCGAAACAATCGTCGGATAGTTTAACGCAGAGGAGTTGGTTGAGCGGTTGGTTCATTGGCCAGACCACTTGTCGCCTTGAAGGCAGTCTCGCCTGGTGTTACATTCGTATTCCGCTCGTAACGCGACTTGCCCCGAATGCTGATAATTTAATAACACGGCCGTAATTTACGATAAACCGATTTTCTCTTAATTGCTTTATCATTCGCGTTACTGCGTCACCGTCTGCGATCGCTCGCTCGGTCTTTTGGAGCGGAGAGAGACTCTCAGCCGACCCAAAGTAGGAAACCTCGGAAAGGAGAGAGAGAAGAACATCCGCGAGGAGTTTTAGAGCGCAGAGACTGCTTCGAAACGTACACGTTAGAGCGTACTTGCACGCGCAAAACCGCCTTACCCGTTACCTGACGGAAACTTTCACTCGCCTAAGCAACGTAAACAAAGCACGCTCGCAAATGACCGCGCAGATTAGATACCTGCAATTGCTTCGTCCGAATAGTCTTCGTTCCATTACTTCAATCTGTCGACTGGTCGCTAAAATTATCAAAAGTCTGATAGTTTAATACCGAGGAAAGCGCGTACGAGGAATCGAGATTAGATTTGTAATCGAAAACCGAATCGCGAAAGAGGAACAGAATATTATTAAATACGTGTTGCGTATTATCGACTAAAGAGCAACCGGTCAGGTCAAACCGATCGGTCGATATCGCGTACCTCGAATGACTTAACGTTTAAGGTGGAGGAGATGGAATAACTCGAGTGTTAGATTTAGACGGAACTTTATCTGTCTGTAGTCTTCGTTGCCTGTAGTTGAACTAAGTTGGGACTCTGTCGTCTTGTGTATGTAGTCTTCGTTGCCTGTAGTTGAACTAAGTTGGGACTCTGTCGTCTTGTGTATGTAGTCTTCGTTGCTTGTAGTTGAACGAAGTTGGGACTTTGTCGTCCTGTGTGTACTGTCCGATGCCCGAATTCCGTGCCTTTCCGGCTGGTCCTTGCCTGGATTTTTCCTGGCCTCGAGTCATTACGTTTACTGCCCTGGGAGGACCGGTAATTCGGAATTACCTAACGAAGGAAGCGGGCCTGTCCGAACAATAATTCGGACAACAAAAAACAACTAAAATTCCGAAAAATACGTAAAGTACGACGTAGGCTTAAGTAATATTTAATGAAAATTGGATACTTATAGGATTAACGTTTCCATGTCACGACAGACGGGAGACGCGGAAAGAAAGAAACAATAAACTTGCAGCGAAAAGTCTCTTCAATGGTATGGTATACCATAAAGCGTTCTATACTCGGAGTTAAAGGGATTTTGCGTTACTTCCGGACAAAGAAGTTCTCGACCCGGAGAGGGACGGTAAAAGTCGTAACGGGTACGAAACGACTATGGTAGCCCATTACAGGCTTCAAATATTTTCGTGCAGGCGACGCGTCTGAAATAGCCCAACGACCAGGAATTTATTGGGCATTCTCGTTCCAAGGTAAGAACAGCCTACCGATGATCCTGTAGATCGAGCGGAACGGACAACGTCGACGGTATTCGCACTTCAGCTGGTTGCAGTGCGAGACTCGCAGAAACGACGAAACGGACCGAGGGGACCAAAGGCAAAGGGAGAAGGCGTGAAACGGAAAGGGTGCGAGGAGAATCGAGACGGAGAGAATAAAGAGAAGGGTGGAAGCATCCTGAGAACTTGGATCGATGCCGTGTTATCAAATCACGTCCTTCGCTTTCCGTCTCCTTTGCTCGCCACCCTTCTTTCTCTCGTTCTCGATTGTTTCATCTCCTACTCATCCTTCCCCCTCTTGTTCGTCCCCTCGTTCGCCCTCGCCTCGGCCTTTCCCAACCGAACGTCTACACGAAGCTGATTTATGCTACCACGTTTTTGTATTTCCTCGTCCCTGTTGTAAACTTCTCGAAATAAGCGTCTTCGGCAAACTCGTTGAAAGAACCCGAAATAGAGTGGAATATGTCGCGAGTTAACAGTCGTATTTTCTTTGACAAGGAACCCGTCCTGTATGCAAACGAAATTCGGCCAGGGTCCCCCAAAGGTAGGTACCGCTCGACAGATGTAAATGAGGGTAATGCCGCGCCTCTTTGCGACCAAGGTGTAATAACTACAACGCGTTTAGACGGTCGGTGAACGGACAGGAAATGAAAATATTCACGAGTCGTGAGACGGTCGAGTCTAGTTTGTTATATCGATCCGTGAGCAAGTAGCATGAGAGGATTGTTAAAAACGAGTCGATGAAAATCGTCGATCTCTAGTTGAAAATAACGTCGCGCCGATAAAAAGCTGGTCAATCGACGCGATAACATCGAACTGGTAAACAAAAATTTGTCGCTATCGGGTCGATGTGGAGCGTACGATTCCATCGTGATTCCTAAATCACAACGCGTCAGAGATAATTTTATTCTTCGTTTTGATCGGCAATGAATTCCAACGACATTATGCAATGGAATGCGCGAAACGTGCCGACAGGAGCAACAAAAGTAACGTTTCCCGTACTTGACCCGGATCTTCGACCGCCAATCCAAGGACTTTTTGCTCGTGACCGCCTGTATACGTGTCTATGTGAAACGTATCTTGGGTAACGAGACCGATAACGAGAGACAAATAAACGAAAGACGGGTGTTGGTAGGTTGTTGAAAAGCAGGTGAACCGACTAGCGCAGGAGAGACTGGAAACCGTGGACGAGAAGTCAGAGCCACGTTGCTCAAACCGGATGATTCCCGCAACTCTTCAGAGGCGGGAGAGACCTAACGGAACTTTTCTACGCGATCCTGACGTCACTGAAACGCGAAGAACACGAGAGCCTCGACATTTTTACCGCGCGAAACTGTAACGCCTAACGCGGTGACTCTGTTTCACATGCTTCTGTGCACCGGACATTTCCGATAGAATTGAGAAGCTATTCGAAAATAAATAAGGATGACGCAAAGGAAAATAATTATAAACTTTAGCTCTCTTCGATCTGAAACAGCTCGATAGGACGTTCTAGCTGAAATTTCTCTTTATTTTAGAAATATAGGAAAATCTGTATAAAAGAAAAGACGTTCTTCGACTTTGAACCAGGTCGTCCCGTAACCAAAAATTTCTTTAATCATCAATTTCAAAATTAATAACAAACTAGAACCAAAACTTCTCTAACGCGCTCTTTCTCCCGAGAAGAATTCTCGATTCTTCCATATTTCCGTCCCCTTACATTTTCCTAGTCATTCTTCCTCCTTGATTTCTATCTTTTCTATTCTTCGCTTCCCCAAACGACGTTCTCGAAGGGCGTTCAACCAAACCTCGGTAATTGCGTCCTACCGTTATTTAAGAGAAACAAATTACCGGCAGGTAGAATCGTTGGGTAGCAATCTAAACGTGTCGTCTATCGGTGAATCGTGAAATTGCGCGGATTTCATGCAGCTACGCGATTACATTTAGAGATTCGGCCGCTAATTGCACGGTGAAGAAGTAGTTGTCGGAGAGGCACGATTATAATGGCGTAATCACGACGAAGCCATTGGGTAAGAAACTATAATGCGGCCGGCTGAGTGCACAAAGAATTACGCAGAAGGGAGAAATAATAATATTACGAAGACCAGATCCAGATAACGTGCTCTAATAACCGTCCACTTTTTTTACCAACTTATCACTAATGCCCGGTTTCATTCGTCCGTTCTCCATTCGATTACAGCGAGTCGATCGTTCCGCCGATCGATGGATAATCGATTCTTTTTCTCAGCCGAAAAGCTGTAAAGATTTCATTCCGCCATCCTCGATTACCTCTCGACATGCGAGAGACCCATTCACGTCGACTAAAGGTAACAGTAAGATTCTAAAGCGTTCTCCGTTAAAAATCATCGCGTTTTCTTCGTTCTTTCGTAAACAATGACTATCCATGCATGCAACTAGATTTAAAATTTGTATGCGTCGTTATCTCGTACATGAACCTCTGTATGTACAACGACCGACATAACGCTGCATTTATTATCAACTTAAAAGCTGTAAGAACAGATGGCTCGTTCTAACGGCGCGCGGAAAGTACTTGCACTGCTTAAACTTGCAAAGAGGGAAGAAACAGTTACACCTTAAAAGTGGCCCTAAAGGCAAAGCTCGAAGAAAAATGAAAAAAGGTCCACGGGAATTGACACGCTTCAGCGAAGCTAGCGTTTAAAAATTCGTTTGTAGTAACACGCGTCTCGTTTCGCACAGGCTGATATCTATAAAAGCAGCGAATCGTAACATATTCGGCTCGCGAATAGCAGAAAATTGTGAATACACCGTTGAACGGCCGTCAATCCCGGGTAACCTTTACGAACGTCCTTTCGCGTCGTTCGTCGGTGGATCAATCATACACGACGTACAGCTGATAGGGCCTGATATTTTCACTGGCGAGAACGCCATTATAGAACAACTCTTGGAGGATTTTCTCACGGCAGAAGAAACATACTGATGAGATCTAACTCGAGAGCTTTTTCAACTCCCCCCCTCCTCAGACGCCAGCCTTCTCGTCAACGGTCCATTCAGGGTATATCGTTTATTTTTCAAACTTCCCTTAAGAATTCATTCAGGCATAATAACTTTGTCTCCCCGTATATATACCGTGAAAGGAGATGTTAAACGCAAAATAATCGACGTTTCGCCTTTTCAACCATTCTATGGTATCGTTCTGATTGAAACGATATTCAAACTTCGAAATCTGTTTGCCAGTGAAGAGAAAAAATGGCCAGGGAAAAGGGGAGAAAAATTTTCTTCGATGATAAAGATGTTGAACGATAGTTGGCGGAGTATTAAAACACCAGGGAATTGTTACCGCAAATCCTGACAGGCTAGGAGGTATATCTGCGCGTGTCTATCGAGGTAAGACTAGCTCGTATTTTCCCCCTTCCTGTGTTCCCTTCCTTCGCCTTCGTTGTATCTGCCAGACATAGAGCGGTGCTCCAGTGCGGTCGTGGCGAAGCGCAATGCTACTGTCTTGTATTAGGGGGCGTTCACATCGCGTCGATAACAGACCAGAGAACGAGGCCATGCACCTCGACACTCAAACTTTCACCGCGAACGAAACCGAGCCAACTGGCGCTCGTTCGATGCTCACCAAACGCGAGAATAATTTCTTTGTCAACCCTCCGTTTTATCGAACGGTTAAACGATACCGAAGCTCGCGAAAGAATTACAACAGCGGCATCGATTCTATCGAAGTGGACATATTGGACATATTGGAACTGATGCCTGATCTTTTATTGAAATTTATGATCTAATATCCGGCGTAACGCGCAGGATGATTTAACATCTAGAACGACGATATTCTTTATCGTATGGAGGCGGTTCTCTTTCCTTTTTCTCGTTAAGCGAATTTTCAGCGTTATTTTGCACATATGGTGGCCGATATGAACGTGGCTAAGGCTCAACCGTCGCGTTAGAAATCTGTCGGTGAAAGTGTTAGAGTGCATAGCTTCTTCTACCTGAAAGCCAGCGGCCGTTAGAATGTCCGAGAATAAGCAGCAATGCTTTCTGCGTAGTAAATCGGTCGAGCGGTCGGCCGATGGTTAACGAGCAGAGAGAGGTAATATAAACAACTTTTGAAGTTGCCTGACTTTTCACGACCGTGTCTCGCTTCTGGCCCGCTAGATGGAATAGGGATAAAGACAGACGCCGCAGAAGAATCGAGCATAGTCAACGGACTTGTTCAATTGCTCGAACATAGTCGCAAAATTTGTTCTGCCGACGATTACAGAGTAACGCGTATACACGTCGTTGGTTCGGTTGCTTAATAAACGTTCCGTTAATTTTGTCGAAAATGTTGATAGGAATATCGCTTGTATCCAGCAACGGTTGCTTTCTGGCGTACGAATGATTTTGCCTCGAAAGCGGCGCTGTTCACGGTACCGTGGGTAAACACCAAGGCTGCCCTCGTATACACGCGAAGCAAAAAGGACAAGAACAGATCGGTGAGGAAATTCCCTGACAATCGCGATAGTTGCGTGGACGTTGGCGTACCGAGCAATTCTTCTTTTCGTCGAAAGGATGAACAAATTTCGTACGAACAAAATCGTTTGTACGGATATCTATACTTCTATCTTTTCGAGCCTTACATTGTAACTAAAGTTGGTATAAATACGATTAAGCCAGCGGCGCTCGTTGCGTCAGCAAAAGTGAAAATAAACGCGCCGCGATCTTCTCTGAATTTACCGAAAGTTCACGAAGATAGAGTTGCTTCCGTTTTTTTCTTTTCTTTTTTCTTTCTTTTTATAACGCGACTGCTCTCCGGCGATTTAAACGTTGAAACATTTGTTCTCGTATTGCGTGCGTTTCTCGTGACGGAACTGCGCGCGTCGCGTATTTAAAATTCAATTATACGACACGAACTGGCACATTAACTACTCATAACGATGATACACATAACCATTTCCATTAATTATACAAAGATATTAGCATTGATTGGATCGTATATTCGAAGCAAATGTAACGCGTGTCGCGCATTCGTTACATTCGTGAATCGCTTGGAAACGAGCAAAAGGAAAACAGGCCGGCAAATCGTTATAGATTTTCCCTACCGACTTTTACTCGCTGGATTATCAACAATGTTGTTATCGTGCTTTCATTATCAACCGTTATCGTGCGACCAAAGTCGAAGGATCGAGACGAGTTCTATCCGGAGACGAGACTCTCTATTTTTAAAAGAGAGTATCGCCGTGTTCTTTGGCCCATTACAACGTGGAGCCAACTTCGACTAAACAGTTGGCGAAAGCGCTTCTACGGCCTTTCTCTTCGACGAATTATCAAGGATGGCCAAGCTCTCGTTTCCTCCGGTCGTCGTCGTGCCTGTCTACGAGAACTACAAAAATTTCTTTTTTTTCGCACGTACAGTTTACGTATGTACAGTTCTATCGACTTTGTACATATTAAATATTTACAACAATCGGAATTAATAGATATTCGACCGAGTAAAGTATTACCTCGAGAGTGTGATTTTCGAGATAAGATTATGCGCGGGACGTTTCTCATCGAGTGGTACTTTTTAGATTTAGCGAAGCGATTGATATTTTTAAAAGGTTTGCAATTTTCGAAATCAACGATAATTTTTACGATAATTTTCGAGACACAAGTACGTCAGAACGAATCATATCGCCGCAGTTTTTTGTAAATGGAATTTATTAAACGAAGAATAAGAGGTAAGGGGAAAAACAGGTTACTGTATCAAGAACGTTGCATACCATAGGTACCCTGTGGTTAAGATAATGAGAAAAGAAATACGGCGCCATAGGTCGTCTTCCTACCCCATCGGTCTCTCCCTTCCCTTTCACCTTGTTATGTACTTCGCGAACATCACGCGTCTAATATACGACACGTGTTTGCAACGCGACACAAATTGGTAACGTAATAACTTTTGCTAAAGGACGAGTAATTGTTCGAGCCTCCGCGTAGTATCATAGATTCCACATATAGAATAGTAGCTTTTGTTTTACGTTTCAGGGTAACAAGGCTCGATGTTCGAGTGACAGACATTTTTGTACCGCTCGAAGCGTTCGACTATTTTTAGAGAGAAATGATTCAGCCTGCGCTTCAAAATAGCAACGGAGAGTCATCAAAATATGAATGGTCGAACGAAAATTGTTAGAATACGCATGGTATCGTGCGATCTTCTTTTCTCTGGATTAAAGTATCGGGTTATCAGCGTGCTAATTAATTACACCTATCAACGCGATTACTTCGACTCTATCGGCATTCGCGGGAACGAAAGCCCGGGAGGGCCGTTTGCGCGACTTTCCGACGTCCTCTAACGTCCTCTAACCCCAATAACAAAAATAAAAAGGCTCCGTTGAGTTCCGTCCTTTCCTTCCCTAATACCACCTTTCCTCTTTACCCCTCCCCTGTGCTCTCTTCTTATATTATTTGTACTCGACCCGGTCGTTCCACGCGTTTGACATCAACACCGACACCGTCAACACAACGGCCATCGCGGTTGAAACCGTTCGCAGCGTCATACGCGGTGAGTAGTTGCCGAGAGGCACGTGACTAAACGCGTCGTGGCAATTAATTCGATCACGCTAAACCAATTTATTTTCATCGGCCAGAAAAATTAAACGACGTCGAACGAGCGTCGCGAAAAGCCGTATCCTTCTTCCCGGAACTCTATGGCTGCTGTGAGCGAGATAGCGAGAACACAAAAGGGCGGTGCCATCCAGGAGCGCAGTGTCACGCGTCCCTCTTTCGCTACCCTGTCTCTCGCTCTACGCTGTCCTTTTCGACCGGAAGCCTTCTCTCTCGCTCCGTTAGTCACGCATATAGACGCGCGTCCGCGCAACCCTTCGCGTGCCACGCGCGCGCCAAATCATCGAAACAAACGCGGCCGCGAAAGCTCGTTAGTTGTGTTGGAGAGAGTATACTCGAGCCGGCTTTAATTTCACCACCGAGGACCATTACCGAGTTACGCGCCCCGGGCCAACCTAGTATCATCGATAATACGATAGCACGAGGCACGAGTATCCAACTAACCGTAGCAGCGTGTATACCTAGGCAGTGGCAGCATTCTCCGCGCATTGAAATTTACTTACGAGCCGTAGAACACACGTCTACGAGAGGAAGACGCGGAAAGGAACTTCTCTAATGAATCGACACGATTTAACGAGGCCGCCGGATATTTTTGTCCCGAGGAAATTGTCGCGTTAACGCGCTCGTTATCACCGTGTGTCGCAAGTTCACCAGAAATTTCAGTAAATTCGTCAACGACGTATTTTTTCAACTCTTCTGTTGTTTTGCTTTTTTCGATCAGTCTCCTAAGATGAATTCGACGATCGTTACGATACGATCAGTGTCATTCGATGCTATCGATGACGTCAGTCACCTTCACCGACTTTCTGTCGGGTGTCACGAGATTTCCTATTCTCGAATCTATGTAAATGCCACGAAATTGTCGTGATCGTTTCATACTCTGTAACGTACAATAAGCATCGAGAATATACGAACAAGAAAGTATACGATTTGTTCGTCCATTTCGTGCAACCTCGTCTGGTGCTCGAAAAGGCGGAAACACGGCGGCACAGAGAAGCACGATCATTTTTGCATGGATGACCTTGCCCTACATTCGCGCAGTCCCAATTACGAAATATATTCCGATCAAAATTTTGTGCTCTTTAATCGATTCGCAATTCCGTCGAAATTCGTTGTTGCAAGTGGGGTCAAGAACGCTATTCTAATCACGCCGTACTTGTTGCGCGTTTATTCGATTCCGCTTCTCTCTCTCTCTCTCTCTCTCTCATTGTTATGCTTAGAACCGTCGGGTTCCCTAATGCAGGATAATCCGTAGTCGAAGCCTATACATTTAGGAATCGTCAAATCTTTATTGCTATTGCTTTCCCACATTGCGTTTATGGCAACCTAACTTTGAGGAAAGTACCCTGAAATTTCTAAGAATTTCATTGTCTCGTTTATTGTAGAGGACATCTGTTTCCATTTTTAACGATTACCGGAAAAAGAAGACTTCATACCTGGTAATGGGTCTCTAAACCTATTTGCATTCAAGAGCGGATTAGTCGTGACGGTCTCCTATCACAGTCGTATTTCAGTTGCTAAGTATTTTTCAAATGCGAGAGTTCACGTTTGACCCGTTTGTCGGCATCTCGTCTATATCAGTTTATTGTATTGGCCATTTTAAAGAATTCCACGAGAAATAATATGATTTGATTTCTTATTTCTTATTTTTTTTTTAAATAAATAATTTTTTCTTTTTTCCTCTGTTATAAAGAATGTAAGATGCGATGTTTGCGAAGTAACATTGTCTACCAATCGTTTTGAACAATAAATTTTCGATAAACTCCATGAAGAATTCGGATGTCATTTACTACACCTACGACCGACCGCATACGGTAATAGGGACCAGTCCTCTGAAGTAGATCCTTGATGCAAATGAATTAACCCAGTGCCCACTGGAGCCTTAAGTCAACAATGGATGTATATATACAGTAAGATCTCAGTTAATTAATAAAATATCAAATAAATAAATAAAGACACGATATAATCAGATTTCTGTCTCGGCAAAGATAAACATTAATGTTACCAAAAACGGTTGCATCTTTCTTTCAACAAACGAAACATCTGATACCAGTCATTTTGATTGGTTGGATAGTTCTAATGTTAATAATTATAAAAATATTAATATTTATAAAATAGTTAAAAATAAATAATGTTCTCTGATATGAAAGTAAAATTATTCAAAGCGGAAAACGAACGTGGCCGAACAACGTATATATTTCGTACGGTGATAGCACAAACCTCGCAATTAACCAAGTGTAATTTGCGTCCACAAACGCGACACTTCGCGACGCTGCCAGTATCGCGACCGTCTAACCGCATGCATGCCACAACAAAAAACAAATTAGCGCGATCAACATGCATTGAATGTGTTAAACGGTACACTTGCACGCACACGCCTTGGGAAAATCGTTCGATCGGTCTTTAACGTAAAAGTGAATTCGCGAGAGAAACAAAGGGAAGTCGATTCTGACGATCGTCCTCACACGATATTTCTCACACTGTACCGTCGATTGTATCCGAGGAGACATTACGAATTACGATGAATTAATCGAGCAAATTGCTGTTGAATGTTAAATTGATGTTGGTAAGAGTAAGCTAAACGCTGACACTGCATTTCGCGCGATGAGTTCGTAAGCAATACGCCTCGGTCGACATAGTACCCTTTCTAGTTTCGTGTTCAACGAACTTTGTATCATATAGAACATAGACTGCTTTTTCAGTCAATAATATTATCGTTTGATCGTTATTTATGAATTTTGAAAAATATGTGAAATGTTTAATAGTTGAAAGATTAAAAATATTGTTAAATTGCTGATATTTTTGATTTTAGAGGAACGAATTATATGTATATGATTCAACTGTAGCAACGCAGGCTACACGATCGGAGACAGTCGGTCGAACAGAGGCCAACGTATTTAAAAACAGAAGCGAACCAGCAGACCGGTTAGACACCAAGGAGATCAGCCTCTGGTCGAGTAATCGAATAAAATGAATCTTTCATGTCACACTTTTCTCCGGTCATTATCAACGTTCAAGCGAGACACGAATTGTTTATAGTCGTTGTGTACTTGTTCTACGAAACAACGCGATCCAAATACGTATATAGTTGGGTAAACTGATCTTTAACGCGACTACGTAAATTACGAAAATCAGATAAAAGTAGGATAAGGTTCGAAAGAGAAACACATAGACTCACCTCGATAAGGTGCCCTTGAGCAGAGGATTCCTGTCGTCATAGTATCCACCGGACGTCGGCATCTTCAAGTAATCCAAGCAATGGGCACGTGGCACTTTGCACTGACACTACGGCACTGCATCACTGTCGCGTGATCTGTTAACTTTCCATTCACCTTATCGACATTATACTCGATTAACTAGGTGTACGACGCATCATTTTCAAAAAAAAAAAAAAAAAAAAGAGAAAAAAGAAGAAAGAAAGAAGTAAAATTCACCAATAACTAGAAAATAATTGACACTCGCGTAAACGCATATCACGGAAACGCGTTATATAGCGGGTTGGGTAACCATGTTTTGTGTGTTACGTATAACGACATACTTCACAACTATCCGGTGAGATAACAACCACCCGATACTGTCAACAAGTTGCTAGTACTTCTTGCGATCTGAATCTCACCAATTATCTAGATTGCTTTCTTATTTTTCCTCGGTAGGTCGATTCGATGTTCGACATCGATCGTCAGATGACACTTTCCGGCGGACTTCCCTCAACTTGCGATTACCTAAACACAGAAATTTTCGTTTAACCAGTTGCTATTTTCAGGCTCTTTCTATGCTACTTTCAAACTACGCATGTTCTTAGTTTTATATACACACGTACAAAATGCGAACATTGTAGCGGAAACATGGCTACCTACGAAGTAACCCCCATCCCTTTCACAATGTATGATTCACTTCTATTCCAAATTATCGCTAAAATTTTCACGAAACTGTGTCGAAAACGTTAATGGTTCAAAACAAATAGTCGTCAGGTTATTATTTTTGGATCGTCTGTTTGTCGCATTCGACGGTTATTTTCCATTCGGACAGTCGAGGTCACCATTATTACAAACAGTTGGCGCCAAAATCCTGCTACGTTCAATCCGCTCGGGTGAAAGTCCTTGCAGCAGGTATTCGAGGAAACATTGTAGTAGGTCGCTGTGAATTTTCACGCTTCTCGACGAATACACCAAACTTAACAAACTAGACCAAACGATTCATCGTTCTTACTTCACCGATCCAGTAGAGTATATCGTTAGGGATACGTTTCGCGATGATGCTCCGTAAATGGTCGAAGAATAACGATCCACACGTGTCTTCCAGCGAAGAAACGTTAAGATAAGTGTCACGGTTGAAAGCGGAACGTGCCAGGTGAGTCCATCGAGCACGTCGTTTATTTATAAACTAAGGGAACCCGAGAGAGAACGCAGGAGCGAGGGAGACCAACGGAGTGTCCCTCGCGTTTCGTTTACCGTTCGTAAACTACAGTCGGCGCGTACTTCGAGGACCACGTGTTACTTATCCGATCTTTCGATTGGCCGTGCGATTTCAAGATGGCGCGACTGTTGACCTGTCAATGCAAATTCATGATCCTGTATGCATTTCTTTTTTTGGAAATTTTAAATAACATCGCTCCCAAAAATTTTCATTATTCGTTAATAACAAGTAAAATTAGTTGAACCGTTCTTTTTTCTCATTTTACTACAACGGACGAGAAAATATGAAACGTTAAGATAATATTAGAAGTTAAATATACACAATATTTTGTAAATATATCGTATTTGCGTGAGTATTTAATATGTAATTATTAGTATAGAATAAAAATGAACAGATACGTATATGTAAAATACGTTATTCAGTACATGAAGGATCATCCATTGCAACAGTATGTCATAAGCTATAATTATTCCTTTCTCTCACAGGTTCTGACTCGTCTATGCACTTTCACTGTATCTTCTACGACTCTCGAATCAAATGCGCGTTAAAATTGTCGGCACAATAGCAAATAAGACATATTTTTTCTTATCTCTGAATCATTATTCTTTCTGAGGATTATCTCTTAAGAAATAATTCATACATTCAAAGTATCAATAGAAAGACTATATAGAACATTTCCGATTATTAAATTTTTATCAAAAGTTCTAGTATATTGTACTATATTGAATTGTATATAGATATATAACAATGGTTCTAGTAGGAACGCACAAACCACAATCCTTTTGCGAACCGATGTACTGTTTTCGCCAACAACTCAAATGAAAAGTATTTGATACAACAAAAGCAAGTTATCTACTCGTCAGTTCATTGTCATTTTTAAACAAATTATTCACATCATTTACACTAACTTTTTAAAAACTTTAAAACAAAAAAGTATAAAAACCTTTTTCGTAGTCTAGTAAATCAGAGTCCATGTTAACCGGATGAATTGAAAAAATATGGTTGCACGATTTTTTCAACTGTAAACTAAAAGACGTTTTTGAAGGATGGGTAACGAGGCGAAAAGTCGAGGAGTAAAAGCGTTACATGATTCAAGGACGTACGCTAAGTGGGATCGTGATCCAGTCGATAAGCAGCTGTAGGTGCAACGAACGTTGTACCCTTACAGTTCGTGTACTTGTACGCGGCGCTGATCGAAGTAGAAAAAGCGCCCTCACCAACTATCCTGGTCTACTCACGAAAAAAGAACGACAGACTCGAATGCTTACTGGAAAATCGGTACCGTAAGCGTTCCACTTCTCTTTCATTCTCTTTCTCCTTTTGTCTCCTTTCTTCTCTCGCTCGCTCGTTCTCTCTTCCTCTTACTCCTTCTTAAAAGAAAACCGCTCCGGAATCCGCGTCTTGGAATGCGAGGCGACGAGACTTGGCTTCTTAGCACGAACGCAACCTGTCCACGCTATTTCCCCCACTGCGGACCTGCTGATCCTCCTAGCTCGACATGCCCATCCCCACCCCAAAGTCTGAGCGATGCAAACATGATTGCACTCACACCAATGAATATGCCATTTATTTGCTACTTCGTATGACCGAATAGATGCGTCGTTTGCCAGCGCGTCTCGGGTTCTTGTTCATTTACGTATATATACGACGCGTATGAATTTACCAGGAGTAGAAATTATTTCGCTGATTATCTATACACAAGAAAACGATATTCATATGTTGTTTTTCCATGGAATAATACAAAATATTTTTAATTGCATTTATTTCAACAATTTTTTTCTCTTTTTTTTTTTGAATTCATATACGGGACTCTGAATAAGAATTTTCGTTTTCAAAGCATGATAAATGTTAAAAAAACTTAGGATCGATCGAGGACACCGAATGTAGGCAACATTTTGACAAGAAACGATGTAAAGTTCCTACTTAAAATACGAAGGTTCTGCCGAGCACAAATGGAATCTGTCCACGCTATTTCCTCTATCATCTCTCCTATCCGTTTCCCCTTCACCTCCTTTTCTACGTTCTTCTACCTGGTATAAGTGCTCGTACACCAACGACGCCTGTATCTATATTTGCCGGATCCCCGTCTAAGGTGTGTGGATACTAATACTTTACCGGCTATTGTAAGTACATACAACACGATTTTGCTTATTTACCCTACACATGTGCACTTGATATGTGTAGATACAGCATGCGTCTTATTTACCGAGCGATAAAGAGAGAAAAACCGATCCAGAGAAAAAGAGATAGCGCCGCGACACGAGCTATTTTTCAACTCAATGCACATCTACACGATGATCCGTTTTAGCGACGAAACGAGCATTTGGTGGAAAAAAATGTATCTATGAAGAGATCGAAAAAAGTTGGATATAATCTATCACGAATTCTTTTAAAGCTATCGCTATTCTGCTTTCTTCTCTTTTTTCGAAGCAAACGGTAAAAATCCCAAAACATCAGCGACAATTAATTTCAATCGCTAAAAATAAAAACACGAATCCAACGATACCGAGTACTTACAAACGTATCAGTTTATCCCCTCGATTTCTCAAGTGAAAACGAGTGAATTTTGACGTCGAAACTATATAAAAGAAAGATGAATTTCATTAGAGATTGCCTCTGTGCTTCACTTCACTATTACAGTACACGAGATTAAGCGCGATCACAAACAGAAATTCTGAAATCTTTTGCTTCCGTGAACAGTGCGACATACGTTGTGAATACACGCGCGAGAAACATACCCCTCCACCACCGTTTCGCATTGTCGAGCATACAGGCCACGTTCTGTTTTCTTGTGCACAGTCGCAACACCACGGATCATTCCCTAGGAATAAAGTCGTTCACAAGATCGTGCCAAGAAACACTACCAAGAAACCGATCGTTATTTGTGAACATTCACTTCGATCATGCTTAAACCGATACTTTGTTCACGTTCGTTTGTAACGTATCGATATTACCAGCGTTGATAATTGTTCAGATGTTACGAAAAATACGAATACGAATATCACATACGGTGAAAACATAAACGCGCCATCAATTATTCGTAAACGCACCGCACGCGACAGTTTGCGATTTCTTAAAGATACATACAGCAACTCGTATGTACATGATTTCAATGATCAAAGTACTTGATCGTCTAGAAAGTAACGTTCTACATCGACGACCTTGTTCCTAGGATCTACATAGGCGTCAATCGTAACAAGCATCTATCAACACCAGAATCAAACGCAAAAGCTTTGCTTAAAATGGATAGAGGGAGCTGGCTGCAGTTGTCAACGGCGTACGTGAACAGAAGGCTGGTCGATATGGGGAAAAAAGAATACTGAAAGTGACGATTACCGAGTAACACAATATTCATGGTACGTACCGGGAAGAACGATTACTCCTTGTGTTCCTCTTCTTTTCTATCTTGAACGAAAAAGAAGCACAATGACAGTTCACTCACGATAATGGCAGATGCGCACGACAGCCTGTCACGTGGTAAAGGGTAAAAATTACCCGTTTGCACGTGTGCGCCTACTAACGTTTGTATGCATGCTTATACACGTGAATCGCGCGTGCAAGTGTACATTCATAGACGTGTGAATGTATCACGTTGTTGAATATATGTAAACGTATATGTGTACGTAGAGCGGTAGGTGTGCAAAAACACTGCAACAACACGGCGCGTGGACGGTCGCGTCTGGACTGATCGTGGGGGTCGAGCCACAGGTGTCATCAGACGGCGGCTGCTCCACCCCTCTGCCCCCACCCGGCTTCCTCACCCGCCTTCAATCCCCACTCTCGTCGTTACTTTCACGCACACGTCTACTCGTGCCGGAGGAGACGCGTGCGCACATCAACCGGCTTCCTCTATCCTCTATAATCATGCAATATCATTTGCTCTACCCATGGCGCCTATGAACTGACCGAACCGCGGCACGTGCTTTGCATTCTATCTTACAAATGATATGGACAAGTTTTTCAAATTGATCTACATCGCTATTAGAATTGATAGGAACCATTAAGAACTTACCGTTAATTATTCACCATGCGTTTAGAAATCTGTTTAAGCATCGGTAATTCGTCAGTAGCTTGAAATATTACATAAGGTGAAAATCAGCAGATAACCAAGTTATTGTGGATCGAGCATTACTTATCGTACACTGTACCGTACACTTCAGAAAAGGTGGATACTTGAATTACCTCGAAAATACACACAAAATTATGACAAAAGTAGATGAAGAATTTAGACAGGAAAATGAAGGATGTTAAGTATTACTGAATATAAATGTTCGTAATTCAAATAGATATTTATTCAAAAACCAGTGTATTTCGTGGCAAAATGTATAACGTCAGTTATTGACGCAATGCTCATGACGTATTCTCACTCATCCAGTCGCACTCATACGAATTCCTCCCTCTCTGTGATTTATACTCTTTACTACTTATATGTATATATATTTTTCTTTATGTTTGCTTATAGAATATTTAATATTTTTCTCTCTATTTATTCATCATTTCTGTTTCAATTCGTATCTGTACGCATAGTATCACTGTATTTATCCCTAACACAACTTGAAGAACTGTATTACATACATAAACATATGCATGAAATCAATTTGAGACTAGTCATCCGACACCAAGCGATCTTAGTACCAAAATAGTAACATTTATCTAATATCGGTAATTTACAGTTGACGTACCAAAATAAACACAATGGGGTTTTATCTACACGTATTACCATTCCTTGGTGTAAAATTGTATGTACCCATACATATTTTAAACAGTACATGTAATTATTGGTAATAATTATATAATTGAACGACTTATACGTTTCTTGCACATCGCGCGTAGCATGATTATACGCATTTGTATCAACAAGAATGAATGCAATGACGCTATGCGTACAATATATCATTGTAATGTTAGAATTATCGATAGTCTAATTACATATACAGTACGTGATATGGGTGCTTAGCCACTGTTTCAGCTATGCGGTACGTAATTTCCCACGCACCCAAATGTTTGTTTTTATAAACGAGCTAATAATACGAGTTTTCCTTTTTAATTCGTAAAAGAAATCGCACAAAAAATCACTCGTATCGATTTATTGAATTAAAATTAACAATCTGTTGTATAATTGTTTTAACGTTTCTTTGTACTATTTTTATAAAAATATTTACCGATCTTTAACGAGAGAAAGTTTGTAAGTAGAACTATTTTCTTAGTTCTTACGAAGAGAAGGAGAAACTTATCGATTTCTCATTGCTAGCAAAGTCAAACTCGTATGATTGGCTCCAAAACAAATTGGCAACCTTTCGATCGCCCTCGACTTCGTCGCGTGTCACTTGTGAGACTCGCACGACCGTCCTGGGAAACGGAAGCGCCACTCACTTCCTTCCTCATCCAAACGATTTATTTCTTTCTCGTAAAAGGATCTTAAGTATGTGCAAAGTATGTGCAGATGAGAGAGAACCAGACTACGTTGTTGTGGAAATTGTTCCAAAAATCATTCCGACACATCCAACTTCGTTAAACACGTATAATAACCATAAACTATGAAAGTCAGTAAAAAATAATGAATAGTAGAAAGATTTACGTATTAGAAGCGGTTAATTTCTTTTTCTATCGCGTGAAACAAAAACATACCGTGAAAGTTGCAACAATATAAAATATATATTCGTGATTGATTAATATAATTTTTCGAAGTAGTAGTAAATAAAAAATATAGCGCATAATTATACTTCGATCGAATTGTAAACACATACATCATGCTCTATACCATTGCTAGCATTTAATGCAAATCTACGTCGCATAAGTAATTGATTTAGTCTTAAAAGTTAATGATTAAAGGGACACTCGTTATGTCCGAAAAGCCTCTTCTATATATCATAATATATATATTATTCAACATGATATCATTTTTTTTTGTTTTTATATTTGCAATGATGCTAAGATAAAATTGTCTTGCGTTGTCTTCGGCTTAATCTCTGAAGAGCCACGTCGATAAAGAACCAAAAGCTACGGTCCTGTTAAGCGTCGAAACATCTGTAATTTCTAGACGAGACTGAAATTTCCATGGCGATATATCAGAAGTTTCCCAGGACGAATAATTCAATGACAGAAATTGGCCAACAAGTTTCTCTTCATTTTCCAACGAAATTATATTTCGTAAGAGTAAATATATAATATATATATATAAATAATATATAGATATTTATATATATATATATATAAAAATAATATATAGATATTTATATATATATATATATATATAATAATTTCTACAATATGTCGTTTTATAAACACGTACAATTAAAATGTACAATTTGTCCTTCAACGCAAAAGTAAAATAAAAATTTGAAATCAGAAAGATAAAAAATGCTGGCCATTCTTTTCTGCCATCTGCTCGCTTCATTCGACGGACGCTTCTAAAATACTGCCAAAATTTCTCTACAAAAGCGAAGACCTTATTTTGATTAAATTGCACCAATAAAGCATATGATCTACCTTAATCATCCTTTTTATTTTTAACAATACATCCCGTTAATTAGCAGCATAAAAAACTTAATTCAATTATACTGTATTACTTAAAAAGAGTTTAAATTTATCGTGCAGCCTAATCAAGAGACAAAAAAATTAAAAGCCTTGCTTCCAATAGTATCGTAAGGCACATTTTCGACACGTCCCAAGTCTCTCAAGTTTTCAAGCGAGGGATGCAATTTACGGGGACGAAGCCGGGAAGCGACTCGATAGATTGACTATTAAAGACCCACGCTGTTATCGAGAAAAGTAGTCGCCATGCATTAAAATAAAACGAAACAAAAGATAAAGTCATTCGCCTATGTGTACTCAAAAAGTATCCTTGAAAAAACGTGTAAAAAAAGTACATGTATATTTATTTTACATGTTTGTAGCATTAAATGTACGACGAAACTTGCATACATCAACTTTACTGTTATTAGTATATGTTCAAATCCATTGGATTCGATTGCATTCAGTTAAGAAACAACAGAAACTTATTCTGCTTCAACATTCTAAGAAATATCACGACCCATAGTGACTTTTTAGTACATCCTCGACAAATAGCGCACTACTCTTCTCGGGTAGCGACAGGAAACAACGTTAGATATTGCAATAAATATGGTATTTTGACGATGCACGCTCCGTTAGAACCTAGCTCTGATGTAAACAGCGGAGGCATCGTGTTCTCCGTAACCAAGGCGTTTAGCGTGTTTGTAGACTTCATTCGCTGCTGCAGCTAGAGGCAATGGCTGTTCTAATTGATCGCTCATACCTAAAGAGAGTCTTAAGTCTTTTTGCATGTGCTGAAGTGGTAACTGCGTTGGGAAACCACCCTCGATGATAGCTGAAAAATTAAACCACATTGTAGATATCGTTCAACCAGATCTAAATTTCAATTACGCTCGATCAATAAAGAAAAGAAAGACCGTAATACCTTTCCCTTTGTCAAGAATGGCAGGACATGCCAATGATGTTAATTCCAATACTTCGAGGACATCCTTTTGCTGTAGACCGGCACGGTCTGCTAGAGCCATACTCTCGGCTAAACCAGCAAGAGTTACACCAGCCATCAGCTGTAGCACGAGATTCATTTTAGAAGCATTTCCCACCTCTCCAAGGTAAAAACTGTTTTTCCCCATTGCTTCGAAACAAGATTGACATTCGTCGAATAGAGGTCGATCGCCAGCCGCAAGGATCACTAAAGTACCCTCTTGCGCTTGTGTTTTGCTACCCTGTACTTGGGCCTCTAAGTAACGGCCACCCTTTGCTGTTATTGCCTCGGCGATATCTTGAGATGTTTCTGCATCTATACCAGTCATCTCCACATATCCTTTTTCTGGAGATATTTCTGTGAGGACTCCACAATTCCCAAACACCATCTAAAAAAGATTATCCACATTTTTTATATTTGTAATAACGTTAAGAAATCTTATATATAACAGGATCTGAAAGATAAGCCACGTTTTTTACTTACGTCTTTGGCAGCTTGAGGATCAGCCACACAGGAAAATGTAATATCTGCAGCGAGCACCACATCGGATGGTGTTAAACCTTGTTCTGCTCCAGCTTTTACAAAATCTGCACACTAACAGAAAAAAGATCGTTTAATGTAAATTTTCAAATTTTTTAACTTGAACTTGAAATTTTGAAAACTGATGGGACCAACCGATCGATGTCAAAGCATGTAAACATAATTTTATGTAGAACATTTTTTTGTATAACGAAATAAAGTGATGTATTTGAGCGAAAAACGTTCTTGTACTTTTTTTTTTTATTCAAAAATTGAGGCCCTATTGTTACGACCTTGATAAATTTTGATTTAGCATCTTAGCGACATCGCTCGGTGCGACATGGTACTACGAACAAAGTCTAACGATAGCGGCTCCGGTAGATGTCGCCACAACGAGCCACTCGCCATTTGCGCCGTTATTCTGGTCACGTAGGTTGTCTGAACGGCTTCGAAGCTAAACGTTTCCAAGCTTGCTTGCCACATCAGCAAACGACGCCATTGCATCATCTAAAGATATTTCCCGCATACGGCCAAAAGGTGTATCTACATATTTATTGAGATTTAAAGGATTATAAATTCGTTTAGTTATTCTCGTAACCTAGAAGGAATTATGCTCTGATGAATTTCTAGAAGTTTCGAAACATTCCAATATGTCGAGAATGTGTGATAAATCAATAGAAACCGTTAACACCATATTATCGTAGCAACCATGAAAACATTCATCACATGTAGATGTATATACATTACTGTTTACTGATGACAAATGTGGTAATATCTGTACCTTTATTTTGTTAAATTTGACCAAAAACTGTCATATATAATACTACATTTTATATACGAAATAAAATTCTCTTTTAGATTTTCAAGCATAAGTCGACGCCATGCTTTTACAATATGTAATGGCGTCATTACTCTTTACACGCGATCCGTATTTTTCTATCAAATATATTTATATTGACTATAAAATCATATTTAATCGTATTAATATTACATTAGCGGAGTATATGTAATTTTTGTCTTAATTAATGTTTCTTATCGAACTTCGTATAATCATTAATGAACATAAAGTCCAGTTGCTGAAAGAATATTCCTGGCATTAACGATTATGTATCTCGGCGTTTCTAGATGTGACCAGTCATGAGTCAGTTGTGTTGTCAACAAAGAAACAAGGAGCACAAGTAGTTTATTCTTCCGTTTCGGTCAATAAACAATCTTTGATTTGTGGAAGTTAAAATTTTCGAGAGTGGCCGCAATGAAGGTTCGTTTACTCTTATACCAATGAAACAAATAATTCCGAACAAATTTGTCAGACGGCACAGAAGTAGCATCGACTATGTGAAACGAATATGAAAACTGATTTGCGTCCTCTATTGTTTTGTTGCACGTGCGCAAGAGTAATCGAGTAGGAAGTGTACATCGATCGTATTCTTGACCTGTATTATCTTACAAATCCAATTTATTTCGGCAACTACATGAAATTATTCATGTAGTTGTTATGTAAAAACATATATAATAAGAAGATAACTTATCATTCAATTGATGAATATATATATATATATATATATATATATATATATATATATATATATATTCATACAGTTAAAATATCATGAAAGTATTATTTCTTTTCTATACTTATGGACGTTATATCGTACATATGATTCAGTACGTCTCGGCCTATAGGCGATGTACTTAAACCGTAAACGATAGAGAACAGACACTGAATAAGTGTTGAAGAAGAAATAGAAAAGAATAGGTGTAAAAAATATTGCTGGTCAAAGAACTTTTACTTTTTCTTTCATTTCTGTGACATATGTATTGTGAAGCGAAGGATATGTCCACGCGTTCTCAATTGCTTGCATCGTTGCCACGTCCACATTACAATATGAGCCTAAATTGCAAAACTAAAAACTAGATATGTATCTAAAATATTTGTTGTTATCAATTTTACTATTTTAAATGCATTTAATCTATGTGAATTAAAATATGCTATTAGTATAGTTGAGTAAGTTGGAAAAAATGTAAATGATTCTATTTTATAATTTTTATTTTAAACCTGAAGAGTTGTTACAGGTAGAGATATCACTGTTTACGCTTAAACGTAGCGAGGAATCATATAACAGGCTCAAGTTTATGCAGCTATACATATATGCCAATGAATAACCTTGGAGCTTCAATCAACTTGCTTACTTCTACAAAGCAAGAAATTCAATGATTTTCAAAAACGAATACCATCGATTAAAAATCCTCAAGCTTTGACAACGTGATACCATAATTTAGATAATATTCAAAGCTCGCACCATGAATACATATGGATCGTGTATTTTAGGTAATAACGATGTATATGACGCGTAACCGTATATAGATAGGAAAACATTCACTGCTCTGCGCCATGAGCGATCATTTCAAATCTACGGAAATTCGTGGGTGGATGGTTATATACGCTAAACAGATTGCCGGTTTATTTAAACGACGGTGTCTAACGAAATACGATGGTACGCTAACTACGGTACATTCCTAGAATTCGTTTAAGTATTATTCCTGCTCCATTCATATTTCGCTAAAACTTCTATCACTCGATTCCAGATGTGCTTGGGATGATTCCAATTTAGCAATCTAGTTTTTTCCCTCGTGTATCCAAGTGGCGCGCTTTTTTTTTTTTTCAAGAAATAAACTGGGTCACACGATGGCAGCGAAGTGTGCGTATACACGTGTCCATCGACGAAGAGAATCGGACGAGTGAACAAGCACGAAAGCAACGTGCTAGAATATAAGTTGCAAAGGTGGCGGATGTAGACGCATACAAGCAGTGGTAGAGAGGTATAACGACCTTTGCGGCTCACAGTGAACGTGCGGAAATCATTTGTATAAAATTTCTAATCGCAAAGTTCGCGCTATTGTTAGTCGGTACGCGACGCACGATCAGGAAATAAAATGGCAACAGGAGGAGCGTGAGAACTCACGTAGAGAGAAACGATTTGTAGGTGGAAAGAACTCCCACAACGTTTCAGCAATTACATATCTCGGATAAGTTGCATAGTTGCATGCATGTTTGCTTAATAACAAAGAATGACGAGTGTTTTATAGGTCTATTTGTTATTTTATTATTTTTTTAATTATTTTAGAATTATTTTTAGAATCTCAGATGTCTCCTACACCGATTATTATTATCAGCACAATCAAACCGGAAACTCGACTAGCAATTAATTTCACCGAACTGCTGATACGACACTAGCAAGAACGAGCATGTCGAGACTAGAGGACCAGAAAAGCGAAGTGAAAGAAGAGTACGTTTAGTAAGGGAGTAATTAGCGACTCTCTAGGTAGGTTCACGTGCAACTTAGTGTGGAAATTCTACGGCTTGTTAAATGATGTAGTAGACAGGGTCCAAGATATTTTTGTGAATATTTTAAGAGTAACAAAAAACTTGTAGAAACATGATATGATCTATTATTGTTAATTTAGAAACTTTTAAAAATTCTCCTGGTTATCATTCAAGGATCCCAGTTGTTATAGATTAAGAGACAATTTTGAGGAGAAAGTTACTTAGCTTTTACAAAATTCTATATTATTAAGATAAACATTATGAAGATAAGATAACATTCAAAATGTCGCGATCATATCACAAACAATAGTATCTTTTTCAGATAGAAACGATACGCATCCCGATAGCTCGTGAGCCATAGTACGGACAAAACGGGCGAATGAGAAGAACTTAACGACACAGCCGTTCGTTCAGACTATATGTATCTTGGGATACATTGTACTTGGTATTCGTACGTCCCTGATCGTTCCGATCTATATCTACCGATCCTAAAAATATTTATAAACGGTAAAATATAATACGAGCAATAAGGTACTGTTATCGAGTGCCGAACGACTGTCCATTTTAGTACATTTATTTGGCTTTCCAATTATGCATATACTTGCAGTCAGATAAATAATTCACCTTTTAAAAATATCAAAATCGCGGTAGACTGGTAAAGGCCAAGGGAAGGAAAGCAACGAAGGACAGAAGCGACTAAAGGAAGCTTCGAAGCGAGCCTGCGCCGTCTAACCGACACGTATAAATAAAGAGTTGGATACCTGCGAGGTTGCCAGATCTCAGTAATATTGATCCACGAACCCGACACAGCCGTCAGCCGGGGGTCATACAGAGACACGTGGCAACATCGGCCTGTTCCCAGCTGATCGAGCTCTACTCACGTCTGCTCGACGGTCGACCGTGTCTCTCCGTTCCTTGGAGTTCTCTCGCTTCCGCACGAGCCCTCCCTCTTTCTCTCATAACTAGCAACCGGCCACTTATCGCCTTGCCTCAAATCACAAGCCTTTCCTTTCTTACATCGCTGCACTCAACCATTCCACTTTAACTCGAATATGAAGCGAATACTTCCTTCCACTTGTTAACTATACACAGTTGCGAGCGATATTATGCAATAAAGAAAAGCGTTACGCGCCAAACGGACAAGTACACGTCGTGTTTGTTCGCAAGAATAAAACATAGGAGAACCTCTAACGTATATCTTCGATTCTCCTCTACTCCATTCTGCTTTCATCGCAGCAGACGATTTTATGCCAATTTTATACCTGAGTCGCTACCATCGAAGTCGAAATAACGTGCTGTCCTTTAAAATAGCTACTTCTCTTTTCTTCATCGTTACTATCCGTCCGATACCTTTCGACCCTCCTAAACACCATGTGCCAACAGTGTTACGTAACAACAGTACCCAATTTGATACTAATGTAATCTTTAGTTATTTAGGGATTGAGAAACCGATTCACATAAATTCGTAAATATGTTGGAATCGATGAAATGTTTTGAATTCGATGTTTTTACGAATAAAATAATGTTCCGCTTGATATAAAGCAACTCTGTTTATCTCGTGCGATATTCGTGTTTCTCGTTTCGTGATAAACACGATTTATAAAAGCTCTGTAAATGCCATCAATCGACTTAAGGCATTTCCTTTGGAAGGATTCCTTCCTCCATTCTATTTATCGGTGTCATTACGTAACATATTTTTAGTCGATAAATCCATATTTATTTTCCATTTATGTTATCTTCCAATAATATTGAAGAATTATTAATATTGTGCAATACAAAGATCAAGTGTCACGTTTCGCTGATGGGAAATCTTCTCTCATATTTTTTCTAATTAATTTACTATCGCAATATCGCATGAATCGTTTTCTGATAATAGCACTTGGAAATAATAAAAGAATTTTACGTTTCTTCCAGCTGAAGAAATTATATAATGGAAACTAACCAGAGACTTAAGAGAGTAGGATAAGAAACCAAATGGCCCTACCCCTACATTTGCCTCCCTTGGCCATGACCGACGAGACAGAGGGAGAGAGAGAGATAGAGTGTGTGTGTGTGTGTGTGTGTGAGAGAGAGAGAAGTCTTCGCGCAAGCTATAGAAGTTTAGCAATCAAGGTCAAATTCAATCTCGTTACGACTATGCACACAAATCAAGTTTCGAAACAAATTACGAAAACGATCTACAAGGTGTCGCACGAATTACGCAATCCCTATTAATTCTGATTCAAGCTTAGGACATAATTCAATCAAACATTTGCCAAACTCACTCGCTTTGCTATATTTCATTGTGATAAAGCATTCCGTGATTCGTGACCTTGCTGAATTCTGCTTACGAGACACAACGAGGTGAAATTTGAAGTTGAAGCAAAAAAATAAAAAACGAAGAAAGAGAAGGAGAGGGAAGCCAAGGTAATCAAATATAATATACATAAATTGAGGCTTATCTAACATATCTGTAATTGGAGAATATGATAGAACTGTAGTTTCAAGCATTTATTATCGTGTCGAATACATACATAAGCATATATGACACTCAACTTCTAAATGCGTCATTAATATCGTTTATGCGAGCGAGTTTGTTTGTTCAAAGTTTTTTTTTTTCATGCGCATCAATAGCGTATTACATATGTACATTTAAATTTATATTTTCTGCTAATTTTAGAACACTGTGCATCTAAGTTGTGATGTTGTTATTAGTGACATTTCTTGCGTACTACACTATGGTTAATTTGAATACCTTTGATATTCATAAACGCGAAAAAGAATTTGTTACAGATATAGGATTAGCATGCGATTGTTCAATCTACCCGAAGACCGTTCTCTAATGGCTAAATTACATCATACTCCTCTCTCTCTACGCTATGCTTTTCTTCTTTACATGACGTAGAAAACTCGCTCTTATTGAGCCCTATTCAAAATTGAACGTTAGCTACCGCTGGCCGAGCTATCATACCAAGGTCAATCTGGCAATTGTACACATGAACAGTTTAAACAAGTGATTTACAGGTGTGCGGTGGTTTTATTACGATAACGATTTTAGCATACTTTTGCTCCTTGCTCTAAAGTGATTAGTTTTCTCGATAAAATGGAACCACAAACTTAATGATACTTTGCTCGATATCAATTGAAATTTGCATTGTCAGTACGTACGACAATTTGCAGCAAATAGTTAAAGTAATGACAAATCGTTTTGTCAAGGTAATTAAAAATAATAAGTATATGCTTAGAAAAGGAAAGAACAGATTTCTACAATATGTAATTTCAGGTTACGTAAATGATGAGTAGTTCCTAGAAGAAAAAGTCCGATTTTTAACAAAAATATCGGTGTTGTAGAAATCTGAAAGTCACCTCTGTTTTATAAATAAAGTGCTATATTTTTCCTATGGTATAGAGTAGGCAGCTTTCAATAAACGTTCAGTCAAATATTTTTCTTCAAGCATTCTCTCAGTTGGAGCACTTTCGTTTCATATTTGCGTATCATTTTAACTGAACGCAATTGGTACACAAACAGACACGCTTTCGAATGATCTTTGTAATCGTGAAAATAACAATTATACTGCAAATACATAACGATGTTTTTGCATCGAGTAAAAACTGGGACTACAGATGTATACTAGATCGGTGTCACACGATAACCGAAACGATGCTTGTAAGATTGCAGGTGAAACTAATACCACGAATCTTATAATACTATATAAAAACGATGGTCTTTAATCAAGAAACAGAAGCGTTTCGTTCCACGGTCTACTTGTATACGTTAATTTCTATGTTACCCGGAAACGAACGTGAGAATCATACTTCATTGTGATTTCATTGAAATTTCCAATTAGAATATCAAATATTTTCTGAATACTGAAACTGAATACCAAACTAAACTACAGACAATACGCGAAGAGACGAAGGGAATCGTATCATACGTTACGAAATAAAAATTTCTTGATAAAGAATTTGAAATTTTTTCGTTCGAGCAAAAGTAGTAGTGACGCTGTTCATCAGAGTGGAAAGATGGCAGATAAAAATGTGCTAATTAATGAGCGTAAGAAGAATACTTAACGAAACCATAGAAGAACATATGTAATAGAAAACACGTGATAAATAATAAGACTATAAAAGCACGTATCTGAGTACGTAGTTGAGAATAGATAGAAAGAAATAATCCTGGTAAGGCTAGCGAGGATGTGGGGACAATGGGCAGGAATCGGGCTAAAGGGCTGTGTCTGGTTGTGATCGGGCTCCCCTGATGGGGCGGTTCGTTGAGCGCGGTGCAGAGCGGCGAGGTAGGTTTCGCGTCGGCGCGGTTCTTGGAGCTCGCAACGTTGCCGGTTTTCCGAGACGATGGTTACCACGAGGAGCAGCCAGAGTCGAACGAATCTTTCACAGTCAGTTTTTGCCTTTGATAGGCGGCGGACGACGCTAAACGTGTCGCGATGCACGAGTGTGTCATGTGACATACGAAACAACAGTAGAACCTTTGCGTTGCTGCTACAAAGTTTGACAGGGCCGGCACGTAGAAACAGATAGAGTAACTACACACGAAGAAATAGAGAGAAAGAAAAAAAAAAAAAAAGAAAACGCAACGGAAAACAGCGTGTTATATGTGTGTGTGCGTGTGTGTGCGTGAGTGCGTGTATGTGTGGCTCGTTTGAATGTGTTATCCATTTATATGCGTAGCTGGGCGCGCGCGAGTGTTTCCATAGCTGTATAGTTAGCTGTGTGCAACGGTTATTGTATGCTGGCGGATTACCTTCCCGTCCAATTTCGGAACTCTGCAAGTCGTTCCATTAGAGCGCGCACAATTATGTTACCGGCTCGACACGGCAATAGCAGCAACACCACTGCCGTCACCATCAACAAATCCAGTAATTTCAGTACCTCCATAAGACACTGGGCCGGATTTTTTGCGAACGGTTAAGGATATACTACCAGTTATCTCGTCGCTATCTCAGAGCCGAGACAATCGGTGCTTCGTGGCTTGTCCATGATCCTCGCTTAGGTACGTAACACAATAGAGAAAATACAAATAAGAAAAGAAAAGAGAAGAGAGCAGAGAAAACAATCTAAAAAGAAAAGAAAAACTAATATCATGTATGTAATAAACACGTTTCATATATTTTTGCAAAAGCATGTGTAATGCGTACGGAAATCTCGTAAAGAAATGACAATGTACGCTTTTACGTTAGCAGACCTCCTCCTCTTCTTGAGAAACTATAAATAATAATCATTGAACGTGTATATCCGCTATTACTTGCTGATTCGAAAATAACGCAGAATTTTAAACGAATTTAACAGAAGAGCATTAAAGTCGATCGATTGGTAAATTTTGGATTTCGCGAACATACATCAGGACATGGGAATTCTTGGTTGTATGCGTGGAAATCGTCATATTACAGGTCATAGGAATGAGGGAGCGAGTTTTCACGTGGGACTCGTGGTGGTGGTTAATAGTCCTTCTCATTGCGGTGCACGTTACGGATACGCAGGACGCAACGTTCATTACGGAAAAAACGTCGCCGTCCTCGCGTGTAGAATGTGCCACGGGTTGCGAGTGCTTGGACAATGGAAAAAGCATACTGTGCCGGGAACGAAACTTCCTTGGACTCGGTCTGTCCAGGCAAGTCACCAATGTTGTGTTGAGAAACGTCGGAGCCGCTACCATACCCGTTTCCGCCCTCGAGCCAGCGATTCGTCTCAAGAGTCTCGCCTGGACTTCGAGTGGAATCGAGAGGATAGAACCTGGCGCATTCCTCGCGACAACGTTCCTCGCACATCTCAACTTAGGTGACAATAGGCTGACGGAATTACCGTCAGACGTCTTCCATCCGCTGCAACAACTACAGTACCTGAATCTCACCGGAAACCGGTTGACCACACTCCCACGAGCATCATTCCAGGGTTTGGATTGGCTCGAAGAAATCGACTTGTCACGCAATCGTCTCTCAGTACTTCCCTATCAAGTGTTCGCTTTATGCAAGTCTTTGGCACGGTTGGATCTTTCCGGTAATTTGTTGGTATCCTTGCCGGATCACAGTTTCAGGCCCAACAAAAATCTCCAGGAACTCGTCCTGTCCGCCAACAGACTCACCAAACTTCCACCCCGTTTATTTTCCGGCTTGAATCAATTGAAGATCTTGGAGCTGGCCGATAACGAGATCGATACAGTTCCGCGCGGCCTGTTCGCCGATCTCGTATCGTTGCAGCACCTCGATCTTTCTGGGAATCCTATCACGCGTTTGACAAGCATCACGTTCCACAGCCTGTCGAATTTAAGATGGCTCAGCTTGAAGAATCTACCGGTCACGGTGCTTCCATACGATGTATGGCGACCAGTGAGGAAACTACGCACTCTATTGCTTTCCGGAACAAGACTAGAGGCCCTTCGTAACGAGGACTTGAAAGGATTAGATAAATTAGAGACATTGGAAGTGAATAACAGCCCGTTACGCGAGATCTCTCGATGTACCCTGGATCGTACACCGGCACTACGTAAAATCGATCTACGCGATAGCAATTTGACCTTCCTACCGGCAAACGTGGCGCAGCTATCGTTTCTGAGTGAGCTGCAGCTGCAAGGGAATCCATGGGCCTGCGATTGCCGTATGTTCTGGTTCGTAAAGTGGGCCGAAAGCAAGGAGCACCTGCGAACCGTTTTTCAGAGTGGATTTCGCTGCGGCGACGAAATCGACGGTACTGCCGATATCCTTCAAACCCTTCGTTACTTGAAATGCGCACCGCCAAATTTGATATATGCTACGCCCACGCAGCAACATCTTTTATTAAACCCCGTGCTACTCGAATGTGAATTCAATGGCAATCCCACACCGTCATTAACATGGGTTACGCCGAGGCTTCAGGTACTGCATTGGAATCCTGATCCAGCATTTCCCGACGCTTTTGTCGAACATCCTTCCGTACACGGATGGGAACAAAGTGTACCGTTTGTTGATGATGGTCGCATACGCATCCTCGAGAATGGATCTTTGTACATAGCGACGTTGCTCAGGCAGGATGTTGGACAATACAAGTGTTACGCGGTGAATCCGATTGCCAATGCCACCACCTATATTAGTTTGCAGATGAATCCAATAACATTAAACAGAATCAGGATCATGAGCATATTGGTAGGCGCTGCCAGTGCGACGGCCTTTCTTCTCCTAACGCTTCTCTTGCAACTGCTTCGTTATCTTTTGCTGAAGTAAGTATTTTCTCCCGTTTCAATGCAATTCAACACCGATTATTATTATCGCTTGATGCATAAGTGCCACTGCGTTCGAAAATGATAATGCGCAGGTGTGCATCACCTGTGCTACCTTCGTTACCTCGCGTACCAAGTCAATACTTTTTTTCTCTTCTGCCTTGGAAAATACATAAATGCATTGTATTCGATATATTCAATTGTAACTGTGAATTCGTGTGAAACTGATATCGTTCGCGAATTATGCAATTTCTATCGCTGTATATAAAATCGTTCGTTTCCTCTCGTTTCAGATGCGGCTGTCTAAACTGGTGTATGTGCTGTGGACGGGTGGGTTCCACACCTAGAGCAAAGCAAATTTACCAAATGTTGGATAATATCGAGCAATACAAGAGTCAGCAACTCGAGAGACTACGCGAGAATTACACTCAACAAGTGCACAGAATAAAAGAGAACTGTGCTCAACAAGTAGAATGGATTCGAGACAGCTACGAAGGTCAAATGAGACACATCAGAGACATACGGGACTACGGAACGAGCCACCTTACGGCTCTCAGAGACCAGTATTACGATCAGGTAATGAAACATTTACCGGAAAGTTCGTTATTCAACGTAGAATTATTAAATATCGTCCTGCTCGCATTCGCGTAACACCATTAGAGATTACTTTGAAACAAAGTTGTACGAGTTCGTCAAATTTTAAATAATTTCCACAAAGAACGAGAAATATGTCAAAGGAAAGATCAGACGTCATGGCGTGCGAACGTTTCACAATGTTGTTTTTCTGATCTCGAAACAGGTGAGGAAAGTACGGGATTACTCGACGAGTCAGCTCAATTGGGTGCGAGAAAACTATGTCTTCCAGCGTAACAAGATAAGAAAGTTCAGCGCCCATCAGGTGCTAAGACTACGCGAGAGTTACAAGTATCAACAGCAAACACTGAACAAGGTACTAGAGAATCTACCGAACTTGTATTTCGATAATTGCCGGAGCGGCTCTTGCGGAAAGAGCGATTCGATGGTATTTGATACAAAAGACGATGGACCGATCCGTATGGATACTTACTTCAAGGCAAAGATCGACGATCTGGCGAACGGCGCTAGTTTGGAGGATGTCAACAGCGAATATTACACGCCAACGGAACTTTCGTCGACCAGTCCTCATGGAAATATAATGGAGGGGATCCATATAAACTACATCGAGGAGATGGGCCCACCGATTCGATTTGATCCGTTGTACAACGTATCACCGCATTCGATAATTCTGCACAGTATCGACGAGGACGGAAGCTCACTGTCGGTGTACAAAGATGCAGACAATGTCAAGTCAGTTTTCAAAGGCTTGAGCAGCGAAGTCTTAGCCAAAGAGCCTAAAGAAACGCCAGAAAGTTTTGGTCTTCTTGCACCTAGCTCCAGTTTGCCTGACCTACCGCGTGAAACCAAACTTTAGACGAATTTGATGACAAGTGTTAATACAAAAGGGTACTAACCTTTCTTTATATAGCAAGATTACAATTAAGACGAGAATGTACTGCCACTGGATCATTATGTGAGAAAAATATAAAGAAGTGCCTCTACATCGGTAAGTGAGACTGTATTCGCAAGAACGAACGGTGGTATCTTTCTCTATCGTGGGATTTCTTGAAATCCGATTGTTCTTTATTCGTCTTTTAAAATGTCTTTTTTGCTCCCTTAAAAATGCTTCAAAACAAAGATATACCTCGATGAACGATAAGAGAAGAACGCCTACGAGTATCAAAGGCTGCGAGTGTCCTTTTGCCAACATCGATCAAGCCAATGATTGTGTGTGCGTGAGTGTTGTTTAAGGAGAACTAAAGAAAAGACAAGAAACAAAAAAAAAAAATCGCGGACAGTTGCCAAGGATTTTTCTGTGATTCGATCGATGACCTTGTACTCTGTCCGCCCTTACACTTTGTGCTTTTTATCATTGTTGTTATCATCGCTCAGCACAAACGATAACAATCGACGACCGTTAGACAAAGAAAACGCTGGAAAGAAACGCAAGATGTCATAGTGTTACTGCCAACCCTGCCGTAAGCCAATTTCAAAATAAAAAGCTAAAGCTCACAAAACAAATTGAGAAAGCAAAAAAGAAGATAAAAGAAGGAAGAGACAAAACTGACGCGTGTATAAACGGGTCCGTACTAATTTTCGCCTAATTGTCAATTTCACCCGAAGGTCAACGATTTTGAAGAAATCGATCGATTCGCTTTTATTCTTCTGTAAATAAATGTGCGTGTGACTTTATCAGTTTGCGGAGACGTGTGACTTCAATTTTTATGAAAGATTGAACTCAGTACCGGTATACACGATCGCTGAAGATTATTCACTGATCGAAGTCCGATGAAACCGATACACTGTTTGTTATTCCGTCTAGATTACATACTACTCTTCTTTCCTTTTTTCTTTTCGCTTTCTATTTCGAAAAATTCGAGTGTCCAGACATTGGAACGCATGTTATCTTTTTCTTACTTTTCCAATGTCCGCGAATGTTTTCGCTCTTTAAACCTATCCTTTGTTCGTTAAAATACAAATTATTCGAAATATAGAAATATATAATTATTTAACAGAAAAAGAACTATCTTTGTCAAGAACAACACAAATACATGTACTTAATTAAATATCATCAATAACACAGTTATACCAATCGTTCCGAAAAGAAAAACTTTCGAGAAGTATCAAAGAAGATAATAAGTGATATTTCTAAATTCTTTTATCCAATCAAGCTTTTGTTACCACAATCCAACTGATACAAACACGTACAAAAAATTCTAGTAGATCTATAACGAAAATAGCCTTTTCTTAAATATCATACTCTATATTTTTATATTATCCGCGTCTTTCCTCTTTAATATGAAACGTGAACTGAATTTTAAATATCCGATTAAACTATACCGAGTTAACAATTTTATCCCGATTTTAATTATAAAAAGACTATCAAAAATTTGAGGATCCACATTTGAGATATTTGATTATTCGGGTACACTAACTGAAGTAGTTACGACGAGAGAGATCTATTCTAATCATGATAATAATAATCAGCTCGAGAACGGCCCTATTATAGGCTTCGAACATCAGACCACTCCTTTTTCTTCGTCTGCTTTTCTATGTGCACAATCCAAACGATATCGATCGCGGAAAAAAAGAACCGAGCATAGTTAGATTCTCATCATTGGTACGATGTTTTAAATAAGCTTATTAGATAATGCATGTTCTATGAGCTGTTGTATTTCCCTGACAATGTTTTACTCTAATTGGAGAAACTTGGAGAGATAGATCTGTAACCTTTTGTATATCCAGAGAACCGTTCGTTGACATTATATTATCTATTCCGAGTCTCTACTTTATCTGTGTGATTAAAGAAACAAAGAAAAGAATAATACAATTATAAAATCTATCGATGTATTTGAAAGTTATAAAAAATTATTTTCTCAATCGTATAAACGATTATCTCCTTTTTCGTACGCATGCCACAAAGTGGTTCGAACGTATATGTACATCGAATTATTACTTCTTGAGACGTTAGAAATATGCAAATTTTTTTTTTTTTAGAATAAAATACGCTTAGTTTGAAACGGGAAAGTAGAATTGAATTTTTTCCCTGCCATTAGATACAAAAAGTGTCTAAAGGTCACCCCAATTATTTTTTAAATTCACACTAAATTTATCTTGCGTTGTATTCTAAAGTGGATTCAATTGACTGTATATGATCGCAAATCAACCCTTCCAAAGGCACGGTAGTCATAAATTTGCCACCGTTTTCCGCGCCGAGAAGTGGTTCTCAAACGTTACAGTTTGACGCTGTACCGTTAATTCAACCGAAGAAATTAGTATCACGCGTGCTATTCAATTTACTGAATTTCACTTTAGAATTTCTAACAAAACTGTGACGATAAAACTATACGATGCCGCAAAAAAGAATTTCATTCTATTATCAGAGTTTTCTTGTACAATGATTTATCAACTAATAACATTAGTATATCGACAAGTTACAAATTGTGGATTATAAATTTTTGTTTACAAACGATAATCGGATAATCTATCAGATAGGTTTTTCAAGTTCACTTGTAAAATTTCATTTCATTTCGTTACTATAAACATATGTCACTGTCGTACGAAGGTATTTATTAATATTAGTAACTCGTAACTTGTCAAATTTCACTGATAATACCAGTTCAATTGTGCAAAATAATCCAGGTTACTCCTTTCAAGACAAAACGACTTTCCTGTAACGAATCACGTTCGATAACTGAAAAGATGATCGGACGCGTATACGTAATCAAACTTGATGTATATATTGTAAGTTTAATGCGTAGAAAATGCTGCGCGCATGCAATCCCGTTTCTTAAGCAGTAGAACTTGCAGTTCGTGGTAATATATGTACGTTGAAACGCAAGAGATCCGGATTTTCTTTCTTTTCAAATCTTTTCCCTCTCTTCTGTGCGTTGAATCGCCCCTCGCGGCCCCCACCACACACGTTGCATGCCGGCGAAACGAATAAGACAACTAGCTAACGCATGTAACGGTGCTCCGCCGTTATTTTTGGAACGCTTCAGCGACTTGAAGGAGATAAAATTTTATCATCCCTCGAAAACGGGGACGCGACAGAACGCGGCAGAAAGTATACATCACGGAATACAAGGCATCGTGCTCAAGCAAGAAACTGCTGCTACCGTGAATGACGCTGCGGGAAAACAGATTCGAGTCGCGTCTCATGACAGAACGAAGGAAAGCAAACCGATTAGGTGATTGGTGTGGCCGACGTGAATCTTAGCGGTGGTATAGTAGCGTGCCACACGCGAGTCGGTTTTTAATTGCCCTTTCCGTATGCCGATGCGCGCGTGCGCCGTCATATTATAATTACATTACGTTTCATACGAAAAGTATCGCGTCACTCGAATCTAGTGGCAACGTTGTAATAAACTTGTCATCGTAACGTTTCGACAGTTTGTCACCTTCGTTATCTAGACATTTTCGTTATCAAAAAACCGGTTTCAGCGAAATATAGTTTACATTACACATTGACGTATAATGTTAATTTTTCAAAAGGCTTTTCCCATAGAAAATTTCATCGAACTTAGATATTGTATATATATGTTAAAATTTCACTTGTTATCTTCGAAGGGCACGCGATCAAAACCTGTACGAACGTACGTCCAATATATATCTGTAAGATCGGGAAATCGACGGAAAAGTTACTTCTATGCGATCAAAGTCTAGATGTTTCTCTTTCAAGCAAAATGTCGTAATACGAAATAAAGAAAAGACTTAATTACGTGCTTTTAAGATTTGCCTAAACGAAATTACGTTAGGTATCGCTAAAAGTTGTTCCTTAAACGTTTATTTTCGATGATGGAATCGGAATTTATACGTCATATCTATCGATCCAAGGAACTGATTATAGGACTATCCATTAATCGTTAAACACTCATTAACGTTCTTAGATATACAAATTAGGTGGCTACAGATGTACTTCATCAGAACAATCACTCGTCAAAAATAGGCTGTGGAATACCACGAGATGATTCGTTCCACGATACGTATTATGTGTAGCAAAATGAAAGATAATGTAAATCGCGCGTGTGCACTATATTTTGTTATATTAAATATTCAAATTGCGCGTAGTTTTTCAATGAACAAAAGTTCCTGCTATGAAAATACGATTTCGCGGTCTTTTGAGTGCTTTTGGTAGTTTGTATTCTTTTGCATTTTTTATGCCTGCTACTAAAAACACGCGTTACGAATACCAATATGAATTTGTGAAATATTTATTTTTGGAAAAATAATACTTGTAGAAAAAAATTAGAACATTTTCTTGAAAAAAAAAAAAAAAAATATTTCCACTTTCTTGTTCCTGTATATTTATATATATTCCTTCCTTTTTTACACTTAAATCAAAGAAATTACAAATCACCGGGAATATATATATTTTTTCAATATTATAGATTTCGTAACGATAAAATGGAAAGGAAGAAGTCCCAAAAATATTTCAACTGATACATATCCCACTTCTTCCATCGTATATCACGCGATAGTCAGAGTTATTGAAGTACTTTACAATTCAAATAAGTAGGTACCTGTGCCCCTGCAGAATTTTTCATTTTTCGCCTGATAAATAATTTAGTTTTTCGTTACCATCTTAATGTTTGTTTTCAATAACAACTTAAGTAGTTTTAACCATAAGCTGAACATGCAGCATGATCAATAAACGAGATTGTTTATCAAAATATCTTCTTTTTCTTTTTTCCCTAACTTCCACAAAATCATTTAAACATATTATTGAAGGAATAAACATCATTCGCGAAATTTTTCATGGCAGAATTCAAATTGTCAGAGCAATAACATCTTGTTAATTGAAGGTAGGATACGAAGTAGGAAAAACGAAACACGGCCATGTCATTTTTGCTGACAATGCAACAATAAAATTGATAGCGAAGACCGTGTTCAGAATTTGTATAAAATTAGATACATTCAGATAATACATATATCCTGCCGAAAAATGAAATTTCAATTTTTTCTTAATGCAAATTCAAATTTTATGTAATTATATGACTGTTTGAAATTTAATGTATTTCAAAATAAAAAAAAATATATCAAATATATCTATTTTTCAATTGGTAAAAATTAATTAATATTTTTTATTATTTTTATTGCCTATTGTTCGTATTCAATTTATCGTGTTAAAATAAAATTATTCTTATAAATTAGCGTTAATAATTTATATGAAATGTGACCTCTTTTTTTATAATTATGAAGATATCACTTACGACAATAAAACAACCATATTGCAATTGTAATTGCATTACAACATAAGTAAATGAATTGCACATACCTTTTCCTGCGTCCGATTCCATACAATCACGCTGTGTCCACTGTTGATTAGGTTTTTTACAATACCACTTCCCATGATTCCCAAACCAAGGAACCCAAATTTCAAGTTTGAAGGAAGGATGTTTTTTTCTTTAAGTGTTTGCGACAATGTTTCCACGTCCAAAGGAGGTGTCACCTATTGTATTAAGTAATAACATATTAACAATTAATATAATTTCAAGTACCTATGTAACAGTAAACTACATTTCGAGGTTAAAAAATAAGAATAAGTAAACATAGACATCTTCTTTAAATTGAAAGAACATTAAAACTCCTTTAAGACATTAACAAAATTTAAACGCAAAACAAATTACTTTGAAATACAACTTAGAACTTGACTGTAATACATTTTTTACAGTTTTCATAATATAATATAGCTTTACAAATACAAAGATAATGATGAAAATGATTCATGTATGATTAAAAAATTACATTACTTCATAAAAATAAGATTTTTGTTGATTGAAAATTTGGAATTTGTGTTAAATGATACTAGTTTTATATCGATGGAAAGGAATTAAAGAAGGCGTAATATTGTTGTTGTTTATTTATTTACATGAATGGGTAAAAGTTGTTGGAATTTAGTGCTCTAAAAGACGCAAGTTCCTGTTCCTAGTGAATATTCAATTAAAATATTTACTATTATAATTTAATCTTTTTCGAATTAAGAATAGTTAAACAATATCATAAGAGAAAACTTCTTGAAAAAAATATACTTTTGTATATGTCAATCGTGGAATAATAAAATAAAGTATACTTACAGGTCTAGCAATATTCGCTGGCCTGTTAAGGAGAGTTGATCCTGATTTTCTGAGAGGAGTAGAATGGTTTAACGCAGGACTAATGCTGCCAACTCTATTACTATTACTTGTACTTGATTCTCTCCGTTGCTTTTTGGCTGGACGACGGGCATCACTTGCACCAGAGTCTAATCTTTTAGTTTTTGGCGTTTCCTAAACCAATGGTATCGTGTCATATTTTGTACTGCATATTAATTCTAGGATATGACGCTTTATATTCATATTAGTAGCATGATTTGTTAAATTTGTTTTGTAATTTCAATGTATCAAAATGCATAAATTTTAATTCGATTGTTTGTTATAATATGTAATATAAATCTAACCTTACGAGGTTTAGATGTTTTTACTATATTTTTCTTCTCAGATATGCTTTCTTCTTTAAGTCTGTCGAACAAAGAATCTGGGTCTAAGCCATCTTCAAACACCTAGAGCAAATAATACTATAATAAATGGTATATAACTAATAATTTTTTATAAAAATTTTTTTTAGTATACTGTAGTAAGCAATAATAGTTATAAGATATTTATAAAACATATCATATTTTTATAAATTTCACTATATCATATATATCACAGAAACATGTACATTAAACAGTTTTCATTTTATTCATATAGCTTACCTCTCCATTAGCAATAAATTCCTCTATTGCTTCTACTGCATCTTTAAATGCACCAGATTTACTAGACTTTACCAAAGTATCTTTGTATTCTAGATATGGTTTTATATTAGATTCCTCTATCCATGCGCTACAATAAATATTTATGTAAGTTTCAAAAGTTAATATATTACAAAACATGAAAAATAAATAACTTCATCCAAACTTACTAATTATTTGTTCCGAAGAAGAAAATGCATTGAACCGGCCCCTTCTTAGTATTTGTCGGTTTCTTCAAATCCTTTGAAGGATTAGACACCTTAAGATGTCATGGAGAAATTAGTATTTAAAATAGAAATGACAATAAACGTATTCTCCATATTCTCCATAACAAAATAAAAGTATAACATCATATTTGTAAATAACAATATTAATAATACTCATAAATCTGTATCTCATGTGCATTATATTTCATGTTTTATAATAAACAATTAAATGTTATAAACGTAAAAATGCAAATGTAAATAAAATATATATTGTTTTATTCATCATAATAATGTACTTATTTAATCAAATTAAATATTTGCAAATACGTAAATTTTAAATATGTCAGTATTTTTCATTTAAATAATTTAAATATAAATACTGGATAAATACTATATGTTGAATATAATTTAAACGATGATATATACAAATAAAGAATAAAATTATTCAATCATATCAAATTTTATTCATAAACTACGTATAAAATAGAAGCAAATAATAAATAGATTATTACGAATAGACGTATAATTTATAATCAATTATATGATTTGCTCAATTTGCAACTGAAGAAAATCATAATTAGCGCGCGAATATTTTAGAGGGACTGATCTTGCAATAAAACCAAATTATCTGTTTCTAATGAGAAAAGAAATAATTTAAACAATAACTGCTTGGATATACATAATGTAAACATGAAATTTAGCTTATCTAAGAACATCATGGGTAAATAACATAATTTAGGTTATATTTTCATAGTCTGCGCGCCAATTTGAATTTAAAGGACGGATATAGTGGGAGATATGTAATAAGAAGTAACAGGAGCATAAAATATATCAATTTATAATAGTATGGTATACAGTTAAGCGGAGCACGAAATGTTCCCGCCAAAATGATGGCCGCGTTTGACTTCGTGGCGCGTACAACCAAGCAAAGTATAGTTAATATAGAACCGTTAGTAGTTAACTCCAACTTACCCGACCAGGCCAAGGCGAAAATCCTTTCATCTTGGCCCTGAAATCCATAAAGATATCAATTATTAATCACCGCCATTTGGATTGCACTATTTTTATTGTAAACATCCATTGATTAACACATAATAAGTACACACCATACAAGATCACCCAGCTTGAATACCTCCGACATAATAAAGCTTCCCTATTGCTCTCACAATCGGCAAGCGACTGACTGAGGAGTAGAGCGTCGTTTGTGCATGACGACGTGATCCAAATACCCCCACCAACATACATGACTCAAATGAATATCTTATTACCATTTTTGGTTTTAGTTAACCAAATAAACTATACCAATATATATTTATCTATTATTTTCACCAAATTTAATAGCTTTTTCAAAATAATAACATTTAAATAGTATTAACTTGTAATTGCTTACTTCCGCTAACAGGAAAAATTCAGATTTGTTAGATTCCCGTCCTACAACCTAATTCTCAACATCGTCTTATGAATAACCAATCAGAAATTGACTTCAAACTTATAATTATTTTATACAAAATTTGAAATAAATGAATAAAATGATACCTCAAATTAAAAATAAAAATTCTATCAATAAAAGAAATATTTATTAACAAGTAACAGGAAAATATTCAGTATCTGATAAAGATATGAAAATGATAGGCGTGAAAGTGTAAGGAAATCTAAGTTCACGGCGATACAGCCTTGCCAGCTGTCAGCCATCGATTGTAAGAACTTTTGCTGTCTTAGAAAGCAGCAGTACGTACGAAAACAGTATCTTTTATTTCTTCTACGTAATCAAAATAATATACCGCGCTTCGAATAAATTTCACCAGGAATGGATAGTAATATTCATTACAATATGGTATGTTTCATAAATGATGCTGATCGTAATAAATATTTCAAAGGCTCTAATGAACAATTTACAATTTATCTCTGATTGCCAGAATACCTTTTATTTGGTAAACATATTTCACATGCGTAAAATAATATTTCTATGTATTATAATACACGTTATGCACAAATACTGACATGAAAATGTCGATAAAAACATTGTCCACAATGATCCTCGTTTGTTTCTTGAGAGTGATTTAGAATAAGAGATTAAATAAAATAAAAACAATAAAATAAAAAAAACCTTATACTTTGTTATATTGTTTTAATTACCTCAACACTGGAGATATATAAAAAATAACATTTTTAACCAAAATATAAACAATATTTCATATCTTTAATTATTTGAAATCTTTTATTGATAAAGAATATTAAAGATGAGTAATTTAATTTTAGCCTCCACAAACAAATAGTAACTTAAATGAGGAACCATCATCTCAAAATGAAATACCTACACTAGCTGTGTCTGTATCAGTTATACAAAATGATACAATTAATTCGGGAAACATTGCTGCAGCACAAACTTCAATTGAAGACCGTATGGTAAGATACAAATGTTTTGTTACATTATGGAAAATTATTATTATTAAGGAGATTATGATTATAGACTGGAGGAGAAGACATTCCACCTCCAAAAGCAGATTTTTCAGCTCCACCACCTTATGAAGTTGCCACAAAATTACCTAGTTATGAGGAAGTACAACGTGAGAAAACATTACAAGGGGAACCTTACCCTCAAATCCACATGGTAATTGATTTAATCACATAGTACTGTTACTAATTAATTACAATATCCTTTTAAAACCAAATATATATTAATCAATTGAATAACATTCTTATAGCCTGAAAATATTAGAACACCAGCAAGGCCTTTAACAATATTGGCTATAGATACTGAAGTTGTAGAAGGAGATCCAGAGAGTACTTTACTTGGCACTGATTTTATGTTCTTTACAGCATTTTTGGGTAAATTGAATAATATATACCTGCATATTATACATATTTCTATTACACTTATATCTAAATAATATATATTCCAATGACAGTTGCATTTTGCTTTAATTGGATCGGATTTTTACTCATGATGTGCTTCTGTCATACAATTGCATCTCGATATGGAGCACTGTCTGGTTTTGGTTTATCTTTGTCAAAATGGACATTTATTGTTAAACATTCCACTGATCTTGCATCACGTGAAAATTCATGGCTATGGTGGTTGATAATGGGATTTGGTTAGTATTTTGTTATTGACACTACTTCTAAATATTTACATTAATATATGTGCTACATTTAATTTTTAGGAGTTTTGATTTGTGCACGTGCTATTATTCAATATTTGAACATCAAACGTGGTTGGAGACTACTACCTGGAAGTGCTCAGGAACGCTTACTCTTTTTTTATTAAGCCATTAAACTTGCACTTTTATCTAACTTGGCTTTAGAACAAACAGCATTTCTATCTGGGGTTGTATTTATATAATATATAATCTACACCCTCTAAAAATATATATTACTTAATATTGGCTATGTACTATTCTATTATTAGAAAAAAGAAAAATTAAAGTTATTAAGACTATTTGCCAAATTTGCTTATGTATGAGATAAACAGAGCAAGGTAAAAACAGAAATAAGATAACTTCTGCACACTATTTTATGTATTAGTACCACATAGATAAAATAAACTGTAAATTTTTATTGCTCAAATAGTATGGACAATGCTTTAATGTGAAACATTATTTACATGTTGTTCATTTGTACGAATAGATACACATAAGAATTATTTCGTGACATCTGAGATATATGTAAGTTTATTACATATAAAATTGGAATTATGAGTAAAAGAATTTATTTTGTAAGAAGAAACATATAACCATTGTCCGTAGACAGGTATTGAAGTATAAAAGTTCTAATAGTGATATTGTGTAATACCTTCTAGTACTAGGTAAGCTTCTAGAATTTTGAATATGATCTATATATTGATAATCTGCATTGCTTGTTTGTATATTACTATAATTTATAGAGAGGATCCTTATTGAATTTAAAAATATAAGTTACTCATAAAATATACATATGTGTGGTTATGTATATATGTGTGTATATGTACACACATAAATGTATAAAAGAATTGCTGCGAATCTATATACATTATATGTTATATTGTCAGAAACTTCATTGTTATATACTTATTACAACAATATAAAAAGCTAATATGTCTTATACTTTTTTATCCATTGTTATATAAATATATTTTTCTATATTAATTTTAACTCAGCTTTAAATTATTATAAAATATGTTACAATGATAAAATATACAAAGCAATCAGTGTCGAGATATAACTAATTTTTTCGAATAAAAATATTTACCTATTATATTATATAAGTGAAACAATTGCTTCAGAGGTCCCATGGTGTAATGGTTAGCACTCTGGACTCTGAATCCAGCGATCCGAGTTCAAATCTCGGTGGGACCTAAGTTTGTTTTTGCTATTATAATGGGAAAAGAATCCGATAGATTTTTTATGAAATCTTGTAAAATGTTACAATAATTCTTCATAATATTTTTCTAAATTCTGTTATCTAAAATAAAAAAGTGAATATTAGAAGTCTACAAATGAGATAACGATAAGTGGTACAAGAATTGTTATCGACAGAATATAAAATAGTCATATATAAGATCTGATGTAGATGCAATACCACAGTTAAAGTTTTAATATGTGTTGATAAAGATGCATGTGACATGAAAATGATAAGGAGCTCAAGTGACTCCCCTAAATCGTGGGGCACAAAAAAATGTCACGCTTATTCTGTATCTTTGTGTAATATGAATAAAAATCTATATATTCTCTTAATCTTCACTTTAATATTTCGTTTCAGATTTATTGGATTCGTCAATTTTGTTGATAATGCAGAATATAATTTCTAAATTCACCGTCTTGAGTTGTAGGGAGCGCAAACGAAATTAATGATTTTACTAAGGTCGGTATTTCAGTTCGTATAACATAAAATTTCATACGATGTTAACTCTATGCTATAATTCATTTGTAGAATTAGAATTAGCTAGCAAACAAAATTTTGAAAACCTATTTTATATATGGATATATATTAATTAAAATATGGGAGATTCGCTAAGGAATCAGAACAATAACTGTAAAAGAAATCCAATCGTGTTTTTAGATATAGCAATTGAATCTGAAAAAGGTAATGTATGAAGATTAGAATTATAAGAGGATATTAGTCAATTTCTAACTTTCAGTGTTTGTATTATTGTTCTGTTTTACATTTCATTTCATTAGAATTTTAAAAATAATTTATATGATACTATGATACAGCTGGAAGAATTGTGATAGAGCTTTTTAAAGATGTTGTACCTCGAACAGCTGAAAATTTTCGTGCACTATGTACTGGAGAAAAAGGTATTGGAATCAATGGCAAAAAGTTACATTATAAAGGATCAATATTTCATAAAGGTATAACAAAAAGGATTAACGTTTTCTAAAGGTAATATAAAATAATATATTTAATCAAAAAAGTTTTGTATCGTTCAGTGTTATCACAGTTTATGGTCCAAGGTGGAGATATAATAAATTTTAATGGTACAAGTGGAGAAAGTATATATGGAACGCAATTTGAGGATGAAAACTTTGTGCTCTCTCATTCATCAGGAGGATTATTGAGCATGGTTAATGAAGGTTATCCAAATAGCAACAGTTCTCAGTTTATAATTACTGTTTCAGCTACGACACATCTAGATAATACTAATGTCGTATTTGGTAAAGTTTTGAAAGGAATGGGTGTTGTATTAGAAGTATCCAGAGCTAAAACAATTCAAGATGTACCAGTTCAGGTTAGCATATATGTTTTATGTAGACATTTTTTGTACCTGGTTTAAATTATTAACAATTATATGAATATTTTTTGTTATAGAAAATACATATATTTGACTGCGGAGAGTTGAAACATAATCAAAATTGGGAATTAGAGGAGAATGATGGTACAGAAGATGTATTTACCCCATGGCCAGAAGATTGGGATTATTCTAAAAATATTAAAAGACAAGATGTAAGGATCTTATTATAGGCATATATGTTTAGAAAAGAATTGCTTTTCTAATGAACATTCATGCATATTTATAGTACAAGTATATAATGGATGTTGTTCAGAAGATAAAAGATTCGGGAAATTATTATTTTTTACGAAAAAATTATGTAGATGCAGGCAGGAAGTATAAGAAAGCATTACGCTATTACAAATGGATGATGAAGACAGTAGATGTACCAGATTCTTCCAATGAATCAATAGTGAATACTAAAGTAACTCTATTACTTAATCTTGCAGCTGTTAAATTAAAGCAAAAGAGTCATCGCGAAGCTTTAAAGCTTTGTTCAGAGGTAAGATTTAATTGAATTCAGTATAAGTACTTTAAACTATTGTTTAATAACAATTTTAAATTTAGGTTTTACAAATAAATCAGAATAACAGTAAAGCATTATTTCGTAGAAGTCAAGCATACATGGGATTAAATGAATATGATTTAGGTTTAGCAGATTTACAGCAAGCATTATTAGAATCTCCTAATAATAAAGATATTTTGTTAGAAATTGATAAAGTTAAAAGAGTTATGAATTCCTATTTAGTTATTGAGAGAGCTTCTTGTCAAAAAATGTTTAAATGAAAAAAAGTATTTTATAAAGAAATGTAAATATAAAATTTTTTATATATTTAAAATCATACATACACACATTTTTATATACAATACTAATGTTGTCTAAGAAACGTTGTAAAGTAATTGTATGCGTGTTAGCTAAAATTATTTAAATATTTTTTACATAAAAATAGTACTAAATTTGAACATAATTGTTTAAATAAATACTTGTATTTATTTTTAGCTTTCTGATTTAAGCATTTTTATTATCCAATAACAATCTTTGTGTAATGTGTACAAAAGAAACAAAACCATAGTATACTGTAATCACATATGTTGGGAATATTATTGTGAACATTGTTCTGTTAAAAATATATTATTTTCTATATGCCTTGTTGAACGTTACTAAGTATGAAAGGAACATATGAAGCATACTTATATCACATCAAATATCCATTTTGTATAGCAAACTTTCTTTACATAAATTCGATCACATTTAATTATTTTTTTCATAACTTAAAATAATGTATCAGATGCAAACTTTTATGACATTATAAAAAAGAAATAATGCATGTATAGATTATATACAGAAGTTAATGATATAAAAGTAAATATTGTTATAAACATGTATTCAATGTATATGACTTATTTATTTAACATTGATATTAAGTTCTTAACAATTCTGAGCATTAAAGTGTCTTATGTACGTGACACCTAGCGGACGTATGTCACACAAAATAAATATAAGATATAGTTTTAATAGGAGCTCACATATAGTTTCTTTCATTGTAATAATATTCTTATAGTAGCAGCGATTTATTGTATTTAAATGTTTTTAATAATAAAACTCAAGCAATATACACACATTTAAAAGAATTATTACAGCGCTCTTTGTCATAAACAAAAACTCACGCCTTTTAACAAGTACTTGTTTTCGTTGAAAGATCTTATTTGTTTTAATAACACTGTATACCTATGTAACAAGTTTTAGTTAATATCTACAGTAATTATATGCAGGAGCTTTTGCAATGACTAGATTAAAAATGTTTTTATTATTACCTACATTTTGCAGTAATATTAATTTTTTCTAGGGTTCATAATTTTTAATAAATAGATAAATAAATAAAAAAATAAATGCATAAAAATAATAGCTATCTAGGTAACATTATCCAAGAAATTTTTTAACAAAACTTAAAAAATGTTCTGCAGTTAATAAGGAATGCACTTATATATCAAAATTCTCTCTTGTATTCTTATAAATACTTCAATCTGAGAATTGACAAATAACTTTGGACTTCGTGACATTGAATGCATTGTTTTTCCTGTACAGTAATATTTCTATGATGATCTTTTAAAGAAGGAGCAAAGCTTTTTGTGAGACATTTAACATTCTTAATACACACTTTGTACATCGGTGAACTTTTTAAAAGCCAGATATGTGGACGGAAAAATTTCAAAATTGCTTCAATGATCACGATGCACATCATATAATGAATCAACTTAATGACATGATTATTTAAAATTGTTTTTGATACTTTCTTTTTTTTAAATGTATTTCGTGATAATTCTTTGAATTGTGATGGATTTAATTTTAAAATGTTAGAGACATAATGAAATTAAAAGTATTCAATTTTGTTACCTGAATATAATTAAGACTAGTCTCTGAACCTATGTACAGTGAGTATTTTTAGTTAAAAATGTATTAATTCCATTCATGAGTTAGACTATCTATTGGAATTCACATTTGTTTCTTCCTATTTTTGTTCAAGTCTTTCAACTTTGCACCTTCATTTTATTTTTGCTTATTCTATGTCTCCTCAGATTAAAGTTATTCCTTTTCAATTTCTTCTGAATTGTTTTCCGTTTCCAAATTTGCACAATTTCCTGTTGTAATTTCTGTTTCAATAAAATTGTGTAACTCTTTACATAGTGTTTCTTCACAAACTTCACCGTTTATAACAGCATTATCAATTACGTCATATTCATGTTTTACATCATGTTCCACTACGTCCTTGAAATCAGGTTCTATAATCTCCTCACAACTTTTAAACATGTCAGGATGTTCAGTTGAATTTAATAATTCGGGATTTTCATTAGAGTTTAAGATGTCAGTATTAACTTCATCATCTGTCGTATCAGTAGACTGAGATACTTTTTTTAACACATTATCAATTAAATTAGATGCAAAACTTTTATTCTCATTCCCTTCATGAATCGTTTGATGAATTGGCAAAGTTTGTGGTCTATGTGGTCGTGCATAAGGAAACATATTTTCTTCACCCGCTGGGGTATGAACTGCCGATATTTCCGTTTGTGTTGCAACACCGTTATCAATAAGATTGGCTTTTGTTTGCATATTCGACATGCATCGTTTTATTTCTGACATAGAATCTTGTAATTGTTGAACCTAATCATATATGAGATTTTTAAATAACAGGAATGTTACTAATATTCTAAAACGGATTACAAAGATATAATTGGTGTTACCTGAGTATGCAACAAATTACATGTTTGTGCTAGATTAGTTACAACGTCTACATTTTGTGCAATATTTTCGTTATCAGTGTTCGTAGAATCTCGATTAGCAGTAGGTTGAAGACTAACAACTTTCTTCCACAATGCATTAATTGCTTGCATTTGTAATAACTGTAATTTATGTTCACTTTCTAACGCAGTTCGAGTAGCTTCCATATCAGTAGAGAGTTTCCTTAAAAAGAGAAGATTCATAAATTATACAATATTTTGAAAACGGTATTACATTTATTTAACGAGAAAATGAAAACCATACTGGATATATTTATTCGTCCTTATCATTTCAATAGTCTTCAATATAGTGGTTGCTTTTTTATTAAGATTCCTAGTATGATATCCTCTCCACATCCTTTGAATACATATTGCTGCTTTCTCAGCTTCATCTTGGTCTATTTTAAAAGTAAAAAATTATTAAGCTTCTTAATTTATTAGGAAGACCTATTTTTATATTTATAAAGAAAAGGAGGATCACCTTTATTATCTTCCTGTCTTCTTTGAATAGCTCTATGTCGAATGCTATCTAATTTCGCTTGACATACTTCACTATCTTCATCACTACTTTGAGTAGCATTATCTGCATCGCCATCTCCATTGCTTTTAATGACACCAGTTTTAATTTTATCATTAGCACTCTTTGGCCTTGGTATATTTCTGCCTAAGTTTGGTGAATTTTTTGTATTTCGTTTTGCAGGCAATGTTTTGCTTTGAACGTAATTATTGATTTTCACACTATGGGGACATTTAGTACTAGTATTTGTAATAATAGGCTTAGCAATATTTGGTTTTCCAACAGCACAATTTGTTGCTGAACTACTTTTTACAAGTGCATTCGCTTTTATAGAAGTAAGATTTGTTTTAGCCATTGGATTTACTGTATTTATTATAGGAATAGCCTTGCCATCTCCATCAGAAATGAGCTTGCTTGGCATTGTAATTTGACAAGGTGATGTTAATTTGCTTGGTGGAGTTTTTGCTAACACTCGAGAAAGACCAGATGGTGGACGAAAATCTGGACTCATTAAAGACTCAGGAACTGGCACTAATTTTGTTGCAGCTTGCAGAGGACTAGATGTTTCTGAAAAGCAAATTTTTAGTTAATACGTTTTTATTTAAGAAATGAAAACTCAGTAATATTCATTATTTACCTTCTGTATCTTGCAAAACAACCATATTTGGAGTCTTGTTAGCTAAAGTACCACAAAGCATATTTGGATCTAAACTCTGAGTCATCAATGATTCCTGATCTTCACTTAATAAAGTATGGCATGAAGAAACTATAGCATCGGTGTGACAACTAGATACCATTCTATCAGGTGACCTCATTCTCAATGAATTTCTTGATGAACCTAATACCATACCATTCATTTGTATTTACAATTAATTTCATGTATTGTTACATATTTTATTGTATTTGGGTTCTTTATGACTAACTTCAATAGCAGAAGCATGCAAATAATATCTGACTAAGGACAAACAATATAAAAAGTGTGAACTATGTGAAATATATTTCCAAATCGTCAAATATTAATTTGCTAAACAAATTTTCTAATTAGCATCGTTATCACAACATTGCTCTTTTTTCATTCTCCAAAGTCATTTGCGCTATAAGCTTAAAAACGTAATCACTTAATAACGTACTATATACTAGGCACAGAAGACATAAACATGTGCATTAATCCAAGACAAAATTTGTCCATAATGTACATTTGTACATAATGTATTACATTATTATTTAACTTTTATTTTTGATTAGCTTTCTAAAGTACAGATGATATTTGTCTCAGATTTTTACACATGTCTATAATGCAGTTATAGCCATGTATGATTAATTTCGATTTTGACTTTGGATACCTTTACAAGGCGAATGGCACACACAGTACTTTGCTTCATAAAATTTTGGTGACTGTAAGCATTTATCTTCATAGTATGTCAACATTGGCGCAACTAGAGAAAATACATTATAACTAGAACATATAGGTGCATGACGACTGGAAAGTGTACATCACTACTAGTCCACGTTTTATCAATGTAACAAGAAAAACTGTACAAAAGTTTATATTATACTTGCAATAATAATGAACGAAATGGAAGATTAATTAACTCACTGGTACGTCTAGGAGAACCTGTCCTGTTATGACTAAGTCTACGCCTAGTAGCTGGAGAAGGACTCATTCCGACGCTACTTAAGCTGTGCACGCTTCCAGTATCACTTTGTTGATTTAATTGCTGTTGATGATGTTGTGCTTTACTCAAAATTAGCCTTAGCTTCCTGTCAGTTTCATTTTCTAGGGATTCACCAGAAAGTGGGCAAACAGATGCTAAATACTGTGCAAGTAATGCATGTTCGCCAACACGGAATTGTCTACCGCGTCCCTGAGAATATAGCCACTCTGCTTTTAAACTGAGTGGCCATCATTTCAAGTAAATTTTAATTCTTCAAAAACTGAATAAAATTATACATGTCTCTATATAAAATTATAGATGAAATGACCAATATGTCTAGAAAGACACCCACCTTTCAATAGGATCAACATGATAGCCATCAATTGATTTCAAGCTCATACACCAATTGATAACAAAAGGTCGATAGTCAAAACCACTATAAGCTATTTGTTAAGAAGCTATAGCTGTAGGTCTACAGTTAGTACGAATGATTTTGTTTTATGTGTACCTAGCATTCTACAAGCATAATATTTTATTGATAAAGAACAATTCTATGTGATGACATTCAGAATAATAAGAAAATATTTCGTAAAGAAGTTTTTGCTATAGATCACTAATTGACTTCTAAGATCTAAGTGAAAATATTAACTTGAATTATACAATTATAAAAAGGATACATACTGTTACCTGTCATACTGACACATGGATTATTAGCAATTGAAAAATTGACTACATTTTTCAAATTAGCTAAATGTGACATTTCATTCAAATCTGTAATGTTATTGTTTGACAATGTAAATGTTTCTAGAGAAGTAGGTAAATAGCGTTCACATTGCCTTAATGTTATTATGCGATTGTTATGTAAAAACAGTTCCTAAAATACCGTTAGTTTTAATAATATTAGAGTTAAAGATTACATAGTTTCTTATCAATATTACCTTTAAATTTCGTAGATAAGATATGTCTGAAATGTGACTGATGCTATTTTCAGATAAATCTAAATGTTCCAGCTTAGTATTTGTGTGCAAGTGTTCAATAGACTGCAGATTAATAGAATATTATAAAGATCCACCAATTCAGCTATTAGAAGATATATATACCACACTTATATTTATCATACCTTTATATTATTGCCAGCTAAGCAAAGTGTTTGTAAATTTATCATATCCTTTATGCCTTCTATGGTCAAGATACCATTATTTGCTAAATTAAGAGTTACAAGATTATGTAACTTTGATACCCCATACATACGAAGTAATTGATTCCTTACTATTGATAGCTGAAATAAATTAATTATAAATTTTTTAAATAATCGTTTGTTTACTACCTTAAGAAATATGATTAAAATGTATAGGGTAGAATGAAAGAAGAAAAGTATAAGGATATATATATATATATATATAATACAAATACATAAATTTAATTTTACATAACATATTATCATAAACATATTACCTTAGTAATTCTGTGATAAGAATCAAGATTATCGAGACGCTGGAGCTCATTATCGTCAATGATCAATGTGCTGATATCTGCATCTGACGGACAACGAGGAAGTTTCTTCAAACCTTGACCGCTTAGATCGAGTGTATCGCATACTAAGGATTCTAAATAAATTTCATTGTTGTTAATTTAATTAAATAAATATTTAAATTTTAAATAACATAAAATGTCAAAACTGTGCAAAAGTGCAAGACCACAATGAAATTGTACTGTTTTTACGCATATACCAATTAAATTTACAAAACTTGTAAAAAATCGATACGTGTTAAGAATGTTTAGGATATTTGTAAGAAAATAGTTTGTATAAAAATTGTATAATACAAGTATTAAATTTGCACTAACCCGTCGAAGCCATGATGAACACAAAAAACTGGTAGACGCTATGAAGATGTCGTCGTAATCACTATAGTATTTAATAAGAACAGATATTTATAAAGCATAGCAATATTAATTTTAGTTTGTATATATAATTTTATACAGATAACGGAGGAAATAATACCACACTAATATTTTTTCTAATCGTATTTATTTCCATTAATAATATTTTCGTATAACACAGATTTAATATTAATATTGTAGAATCAATTCTTACTTGATTAAAAGAAGACATTGTAGTTAACATTTAATAATATTACGTTTATAAATTATAGATTTTTCAATCACGATGCTTATACGAACTATTTTGAAATTGCGCGTACGAGAATCAAATATGGCGATCTAAGAGTTCAGAATACTTCTGAAGTTACTTCGTTAATGTTGTTAAATTTATCGTTTAACACTAACTTGCTTAAAATTTGAATTATCTTCTAAAACATAATTGTTAACAATAGGTAAGGTTTTATTTAATACAATTAATTAATTAAGCTTTTTTATGGCATAATAATGAAGTCACGTGTTAACATTGCTATGAAATTACAAAAGATTGTACGAAGTAAATTAATAATGAAACGTTGCATAATTAATATTTGTAGTAGACACAAATCTAATATGATAAGTCATAACATTAGTGTTAGTGAAAGCAAGCAATTTAAAAAAAGAATTATTAGTATCAAGAAATGTGGGCAGCTTCTAACCTTACCAGAGAATATTTCTACGTGTAATCAAAAACATGAAAATGATGTGAATAAAGATTATATAGCTAAAAATTCAGTTGCTTTACCAAATAAATCTCAAGTACGTGTGGAATACGAAGATTTATCCGTTATACCTAAAAATTTTGAACAGAGTTTGTATCCATTAATAGGTAATGCAAAAAGTAATTATAACAATTCTTTAATAAAACATAAAGATATACAAACATTAGAAAATGAAAATAATCAGAAACAAACTTATAACAAAAGGACTAATGACAATGATGTAAGAACTAACGAAATCAATATGCAAATGCTTCCAAAATCATTATATGAACAAATATTTAAAAATTGTTCTAAACAAGAAAAAATACCAGAGGAAGAAATAGAAGCTATAAAAAACAATTTGCGTTCGTATGGGATAAACACTGAAGATGCAAGTAGACTTCCTGATGTTAATATTAAAATACCTCCTTTAGAAGGAGATAATATTGAAGAACATTTTTATAATATTGCAAATAAACAGATTAAACCTTACATAAAACTTATAAAAAATATTATGAAAGATATTCCTCCAATGCCAAATCAATGGTTATTAAATGAAGGTTGGACAAGATATAGCGTCGATGGAGTACAAAAAGTAGATCATCCACTAGAAGATGCTATTATTTTTGATGTGGAAGTTTGTATGAAAGAAGGACCTCTACCAACACTTGCAACTGCAGTAACTAATGAAGCATGGTATGGCTGGGTATCAAAATCTTTAATAGATGGTTCAAGTAGAAATTTTGAAGGTAAACGGTTTATTATAGATGAACTAATACCAATGGAAAGTACATCTATCGAAAATGGTGAAAAATTAACTTCTTTCCATAAAAAGCCAAAACTTATAGTTGGTCATAATGTATCATATGACAGAAGTAAAATTAAAGAACAATACTGGTTAAAACATACAGGATTAAGATTTATTGATACAATGTCTCTTCATATATGTGTTGGTGGAATTAATAGTTATCAAAGGACAATTTTAAATTCTAAGAAGGATATAGATGAGAAGCAGAATTTACAAATACAAACCTCATTGAATAGTTTAGCAGAAATTCATAAATTTTACTGTGGTTCTGAAATAAAAAAAGAATTTAGAGATACATTTGTAAATGGGACTTTGATAAATGTCAAAGAAGACTTCAATTCTTTGATGAGTTACTGTGCAAATGATGTAGTTGCAACTCATAATGTTTTACGCCAATTATTTCCTATCTTTAAGGAAAGATTTCCTCATCCTGTTACTTTGGCAGGGATGTTAGAGATTGGTACAGCATATCTGCCAATAAATTCTAATTGGCAAAAATATTTAAATGAATCAGAGACTACATTTGAAGATCTAAATTATGAAACTAAAGTTATTCTTGCTAAAAGAGCTAATGCTGTTTGTGAACTTATGCATAATGAAAAATATAAAGAAGACTTATGGATGTGGGATGAAGATTGGAGTACGCAAACACTTAAAGTAAAAGCACAGTATTCAAAAACAAAGATTAAGCAAATATGTAAAGCACGAAAGACAGAAGAGAAGAAAAAGACAGAAACTCAGAGCTATTTAACAGATGACGAAGATGAAGAAGAAGACCCTTTAGAGAAAGAATTTGGTTATTTGATGGAAACAAGAAAGTTTTTACCTTCAAAGTTACGACATATGCCAGGATATCCTGCTTGGTATAGGAAACTTTGTCCTAAGGTAAATGATGAAAACTGGTCTCCAGGCCCTCAAAACATAAGCACTTCTAAACATATTGTTCCAAAGCTCTTAAATTTAACATGGGAATGTTATCCTTTGCATTATGTAAAAGATAAAGGTTGGGGTATATTAGTACCTCATACTAATAATTTAGATATCAAAACTAAAATACCATTAAGACAGCTCTTGGCACACTGTTCCTTTTCTAAAATGAAGGATTTAGTTGATGAAACAATTTATACGATGTCAACCATTAACAAAGAGGTGCAAAACGATCTACATAAAACTGAATTTTGGCATAACAAAAAGAAGAAACCTGTAGCTGAGTTACATAACATTTATAAAGGCAGTGCATTTTGGTGCAATGTGGAAATAGATAACTGCTGTTATTTTCTTAAATTGCCTCACAAAAATGGAGAAAGTAATAATGTTGGTAATCCTTTGAGCAAAGATTTCCTAAATAAATTTTCAGAGAATGTATTGGCTAGTTCAGATGCCAGTGCTGCAGAAATTTTGAAAATTGCGAGGATGATTTCATATTGGAGAAATAATAGGGATAGAATTATGTCACAGTTTGCAGTATGGTTTGAAAATTCATATTTACCAAGTAGTGTTAGAAATTCCAGAAAGTCCATGCATTATGGGGCAATTTTACCCATAGTAGTTGTGTGCGGGACATTGACTAGGCGTGCAGTAGAACCTACCTGGATGACTGCATCTAATGCCCATCCTGAACGTATCGGTTCTGAATTACGAGCAATGGTTCAAGCGCCCCCAGGATATTATATTGTTGGCGCCGATGTTGACAGTCAGGAACTGTGGATTTCATCAATAATAGGAGATGCTTATTATAAAAAAATTCATGGAGCCACGCCGTTTGGTTGGATGACGTTAATTGGTACCAAATCTAACGAAACTGACATGCATAGCGTTACTGCTAAAGCAGTTGGAATTTCCAGGAACCAAGCCAAAATCATTAATTATGCTAGAATTTATGGTGCGGGTCAAAAGTTTGCTGAAACACTCTTGAAACAATTCAATCCTTGTATGACGGATAGCGAAGCTACTTCAAAGTCACGAAAAATGTTTACCATGACCAAAGGCAAAAAGATTTATAGATTAAAGCCTAAATATATTGCCGAACATGAAGACAAAGATTATTCGTTGTACGAGGCATACAGAATATCAAAATTATACGGTAAATCATTGTTGGAGGTATTTGAGAAAAGTAGATGGGTCGGTGGTTCGGAATCTGCAATGTTTAATAGTTTGGAAGAAATTGCTCAGAATCCTCATCCTGCTACACCTTTCTTGAACTCTAGGCTAACTACAGCTTTAGAAAGTTCAACAAACGACGAAAAATATTTACCCACTAAAGTAAATTGGGTAGTTCAGAGTGGAGCAGTCGATTTTTTACATTTAATGTTAGTCTCGATGAAATGGCTCATGAAAGACAATATAAGATTCTGTTTGTCATTTCATGATGAAGTGCGGTACTTGGTACCCTCTCGGTATAAGTACAATGCAGCACTTGCTATGCACATTACGAATCTCTTAACTCGATCTTTTTGCGCTTCAAGACTTGGAATGAACGATCTGCCGATGTCAGTAGCATTCTTTTCTTCCGTAGAAGTAGATACTGTTCTGCGTAAAGAACCTGAGAATGATTGTATTACGCCATCGAATCCTTATGGCTTAAAAAATGGTTACGAGGTTCCTTCGGGAGAGAGCTTGGACGTATGGTCTGCTATAGACAAATCTAAAGGTTCTTTAGGATCGTGGCACAATGTAAAACAGTGAATAATTACACCGAATAAAAAATATAAATCAAAAGAAATTAAACCAAAGACTAATGAAGTATAAAATTAATAATCGAATGAAGTAAAACATTACCAATTGTAACGATAAATGATAAAACTCAGAATTAAAACGATTATATTTTTCATTTTAAAATGAATGAATGAATATAGATATAAAATTCCTATTGGGTTTGATTTTACAGGTTAAAATGTCGAAAGCAACTAAACGTAAACACGTTACCAATGAAATTCAGGATTTGACCGTCCCTACCAAGACGCAGTCAATTGTTCGAATAATACAGTCGCGCGGTAATAATCTTCACGAAGTTGCTGATCCAGCTGGATCTCAATATCTTGTATCGATGCCGGTGAAGTTTAGGAGAAACATCTGGATAAAACGGGGAGATTTTGTCTTGGTAGAACCAATATCAGAAGGGAATAAAGTGAAGGCTGAGATCGTTAAGATATTAACACGAGTATGGTTAACTGTAAATGCATTTGTACATTAATTACGTAACTTTTTGAGAAACAAATTTATTTACTAGGAACATAAAAAATGGTATCGACAACTAAACTGCTGGCCCAAAGAATTCGATGAAGTCTCCAATTCGAATCAAGAAATAACCGATGGAGAGAATGATAACGAAGAAGACGATCTTTTTGTAAATACAAATAGATTATTGCATAATAGTAATAGGATAGATAAGATTAGTGATACGAGTTCCGACGAATCTGACTCTTGTTAATATTTTTATTATGTCATTGTAAATAATAAAATTATTTATATGTAAGAAAATGAGAATTTGTTTATTGAAGGGCTAATAAATATTTTCTAAAGATATTTGACATGTTATTGTGATATTTGTTGCTAAACGAATTTTGTTTCACCATAATAAAAAAAATATGTCTCCGTTTGACGGAGACGAGTGTTATCGCAAAAATTATCGTTGCATTGTCTGATTAATCTTATCGAGTAGTGTGATTTTTGCAATTTGATGCGTGTTCTACCTCCTGTCACAAAATGAAGAGTCCTATTTATATTTAGTGTTCTTACCTCTAATTAATTTAGGGAAGCTCTCCAAAAAACATGTTTGCTACCGGAACGAATGTTTTATTGCTCCTGGAATCTCAAATAAAGGAAGTTTTAAACGCAAATACATACCACGAAAATGATTATCTTTTTTTACTGCTCTTGTAAATTTTATAGATCGCAAAATGCGTCGTATCTGACTACTTCTCCGTAAATTGGAGATTCTTTTCCTACTAATGACTCATGATCATACATATTCGAGATAATACGATACATATATGCATATGATACAATAAATATGCATTTCTTATGAATTTTTGTACATACAGGAACATGCTTATACATCAACATCTTTCAAGCTTAATCCTCCTTATTCTTTGTTTCATATGACACGCTACAATGTTAAGAGTAAACTTATCTGTTAAAAAATCGGATCTATTATACGTTATTCGAATCTGTCATCAATCTCAGTAAAACATTTGCAAACAATTGTTAGATCATTTTGCCAAATAAAAGGAAAAAGAAATTTTTTTCGATTTAATAAAAGTTACATTTACACTGTGTGATTAGACACAAAATATATCAATAAGGTACAGCTACAAGCGCGATTGAATGCACTGAAAATCTTAATAGAATAGAATGGAACGTTAGAACGACTCTCTTATCGCAAAATCAGGAGAGATGAGATTGTTGGGACGAAAGGTGTTCAACGGTATCGTTAAGAATGTTGAGTTCAGTCACGCTGTACAGTAGTCTGCTGTCGACAGCGACGATTGGTTGATTTACCGTCCTCCGCTTCATTTCGACCATTTATTTTGATCATTTGTGTTAATGATAGCAAGTTACGCGCTCAAAACACATATCTCTTTCTTGCTCCTCACCGTGCACATGGTTTCCAATTTCTTTCTTGCATTTCTTTCTTCATCTTTTTTGTAGCTATATATTTTACGAGCATTACCGACAAATTATAGACATAAATATAAACAAAATATAAATATAACCTGTATTATCAGGAGAAATTATAATATTTTGTGGAATTATTCTAGCGATGATAATTAGTAACGATAAATAATAACGTGTTTCTTCGTTGTTCGGTACGTGAATCGTGTATGTTTGTTTGTGAGAAGATTTGTATGTGGATGAAAAAGAATGGAAATATGTGGTGGTTCATTAACGAGAAACGGTCGACCAAACTTACACCGAATCAAATTTTCATTGAAATGACAAGTTGAATGTCTACGATTAAGTTTAGACGGAGTGAATATTTGAAACAAGTCTACGATATTTTATTATTCGAAGTGAAACAATTTCGTGGGACAACAATTTCGATAAAATTATTGAACTGTCTTCAACTTGTCTTAAGCTGATGACCTACTAATGACCTGATAATGATAGTGGTTTGTTGACTCGACATCGAATTATCGAGCCTCGTAGCAGAATGTTTTGTTTACCGGTGATCATTTCTACGATCACGCGTAATACATTTTTAAACTAAATCAAACTAAATGAAACGTGTCAAATTCTAAACGTGTTTCTTCAAGAACACGCAGGTTTCGTTTGAAATATTCAGCGATCGAAGTACGACTTCTTTCGCGAAAGATATTCTTCGGGAACAGAGGAAGAAAATTTACTTGCCCACCTTAAAAATCATCATGGAAACGTCGAAGAACGATACAAACGATATTCACGACTTTTGGAAGGATTTGGATTTGAAGAACTTAACGGAAGACGAATATTTGGCCACGGTACTTGGACCTAAGTATCTGCCTCTGAAGATGGTGATACCATTAACGATAGCGTACGTGACAATTTTTGTGACTGGTATTTTTGGGAACGTCACGACGTGTATCGTAATTATAAGAAATCCTTCGATGCATACGGCCACCAACTACTACTTATTCAGTCTGGCCATATCTGACCTTATTCTACTTGTGTTGGGTGAGTGGCGTTTACGTTTGCCCGTATCGATACGTTTTGTTGCTTCGTCCGGGTCACGTCAATTCTCATTCTCCCCGTTCGTAAAAACAATTTATGAAGGAACATGAAGATAATGAAGTTCGATAGACGTTTAATAAAGATAAGCGTGGACGAATACACGCAACCCCCTGTATAGGTATATCGATTTGCTTTTAATCGACACGAAGAGAATCTATAACCGTATTAGATTTATGTCTGATCTCTGAAATAACGTATACTCGATTAAGTTATTAAGTGGAAATAGCATTTCTATTGGAATTGCTAATATTTTTATATATCGATGCTTGATAAAAATAGGTCGATGTCAATATACAGAGAAACGTGTGGACAGAAACGATATTTAATTTAGTTTATATGTATGATAGTTATATAGATATAATATATGATTGTTTGATTTAGCGAATTTATGTTCGAGCGTATTGCCGATATATGAGCGATTAACGGAAAAAAGGAAGGCAAAAAGGACTGTATCGAGAAATTTATCTACGAACGACGCGTTTAAATTCAGACTGTTTTACCATTGTTTCTTAAGTCGATGATAAAGGTTTTAAATTAATCTTCCTCTAATGTGTACACGAGAGATTGTTATCTGCTCGGTTGGTTGTTTGTTGATCGTAACGTCGTTTATATTTGCGTCATAGCGCGAATTTTTCAGGATAAAAGTTGTGGACGTGCGTGCACCGGTGTCAAAGTCATCGTAGAATTAACAGATTTAAGATGATAGGAACAATCATAACGCTTTATACGATCATTTATATTTTGCATCGCGTTTACGAAATTAACCTGGATGTTCGTCACTCGAATAACTGAAATTTAAGATCAAGATAACGAGACGACGATAACAATATCATATACATAATTAGAATGAAATTTGACTGTCGAGGTGTAGCTGTTGACTGTAGACACGTTGAGTTTTCAATCTCATCGTATGAGAAACTTTCCGTAAGAATCCTTTTTTTTCCGAAATAAGGATACAATGGCAGAAATGAAGAGGTCTCTACGCTGGAAATCGTAGACGTCAATATACCGATTAACTTCTGATAAAAATCTTACCTTTTTAAGTTCCGTGTATTCTGCTAAACTTGATAATGACGTCAAAATATACAACCATACTTTTGTTGTATCTCCTACGCTGCGAAAAAGAACTGTTTTCTGTATGTATCGTTGGAAAGATAGAAAAATGTCGAATTCTTATCGATAGGTATGCTGTTCGCAATAGCGATGAAAATCAGTGATTAAAAAAATTATGATAAGACGTTCAATGCTTACGCACATTCAGCATGATCGGTATCTGATATTGATTTTGTGAAATACCAAGTGTGACTGCATAGATATTGCTTCTAATTAGCGTTTTCTAGATGACGTTCGTTTGAACTCAGAGTAATCATATTTTATTAAATGATTCATTTTCAACGTTTCGGTCCTCTTTGTTCTCCATTGTGAGCGTTTATTAGGAAATAAGTCGTCACTAGATAATTGTATCTCTGCATTAATACGCAATTCGACGTCTAAAAGGTTGAAGCAAATAGAAATAGTTTCTCAGACGGTGTAATAAATATTGAAGTTGGTTTAACACGAGAGATACAATTTCGCATCTCATTAACATCGTCATGAAACATTGCCATCTGGGTTTAAGGCAGTCGTAAATCTACTTTCGAGAAAATGAGTTTATGCATCACAGAGGCTCTTGTGTCTTTCAATTGTTACGGTGAAATAAAATATCTCGATCGATCGATTATTATTTACTTGTTCTTCGATCGTTATCGTGCTGTGTTCGATCATTTTCAGGATTACCTAATGAGCTGAGCCTCTTTTGGCAACAATATCCATGGGTTCTAGGAGTTAGTCTTTGCAAAATCAGGGCATACGTATCGGAAGTGTAAGCAATCTATTTTTTAGTCAATTACAAACAATTATATTATATAAATTTCTCTCTAAAATTTATTTTCTGCTTAATAGATCTTCCTACGTATCGGTTCTTACGATAGTAGCCTTTTCCATGGAAAGATATTTGGCGATTTGTCACCCGCTCCGCGTTTATACAATAAGTGGCCTCAAAAGACCAATACGTTTCATTTTAGCCGCGTGGTCGATTGCGTTGGTTTCTGCTATACCGTTTGCAATCTACACGAAAGTCAACTTAGTCGAATATCCACGAGGTTAATTAAAAGATTTCATCGCGTTTCTCCGAACCGCTATATATACATGTATATAAAGGAAGTAACGAAAATGTATAATTATTTAGATTCCGGGAATTACTCGGCTAATTCCGCGGTTTGCGGAATGTTGCTGCCATATATGCCTAATTTCCCTCTCTATGAGTTGAGCAGTATTATATTTTTCTTGATACCAATGCTAGTTATTTTGGTGGTGTATACCAGAATGGGTTTAAAAATCAGAAACAGTACAAATCATACTTTAAACTCTGTGATGCAGGGCGCTATTCATGGAGACTCGAGGCAAACTCAGTCTCGAAAATCCGTGATCAGAATGTTAAGTAAGACGTCTTTTATCTTCAATTTTTTACATAATACTTTTATTTTCGTCAGATTTGTAACCTGTAATCGCTGTTTTAGCTGCGGTGGTTATTTTATTTTTCATTTGTTGGGCACCGTTTCATGCTCAACGATTGCTTTATATCTACGCGCAAGAATCTGACTACTATCCAGACTTGAACGAGTGTCTGTATATCTTAAGCGGATGCCTCTATTACTTCAGCACAACCGTGAATCCAATTTTATACAATTTGATGAGTATGAGGTATAGGAAAGCGTTCAAAGAAACCATCTGCTGCAAAACGAGAATGACAGGCAGGAGAAGTTGGACTACCAGAGAGTCTCAAATATGCAATAGTAATTCGAGCGGAAAAGCGCGAAGCTCAAGTTTCAAGTGTTCAGTGAGGTAGCATGTTTAACATAGTTTTATAAAAAGTGGGAATTTCAAAGTGGCAATGCTTTTTTACTTTAACGCCACGTCCGATATCATTGTAATTTTTGTTTAGATATACTATTAGTCAAGCGAAGGAGATGTTTCGATTTACTACAAGTCGAGAAGGCGTGAATAGAGATGGAAATATAAACGATAATATCGCTCGTAAATCACACATGCTCACAAAGGAAGATTTCACGTCGAAGCCCCTTCTCAATCGAATGCACTCCGGACAGCAGGAAGAAAGAAATGAAAGAGATCCTGCTCGTAACACAGAAGAGAATAAGTCTGGGTCTACAACCAGTAGCGTTTTGTAATTTAAGTTGTACATTGTTAGCCGTTAAAATTATTGTACATAATAGTTTTAAGCTTGTTGTATCGTTATTGCTTATCTTATTTATTTTCTGACTGTATTGTGTAGTTGCGTTTTTAAATTCATTTTTACTCAATTGTACTTAAGGATTATGTACTTAAAAGTTCTAGCGGTTAATTGCGAAAATTGTAATGTACGTAAGTCAAATATAAATAAGCACTGTTTACCGAGTGACATTTATTTTATAATAGCACGTACAAAAGAGTAAAAATCATGCGAGAAAGGCGAGTACATACTTTTGTCAGTCTAGAAAACTCCGGCAAAGAACGGTATCTTGTGACAAGGAATGTCAGGACGCTATTAATTCTCTTTATCAAAGGTTCGAATCCTTTTAATGAAACTATTTTAAATACGGTTGATATAAGAAACTGTTTAGAATCTTTTAAACCTTTCTATTGGGTACTTTATTACTTCATTGGGTATCCAATTTTTTTATTAGATACATTTTGCATCTTGAAAATCTTTTTCTTAACAACGAAGGAAAATTCCTCTTAAAATCTCGCACTAACAATGCAGGACAATTTACTTTATCTTATTTCAGTTTATTTCCTTTTATCTCATTACTATTTATAATTTAATGCAAATCAGAATTCGCGCGTCAAAAGGAAATGAATAAAATAAATACAATTAAATATGATTTCTGGAGATCGTATTTATACATCCAACAAATATTTTGATGCGCCACAAAATTATTCAACACGGAATTAAAAATAGAGAAGAAGCTGAATGTGGAGAATAATTGAATAAATAAAATATATGGAAAATATATTATGAAATAATGTATTAGTATATCACAGTATATAAATATTTAAAAATAATAAGTTTCTGATAAAACTTGTCCAAGAATTGTTTCATCAAGGAACGAGTTGTAATTACTTCCTAAAGTTTCGAATTGATTGACACCAAGTTCGAACTTTTAATGAACATGGACGAAGGAAATGTGATAAGCTTACATCTGTAACTGTGTAAAGTTTGTCGGTAGTCGAAAATCAAAGTTTCGTAATTGTAAGATATCTGCTCTTCGAGTTTACTTATGATCACAAAAAACTAGCGTTCGTGTTTTATTAAATAAAATTCCGTATTTGCAGGAACAGAAAATAGTTGTTGTAGTAACAAAACTTTTGGTCATCTCGTTACGTAATTGAATTAACTTGATTCGAGCTTGTTATTGACTCTGGTAATAAAATTCTATATCCACGAGGTGATTCGAAAAGTAATATATCCAATAATATTCTCGATTAAATTGATCTGGAAAATAATTCTGTACCTGATAGCCAAATCAGTCCAATTCTCAACAAAGCAGGAAAATAACATATTTTTCGTGTAAAAAATATATTAATTTTTGTTGTATAAAAAATTGTAGCGTGCTGAAGTAACGAAAAGTTATTGTTATAGTGGACTGCTGTCAGTTTGCTGCGTTATGTAATATACATTCCATTCTTCTGTTATGAAGGAAAAGAGAAGGAAGAATTGGAGAACTGGAAAGTAGAATAGAAAAGTCTCCTCACCAAATAAATTTTACAAAAGCAATTTCTTGAAACTATCTTTTTAAACTTCTATTCAGAAGACATTTGAAATATAAAACAGCTTGTTTAAAACAAAATTGTTGGAGGACAGAAAAATTCAGGTGTATCTGATTTTAAGGTGACATTCTAATTAAAATAGTTTACATCATTAAGTCTGTCTCGTTTATGATATAGCGTAAGGAGATCCCTATTATTCTGATAAAATAAAGGAATAATAGTTAGATACATGATAGAAAGAAAGCTAAAAAAACATTACGGTTTGAGTTAAGATATTTCTCAAGTATAGAATTTTGTAGCTGAACAAAAGAATGCGTCAGCAATTTCTCTGTTCAAGTTGTCAATATGAATGGTGTAACCTGAATAAAAGCTTCCGTATTTGTTTATTATATTCCACTATTGCCAGATAATGTTAGAAAGAATATTTTAAAAACGTAAAAATGGCAACGCGCGTCTTGTTAGAATATTTGTATTGTGTGACAGAATTGATCAGTTTCGTGATAGTTGAATGCTTGTATTCGGTGTATCAGTGCGTGTTTTGGACAGTTTTCACACAACTAATGGGCCAGAAATCATTGCAATGGGTAACATTGTTTTCTTAAGCGATGGTAATACCGTTAGATTTCATTCATATTCTGCAGTGCACGCGATTTTATTGATTTTCCTCTTTTCTTTTCAGACGCAACGTTTTCTAATCCACTGTTTATCATCTAAAAACTGAATAAGGACAAAAACGTGGAAACGTAACGCTATTATCTCGGTACACGGTAAGAAGACGTTAAAGGTAAAATGTGAAATATATGTACGTGATGTAAAGAAAATAGGAACTCGCTACGTGTACTAAGTTTCCGTTTTTGTCCACGTTCATCCACTGTATTTAACGATACTATATTTTTGATTTCTTATATTTTTATTAAAAGTGAAATTGGCGCATTAAAAAAATTTTTTTCAGATCGTGTAATCATCTAGCAATCCATCTATATATCATACTGATATCGTATATTTTTCAGTTCTCCTTCTACATTTTTATTCTTGGCACGTTGATATTAATCCTCGACTCGTGCACTCCGCAAATACAAGAAGTACGTTTCGGATATGAAGAAGCTTTCTTACTCTGCCATTTCCGTCAGATACATCTTCCGAAACAAGCAATTGAGATTGCTCGTCTTGATAGCGATAACAACAAGCGATATTTATTTCGAGAATCCTTAACTTATAAATCAAAGAAATACGTGATTCATTTTTTGTTTCGCGATACCGATAAATCCAGCTATCGAACCCAGAAGATATAAAAAAACACTAATTGCGGCATTCCGTCATACTTCCCGGAAGAATGTGCAAATGTATGTAAATCACAGTCAGAGACGAATACTTGAGGACAATAAGACGGGAAAAGATTCGTGAACGATTGCGAGGTAAAATGAAAATTCTAAAGGCGCGAAGCAAGATTAGTAGAATGAGAAAGCAAATTCTTGGAAACAAAAATTGTCACTCACACACGCGGGAACATCAATAATTTGTCGAAATTAAATTGTATGAAAAATATTTGTACTTCATACAATAAGAATCGAAATAAATATAGCCACTCTTTGATGCCGTAGAGTAGTAGTGTTTCCCACCGTTGAACTAGATAAGCAATAATTTTAGCGGATGCCAAAAATACGCATCCTCCGGTACTCGTATTGTTTTCGTACTCGTACAAGTCGACAGTAATTATACGTTTTAACGCGATTTAATATCATCCCTAACTATCCAAGTACAGGATTTTAATAACGATGACATTAAAGCCCCTAACGAGGTTACGTACAACTGGGAATTTTCCTCTAATAATATCAAACAACATCGGAACTATACAATGTCTTTGAACGACAGCGTTATATCGTTTTTATTTGCTCTAACTTCTGACGTGGAACGATTGAGCGGCTAAATGTTGAGAGTATATCGAATTATACCGAACAGACGAAGCGGATAGAGCGAAACATTCGGAAGAACTTCATTTCTCGCGTTAAATCGCGCAACCGTTTATCGTGTTGTCGCGTAGTTCAATTTATCACGGCATTAAATCTCGTTTTATGCTATACCCTCCTGGTCCTATTTGCGAAAATATCAAGACGCGTCTATGGGAGAAGTAAGTTTTCGCAGGTGTTACAACTCGTGAAATATGCGTATGCGCGAGCAGAAATTTCTCTCGGTAATCAGAACGATAAAATTGTCGTTAAATATTTTGAATCGTTGATTTGGCGAGATGCGCGTGATTTTATTGGTCGAGTTACGATGCGGACTGGTTTGCGGGGGTTAAAGTGGAGGGTTGGGTGCGTAGTAGATGGGCGCGTGGTGCAAAGGTGAGCAACTCGAGAGACGTCACTTGTTCACGATCTGGCGAACGGTGCGCTTTTAAGATCATCCCTCGCATGGGGGGAGGGAGGCGCCAGCGTTATTACTGTTTTCCACACGTCATTGATTTCGGCTGGAACTGTCGAGATTCGAGCAACAGATGAATTTGTTCTTTGCCGACGAATACCGAAGGGATTTCTATGAAGCAAATATCTGACATTTATGGGAAGACTATTAATTGTTTTCGAAGTGAGGGAGAACGATTATTGTTGCGTGACTTAAAAGGGAACAGAGGGCAAAGTGATTTATTTCTGTCGCAAACGGTGATTAAGATTCGTGAACGATGGATGTGTCGGATAAATATTCGTTTTACGAGAACATTAGCGACGAATTGGAATACTTGGAAAAAATACGCGGTCCCAAGTATTTATCTTTAACGTTGGTCGTGCCTGTTACCCTTACGTACGTTATCATCTTCGTAACCGGATTTGTTGGCAATGTGATCACTTGCATCGTTATATGGAGGAATCCGACCATGCAGACACCGACGAATTATTACTTGTTCAATTTGGCGGTATCCGATCTGCTGTTTTTGATATTGGGTAAGTTTAAGAAATGTTCGTTACTCGTTGTTTTTTCTATATTTTTTGTATACTTTATTCGTCGCAGTTAATGCTGATTTGTAAATATAATCGAATATAATTTGCGATAACTGCAAATCGAATCAAAGCGAATTAGTTTAAAGAAATATTCGGACGAAATGATACTTTAATTAGAAACTTAATTGGACATACAAATTGCGTATAATTTTACGATTGAGAAGTATTTTAACATGGTATTAAAAAGATTAGAAATTGTCTGCTTTTAATTGTTTTACGATAGTCGTGCCGTTGCAGTTCGACCCACGTGTAGATAACTTATCGAATCCATTAGTTGTGATTAATTCATAACTAGTCGAGACATATGTGATTCATTGATGAAGAATTATATTTCCGGTGGAAATGGAAACTGATATATCTAACGTAAGATAAGAAGTATATGTATCTATGTAATATACATTTATACTTGACATACTATTCAATCCCTATACTTGCAGTTACATTTTATTGACATTTCATCACATTTGTTATTTACTAGAATTGTATTAAAAATAAGAAAATAGAAATAATTAGTACTTCGAGAAAATTATGTAGTTAAAAATTCTTTATTCGTCGGAATCTCTGATCTACAATGTCTTTGCCAGTGCACAGTATAAATTAGAAAGTCTATTTAACAAGAGTTTTATGTAGTATTGCCGGTTGCGAGACGATATTTGCAAAATGGTCACGTATTAGACGTTAATTGTCGGTTAATGGGTTGTTCGATGTTCCTTGCTGTGATTAAAGGTTCCACTTACGATTCCATTCGTTATTCGTTACGATTTCATTTGTATCTGGTGCTGAATCGCGATTCCCCTGAATAAATTAGTTTGCATCGCAAGTAACCTTACAATTAATTTATGTTCACTGATCTTTGATTTTCGTCCGATGTCATTGTTTTATAATTTTGTATTTTCTTCTCTCTCTTTTTTTTTATTCACCGAACTAAAGCGGTAATTGAATTCGAATCATTGCAATTGTACAAACTAACGTATTTCGGAAAGGAATTTCATGGATGAAATCGTGAAGGAAAAAGGAATAGACTTTATTGGAAAATGTTTTTCATTTAAATTATCGCATTCTCTCTTGCTTTTACTCTTGCATTATTGAATCAGCAGTTCGTAGCATCCCGTGTTCTTAAGTTGTGAAACATTCAATTATTCGTAAATAGGTCGATCATGAAAGGAAATTGAACGAATAAACTCGATATAAAGGATATTTACTTCACGAGCACGATTTTATCTTCGTTTTGCAACATGGCAATTTCGGAAACGGAGCGTGTAATCAAAGAAAAGCACGAATCCCTATGAAAACAATTACAGTACGAGGGTAAACACGAATTTTCCAATTGATTTTCAGGTTTACCCTTCGAATTGAGCGTATTTTGGCAACAATATCCATGGCAATGGGGACTAGGCATATGTAAACTGAGAGCGTACGTCTCCGAAACGTGAGTCGACGTAGCACCAGTCAAAGAATAGCATACTTTGAACGTTATACGAGATGACGCAAAAAAATCTTGTTTTAAAGCAACTACAAGAATTTTCTTTTTAAAGGTCCTCTTACGTGTCGGTACTAACTATAATGGCATTCTCAGTAGAAAGATATTTGGCAATTTATCATCCTCTTCGTCATTATGGAAGTGGTCTGAAGCGTTCTATACGATCTATATTTGGTGCATGGTTGATAGCTTTGATTTTTGCTATACCATTCGCTGCTTACATTGATATAGATTACGTTGAGTACCCACAAAGTGAGTTCTTGCAAAGCTATTTGTTATTCTGTATTCTTTGTGGCTTTCGCAAGCTTTACTATACCGCTCGTAAAGTTGCTAGCAGAAGTTTCAGCATTTTCTAGGAGTGCTTTAAAGATTTAAACAAGTAGATATTTGAAAAGGTATCGATTTTACATTTGAATTACAAATCGTATTAACGCAATTTTACCATATATTATAGATACGATGTCAGGATAGATATTTGCTCAACGTACACTCTGTAAACTGTATTCATGCGTTCATGAACCGAAAATGTAATCAATAAACTGATGAACGGTTTGGAAAATCGGAAATGTCAATCGAGCAAATGAGAGCAAGAAATTCGAGTCAAAAGCACTTTTCGACGTATATATGTATTTTGTGCGCGTTTCATTAATTTTCGTATCGTTCATTTTCCATACGAATTTGCTGATACGAGTAATTAAATAAGCGAAATGTTGTTCTTTCTTTTTATTCTTCTTTTAAATGGTCACTTTCTCTCGTTGAAAATATCGCTTGGTTTTGATTTCCAGACTCGAAACGAAACTCGGAAGAATCCGCGATTTGCGCGATGCTGAAGGAAAACATGCCAAATTTCCCTCTTTACCAGCTTAGTTGTATCTTCTTCTTTCTCATACCCATGGTGTTTATCGCGGTGCTTTATGTGAGGATAGGGTTGCGAATACAAAGTGATACCCTCGCGCAAAACGTCGAGGGATACGTTCATGGTGAAACCAAACAAGCCCAGTCACGGAAAACCATCACACGGATGCTGAGTAAATGTTCTATTTTAAATAAACATCATCCCGTCCTTTGTTCCTACGAAATGTTAATACGCCCCTCGTAAATACGTTAATCAACTTCGTATACCTTTGTCGCACGTGTAAATATATAGAACGAACTGATTTACCTATGAAGACAGCCATTATTCCGTATAGATGATATCCTATCAAGGAACGTGTTCAGAGATTGATGAGGAAGCCGACGTGGATGTCAAAGTTTCTCGACAACGCGAGATCATCATACCACGAGACAATTTTCACCTTGTCGATAACACGTTACAAAGGTTGAAAGTACTAACATTCTTGCGAGTTGTAACGTAGTTGAAAATTTCATTACCTCGTTTATTTACTCCCTTCCTGATCTTTCTATTTAATTCATTTGAAGAATACACGGAGAAGAACACGATAAAACATATTTCTCATTTCTTTTTTCTTTTTTTATAGAGGAACAGTTTTATAGACTTTCGATGAATCCCATGTTATCAAAATTGCTTTTTAATTGGCTTTACAGTTAAACGTGTGTTTTTCTATTCACTTAAAAACTTTCAAAATATTTCTCGTCATCATATTAAAACGTTGAAGATACTAAAATATATGCCTTTAACTTCCACGAGCTTTCGTTAACTTATGAGCTAGTTTTAATAGAGTTTAATCTTTGTTTAATAGATTTTAATAGTTTTAATCTTTAAACCTAACAGGTTGTTTTCACTCTCGATTCCATTATATTACAATCCTTTCGCTCGTTCATAAAGCGACATTAAAATTAGGAAACCAACAAGAATGCACTTAGATTTTTGGCCGGTGATCTTCATTTATAAACATTGCTGCATCTTTCACGGTTCGTTGTAAGGTATTAATATTTATTTATAGTTATTATATTGGGAAGAGGAAAAGAGAAGGAGAAAGAGGTATCAGGTAGTATCAGTAAACATCAAGGTGGATAGAAATCGTGCTTCGACTTGGTTCTACAGGTGCCGTAGTGATCACATTTTTCATCTGTTGGGCGCCATTTCACATTCAACGATTATTATACGTGTACGAAGATTCGACGTATGATGACATAAACCAGTGGGTGTACCCGCTCACTGGTTGCCTTTACTACTTCAGCACCACCATCAATCCCATCCTGTATAATGTGATGAGCGCGAAATATCGGAATGCTTTTAAGGAAACATGTCGATGCTCCCCTAGCAATCCATCCATTAGCAGAGTTGGCCTGAGTAGCATGAGAGATTCCAGTACAATTTGTGGTGTCAGGCCTAGTCAAGCATCTCAGGTGTTTCGAGAAAGAAGCGTAAATAGCCAACGACATGGGATGTAAGTCAAATTTGATTAATGTTTGTTAAAAGCATCTCCCTTGCTCGTCGTTAATTTTGCACCCATTTTTGTGCTTGGTGAATTGTTTGTCGTACGAACTACGATTACGCTTTACACCGTAAAACTTCGTAAACCAATTCACGCTCCCAGAAATTGTTGTTCCCGGCATATGTGTAGGTACAGCGCTTCGGATCCTGTGAAAAACAAGTCGCACGAGGCAGCTCAATTACAGGCAGACGATGGAGAGGATGAAAAGCGAACGAATAACGTACCTGCGAACTATTTTTTGACAGCAGACAAAAACACTAACGAAATCGGTGCTTCGCGATATTTGCAACAGACAAAAAGATCATCGATCCTAATACACGCGAAAAATAGACGTCTCAAATATCAAGTGTCTGACGAAGATGAGACTCCCTCGAATGAAACGCACATCTGATCATCGTATTTTGGCAGAACGGTATATATTTAAGGAATAGCGCACAAAAAAGTCAATGATAATTTCAAACAAAAAAAGTTAAGAACTTTGTGATATTATCGCGCAAGCTTCGTTCGTTGTAACCCTTTAAGATCATCCTTCCAAAGTATTAATCCCTGGCTTATCTTGTCAAGGAAAATGGCTCACGTGTTACGAATTTCCCGCGTCTTTGTACATTAGCAAGTAACGGAAAATCGGAATTTACGTATTTGCTAGGATCGATTGAAGATATTGAAAAGTACTTTGAAATTCGTGTGGGAACGTTTAAGGAAGATTGATCGAGTGTAAGGTAAGTGTGGTCGACCAAATGTAGCTTTCAAATATTTACCATAGCGAGACTGGAATAAAAATTGATATTCCAGCTTAAGAATCGTTGATACGAACAGCTGAAATTTATAGGCGGGAGATAATTTCCAAACGATAAAAAGAGGGCTTCAAGAGGACAAAACTATAGACAAGTTATTAAATTGTACACACGTAGAATACAATTACGTTATCTAAAAATACTATGTCGAAAAATGCTGCGGATTGTATTCCATTTCTAACATGATATTGATATGGCTTTTGGTGACCCTCGATATTTTGTTAGACTTTTGTGCTGTCACGTACATACAAATATACAAGATCGATAGCAGCTTTTTTCCAAACCATGGAACGCAACATTATCAATGCATTCACTGTGAATCTGTTACACGTGTAAACATCCCATTAGATTGTAGCCGGCACTTAGAAAAAAAATCGATTGTATTCACTTATCTATCGTCTAAACTGGAACTTGCTTCCCTTATCCTTACTTCAAAAATCCCAAGAGCTTTTTACCATGCAAAACATGGAAAGTCTTTTCGAGCGAACTAACGAAAAAGATCTTCATCGGTATCTTTTCGTCACAAGGATGGAAAATATACGGTTGAACGGATCGCCAAGCTTAAAAGTTTTCGCAACTTCATTGTTAACATTTCCAGGATCAGAGAGGTTTACAGTCGAACATCAAGAAGAAATTTTATCTTGATGAAAATCTTGGAAAAATATTTAACGATACGTTTGGCGACATTGAAATTTTGTATAATCGAATACCAAAAATAAAGAAACGAATTTGTGTAAAATCTGAAGTACAAAACATGTATATATGACTGTATTTATTGATGAATTTTAATCTTTTGTTCCTACAAAAGATTGTTTTCACTGTTCACCTTCAATTAATGCAACCATATTATTACATGTTAATGAGAGTCAATTCAATCAACTTTCCTTAGTAGTTATTAATACTTATCGAAGGTATTGATCCCCTTTCCTTTAACAAATTTTCTTCGATACCGGGCAGTCAAATTAATTATTTCTTTTGAAATTGTTGAAACTTAAAACTTGTAGTGAATTTCGCGATATCCATTTACAAAAGTTAGAAGCAACACTTTCCAACTTCGATTAAAATCTAATCAAGTTTAATTTTAGTCACTGTATTCGATTCCTATCTTTGATATAATGAACGATTGTCAATAAGTTTCGAATATAACACGCCATAATGAGGAGAAACAAACGTAAAATTGTTAAAGTACTCAAAGAGGAATTTCAAACGGCTATGATAAATTATGATTATGGATCACTCCATTTTCAACAAGACCTCTATACTATTTGATTGTACCTCTGATTGTAACAAGTACACCATTAGTATGGTTTTTGAATCGATAAACGTCATACACTGTATAGAAATCAATCGCTATTTAGCTACAATTTTGTAAATAAGTCTACTTACTAACTGTAAATTCGCACGTTCGTGGGGAGACGCGATCTCGAGGAAGCGCGCCAACGGGAGTCGTAAATTCCCGTTACGATTGACTAATCGACGCCACGGATCGTTCGATCCCTTATTTCTTGTGGGATAATAAGGATAGTTAACTTGAATATAACGCTGCTGTTAACAGGTATTATATATTTGCACAATCCAACAACTTCGGTGTAATACAAGTGAATGGTTGATATAAACTGACTACGAATGAGTACGATCTGAGACTCTGTTCGTGTTGTCGCGTATAATGTGTTGTGTCGACTGACTGTATTCGACTGACTTGAGTGGATCCTTGGTGACGACTGACTTAAGCTGATGTTTTGTGAAGACTGACTTGAACTGATCTTGGATCCAGACTGGCTCTCCTGATGTCGTAGTAGAAGTAGTTGACTTGAACGTTGTCGCAGGAGAAGTAGTTGACTTGACTGTACGAAGGATGGGAACTCAGTGCTGTTCGGTGACGATGCTGTGTCACGATGAAAGCTAAGGATGAGTGTGTCCCTTGAACGAAGAACGCGGATTCGTTATTCACACCTTTCGTCAATGAAGTGAGGGTAAACGTCCGCGATGCCGATTGGGTATGACTCATGCGAATGCAGAAGGAGATGAGGAGGTCTCTCACCAACGTGGGTCGGGGTGATTTCATTCCTGGGAAACCCAGTCGTTTTCGATGGACATGTGTTGGATTTTCCCAGTCTACCAGTTTTTTCCATGATTTCTAAGAACTTAATAAAATCAAAGACTTTTCCTAAATCCGGACATAAACCGGAAATACTTCTAGACATTTAGATTGCTTGGCAACATGTGGAAGCAATTAAGCTAGAAGTTGAGCTTTTATGATGGGTCCTTGAGTTTATTGAGGGTCGGGAAGAAGGTAGGTCGGCCGCTGGCTGCCAGGTGACATCGGCTAGGGTGCGGGTGCTCCGTGCTCAATAGGAAAAGTTTAATTTTCATTATTTTATGTTCGTATTAGTTGTTTGTTATAGGTGCTTAATACATTTCCATTTCTATTCCAAAGATTTTCCTTGGTATTGTGTTACGTCGCGTAACACTTTACCTAGCCCAGGCCACACACCGCGGGCAGGATGGCAACCAGATGTCTGCATTTCTAAAAACTATTGTCTACTACAGCTTGACAAGGGAAAGTTAGTTTTTCTCACGTATGATGCAACTTTCCTCCCACTAACCACTTTCTCTCGAGGACGGTTAAGACCCTTCGTTTAACCAATTAACAACGAAGCCTATTTCCCTCACTCTCTTAACTAAAATCGGCACCAACAAATCCGATGGTCCCGTGCGCTAGACACACCCATCCTTAGCTTTCCTTTGCCACAGCATCGTCTCCGAACAGTACTGATTTTACATTCTTCGAACAGTCAACATCCTTTGACCGGGTATACACACCCGTAGATCAGCCACTCATTCATCTCGTACATACGCACCAGCGTAACTGTCTTCGTTATAAGTTGTTGGAATAAACGGTGAAATATAACTTACTAGACTGTGTCATATTCATTTAACCACCTCTGTTATCTTAACCGAAACAGGGGAACGACTACTTCGCGGCGTCGATTAACCGAATCGTAGCGAGAATTTACGCCTCTCGCTGACGCGTTTTCCTCGCGACCGCGTCTCTCCGCGAACGGTCGTAACATTGTATTTTTCTTTCGTTTTGGTTAACGGTTTGAGAAACGTCGCTTTTCTTCGTGTAAGGTTCATGAATCATTAAGGAGAAAAACGTGTATTTCTTTATTTTTGTTGGAACGTTCGAAAAAGTAATTTCATATATCACGGAAGATAGATTTTCTATTGATTGATAATTGTAATAATCATGTAAAAATTTTTGCAATTTTCGATCTGTTAAATTTGGAAGAAAGTGACATTATAAAAATATAACATTTTCTTTAGAAAAATAGACAAGTAAATAAATCATAATATAGAGTAAAAAGTGATTATATTATATACAAATTATCTCACATAATAATTTATCGACAGTGTAATGTTATCAATATAGATCCCAGTAACTTTCTAGTTCTTTTTTAATGTAACTAGCTGCATATACTGATTCCAAATTTTAACGGTCTTGTTCGAATAGTACTGGTCACTGGACTTCTAAGTTTGATTTTCAAAGTTATTATAACATAATTTATACAAAAATGCAACGTGATTCCTTACATTATGGTGTAATACAAGTTTTAATGTAACTGTTTTAATGTAACATTTTCTTACTTTCGTCATGTGCGTGTGATGATTTTATTGTTTTGTATTGTACTTGTTTTTGTTTACACACGTGCCCTTCATTTATATATGGGTGTATTTTAAATGAAATATGAAACGATAGTAAAATATCTACTGGAGTCTGGAATATTATTTTAAGATTATTTGTTAACAAAGCATAACTAATTATGGTGAGTAAACATATTTTGTAATATTTAAACGTTAAATATATTTCTTAATGTGATACTTCTTATAAGCCCATGTATTAATTTTAATAGGGGATGGAATATCTTATGACGTAAAATTTGAAAAAAACAGAATAAAAAATATATTAGATATGATAATATGAAACTACAATCTGATAAAGAAATGGAAGAATCTCTTTGTAGCTCACAAAACTTTTATTTGAAGTTGTCACAAGATTCTACTATATCTCATTCTCAAGAAGTAAATGATGATGAAGATATAATAGTAATAAGTGATTCTAGCTCTAATTCAACTTGTTCTGTTTCTAAGTATGCTTCTACATCAAAAGTTGCATCAAATAAACATATTCCAACAGACAATAAGATTTATATTCTAGATTCTTCAGATTCTGAGTCTTCAGAGACTACAGATAAAAAGTATTTCAAAACATGTAAGATAAATGAAAAATTGCAGTTTGTTAGTAATTACAAAGAAAGAAAAGATATTGCAAAAGACAATGAGATATTATATACATCTGATGAATCTTCCAGTATTGAGTATATCAAAGAAGATATACCTTCTATATCTTCTAATAAAACTAGTAGCACTTATGTTAGTTCTACTACAGAAAACATTGTTAAAAGCATGGCAGATACAAATGTCAAATCTCATAGGGATACTATTAATAATGATGTTAATAATTCTAAGAATATTGGTAGTATTGATCGATCATTTAAAACTACATCTGTTACGAATAAGAACTGCATTGATTTTAAGAAGAAACTTTCACGAGAAGATGCTAAAAATATTCTAAAAAATATAAAATCTTCACGATTAATATATGAATCACCAAAAATTAGAAAAGAGAAAAATGTTTCGCTGGATGAGGAGATAGATGACAATGTCATACATCCAGCTATTTCACCAAAAAATAAGTTAAAAGCAAACAATATAGTTATCGATGAAGATACAATAGATTCTGAGACTGATGTTATTCAAGGCTCCCAGGTGAATTTAACAAATCCTTATAAAACCCATGTTAGTAAATTTTTGAGTAAAACATGTGCAAAAGAAAATCAAGGGCCAACATATACTGAACTATCAGAGAGGAAAAAAAAACAGATTTCACAATGGCTCATGGCTAATTCACAAAGTGATTCCCAAAGTGATAGTTCACCTGGTATTGTGCCTCTTACTAATACAAATGATATAAGTTCTGGTAATAGTAGTCTGGAAAGATTAGAGATGAATTATGAAACTCCAAATAATAGAGGAAGGATACATCAGATTCCTGTAAGAGAAAGTAAAACTACAAATCCAGATTATAATAAAGCATCTTACCATACAGTACCACATCAGAATACAATAAATGAATTTGTCCAAAGAACAAAACATAATGATCTTGAGCTACCTACATTAAAAAAAAGTCATATTGATAATAATGTGTCAACTCCAACGAATTCTACAATGAATGTACCACAAAACATAGATATCATGGATTGTGCAGATATATTAGATAAATTATATGGTAAATCTTGGCGCAATAAAGCTGATGTATTGTTTCCGAACTCTGAACCACGTAAACAAATAATTAAAACAAAAAATAGAGCAGTTCAAACTGATAGGTACTTTGCAAGTGTTATAGTAAAAAATATAGTATCATAATATATAATTAATTAATAATAATCTACTAATTAATATTTATAAATATCAACTGTTACAGAAAGATTACAAAGAGGGAAAGATTTTACATACCAGATTCAGATGACGATTTTAACGCATGTAAGTAATTATACTATACTTTTTATGAAACTAAATTTTATGTTTATTTTAAAAAGATGGATAAAAAGGCAGTTCTAATTAATTTTAATTCAATAGCTCTAAACGATTTGAAATTACGAAATTCATCAACAAAAAAGGATGTGCGAAAAAATACGAAGAGGAGAGATAACTTTATTAAAGATGAAACATCATCAGAAAGTGGATGTGAAAGTTTGTACTATACTGCATTGACGAATCCAAGGGTATCAAAAAATAGTACACAATCAAAACTGACAGCTCCAGCAATTGCACGGCGGTAATAAACAATTATATTTTTAGAGTAAATATCTATAAAAAATGAAATTTTTATAACTGTAACATTTTATTTTTAGAGTTCTTGCAATATGTGATTCAGATACTGAAGATGAAGGTAATATACACAATGATAATCAAATATTTAACATAAGAAGAAGAAAATTGTCATTTAGTAATGATGAAAGTGAAGGCTCGAGCACTAGTGAATTTGATCCTGGTGACGATGTACCACCAAAATCTACAATTAAGAAAAGTAACGTATATTCACGTTATTTACATAATATGTTATGTCTGATGTATCTAATATGGAAAATACTTTTATAGCTTCTACTAAAGCTAGACAGCAATTATTTAAATTAAACATTCAAAGTAAATTAACTTCTGATAATTCAAAGTATGAAAGATGTACCAGCTTCCTGGCATCTTTGGCTCAAAGTGTTTCTCTTGCTAATGTACATCCAGATGCTAAGAAATACAGATTAGATTATAAAAATAACAAAGAAGATTTGTGCAATTATTTGTATAAATTATATAATGAAAAAGTATTTGATAATGAGTTACCAAAGGACATGTCAATGGAGTGGAATGTTCGTATGAGAGGAACTGCTGGTTTTTGTTATAACAAAAAATCAGTGAGAACACTTGGTGGTATTGTAAGATCTTCACGAATAGTTTTGGCAACAAAGGTATGATTATATGGTTTTTAAGAAATTTCTGAGATATGTATTAATTAAATAAATTTTCATACATAGATTTTAGATACTCCAGACAGACTTAGAGATACCTTAATTCATGAAATGTGTCATGCAGCTGCATGGTTGATAAATGGGGTTTCTGATGGACATGGTCCATTTTGGACAAAATGGTATATTATAATAATTAATTATTCACACATTCACTAAAATATTAATTTAATTAATTACTTTATAGGGCCAATAAAGCTATGAAAGTATTTCCTGAACTACCTCCGATAAGAAGGTGTCATGATTACGAAATTAAAACAAAATTTACATATAAATGTGTAGGCTGTGGATACAGGTAAAATGCATTGTATAAGATTAATAACATATACATACATAACTTATCTAATTATAAGTTTCGAAGATATATATATATATATATGTTTGAATTATTTTGAATTTTATTACAGTATTGGTAGACATTCCAAATCTTTGGATATCGAAAAAAAACGATGTGGTCATTGCTATGGAAAATTCGAATTATTATTAAACAAAACAACAAAATCTGGGACTGTACAAATGCAAACTCCGAAAAGAGAACTTTCGGCGTTTGCGCTTTATGTTAAAGAAAACTATAGTTCTGTAAAAAAAGAACGTAACATAAAACATGCTGAAGTGATGAAAATTTTAGGTCAGCAATTTTCGGAAATTAAGATTGCAAAGAAACAAGAAAATTTTGGAAATAATCCAAATATTTCTAGTTAAATAAGTGACCGAAAACATATTTAGCATTTACGTAAAATGCTTCTTATATTTTATACAGACTGCGTATTTTATAGAACTTAATCATTCTTATTTTATGTGGACATTTTATGATTGGCACAACTGACATGTTTTACCATTGCAGGCATTGGAGTATAAATAGTAGAACGAAATGTTTATTATACACAAGATAGGGTTATTATATTATAGTAAACATGATCTGTAGATCGATGAATTGTATAGACGTGGTGACAACTTGTAAAAGCTGTTAGCGAAAGTTCTTAATAAATGACGTATACAAATTAAATCGCTGTAACTTTATTTCAATTAGTAGGATATTATTTATAATCAGGGAATGAATTGAAATATCTTTTATTTCAATAAAAGTCACATACATATACAATATTAATGTATAATGTGATGTTAAAGCAATTAATTAATTTGATAATCTCCAATAATTTATCGAAATAATCGGACTTGTTTCCATGTAAAGTATCACGATTGTTGAATGGAAACGCTGTTTAAGATTATTTGCATTGTGAGGCGCATGCGTGAAATTTACGGTGTGGCGGCGGCATCAACAGCGCACTCTAAAAACAGTCGAGCCGAAGATGGCGACGTGCGAGTGGCGGTGTCGATGCGGTGTTTGAGAGAAAGGACCATGTTGTTGCCGCAGTGTTCGCAGTGTTTCCGTAATCCGCGTTAAGTTCGGTGCAAATGTAGGAATGTCAGAAGCTAAAAGGGTACCTTTGCAGACCTTGGAGTTACCGGAGTCCTTGGGCTACGTCGCGAAAAAGGAGAAAAAAGGGGAAAAGGGCAAACAGCTCGCGCCCTCCTTCCGCTTTACACTTACCCTGCCAGAGTCGAACGAGAAGGCATGTCCTGAGTTCAACTATGCACAACTCCTCAAAGCAGCCGAGGTCAGTTCTTCCTTTCACTCCGTTTACCTGTCCAAGGGAAAATAAAGCCCATTATGCCTATCCATACGGTCAAGTTTACCAACACATTTAGCTTTACCTCAGACACCGGTTATGATTTTGTTTCACGTACTTAGTTTGTCAAGAAACTGCAAAAATGCCAATGGAATCGCCCATTTTCAGGCTGCATGAAACGCAGAGTACTTGTATCCGTTACTCAAGTGAATTGTCATGTCGCGGCTACCGCGTGAGCTCCGACAGTCCCACAATATGTGCGCTATTCTTATTCGCATACATCTTCTGCTAGAGAGGATATACGAATATTATGTCTAAACTGATAGAAAAAGATGTGATCAATTCGAAGCCATCGAATAGAAACGTCAGAACGTATTGCCGGTGGATGTCCGCGTTAACGTATGCTAACATGGAAACAATGTCTGTTCAATGTTTCATTTTAATGTTATGAATAATCGTTTAATACTTGTTTTCATGGTAATCATTTTTTCATATGTATATGTAAGAAATTAAAGAAATATTAGGGTACAATCGAATACTATCCAGTATCGTGAGTTCATTGAAACAGTCGTTCACATTACTTCAGGACGTGTTTATTTTGTTTTACTAAGCATGATACTTTCATTAATAGCTTTTTTCTTATGTGTGTACGTAATAGTTTAGTCTGTATCTTATCTCAGTGATCTTATGCATGTACGTAGAGTATATCATTATTAGTTTTATGATCGATGTACCGTAGACAACTCGTGACTGTCGGCTTAAAACAGTTAGAACACATTGATTCGCATTATATGAATATTGTGCAATAGTGTTATTCGATCGTCTTTTCGTTTCTTTCGTTATTTTATTTTATATTATATCAATTATAATGTTATTTATATTATATATCTTACATATTTTAATATTTTATTCTTCTTATATTCAATAGAGTATAAAGCACTTGCATTATTCGAGAGAAGTAAAACACTATCCTGTTTTAAATTCACAAAATGTACGTTATTTTAAAATATCTATTACTTTGTGTTAACTTTCAACGATTTATAGTTATAACCTATTTGATCAGATTTGTGCTGAAGCCGAAAATTAGTGACTCATTTTTATATAGCTTTAAACTCAAAATGATAAAAAAATTGTTTTAAAATTTTCATTTTTGTTGGTACAAATATTATAAAAATTAATTAAATCTTGTATGCATTGAAAAAAGATTTTTTCAGAAGATCATTGTTATTTATTTAACAATGTAACGTAATATTACATATAAGATAGAACCATTATTGTATAGAAATGAAATAATACATAAATATTAATAATAAAATTACACAAATTTATATTGCGTTATTAACATATATTTATGTGCTATGTTTCAAATCTTTTAATGCTAAATTTTTTTGAAACTTACATAATTATATTTGTTCGATACAATTTATTTGAAATATTGTTTATAATTTAATGCATTTAGTTAGAATTTACCGATAAATGTATTTTTTTGTTGGGAGCAATCACTGGTTGTAGCGTCTCTAGTACTAGGAGAGCAGAAGATAACAGGGAGTTGCGCGTTTCAAAAGAAAGAGCAGCAGTGACATTCTACACGTAGTATGTGCTCCTAGTATGAATGGACAGTTTATGCCCTCTTTTGAAATAATTTATCCTTCTTTTTCGTACTTACGTTTCTTAATGTTCATTCTAAATCTACTATATTTTATTAATATTTTATCGACGGTTCTTTGTTTAACTATTTATTAATAAATAAATTGCAGAACATGTTAATTTATCTACATGATCTATTTCAATATTTGAATTTTATGCATCGAAATCTGCTTGTTATGAATGTCATTGATGAACAACGCGTGTGTAAAGTAAACCATTCTTTAATGTTTATTAAAATAGTGAAAGCGCGCGACGAAATTGAAATGAGCCGCGATTTATCCATGCGTTAAGAGTTAGCGCACGAATAACATCCACGAATAGTTCATCTTATTCGCATTAAATAAATAAATAAATAATGTTATTTTACAGAAAAAACGTAGGAAGGAATTAAAACGAGGAGATGAAAATGCAACCAATGGACTGTCTTTTGATGACGACGATGATGATGATAAATTACGAGATATGGCAAGACGATTTGAAGCGAAATATGTATGTGAAACGTAATTTTTAAAAAATTTATGACATAGAATGTATGAGAATTTATTCATTATTGAAAGAATAATGAATATCCTTTGATCCTTACAGGGAACTTCCACCATGGGCAAAAAAAGACATAAATATGAGGATTATGTGGATTTGGGAGCTGGATATGATGAAAATGATTCTTTCATTGACAATACTGATGCAGTATGTAATATATTAAATATTATCATGTTGTTTAATGTATATTTTATAGTATTTGTACATCATTTAATCATTTTAGTATGATGAAATTGTACCAGAAGAGATGACTACAGCACATGGAGGCTTTTACATCAATTGTGGACCTCTTGAATTTAAATCAGCTGATAGACATGTATTAGTTCATAATAATAATAACAATAATCAGAGCAATGATGAAGAAAGCAGTGAAAGTAGCGAAGAAGATACAGAAGATGTGGATAGCCCTAAAAGATCAGATAAACGAAATATTAGTTCATCGGATGAGGATGATACTGAAGATATTACTGGTGATCAACCAAGAAAAGTAATTGGAGTTATGATATAATATTATTTATTTCACTATTATTCTATATTAAAGTATTTTTGTTATTCTTTTAGAAACAGAAGATAGACGAAAATGGGGAGAAAAAACAAATTCATGAAAACATTATTAAAAAAAGGAAAAAGCAACAGAATTCTCAAGATCAGCAAAATTTTCAACAAGATGGAGACACCTTAAACAGACGGAAAGAGAAAGGAGAAACTACAGATGCTGAAGGTAATGTACTTATACGATATTTGTAAAATAATTACAATATTATTGTAATATAAAAATTACAGTAACAAAAATTTTAGTTTCAGAAGATCAAGAAGACAAAAAGAAATCTGATAAAGTAGATACACAAAAAACTAAAAATACTTCGGATAAAAAGTTTGATATAAAAAAATGTGAAAAAAAGACCTCAAATACTAATGGTTTCGATGGCAAAAAGGTAGAATTAAAAAAATTAGGTGGTAAGGATAGTAACATTGATGACGCAATAGAGAGTGTAGTGAATGCTGCAAGAGTGGAAGATGAATCAAGTAGAGACACAACAGATTCTGGCAAATCTCGTTGTATAGGTACTGAATCTGAATGTGATGATATTGATAAAGAAGAAGCACCATTGCCTGATTCTCTTCCAGAAAATGTTGTAGAAATAGTTAATAAGTTGAAGGCATGTGCCGAAAACAGTAAAGAAGGAAAAACTAAATTTTTCAATACAACAGTGAATACATTATTGTTAAGGTAGGTAATTGCAATATAATATTTTATATTTTGGAAAAGTAAACCTCAGAATTTTTATTTCAGTTTAGAGAAAAGATTGAGGGCGCTTTCGCCTCCAAGCTTGAGGCCACAAACGTATGGGCATCTTGCACGATTTTTACCATGTAGTAAAGCAGCACTTCAAAATAGAGCAAAGAAATTATTTGTGCAGGATCTCGATTACAAAGCTAGAGATCTTATACAAAGGTAGCATTATACATTATTAGAAGCATAACTTATGTAGTTTTTATAATTTGTTTAACAGTTATTGTATTTTATTTAATAATGATTTTCATTAATATTGGTATAGGTTAAAAACAGTAATCGACGAAATAATGCCATCTGTGGGATGCAAATATGTAGATGAGTGTAAAAAAGTTGCTGAAGGAAAGTAAGTATTCCTTTTAAACATTTTTTATAATTAATAAAGAAATAAATCCATAAAGAAAAAATTAGAAATTATACCATATTTGTAATTTTAAAGTATAAATTAAGCGCCAACGTAATTTTGGATGGGAACTTACAATAATTTTTTATTTCTTAGTCCTCATTTATACTGGGATATATATCGGTACTGTTGGTAAGGTGTCCCTCGTAAGAGGAAACCTTTTCTATTTTCACCTTCCAATTATCTTCTTTTTCTTTGATCTTTCTAGTTGCCCCTATACTTTACTCATGCTTACATATGTATATATATATATATATATTTATATATGCTATCTCAATATCTCATATTTTTGAAAATAATCTCTATATTACAAAAATTGAAAAAATTTGTTTATTGTTCTTATTGAGATAGCGAAAAGGCGGGGCTTATCATCAGTATCAGTGTTTAATTTATCATAAGCATTATTCTTTTTATAACGCAATCAAATTTTAAGTTTACTGAAATTTGATTTAGTGGTCACATGTACACTGCCTTGTACATTTTTTTATCTAGGATTTCACATAATATGTTCTTACACAGAAAATTTTCAGATCACGGTATTTTATCACAATAAATGCTGATCATCATTCTTTCATCATTGCCGTATTATCAATTTCTTTACAATTCTTCCATTTTTATTTATCGATAACTGATATTTCTATTTCAGGGAAGTAGAAGGGTCACCTGAAGATGTTGAAAGTTCCGACGATGAGGATATTTGTGAGGATATAGATAAACCGAAAATTCCTAAGAAACAATTTCCTTGGACTGAAGAAGCAAAGTAAATTTTCAGAGAATTTTATTTGCGTTAAGCTTCGCGCGCACTATCGACTAATTGTCGTCCTCACTCGCATCGATTAAAAGTTCAATTTCTTCTTCCTCTTATAACAAAAATGTCGTCATGCAGTTGCGTCGTCAAATGCGTGCACGTCCATATAAACGAATAACCTTTTCGTAAACGATAAAACTGTCGCATGACAGATTGTCACTAGTGCGCGCATAGCCTAATATTATAAAAAGTTATATACCAAATTCCTGCTTTTTTTCTTTTTATAGAAAACTTGTATCTGAGATTGCAAGTATAAAAAGTCATTGTTACAATGTTTTAAGACCAAGAAAATTAAGTATGTATACTTATGTTGGATCTTTCATGGTTCGCCAAGTGTTACCATTATGGCCACCTGGATACATGACAGCACAGGCATTGCTGAAGTTTGTCGATGAAGCTGAACCTACGTGAGTAGCATTATAAAAAGTTGAAATGTGTTTCTTTTAGAAAATCTACATGCTATAACAAAATGATTTGTTTCTAGCACGAAAAAGAAAACAAAAAAACTGAAAGAAGTTGGCAATGGTAATGCCACTAATTCTTCAGAAAATGTGATGTACAGCTCTACAAGAGTTGAATCATCAAGTATAAGTGCTGCTTCTTCACAAGAAAAGGTCTCAGCGAATGCATCTAAAATTCAAAACGTAACAGAAAATTCTACTAGTTATGTAAAACAGTTAACTACAAAATCAAGTGATAGTATAGAAAAAAAACAACATAGTATAAAAAATAAAGATAAGAATAAAGATACTGGTAGTTCGGGGCAGTATCACGAGAACTCAACGGCGGCAGCTAATAATTCCAGTGTAGGTAAAATTTCTGTTGTGCCTACAGCTCAGCTAATGGCTCAAAAGCCGGTTAAAAGTCACGTAGAAAAGATTAATTTGATGGACCTAGTTAATAGTTCTCTTTCTATTACGCCGGTTAATGATTTTCACAAGCCATCTACGAAGATAAGTGAAAATAAGAAGGATGTAGTTTCTATTACTGCTTATCCTGAAACTTCGAATGTTCTTCCAAATACAAATGAAGTGCCTCAAAGTGGACATCATTCCGTACACAGACAGGAAGCTTCATATTCATGTGCACAGTCACAGCATTCTAATTATTCCGCATCGAATCAAGCATCTTCACTTTCGAAAGCGGTATCTTTAAAACACAGACTGCTACATGAGAACACTGACGTAAAAAATAATAAAAGATTAGAAGATAAAGATATTGATTTGGTCAATAAGACTGAGAGGAAGGACAAAAGGCGGGAGCGATGTGCAGAAAGTAAACATAAATCACATGATGTTAAAAAAAGGAAAAAGGATCAAAAGGTATTAGATAAACAGGTAGGATATGTTAATTCGGATGTAGTGCCTATACAACAACAGCAGCAACAGCCACCACTTACGAAAGAAGAACAGGAACAGAGACAAAATGAAGAAACAATTGCTGCTACTAATTATTTAAGTCAAATTTTTAATGATGATGTATCATCAAGAGGAATATCAGATAAACGAAAAGATATTGGACTTATTTTGGATGATCCAATAGGCAGCGCGGTGCAACCAACGGAGCAAGAAAAAGATGTTCAAATGGTGATGAGGTCGTTAAAAGAACTGCAAGAATTACAAGAAATGAAGTATTCACCAAGTAATTCACCAATTAGTAGTAATATACAAAAATCTAACAAGTCGAACACGCAATGTGCTAATTACCAAGATGAATATTCACGCTTATATTTAAAAAAGGACATTAAACTAAAGTCTAAAGAAGACACACAATGGTAATATTATCTAACACACATGTGCACTATAGACATAAATTATGTTGAACAGAATGAAAATGCCAGTGAACAGATAATAATTTCATAACGATCTATAGGCGGATTTTTGAGTAGATCTGTATTATTTTTGATGAAAAACAAATTAGTGTGAAACTAATCAGAACTTCTTCCATTATTACAAGTCGCGTTATTATCGACGACCAAAATCATATTCAACAGATAAATAGCGTGCCGCGATCGCATTGATCGCACCAATTTTTAAATATTTTAACAAACCGCCAAATTCTGTAAATATATTCATTCGTAGGAATTTGAAAAAGCGCGTGTACAGAGTAAGCATAAATTATGGAAGTATATTAATCCTATAAACCTTTGTATATAAGTTGACGTCCATTCATCGCCGTGGATGGGGTGGTCTATATAGATACATTTTTTATTTGACGGCGTAATTGCTTAACAATTTTAATTACTTGCCAATAATTAACCGATTAAGCGATAAACCATTACAACGTTGTTTTATCTAAAAACCGAATTACGAAGCGTTTCGATTAATTTTGCTTATTGCCAGAATATAAAAAATGTGGGATAATAAATTTATTTTTTCATAATACCTAATAAATATATAATAAATACATAACCACCCTAAATCACAAAGCGATAAAAATATATTTGAAAACGGTGTTCCTTTTGCGCACGAACGGTTATCATTTTGTGAGTTAATGAAAAGGATGATGGAGATGTGTATGTATATTTTTCGATATATACATGTTCGAAATTAAAATCATTGACTTCCAATTTAATTTGGACGTACAAGCAGATCATATAATTTGCTTGTTAAATATAAAATAAAAGATGTTATGGTAGAACGACAAACTACATTAACATCGATGCGCAATTTATAAACGCAAGAAGAAGAAATGGAATCAAATGTGTTTAATGTATTTAATACTGAACACTTTTAGAAGCTTTAGCTAGAACAATTATTAAATTGTGTTCAAAATTATAAACCTGTATAATTGGTATGAGATTTAATTAATCTTGTTGATTTTAATAATCAGAGTGTAAGAGCGAATGTGCGTGAAAGTACTGTTTAGAAAGAGCTACGATATTTTTGAAACACGAAGATGATTAGTGATTGTATTATATACCACACCTTCTTTCCCCTCGCATCTTACCTTTGCGATACTTAGAGTATGATTAAGCGTCTTGTACAATTCTTCATCGAGAATTTTCACGAAGACGACTTAAAATATAAGTTTTGAATATTTTTTACAATACCGATATATTTCTTACCTTTACCTTTGTCCGACAAGTATATTGTAGATGTGCCTCCAACAACGTTTGAAAGTTGTAAATATTATATGATAAACGTATCAGTAATTTATTTCAAGCTTTTTTTGTATTATTTGTAAGTTTTAATATATTAAAACAGTAAAAGATTTTAAAGTAATGAGTGTTTCAAACAGAATAAATAGAAAACAAAAAAAAATATATAAGAAGATAAAACATATTGTTTCTATTCTTACAAATTTTCAATAAAAAGCATTAATTATTTGTTATACAGTGATTTCGTAAAATATTTGTTCCGCTTCATTGATCAATGGGTTAACTTCCTAATGCGTAGAACCGAACAAAAAACTCGAAGGTCATACCGATTTATCGGACCTACGGATCTTTTAATCCGTGCATACAGGATGCGTTTAGTTCTGTCACTCTTAAACAAGGACATTTGCCTCTATATAATTGATTAAACTGACTGGAACAAACAGTCTACTGACGCTTGCTTTTTAACATGTCTTTCATTTCTTATATCGTGCTCTTTTTCTTTATTCAACGCAGGCTTTGTGCATCTGACTTGATTGCTCCGCAGAATAACGAACAATCAAGATCTTCTTTGTCAGACTCTGTGCAAAAAAAGATCGATGAAGAGTATGCAATTTTCGACGAGGAGAAGACAAGTAAGGGAAGTAGTTCCATTTATAATAGAGGGCAACTAGGATTTAATGAACGTAAGCGAGATGAAAAGAGATACGGCAACCAAGATACAGCACGGAAAGGGCATGACAAAGGAAGGCATAGTTTAGGAGAATTCGAAGTCGTCGATCACGAGAAGAATTCTTTTGAACGGCATGGTAGTGGATATTACAAAAAAGGGCATCACAGGACCGGTTTCAGCAACAACTACCATAAGGACGAGTCAGGAAATAATTCAAGCTTTTACGAGGACAGCGATGACGAAGGGGGGCATAGGTCGTCCGGGAATACCGGTGGATATTATGGGCAAAAATCGCAGAACTCGTTTAGGGACGGTTCGCGCGATGTATCTTACCTTGAAAAAGATAGGGCACAACAGGGAATATATGACAATAGGAAAAAGTAAGTGTACTAGCAAGTTATTTTTATTTCATTAACAATTTTTAGCAAAGATAATATGCATGTAAATCGAGTATATAAAATAATACTTTATATATTTGTTATTTATCTACATAAAACTAAAGTATGAATATGATTTTGTTTCACGTTAGTATTAACGATTATCATGGTCATATCCGAGGATATAACAACGATCGATATATAGATGATAGAAGGAATTATCTGAGAAACGAAGCACGACATTATTTTGATAAAAATAAGGAAGATATATACAATCATAAAGAAAGGTATTGTCCAATTACTTATCGTAATAACGATCGTGTGCCCTCGCTCGGATATTCGCATCATTACGTGGATACATTACCTGGAGGATATTACAGAGAAGATCCGTACATTATACCTTATTCAAAAGATTATAAGTAATTTCATATAATTTCTAAGATATTCATTGATATGAAACAGGCTATTAGTTATTAATAATTTGTTTATTCTTAGATATTTTCCACATCGACAAAGAGATTACGAACAAGAAATATATCACCCTTATACAAGTGTTTACACTAAAAACAATCGAGGCGATTTTGATGATAACGGATACTTAAAGAAATATAGGAATGATTTTAATAATGCATATCACGGAATTTAGAACTTGATTTTGCAACGTAAAGTATAGATGTAAAGTTTGCAATACTAGATGTAAAGTTGTAAAGATGCAAGTTTGTACTTTTAGTAATAAAACTATCTTTTATATGTCCATACTTATTTTGAACTGATTTAATTTTTAATATTCATTGCAATATAGAGTACACCAGAAGGTCTACCACCATCATGAATAAAGGATACGACAAGGCTTCTGCAACTTTATTAAATTCATTATAAAAACGGTACTTTGACTTTGATAATTTTATAGTCATTTTAATTTTTGTATGAACATGTCCTTTCTGTGAAGTCGTCTGCTACTTACGTGTGATGTTTGGTTGCATATTTACGGTGTTATCGTAGAGAGTAAAATGCAGCATAGTTAAATATACATTAAAAGCATTCGTACAAGTTCGAACGATCCAGTTATATTCAGAGTCCAATTGAGAATTCTCACTCATATTACATGTTTCTAAATCTTCTGTGACGATAGCGTTGATTTTCATTAAAAATTTCGGAACTAAATAACGGATTATACAAAAAAATGTTTTGCATTAAAAGTGATGTTAATCACATTATTTTCGTGGTTATATTCATGGAATTATCTCGGATTTGAAATTGATTAAAAACATCAAATGTCTGAATTTTCAAAAAATTGAAGTGCGTTTCGTCATAGATGAGATACAATAGATAGATTTAATATACAATGCATTTCTGTATCATATAGTTTAATAGGAAATAAGTTTTAAAGGAAATAAGAAACATTATAAATGAATGATTTTATTGTAGGTATGTATATATGCTTTCTACGCTGAAAAGTGTTGAAATTTGTTCGCAGTTTGATTACTTACCGACAGTTAGCTTTGAATAGGATCCCTTCATAACATTTCATGGTTTCGCCGCAAGTGGCGCTATCATCCGTGATCGTGACGTAATATGAAATACCCGACAGTCAGAGGTCTGGGGGTCTGCTGTATGACCTTGCAGTGTTTGTAAACAGATACACGTTGCTATTGCAAAGTGTTGAGAATACGATAGAATCAAGATTTAACAAAGCGTGTCACGAAAAATTTGCTTGAGAAACAACGAGAAGGAGCAAATCCACGGGGATCATGGAAGTGGAGCCTATGTGTATCGTAGAAAATGAGACGGTGAGTCGACAATTTGTGGAAACGATAAATTGACAACGTGCTCGTGTGATGCAAACTGCCATGAAAAGCAGGCAACAACATTACGCGCGTTACAAAGATTACACCATGTTATGCAAAGAGGGCGCACGTACAAAATGTCAGCTTTTTTGTAGTAGTTGTTATTTTCGAACCAAAGACAAAGGGCGTTGTTTCTTTCGCTTGACGTCAGGATCTCTGAGATTGAGGGTTTGTCAAGGGGTCGTGGGGTAGGGGGCAAGCAGTTCCGAAGGGTGGCTGTTTGCTTGTGTGCGATTCTTAGTGTTCGTATAACAAAGTTGACGTTCGATGTCGCTGTTTCGTTTTTCGCATTCTTGTCGACTGATCGCGCCACGTGTCGCTGGTTTTCGTTCTTTCGTTTGTTAAGAGATGTCTCTGCCGTCTTTAGATGGTCACATGATTTTCAGGCGCGGAATATACTGGAGTTCATGTTGCGACTAGAAATCGTTCGATCGTCAACGTTCGTGTCTAGATTTATCATGCAATTACTATTATGAAATTCGCGGTACTTTGATAAACATTTGTTGTGTCAAGTTTAGCATGATTTATCTACTCAAGAGATAGTGACATATCATATCGAAGGAACTTATTATTGGCTTTCATTCGAGCGTCATATTATAACGTATTTGACATGTCATCATAGGTTACGGTTACTATCTACGTATATCGTATATTAAAACAAGAAGGAAGAAGATGAAAGTAATCGAAGAATAGTTATATGTATTTGATTAATCAATCGTATTTACTACAATAGATGCAAGCAGTACTCAGTTGCTACTGAGTATTCAATTCTCGTGTAATAAGAACGTTTCATTAACCAATAGAAATTTACAAAATACTACGCATAATTGAATACGTTACAAATGTCAAGTATTTATGACATGAAAAGTTCTCACACTCTATCCATAGACAACTCTGGAATCGGAAGTCGTCCATTCCGATCGTAACGAACCAATCGATGCGTTCGGAAAATGGACCGCGTAACTTGGTTACGTGCAAGCGTAATTTTAAAGTCAGTGCCGTGTGTTTCACTAAATCGCCGATACGCGTCGCGTCAGTTGTTTAATATTACCGGTTGTTCGGGCACCGGTACCGAGCACCACGTCCCTGACCACAGCGTTTTAGCTCATCAACTGCGCAGTTGACACAGCTCGCAAGTCGCGTAGCACCGGTGAGTTTTTTTACATACAAATTTAATACGCGTTCCCGTAATTTCCTAGTCTTTAAGAGTGTTCTCGCTACCATTGTAGCTCGATGTTTGTTTCTTTTGAATTAGCCGTGAATTTAGCTACGCTTCTCGAACGCCTGATATACATACATACCATTTCCGAACCATACCCTGTTGATTCTGTCTTCGTTCAGTCGATAGTACGTACGCACGCTTTTCCGCCGGCATACGTTTAAGTCGGTGATGCACAGTCGCGCGGAATGTTTTAAACTCTATGAGTCTCGCGAGATCCATTTCGACATTGTTACGTAGTTTAAAATGCCGGTCGATCGTTCTCTGGCTCTACCGTTAGACCTGGTCGCCCACACGCGACGCTACTGCGCAATTTAGCGGTGCATATCTATCGCGAGAGAAAAAACTGTCCTATTAATTGGAGAAACTTTGGTATACATGTAGGAATTTAAGGGAAGACCCGTTTCTTCTTTGCGATGTACATATATCGTACCTACGATAAATGTGTTCGCGTTTTAACGGTTTTGCGCGGTCTTACCCGCGTATGTTCCTTCTCCATAAATCGCGTAAAATTTAATCAAACCCAACCGATGTGTCGAATGCAATTTAACGCGTATAATTTATTCGCGTTGTTTAATTCATGCGTCCAATTAGGGTAGAATGTTATTTTTACATTTTAAGACGCAATTTGTAATTATCAGTTTTTTTTTTTACTTTCTTACGATATGCTTCGATCGAAATAAAATTTCGACGCATCGTAATTTATCGTTTCACATTCGCGTTTAGTCGAAATGGAATGTTATTCCAAAATAATTTACTTTGATCGAAAGAATTCCGTTTCGATTCTTTTCTGAAATTTCTTTCGGTTACCATCGTCTGTTACGCACTGGGAAATCTCAATGCTTACGTTTCTCGCGATTACGAACAAGTAGAAAGTAGCTCACGTTTTGCATCGGCATGGCGTTACTTCGTTACATGTAGTCATTCTCGAAACTTACGTATCGATACCCAGCATGTTTATAAACACTTTTCGTGTTCGAACGTGCTCATTTGGCTGCGAGAAACCCGATAGGAGGAGCCTTTGTGTTTACTCGTGCCTCTGATAACCATTCGATGAATCGCGTTTACGAAATCAACGAGTATCGCGAATTCGTAGCAAAAACATTTCGCAGCGTTATTGGGGTACTCTGGAAACGAAATATTTGTCAACACGTTTTCGTATTTCTAAGACGCGTTAAAGGCACACAACGAATAACGAGATTTTTCGAACGTTGTCTGTACGTGTTAGGACTCTGTTTATTCAAACTTCATTCATTGAAATGTTAGTTAATACTTATTTGATCGAACTTACTTATCTTAAGGCGAGCTTTTATTATGTAAACGAAAATGAATAGATAGCGAAGAAAAATGTTGTACCTTTATTGCATGAACCGTTTGTATGAGTTTAGGTAAATGAAATTATACTGCTGTTCGAGTTATCATTCTAATCTATCGTTACAGAAATCAGTCACAGCTGTAATATATCGTGTTGAAATAAGCAACAGCAACCCAGTGGGACATACACGATACGGTGAATGTGTTAGAAAGCCTTCGACTGCTAAAAAAAGTAAAGTATCTACTACGCTCTAACATACGTTCGTTTAAAATAGGTCGATGTCGATAGGATTTGAGGAAAATATCCTTGGACGCATCTAACACGATCGTTAGAAGATGAATCGCAGAAGGTGGAAGGTATTTTGTAGGCAATCTCGCAACTCCCATCAGGCAGTCGCCCTTCCATCGTGATCTCGATACGTTTGCGATGCAATCGAAGCGTGGTGAACGGCGACATCGTCACGACGGATGCTCCGCGGTTCGTAAATCTCTTACGACGGTTCCTTATCGATACGAGGTCGCGTTCACTCGATAGGACCTCCTTGTCGATTTCACGAATTCTATCTTTCGGCGGCGATGATTCGATGGATGTTCCATCCTTCAATTTCCATAGCCGTACGGCACATTTTTCTAATTTTTATGGAACGTTTCAAGCGTCCTTTTCGAGGTAAACGTACGAGCATCTTCTTTCTTATTTTTATTAGAAATTACACAATTTTTTCTATCGTATTACATTGTTTCAGCGAAGGAGAGAAAAGCTTACGTTTCTGGTAAGAAAAAGTTGGATTAGGTAATAACATCGGAATCAGAATATCAATATTTTATTAGCGTACCGAAGGTTCGCGCAATACCCAAGAGCAACTATCGAGAAGTTTATTTATCTTGAAATTGGAGGATTAAGGAGAAACTAACCGTAATCGTCAGACGTCTGACGCTGGATGTGGTTCCGACCAGGCAGACGTAGCGTTAGTAGATATTTCCCATCAATGTCAGACGTTTGTGTACTAATGCATCGAAGATGCACGCTTCTGCACGATTTTCAGCTGTCGCATTCGGTTATCGATTTATAAGAAATCCCACCTTTATACTAACTTGTAAATGGTCGTGTAGAGAAACGCAGTCGATACAGCCATTGCCTAATTGAATCATTTTAAGCGCGTTGACTTCACTACTACGAATTCATTTCTGCTCTTTTGCATTTTTTAATCTGCGAAATTATAAGCAACGAATTTAATTCCTGCGAGGTAAATTTTTTCTGTTAAAAACAGAACAATACACGTATAGTGGCTAACTGGTATTATTTAAATTTGAAAGCAACATAGGTTAACGTATTCGTTGTTAGAAAGCGTAGCTGCGTTGAAATTGCACATTTCTTTCGTTATAAATGTCTTCATCTTCATTGCAACGTATTATGTCTAACGCTTTCTCTATTTTTTTAAGCCATATTGTCGAAATGCGTATAAACTGAAAAAACGCAGTAGTCGTGCCAGCCGCATTACTCGAATAATTAAAACGTGGTAACGAACGTATACATCGTTAGCGATGAAACGAATGATATGAAATTATAATTTAAAAGAAGATGATACAAATAACAATAAATTCGACGGAATATTTTTAAAATAGCATTTCATCGGTCGCATTCTTGTATTTTTCAATTTATGCGATCGATCGATACGATATCTGAGCCACTTGAACGTTCGATTCTTATGTTCGAAAGATTGGTAATCCACGAATCAACTACTCGTTTAACAGGTTAAAATAATCGTTTAAACCCCTGAGAAATTGATCGAATAGAAAAATAGGAGTAATCAGGGTAGGAAAAATCCAGCGTGGCAGACGTTAGAGATACTCGGTAGCGAGAACAAAAAAGTTTGTTCGGCGGTTGCGAATTTAGGGCGCGAAACGTGGACGGGCGTGGAGCGTCCCTGAATTTACGGGATTTTCGTCGGCGGGCGCGATTTCACCGTGGCGCTTTGCCATTGTATTCGCGGAATTTCTCTCGTTCATTGTTACATAGCGGCGTTGGTGGCGCGGTTGGAAAATTACGAGGCTCCCTCCTCCACTTCCTCTTTCTTCGTCTCTCGTCCGGTCGCGTTATTTCTCCTGTGTACAATGACGTGGAAAAGCCGAAGAAGGCTTTCACGCGCGTCCTTGTTGTCGCCTCGTTTTTACCTACGTTTTTTCCTTCCTATTTGCACCTGTCCGTGACGTCCGGTAACGCGATTGTATCTTTCGTCATAACGATACGTAGATTCGCTTTGTTAACCCTTTTGCTGCTTTACCCTTGGAACTGGCAACGTTTTCAATATGAAAAAATTGGCGCTTGAATACATAGTTGTAAATATTAATTACGGTGTAATTGTCATTAATCGTCAATTACGATAAATTCTGACATAAATGGAAATACAAACGATTGCGTTGTATCGAACACGAGTATTTAAGGGTTTCAGCGAGTCATTAATTGGCCAGTAGTTGAGAACTCAGCGGAGAGGCGCATTGAGGGATCCTTTGAGAAAGAACCTGGATATAGTAATTTTTTAATTCGATAGGTGAAATTTTTAATTCAGTGCGTTTAACTTCGAAGATAAATCTTGGAATTAAATTACGCGTTTAAACTAATATCGATGAAGTTGAATTAACATGATAACCGAACGAGTCTTATTCGTTTCTTACAAATCGTGCATTTATCACGTATTTCCTATCAGATTACTATCTTTCTCGACTGTATTATCTATCGGAGTACTTCTTCTCAGCCATCGAGTGGAATAAAATCAGACAGAAAATGAACAAGAATTGACCTATCGTATTTTTTTCCATGTGACGTTCGATTAGAAAAGAGAAAAATTATAACAAAGAGAGTACACGTTGCTGGGAAAGTGGTTTGTCACTTTCAGAGTTTTATCATTCTACGTCTTAGGTCGACTAGCGTAAATAGACTTTGTCTCGTTCGTTAAGCTCTGCACCAAGTCGTCGCTTCCTCTTGCGAGATTCACTTTGTAGGCCACGGATGAAAGAGCGCGTGGAGAATCGTGCAACCTTCGACGAACAAAGGTAATCATAAGGTTGCGCAGCTTGTGTATCCGGCAACTGTGTTTCACGTTCACTCGATGCCTAGCGTTTTATAAGCGTGAATCGCAGTTACATGAAGCGTAAGTAGCGTTTTTCTGTGACATTACGGAAATACGATAAGAACGGACAATCGCAGTAATCCAATCGTAGGTCGACACTGATTTTATTAACGGTAGCGAATACCGACGACGATCGTGTTTAGTTGGTTCTATTCTATGCTGGGACAACGTTGATCATCGTTTCCTCGAACGGCAGGAACGTCTTCATGCAGAAGCATTGATTGAATTCATGCTCGGCCGGATTTCTCCGATTCGCTTGCTCGAGCCTGCAGTAAAGCGTAGATTGAGAAACGAAGAGGTAAAAGAAGCGGCGGGTTTAACGCGTGTAGCTTGCCGAAGACAAAAAGGGACGTCTTCCGCGGTGATTTTCAGTCTCGTCTTTATTTCGTGCCGTGTAAACGTTGTTATGAATTTCCAGAGGAATCACGGACCGGCGTAAGAGGATTTCGCCTAACTCCGTCCGTCTACTGAATAATTGAACCTCGCGGCAATCTCTGCCGCCCTGTTCCGCCAAGAATGAGACCGACAAACCTTCGCTTCGGCTCGATATTACGGCCGAAGCTAGGCAAATTGCTTGGCTGGCCGCGAGGCACGAATTTGCATGGCCATTTTCACGATCGCAATTGTACGGTTTCCAATGGTTTTGTAATCGTACAAAAACCCCACCGACTATTTACTCTTCGCCCGCGTGACTCGCTCTCTTCCGACCACGAGGACCATCGCTTGGCGACGAATGGTAGAGACGCTTTGGCAAATTTCGATACGGTATAAAGTTGGACGCGTTAGCGGCACCGCGTCATCGAGGTCGATGTGCTTCGTGGAAAATGGACGAGGAGGAAGGGGTTCGTATCGAAGTAAAAATTGACGAGAACGAGACGAGAACCATCTCGAAGAGGGAGAAAGAACGTCAGAGTAAGAAACGGAGCGACAGAGACGGTAGAGAGATTTTTGGGGTTAATAGGAGGTATCAAGGGTTGGAAAGATGGCTAACGCGTTTAAGAGAGTCTCGCTAAGGGAGCCTGGAAGTAATTCCATTAATAACGAAAATTAATTGAACGACGAGTTCTTTCCGTGGAATTCCGCGAGTGGTCTGACTCGTACGAAAGGAACGGAGTTCGTGGCCGAGTTAAAAGGGTAGGACGAGCTAAGGACGTTTCCCGAATCCTTTGTAATTAAAGACTTTCGACTCGAGAGGTAATCGTCCCGGAAGTTGTGCCATCAAGTAGAAGAAACAGAGCGTACGTTAACGAACGATATTTACCACGTTCGTGGTCTCGAATTAATCGCAGATGCACCAGAAACAAAGAGACCTTATCGGTCTCGTTTCTATCTCCATCTATCGTTTATTTTCTTCTATTCCAATCACCTGGAAAAATCTGTACGGTAACGAGAAGAAATTTGAGCAGAAGAGGGGAAGGTTCGTGTAAAACGAATCGAATGGAACGAGAGTGTCGGACGCGATGTACAAATACTTCATTAGCGCGCATAAAAATTCACCGAATAACCCGAAGGGATTTTTATCGTATATTTTAAACGACAGGACAATGTTCGTCGATCGGCTTCAAGTGAGAGTTATTTATATTTCAACTTTATCCTCGCGCTAGTCCAGCTTTCGTTCGTGAACCTCCTATTCGAGAGGAGACGCAGTTGCTCGTCTCTGGTTTTTATTCTCCCTTGATGAAATCTATTCACGGAAGCAGGAAGATGAATAAAATTTCTGGTATACCAGTTAGGCGGTCTTATTAAAGCATAATAGAATACCGATTACGCGAACTATTAATAGAACGATCAATTATCGGAACAACGATTAACGAAAAATTCGATGATCGCGAGTAAGATTGGGAAATATAATAGATTAGAAATAAACACAGCAGATTATAATATTTAATATTAATATTTATAATTCAAAGAAAGTTGCTCGATTATCCAGCCTGTGTCACGATCAATTCGGATAATCAAGACTGCACCGTATAATAAACGCGTAGAACGTGTAAATTTATGTACAAAGCCGAACAGAAAACTAACACGTCACGTCGATTCTATTTTATTTCGTTTATATTTACTTTATCCATGCTTTTCTACTTTGAACGGCTGCCGGTTATATCGTCGTTTGCGCGATTCTGTCTTATTATAAATAGGATTTTGAATAAAATATTAGATTGTCGTGAAAGTTTCTTTCGTTTCATAAGGTGATAACAGATGAACAAGAATTTCTGTTTTATATCATTTTATTGAATTACGTATTTATTGATATACGTATTTCGTTCTATTTCTATTATTACGTTCGTGCATAATTCAATAAACTAATATAAAACAAAAAACTATTATAAAACGAAAGAAGCTCTTCGGACAACCTGATACGATGATCAACTATATCCAGTTGATTTTTATCGGGAATAAATAATTTATAAATAAACGTAGCGATCAAAAACGAAAGTATCAGTCGACAGGTGTTGCGTCGCTTCTGCAACACGCCCTAATAGCACGTGCAACATCGCCTTTGACACGATCAGTGACCACGCATCGGTCGTCCGTGTATACTATACCTATAAACTAAACCGTATATGCCATGCCGCAACGAATCGTGCGTTCGTATCGCTAGATTAAATCACGCTTTACGCGGAACGAAGAGCTGCGGCACGAAGCGAGCCGCGTAACCCGGCCTTTGCGCTCGAGAAACACGCGTAAGAGGGAATCGGCCGACGAACTGCGAAACTACAAAGCCCCTGTGCTCGATTGTGTACAGTGTGGTCTACTAGCTTCCGGTCTCTGGCGTGCAGCAGTTTACCATCGAGCATCCGGCTATTCCGTCCACGCAATCTCTCTTGTCTATAACCTGCGCGAATCTCCGAAGCGTAATCCTCAAAGTATAGAGAATAGAGAGCTACCTGTCGTTACTTACGAATTTCAATATTTTCCTCTCGATACGTGCGCTGTTAGTGAGAATGGAGATGAGCCTAAGCGACGTAGGTTCGATCGGTTTCTAACGATATTGCACCACTTTCCTTTGAGATCATTTTTAGTAACAAGGTACGTACTCGCGTGTATCTTCGTTATTGGCCGAGATGGTCACGTTTCGAAATTTGTCGTCCACGTCGTCGGACAGAAAGCCGAACGCAACTTTACCGTTGTTTTTACTATTGATCCTTGGGAGAAGTGTCTAGCTTTTATTCCGCTGGAGATCGGACGGTAAAAGCGTCAAATATGTACGCGGAGACAGTTGAAATCGACGGCAGATTCGAGAGGTTGATGGTCGAAGCGCGGAAACGAGCGAATCGTTCCCCTCTGCGATCGGATACACGTCAGAAATGCGAGTGGGATTGTCAAGCGCAGGAATGATGGTGCAGGTAGCACGGCATCGGCGATAGGGGCGTGCAGGAATCGACGGAAGTGTCAGTGACAGTGTAGGGATTTAACGAGTTTTCCTGCCCTTCCCCTATAGGGTGTACTCACGCCGTCGACCGACGTGTGTCTCAAATAGCGTAATATAGCGGCAAAACGATGGAAATCTAATTTCTCTCGATTCAGCCACGTTGTTCTTGCGTCTGTCTGCTCGCTGACAACATGCAGCGCGTGACTTAATTATAATCTTGATTCTGAAACTGGTCAGAATGGCATAAGGCACACGACAGGGTCTTCGTGAACAGACGCAAGTCGGAATCCTTATTCGAGCGTGCTGCTGCTTGTCTCTCTCTCTTACACACACACACACACTCTTTCCCTCTCTTTTTGCACGTTTCCTGTATCTCGCTACTCATCGTGCAACATCAATTCCATTTTCTATCTACAAAGACTGGCGCGTGAGAAGAGTCACGAGACCGAGGGAGGATGAAAGAAGGACAGGGAATCGGGGAGAGCCTCACAGCGTGAGGTAGACAGAGAAGAGACGAACTAGGAGGGTGGGAGGCGGGCGAAAGAAGTCGGAAGCGGTCGAGGGAAAGAAAGAGGATTCGAGGAGATTTAATACCAGATAGGATTGAGAGGCAAGGATAGGGCCGAAGGTAAACATCTTCCTTAAAAGAGGGCTGAATTTGTATTTTGTCACCCGTGAGCACATGCATAGCTAAGCCTGCGGCCTCCTCTACTCGTCGCAACAACCGTGCCCAGGGGACGTCTAAATTTTAACGGGTCGTATGGGGTTGCTGTCGTTCGGACACGCCTGTATCTCCGCGTGCGTTATATTCGCTTGTTTGCCTTCTTTATCTCTCGAGGGGGCAGAAGATCGTCTTTTCGATTCACCCCTCCGGTACTACGATCGTATTCTTTTTGCTTGGCGCGTTAAACAACCCAAGCAACGAACGATGGTTCTTTTTAAGCAACTTTGACTATCGAGTGGCGGTAAAATGGGCGGCGACCGCGTTCCTTTGCATTTACGAAACGTTCCATACGCGTCAATGGCGCGTTGGAAAGTTAAGCGGATAACGACCGGGAAGAAAGAGGCGCCGTCTGGCCTTTCCGCAACGACAAATTACGTTATTTGCCGCGGTTATCCTAACGCGAGAACTCGTCAATATGGTCTTCTGTAAATAGCCGTGATGCGCTTAGGTTAGCGTCGATGGGGACTTTCTGTCGAGCTTCTAACAATTCTAGTCAAGCTGTTCTCTTTCTCTCTCTCTCTCTCTCTCTCACTTCCTCTCTCGCTCCTGGATAAGCTTTTGTTCCCATTGAAATCGGTGGACGTTGTTCTCCGCGAGCTCGAACCAACTCGTTTGAGATATTAATCAGTGGAAGGAAGAAACAACGGATCAAGCGGGTATTACGTCGCCGTAGAGACTCGTATCATTCGCTTTCAGATCTTCCCACTAGCCGTTTCGTCGCTGTGATGTTCTGACGTTACGATTCCCGATTTTTCTCGATAACCGGCAACGGTGCACAAAAGTGTTTTTTTACCATCGCGTTATATCCCGAACGCGTCGCGATTCTTGTCTGTTTATTTTAGTTCTCGCTGAATTTTGTCATTTTTTGTGACCGGTAGAACGAATCCGATTGTAAATGTCCTTCGTAGCAAGTTAGGACGCGTTTTGACCATTTTTTTTTTTTACTATACAATTTCAAAGTTTTTGAATATTCGCAGAATCTCAGAGTTTGTTGTTCGCTTTCTGTTCGCCGCTGTATTTCTAACTGCAAAAGATAAATTCTCCAGTTTACGTTTCTCCATTGTATTTCTCCAGTTTACTAAGTCTGTTTTCTTTTTTAATTTCAGGAGGGATCTCGCGGTGATCGGAAAGAGGGGGGTAAGAGGGGACGCAAGCCTGGAAGGAAGGCGTCCGACAAGACGGACATGAAAGCCAAGCTCGGTAAGAAGCTTCTCTATGTATTTGTCACGTCTGCTTCAATTTTACTACTCTCTATATTATTCAAGCGTGGACATTAGAAACTCTTAGTATTTACGGTAGATCGCGAAAGAATCGAACGCTTATTATGGAAAATTATTATGAATATATTATACGCGTTATGGGAAATTTATCGAACCTTCATTAGCATTGAAACGAAACACGTCTATCGCGACTATATTGGTCAAATTTACGGCCAGTGCGAATTTGCAGGGCTAGAAGTTACGAGACATTTATTCACTCGGTAAAAAATTATTATAGTATTCTATAATACAAATATGTACTTTCGTGAGTCGCTGTATATCGATGTATACCTTCGCGTTACCAAGAAAAAATGTATCAGGCAAAAATTGCCGGATAGGTTAAAAAAACGCTCGGAAGATTGTATAAGATAAGAAGATTGCTTCCTTTACGCCTTCGGCTATCCAACGCGAAATTTTCCGCCGATACGACGATCATGTAAATCAAGGATGGTAATTCCGGCTGTCACCCCTTCTCCGCGTATTCCCAAAAGCTCGTCTCATCGTGAATCGTTCTTTTTTCGTTGCCGATGGCTAACGATATTTGCGCGTCAGCCTTAAGAAGCCGAGTTAGCCCCGATTTGCATCTTCACCGATGGTGTATTAAGTAGGAAAACAAGATGTAACCGCATGCGTTGCACAAGCCACGTGAGAAATGCACGCTGCTTGATTACGAGGCGTCGAATAACCGTTCTCGAGTCTCAGACCCATGACACCGTAGGAATATTTATCCTTCCCGAACGAATGAATATTTATGCTGGGTCAACTCGGTGGCTGGAACCGATGTTCCCGATGATTCTGTGCCACGACGCGATGGCAAGGTGTGCTTTGCAATTCCGTCGTCTTGGCAGTCAAGACGAGCGAAGACATTGGCGAGAAAAGCTCGAAGCGATGTTGCGGAATATCCGCCGCAGCCACGTTGCTCCTTTTCGTTTTCTTTTCTCGCGTCTTCCTTTTTTAATTTTCCGAGCTTTCCATCGTTCCGCTTTGCTTTTTCGCGCAGCTTCTATCTTTGTACATACGCGTTCACGTATAAACTCGCGGGGTAATCACGCGAGAGAAACAATTTTCCCCATGGATCCAACGTCTCCCTTCTTTCTATGCCTTCATTCCCGCAGCTTTTGCTTCTACGTGCATTCGAACTAGTTTCTAAAGGTTGGGCGGAAGCAACACGGACAGGATCTAAGCTCGTTTTACGACCAACTTTCGCGTTTGCAATCCTCGCAGCTCCGTGGTTGAACCGCGCTTTTCCTCTTGCCCGTATTTCTCTTTCTTTTGTGATTTCCTATCCATCCAGCTTCCCTGATCTTTGCTTCGAATCGACGCCGCACGACGAATACGCTGGTTTCGTCGAGTCTTTCGACAGCCGTAATTCGTGACGTTGCCACGACCGCTTCCGGTTTCGCTCGGTCAGCGCCGTAAATCCAATTTTCCCTAATTTCATTCACGCGCGCGATCTCTCCGGGCTTCCGATCGGTTGTTTTCACACGGATTTCCCGGTCAGATCTTATTCGACAGACTCGTTCGATTTCGTCCAGATGTCAGCTCCGAGCTACATCGTAAATGGAGCCGCAAATTGACTGCGCGAGAACGTTTAATTTCCGTGTCGAGATCGAATCGATCGCGGTGGCTAGTTGCGTCACCGACGCGTCTACCGCGCGAATTCATTTTCGATAAAATTCTCCTTGATCCGACTGCTTCGAACGTCTCACCGTCGTCGAGAGTCTCTTCCCGCCTGTTCCCCGGACAGCTTCCTTTTAAAAAAGAAAGGCTGCGACACGAGTGCCGGGCAAGAGACGTTTATTGCCGCGTAAAAGGCGGGCTTAGTGAGCCGTAGACGCGATAATAGCCGCGACCCTTGATCGTAAAGAGCTTTATCACACCGCGGTCCCAGACCACCGGAGAAATTTGCAATATCCTGCAACGGGCTATTAAGATCGATTTTATCCGGCGCTTCGTCTTCTTCGCGAGTGTTCGTGGCGTAGCGGAAATGTTACGCGCCGCGCTATCAAACCAGTGACGTCGTTCACGGTTCGTTTCCTTTATCCTTTTTCAGTAGACAATGCAATATTGTTAATTAATACAGAGATCGAGGCCATTAATTAAAATAGCAAAGTTACTTAAATATTAAAGCTGTTTAAATCATTTTAAATTCTCGCAATAAGATTTACATCGGCGAATCGTGTCGTTAATTCCTTATTTTTCCTTAACTCTTGTAAATAATTTTTAAAAAGTATAGTTCGTTATTTCGCACGAACGTAAACTTCTGGCCGATTAATCGTTTCCGTAACAATCTGAACCAACTATGATGCTCTATACAAGCGAAGTAGGTGCCCTAATACTTATATACCGGGGTCTATATATCGTATCAGAGTTTCATCAGTACCCTGTGTCTGTGTAGTACGTATCGCGGGTACGCCAGTACACGTGAAAAATAGCGCGTCACATTTGAGTTACGCGAATTTATCGCGCAATGGTTGCGTACACTGCGGATGCCCACGTCCTTCACCTTCGTTTGTAATTTTTACCACGACAATTTATGGCAAATCCAGCGGATGGAGCAGGCAACATTTATCGATGCTCGTTCCTCGCCGCGTACAACAGTCCGTTTGTATACCTTGTCTAAGTTTCGTATTTGTTTTACGTAGCACTAGGTCTATTTAGTTTCGATTTTATGGCAGTTGTTACGTGGTAGTGCCATTTCGTGCAGTTGCTGGCAGGTTAAGCAAGAAAGCTATTTGAATCCAGCGCTGCACATACATATAGGGCGTAACGGTATTTGTATGCGAAGTCAGATACGAGTGGAAAACTTTCCTGTTTTCGATTCAAACAGCTGACGTTTCGCGGTATTCTTGGGTTCGTCCTTTCTTCCTTTCGTTTCTTATCTTCAGAACGAAAGATCTTTTCCTTCTTAAACGATTTCCATACCCGAGCTGGATTTTAACATTCCAATTTTATAGAGCTCAGATCGCGACGCAATATGGGAAATTCAGTTAATTCCTGCCTTCATTGATGTAAACCAACGAGTCACGAAACTTTGTTTTAGAATATATTTCTTTTCTTATTCTTATTCAAAATTACAAACTTACCAATTAGCGTATCGAAGTACGTACGAAAAGAAGTTGCTAAAGTGTTTTAGAAGCTAATAAAATTTCAATTTGGGAATGTTATATAATAAACAGATGTACTTGCAGGTGTTGCGAGTGTTGAAGAGTTCAACGTGATTCGAAATCTTACTTGTTTCGTATTTTTGTTCGATGCCATAATTTTTTCGCACGTGCGCGATTCCTGTCACATCGTCATAGACGACATAGCCGGAAAAATAGTATCGCGTTACCAGTTACCGTGGTATCGAGCAGACACTAATGCTCGTACTAAGCTTAACACGTTTCTGGGTCTCATTAAGCTGCAATTTTTTTTTCCTTTTACACGTCTCATTATGTTGCTCGTGTTTTACGCGAGACGAGGTTCGGAGTACGATGCGATATTTTCCATCCAAAACTTGTCGCAAAGTCGCGTAAGAAAGCAGCATTTCAAAAATATTCTGTCAACCGTGGTTAGAATTCTGTTTTACTTATCTCGCGAGTGGCAGACCTCGAACGACAGATCTATTTTGAATTATTAACATCGTATTCCATTCGTCGTTGGATTCGATTTCGCGTGAAAAATTTACCAAAGGAACATCGGTGGCGTTACACCGGGTCGTTTGTTTCGCTTTCCTTCTCGTGATCTCCTTTTCCATTACTTCTTAAGAACGCTTCGTACTTGTCGGAGTTTGAATTTCGAGATGCAAAGGTACGAAACGAGTTGGGTATAAAATTGTTCAGAAAATTGAGTGGGCTGGACGTGAGGACAAAGCTATAATACTTGTTTATATCATACTCTCGTCTTCTCCTTTCTAAGCCAAGATATTCTATTTAGTGTGTTTCCATGTTTCAAGATATATTCTAAGCGAAATTGTATTGTACTGGTTATGAGGAAATAACTAATACATATTTTTAACACTAGAACTATCACACCAGCTAAATTGACTGGTTTTACAATTGTATTTTAAAATTCCTACTTCATGTTATATATTTTTTCCGCAATGATGCAATGACTTTCGCAATGATAATTGCTACTTATACCAATAGCAGTCAAAATGACTGGTACTTGTCAAAGCGTAAAAAGCTCCTGTAATCTGTTTATCGAACCTCGATTGACCAGTTTCCTCGTTTTGTACAACTTCTCACACGTTTTAATACTTTTTACTGCGTTTCATTCAACATGATGATATCAGTTATCAGGAAAGCTAACACTAACACTAGAAATACCACATCAGTCAAAACGACTGGTTCTACAATTTTATAAATGTGTCAACCCTCGTTTAGGAGTCATGGCCTCAGATGGATTAATAATACGAAAAATGTACTACATAACATGGAATTCCATCTGTAATCAATAAATATAAAAATATTCTATTATTTCGTACTTTTTTAAGATCAGTTATTTTGACTGGTTTTGGTAGAAATAGCTCCGTGTTAACTATCGGTAGTTCTAGCGTTAATTGAACGTAGAGAAATATAAAATCGCCGCAATAAACCGATAGCTTTTCTTCCATTTGGAAATATTAGATAGAAATGGTAAAAAGTAGTTTTATCTGTAAGAAAAATTCACTGCTCGATGTATCCCGTATGTGACATACGGCAGCGAACGTGTTAAGCAGTAAAACGTTACTGAACGTATACGACACTTTACAAGACCTTCCCTAGTTACATCGTCGTGAGTTTCTCAGGTTTACACTCTTTTGGGTTTATTTTTCCAGAACGAAGTCGACAGAGCGCGAGGGAGTGTCGTGCTCGGAAGAAGCTAAGATATCAGTATCTTGAAGAGCTGGTAGCCGACCGCGAAAAGGCTGTGCTCGCACTTCGAAGAGAGCTGGAGATGGTAAGTCCTTCTTCATGGGAATGTCTGCTTCTTATCCTTTATCATCTTATTTCCGACGATTCGTTTCTCCATCATATTTTGCTCGTATATCCTGTAATATCCCCCTGGCCGTTTCCTATGCAACGAGACGATAATAAATCCTTTCGCTCGGAAGAAGTTCTCGCGGCTTGCAAAGTGAGTTATACACCTATTATTCCGGTGCGCCCCTTCACGGTGGATGTTTTTAAAGTCGTACGTGTTCTCGATTATGCAATCGCGGGCCATTTTATCCAGCTCGTTCGGCAAAGAGTTACAGCTGTCCTAGAATCGTTGCGGAGCGTTGCGTTTGTATTTTCTGCGTGCGTTAATATCGTAAATTCCCGGGGCAAGGCAAGAGGAACGAGAATACCGGAGGACACAAAGTTTTTCCGAAGAACCATAAACATGTCGAGGTTCCTACCTCCTTTTTTGTCTTTTTCCTCTTTTGAACGGATTAATGGGCGTCCTGAAGTTTCCAGAATTAGTTCTGCTACCTAGACAACGATAGAGCGCGCGATGCAGGCATTGCAAAATCTCCTAACATTCATCCCCAGCGATGTTTCCTGGTTGTTCACGGGCCGAGCGTATCTTAGTTAATTACCCTGTGTGATTATCTAATGCTGTTCGATATATATATATATATATATATTATTACTAGTAAATCGAGAATAACGCATTTAGAACCGTGACTATCGGACGGTTGCTAAATCTCGCGTCTGTTTGCTTTAGATTTTCATTGTCGTAAAAGAATCAAATCCGATAAGAGTTTTAAAGGTACGTACATTTAAATTGTATGATCATGGATTAAGTAGAACGATGCGAACCCCACGAGCTTTTCACGTTTTAAGCTTTTTCTTGCAGTTGTATCGAAAAGAATCTTTCCACACGTTTATCCTGCACGTTCAAATCTACCGCAGAAGAACGACTTGTCGAGCGAATAGAAGAGGAAAGAGCCTTTCCCGCATTGTCTATCCACATCACCACCCTCCAACTTTTCCAGCTTCCTTAAAGTTCCCGAGAACTGTTTGAGTATAAGAAACGACGTTCGATCGCATGTCAGCTGGAAGCACGTGTAACCGCTATCCCGTTATTTTCCTTTCAGTATCGGCAGTGGGGACAGGAATTGGACGCCGGACGAGTTCCCGAAGGGCTACAAGCGATGCTAGAGGAGCTCGGCTCTCTGAAGCGGGAGAAAGCGGTCAACTAACCGAACAAGAAAGACAGAAAGAGAAACACGAGTCAGAAACATCGAGCTCTGCCATCTTTTTTTGCTTTTATTCATTTTATCGCGATAGTCGAACTTCCTCCCGTATTCCCGGTTATTCTTTCGACCGAAAAAGTCCGCACGGAAGAATTCAGATTCTTTTCAACGACTCGTTCGAGTTCTGTCTTGCGTTTTTGTACGGAAGAAGTCGTTGAAAAAAAAAAGAAGAAAAAGAAAAAAGAAAGAAAAGAGAGAGAAGAAATTCTATCTCGTCCAGACTTACGATTCTGTCCCACTTTTACCTAGTCTTTGTACGTTCTCCTCTTATCATGCTCTTCTTTGGAGGAGAAATCGATTCGGCGTCGTTGTTTCTCTAGTTATTATTATTGCGTTTTGTTTTTGATACTTTACACAGAAAATTCATTCGTGCCTTTTGTTACTTGTGATCGATTAAGTTAACAAACTTATTGTCCTTGTTTTATTATCGTTGCGACTCGACGATATAAAAACAGACCCGGTCAACGGTGACCAGGTACTCGTTGTACCGAAAAGTACCTAAAAGAAGTACCTTCTCTAACGATTGTTAAGAAGAGAGAAAGAGATGAAAATTATATATCTTTGTTACGCGTCGATGAAGAACGGCCGTTCTGTATCATAACGAAAAGAAAGTGATGAAGTACATATTTGCTTGTTCCGAGACTCTGTCATATATTATATTATAGTAGGTGTACTTGTTGAGCAATCTAGATCTCGTTTCTTTCAAATTATCTCCAGGTGCGTTTTCTTCTATTCTGATAACACAGCCGTGTGTACACGACCGACAAAGATTATCTGTATGGAAATGGTATTTTTGTACTGTCGTATAAAACGCTATTATTTTGTGCAGATTATTGATATTGCGAGAAACTTGTTCATATACATATATCTGGGAAAAGAAGTCTAAGGATTGAATAAATCGAATATTTTTAAACAAATCCGCCTCGTTATTTGTTTCTTTGCCTTTTTCATTCTTTCGTCAAGATTTTTCCATCACGAAATCATATTTTATTATTCATTTACAGTTCTTATGGTCGGACCACGGAGAACGCAGTTTTATCGACGTCATTTTGGAATAATATTTCTCACGCCATGACTCCGCACAGCTGTACACGAATTTGCATATTTCGTTGTGAAATACGTTCGACAACGAAATCTCTGTTTCGATTTGCGTAGATTGCAACGCAATCTCCCATCCATATTATCCAACGCGTCGAAACGACGTTACTGCTGTTCGATAAAAGAAGAGATTTAAAAAAAAGAAGAGAGAGGGAGAGAGAGAGAGAGAAAGAGAGAGCGAAAAGAACGATACGTGTCGGTGTGCCCGGCCACGTAAAATATTTACGAGCATATGGAAAATGTAAGTATCGAAGTCCTTTCGGACGAATCAGACTGTCAGGTCAAACGGTAATAGTGCCGATAATAATAATTGAAAGAAACCAGCTGACCTATATACTAAGAATAAGATATTATTTCAGTCTTTGAACAGTGTGCCGTTTGTTATTTAAACGCCACCTTGGAAGGAGATCCTGGTATCGGCCAAAGTATTTAATATCACGGCGCGAAAAAAAGCCAGGAAAAACGAATACTACGCTTCGTAACTTTCTGCTGCTCTTACGCTGTAATTCTTTTTTCGTCGTTTAATCGCTGAAACTTTAATGGACAACGTCCCACACGTAATTTTCCCTAAATCTAATTATCCTTCCGCAAAGCAGTTTAATTTAAACAGCTTACATCCATTCCGCCGTATGGAACGCGGTATTTCAAGTATAAACAAAATTCAGTCGTAAAAACGCGGACATACGTCCGAATGCGTGTACAAACGTGTGTAATTATACGAACGTGTAAAATGACACGCTTTTGAAAAAAGACGGAACGTTTCTTAATAGGTTTCCAGAGTTTCTCATGAATCTAGTTTTACCGCAGCTGCCTATCAGTCGCACTTGCGATGATCGTAAAAGCAGGGGCGCATGTGCACGCTGTCTTCTGCATCGTATAACGACGCACAGTTCCTCGCAGTCGTAAACTATGGCCCATTCAATTTCGTTTCCACGAAAAAACGCGTTTCCACCTGACGCGCGCGCTGGACGACGCAGCCAGTTCAAAAGGCGCGACACGGGGCGAGGGAAGAAAAAAAGAAACGGTAAAAAGAGAAACGATGGAAATAAAGGGTTGTCGTCGAGAGAATGTGGAAGCGGGAAGAAAAAGTAATATGGTAATTCGATAATGCTAGACAATGGTCACGAGTCTCCGGCCTGATTTACCACGCTCATGCGAGTGTATACTCCGTCCGCGTTCTGAATTTCAGCCGCATTAGGTTGGATGGAAAAATTTCTACCTATTTTCAGTGAATTAAGACGGTTTAATATCGTTAAGCGGTGGCAACCGTGGCCCTGGAAACGCTGCTAAAGAGTCGCGAGTAAAGCGCCGTTTCATTATTTCCTCTTTTATCCTCTCTTATTCACGGCTAACGCGTTTCGTTTCACTCGTGTTTCCCCATAAAGTTTACATTCTATTTTCAGGGATTGCGACGGGCGGTAGCGTCGATTATATCGCACGCGCACATATTCCACCTGTGTGCAAGGAAATATGGAAAACGCGGCAACACACAAGAACGATGTGCAAACGTATCACCTGTCCGAGTGTCGGAAGATTGAAGTCCGGTGAGTATCGTTTCTGATTCGAAATTCATAAAAACCATTCTTTACGCCGCAACGGCTGTTTACGTTGCAATCTTGACAGATATTGCGGGCTATATTACGGGGTCAGATAGGTTCTTCCGTTTAATCTGTGTGCTAATGCCGTTACCGTTACGAGCGGCGTGACCGGATTTGCGTTTCATTTACTTCGTAATTTATTCAATGACCGACACTTTTGTTTCTCGAATCTGCGCGAGCTAGTTCGCTTCAACGTCGCGCAACAGCAACGCGAGAACACGCTGCTTGAAACTTGGCGTGTTAATTCCGAACCGTCGCGCCAGTCTTCTATTTTGAAATACAATTTTTGCTCTTATCACGTTTTACGGTCGACGTTTGCAAAACGAAAGATATTTTTTCGCAGCAGCTCAAAATTTGTTATTCCGTTGTTCCGGTCTGCAGTAGCTTCTGAAAGTATTCGAACATTTGGAGAAACCTTTTGTGAATATATGTGTGTTATATGATACATTTCGAAATTTCACTTGACCACTACGGGTGTATTTGTAAAGTTTGAAACAAACCTGAAAATGTACGTAAAAATTGCAAAAGATTTAATACGAACGTATATCTCGCAGAAATCACAAAAGTGTTCAAACTATTGAATTAAAATCAGTTATTCGTTGTAGCAACGAGCCTCGATATTTTATGGAACCGTCCTAATACTCGTTATAGTTTTACAAGTCAAATGGATCAATTCCATATATTAAAAGAGAAGACGAGTAATAACGTCAGAAATATCATTTATTCAAATTTACCTTAAAATCTACGTGATTATGCTCGTGACATTCGTATTTCACTGCAGTGCTAATGAAATTTCAATTTCAAATACTTTCGCGTGCCACTGTATATAAGTTTCCATCAAATTCAAAACATAACTTTAATTACAAAAAGGAAGCTCAGTCTGCGCTTCTCCAAGGTGTAGATCAAACAAAATCCAAAGTAAATTTGAGGTAGCAGCAGGTTGAGGATCTTAATCTCGAAGGTCCCAGCTCGATACATATTTTATATGGTTGCTCGTTTCGTATTTCGCCGCGTGATCACCGAAAAGTTCCGATCTGTCAAGGGTACAAATAAATTTTTGAACAATGTCCCGTTCGAATGTCTCAGGGAACACAGCAGACATGCAAAGATCACGCGAAATGAACGCACGCGTTCGACAATTCAAGCCACGTGGCGATTTGAAGATCGAAGAAATTCGAGGGCTGTAGCGCCGAGTGGCAGATTGTAGGGTAAAGCGAATCGCATATAAAAGTATACATAAAAGAAAAAGTCGTGGAAATTTTTCAAACGACTGTACGGTGCTAGAACGAAGGTTGGTCAAAAGTAAAGCCGGGGAACAAAGTAAATCGACTTCCATTTGACCGGACACATCAAATCGAATTTCTCCGTTTTCTGTATCGATTCAATCACGGCCGCGATATAATATTCACGAACGGGCAGATTCCGTCAAATGTCTCTGGGTCTTGCGGTGTAGCACCTGGAAATGGTTTTCTATGGAGGTCGGTCGATCCACTGTCCGGACCTAGATAGGGTTAGCTATCAGGCTTTACGATTGACCGAATCGTAAAGCCGTCCTTCCTGAAGCGGGATACGATCAACCTACCAACCGATATTTGATTCTTGATCGTATAAGCCGAGAGCAAGGTCGCCGGTGCAGCAAATTCTGAGCAAATGTGCCGTTAATTCTCTGCCCGTTTGCCTGCGTAACCCCTTCAGCGTCATTTCCTCCTAGCTGTGGTCATTACACCGTCTTCCACTTGATACCTCATCTTCCTGCTGGCTCGAGGGCCAAAATTCAGGCCACCGATATTTCATTTCGTTCTGTTCGATACACCTGACCGACCTGGTTAATCCTCTTTCTTCGACCAAGCTTTCCTCGATGGGGAACTTTTTAACGTTTCTTGGTTACTCGTAGGGCGATCGTAACGTTCCAGGGTGATTCCCCCCCCCCCGTTCTTTATGATTTAGCGATACACGGTTCTACGTTTGTTCGGAGTTTCGTACGCGATCGCAGTAAAAATCCTCGAACAGAGAATAGAACAGCGTAGCTGAAAAAGTATCGTTCGCGGGATATGTTAAACCGTGCAAGAAATATAATCCTAGTTTCCATATAATACGCAGCGAGTAGTATTAAAGGATCAAATTTATAATTCGACTTTCTTCCATAAACTTGGATATTTAATCAAGAGCGATACAACGGCAGAGTGGCTTTGGCTTTGCCTTTCCACGTTCTTGTCGTTCCTCGATATTTCTCCTCGTCTTTTTGTATCTCCTTTCGTATTCAAGATATTTTCCTTCCTGTTGTTTCAAGCTTCTATGGTTCTCCTTCCGCCTGTTTCTTACAAAAGTCGTTGTAAAGAATCGACACTGCCGGGCAGAGATCGGAGTCGGAGAATAGAGAAAATCCACGGGAAAATGACAGTAAGAGAGGTATGAAAGAAGGAAGGAAACAATAGAGCACAGAGGGAGATGTTTCGTTTGCAACGGAAGGTTGGACGAAGAAATCGATTGTTCATTCACTGCCGCCCCGTCGAGATAGGAAGCTTAAGTGGTTTTTGCATGGCCGAATCCAGGTTTAAGCGTGTCAAAACTTTTTAACGAGCTCGTTAGGGACCTACCAATGGCGAAAAATTAATTATCACTGAAAGGACGATGTTCTTTCAGCCTCGCACCTTTCTCGTTCTTCGCGGACTCTCGTTCTTCTCTTTCTCCGCGAACTTTCGCGCGACAGTTTCCATCGGATACTTCTAGACGATCGGACGACGAAAACTCGTTATCTTCGTGGAACACCGGGCCCGGACTGACATTTTTTATTCCTGTATTTTCCACCTTTATCTTAAAACGTTGACGAATTAAGGCCACGTTTTTTACTGCACGACGTAAAACAGGATACAACGGGAAATAACCGTATAAAGATATGGGAATGCCGACGTTTCGGTTATGAGATAATAACGCATACAAGGCAGACAAGGAAACACACAGGATCTCGCAAACAAACGGTGGAAAATAAACTACGATCCAACGACTTTCGCAACGATACCGCGCTGCGTCAAATTTTGTATCCCGGAGGAGAACGATTGATTTATTCGATTGATAGGTAATCAGCCATTATCAAATCTGCGGAACGACAATCTAATCAAGCTCCGGCCGGAATTTACTGCACGTACCACCCTGAAATGCCAATAAACCAAGTCGCGTTTACGATTTCAACGTGTGCTTTGCACTTGATTGCCTTCTACGCGCTGTGTGAATCACCAACGAGCGCTGCCCTTTGTTACTTGTAAATTGGCGAATCGATGCACTCGATTTACAGCAGCACGTTTACTTGAACGATCTGCTTGTATCGCATTGACTTTCAGCCACGGTCTCGCTCTATCGCCGCTACCCTTGTTACCACGAGCCTCGTAATTGTTAATACGTACACAGTCTCGTAACTGCTGGTACAACTGCAGAAAAGGATAATCCTATACGAACGTATAAGTTGAAAATATGGAATACAACTTTTACATACGAAGATTTGTTCTCGAGAAAATTGATTCTATGATTGAAATACTTAAACGTATTCACCTCGTACGTATGCATCGAACCTGTTTCTCGGCTTACAGAATCTCCCTATGGGTTCATATCTCCGTTTATGTTTATATTTATCGCGTTGAATAAAATGAAACACACGGTGAAACAGAATATTCACGTACGATAAATTTGATTGTTGAAATTGTTGAAAATAATATTCCGTGGAATGGAATACCGCTCTTTGTGCTGACAAAAATTCGTGCGAATCCTTCCTAACGCGTTGTGAAAACAATCGTCTCTTTAATATTTTCAATATATCGCAGTCTTTTATATTGAATTTAATATTTTCAATATTGCCCGATACTTGCAATTTTTTTCAGAATGCGTGAATAAAGATCGGGCGGAATTAGAACGATCGTAGCAGTAAAATGTTTTATTTTCATAGGAGGGGAAAAAAAGGATGGTATTGCTGAGTGAAGAAAAACAGGTGAGCTTGATCAGTTAAACAACGACCGTATTTCGATTTGCCGTCGATTTATTTCTGGTATCGGTAACGTTTGAAATGTTAGGATATACTCACGAGGCTGGCGCTTCGTTGATCTTGACTACTTGCACACGAATGATCGTTAAATCGATCGATACGAAACAAGTCTTACGATTGTTTTTTCTTCTTTTTCTTGCGTTTCTTTTTAGATCAGAACATAAATGGCATAAGTTTGAAACGACGCGCAGATTTACATAAAATTAACGATCAGATGGATTGCGGTGGCACGAGGGAAGTTGATAGTACGTCTTCGACTTGTTTTTATCGCTCTTCGCGTTTCTTTCTATCTTTTTTGCTCCATGCTCGTTCGTTTTTTAAAATCTGGCTATATTAAAAGTTTAGTGTAAAAACATCGTTAAGAAAGGATATTTACTCGGTGCGTTAGTTAGAATATACGAGCCTTAATGTGTCGATTACAATGAATTGAGACGCGTTCGAAAAAAGTCAATTGTGATGATAACGCATCGACGCGCACGTCGACGTCAACTTCGATCGTGCAAAATCGTAGGAAAGTTCTCTCTCTCGTGGCGTGCGCCACGAAGCGCACTCGTTGACTTTGTCAACGTTTTTCTTTTTTTTTTTTTTTTAGGCTCCCTCGAGCATAACTTCGTATCTAGTTCCCTCTGTGACAGTCTGATCAAACCGGCCATTAAAATCTTTCAAATCGAGGCGAACGCTACTCGATGAAACGTAAGTTCTCCATTCTTTCTTAACCGAAATTTTATCTAATTCGTTCTCTTTGATTTTTTGATCTCGTCACGATTCAATCTTTTCTCGATGAAATTACGTCTGGTCGGTTTGCTCTATAGGAGGGTCAATATGTTCATCGACTTCAGGTACCATATGTACAAACATCGTTAGTTCTCTTTCTCTCGTACACGCATACGTACACGCACGCACAATAGAACACATTGAAGCAGTCATTCACTCGATTAGTAATAGTCACCGTCGTGTGACGATCGGTGTCAGTCGTTCGCGAGATCGATCGTTATGTGTACATATTTATACATAATATAATTATTATATTGACTAGAACGCGCGGTTTTGGTTCCAGCATCGACGAAAATATCGTTGAGTGCAAATTAAACACATCGATTATGGCTGATCTTAAATCTTTAAACGTTCGACACACGAGAATACGTGTCTTGGTCTTCAAAAGTCGTAGAGACGCTCGTCCTTTTATACAGACGCGTACATCGTTATCTCGCAACAAGCCATTCGTTCTGCTATAAAGGAAGAAACGTCGTTCCACCGTGACGAAATACAATCGCGCGATCGAGCTCTTCTACCCTTTCACCAGTCGCTTCACTCGACATTGTCTGCGAATACTCGTGTCTCGCGACTCGGGAATCTTCCAAGGAAATCGAGTTTGCCTATTTACTTACGTTCGCGTCCGAGAGTCGCGGATGGCACGGGGAAAAAGATCAAAAGAGCGAAGAGTCGAGGAGCTCGAGTCGTCGTAAGCTGGCGCGAGGTTTCACGAGCTGGAACACTTCGACAGAGTGTTTCCCTCTTTGCTGCTGCGACGATTGTTTCGCTGCTTACGCTATTGCCCCCTTTCTTCCTTTTTCCAACCATCGACCATCCTCGGAGCTGATTCGCAGTGGCTAAGGACCCATCAGTCGTTTCATGTTGTAACGGCAGTAATCTCGACCGATTATATCCTCGTACGGAATTTCCTCTTCCAAGGGTTCGATGCCATCCGCAGCCATGTCGTCTCGAACCTGCAAACACAGACACTCTGTTTCCATTTCGATTTCGATTTCGTCAGCGAGAACTGAAAGAACATAGAAAAAGAAAAAAGAAAGGAAAAGGAACGAAGGATGAAATGATTGATTGTTACGTTGTTGTCCATGTAGCGGCATAACGTAAGAAATTAAATATTACACGGTTTTAAGCAACGTGAAAGCAAATTTTCTCGAGTAAATGGAAGTTTTTTGCTGCTCGCGTAAACTCGATATCGTCGATCCCGGAGAAACAGTCAATCAATTTTCACGGTGCTTCGAGTCGGTGAAAGGCGGAGCAGCCGAAAGGAGGCGAACGTTAAAGAAGGAAGGCAGGGAAGGAAAATGTAATCGTGGTCGTAGGGTGCGCATGGCGTTGCAAATATTCTGAGGAAAAATCACGGTCGGGGCACGATCGTCGGTCGAGAAGAAAAAGGGAATGCGGAAGAAGGTGTATAGTGAAAGCCGAGGATGCCGAGGGAAAAAGTTCGCGGTGCACGTATTCCGTGCGACTCTGTACAGCCACCATCAATTTTCGGTAAGCCCATTAACCTTCCACGGCCATTACAGTCCAGCCGAAGCTTTCGGCCGTGGTAACGTTCGGCGAACGCGTTACCGATGTTCACAACTTTTTTTTCACCTACACCCCCTGTCCCTTTCCCTGTCTTTTTTAAAAATTTATTTTCTCCATTCAGCGTGCTCGTGTTTTTGCCTTTTAATCGTTTAACGGCAATCGTTCGTTCGAACGAGGTCTGCGCGTTTCCATCGGGAGGAGGCCCTTTCCAACATCGCGATCGCTGTTTCATTTTGTAGGTCAACGTGATACTATCCTTTAACCGATCTGCCCGTGAACGGAATCTACGAGAACGTGAAGGATAAAAATAAAGATACTAGAAGCGGCAACGTCACCGAGGCTGTAAAATACCGAGATTCTCATTTATTTCGTGCCAACCACCGTTCTGTGTCTTTTGTATTTGTCCTCGAATATTTTGGTCGAATAAATTTCGAATAAACGGGACAAAAAATGAAGCGATATCTGTTGCTCGCGGAGAATTCAAAAAGTCGGAAAGAAAATGACTTTCCAGCGTACACTCGACCATTTCAACTGCCCTAATCAAATCTAGTTTTGTCGTCGGTCTCGTGGTTCGTATCTTGCGCTGCACCGTCATAAAGCATCGTTCGTCCACGTTACGAACGCGCTTCGGTCGTAATACACGGTCGTTTTTTCATGGTCCGCGTACGTTTTATCTTTAAATTGAATTCTCTCCCTCGTCGGTGCACGACCACGAAACGTTCGCCGTCGTAGACCACTCCGTAGAATTGTCGGGGAAATTAAAATGTTAATGGACGACGAGATGATTCGTAGGTAGGGGCCAAGACCCGTTTCGTCGAAGTTATCGTTCATAAATTCACAATGTTTTTAATCAAACGCGCCTCGTTCCCGTATTTCTTTACCTTCGACCGATGATAATAGGCTCTCTTATTATATTTCTGAACAGGCTGAAACGTATCGTCGGTCGTCCGCTGACTTACGACCTTCGAGATCATAAGCCGTGCGCGAGATAACGCACCAAACGTCGTATATTTTTAACGTGTTGGACGATTTTATCGATTTAGAAGGAGAAACGTTGCCCGGTGGTTACATGAAAATGTATTAAGCGGCGCGAAGGCTTTCTCGTAATTATCCAACCGCACTTAACTTCTTCTTATTTGATCGTCCTCTGTCAGAATTCGTTACGTCGCGTCGCTGCCAGCTAGTTTGCTCTTAATTCTCCTTCAGACTTTATCTCGCCGATGTCTCGAAGCTTCTTGTTTCGGGAAACAACTGTGTTTCACACCTCGATTCTCGGGATGCAATTAACGAGAGACAATGCCGCTCGTAAAGCAATCGCGTCTCAGGACCAGTCTCAATTTCCCGACCACCTTCTTCGCGCGGTGTTCATATCGTAGACGATACGTCTGCAGCTGCGTTTCTTCGTCTTTCTAAGAATTCTAAGGTACAACAGATACAGAAGATCGACGTAATCCCGAATTTTGTGCTCGCCCCAGAGGAACAACGTTGAGATTCAATTCCAACCAACGGTGTTTCGTGCGTCGGTCGAGTCCCCAGATGTACGGTAGACCCGTCTATTGTTTTAACAATTACGACAATTCTCGCTTTCGGTAACGAACAGTCCGAAATCCGGTGGATTCTACGTGGAGAAACATCTATTCGCAACAAGGAGCAGAGAATTAAAATCGTTCAAGCCATTGTCGTTTGTGACATGTTTGGTAACACAGCGAGAGATAGATATAGGTACGTGCTTAAAGGAACACGTACTTACAGATGAAGCTTGTTTCGTTTTGTACGTCGATGTATGAATTAACGTCACCTGTCAGGTCCAAGGAGTTGCATTCGTAGGTAACCGTGTTCTAACGAAACACGAGTGATCGTTCTGCTGGAAACCGTGCTTCATTGTGCGGATAATTTGCTTTTCCCGGAGTCTAGTACAAATTTCCGCGAGCGAAACGTTTAATTGGATCGATGGAAACTCTCATCTTTCCCCTTCATGAATCTCGTCGAAAAGCAAGCGATTCGTTTCGCTTCGTTCGCCGAGGTAAAATCGTTTGTCAGTTTTCAACGTATCGCCCTGACTCTACCACCGTGTTCCACGTTACTTTTGCGTATTAACGAAATCCGCTTTGGCCAGTGTTTCGTTGTGTGGACGGTGAGAGGATCGCGATTAAATTATCGTTATAATTTCAGTGACGGCCACGTCGAGGGTTGTCAAATAACCGACACTATTTGTACGCGTAATTTCCCGCATTACACGCTTTTGTGTAATTCCACTAATGTTCTGTTAAAACATACTCCGGTACACGTTGTTCATACAGCGAATTAGTTTACTTTGGGCTTTTCCGTTATGCGAGGACTCTACGATGCAGTAGCGAAACGTAGAGAACGCGATACGACGTCAAAAGAACGGGAGAGATACGCCATGGAAAAGCGATTTTACCTGTCACGTCGGGACGTTATACGAATTATTTATCTTCTACTCGTTTGCTTGTCGCACATAGAAAACTGTATGTGACTCGTTACTCGATATTATAAATTACAAACGATAGATAGTGTCTCGATGTTTATGTAGATTCATATTTTTATAAATGCAATTAAGGAAGTGGTGTACCTGCGTACAAGTTTCAACTGGAAATGTACAAACACCGAGAATATCACTGAATTATGGAACAGAAATAAATCTCGTAGCTACATGTGACAAATTTGACAGCTTTCACGAACGACACGATCGAAGTTCCTAAATAAGCTTCGGAGAAGTCGTCATTTTCTCTCGGTCTCAATTTCTCTGCAAATATCCCTGATCGCAAATTTGTCGGTTTTCTGCCTTACTTTCCTCCGTCGGTCGTTTCTTTATCTCTGAAACTCGGATAAACGTTATCGCGTGGCAGGGTAGCGTGTTAGAAAACGCAGGTAAAGAACATATGATCTCCGGTATACGCGATACGTACACGTGTGCGTGCACACGGTAAATCGGTACAAATCATGGAAGAGGGATGGTGGTTTTGGTAGGTGGAGAATCGAGCCAGCTGGTTCTGGGATTGGCAGGACTCCAAGAGAACAAAAATCGTCGGTGAGTGTACGCGCGGTCCAGCCGTCTCTCTCGACGATGCACCGGCGAATGCATGATTTGTGTGCTTTATTAAATCCGATATTGGTCGACTCGGCTAACCTGGTTCAGGACCAACGGTTATTTCGCGCCAGAGACCAGGCTACCAGTCGGCTATCGTCCTACTGATTTTTCACTTCTGATTCCTTCGTATTTGGCGGTACGAGTCATGCGATAGGAGTAAGTCTTCGTTCGTAAGTATTAGGACACTGACAGAGAATCGAGATAAATGTGACAGATCGTTGGAGCATTATTAAAATCTTTAGAAATTGTCAGCTAGTTTGGAATGTTTCGTGTCTTTATTCGGTCGCATACTAAAAATGATTCCGGAATTAGATTTTAGCTTATCTATTGGGTTGGCAACTAAATGATTGCGGATTTTGTCAATACCACCTAACGACAAAATCCGCAATCACTTGGTTGCCAACTCAATAGGTGCTTCATGTCAAAGGGTTCCAATGAGGTTCAGATCGAAGAATCGCATATATGCGTATAGTTCTTCGAAATTTAGATCAATTGTCGTTGTATCGTGCTCATACTTATGGATATATATAAGATGATTTTATCGTAGGACGTTTACCTTCTCTACCGCTTTGAACACACGAATGAGATTCAGGCCTGCTAACTTCTGAATGTCCTTTTCCAACCATCCACGCGCCAATAGTTCTGCGAATAACTCCGGATACTTGCTAACGTCTTCCAAGCCTGCCGGTGTCCTGAAAAGGATAGATCATAACGCAGTTTCGTGAAAATCTTCATCGATTGATAACACTAGGATTACCAAACTTAGGTTCGCTTGTTTCTATAATTCACATTAAAAATATGTAAAAGGTTATGGCAAAATTAATATTAACTTCTATTGCGATAAAATTATCATTATACATATGTAGGTATTATTTTACTTTATGCAATAGGATCTCGTTTATTCGAGTAGATTATGGAAGAAGATAATTCGGATAATCGAGTAGTTCTGATAATTAATGCAAGTACCTTAGTTATCCCCTTTAACTGTTTCTATCGGTTTTAAATAATAGAAATTGATGGCTGAAGAATTAAAATCGGACACGCGTGTGCGTTTTGTCTATGTTATTTCTATATTGCATTCAATTGTTCCTTCTTTGGCTCGTGAAATTTATTCTGAATATACAAAGGAAACGACTGCATACGTTACAAGAATTTATTTCCCATCGTTAGTTGAGACCGCAGAAATTGAATTGTGAATTTGTATATTCAAAACTATGCATTCGCTTGTTCGTACACAAAGTGTAAATAAACGACGATATATTGTACCGTACACTATATATTTGAATCATAATCATGCTTACATGTACAATATAAACCGGTCGATAATTTTAATGTTAATATCTTCGTCGACGTTCAATCGTCTCTCGATTAATACACTGCATTCTTGTGACGGAATTCAATATCGGCTTTTCCTTTTTACGGCTCGCGTTAAATCAACATTCGATAAAAGGCTTTTCCTCATCGGCGGTAGACGGAAAGTTCGTACAAGCCCGGAGATCACTATTTACATAAATATTTCCACGCGATAAAATAGGGTTTTAATGAACCGAGGGAAGCGCGGCGAGAGTTTAAATTAGAAAACTGCTTGAAACTTTTATAAGAGGCCGGCATACTTCACGTTCTCCATATTACTACAGTAATTTTACCGCCGCGTAATTCTTAGGAGGAAGTTTAATCTATTACGCCGGTCCTGGACGAATAATCCTTTTCACGTTTAATGCGCGAGCGAGCGTACACGCCGAGAAAACTCGCGATAACCTTTGTTCATAATGCATGAGTACGGGGCAGGTCCCTTAACGCGTATAAAAATTCACTTGCGAAAGAATTAGCAACTTCTTTCTACGATTTTCCGCAATAAGTATGTGTACACACATATATATAAACACATATATATATACACACACTTGCACACGCACACAAATACTTTCTTTCAGTAAGGTTATTCGATTTCTGGCTCCGCTTGTACACACTTTTCGCTCGTATTCAATTACACGCGGCGCGGCAACATTAATAACGTTAAGATAAAAGCGAAGAAATTCCGAACGTCACCGGTGCTAGTTTTTCATTCGAAACAAAGCTGTTACGACGGAAATCCGAAGAACGGTAACGAGCTTGTCGGGAGAAGGAGCTGCCCTCCTCCAAATTACAATTCTCCTCGGGCGGTTTATTCCTCATTACTTTAATTACTATAGAGCCAGGGCCGGATGATAGCGCGGCTCGTTGGCTGGCGCAGAGCGAGAAACGTCAGGGGGCGATTTCGCTCTTTAGGAGTCTCGTCCGCCTAGCGATCCGAACGTGAAAATGTGCTACGAGGTCGAGCTCTCCTAACTCGTTTCTTTTTATAACGACTTGGGATGATGAGCGCAGATGAGCCGCCGGGCAGATAATAAAAATTAACGATTACACGTATTTTCGTTTCCGATTATTACTACGTAATTAAGGTCGGTAAAAGTAAGTTCCTGAATCTCCCGAAATCGATCGATTCCCCTATTTTAATACCCTCTACCACGTGCACACAATTTTTTGCAGGTTTCATGCCCGAGCTATTCATACGTTTTATCTTTTCAATTCGGCGTAAAAACGTTTTGTGACGGTGGCCTTCTTTTTTTTTACGTTTTAATTAAATGTATGTTTAACGACGAAATCGTTAAAACGCGACGGTTGGCTCGTTTTTCGTTCGCAATATTACAGCGCTACGGTAACTTAGCAATTAAACCGCGTTATCTGGGTCGTCGTGAAGCGGAATTGGAACAGCGTTACGTCTTCCACTGCTTCTTTTACATTTCCCTGTCGATATCCTCGTTACGATCGAACGCATATCGACGATTGCCTTTGTTGACTGTCCCTTCGGCTATGTTGGTAGCCGAAAATAAATAAATTGATGCGCGTGGTTCGAAATGGCAGAGACGTGACAGAAGGCTGGCTAACTAATTTCGATATGGTCGATGGCACAGCGTCGACGCGACGTGACGCACGCAGCAGATATTCACGGCGAATTAGAGGAATGACGAGCGAGTAGAGCGTTAAAAGGGATCAGTCTGAATTTCGACGTTCTCATTACGCGCGTCATAACGAGCGGCAGAGAAGGACCGGCCGACAACGAGCGTTGCAGAACCGTTGAAAGCTACCTGCTGACAATGTCGGTACAACAAGAGCGGTTAGAGACTTATTCATAGCGCGTCATATCGCGGCTGAAACTGGCAGTTATGTAGCTGTATACTGTGTACAGACATCGACTGTCTGCGGTCACGAGCGTTGTTTCAATCTCGGAAATTTCCAAATCGAGTGCGTCCGTCATTACGAGACGACCGTGAACGAGCACGCGGGGCCGACGTCGTGGACGTGGCGCGATCGTTTCCCAGGGAAATACGTTTCCCTCGTTGCCCGGTATCAGCCACCGTTATCAATGCCTCTGGCGCACGAGTATTATCGATATTAGCCGTCAGTAGAACAGGTACCGGTGCTCGATTACGATATGAAATTTTTCATCGGCTCGATCCACGATAGACCATAATCATTTTACCAGTTCCTACTTCTCATTCTCCTCATACATTCCTTTCTTGTTCTACCGTTTCTTTTTTCATTTTTCTAATCAAGCAACGAATAACAATTACGCACGCCGCTGGTGATTGGCAATCGACCACGCCGATAAAGAAAGGGAAGTACTACGGGTGATGAAATATTACCCGTAGAAAATTGAGTCACAGAGATTTATCGGAGTCGTATGGGACGCGTTGCGTCCACTTCGTCGCACTACCGACGACTAACCGTGAACGCGAGTATCGCTACGATTCGCGAAATTTCCAATTCTGCGCGCCTTTCCGCCACAAAGGATTGTGATCGTGTTGGAGAAGAGGAAACGGCGGCTATAAGCGAGATTGGAACTGATTCGCACGATTTCCGGGATACGGGACGAGCCGATATCATGACGCAAAATACAGGCAAGCAGAACGTTACGAAAAGAAGGAAATTCGACAAAGCCAGCGTTCACGGTGGACGCCAGAACTGTATCACGGCCATCTTTTTTCATTCTTCCGTGTTCTATGGACGACGACTGACGTCGAAACCAAAAATCCTATTCGACCCAGAAGATACATTTCGTCCAGCCGATCTGACAGTGATTTATAGGAGAGAATGAAAGGCGGAAAGAGGAAAAAGCAGCGGCTGCAATGGAAGAAACGTCGAAGAGATCGATCGATACTCCGCCAAAACGAGCGGTCGCGAAAGAAGAAAAATACATTCGGCACCGATCCGTTTCTCCCCCCTGTTTTCCGTTTTCCTTTCCCGATATCGATGCTAATTACGCCGATTGCAGGATTATTGGACAGTATAATTGATGGTAATTATCAGATTTAGCACAATTATGCTGGATTCCATTTGCTCGCTTGCTGTTTATCTCTCATCGGTATCAATTCGTCAGCGAATAAAAATTCGCGGTTATCTCGATGCACGCTATAAAACGTGTTTTCAAAATGGAAGTTTGACGTTATTCTGTAACTCGTCCGTTGTTTGTTGTCATCAAACTACCAAATCGTCGATCAATATTACCAAATCCCTTTTATACCATTCATTATTCGCTAACTAGTCTGTTATTTGTTATCACCGAACTGTACGGGATCGTCCATCAATATTACCGAAGCTCTTTTTTATTGTCGATAAATTAAAGTCCGGCGTCAGAAATAAAACGTTTTATACGCGAATGACAAATCATCTTCAAAGAGGTTCGTATCGAAAAATTCACGACATGAATGTTCGTAAAATCACGGAAACCGACGTAATTTCGACGTTTTCCATTTTTTTTTTTTTAATTATCTTCCATTCAGCTATTCTTAGAAACCACGAACCGTCCGCAATTGTAGCGAATTATATCGTTGAAGTATAAGAGTTTCTTCGAGGCGATAAACTGATAGAAAGTGACTGTCTTTGATACTTGTATTAACGCAAGCAATACTTTATATAAGCGGTAAATTATAATTAACAGTTAAATATATTAGCGCTACGCTATTTAATAGGCGTTTGAAATTTATATTGGGTTCGTTAAAGGGTAATTTGGTACAATTTATATTTTGTTGTTGCAAATCGACCAAAGCGTCCGGTTATTTATGAATGGTAATAAAAGGGAAAAAGGGAACTGTTTGAATGTTCCCTTTTTGTTGAAAGTTCGTGGGAAATCCAAATAGAACATCTATTTTTTGTTTACGTTTCTCTACAGAGCACGATAATCTTCAAAAGAGGCGAACGAGATTATATGTTTGAACATCAGCCATGTAATTACTTTTTAATCGTGTTGTTACAGTGTTAATAAATATCTCTTATAGACCGTTATACGCTGGATGATTGAGTATATATATCTATATTTGCGTAGATATCGCAATTAATAACAAGGGTATGTGGGAACTCTGTTTGAACGTTACGGCGATATGAATTTTAACATTCTTTAAAAGCCTGCCTGTTAGCGTAATTAACAGAGAAGTATTGAATTCTGTCAATTTCGTATTTCCGTTTCACGTCCATCTATTACAGATTCAGCTGCTCTTCCTCGTTCAAATGAATAAATAAATACGCGCGTTTTGATCTACACGGCGATGTCTTTTAACGTATCGATTATTCGACTAAAACCTGAATTACATACTGGCTTTATTCCGTGGTAAACTTTTCAAAAATATACTCGATCATTTTTTCATTGGTATTATTTTTCTGACAATCGATAAAAGTCTCGCGATTAATTGGTCGCACTTATTTGAGTTTATTTAACTGGCTATCGATCGTTATTTCGTTAGCTTAGTTAAGAATGTTTGATAAGGTTATCGAATGTACCAAGGGAACGGCTTCTTTTGTTGTTTATTCCAATTCCACAGACTAACGAATCCGAACTTTTCAACAAAATATAATACTTTCGATACTTCGTTAAATTTCTACAGTTCATTATTATTCAATAGTCCAATTTTCTGGTCCAGTTAATAGTACCCTTTTTCCTCTTAAACGTTGTAATCGATGAAGGAGTATAGAGACGCGAGGGACTAATTGTTTTAATCGATTTCGTATTTTCCACACTATTAAACATACGTTCCAATTATTAATTCATTACATTTAGCTGTCTTACGGCTGCGCGAATGAAACAAATTTTATTCTCAACCTACGTTCTTCATCCGGGGAATAATCGTAGCTACGGGTTGCTCGAATTCTTGTTACGTAGCCCGATGAAATTTTTAATTTAATATTGTCGCTGGCCCGCGTAATATTAAGAATTTTTTGCGCCGCCGTGAAAAGGAGAAATCGTACATTATTTTCGTTCATTTCAACGCAAAGTTCTTCTTGAGATTCCTCTCGCCAACAGAAATCCGCGAGAAGCGTTATCCTCTATCTCTTTCCTAGACAAATGGAGCGCATACGCGAGTTCAATTTTATGGTTCAGCTACCAAAGATTTTTCACCGGATAAACGCTACTTTGAAGTTATATAATTAAAACTTAATTGCTCACTCGACAAACATTTGTTAATTATAATTATGTTATTTTATTTATATTTATGCATACTGTAGGTACACCAAGGTATTTCGTATTAACCTTTTATTGCCCAACTTAAATTCAAACACACGAACAAAAGAATTTCGTTGTCCAATTAATAATCGTTCGATCGTTCGCAGACAACTCGAGCGTGTTATCCGTATGCCAGAAGCGTTCGGTTCTCCCTGACAAAAGTACGAAAACGTTGTGGTTAAACGGGTTCGATCGATACCTTTTTCTTCCCGTTTGTTATTTTTTTGTTCTTCCCTCTATCTTTTTTTTATAGTTCGACGTGCAAATCACGCTCCGCTTGCTTCGCGTTGTTTTTCAGTCCCCTCCAGCTGCGCGACTCCACACCCACGCGTGTTTTTCGCAACGGATTTGCGAAACCTGACAACTTTTTAGCATCTGCCATCCTTGCTCTTTCTTTCTGCCCCATTTCCCTGCTTCGTGCTTCTTTCTCTTTTTCGTTTGTTACGTCTTTCCCTTTCCCTTTCTCTCTCTCTCTCTCTTCCTCTCTGGTTTTTTTTTCGCGCAGCTTAATGGCAAGCTCTCTGATTCCAGCCTCGGGCAGGTATAATGCGTCACAGTCTCGCAAACAGGGTCGGCCGATAGTCGCGCGTTTCATCCGATCCTTTCGCGCCTTTGTTTCTCCAGCGACGATGAAACTCTGTTAAATACCTTCTACCGGCGAGTTATAACGCAAACAAAACGAGACGACGCGATAATAGAGCGCCGCGCCGTATCCCCGGCGAATCTACTTTTAGTCCGTCTGGAATATTCCTAGCCGCTCGGCTGTTTCTGTTACAATTAACGTCGCCACGAGTTAAAACCGGGTAAGCAGAAATTAGCTGCGACGACAATTGACTGACGCGTCAATGTACCGCTCGATCAATGGAATATCGAATATCCATATCGCTCGATATCATCGCTTCTTCCATCCCCTCGCACGTTGGCGCGCGCTCGTTTTAATGAAACAGGGGTTGCGTGAAACAATTTCTCGCAGAATGGTATTAACACGTTCACTGTTTAAATCGTTTTAGTCTTCATTCATACGTTTTATGGTATAATCGATCGCGTCATATTTTTTCTATTATTCCCCACCATTCTCAATATAACGTTAGCGTATAGCGCATACGTAGTGTTATAGTTTCGTTCAAGAGAAAGTAGTTCAACAATTTTCTAGGAGATTCGAGTAAAGAAACTTTCTAAGAAATCATACGTGGCTTAGAATGGTTTGGGAAAGGACGTATTAAATATAATTTGTCTTAATTTTAATGCATTCTTTTCGCAACAAATGAACACGGTTTTGTTCTATCGTATCAGTTTTATTCGACGCGTGTTTTATGTAGTTTTCATTCAACATCGACTGTACCCATGCATAAAATAGCAATACACGGATGTAACGCAAAAGAATATCTTCCGCATCACACGTGATGCACCAAATGCTGAACCAAACGTTGTTTATCATATACGATGCATGGAGCATTGCACGTGTTAAAACTATTTCCAACAAAACACACAGAATCTCCCTAAGACGTTGCGCACGGTTAAGAACTGGCATACGGAAAGCGACTTGTACGGCTTACCCTCTTGGTATTACGCTTTTATGAGGCAGTGGTCAACACCCCGGGCGGACATAAAAAAAAAAGAACAGCACGTGCTTTGTGGTAGCTACATGTTGGATCTCGTAAATCGCAACCGGTATAAGGGGAACGGCACAACGTGGCAAAAAATTACCACCTTTCGTTTCTTTTTTCTGACCCTAATTTGCTATGTGTTCGTTAAAGCTCGCACGTTCCTTGTACGTATTTTTCCATGTGACCTTATCACGATTTATCGCAAACGACAGACTCTACAGTCTCGACTACAGTCCAAGTGTATTTTTATGGGTAACAAAAATGTAATGGCAATTGAACTGTAAATAAAAATTACACGAGAGACTTACAGATTGATACCATCGTAGCCGGCGCCTATTCCTACGTGATCCACACCAGCCACCTTTCGCACGTGATCAATGTGAGCTGCAACAGATGAAAATAACGAGTAATATTATTGAATCAATGGTATATAGTTTCGTTCATACGTATAATACGTTTGATTTAATTCAGATATCCAAGGAGGAAAACGGCAATCTGCGTTATTTCATTATCTGTGTTTATTCGTTGTACAAGATATTCTCTTGGAAGAGCACGGTCGTTTTCCCGAAAATCGGCTAACGCTAATTAGAAATTTAATCGATACGACCGATTTACGCCTCAAATGAAGCACGATTTTGTTTATACGAATTTGTCGGGGAACATATATCGATAAGGATTAATAAAATACCGATAATTTATTAATAATTGCATTTCGTATAGTAGAAATCCACTGATCCTCTCCGCTATCTACGATGTTTCGTTCGTGCATGTAACAGAAGCTTACGTTTAATTGAGCGAATCGAACCGATAGCAATACATTTAATCGGGCATTAATTAAAATTTCGCTTGTATAAACAGAGTGATAGTACATCGTGGCTTGATATTGGATTGATATTGGATTTAATTATACAAGGAAGGAAGAACAATAAGATTTGATTTCTTCTTTTCAGTCTAATACCGCGAATCTCCGTTGCCCTAGGGCTTCTCCTGCATCGACGTGGGACAACATATGTTACGACCATAAACTCTAAAATATTATCAATCGTGTTATACGCCTCTGATAGTAAACCAACGCGTATTGTACCCCAAAATAGCTTCTCGTATTTCTATCTTCAGCGAACTTAACCTCGATGCTCACATACTCCGAATCCATTCGCAATCCTGAGAAGATTGGTTGAGCAAACATCGCGCGAGCTGTCTTGCTCGCGTTCTAAGTGCAAACGTCAGTTACACTTGGAGTTAAACGTAGCTTCGGGTTGTACTTGACGGGCAACGCATTATTCGAGGAACGCGTGGGCGATCACCGGCGTGTTATTATTAAGTGGCCGTAATTGTTGCGCTGTAGTCTAGCGTGCTGCGAGCAGCGCGCAACGAGAAATCAATCATGAGAGTAATGTTGTCAATGGGCCAGCACGATCCGGCGTGCAACCGCGCCAACTAGCCAAATTATTGCTGCGAGTCTGTTCAACGCGGTGCTTCCCGTTTCGAAGCATAATTTTCTCGCTGTTTCTACGTGAACCGATACATCGTACGGAAATGAATCGTTGTTCGACTGCATGATCCTTATAGATATTGTTATCGATTCGCTTCCGTGAACCTGTTATTTGAACACGTATGAATTTTCACGCGACAGGGTAGATCGTCGACGAAATAAAAGCTACATGGAGATGGGAAAGTATAAATTATCGTGCATCGAACTTCGTAAAATTTATGTATCGTTCAGGCTAATTGTTTTTAGCGTTCTGGTACTCGTTCAGAATATTCATTTAGAAAAATTATTTGGAAAATAACTATATGACGTTATTTAGGAAAAAGGAATTTGCGTCTTTTAGAACGTAAACGAATTGAATTTTCCTGCCATTTATCTTTTTTCTGTAGCATTTTTTTTCTAACTTTAATCAAAAACGAAAGTAGAAAAATGGAATAAGTACACGCGCGTAATAATTTTTCATCAGTAAAAGTCGACGTTAATTTCGCCAAGGATACCCACGTTTTCTTAGTATATACACCTGTAAATTCATTTTCTTTTTATGAGTACAACTAGAGAAATGGAAGCTAAATAGGGATTTGTTTCACCGTCTAAATAATTTAACGAGTGCTTCATTCTGGATATTTTGTATGTTTTTGCATACTATGCGCATATTTACATTTTTACGTATTATAATTTTCCGTAATTGCGCACGTCTGTAGTCCAGTTGTTAACGATTGTAAAAGAAAAGAGACTAAGTTTTAGGGTAATGTTACATTAACATACTGCTTAAAATAACTAGAGCATCATTTTGTATCTATACACTTTTCTTTATGAGTGTTTTGAAGAATCAAGTATTAACATTTCTACACGATTATTCCATAAATCTGTACTTTGAGTTTTACTTTTAAAATTCGCGACATTACACAACAATTTTTATTTAAATCGTTGCAATTTAATTGAACGGTTCCGTTTCCCTGTTCGTTACCGTCATTTCTCATTCCGTTAAATTTTATCGAAACTCATCGAAGTCACGAATTCCTTTTATCGTCCGATCCTCGTCGATGCCTTTGTCCATGTCCTCGACGAATCACAGGCGGTGGAACGAACAAAAAGAAATCTGTGACGAGAACGAGCGAATGAAATTCGTAACTCCTGAAGGGAAAGCTCGCCGCAATCGTGATGCTATTCCGTTTTAAGCTCTTTTTACCAGCATCGGGTTGGTTCGCCGATATTCGCCTCCTGCTGAATGCATTTGGTATTCTCAATGCCGAAGTGCGAAGGTTAACAAGTCTCTGCGTAAAACTGGCAATAGTCGGCATTTTGTGGCGTGCGGGAAATCGCGTATAAAAGCAAAGCAGCTCAAAAGCAAGAAAGGGACATCGCGGTGCGCGTATTTCGAATCGCGCGACGGTCTCCAAATTTTCATCGAGCGTGGCACAGTACACGAAATTATGCAGCGGACGAAACGTCGAGGTGTGGGCTGAGGTCGAGCATCGTGGATTCGTTTAACATAATAACGAGCTGGAGAGCGTGGCGATAATTGGCCAGGAAGGCCGCGGAATTGCAACATCGTTTAAAGGAATGGAACGCGTTCCATTCTGTCCCGTGCGTACGTCTTAGCGTTAGCAATGGAAATGCGATGAGCGCGGAAAACTGTATCGTTTGGGCCACACGGGGAACAGAAGCCAAGGTGGTGGGGAGCCAAGGAAATGCCAAGTTCCATGCTGTTCGCGTTGAAATTCTAAAGTTTCCCACGTTCGCGTGTCCCATGAATCACAAAGGGTTCGCAGATATGAAAGTGCAATTGCCCGTTGCTTACTCGGCACGGTGGCGTTCGATGAAGATTTTTTTTTTCGTAGAGCGCTCGTAACTATGTCGAGGTGGAACAGGCTGCTGCATAAATTCGCTCTCGCCCCGGTATATTTCATTTCTACGTATAAAGGCGAAGTTTATTCAAAGCGTCGGCCGTTTGCGCCAGCTACCCGAAACTCGTACGGCAATATGCTTCGACGTTGTTCTCCTCGACTGCGACCGTGTTCGATAGTATCAACCTGTACAAATTCGATCGTCTATATCCCTTTGTGATAGGCGACATATTTGAAAATTGACCGGTCTCCATCGAAGAGGTTTCGGAGATATTTCTCGGAAAAGTAATTGACGGCTCGCGCGAAACAATTCAATCTGTTTACATATTTTCACATTTTTCACAGTTTCTCTCGCACCTACTACCATAGAATATTATGAAATTGAGTATCGTTTGAGTACGTACGTGTACTTGTGAAATCAACTCTTCTATATGGAGGAAATGTCGTGGATTAAGAATATGTAATTTTGAAGTATTTCATACTTGTATTTTTATTGGCATATACTTGGTAGGAGAGGTGTACTAAAGTTGTAAATTAAAATATCGATCGGTGTGACATCAATTGATATAGACACGCCTAGAAACTTATATGTCTTATAGAAGCAATCTGAATTTTAAAAGTCATTTAGGAATTTAATTACGATCAATTAGACGTCAAATCGATTACTTTTTTATGCGTACATGTAGAGTATAAGGAAAAAAGGACTCTGAATTAACGCTATATGATTCCGAAGGATATCATGAGTTTCTTGATCCTCGTACATGTTCTGAGTTACTGTTTCCTTTCTCCAAACATGCGCAAACTTTAATACCCGTTCGATTTTACGACTTCGTCATATCAGGTTGACCGAAAAGTTTCTTTAGTTTTATGAGGAAATAACAGACGTATAACGTTTTTTATTTTATACTATTTCGTCGAATTACGTACGATCCACTTTATTCTGTTGAGATAAACACCGCGATATTTCACAAACTTGGTTTCACGTTTGTACGAAGGTGCACTGTTGTAAAAAACACGTTTACGAAAGAAGGACACTTTTCGGACAACCTAATATATCTTCCACTAACAGTAAGAGACTTCAATAACTTTCGCCATTTCGTTCATCATCAAGCTTTTACAAAACGATTCTCTATGTGGCATTTGTAAGATTCGAAGATGGTAGAACGACGAAAGGCGCGGATTAGCTGGAGGAAACCATATTAACGCGCGAGGGAAAGAGAAAAAGAACAATTTCAACGCGATTCCAGCGTCCCTTTCAATTAGCTTTTATCCTAGAATATGGAACGGTGATCGTGCTGCTGGTTCGCAGTTACGCGGAATAAAGGCCGAAGGTAATCTTGATTGGAGCGGAAAAAGGGAAAGAATTAGTCGAGTAACGTTATCAGTTCAAACAAAGGCGATATTATACTGGATGTGAACGTAGAAACATAACGTTCAAACGAGCTAGTGGCTGCCTAACAATTATTCAACAGCGTCTGTAATCGTTTGCAAAAGTGATACTCGATATGATAAAAAAAAGGCACAACGTTCAAGTATGCTATTCGGTACCTAAGCATCGATAAGTTATCTGGTAGCGACTGAAATCGCGTGTACTGTTAACGTGTTAACGTGTGAATACTTGGCAAAGGAATTACGCCATTTTCAAAATTGATATCTCCGGTGCTGTAAGCTGGGTCCTTATGACAGATACGTTTCTACGTTTCGTCAGCATTGCAGTTAGCTTGGTCAGAGGTTGTAATATGAGAGACTGATGATGGTGTGTGGTGGACGATATCTAGCGTCAACCTGCTATTTAACTCTTTACGACCTGACGTTACTTTGTAATATCGTTCACATTGAAATATTGTTACGAAGCAAATATGCTTGGAACATGGCTAGAACTTGCGTACGTATGTCTAAATATGTACTACGTGGATATTATATTTGGCGGGAGTTAAAGAATTCGCGTTTCTCTTACCGGCTACGTCTTGCAGAGTCGATTTCTCGCCACAGCTGATAAAATGGGGATAGAAGGATACCATAACTATACCGTCAGTCTGCGCCTGAAACAGAGAAGAATGGAGAAGTTCGTTCGTTACTTTTCGTAACATTTCATAATTACGGAATTGAAGCTTAATAAAGACAAATTAATTTCAGCGAGGTGAATTCTTGCAAATGTATATCTCTTTACGATATATATATATATTGTTGTAATTGATTTTTAACGGAAATAAAATATATAAAAAAGAAAGAGATTTCTAATAATATACACATTATTAATTCGTAGAATTTTTAATAATTCATATGAATTTTTATCGCATATTTGATGAAATTGAAAAAAAAGCGGAAGGATTTTCAAAGAACGAACTCTACTCCACATATTATGTTTGCACACGTTGATCAATATTTTAATTCCATGGAAGTAGGTTGCCTTTGACCTTTTCTTGTCTTTCTCGATTTTCTCTACGAATTTTCCGAACGACTCCACGTATCCAAGAGACTGGTAATTTAATTGTAAACGAGGAATTAGCTTTTCTTCTTCGATTAACAGGTTTAATATCGCGAGAACGATGCAGAGAATAGTTGTAACTTACCAAACGTTTCAGCGCATGGTCAGGCACATTTCGCGAGGAATTGCAAAGGGCGTGAGCGCTGCTATGGCTGAAAATAACAGGCGCCTTCGACGTCTTCATGGCGACCAGCATCGTGGGCACGGAAACGTGCGACAGATCCACCATCATTCCGAGTCGATTCATCTCGAGGACGATACTCTGGAAACGTTCGGTCGGTGGGATATAATTGGGATAAGTTTCGAGTATCGCGAGGACGGAGATTTTTCTCTCCGTTTTTTTTTTTCTTTTTCCTTCTTTTACCGCGATAATGGTACTCGAGTTCGCGAAGCGTAGTTTCGCTCTTAAGTAGTTTCAAAGATATCCCGAGGATGCCGTATTAAAATCGATCAGTTCGTTTCTCGGATTTACCGACTGCTTTCAGAATCGAAAAGTCCGGATTAACGCCGCTTAACTGGTCGAAACGAGTCGATTATTCGAAAGGAAATGGTCAGGTGAATGGAAGAACGCGCACAGAGTCCTGCGGAATAATTGACGGAGTTGAAATGGTAAACGATATCAGCGCCAGAAGCGAAGATTTTCAGTTGAAACAGACAATGCATTTCCGCTAATTTTGACGATCATAGGCACCTAAGTTTTTCTACACGCAATATACAGGACATCTTTATTAAAGTAGGATGATAAAAGAATTTCAGTAGAGAGTTAGTTAGTTAGGAGATTAAAATATCGCTATCGTTTTCTATGTTAAGAAATGAATACTTTATTGTACGAACTTACGCGTTTATAAGTTTTATTTAAATAAATATGTCTCTTTCGTAAGGCGACTCTCGTAGATGACTGTATATCGTTCATCTGACGAACGCTAGGAATTTTTAGTACTTGTCATGTTTATAGATTTACTGGGAGAGTAAGTGGTGGAAGATGAAATATTTGTACGCTATACTTATATCCCTATATCTTCAACTATAGCCTACCTGGTGCCGATCTGATGATTCTACAGCCGTATAAGCTAAAATAAATAATTCTGGTATACGTAACTATCTCGTCGAAAAGAATTCCACATAAAATTTGCATCCTTCCTCACTGGGAAGATCTTCTCTTTTTCCGACAGTTATATCCTTTCAGCGTTCGATACAAAAAGATTAAACTTGGAAAGTTAAACATCGATCGCCTGACAAATGAAAAGTTGCCTTCAGATGCGAATGCTCGCTACTCCTTTGTAGCATGTTCACGTGTGATCCGTGACACTTATTGCAACGGTCGATCAGTCAGATTGAACGACAGTTCCTTGGACACTTTGTTTCCGAGGAATTCCAATCTGGAAACGTGGAACACGAAATTCATAGTTTCATACTTGCCGGGTTTCAGATATGTTACTTTATTCTGTATTGGTATTTTAACCGCGTCTCGGTTACGTTATTTGTTCCAGTTGCTTCGCCAATCATCGTTAGGGATTCGTTCTAATAACCGTTTACACACGGTAACAAGCTGGTTTTGCAAAAAGTTTGTAGGAAGTCGGGTTTAGAAAACCGTATTTTTCTCGCAGATAAGAGATTTCCAATATGTTCTATCAAGAAATCTGCTGTCACGGCGGGGGAGATATCGTTCTTGATATCTGACGTCAGACTTCCGAGATACGGTTACTAATAGAAAATTCGATTTCACCAGTTGACACTTGTCAGTTCCGGCGGAACAAAAGGAAACGGGCACTGTGTGACTTCTTTCTCGTACGTATACTTGGCGTTCGTTGCCGCGAACAATTGTTCTTTTCATTCGAAGACGGGGCATTTCGTGTTTGCACGTACAAATAAAATACAACGAAATTGGCGCACGATCGATAAATACCGAAGGGTTACGAAAGTCTCGTGGTTTGTTCTTATTGACAATCGTCCGACTACAATTGGGAGAACAATTCATTCTCGTCCGTGGGTATACGAAGGTCTGCCAGAAATAGAGTTATCGTTCGCGTTCTAAGAACTCTTGCGCCGTTCCGGGCAACGTCTCATCCATTAAACGTAGATGCTTTGTTAAATCAGCGCCGTCATGGGTTGAATCTCTCAAGATCCCTGTTTATCTCGTTTTTCGTCTGAAACTACATAGCTCGTCTCTCGTTTCCGTTGCTTTCTCGTCTCGATGTGGAATACGCCGTTTTCATAACGAAGACTGGTTCTCATATTGCTGGTTCCCCTTCATTTGCGTCTCTGTATCTTTTGTTCGGCGTAACGTCATCGTTTTCAACGTATTCGAGGGAAATTAGCCGGGAGACGAATTTATCGTTAACTGCAGCGGCCATTATCACGAAATTAGCGAAGTTGCAGTATCTTTCGGGACGAAGTAGTCGTCGTTAGACTCGCACAGTTATCTCATGAATCCGGAGGATTTCTGCGCACCATCTTCGGGGCGGAATGCCTGCACCCGTTAAACGAGGATGCTTCATTAAAGTAACAACGCGATAAACTTCACTCTTCGGGATTGCTTCGCCACCCCTCGTCTTCCACCTCCACTCTTTTCCTTAAGCATGATTTCACTGACTTGGCACACACATTCCCTCTCTTCGGATCGTTTTGTTTTCTTAGCCGGGACGCGACGCGAAATCTCGCTTTGCGACTTTCTTCCGGTTTTCTCGTCGTGGAGATTTTAGCGTCAGCCTTCGACGGAAACATCCTGCAGCAACGTTGCATCCGCTTGCTAAAAGCAACGAAAAGGCGTTCCATCATGGAAGATGAAACGGGACTCGTGTATCGAAATCCACAAAGAACACAAAACCAACGAAATAGGGAACGGCTTCGTATTGAAAGCCGAGGAACGCGAATTTCTAATGTACGAACTCCTGAATCGTATGTTCCGTTTGATCGCGATAAGAAGAAGATGTTTTAACATGGAACATCAAATTTCTAGATGAAAATATTCCATTAAAAATTCGAGAGATCCGTTGTTCCTGTGGAGGATTGAACGAGAGGAGCTGGAAGAATGTTAAACGTTTCGCGGCGCAGAAACGTAAAAGGGAACACGTGCAAGTGACGCTCGACAGGATGATATTCGCCTTCGAAAGCGACTGCTTCATAAAAGCCTTAAGCGCTGTTCGCTTGGTTTTCTTCGATTGTTAGAACGATTTATCAGCTCGCGCTTTTCTTCGTTTTAATTCAAATTTGCTCGTCATTGCCATTCATTTCTCTGTATTGTTTTAAAATTTAGCTTCCGCTGACCTTAAACCTCTGTTACGACTGAGCACGGATTCTCCTGTTAATTTTTCACGGGGGAAGTTCCTACCATTGTCAAATGGAGGGGTGGCATTGCATAAAAAGATATTTAACTGGATGAAAAATGGTGGAGCTTCCCTCGTGGGGAAAGTTAGGCGAAGGTCTCGCTGATTTCTCCTTTCGTGATACACTCGCCGGCGATTCATTTCTTACGGAGCATAAGTCAGATGGCAGTTATATTTTTTTCCTGACCATTGAAAGAATCCACCCTCGTGAATCTCGAGGTTAAGGTGGCGTAACACCGTGTAGTCTGACAGGATGACGAATCGGCTTCATTTCTTCGTTACTCTTTTTTTCCAAGCTACTCACTGTCGCTGTCTTAGATACTCTCCCACTTTTCCGAGCTGTTGTTTCGTACCGTAGGTGAAAACGACAGAGTAGGGTCGTGACGATGGATCGTAAAAGGATCGTGAGCAGAATAGTAATTCATAAGGAAGATCTAAATCTGATTTACAGAACTGATTTCTGGGTACCACTATTCGTATCGAGTCAATGGGTGATTCTTCTTCGATTTTATTCTATAAAATTGACACGGTATCATTTCCATCGAATATACGTTCAAAGATATTCGAATGTGCGCGATAGCGTCCATGTTGAGTCTTCTAGCAACCTAGTTTTGCTGTAAAGAAGAATAAAAGAAAGAGATAAAAAGGAAATGAGAAAAAATCTCATTTGTTTGAATCGATCGAGGGTCGTTCGTTTCAAGAATGGGTTTCTTTGGTTAAAAGTTATCCACCGCTTCGCTAACAGATGATCGAACGATATATAAAACAATGTCGAGGAGAGGAATGTGGAAAAAGTTAGTTGGCGCTCGGTTTTTATCCGGACAGCACGAAACTGCGAAGATTCGTACTTTTGATCGTGGCAGAGTCACCAGGACACGGCCAGTTGCTCGGTCATCCCGTTCTTTCCAGCCGGTCAAACTTCGCCTCTTGATACTTCTGTTTGTTACCGGCTGCCGCCGTTATCGTCGGCCAGCAACTTCAGTTACGAAACTGTCGATGCTTCGGCCGCCTATTTAGACGAGAACTTTCAGAAACAAGCTGGCAGCTGGCCTCAAAAGGGCGGCTGGTCATTCTACGGAAGGAACGCTTTCCCAAAACTTATCGGTCAGATACAACCGAGTGTCGCGAACTTGCAAGTGTACGTCGCTTCACGACGAACGCGATCACCCTTCGAATTTTCGGCGTCGTGGTCCGACGACGGAATCGATAAGCGTTCACGACGTCGAGCAGACGTGGTTATTTCGAACGTTCAACCGCCAACCATTCGATCCAGTCTTGGTAGCTGTCTTTCAAAATTTTTGCCATTTGTTCCAGAACGTAGCTAAGTTTATATTTTCGCTGGTCTACCGGGAGTTTTAACCGGATTTTTCTTTCGTTCACCTGGATTAAAGAAAATCTGCTTAGCATGCAAATGTCTCGCGACAGACGATGTCGCTTTATCCGTCGCGGAGCAATTTCGTTTCGTTGGATCTCGATATCCGGCAACTTTTTAATCGCGTTACGACACGCTGTAGTTTCCAAGTGTGTTCCTAGTTGAGGGAAGCAGAAGCTTAAGTGGCTCTAGCTCGATGAAGGATCAGGCGAAAGCCGGAGTCCTCTTCGGTGCATCGTGCGCGTCGAAATGAAAATCGATTTGCGAGTTATGTTTGTCGAGCACAAGGGACCACGAGCGAAAGGCAGGCGAACAGCGAAGAAGTTAATAAAGGGCCGGTGTTTGAAAGTTTAGCGGGCGTTGATGAGATGGTCTATAGATTCTTGAAATTAAGATCGAGGCCGAGGAGAAATGATAATGCAGTTTTAAAGACTCTTCACGTGGTGAAGTAACCGGCAAATCTTTAACGCCGGAAAGTTGAGATATTAATAACGAGCGTAGCCGTCGGTAAGATATTCTCGATGTACATTCCTGACTTCTATACCGGATAAGCACGGCGTCATCGCAATTAATGTTTCGTCGTACAACTCTTTGGGAAGAAGTTCTCATTAAAAAACTATCAAACATTCTTTACACGTGTACTCCATTTCGCTTTTCCCTTCTTACTACAATGCTATTGCTCTATTGTCCTACAAAGTTTATACCATAGAGCATAATAAATCATGCTTCTTCTGTTCTGCCTCTCTTTTGTCCCGCTTATGATAGCGTCGCTCAATTCAGTTGGACATCTAACGGATAATTAATTACCAAAGTAAATAATCAATCAATCCATTTCCAAATATACCGAATGCGATCGTATCTATCCTTCAAATCAAACACATCATCCAATTTGCTATCCACGTTCGTGTTACGAACGTAAAAACTGGCTAGTTATAGGAACGATGTTGACACGTTCGTTGTTGTCGATTGTATCATAGCCTTAATTATCTGCAACTTATTTGCCAGATTTTCAATAACCATTACCGATACAGTTATTTATAGTACGATCATTATTGTAACCTCGTAATATTATTATATTGATACTGCAATCATTGCCGCTAAAATCTCGATTATTAGAATAATTAATAGAACGATCGATCGCCGGAACATCGAGGATTAGTAAAATATTTCTAGTATAAGAAAGATTGGCAAAAGAACAAAATTAGAGGCCAAAAGAAATTGTCATTTTTATACGAAGATTGTTGCTTCTGTTTAATACTAATATTCGTAAAACAGTTCTACCATATAGAAATAAAGTTATCCGATTATCCAAACAGCGTGTGTAGCGATTAGTTCGGATAATCAAGATTCTATTGTACTCTAGTGGCCATATTTTACCAAATAACAGCGAATGTGTTAAGTAGAAATTGAACGAGCCTAGTGTTTCGTTCTTCTTAAAATGCGGCCAACCATATCCTTTTCTTTTTCCCTTTGTTTCGATTGCCCGGTTACCGAGAGCCGACGTGGCAATTAGCCGAAAGCATCGAACTGTGACTGAGTGTGCTTTTAGCGCTGGCTGGATCAGCGATCCGTAGATGTTCAGGCATTTTTTCCATTCGCCGCACTCTCGTATCGTTTTCTCCGGTCGCACGTGTCGATACGCACGGTCACGTATCGGGTTGAGAAATGTAGTTGCCTGAAATTCACGGCGAGAAAGTGGCGCTCGCTCGTTTTAACAGAGGCAGAGGCAGAAACTTGGCGAGATCGTCTTGCAGGCCGCGAGACCAGCAGATATTTCCTGCAAAGCGGTCCCGCGCTAATTGCTCCGCTCGAGTTATGTTTTCTTGAATTTGCCACCACTTCCGGTTACGAGGCATCCCCATTGTTTGGACACTGACGCCTCGCCAGAATTGTTTCCAGCTTCATCGGGGTCAGGCAGGATACACCAAATGTCCTCTTCGGGGAAATTCATGCTTGTACTTGAGTTCGAGTTTGCGACCACGGATGGTCGATCAGACTGTTCTCGGTTGGTCGTTTGGGCGTTTCGTGTGCTCCTATCTGTGTGTTTGTTCTACGTACAGTAACCAAGTACAAAGCGAAGTTCTCCGTTCAATTTGTAACAACGTGATAGCCTCTTGTAACAGGTACAGATACATTCGGATAAAATTTTGGAATTTTATTGGCTGTGTCTATGATAAATCTCCTTGTTGCTGCTACTTGTTGTATTAAATCGAAATTAATGCTATAGATATCAGTAACGATTTCCTTGCGAGCTGGCATTTTCTTTAAATTGTTGAGATCTGATAGTGTAGGTTTGGATTAATGGACGTTCGAGTAGTTTGATATGCAAATTGATGCGTATTGTACGAAGATACCGCAGCGTAATAATTTGTAATATATGTATAATGTGTATACGTACCATTATTATAATAACGATATCTCTGGTATAATAATTCACGGAATTATTATTAATGAATTGACAAGAAACAAGTTATAAGTTATAGATTTCTATTGTACAGTTTTACGTCGAAATTATCGGAATAATTAATATTAATAATAAATTTTATATCGTAATTTATAAAATTAATTCGCAGCACGTTATTTGCTTTTATTTGTTACCGTTATGCGACAAGGTATTCATTACCATTGGTAGCTTGTAATTTGTAGAATTATTATTAGTTTAATTACTGAAAAGGGATCAGTTCGTGTTTTCCTGTTAAAATTTGTAACTGTTGCAAAGGTACATGGGCAACTGTACAAACTATACATTCCATATTTTAGAATTTATTGTAACAGAATTTATTATTAATCAAATTTTTTAAGTTTCGCAACACAGTTATCGTTGCGTATCGTCACTTTAAACAACAGTGGAAGGATTAACGCGAACCAAAATTCAGTTAATGCGGGGTTAGCCTCAAACTCTGCGGCCTTTATCGTATCTTCGTTACTATGACACAGAGACGATGAACTGTCTATGCAGTTCTCCTGTCTCATGTGACTTTGCCTATATATATAGGAACAAAATTCCGTAACGTATTCTATGCATACTAATAAACAACAATGTTTTACGTGCTTTTATTTGAAATACGTGCCTTCGTTTGTTTCAAGTACTTTAATGGCGTCTTAAACAAAGCTAATAGAAGAAAAGTTCGTAGAAATAAAACTACAACGAACCCAAAAAGAAGACAACTGCTGTTAGTTATTACATTAGAACAAATTTTGATGCGATTAACCTGTTAACTGCGGAGAAGCGTATTATACATTTTACGAACAAAGTAAAGCAAAACGGGAAGGTATTACATTTTTACTCGATGAAAAATTAAAAATTCATCGTTGAAAAGGGTATTGTTATTGGAAACCTAAAAAGTTCCAAAAAATAATAAAGTAAAGTGCACAAAACAATTCGGCCGATATACGCAGTAAAGTACACAAACGGGGTTGCACTGGGGAAAATAATCAACTTAATTTATAAAAAGCCATACGTTATATGGAGCATAACCGATATACCAAAGAGAATAATCAAATACTATACATCTATAATACTAAATACCAAACTGTTTTTTTTATAAAATACGTAGTAGGTTTACTGAAAGTATAAAGGAAGCATAATAGTAAATGTCATTCGTTATTTTTAATTATTACATTTTACTAAAATTTTGAATTTTTATAGTAAACGATAATCTTTTATTTCACACGAGGAGCGTACACGTCAACCGCAGCGAAGTAGATTTTTCGATTGACGCGTATACACGTCGAACGCAGCTAACTGATCAAATGACATAAACGTATCGCTGTGTCTGAATCTATCTTCTGACTTTATTATTACTCTATCGCAATTTAATAAACGTACAGTAGCCTATGTTTAAAAATTTCTGTGAACTATTTCCGTGCAGTTGAAGCCGATTACCATATTTCTATGTATTCGAATAATGATTTTTATTATTCGATTAGTAATTATTCACGTTGATCGAAATGTACGGATATTAGGATCGAATATAGCGGCACCGTTTATAGGGGCGATAACGCGATAAGCGCGAAGGGGCGATGAACAAAAGCAGAAATTTTTCAGAATTATCGAGGAGCTGCTTTCACGGATGGAATGGGTTTCGCTGGGCACGTCGAGCACCCTTTCAACAGGGCTATATTTCTTCACTTTCCGGCGTCGTACGTTCTCCTTTATTTCAATCTCCTTGCCCCCATCTTTCAACCGTATCGTTTTTGCCCGAGTATTCCAGGTATTTCGTGGTCTCGTTCGCGGCAGACACGGCGAATGAAAATAGAGGGGGATAAAATGGTAGAAACACGCGTCGAGTTTTCGGATTCCTCCCGTGAGAGCCGAGTGGTGTCTTCTGCCAAGTGATCGTAGAAAGGTACAGTTTCAAAATTGCGATATTGACAGAGGGTTGGTGGGAAGCGGTGCTACAATTCCAGAAGGGGGCTCGATATTAAAGAGACAGAGCACGTATCGTGGAATGAAAACGGCGAACGGGAAAGAAGTAACTGGAAAAAAGTACCCGTCAGACTATATCTCTTCTTTTTCTGGCGTGACCGTGTGGAATTTTTATTGAGTGCTTGAGGGAGCTGTTTATTACGCAGGTGTGGGTGAGAAATGGTGTAGCCGCTGAATGAGGTATAAAAGAAAAGTGGAGGATCGTATATAAAACGTCTCGGTGCACAGATGAGGCTGAGTGGAAAAAAAGCTGATTCTTTTAAGGGTTAAACATATACATATGGTATATATATATATTTATTTATATATTTATATATACGTGATATGCATACGCATATTCTAGAGAATTCATGCAAACCGTGTTTAATACGTTCGTAAGGATTTCATTTATTTCGCGAGATAACAGGTATAGCGCTCCCAAGTGTTACTTCGTACATTTTGATGAAACTAAGTTCTTTAAACGTGTTATTCTTTTATATAGAAAAATAATTAAATGGGGCAAATAACAGGTAATTTATTGATTGGATATGGTTATATGATCAATGAAAGATTTTTGTAATACAAGTTTTTACAAATTTCGGCTATTCCATTATACGAACGATTCAACGCGATCAACTATTGGATTATTCGAGAAATTCGTAATGCTTTTAATACGAGCTATCGAATAATAAAATGTTTCGAAAAATACACCGTAGTAAAAATCTATATAGCTCGCCATTACATGCAACGCGAGTCTCTCAAGGGAATTATTCATCCTTCCACGTTTGTCTAAAATTACGATACTTTCTTAGGATACTTTTTCAGAATATTTGTCCATCTTCAATCTGCCGAGTAATTTGAAAAAGCAAAGAAGGGAAACGTTCGTATTCTAAAAAGTATAGGCTAAACTCCTGTGTCTCGGGCTAAAACGAGAACTCGATGTTAGTCGGCTGACTTGTTCTTTTCTCCGCGCAAATAGACAGGAAGTTTCATGGATAGTGCGGCAAAACTTACCGAACGAGATGGCGGAGAAGAAAAGAACAAAAACAGCCGAGGACAATCACGGGGCGGAGTACCCAAAATTTCGCGGTGGAAACTTAAAATGGACTCTGTACCACGATTTTCCGTGGATGGGAGAAACGAGAGAAGCGCGGAACAAATCTCTGAACAGTGTTTGTCGGATATTCGTGTGTTGACTCGTTTTTCTTCCCTCTGAATAAGAGCGTAGAACGAAGTCTGGCTGGATCGCGAGAAATTTTCGAAAGGAGAAGAAAGGGCGACCAGCATGAAAGGATGATCGAGTCAAACGAATAGCTGTTACGCGACCGAAACAAACATTTCGACTGGATACTGAAGCTTAACGAGGCTAAAACGATCGCGGGAAAACGTAAGCGGTCTTCATTGAATATTTAAACGACCATTTTTCCTCTTTTATCTTCTTCTTTCTGTTCATCTCGACCATAGAACTTTTCGTTGACTTAAGTCACGACCACAGTTTCCAAGTCGTTTGTCATACATTTCTCTTTTTCCCTCTGTACACCATCCTCTTTCGCTATTTTACTCTCTGTTTTTTATCCTTTTCTTTCAAGAAATGCTCCGGAGGAACGTTAGTTTTTGTCTCAGTGGTTACGCAGAAAGAAATTGCAATAACAGCTTGACACACCGAATTTTCCCCATATAACACGAACGCAATTCGCGTGGTTTCATCTCGCGGAATGGCGTCTCGCTCGGTGAAAAACGTAAAGTCCGGCGAAAATAATTAGATCAGAATGACAATCGACTAAGCACCACGAATACGCCGCTTAACACGGGGATAATATTTTATCCCGATCTTTCGGTTCTTGCCCGCGGCTCATGCTTCTGGTTTATATCGCGGTCAGAATCCTAAAGTCGTTTCTCATATATCTCCCTTGCCGTTGGAAAACATCTCTCGAGGCTGTCTGCCGTTTTTCTAACATTCGCCAAATAGAACACGGTGGCGAGCTCTCGTAACGTGGCCGGGGTATACCTGACTTTGCCAAAGAAAAAACACAGTCGAGTTAAACTTGAGTGTATCGCTTTAATCGTTTCGAAATTAATGTTGTCAAACGGAACGACGGCTGCGCGAAGCTTAGACGACGCTTCACGACAGCGGAATTACACCTCTCGAACGCTAAAGTAGTCCTTCTCGCAGGTCTGACTCTAAAGAACGATGTCACGAAGCGATACCACTCGAAATTATCTTTCATGCGCCTTAAATACGCAGGACGCCTACGAAAGTACACGGTTATCTGTCTTAAAGTTTCAAACGCACGCACTTTTAGAAAATTCGCGTGACTTTTATCTTGTGCCGAAAGAAATTTGCTTTCTATCTTCTTGTCGCACGAAAGGACTCGACGTCTATTTTCATTATATTTTTTTTGTTTGGTCGAAGAATCGAGGGAAATTTTACGAACTTGGAGGGTAAATCGTATTTCCTATTTTTTCTTTTTTTTTTTTTTTTTACAGAGAAGCAGTTTTCAAATTTAGTACATTGTCAATCAATGTCACATCGTCCTTTTATTTGACCGTGGAATAAAGTATGCGTTTTTTCATCCATTCAAAATTTTCAGGATGTTGTTTGGTTTGATAGTTATTCGATTTCCATAAAATTTTGTCAGCGTATCAGCTATTTTGAAGGAATTCGCATCTTTGAGCATGGCGAAAATCTTCTTGTTTAATCATAAAACGACGTTAAAATCAGAAAATCAGCAGAAATCGGCAAAAATATACTTATCATGTTTTTCTTCTATAATCTTTGCATGGAATGTGTGAACTATGAAAATAGAGCTTTACGATTCGAAGTATGCGCGCTTAAAACGCGACCGATTGTTCCCTACGCCTGATCGATGCTGCCCATAATTTTCTTTCGTATAAGGGTAACGTTCACTCGGGAATTCATGAATACTTCGACGCGAATACCACGAATGCCAACGGGTAATTTTCATAAATAACTCGCGTTTCAAACTTCCTTGCGAATTTCAAAGATCAGCTATCTTACGTAACTCTACCTCTTTTTCATCATTTTTAAGGACTTCCAATATTTCGAAGGTTTTCTTCGTGAATCGATTTATCGGTTAAATTTCCATTGAATTTCTCCATGTTTATGGTTCATCGATCCGATTGACATGGATTTACGATCGAACTTGCCGCACAACTATTTTGCTGCTGAAGAAAGTGTCATTTGGCGAAGTAACGCGTAGCTAGAGAGATAGACATTTGCCGGATGTTTTAATCCGGTGAGCAAAACAGCGCGAGTTCCCTCGTCACGGTAGAAAATCCTGCCAGTTAGGACGAACGCTGTGCCTCCAGCAAAAACTCAGCCACTTATCTTGCTCAGAATCACACGTGAGTTTAGTTGCACGCTTTATCATTTAATCACACAGTGATGAAAATTTCATTCAAATAAATGGAGTTGGGATATTCGTTTCGGACAGATCCACCGTTCGATTCAAAGTTCCTAAAACGACTGACTGTTCTTTTTGTTTAATCGATATTCCAGATATCGGATAAGATCGATCGTCTTTTGAATTTTCTGCCGTACAACACGTCGGTCTTGACGTTCCACGATTGACGTACTACACGCGTACACACGTTACGATACACGTTCAACGCGTTTGTGGATGCTCGTTATACGGCTATCAAAGGGACATCGGAGCAATGGTTTTCGATCACAGAAGGAACAAAAGTTTCTTTCTACTCACCTTGCCAAAATTGGAGAGACCACCGATGCGTGCCACTTGACCGGGTTCATCCGCTGTGCTGCATTCTGCCCTAACGAACCAATAGGTCAGTAACTCAATGGCAACAATCCTCAGCATTATTGTCGTACAATGCCCTCTAATCATAGAGTTTCACGTTCGTAATACCAAGCAACGCGACTAGAATTGTTCGTCGAACTAATGACTACGGAGATTGTGCCAGTCCCGTATACAAACGTCTTGATTTGAAGCACGAATACCTCGCGAATGTCCGGCTACCCTGTGATTGAAACGTGCCTTAAGCCGGAAAATAATTCGAAGCCGTGAAATACCGTACGAACGATAAATCTCTGTCCACAGAGGATTAATTACTATTATCTAGACGAATTTAGCGGGGAACGATAACGTCTGTGGACGGATTCGTAAACATCTCTCACGTTGATAGGATTACAGGGAGTCGTGGTAGGCGCGGACTACCAGGAACGGGTTTCGAGGAGTCTGAGTAATTTCGGGACGATAATCGTCTGTATTAGCGCCATGTTCTCTAAGCTGGCAAACGGAACGATGATACGATATTCGCGATGCTAACTGACACGATAATCGATCGCCGGAGGAACGACGAGTAAACGACGAGTAAACGACGAATGCGATCGATTTCGAACGCATAGAGTTCTGAATCCGAGGTCGGATACTTTGCATTTTCCTTTGATAATTAGTTAATGGAAAGACGATGGCCGGTACTTGGTCATTTAACTGGGGTATGCATGTTCGGAATAACCAGAATTGATACGTGAGTGGTTGAAATTTCAATCATTTGCTCTCCATGTAACTGATTAGGATGGTATTTTCTATTTGTTTCAGACAGATACGAGCAACGGATAGTTGTCCACTACTTGTGGTCCACTAATTTGGTCTCGATGTTTGTTAACTAAAATGGGATTTTCTACTTGCTTCGAATACATAGATATGCGAGTGACAGGGAATTGGTCTCGATGCGTAGCTAGCTATGATGGGATTTTCTACTTGCTTCGGATAGATGCGCGAGTGGTGGGCACTTGGCCTCGAGGCGCGGCTGACTAGGATGGGATCTTCTACTTGCTGTGACCAAATATATGCATAAGTGGGGATATATGGTCTCGGTCGCTCGACATCGACATATGGCTGGACAGAACGGAATTTTCTACTTGTTCCAGATAGATTAAAATCTGATACGTACTCAATGTTCTCCTTCTATGTAGCATATTATACAGTATAGCACCGAGTACAGAATTTGAGCGAAACGAAAGGCAAGAATAAGAGCGAAGCTCGAAATAAAAATTTTCCATGTGATCACGCGAATGAAGACCGTTTATATTTTACGGACAACCGGTGTGTATTCGGACTAAATGAACCAATTACCCTTTGGTAGAGCATGACCCTCTCTGTAATTAATTCAAAAGCATTGCTGCTAATCACGCAGCTGTAACTGATACCTATACGTGATCTATTATTAACACAGTATTGACCTTGTGTCTGATGATACCTATATCTATATAATTACAGCGAAATAGCAATACGAAGCGAAATAGTAATGTGAAAACGAGAGTGTATGATCAATGTCAATGTCTTTGAGTTATTTACGTATATAACAAAAGAGGCATTGTATAGATCTGACTTTTAGAGTGGAGAGTGTCTGCTAGGATCGTACAAGTGGTTTCGATATTCCGCGTTTAATTTCTTCGTTGCGTTATAATAAAATGCTACATTACGTAGATTTAATAGCTCCAACTAATAACGAAAATTCGTGTACCCTATCCTCGTGATTGTACGAGAGAAGCTGAGGCTATGAACCAATTTCCACCATTAGAGCCGTCAAATAGAGAGATGGTAAGTTCACGTACCAATATACTGGTCATTCCTACTTCAGCTCGCCATTAGCCGAAACGTCTCCTCGTATAGATATTTATCTGGTGTCGGTGGAATCTATTGGAGTTGTAAAACGCGCCCGGTCGATACCGGAAATTCCGAAACGCAGATAATATTGTTACGGTTCCATTAATCCGCGCATGATTCATCGTCCCGCCAGTTACGTAATGCAGCGTATAAATAAAGATTGGATCGGCTTTGCCAATGTTATAAATTTCACGGTCGAAAGAGAGGATCGTCGATCATCAAGCCCGCGTTCCTCAGATTTTTAACTGTGGCGTGATTGTGTGTTGTTGTATTGCGTTCTGGTGTTTCCCTTTTAAGCCCGTCGAATTACAATGTCCTGTTATGTGTCACGAGTTTGTTGCAAAGTTTGTTCCACTATTAAACCCGTTCCCTATTAAAAGCGGTAAAAGTTCTGTATACTTGCCATACCCCGCGCTGTTTATTAACCGACATAATAGACGTCTGAAAGTTTCGTATTAACCGTCGTTTGTTCTACGATGTCGTATTTGAGAATAAAGAACGTATAATAAATGTACTAAGAGAGGATTAAATGTAATAATTTGATATTCCGTACTAACACTTTTGCTGCAATTGCAGTTTTGTTTCTTTTCTCAGGATCGATGTACATGTATCTTTTAGTAGGAACCCTTTTGCATTTGGTTTGTCTATTAATTACGCTATTTGGTCAAACGGTTGTGAAAAGTCAAATCGTCAGAATTTATCGTATCACCGAAGAGTAGTATTTTTTTCTTAAGCAGGAGGAAGAAAGAACAACTGTTATTACAGAAGAAACGCAAGCATTGTGTTAGCAGAATTGTCAAAATTATTAATAGACGATAGGAATGAACGTGTTAAATTCAACTACTGGAATTTTTTAAAATAAAATATGATGTTTCAACATATGAAATGTCCGTTTGAAATGTTGGATTTTCCTGGTAGATTTCATCAAGAAATGTGTCGCTGGTCTGTGGTATTGTTTTTACACGATTGAATGTTGATTTATGTTCGTTTTCCTCGTGTATCTTTTGTTTGAAATAGTGGTGGAAATCCGTCGGTATTCTGTCTGCAATGCCACAATCAACGCACACAAAACTCGAGTCATTTTCGCCTATGAGTGTAAGTTCGTGTAGTTATTCTCTCACCGAAATTGCACATATTAATATACACGATATTAATATAGAACGATACGAATGTGAGAAAATTTTGTAAAATCCAGGATACTGATGAATACGATATTCAAAATATCGTATCTGGAAAGCCAATATGTGTCGATTGTAACGATAAAGCAAAAGTACAATTATTTGAACCGTAGAAAATGGACGATTTATATGTTGTAAACTTTACGGTGAAGAACATAATAAAATAGATTTTTCGTAAGTCATCTTTTCTTGCCACCAATGTTAAGCTTTATAGGAACTATACCAAAGAAATAAATTTTTGAATTATAACAAACACGAGTACATCTTGTAATTTCTACACGTATATAAATATTTGTAGATTTGTTCCGAGTTTCACCAATATAATCGTAACAGTCGAGTCCCATAACAGTGGCAATAAAATTTCAATTCAATTTCACGTAAAATTTCACATAATATATTCGTAGATATTTATAAGCGTAGGAATATTTTTACGATCCAGTGTAGCTATTGGTTCAATTATGTTCTCCGCTGCATTTTTCATGCTATCAGATAGCAATTTTAATTTTACACCCCGTATACTCAGGTATAACATAAAATTCGTACTTTATTCCGGGGTAACCAGGGCGACGTGTCTCTCGCAAAAGCCGTCGGTTCGTTCGAGACTTTTTATTGTTTCCCGCCCAGTTTTCCGCGTTGTCGTTCGTTTTTCTCGGCGGACGACATAGTCGGTGCGATGGGTGTCGCCTCGTAAAAGGGAATTCGTCCATTGTTTGTTCTAGAATAATATTTCTATACACGCCCGACAATGCCGGCAGCTGGGTCGCGCTATTCGCAAACCTTACGTAATTCCGAATCTCCTCGCCGCATCGCGAACTTGAAACTAAAACAGTTGCCTCGATGTTCGACGGTGTCGTCGAAACAGTTCCACCCGCGGAAAATATCGATACGCTTCCGAACGTAGAACGTATTGTGCTCGAGACATGCCCCAAATGCAACTTCCGATCCATTGAAGATTTCCAAGATTCTGCAATTCTCCACAGTAGCTGTATGTTGTTCGATATATTTTTTGAAGTTTGAATTTTTTGAAATTTAAACGTATTAGACCGCTCCATAGGTAACGTCGTGTAATATATGACGATTATGGGAGAAAAATATATAATAAGTATACAAATTCAAGGTGCAAAATAGGAGATTGTTTGTGGAACGATTTGATAGTCGTTTGAAATTTAGAAATTTAAAATTTATAGCGCGTGGGAAACGTTCGTTGCAAATGTCTCGCGCTTGTATTTTGTGTCTCGCTTTTATTCTGTTATTTATTGAACGTTTGTAACACGTAGCTATACGACTGTGAGTCTATATTTTAGAAGCGAACGTATTATTATACACATTGATTGTAACATATGAAATGTGCTGAACGCTTTAATTAGAATCTTAATAAGTAGCATATTGTTTGTCTGTAGTGTAGATTATATAAAATTGAGCGTTTATCCATGTTCTTTGCTTTCGTATTCTAATTTTTACATAAAACACTGTTGGTAGTTTTTCCGTATTCTCTTTCCAATGGTACAATGAATACGCACAAAATCTGAATCATTTCTCGTTATGAATTTAAACTCGGATATTCTACCGGAAAGTTCGTACGTGATGTTAATATATTTTTTTTAGAAAACAGCTACCAGCTAACTAAATACTACTCGTCGTCGATTTTCTAAATATTCTTGCAGCGATACTAATTTCGAAAATTTTATTTCACGTCGTATAAAATAGTAACAGTTTTGCTTTAACCGAGCTTTAATCGATAAATTGAGCTTAACGAAAAACAGAAGCATATTTATTTTAATCAAAGATAAGCTACATTTCATACGTTACCATCTAATATCTATTTGGTGGTGTCTCTATTTTCATTTTGGTAACGCGTTACTTGTTTTCCCATAAGTTCTCATATGCGAAACGCGTCACGATCTACCAATATCTCCCTCGATAAATTGTTACGGAGAAACACGATGATTGATGTGCGAACGATAATGCATTATGATGAATTATCCTCGGCAAAGCTCTTTATATACGATTACGCATTGAACGGCACGCGACAATCACGAACATCGGTTAGCCCGACCATGAATGATTATCTAATTTTAAGCTATTTTCGTTCGAAGCTCCTGTATTAGAATTCAACGAAATATTATATCTAATATAATCGTACATTGTCTCAATTGGTAAACTCACCAAGGCGTGTTACAAGTATGAGTGAGTGTGAGGTATCTGGCGCCCAACTCGTACAACATCCTGAGAACTGCCAGGCTCGCTCCAACCGCGTGACCCCCTTCGACCCCTATCAGGCTTGCTAATCTACCCTCCTTGTGCGCTCTCTCTATACCTGAAAGCACACGTTAAATCTCCCTTGAATGTCCTCGATTGTCATTATTATTATTGTTGCAATTATCCTTATGTAGATACCAGGCATTCTCCAACTTCCACCTTTATCGCCAATCTTCCCAACTACCATCATTTCGCTAATTATTACGAACTCGTTTTCGCGTCTCCCCTTAGATACGTTTAGGATCTCTCACGGTAATGTATGTATATAAATGTTAGTCTGATGATGATAAAGTCGTGGCAGATGCATTTGTACGATTAACCTTTAAGTGGATAGCGTTGCCATTTAGCGAGATATCTGTATCTTCCGACGTAGACGATACGTTACACTTATCGCGTTATGTATTTGAATTTGGAGGATTACAATTTTTGAAGATTATTGATATCTTCGGAAAAATTAGGAAACGCGAGCAGAATGCGTAATATCTAAAAAAGGAATTTATCAAGTATTGAATTTGTGTTCTGTATATATATAAGCGAACGATTGAAAATACATAACAGGAATTTGTATTGCTTTTGACAAGCATCTGGTTTAAATTCCATTGAGCAAATTTTCGATAAATTAGATCGATTGAAAGGACTGAGAATTTTGACCAGTTCGACCAAATCCTGAATTTGCACGGTGTTATTATTCGCAGTTGTTACGGATACACGATCATTTATCGTTCATTATTATTATTATCATATGGTTTATATATTTAGCAATAATTTGTCTAGCCAAGAGCAATTTTCCATTATGATACAGTGTTTCAGTTAGGAAAGTGAGACACGGATGAAAGTATTGTAATTCAATGAGCTACATTACATACTAAGCGCTACATTGTATTTTATACCGGAGTAGCATATATGTAAATGTCATTTTTTTTACACATTTGGTGTTAATTAGTAATTCGTTTTTAATTATACTGGACGAATTGTTCAAAATATTTTTCTATATTTGCATGCCACACATACGTATGACCAAACTGTTTCATTCGAAGAAAGCGATGCATTTAAAAGTTAATTAATGTCACGAGTCGCCTTCGATCCTGGCTTAATAGAATCATTTAAATCATGGATGGCGAGCGTTATCGGTCGGATCATTAATTACGAGCCGTAAACGGGGCTTGATTAATCCCAACCGGAGAATAATGGAACGTTCGGTTTTCAAAGAACGGCCGGACAACTCGGGAAATCCTCCTTGCGGCCGGTATTTTGTCAGTATTTAGTCAGCGCGCCGCGAATTCGATTCCCGGCCGGTTTAATCGTTTTAATCGAGTACGGTCGTGTAAAGGTGGGGCTATCGAGCTCCGTGAAATCGGATTCGCGGGCTCGGTGTCGTTCGGATTCGATTAAAACACCGCGAACAAATTGCGTTAGGTCGTCGGTTCCGGGATACCGATATATACGCGTACAGCGTGTGTCGTTTCGTGGCGCTGGCGGATCAACCCCCGGCGATGTTCACCCCCGAAGCGTCATTTATCGCGGGGAATTCGAACTTTTCCGCTTTCGACCGCACGCGATAGAGCTCTTGGTTCCCGCTAATGGAAGATCGATCCTGTGGTTAAACGAATTTACTCGATAATCCATAATCTTCGTTGTTGGAATAAAGCAACCCCTTCTCGCTATTTCGCGTAATCTATTCAAACCTTGTAACATGTTGTTCGCACGTGTGTCGTATTTTATTTTTGAACGGTTCTCCGCAGCCGTTGGCCCGGAAATGTTAGTGGCAAATTAATAGCGTTTCGTACCATTTGTCTCGAGTAACTTTAATTCCTTCGTGGTGTGTGGCTGGCGCTTACGCTATATTAAGCTTTTAATGGAAAAATAACTGGAAAGGAAAGGCATGGCCAGCAGCGAGCTGCAAGCTGTCGATGAACTTCGATTTACTGCGTCCGCTGATTTATAACTCGCGTTCCGACTACCACGCGTTCCAGTTTACACTTCGTCTTGGTCTAACGTATACGTAGAAGTCAGAAATTCTTTCAATTTTCTTCGAATTCTCGCATTTCCCGCATTTTTGACGTATTTTCCCTCCTCGCGGTATATCACGCCGCCAAAGTGGTTTTACTTTATATCTCGTTCAACTAATCGGTTTATAAATTCCTTAGTTCGCCTTCGTAGGTGTAAACGTTTCCGCGTTCGAGAGCTTTACGATCTCTTAAAGGGCTTCGAAACGGGTTATTCGATTCGATCGCGCGAGAATTATAAACGGGAACGGCAAGTTCGTCTTCGTCGCTCGTAAATTCTCCACGTCGAACTGCCGGCACATTTTGAACTATTGTCCCGAGCGTGATAGTACGCTTTACGTCGAAAGTTTCCGTGGCAATGACCGGTTCAGATAAACACACACTTGCCTCGTCGTCCATTGTTTCTTAGAATTATACGATCTTCCAGATATCGTTCCATCCAATCGTATCCAATAAGTCGTAGATACAGCGACACATTGTCTTGTTTAAGATTCGCTGCGTACAATCGTTTTTTGCAGTCGCGTCGATTTCACGTTGAAGTCTGCATACAGAGAAGTTGAAAAAAGCATTCAGACGCGAGTGTTACGTCCGGTGACTCTGTGCAAAAACCAGGCCTCACGCCACGTGCAAGGTGGCAGTCAGATGTCTACACATCCTTGCTGCGTACCCTCAATGGCCTTCAGGACTCACCACAAATCTTGGCATTTTCATAGTTAAGGTCCTTCAGACCAAACAAGTATCTTTTATTTCAAGTGTTCCTTATATTTATTGTCTACTAAGGGAAGATACGGGAAAGTTGGGTTTTCTCACGTTCGGTATATCCCGCTAGCTCTTTCTCTCGGGGGCGGCTAAGAGTCTTCCTAGCCCACCAACCTTCTTATTATCTAATAAAAAGCAATGTCTGTTGCCCTTACTCTTCTAGCCAAAATTGTCATCAACAAATCCGATGGTCCCGTGCGCTAGACACACCCATCCCTAGCTTTCTTCTGCCACAGCATCCTCACTGAGCTTCACTGATTCTCCATCTTTTGAACAGTTAACGTTTCTTCACCTGGTTTCCACCTTTAGATCAGTCACCTACTTAACTTACACATACGCACCAGTGTAACTAGCTTTTATATAAAGTTGTTGGAAATATATAATATTATAACCTGTTACACTCAGTGTTATACTCATTCAACCACCTCTATTATCCTAACCGAAATAGGGGATCGATCTGTTCGATCGATTATTCTAATCGTAACGGGAATTTACGACTCTCGTTGACGTGAACCTCGCGATCGCGTCTCTCCGCGACTGGTCGATTAAACAGTGGGCGTCTTTTATAAATACATTATGTGTATTTTTATTCATATAAGCATACCGCAAATATATTATTATGCAATTTCGACCTTTTATTTATCGTAATTTAAAGAGAAAGGTCTATCTCGTGTTTCATGTTTAACGATCGGTATTGACGGTAGTTGAAATTCTGTCGATGTTGTACGTCGTATAAATCAGTCAGGAAACACGGGACGTGTTTTTGCAGAAACAAAAAGCAGCTTGCAAATTTTGAACAATCGTTCCTTTATACGTCCGAGTGAAGTATATATATTTATGTATATATAGACAGCTACGTATCGCATGTCTATTTACATATGCATGTGCATGCCGACATGCAGTCGCCGTGGTTCGGCTTATCGAACGTGGTAGAACGGTCGGTGTGGCTTGACATTTTTCCATTCCAACTGAAATTTACTACTGGCTGAATCTTCTTCCGCTGTCCGACGTTTTCATCAAATCCGCGTTATGTTCTCACGCGCGTATCACCACGCAGGAGCAAATTATTATATGGGAACGCGTAAAATCGAGGACGAAGATAATCCTGCGTGTTATAGGGTAATCGTAATCTTATAGAGCGGAGATCGTATCGTCAAAGATATTGATATGCATCGATCGATCAAAATCCTCTTTCCTTCTCTTTGAAAATTATTCCCCGCATCCGTTGCGTAACGAGTTTCCTCTCCCTTCTTCGCGCTCCCTTTTCCGACCTTGTTCTACCCTCCGCGAATAAAGCAAGTATCGAGTTTAGATGATCAAACGTTGAGCACACAATGTGTCCCCTTTCGTGTGTCACTATTTACTCTCTTCTTCTCACTTTCGTCAATGTCACTGCCTCGTCGTGTCGCCTAGCAGTCGTGCTTGTTCCATTTTTCTCGTTTCTGTTCGATTTACCAGCTACTTGCGTCGTTCGAGGCAGAGAACGAGCTTGAAATTGAGGCTCGTATCAAAGGCGCGCAGCTTGAATCCCGATTGACGCCCACCGAACTTCTCCTCGTTCGTCTCAACAATTTCTCCATGGAAGAAGATCAATGGAATTTCGCTGTACCTCGCCGTCACGGACAAATCACCGCGAAATAGGTTACTCGTGGCTCGTAGCTCGGAAGTTGATCGTTACACCGAGAGCAACGATGGTCCGTTCTTGAAGGAACGCCTCATCTTTCGCAACTTAAGATGCATCCTAAATTCTCGAAAGTGTATTCACGGTGACGATAATAATGGGGAGTGCTGGCCCGACTTTTCCACTACGTCGGTAGACGAGCAGGGATTCTTCCGTGTTTCCTCTTGGACGGTTGGCTCTCTTCCAGGGAATCTGAGAGCGCGCGACGTTGAATGGCCAACCGGAAGCAAACATAAGACGGCCGACTTCGGACGTTCGTCGACCTCGATCGAACATTTCATATCGTACGTGCGTAAATTCTCGCCAACGACCGACAGAGGTACGAATAGATTGTTTTCCGGGGCACGTTCGAACGAGAGAAGTAACTCCTCTTTGAAGCGAGTCCATTTGTTACACGGACGGCATTTCGCGAACTGCTTGATCGTAGGACGCGACGAGGAATTAATTAAAATGGGAGAGGAGACACGACTGCCACGGAAGATTCATTCCGCGACGATTTTCTTAAGGGAGAAGTCGGGTAAATTCTTTTCTGCCAGCCACCCTCTGACATTGGCGGCACGCCAGAAATTCTAGCGGTGTGTAACGTCGAGCGGCCCATTCTCGGAACAAATAGAGGATGGTAATTCTCGACGTTCGTCGACCTCGAAGCTCGATTTCATATTCCTCGCTCGTGAAGCTTTAGAGGTCTTTCCAGCAGGGTTCTAGAGATCGACGATTTTCGAATACGATGGGCTTTCCTTCTCGAGAACGTTGACTTCATGGCTGACTAACTACATAATATATTATGTATATCGTATAATTCGACCAGTTTCGCGAGAAGTTCACGGAAGACTTAAGCTTGCTTGAGTAGGAGCTAGAGATACGTTGAAAGATGTAAGTACGCGGTGCCCCGTGTTTACATTATATTAGAGCTGATTGGCAATTAATAATTTCGTGTTTAACTTACGAAGTAGTTCGGCGATTGTATTAAAGAGTGATACCGCGAATTCTCGCAGTAACAGCAGCGGAACGTTTCGCGTATTGTTCGACCCACAGCTGCACCATCTACTTTGGTTGACGCTTTAATGGTAGCTTGAACCAGTTATCTAATAGCCTGAAGAGAGCTTAATGAGTGGTTGTACGCATACAAAACTTGTTTAGGAACAAACAAATACGTTGTGCGATCGATACACGGTCGTTTGTCGATGTTGGTTTACCCGCGATGTAGCGATAATCGTCACGGTGGTGGCTCGTTTCTTTTGTTGCAGCAAGTCGAACAAAAAGAAGAAATAGAAAATAGGTCGCGTGTTCGTCGTGAAAATTCTTTGACGAACGATACGCGAATCGATAACGATTCGTCCGGGGGGAAAAAAGTCGAATAGGTTTGGCTTGTCGCCAAACGAACGGCAGCGCGATTGAAAATTTATCTTCGCGGATCGCGTAATGTTTAACTCGATACTTTGCGCGTTTCTCATTTTGTCAGCGATCCTTTGACTACGCGATCGTCATCAGCCACGTCGAAACACGACACGGCCACGATTTTAGTTCGTCGATCAACTTCTCTCTTGATCTACCTCTCCCTTTTTCCTCGCATTAAAACGATTGCCGCGTAAACATGCCGGTCGAATCGACATTCTACGTTGATGCATGACCATGGTTGGAGTTACAAAGGCATAGAATTGCAAGCGAAATGCCTCACCTTCCGCCGTGGTAACGAGGACCATGCTTTCAGGATGCTTGTTGACCAGCCGACGAATCAGGTCGATCTGCTCGAGTGCCAGTTGGACCGAGTCGAGGTGCTGAGAGGAACATGGCACGTAAGCTGACCAAAACTGTAACAAGAACAACAGAGTATCTCCGTGAGTATTTGTTTGAAAATAAATGGAAACCGTACACGTTTTTCTTGAAAAAATCATTTTCTTGTTCGTGCCATTGGTTAAGACTGAATTTTAAGATGTTGGAGCTTAGATGACCCAAACAACTCTATCTTGCTATAAGCCAGGTAAAATAAAAGTCAAAGTTTTTGATTGTAATAAATTGGAATTTTAAATAAATTCTGGCCCAAAAGATACTTATATCGTTCATCTGGCCATAAATATTCAATTAACGATAGTTTCAAACGCTATATAGCACTTCTAACACGGAATCTCGACGATAGCACGATTCGGTGCGTGTAGTGATAATAAATCGGCGTGAATGGTAATTTCTCATTTCAATTCGCTATCAGATAGAACTTTGGAAATAATTAAAAGGGTATTACGAAACCATGACCCCGGCAGGATGCCGCTTTGAATTTTAAATACTGGGATATCGGGGGCCATAAATAAAGAGAGTATTTATCCTCCTTGCTCGCAATGTATACACCGGTTAAGAATATATTCTACTTGGAGTAAATTAAACCGATGTATCAGATCCCGAGGATTAAACACGACCCGTGATATTTCATTCGGTCTGATAAGGGGTTATGGGGGTGAACGTGAGCTCGCATAAAAACTCCTTTTATACATCGTTCCGAGGTTGCTATGCGTCAAACGGAATCATACTGTTCCATATCATTACCGTCGTGAGAACGACGATTTTTTGGAATAAGGTCTTTCAATTCCTCGAGATATTCCAAATTTAAGACTCTCTTACAAGGATTCACGTGCTAGTTTTGTTGAGAATTGTGGATCTTTATCGCCGAAATAAATGTATAGGAACACTTAAATTACACTTAGAATTGATATCAAAATAGTTTCAGACTTATTTGATGTGTGATTTACAAGATATTCGTCGATACGCATTTGTACTCTCTTTGTCTCACCATCTTTCTTTCCATACTACCAACGGAACAGTTGCATTCTTCTCTCTTTTACGAGACGCTGTGCACGCACATACTCCCACACACTCATACTCATATATGTGTGTCACTACTACGCGGCTAATCTAGTGTAGCACACAAAATTACACGTATCTCAATAAGTTTAAAATCTCGAAATCTCGAAATGGTACAAAGTCGAGTAATCTTGTATGTATCTGTTATCTCGAATATCTTGGCTACGAAATTCGCACAGATCAATTTATTTAAAATATCCTAATATATTCAAAACACGTAGATGGTTTTGGTAAAATCAATCTAGACTCTTGATCTGACTCTGGACCAATCTAGACTTTCGTTGAGATCCGAGTATCGTTATGCAAACTTATTTTATTTTGGTTATTCCATTTTAAATATAGTTATTCCCATGCAGTATATTTCGCTATAGATCATAGGTTGGTTAGTGGAACCTAGCGTACCACAAAAATCAGCACGAACATATCAAACAACACGATAGAATTCTTTGCGTATCCGATTCCATGGCATTGTTGTATTCGTATTTAAAATATTCCGTACAGTGGATGGTAGAAAAGTTTTGTTTTTAACAGCACCAGATGAAATGTACGTTCCGAGCGTGACGTTGTCGTGGAGCTGTCATAAATCAGCGGGTGGCGCGAAATGGCTTCACCCCTTGTTTTTCCTCCTCCTTTTATTCAACACTACCGTCTCTTTCTCTTCCTCATCAAGCAGCGGCGGTATCAACGTGTGACTCCCGACACGTCTTTTCCCCTCTTTCGTTTCTGCGACTTCATTACCTTTCCAGGATTTTTACGGTTACCGTTTGCTTTGCGTCGCGTCGCCACGACTTAAACCGCCTGAATGCATTTACTCGCGGGAGCTAATTGCGACACGGCAATGATTTAATCTCTGGCGAAGTACCTTCAGTCGTGGATCGTGCTCGAAAGTCGCCCCGTAAACGACCGTGCCTCCGGAACTTTTGATTTCCAGTTAATGCAATCATTTCCTTCTACTATTTTCCTGACCAGACCTGTTACCCGACAACTTCACCCGTGGCAAGAATTTATTCTTAATTAACGGTCGTTCGTTATCTAGGCGTGTTCGAGAAAATCTTAAAGAGAAAGAGACAGAGAGAGAGAGAGAGAGAGAGAAAGATAGAAACCATGAAATTGCATCTTGCAACGCGACACTTTCATAACAACGTTTTCGACGATCGTCGTCTGTTGATCGCATTGTGCGATGATAAATTAAATTTTTTTACTCGATCGAGCGACGATTAAACGCACCAACTGTTTGCAGAAACATTTTTCTAGAGTTGGCGCGTCTCGTTAGCATCCAGTTCGCCTCGAATTTTAGGTCAGACGTTTTATAAAACCGTGTCCGTGTACGGGTAAGATGTTTTCATCTTTTTTCTCCTGTCCTCTCTATTCTCCATCTCTTTCTTTCTTCCAGCTGTTACCCCTTCGCGCAAAATCGAGCAGTAGTCACGGTCGGGTTTTAGGTCAGACGTTTGTAAAAATATTCACCCCCGTCGACGATGTAATCGCGCCGTGTTGTCCTACTTTAAAGACGTGCTTACACACGACCGTTGACGTGGCCGTTTTATGAAATTTGATGCGGTGTTGGTGTACCTCGTCGACGAGGCACTCCCTCGCGAGGGTTAACAGCGGCCTTCAAACGGCCCACGCGACTCTCTCTCGTGCGTCGGCTATGTGTTCTTTCTTTTCCAATGTTCTCGCGTGATTCACATTTTTGTTCGCTCTATCGCGAACGAATTATACCGGAATAGAACGCAGCGGTAGACGTCGGTATCTCGATTTTTCCGTTCGATACACGCATTCTTCTTGCTACCGTTCCTATCGGTCGGGTTATTCAATTCCCCGAAGGTAGAACGTTTTGAATGGAACACACTCGAGTTATTTCGAATCGACCGAAATTCACTTTTGGAATGCAGCCGTTAGGAATCGCGATTGCTCGGGGATAGCTGTCTCTCGGGTGCAATCGAAAATGCTTGTACCGTGTTCTAGATATTCGATGCATTAAGCGGCTGCATTTTCATTGACTTCCCTTGGCCTCGTATGGTTTTTTGTCAGAAAGCTTCCGGGGCTCGTTACACGGGACACACTGTGTTCGGACTTTTGCGAATTTCGTATGTAAATTGGCTTTCAGAGGTGAACACTTTGACTACACTGGTTTAGGACACTGTTTGGAAAATTGCCATTTTCCAGAGAGACATTTTAGGTTTTTCCTTCTTTTCGGTATCGGCAGTCAGGCGTTGCGCGTTTCAACTGTTATTCGTGCGATTTGCAAATGTACTTTAGCTTTTTGCATTTTTTCACGCGTAATAGCAAATACGTGTTATAAATCATCAAGTTTCTCAGGGGTTTTGTGACAATAGCCGTGCAGCTAACGGTTTTCATATTCAGTTTGAATTCTGTGGAATTTTCCATAGGATCGACCAAACTCCTGTCCACCCCTATAACAGAGAACTTCTGTCTCTTTCTCTCTCTCTCTCGACTCGAAAGAGAGAGTGTGTGTGTGTGTAATAGAAAGAAGAACGCGAAGTATTAAAAATCCCCAACACGCTTAATTCGATATTCGCCTATTATTATTAACACGGTTATTCGCCTTCAATGTTTAATCTTCAAATAATGTTCAGTCTAACAAATAATTTTATAGCTTGTCCACAATCATAGCGTTGTAAACGCAGATTTTCAGTTGTTACGCGTATTATTAAATTTCATGGTTAATTAGGTCTTAACTTTACTCTGTGCCGTAATACAGTTTCATCGCTTGGAAAAGTACAATGAATTTCTTACGAACGTAGAAGTTTACATTTTATGAAAAACGGCAGCGAATCGACTCGCGCTATTAAAATTCCTAGACGATTGAATACAACGCGTAACAACCGCTTGCATTTGACCATTCGTTTATAGTTCCGAGTCCTGTAACTTGCATCCTGCTTCGAGGATAGTTTTAATCATCGCGTATAAAATTTGACAAACTCGTCGAATACTTCTCATAATGAAGCAGCAACCGTAATGAGAACACAACGATCTCGTTTCGTTTATAAATAACACATCGTTACGGTATTTCCAGTTAAACGTGAGTTGTCATGGAAGAGGAAGTACGATGTTCGGAGTCCACTAAGGGACGGTAAGGCGATCAATGGTTCGTAACCTTACCGTGGCGGATGCCTTCTCTCTTCGTCTGAATTAACCAAGACAGTGATGGATTGAGTCGCGACTGGCCTGCCAGATCCTCTATATATATATATATATACCACTACTATGTATATTATGCATACGTGCATACACACGCGTTCGTTTCACTGAGCATAACCGGCTAGTCACCCCTTTCGTCTCGACGTAAGCAAACTGAATACCTTGAGGAACATGTTGACATTGAGAAACGACGCATAAAATTAGGCGACCGTTTTGTCGCGTATTCCTATCTTAACAGTATACTACGAATTCGATAATGCGTTTTCTCGTAATTTATCGATGTTAACCTGTTTATCGTTCAAGTTATCTCTCTCTCTCTCTCTTTCGCGATGAATAATTGTTGCAAAGTCTTTACGTTTCTTGTCCCTTTGAACATTACTGTCTCAACTCGCTCGCCGTCGGTGTTCGTGCTGTAGCAATTCATAACTAACTCGTTTCCATGCTATTCGCGCAATTAATATGCCCTTTTAATTACGGTATTAATTAAATTGAACCGCGCACGCCACGTTGCTACGTGTGTTCGCGCATGTGCCTAAGAAGCTTATTTAAATTTTCCCCCTTACCGTGTTATGCAACACGTTGGCATTAGGTATAGGGGAAAGTAACGAAGTGGTCTATTCGGGCGTAGGCTTAGTTCAACATCCGCTTTCACAAGCACGACTTTTCGGACTCCGCCACCCCTGCTGTTCCTCTTTATCACAGGCCGTGACTCTTACGCCACGCTTACCGTAATCGCGTCTAGATGAGCTTCTAACAGATGGGATCAACGGCAGACGGTATTTTACTAACGAGTAACCAGAGCCAAGGTATTTTCAAAGGTATCCTACGGGCGAATATTCTTAGGGACAGTCGCTAGTTCTCTCGTTTCTTTTCCCGCCGCTTGGACCGCGAGCTACACCTATACGTATTCGCTACCACTTGCGCGCAGACGGAAAGCACAGATGTTCCCTCGAATGGAATTCCATTTCTGACGTCTTAAAGTTAAACCCCGTTGGATAAAGCGGAACTACCGAGTTCGCTGGCGATGCAAGGAAAGCGCTGCCACCAAACCTATGTTTCTCACCTTTATGACCCAACTTTTCCCAAGAACGCTTCTATCCAACTTCTATATCGTATGCATATCGGTAGGCCGCGGATATTTATGCTTGGTAATTTCGGTTTGCAGGCAAGGTGCACAGTTGTTTAAGAAAATATTCTCACGACACTGTATTCGCTGCAGCGTATTCGCGATAACGATATTCGGCAGGTAGAACAGATCGAGGGACATAATAGAAAGCACGTAAAAAAATTCACACAGACGTCCATGCTTTGTAAATAATACTTCGCGTTTCGTAACATTTATTCAATGCCGGTTTCCATTTTCTTTTCAATATTCGAAACAGTCACCAGCCCTTCATCGCTCGTCATTGTAATCGAAATGGTTTCGTTCGCAACGAAAGTTTAATCCTTTGACGAAAGAACGATCAGTAACGAAACGTGTCAATCACGCGGGGAAATGAATAGGCATCTCACGTTGCGCGCTTTTACGCGTTGCATACAGCCAATGGGTTAAAATATTCGCAACTTGAAATATTTTCTATTCAGGACAGATTCGTATTTTCAGGCACATTTATAGTTGGCGCGGCCAACAGCGGTTTCGTCGGGTCATATCGGTTATTCAACGGCGAACCAGGACTTACGTCTGAATGAAACAGCGGCTCTGTATAGGGCGAGCACCATCAAATTCGGCATTCATGCGCCACCCGTGAAACAGCCTCGGCCCGGAGGCGTCGAGACCGTGTTAAAAATATATATGTATATATTTCCGTCTAGACTGGTAGAGATCGGATCGTGTTGCGGCTGATACGTACACTTCCATTCATAAGTACTAAGATACCTACGAAAGCTTAAGTAAAATCATTGTGAAATTATTATTTTAACATTATAAAACGTTTAAGAATTATTATCCCCTTTTTCAGACTGCCTAGAAAAAATTCATACGTTCAATATTCTAGTAATAACTTTATTAATTTTATAATAGAATTCAACATTTTCTCATCTATATGGTAATTAATCAATTTTGACCATCTTAAGCAATATTAGCGATATTAAATCTTAAACTATATTAGCAATGTAATGGACAATTGTCTGTTTAAAAATGTTTGTGATTTCTGCGAAATATATACGCGTATTAAATATCCTATAATTTCCACATAGATTTTCAGATTGGTTTCAAGCTTTTCCGGTGTGTATAATCATCGAATTTTATAACAGCGCTAATGAAATCTCAAAATGTTTCGTATAACGTTCATAATATATTATAATTTGTATTATATACAACGAATACAAAATTTCGATCGATCGATAATTTAAACTGTTATGTTTCGTTGCGTAGATATCCTAATATTTATGAATGAGAGAGAACGAGAATACACGACGAAAGGCTACACGTACCCAGGCGATAGTCCGCGAGTTTCATCGCGAAAGTAATTTCACAGGTAGCAGGTTTCATTACGCAACGTCCGTGCGATTCGTTGGTGAAGAAAGGGCGTGTCGCGGAGGCAACTGCTCGTCGTCTGCTTTTATGCACGTCAACTGGAAATTATAATCTACTTTTGTTCGCGTAATGTTACTTAGGCGCGTGCTTATTTCGAGTCTGTTCCTTTGAATGGACAGAAACGCCGTGCATAGCCGAAGGAAAGATGTTGGTACAGCTCTTTAAACCGTCACAGTTGTTTTCCGAAGGTTTATGAAGTAAAAATTATTTCTGTGCCTTACGCGTAAAGTCCTTTCGCGGCGAACGCGCCTTTCATGTTGTTGGAAAACGACATGACTAAAATTCTCTCGTTAAGAGCTGTCTCGTTCTTGATTATACTCGTTCAGCGCGTAAGAATATTCACAAATTTTTAGACGTCTCATTTATTCTTTCATTGAAATATTTGCTACGTGGAAATTAATATTATTTAGGTTCTTCGTTTATTCCTTCATTTGATATCCCTTCTTCGGGTAGCTGAATTTCTTTTAAATGTCTGGTTCTTCGAAACTTTATATATAACTCTCAATAATCGTTAGACGGAGCGACGAATCGAGCTATCGACGACACAGATAATAAAAATTTCATTTGAGAAATCCTCTCCTGCAGTCGCTAATTCTAACTACAGCGAATCCAGAAATTGTAACAACCAATAATCGTTACGGTGTCTCGACTCAATGTAGAGACGTGCGCCATACATTTATAAAATAAGTTATAAATAGTTTAAACGATTCGTTGCTATTAACTAACTTTTCTTTCTCGCGGTTGTAGCCGAAGATTCGAAATCGAAAATCGATATCAAGTCCAAAGTGGGCTTAAAGTAGGTGTTCTCTGTGTTCGAGAAGGAACAGGATAAGATAAATTGTGATCACGGGAAATGTTAATCCAGATAATGAGTTTGGTCGAGTTTCGGTGCAAAATTGTCGGATTAAAGTTCTCTATACTTTAGATGGCTCCTGGCCGAATAAGGAATCGCTTATCGCTGGATTTACGCGATCTTATAGTTGGAACGTTGTTCGTTTCGATCCTCTTTCGTCTCGCGAGAAAGCTGTAACAATCACAATTTTCTGTTACCACCGCAATCTTCTTCCACCATCGTTTAACGTAATGTCATCATCGAGAGTAAAAGGCACAAAAGAGTTTCAGCGAAGGCGATTTTCTATTTTCACGAAATAATCTTATCCCTTCGTATCCCGGGTCGAGTCTCAGCCCGAGTTTCCTCGTTCGATCCCTCCGTTATTCTCACATTTTCCTGAAACACCAAGAGTTTCGATCGTCCATCTCGAAATGGACCAAGAGCTGACCCAACAAGAATAGATTTATTCGATTGCTAAGCCGTGTTGGAGGTTTTTCTTTGTTAGTTTCAGAATATACCTTTCTCTCGTTTACTTTCTACGTGAACTTTTTGGCTCAAGCTTTTTTTATTGAATCACCGATTCCGTCATGTTAGCCGTCAATGTTGGCCGATCAAACACATCGATTTAGTTCCTAAGTAATTTTTTCAGAACTGAATCCATTCCATTCATCGTTCTTATACTCTGGATTTTTAATCATCGACAAGTTCTTTTACACTAGTCACGAATCTTGTTGAGAAACACTCAGAGCTTTTACGCGGCTTTTTTCATTTATCCGATCGATTATGCTTACGACGTAGTTTCTTATCCACGCGACCGTTCTATTTAACGAGCTGTGAATGTCGATCGATTAGAAACATCGAGAGATCCTGTGTGCAATTGTTGCACAAGTTGGTCGATCCATTCGACCATTCTTACTCCCTGGACGCGAGTAAGCCATAAGAAAGAGACAGGATACCACGGTAAGGTGGTAACACGGAACGGTGGTTGGAGATTAATCGAAAGGATATCGGGACGAACGAGCACAGCTCGACTTCATAGACTACGCTAAATTTTCGACAGCGCGTAATCTCGCGGAATTGCGAGAAATTAATTATCAAAGTTGTTGGCGGTCTGGTCGGCTCGTTACATGCCGGTTCGTCGCACTAATAGAACGAATTCCGCGAACGAAATTTTTCCCGCGATCCTGTGTCTCGTTGCGCGGGATAATCGCGATAGCGTCGAGTAATGGCGCCATCAGTACAGATAAGGGTTTTACGTCTCTCTTAATTAATCCTGGTCGGTCTGTATCGGGCTACGTGGAACGGAAAGAAGGTGCTGTAATTGAAACACTGTAAAGCAAAGAGCTTCCGACCAAGACACGCGATTCGCGCGTTTGCGGTTCGTTTCGTTCCATCGTAATTGCAGGGATTTTAAACATCGAAGGGAATGCGATTTTTCGAACTGCGATCCGTGGAGACGAACGAGTCAAGACGACACGCGATATCCTTCCCCTTTCGTCGTTCACGCGCCACTCTAATTTTCTCAACTGACAAATCGCGTGCTCGATTCGGCTAATTACGAAGTCGGTTTATACAGGGTATTTGAAAAGTTACGTTTAAATGTAAAAATATACGTAGCACTGGTCGATACAAGCAACAAAGTCTTAATAACACGCGACAGTCTCTGGTGTCGAAGTTGTGAAACATTTTCAATTATCAGCCTTTAAAACGGTACGAGAGATTTTATCGCCTGTCAATTCGAATGTACGTTGTTGCTCGATTAATTCACACCCGTACGATTCTACCGATCTGAGAAAAAACGAAAAGGTTGGCCATAATTTTTATCGAACTATAAATCGTAGCCTGGCGGCAGAAAGAGGGGAAGGTCACTTTTAGGAAAAATGTTTCAAATGGCTGGCGCATCGAATCTCTCACGAGGGTGCCCTTTTCTCGAGAATATTTCCAGCTAAACGTGTCTCGCGCGCCAGAACCAGACAGATGTAGCGATATGGTGTACTGCGAGTAATTGGACATTGTCTACGGACACCGTCGAAATATATATCGTCCGCTTTCACGATTCGTGAAACATCTCTGCCACGTACCTCTGGATTAATGCCTTTTCACGGGAGCTCACGTTATTGCGGTTATTATTGTGCTCACCTGCGCTGCAACCATACCCTCCTTCAATCTTCTGAGATCCGTGTGGCTCCAGGCGCTCCGCGACCAAGGGTGGGTATCCCTCAGGTCATCAAACCTGAATTCCCTCAACTGATTCTTCAGGAACTTGCGTATGTTCCATGGTAGATCGTTGTGCCTGCAGCAAACGAACAAAAGGAGAAAATTAATGTCTTTCTAGAATTTATCGTTCAACGTAATATATTACTTGGTTCTGAAATCTCCCGCGGTTTTTCTTGCATCTGTTTGCGAATTAGAAGAGTTAAAGAAATATGGTTGGCTATATATACTTCTGGGTTACCTTTGTATCCGTCATGGCCTGTACTTCTTTCTTTCTCGTGAAATGATCGTGCGATTTTATTTTGTTCAACATACTCGAAAGATCATAAACGAAGACCACAGAGGAAATACACGAGGTGTAATTTTTTTATGTGATTTATTGTTGAAACTATCTTTTAATTAAATTTAGTTATCGGTCTCGCGACCATCCCCGTATTTCGCCTCATTTATCATCTAGCCATTTTCAGTTCCCACTTGCTTGATCAACTTCATAAATTGAAAAGCAGGGGAAAGTGATGATGCTGTAAACGCTATTTTCTAAATTTATTTTGCAACTCGCCGTTATTTAACGTCGTCCTGCTGTAATAAATGAACACGTGGAACTAAGTAATTTGCTTCTTTCTTTCATGATTTCGAACGTTAATCGTGTACTTATGTAATGAAATTGAGAAACTGACAGAAAGTAGAGTCGAGCAGTTTGACCTGTGGCTCGTTTATCAGCAATTTCAACCACACCACAGCGATTCAAAGTTAACTTGTTTCGACGCTTTATATCTGCTCGTATCATTTCACCGTGTATTTTATACACAGGCGGCGATCCGTTTTATCGAGTGTGACGCGATACCGTGAAATGGCCCCTGTTTCAAGTAGCAACACACCGCATGTGTCCTGCGGACAGGGGAAGCCGTACTCTGGGGGGAAGTAGAATGGAACAGGAGATATACGACGAGAAGGGACGGTAAAGCGAGTAAACTTTGCCTCTTACAATAGCATTAGGCGACGTACAAGTTTCTCCGCAGGTTCGGTTACTATGCCCGCGCTTCGTCTAACTTATTTCATACAAAATCCTTGATTCCTTTTGCGAAGATTTTTATAGACGGTTGTTGGTCAAATATTGGCATACTGGAGACTCGGGTCGTCAACATTGTTAGCGAAGCACTAGTAGAAATTCGCGAAAGAAAACGGTCTGTCCAGACCGTGTGTAAATCCCGATGTTTGCTGTGTACGCAAAATTCCATCGAAAATTTTCACTATATAAATATCATCTACAATATGTTGGTATATTTGCACCATATCGAAACTAATGGAATTCATTTGAATATACACACGATCGAGTTTCTATCGACGAAAGATACGCACAGGCGATATAGAGTCAGCGTGAAAGGAGTATTCGAGATTGTGAGCCACGTTACCGAGGCAATACAGAGCGACGAAATACAAGCGAATGAGAGAGGAACTAGGCAAGCTAGGGAACTTCGCATCTTGGAATAGCATTAGCCAACGTCTAACTTGCCCCTAGTTCCCCTGTTTCTCTCATGGTATTCTTGTTCCGTGTTAATTCCTGTTGGATATATGTACGGTGTGTAACCTGGATATCCGATCTCGAGTTACAATCAATGTTACACTAGCTTCCTGTCGCCTTAAGATCCTGCTTAAGGTATATTCCGTACGTTATATCTGGCAATTTAACACCGAGGCAAACGTATTCAGGGGACGTGTTCATTTAGACTCTGACAGGCACGGTACTCGAGCGCGTGAAGCTTTAATTAAACTAATTACGTCGGGGTAAACTGGAAACTTTTCGAACGACGAAAGGAAAAAAGAAAGGAGGTAAAAACGAAGAAGACCGGAGAAGCTCTCCTTCTGCTAACATACAAGGTTAATCCATGAAACGAGTGTAATTACGAGGCCGAGACAGCGACTCGAGGCGCACGAGTTCTTGTTCGAAAGCCATATACCCATTAAAACTGTATTACGAACCGGGATAATTCTAAGCACGCGTCGCATTCCTAGCCTGTTTCATTCGGCTGACACGCCAATTAACCCGGCATAATCGACGCGACGCAGAAGACGCAGCCTACGTCGCCTCATCTACGTGGCGAAACAATTTGAATAATCGCGCGGATGTAGGATGAAGCGCGGATAACGGCAGAGAGAATCCGCGTCTTGTTGGCTGTCGTTGGCGAACAGCTAATTGAGCAGGACGCGATGGCGCCAAGTTGTATTTCTTGATAGCATCGCGATTACACGCCTAGTGTAATTACTCGCGGAAACTCGTAACTGCGTTTCACCGGCTTGCTGCAAAAGTTTCGCAGCGTATGACAATGCCGCTAACTTTAAACGGCTCGATGTGTGCCTTCCGCGATGCACCTTCCAACTTTGTTTCCAGTTTCTACCACCTTTTCCTAACCCATGTTCCTCCATAGTTACGCGTAATACGTAGACGCGCGAATAATCGATTCCGCGATGGTTTAATTGGCAAGGCGACGCGGTTTTATCGTCTTGTTGGAGCTTTAATGGCGTTCATTGTGCGAAAGGGGCGGTGACGTTGCGTGGTGAAACCGAACGTTCCGTGGTTTGAAGGTAAACTTGATTAACACGGAACTTGAAAAATTATTCCATCAGATGCAATGGAATTAAAAGAACGAAAGGACAGATTGTGCAATATTTACGTTGTGTTTTGCCGTGTTGATTCTTCATCGACTACGTGTTTGTCAAGTGTATTTAAATATTTGCCAACTTTTGTGCAATGAGTTTCGTGAAAATGCGGCTGTTTGAAATTGTTTTACAGGGTTGTCTGCGTGTGATGTACATGTCGACATTTCGTCTCTTCCAATTCTTCCCTCGATCATCGCGCTCTCTTGTTTCACTGTACCTAATAGTCAATTTTGGTATGAAAATACTCCACAAATTCTCAATGAGATGCTGGGAAACAGAAGGGTCGTGACATAAAGGAATTTTGTTACATGACTAAATGAGAGGATAGAACCGTGTACACGCAGCGGACGGAGAAGGAACGTGCGTATTGTTACCTCAACAAATCTGACCTAAATCAGAGATGGATCTCTCTAACCGTTTGCCATCAACCGCATCGCATGGTGGCTGAATGCACTTTGAACATGGTGCGAGGGGAATTTAACTTCGAACGAATTAGGTAACCAAACGAGCAGCCTGTGTACCCATCTCCTCAAACTCCTGCTTACTCTGTTTCTCTCTCTTCTCTCTCTTTCTCTTTTGCCACTTGTCGTCCGATAATTCTAAAAGTTTATAAGGACTCGCTAGGGAACTCGCTCTCTAAACATTCCTATCAATTAACGTTTACTAAGCTATTGTATACGTTAACTTTCTAATCCCTGAGCCATCTGTTTTTCTCGTTTGCTATTCTAGAAAAGAAGATTAGCAGAATGTTTGAAAAGTCGACACTACGGCCCTTAGCCATCGAATTACACGTACACACTTCGTCGAACGATTAACATTCTCGAAAACCCACTTAAACCCATAAAATTTCTACGAAAACGTACGAACCGCTCATTTTGAAGCTTCCAATGGTTCTAGCGTTAGCCCGCTCGCAACACTGAACCAGCCACCGATAACGAAGACAATCAACCGAATGACTTATCCGCCTGATTAGAATCGTTTACAGACTCTAACTGGATTTTCTCAGCAGTTCTTTAATTTTCATCGTTTTATTTAATATTTCTATGTCTAACTATAACAATAATAACAGGTCACCATCGAGCAGGCTTTCAAATGTTAATATTAACAATTACAAGCATTTGGCTCGTGACACCAGCAGATCCTAAAAACGTACAAAATCGTTCCCTCTAATTCGTTAGAACGCTAGCTACCAGCTCGTATTCGTTTTCGTATTCTCTATTTGTCGCGACGCGTTCTTTGTATTCTGCGCGGTCGGACCCGTAATCGACACGGATTGTTTGCTCGAAATACTTTCGTTGCTCCTTTGGACTGTTTACCGCTCTATCCCTAGCAGCTTCCTTTCCAACCCTCAGCTATTCCGAATGGTGATTGGATTTTCAGGTTGGATTGCGTCGTATCGAATGGATTCTACGCTATAGCGTCTGTTAAGACCCCCGTACAATCGGTAAAACAGGTTATATAACAAATAAATAAAAACTTATTTGCTAACACTAAATATTTAATGAACATAACTTAAGCGTAAGTACGAAGTTGTAGAGTTCTAACATGCAAAGTTGTCAGAGTTCAAAAGTCCGACGGTCCAAGGGTACAAAGTCTAAAGTTCATGTAGGTATTCAGTGGAAGTTCGAGAGTTGTTCAAAGTCCTTGCGTTTCTATTCCTTGCAAACATTGTATTCCCTTCAAAAATTGTATGCCTCCTGAAATAAACTTTCCTCGAACGATATAATAGTCTGATCAAATGTCTTATTTTTATCAAGTTCTTCGAAAATGAGAAGAGAGGATTCAGGAAAATATGTCGTCTCATTCTATCTCTATTCACGCCTGAGTGTCACTACGTGGTCGTGTGTGTCACGTGCACGTGTAATTAAGGGTTCGTTAGTCCAACGTACGTAGAGGGTGTCTTGGAAGTTCTAGGTGAATTAAATAACGCGCTCGGTTTCGGGACTGCTCAAGACTGACTCTCACAGTCAGAACTGTCTCTTTTATTCCCTCAATGCACGCATACTCGTCCACGTTGCACACAAATACGCGCATAGATACTTTGGTTTATTATATTATTATAGATACTCCACGTGTCAGAAGACGTTCATTGCGTCGTCCTAGTCACGGCCAGTTAATTCTAAAGATAAAATTATGCGCCCTTTATCGCTATAGAGAAAACAATTCAAACAGCAAATAAGTTTTCGACGTCTTATCATTAAGTTTATAAAGTTCAGAGTATCTTATTTCAAACAGCGTCTTCGTATTCTGTTTTTGAACCTTTAGGTCTCCGCGACTATATTCGCCGGATGCGGTTAGCCTCGGGTCTGTGCATGAAGCGACATACGAACGATCCGACCAATAGCCGGAACGCGGCTTGGTAATAATTAGGAAAACCAATAAGCATTAGAGCCGGATCGTTTGATACTGTCGCTACGTGCGACCGCATACGTACAGTGAAGTGAATTGGATGAGACGAAGTACGTACGCTTATTACGCAGGATACGCCTATAAATACGTAATCAAAAGCGCTAAACGGTGCGGAGTTTCCATTTGAATGCGACTGTGGACTAAAAAGTGTTCGACTGAACGGAACTACAAGCTGACGGAAACTGATCTAATGGATGTTTCGAAAGACGATTAAAATAGTTATACTGGAAATTAAAGTGTACGTGAAGGTAAATTGGATAGGTCGCTATTGGCGGCGAAAAATCGTACGAGCGAATCAGCCGGCAAATCGATCGGTAAATAGCAAAGTTTGCCAGCGCGTTTCAAATTTGTTCTGCATTTTTACGCAATGTCAATTAATTAAACAGCGAAACGACGCGTCGAGATTGTTTGCGTAACCATTTCCACCAGCAGACACAATGTTGAAAATTTCTGGTCGGACAGCTTTGGCCATTCCCGCGGTTGTCATTTGTTATTGGCGCGATATATTCACCGGTCGATGAACGATGGACGTACTTGAATTTTTAATCGAGCGGGTTTTGCTCGAGTCATATGATCTTCCTGAGGTGTATACGTATATTTGTTTGTGGTGATAGTGCGCAACTGCTGGCTTGTAGAGACTGGAGAGGCCGAGATAGATTCTGTTGCGGATGTAGATGTCGCGCTGCTGGGGTACTTGCTGTATTTTCTTCCTATTTAAGAATCGTGGAAGAAAAATCGGACTACGATCGCCAGGATTTTGAACCCGGGTCCCGAACGTTCGTAACCTAAGGCGCTAACCACTGCGCTACCGTTGTCCGGTGTTAGTCAGTGTCGAGTGGTGGTACTTGAGCTGTCGAGTGCCGCCACATTCTTATCGGCGACGAAAACCGAAGAGACGGAAAGTAAAATCGGCTCTGACTGGTTCGATCCTTTTTTCCATCGTGTCTAAGCGAATCTCGAATCGGGACGATATTCGGACGATCCTGTCTGTAAAAATTGTCTTTTAAAATGAGCGATAAGCATCGGTAGCCGAGGATGGATGATCCAGGCAAGTGTTTGGGGTAGGTTGGCTGACAGCCAGGCTCGTGTTTGCGCTCATCGATAACAGGGTGTCGTAAAAATTCCGCCGCTTATTGGTCATAGCCGACCGAATTATTCTTTTTCCCTTTTCCTTTTTCCCATCCTTTCTCTTCCTTCTTTTTCCCTACCGCGGTAAATTTCATCGATCGCCCGGCGCACGGCGAGAGAAGGGTGGAAAAAAATTCGGGCCGATATCTTGCTTCTTCGTTTTATCGTTCTCCATTAAAGCTGCTTTCCCAGCATGATTGCCCTAATTACGTCCCGCCTGTACAAAGAGTGGCCAAAATTACACCCGAGCCGAATTCTTTCGTCGATCTTCGTCAATGTCGCCCGAACGAAAATTGGATACGACGGCCGACGATTTCGACGAACGTCTTTTCCAACATAATTGCCCTAATTACGCCGTCCACGAAGAAAATTCACCTAAAGACATAACACCGCCGCGGCATCTTCCATTCCCTTTAGTATTTTCTCTTTCCCAACGGAGACCAAAGACTTCCGACCGGAGATCAGTCGTGATTTTCTAGTCAACGTCACCTGCTTGTACTTTTGAAGCATTTTCACATTAGCCCTTCATACATATTCAACGAATACAACACGTGTCTAAGAGGAGAATGATATCCACGAAGCTGATTTCACGAAAGCGCTGCCGAGTTTTCGTCGTTTTCGTCGGAGAGAAGGCGAAAGGGTGGTGCGAAGCTTTATGTGTGGGTACGTACACATGTGAACGCAAAGAGGTGGGGGAGGATACGTTTTCATCGGAGAGAGTTAATTGGCAAAGCGCGATAAGGTTGCTGGGCTCGATATGCATACGAATGGCGAATATTCCGTTTGCTGGTGGCAGTGGCAGTCACTAGGCATGCAAATACGACTTCCGGGTCTGGTAGACCGGCTCGAGCCTATCGCCTGTTCGAAACGCACACGACCTCCTTCGTCGCTTTGATTATTCCCAGAATTTAATTAGCTGTTTCTGCTGTTCGACGTTTCACAAAAATTAACTGATTAGCAGGTATCGGTTCATAATCCACGTTCCCTATAATATTCTTCGATTCGTATGGTATTCAGTACACAGATACGCGATAGATACATTTTTGTCAAATGTTATTTTCTGCTCAAGTACAGCTATTTATATTCCATGTGTTCTGTATATATCTAGCCGTACAATTGTACGAATACATCCGAGGGGTAAAAGCATCGAATTAATACCGAATCTACTTAGTCCGACGTTCTGCTACACTTAACTCCTTTTTGTATATTTCGAGAACTAACGAATTAATTTTATTTTGATCTTATTCGTTACCACGTCAAATGTATTGCAATATGAAACATTCGACATTGCCTGCTCCAACTTCATTCTTGCAAAGAAATTAAATCGTTCAATAACAGACAAGTTACGAGGGAGAAAATTTCATAGTACCAGGTGGGAAGGGAATCAGTCGGCGATTTTTTCCAGGCTCCCGATTTCGCGTAAACCAGCGTCTAGCTGGCAGCGCATTAGCCGCTGGTTTTCTTCTATGCTTTAATTTGTTCGGCGATTAGCCGCAGACCCGTACTATTTCGGTGGTCGTCGCCGTGCGGCACGCCCGGAATCATAAAATTTAATCCAGCGTAAAATCCACCGGCTATACGGTAAAGTTAGTTACTGCCTTTTTAAAGTTGCCTCCTCTCGGATCCTCAGCAGACAACTGGCGTTTTTCCGCATCTTCCTCCACGGGTAATACCCGTAACATCGTAAAAATGTATTTTTGTAATCCTTTTTCTCGTCGTTCACTTCCTCTTACACACCTCCTAACAGCTGCGTTATCGACCATAAGTAATTGGACGCTTCCAAATCATCGCACATACGTAAATGATACCTCAAACGAAGCTTTTAAATCCAATTTTGGTCTCCGAACTTGTACGATCCTTAAACGTGTCCTTTTAACGTTGAGATCTTTGAATAATTGAAATGTATGTTTGCGATCGTATTCTATAAGATTAAACTATACGAACTGTTGGCCATTCATCGAAGATAGACGTGAAAATAGAACGATGCAGGTACATTCCTTGTACGATCAAGCAGAGTACACGTGTTTGATTTTAGTTGCAGGAAGAGGTAAAGAGTTAACGATAGGCTAAACGTATCGTAACTTTGAAATTGTAATAAAAATATTAACCTGTCGATCGTTCGTGCACGAGGTGAGCAAATACTAAAGGACGGTAGTGCATCTACGTATAGCGATTTAACGAAGCTATTACAGTTCGCGCGAGTGCCGGAATCGTGTATCGCCGTCGTTACCGTTACATCTGCGTGACATTATAGTGGTTATCATACCTGGCAAAGCTCGCTAAATGAATTACACACGGTTTTAATGGTGGTGATGTCACGCGTGTAACATAAATATTCGGTAATTACATCGTTTTGTTTAGCGGCACGTTAAATGGGATGACTTCTCTTCGCGTCATTTTTTTCCGCAATTCGTAAAACTTTCGGTCTCCTCGGAACGTTCAGTCGGAAGAACGACATTTGTTATTGTTGAGAATTGTGGATCTTAATTGCGGAAATAAAAGTAAAGGAACACTAAGGTTACACTTAGAATTCATATTAAAATAGTTTTGGATTTATTTAATGAACGATTTCCAGGATCTTCGTCGATATACATTTGCACGCGTCTCAGCACTATCTTTGTCTCACCATCTTCCATACCACATTACCAACGAAACATTACCACGCACACATATACTTCCACACATTCATATTCACATACGCGTGTCACTACTACGCAGCCAATCTAGTCTATCACACATGTACGTATCTCAATAGTTATATAGATCCTGGTTCAACACTTAAGATTTACGACACGCGCTAACGACGACACGGACCATGAATGCTATTTTTGAGAATGCTATTTTAGATCTATACGATGCTCAACTATCGTAACATTTCTGAACACGTTCCTAACTTTATTTTGTCTATCCTTGTTTATCTGTCTCATAGTAGACACGCGTACCTAGGGAGACAGTAGGATCGTGACACGACGTGAAGTTTTAAGTCACGTTTCGGAATCCGAGATCCATGATCCGATTTACGAGTACGAAGCCTCGGTAGCGTGGACTCGGTAAGACAGCATCGACGCCTTCGACTAACTCCGCGAAATCGAGTTACACGTTACAGCTACATTAACTCTGTCAGAAGTTGGTGTCTGTTCATGTGGTCGGTTTTACCGGTGTACGTATTACATATATATTGGTGGTAAACAGACGTGCAGGGTTCGTGGCCGCGTATCGTGGGCCGGTTATACCGAAAATTAACCTCTGTACGTAGCTTGCTATTTGCCTCTAGCGACCTCGTCGTCAGGTTGCCAAAGTAACTCTGTTTCCTGTTGTTCATCTAGTAACCATCCCACTTTACTCTTCAACTTCGATAGATTAGGCGGTTAATCCTCTGGCTCGTGATTTAACGACAATTCTCGCGAAACGATTTCTGTCTGGTTGCGTTTCAATCGCGTTATCGCGTCGTAAGTCGTAAAGGAACGAGTCGGAGGACCACCGTGAACGATTTCCGTAACGTCTCGACGTGAAACGTGCTACTCGCGTTGAGAATCTGCATTATTCATAAAAAAAATGAACGCCACGGAAACTCCATCCACAACGGGTATTCATTCGACGAGACAGTCGCATCGGAAGATAATATCGCCTCGGTGAAGTTTCGCGGGCAGACCGCGCCAACCGAGGCGTCACGACGCGACGTCGTTCCAGTAGATTCGATAATAACGAAGAGCAGCGGATATAACGCGATCTTACGGTAACCGATTCCTTAGAATCTTCGCTTTTCTTACAAATTGGATTCGCTGGACGGTGCTAATAATTCGCCTCTCTGTCCCTGTTCTTTGCCTGCTATTCATCGCCGCTGGCGTACAATGCCCAAGCTTAAAGCCATAGATTCTTTCTGCAGGGAACTTCGATCGTTACCGCGGCTCTTCTTTTCCATTCGCTCGCCCCGCGGAACCGTTAACGAACGTTCGTTGATTCTCGGTTAAAGTTCCACGTAGTCGATGGTTTTGCACCGCTCGTTAATAAAATTAATTAGAACGACGTGGAACGAGTAACAAAGCCGCGTGACAGCAACTTTTGTAGCGACTTTGCGCTCGTCGAAAGAGCTGCCGCGCCGAACTTGCGTTAGGCATAGCGGCTTCACGCGATAATCTTGTTTCTTTTTTCACGTTGAAAATTATAACTAACGAGAGATTTATTTTCTTTTCGTGATGATGACGCAGCGAAGGAAGAGGAAGGGACAAAAGGGGGAGAAAAAAAAAAAAGAAAAGGAAGGGTCGGGGGTTTTGCAATTGGCCTTAGACGTCGTGATAACGAAAGATTGATCAGAGGACGTATTTTCTAACGCAAAAGCAGCTCTGAGCTAATGTTGCAAAGCGTTTCAGGCTTTTCTAAACAGATTTTATATTAGAATGTTTTATAGGTATAAATAAAAAAGGATGCTATATAAAAATATGTAAATGGCGTGGAACAAATCAAATGAAAAAGTTATAACGCGAAAAAGAATATAAACCTTTTATATCGTTAAACTTTTATATGTGATAATCCTGGAAAAGAGGTATATTACACAAATTTGAATACGCGCGTTGAACTGATATGACGAGTCAATTGATTTATGAGATGAAATAAAATCAAAATGAACTTCCTAGGATAATACACTGAATTTTTTATCACTCTTCGTCGGTATTTTATCGATAGAAACGGCGAACGTTTTTAAACCGGCTATCGTAATTGCATCGATCGTAAACCCGTTCTTGCATTATAGCATAGTAACCGCAAATCCTTTATTGTTCCCTACTTCGAATTTCTATTATATCTCTTCAATAAATCTTCGAATGAATCGTGTTACGTTCTTTTCTTATTTATATCCATGAAACGAATCGATACATTTTGACTGGAAGAACCTTAAATAGTTTAATATATTTTGGTATCCTTTTGTTGATAATTCGGTAATGAGAATGGAACGATTATCGCCAGATTTTACACGTAGATTTTACACGAAATTTTTAGGTCGATACGACGTGGAACGAAGTCACGTGTGAAAATTTAAACTTCCCTCGACATTATTACGTCGGCTGAATTAACGGACGGGTGGAAAGGGCTAGTGGCAAAAGGCGCACGCTTATATTTCACATTGGTCGTTATCGTGGAAACGACTGGCGTTTGCACACGATCTTTAAATGGAACCGAAGCAGACGCCTTGGCGAACCAGTGGACACGCCCGCCAGCTATCCGAATGAAATTGAACGGAGAGAACTCGTGTGTCGATACGGAACAACCGGTGCAGCGCGGCGGTTGTTTCCTTCTGGAGGAATCGGGTTTATCACAGAGTGAGCAGATTTTTTAAATTAAACTCGTAAAAAATTCATTGCACCTACACCGGGATAGTTTTGTTTAATTTCACGCAAATACTATTCAATTATTCAATTTCTCTATGAAAGATATAGAATATCATGAAAATAATATTCGCAATATCTACAAGATACATGATACATACAGCGATTGCAAAAGTATTGTTCGTATTTTTCAATGAAACGTTTCTTTGCATCTTTTTCTATATTTCAATTGTTTTCTACTTACATCAGATTTTATATTTCATTTTGATGGTGTCTAACGTTTGTGCGAATATTCGTACATGCTTAGACTTAATCGATTAATATGATACAATGTTGTGCAAGCCAATACAAACCAAGACAATACATAGTTCTACCTTTGCTGTTTGCGTTGACTAATTTAACTATTTGCTGTTCGCAACTCTTGCAGTTGATGGAGCAACTTCTTTGCACACGTAAGATCGCTCAGATTCTTACAATCGCTGTCGCTGATCTTATTAATCGTTTGCTTAGAACGTTTAATATCGTATTGGAGTTTTTCTTTCTATTAGAACGTCCGGAAAGTTTCTTTCGTTTTATGAGGAAATAATAGACGCACAACGTTTTTTGTCTTATATTATTTTGTCGAATTACGTACGATCCATTTTGTTCTGTCGAGATAAACACCGTGACATTTCACAGACTTGGTTTCACCTTTGTATGAAGGTGCACTGTTGTAAAAAACACGTTTGCGAAAGAAAGACACTTTTCGGACGACCTAATATCTGCCGATGTGTGCAGAATAAAAGAAAAACTTGCTACCTATGGACACGTGTAAGTCGACATCTAGACATGCACTTTTTACTGCATTGATTATATCGATGTCGATGTGTGACACTTCGTGAAATTTCTGACTGTAAGTCCTAACTTCGTGTTCGAGGATTTGTCGTTGTGACAGGTATACAATGGACGAATCATTGTTTTTACCACTCTGCGATTAGTCAATCAAAATCTTAAGGGTATAAGAGTCGGTCGTAAATTCTTCTCGAGGTGTCTTCTATGGACAAAACGAGGAGATCTCGCGTGAAAAAGAAGCCATTGTTTCGAATCGAAAGCGAGATACCTTCGTCGATAGACTTGGCAGACTTCCTTCAGTCGGAAAAACAATTCGAAAACTGTCTTATTGTTCTCAAGGTAGCGCTCCTTACCGCCTGAAGGTAACGAAAGGTGTTGCTCTTCTATAGGTACCACCGATGGTAGTATCCATTTGAATTTCTTTTTTTGTTTTGTTACTCGAACGAGAGAAATGAAAAAGAGAGGAATAAAGAAAGAGGGAGCGAGAGCTCCTCGTCAATTTCCTAATTTCCTTTCGTCTGGAAACTGGAGCGGCGAAGCATCGCGAATACACTGGCAGAAAATCGTTTCAAATCGACACACGAATGATTTGAAGTGGATTGAAAGTGCACCGAAAGTAAATCGAGCTTCGAACGTTTCTCCGGTAAGGACGAGAGGATGGTAGAAAGAAAGAGACAGGAAGGAGAGAAAGGAAAAGGGAAAAGAGGTTTCTGCACGGGTCACGTATGAGTATCGGCTCCTTAAACTAGAACGACCGCTTTTAACGAATAAATTTCTACTTCGGGGAAAAAAAGCTCGCGTGAGTCTGCGAATATTCGGCTTGCACTCTGATCTCCACGTACACGATAGGTAACCACACTTGAAATACAGCGCTTTGCAAAGCCTCGCTACGATGCACCAACCGAATGAGAGGATTTATAGCGTATGCATATTCTTCGTCTTTCTTTCTTCTTTTTCTCTTTCTTCTTCTTCGAGTGGAACGTTGGCACGCGCGAGCCACATGCTAGAAGAAACCTTCGATTGCATTACGATGGCACTTTCCACGTAGCTTCCGGAAACCGGGAAAATTTCTCTTCCATAGCGAGCCGATATTATCGTACGTCGAGTAGTCTCACGTGTCGCGGTCTCGATAATCTTTCTCTATGGCTATTGCGATCGTTATCATTGCGTCGCGGACCGCATTCTTTCCGAATACGGTTACGATCACGCCGAGTGCAGTCGAGAATATCAAATCGCGTATGTGCCCTCTTCCGATCCTTACCGGGCAAAGACTGCATAATGAGGTCTGTATCTCTTTCGAGACATTGCCGCGCTCTATCGTTGATTTATCTTCTGAACGCAAATTTTAGTAGGAATCGATGAACCTCAGGTTGTAGAAGTTTAAATCATTCGCGCATTAGCGGTATAAGAGAAATAACGAGGTCATAAAATTTATCCAGTTGGAAAGTACACGGCTCGTAAAGTAAAAGCGCAGTTCGAACGTGGAAACAGGAATTTGATTAGACATACACACGCAATAGGAGATAATAAGGTGTTCGAGTACTTGTCAGGAGCGAACGTTGTTAATTCGTTATTATCAGAATTAATTTTTCCTCTGTAGTTTGGTTAATTAAGATTAATATTTCAGCCGTAATACTTGTCATATAGTGATTACTACGAAGCAGAAAAGAAGACAGGGGATTTTACCGCGTAATTTTAGTGAAAAATTGAAAGCAAACGTCAGAAGCCGTATCGATCAGCTTCAATAACGTCGCAATATTACTTTTAAATATTTCCTTTGTTTAAATATTTTCTTAATTTATATAGAAGCAAATAATTCGTCTTTAAGTAATCGAGCATTAATTATATATCGGATACCAAAATTGAAAAATCTGTGAGAAGTAGAGTTGATCGACTTCGCTTATATGTAACTTGATAAACTATATTTACAACTTGAAATCCAATTTGCATTTTTAAGCTCGTACTACTTACGGCTAGATCAATCCACGTATACATATTTAAGGGATTAATTTATATTCTCTTCCATTAAAAAAAAAAAAAAAAAAAAAAGATAAACAAGGTAAACTCGGACCTATATCCGGGCTTCGACAGGCATATAGGCGTTCCTCCATCCACTTTCGTCGATTCTGCGCGAACTTGGCCAACTCCGCGACGACCTAAATCTCCTTTTCTGCTTTTAAGCTTCAAGCATCATCCTGGACGCTACTTGCACCCTGTTCTGCATGTACGTTATCCGTGTGCTTATATATTTATGCGCCGTTGAGCGGATACGACCGTACGTCGACGCGATAAACTCGCAACTTTGAACTCTGTTAGTATCACGTGCTCTAGAAGAATGATAATGTTCAACGACTAGCTTTCACTCGTTCGGACTATATTACTCTTTGTCGTGGGATTCTTCGTGCGCGAACCTCTACGATTTCAATCTTCACGATCAAAGTCACCGATTAGGTCGAACTTACTTCATGACTAAAGGTAAAGACTTGTTGCTCCGCGGTATAAAAGATCTCTGTCACTTTGTCTTCTGTTAAAACTCTTCAGAAAGATCTTAATCTGCTCACTGTTCATTAAAACGACGAAACTTGAGAAGAAGTTGCCTTACACGCAGATTTTCTATATTATAAGTATCATGTTTCGTTTTATAAAGGAAATATAGAAACAGTTGCTACGAACAACATTTACGTCAATTATGCATAAATTTCAGGTTTTTGAAATATACTTGGGAAGGAAATTTTGATCTGAGAAATCAGCTACGTCTCGTATTTCCTTTTTAATAGATGAAGACAGGATCTGTTGGATTAAAAAAAGTTCTGTTGGCTAGGAAAGTGTCTAAAGTGTTGAATATTTCAATGTCAACTATCCAGTAACATCACAAAACAAGTGATAAAACACACCGACCTATAAATTATTAATATTTATCTCTTGATCCATCGTGCCGTAGATTTTGAAACAAGTAATTCGATACAACGGTTACAAATGTTAACAGCGCAGCGAAAGAGTTCAATTTTGGTTAATAGCGTCGGTGCAAATTTGGAAAATTATTGGAATTTTTGTGAGAACCTCGCGAGCCTTTCGCTCAAGTCGAATATCTGAAACGACCGAAACGTCTATGGTCCGTAGTCTCTTAGTGCATACGTTCTTTCTCTCGAAAAGAACATTTGAAAAGGGTTGTGACGTGGAAACCGCTTTGCACCCTTTCCTTTCCCAGTGGAAGACCAGTGGCCCACCTTTTGCGGTCTAGCGGCACGGAATGGCCTAGGTAATTAAATATTTCCGCACGGCAATGAACGTTATAAACAGAGTCGTTGAACGACGTAATTACAAGCTGCTGTCCAAGCGAGTTATCAGGTTCGCAGAGGAATATTTTCCGCGTTTCCGGTGAAAAAACGAGCCCGCTTTCGTTCACCAAACAGTTGTCGGACCAAGGTTTAATAGGCGTACAAGCAACCAGCGATAATTACGGAGCTTAAACATCTCGCAGAAGAAAGCAACGTTCGTGAATTTTTGTCCGGCCTGTTCTGGCTCCTTGGCTCGTACGCGAATTGTCGCCACTCGAACGCTCGTTTGTGTACGTTTTAATTGAATATCTGATGCGGAAACACGGTAATAATAACCCTGATGAAAAAAAATATTTTGTCCTTTTTATCGAAGAGCGAGATGAAAACGTAGAGAACAGTCACCGGAGATTTGCCGCATATATATTTTTTTTTTTTAATGAAGCGAAACACAACCGTCGACTCTTTGTTTCCGCGTACGTTTCTCGCATACGAACGAAAAAGCTCGGCCACGATACACGAATTGGCCAGTCGCGAAAATTCCGACGAACGGTTTCATCCATTTTTACGGTTTCGCGAACAACAGGGCGATGCTCATCGCGCGATTGTTACGTAAGCCCTTGTGAACTCTTTTCGTGGCCTTTGCCGAGGAAAAATGCAAACTATTATACAGGGCACAATAGGCTCGACGAGGCTTTCACTCGTTATCGGTAACGAATCGCCTTCGGGTCGTCGACAATCGGCGAAATCGTTCGTGTTCCATTTCCTCCCGTGGTGGTATCCTTTTATAGAGACGATACGTCCGAGGACTTCTCGAATTTCTATCGCGACCCAGGGGATGAAAGACTCTCTCCTTGCCCATGGTCGACAGGGCTGACGGAGAGAAGACCGTAATTTGCACCAACAAAAGAATCATTCTTTCTCTCGTCTTTACCACGATTCGTTGGCTTATTTTTGACAGGTCGCTAGAAACGTCGTTGCACGATAGTGACAGATCTATACTTTGAGGAAAAAAAGCATACATCGATAGAGGGTTCGATAGTCGGCCCGACTATGTCTCGACTCTAAGTGCAAAGCAACTCGAAAGAATTTTTATTGCTTTGTAATTGTTTCTACGTTTACAAATGCACCACACCGTGGAAAGAACGAAAACTCCCGTTGGTTGTTCGAAGCAGAGGGGATCTTTGCCTGGTTTCGATGGATCGTACGAGTGAAATTTTACGACGACGAGGGATCGTTGTTGCTTTTCGATTCGAGAGGCTATCGAGTGGTGAGAGACATCGATAGAGTCGCGTGCCAACGAAATACGCAAAGGCAGGCGTTGGGACGTGTACGGATGGAAGTAGCGAAAGGAGACGCGAGGCATTGTTTCACAGCCACGAGAAGTGGAAATTCGTATCTACTTCGAAGTAACTTGAGAAAGTGGAAGACCAATAGCCACTGGCCATCCTCGAGATAAATTTCATCCTGCTTTTATTCCTTTCACACCTTGCGTTCTCCTTCTTCACCGCCTCTCTTCAATCGCTTCGCCACTTCCCTTTTCTCTTTCTTCCTTCATTAACGTATTTTCTTTCGCACTCGTAAAACTTTCTCATTACCTCTGAGAAAACACGCGACTCTCGAGTTTCTTCGAATCGAATCGCGGCTCTTCTTCCCTTCAGAGGAGATAAAGGAACGATTTTAAGTCGCATCGCCATCAAATCTCTTCGCCAATACTATTTTCATATTCCATCCTTTCATCGCTTGTACGTTCTTGTCCGCGTGTTTGTTCGTACGCGGTGAACGGACGTTGCGCATTGAGCGCGAGTTGTTGCAGCGTGTTATGTTTTCGCGGTCGATCGTATCAAAAACCGCGTCGTGTCATCGTTTCTTTTGTCATCGGCGAGTTTCTGCGAAACTCTGGCGCACGTTTGTTGCTGAAATTTTAGCGTAACGAATTTTACATCGCGCCAACGAAAAACAATTTGCTCCTCTATTTTCCCGCGAGGAAGTTACTGCGGTTGCTCGCGCGTTTTTCCTTTTCATTGTTCGGCAAAATTCATCAATTTGGAGAAACAAGAAAAAGTAGAGACGAGTTGATCAAAAAAACCGAACGATAGAAATATGTGACGTGGAAAATAAACTTTCGTCGACTGATTCGATTTCGTGGATGGCAACGATGTATGGCTACGAAATTGAGAAACGATTCGTTTGTGGAATCCAAGGAAAGTTTGGCCCTCCGTAGAGAGATGGAAAAGCAAGCGTTTTCGGACGATTCGACGCTCGATCGCAAATTGGACAGGACACACGGACGACGTTCCTTTCAAGCTTAATTCCGGTGTAATTAGAGGCATGCTTCGGCTATAGAATGTCGTCCATGCGCGTCGTTACGACGACATTGTTCTCCGCTGGCTATAAATTCGTACCTTGCGATGCTTCAATAGAGCACTCGAGTTAACGATTACACTAGAGTTTTCAGTTATTCATTAAAATTTCAACAATTTTATGAGACGCACGCCAAAAATTCAAGTACCAAGGGCTGGAGAGGTGGAACGGGTCTCTGTAGATTCTACAGGCAACGTTAGCATCCCTAAACGCGAACTCGCTTATGTATACCTCGTTTTAAATTCCACTTGCAATCGTTTCACTACGATCGAATCACGCTGTTTCATGACATACAGGATAACTCAGGTGTTCACACAGAACGGTGTTAGAATATTATACAAATAATAGTTAGAGGATGTTACATAAATCGTAGACTCGTAAGTCCTTTGTTAAAAACTCATAATTAGAACGCAGATGCTTGTGTAGATTCACATTTCTACTTATTAATTTAATTAAGGAAATGAAATGTAGGTAGATGTTTGTTTCGCTATACTTTAGATATTTTTTTTAGGTATTTTTCCATGTTCTATGCATTCTATATATTTCTCGAATTTTTATATTTTCTATAAAGCCATAAATATTCGCAATTTAATTGTAACAAAAATATGAAATGAGAACGAACTGACATTTTATTCGATAAAGCATAAAAACAGATTGGCGATGTTCAAGTTATTCCCGTTTTAAATTGTCGCCCATTCTTATAAATGGTTGACGTCTGTGACAAATTTAATTTATTACATCACGAACTTCTTATCGATTTCCTTTAATTTCACCGAATGCATTACAAATTCATTACATTAATCCTTGACGCGTACCAATTTTTGCCTCGTAATAAATTTTCTTCCGAATGATTAAACAATCGTTCTATTTAAAATAATCCACCATTTAGACATACATTACTAGCATACTCGGTCTTCGTTCACATATAAAATAATGATAAAATAATTAATGATCACGTACTACATAACGTTCACTATTCGCTATATTAAAAAGAAAGTCAGCTTAATTCCATATGTCGTATTTCTATCTATAAAATCTATACTGACCTACATTTATGTGATTTTCTTCTCGTCTTTCTATTTAGTACTACTTTCTAGCGAAACTTTGTGTAAACTCCTAAAAACCTACAGATCCCAAGCTTCGTCGTTCTGCCTTTCTCCGTTAAATTGGCAAATCCCAAGATCGAACCTCAAAATCCTCCAATCTTTATTTACAGAAACTAGCATTGTTTCGCAAGAAAAGCTACCTGCGTATGGTACAGAGCTGTCGATTTTAAATTGCGTGTTTCTCTCTCTCTTTTTTATAGTAAAAAATTTATAGATCATAAAATTGTAATCTTAGAGCAATTTCCTTTTACTCACCCGTCTATCAATGGCACGTCTCTGAGAATTCTGCGAGCTGCCGCGAGACGATCTCCTGCGTGGGCAGCGAGCAAAATCCTCGTCAGTAGCTGACCAAGGACCATCACGCCCACCACCATCCTCATCCTCCTCCTCGCTGGACCCGCAGCTCTTCCTTACTAATGTCCTCATGCCATCACCGTCGGCTGACCGGCTCACCCGCAGGATATCCCTCCTAACAACGATTCTACAATTTCCCGTTTGTCGTGTTCGGCCCCTTTTCACTCGGACGTTACCGTTTTCTCACCCTTCTTACTCGTCACGATTCATTCTCGCGGAACTCGTCGGCAGTAGAACGTAACTCTCAGCGAACACGAAATTTCCAATCGTCCAGTTACAGATCCGAGAACGTCGTCTGAATTCCGTTCTATTATCGTCGCACTAACCTTTTACTACAGCGTTCTTGACAGTTGCAGATCATAAGGTCTTTTTCTTCTTAAATTTCTGTTTGTCCTCTGGGCATTTACGTTCGTACATCTTTGTAGATTCTTGTGGGTTATCGTTCGGTTAACAAACTTTCTTAGCGAGTCTTTTGTTGGTTCAACTACGCGGTCGTTGTTGATAAACTTTTTATGTCACCGTTATTTAACTTTGTTCTCGGTACTCGATACTTCAGTTAAAAAAGTTCCACGAATCGTTTATTCTGCTTCTTTCTCTGCTCGCATTTCTGGCGGCGTTTTAGCATTGTCTTTTTTTTTATACAACCACCAGCGTACTGTCCTCTTCTTATCTTTACGTCCGCTCGCCACAGGATGCGCGTCGACTGCTTTTAATTTCCCCGCAGTGGCGCGGCCCCGATAGGAATGCACTTTTTAACGAAAAGTTTCAACCCGTGGTTCAACGATGATGCGCGTTTATCGAATTTTTCTTACTTAACTGGCCACCTCGTTCCATCGGCATCTCGAATCTTTATATAAAGATCTCGAAAATCGTAGCCAATTCCTTCCTTTCACAGACATTCAACCACCAATTTTCCTTCCTATAATCGCCACACCGAATCACCTTTCGAAGCTCGTCCCCATCGATCGGCTCAGTTCTTCATGGTCCTCGAGAGGTTATAAAGAGCTTGATGGAATCAGGTAACCGCCCTTTCGGAGGCTACAATTTGCACAGTGCCTGCTTCGACGACCAGATCTCGGCTTTTGGTCAGAATCTCGGCCTAGGGCGAGAATGTTGCGAGGAAATTGAACTGTTCCCGCGGAAACACTTGGCGGCGACTGTTTGCTAATTACGTTGAAGCACGTTGGGGACTCGAGGGTCTTGACTCTGTCCAAATTATTTGGTCTCGCGAATTCACGATGAGTATCTCCAGCTCGTTACCACGAACCACGCGACTCGCGATGATCTTCGTGATTTTATTTTTTAAAACACTGCCAGTCATTGGCCGTTGTCGTCGAACACCGCGTGATTACCACGAGTGCGCTAAAGGATGAAAATTAATTAGCAGCGTGAAAAGATGGGCAGGCAAGGCAGAGGCGAAACGTACAGCCGGCTGGTCGAACAGGTCGAGCGTGAAAAACTCGTTTTGCTCGATCGTCTTCTTTTTGGGAATTGGGTGGAACCGGTGTTCCCGGACGGTACGGTGATGTACGATCCGTGTCCCTTTAACGTTGTCGGATCGAACCACGCTCCCGTGCGGTCTTTTTCATTTGCGACCGCCGCGCGGTCATCTGCACGCACTGGTGATACTTCATGATCGTCGACGGTATCGCGGTCCACTGTCACAGACCTCGATCGTAAATCTGTCCCAATTAATTCGGTACTCGATTAAGTCTCGCGATTAATTACGCAATCTCCGAGTTAGGGGAGGATGGTTTCCTCCTGTTTGCGTGTTGCACTATCTCTCTCTCTCTCTCTCTTTCTCTCCCTCTCTCTCTGTCTCTCCTTCTCCCTCTATCTCGATCAGGCCGCCTATCTTTCTGGTTCAGCCAACACCAGTAGCGAATGATGGATCGTCCAATCCGACGCGGATACCTTTTTTCCAGTCTCTTTGATTGCGTCCGCGTGCACGATCTTCTCTCTCATGAGGTTTTCCACGCGACCGAACGAACGATCGTTCCGCAGAGGCTTCCAGTCGAACGATGCATTACTGCAATCCGAGGATGGAAAAAAAGAGTTGAGGGTCGAAACACGCGAGGATTTTATCGTTTGACGCTTTTGAAATTTTGTCACTCTCTCTCTCTTTCTCTCTCTCTCTCTCTCTCTCTTTCACCCTCTCTCTGTCGCTCGCTCTATTTCGATTCGTTGATTCTGAAGGAATCTAATCGTTCTCAAAGGCAATTACCGCGTAGCCGCGTTTTTTCGTACGGTATCACAGAGTACGAATCCGATTAACAATTGAACGGCTTAGAGGAACGCGATGGAAACAGGCGACGCCGTTTGCAACGAGGCCGTTAACGTCGACTGCGACTAATGAGTTAGCCTGTTCATAATTATCGGCATACATGGTCGTATAGTTTCGTAACCGGTTATCAGCGTGATACACGATATTTATCTGTATGACAGGTGATTAATTAGCGCTAACGGCGTTAACGATCACGCCCTTTGATCCTCCTTCACAAGGTGACCAATGATCTCGTGGCTCGTCTAGCTTCCCAACATTCATCCTTCGCCGTGAATTTTTAAATAATTTTTAAATAACGCGAGATCACTCTGCTTTACGATTTACAAACGACCGAAATCCAGCCGATGAAACTACGAAGCTTCCCCGATCACAATTTCAATTAACAATCGTTCTACTTCAATTGCTAATCGGAAGCATTTTCTCGTTAATTTCCGATTAGTTCTTCGTCGCGCGTGAACCACTTGCAATGGAGCATCGTTGTTCGAGCGGAGAACAAGCGTGGCTCGTAAAAAACAATGCTCGCTATTGCGTACCGTGTAAAATTACTAGTAGCAGAGAAAGAGAGAGAGAGAGAAAGAGAGATAAAGAGAAGTACAAAAATTCTGGTTGCGGCGAAAGCGCGTGTGAAAGTTCTGCGGAAAACTTGTTCGCGAAACTTTGGACCGCAATCGGGAACGGAAGTTTCGCCGCGTAAATCGTTGGGAAAACGGAAGCACGGACAGTACCGGTATAAGATCGAAACTTTCACTGGAGAACCTTTTGTTTCCGGTGCGCGTCGCGTCGTTGATCCTCTTGCAAGGGGTCTGTGAGAGGGTGTTAGCACGGCGTCCAAGTCACGCGGCCCCGATCACTGGTTGTTCGCGGTCCGGAGTTGAAGACCCGACTGATGGAAACGTACGCAGAAACTCGGTATAGCCGAGGGCGCAGGCGCTCCCGTACCTCTCTACGATCGTCCTCTCTTCCATTGAGATCCGCTCCCCTATCTCTCTGCCTTCTCTTCCGGAACCCGCTATCCCCTTCGACACTTCGTATTCCGATCCCACGTATTCCTCTGTTTGCCGGCCGTCTGCATATAGGCACATCGGTCGACGAACGCGCGATCTGCCAAGCTTTTTCGAATCGTTTCTAATCGGAGCATTCTTTTAAGTATACTCTCGTTCGTAAGTATTAAGACACCTGCCGATCTCGTACGAAACGCGACTGTTGCGTCGTGAATCCTCGCACGAGCAGCTCGTTATTCGCAGCTTTTGATATAGCAGAAAAGTAAGAGCGAACTGTACGATTGCTAAAGAACTTTGTTGTGTAATTATAACGCGCGATCTGGCATGCTTTTTTGAGTAGATTTCAGCCTTCGTTCGTCCTTTTACGTACGCTTTCGCTTACGAGCGTTAGGACAGCTGCTGATTTCATACGGAACGCGACTTGTTGTACAAATCCTCGCACGAGCAGCTCGTTATTCGCAGCTTTTGATGTAGCAGAAAGGAAAGAGTGGACTGTGTGATTACTAAAGAAGTTTGTTTCGTGACGAAGCGAGTACAACACGAGATTATGCGAATTATGTATTCAAGTTTTCACAAGTGTCCTAATCCTAATACTGCAAATGCACGTGTGTGTATTTTGGCAACAAGAATTCGGGAGGAAAGCAGACGGCGTCACGGTTACGCCGATTTAGATATTCTTTGTGCGATCTCGCCACCAACCAACAGCCAGTCGCTGCTTTACAGCCCCGTAAAGAGGATCGTGTCGCCTTGATTCCTTTTTTACGGCTTAGCCCACGATATGCGACCGACTTTTCGACGAATTGTTTCACAGGCGAAGGGTTTCGTGGTCGATCTTCTCCGCTGCTTTATTTTTGGTTTTATGGCAGGCTGATCCATGGAAGTTGATGCTTGTCGATGATTCTGTTGGAGAGAATATTCATTAATGCTAGACTTTTGTTGGTGTAATAAAAAACTTCATTTTTGTCACCCCCTTTTATCGATTGAACTTGAACACAGGATGCTTTATTAGTATTGTAGGTGGGTTATAATGACGTAGAATATATGTATATAGAACGAGACACGAAAGTATTTGATCACTTAACGTGGAAAACTTTTATGGATGGGTGCTACATAAAAGTTTGTGTAACTTCGTTAGCATTGTAACGCGACAGGACTGTTTCGGTTATCTCGGTATAGTTTGAAACAAACTGGCAAAGGTATAACGAACTACATAAGGGTTGCAGAATATTTACTGCAAAATATGCATTTTGTAAAAGTTACACAAGTATTTGACGCACTGCGAATATACTGAAATTATTTCTTATTTCTACACGATACAATTATTTATATTTGGAATAATGGGAAATAAATACCAGATATCAGATTTAAATTAACTGTGAAAAACCAAGTCAAGATTAGATGTTCAAGAATTAACCTTTGAAGCTAAGGGATAATCTCGCTTTCTGATTATTCTTGTCTCTCTTTTAATCTGAGATTAGAGACATTGTTGACATATAGGAAACCCTGAAAATCAATAGCCATGGTGGTTACACGGGATGAATCTAATTTCTTCAGAAGTGTACGGATCCACCTGGCGAATACACTTTTTCAGTCATCGCGTCGCTTCTATCAAGTTACTGCTTATTCCGTTAGCCTGGTTTAACCGTTCCCTGGTCTATTCCTCTCTGTTTCCTCCTCTCTGCTCCTTTCACACGCTGCCAGTCAGCAGGACGTTCATTCGTCTCACGGCCGGTCCAATGCAAATTTTGAAAAGGTGTCGCGACCATAAATCAGTTTAACGTGTATGTATCCGCATTTGCCTGGCTGTGAAGGCTCGTGTATTCCGCGTTGTCGTCGTCTGCCTTCCGCTATTACACGACACTCAGGAAACTGGAAAACTCGATTCGCTTCACGATCACGACTTAATTAACAAAATTACGATGTTTCGGCTAAGAGCTTCGATTATCGCGTAACACGCGCAATAATACGCGTCGATCAATCACCCCTTGTACATGTTCGTTCCGGTTTCGTGGGTCAATTCCTCGCCGATCGGAAGCTCCTTTCGAAAATTCATAATTAATCCCATCAATGTCACAAGGTCGGTTCCACTAGCTGTGAAATACCATCGTCCCCGGGGAATATGAATTTCAAATGGGTTATAGAGGCCTGGTTACCGGGATTCGATCGTTATTTCGAAGCCGGCCCCACGAATTTATCGAAAATCATTAAAAAGCCGAAAGTAGAACGCCGTGTCGAGGGGCCGAACAGAAAAATTCACGCTGCAGATTTTCCCTTTTTTTCCCGTTGTCCGGCTATCTGGCTGCTTGGTCGCGATTCCGAGTGTAATTACCGGTACGACGTGGAATAATTATTATCGCGTGGTGTTAACGAGGAGAAACGGCGCTAGTCCGCGCGTGGAAAACGCTGGTCTAGTCGGAAATACTCGTCGTATAAATGCACGTGTAAAATCGCGTCCGCCGCGATGATCGTCTGTTTGTCCCAACGACGACGGTGACTCGATGATGAAACGAGGCTGCATACGAGATCACGCGCACCGGAAACGGCTGGTACTTTACGTTTCCCGAATCGTCGGTTTTTTCCTCGGCTCATGGTCAATTTGGCGTGCTCGAGCAGATGCAATTTGCGCAGCACAGTCTCGTCGAGACTGGCGATGATCCAACGAAACGACTCACCCTGACGCGACGACACTCGATTATCGCTGGACGTGGCGTGAGAAGTATAAATGGCGCGCGTCTGAATAGGAAACGCAACATTGTAACACGAATAGGTTAGCCTGATACACGGTGTATCGTAATTTTCGATCCTGAGTTGGTAGCGTACAGTAGTTGGCGAAGGTATTTTAACGTTTCATCGTAGAAAATTTGTACTTTTATTATATATGATTGTAATAAAATTTTGTTGTTTAATTTTATTATATAAAATATCTCGAAATTCATTGATAATCTTGATAAATATCGTGAGATTGATGTAAAATATCTGGAAGGAAAGAAAGCGTCGACATAATAATAACTAGAGTGCAGGTTTTTGTGCATTTACAGGGAATTTGAAAGGGAATTGCACAAGATGCACACGATATACAAAAATAAGTATAGCGTTTTCTACAATACTTGGTAGGTAAAATTAATTTTCTACCGATGTTCCTACTTTCTCACTCATGTCCCCAAAAATATGAATTTTCATAAAATTTCACAGTCTAATCGTAAGAGTTCCGCCTTCTTACAGTACTGGTGTTTCAAAAAACTTCGTACAGCACGTAGAATATATTCGTAAGATTTCGTCTATTCGAAGGCACGTAAAATATATTGTTCGAATACTTTCATGAGATATCGTATGGAATAACCAGAATTCATCGAGTAAAAAAGGACGAACGATAGAATAATCGAGCAGCTGGTATCGTTCACGCAATTCCGATACGACCCGAATGGCGCGTATTTTCGTATCTTCGATTTTGACACAATGTTGCTGGCTAAATGATCGAAACGTAGTTACCGGATTCGTTGCAGGGAATTTCGGCATTTTTTTGGTGTGTGTGTTGGGAATGTTATCGTAGTATCGATTCGGACTTCGTTTCGCGCGACGGATCAGGGATGTAAAAACGATATAAAAAAAGTTCCATGCAAATACCGATCCTGTTCGACTGCACGTCCCGATCGTAGTTATATTCGCGTACAGCGAATTACAGGTCGTTCGAAGTAGAAACAGTTGCAAACTATGTGCGACTATGTACACGGTACTCTTCTAATAATAATTACATTAGCCTGGTGAGATCGTTCTGAGAACGTTTCTAGTCATCGGACCGCTGTTAGCCGAAAGTTGAAGCTAGTTATCCTGGTCAAGTTTGTAGGAAACATCAGCGAAACGTAAATGCTGAATTGATATTTTTCTACGCGAAACATTCGCCTGAACGGGAGATTGAAACATCTGCGCCAGCAAATTCGTCCTAAACGATATTGCATCGTGTTATATTAAACAACGTGCAGTTATCAAGAAGAAAAACGCTAGGAAGAGGAACAAAGCCCAGCATTCGCAAATCCATAGAACCATCTCATGACCGATTCTACTCGAGATAAATCTACTGTCACGTGTCAGAGCGTACGTGAGCGTAATTAGAATTTACGAAATCGGAGTAAGTCGTCGATGCGTATCTCTCACCAAACCGATTTTTCCCTGAAATGATCTGGCTCTAAATTTTCTCCGTTATATGTATACATATAGCGATCTCGTAAATTATTTTTGCTTTTAAACTTTTCTTCTGAAATTCCCGTTTAAAAAGAGGCAAGAGATGTACAATTGACGTTCTCGATCGTGTTTATCGATTAACATAGCTGATTACGATATCCGCAAACGTCCGATAAAAATACGTACGACTTGGCAATAAAATTATAGGGTGCAGAGTGAAGTTAATTTATCCGGTGGTAACGATGATCGGTCGTCGCGTGACTGACACGCCCTTTGGTGTTGCAGAGCGTGGCGTCGCGACGAGATTTAGATGTTCTCAGAACGGACGTAACGGCGTTCCACCTTCAAGATTGCGTCCACGAGGGAGAATAGCGAGGGCAGCGTAATAACGACAACATCAGGCCACGTTAACGTGATAAAAAAACTCGCCGCGCCGGTGCGGATTGCTCGCTTTAGGCATGCAATTTTATCCGGCGGAAATTACCAGGTAGACGATGGTTTACAGTTTTGAGGAAACGCTGGTTCGCGTGACGCTACTCTCTAATCTTCGCTGGATAAATTGAAATTCATATCCGCTGGTTTAAGCTTGGGTCTGCGTCTGGATTTGGGTTACGTTCGGTCGGATCAAATATTTCCGTCAGAAGAATCCACCGCTGCCGGAGCATTCTTATTTTTCGATCAATTTTTCGAGCACGTTTCGAAAAGTGTGACAACGTCGGGAGCAGCAGCACCGACGCCATTGTATCCGAAACAAAGTAGTGGCGCGAATATCCAGGTGGGAAACTGTTACCAGCATCGTGCTGCAGAGGTGTTCCGGGAGTTGGCGAATTCGGCGGGGGCGATTGAACGACGCGACGTATCGTTTAAACTGCGTCCACGCCCAAAGTGGCGATCTCAGCGTAATAACGATATCAGCGACGTTACGCGATACCAACCATTAGCTTCATCGATTCAATATCGATTTTATCGACCTATCCGTGGCAGTTAGAGAATATTTGGCGGATTCCCTTCGGGCGATGCTTCTGAACGATAGCATGATCGTAATCGAAAATTCTTGGCTTGAACGATTTTTCAGCCTTCCGACGGCTCGTTCTCCGTGCCCTTTCTCTTTCGTTAAATTATTCGTCCGCTTCTGGCGAACGCCGTACGCTCGTGCAATAATTATTCTTTCGTTAGCCAGTAGCTTGCTGTTGTCGCTGAATTTTCTTCTTACCAACAATGCGTGATATCGAAACGGCTCACCGATAACAATGTGTATGTTTTTCTTGACACGCGAACCTTTAACAGGCAAGTGAACGAGCCGTTGACTGACGTTATTCGAATCTCTAGAGGCAAATCCGCTGGATGGAAAATCGAACGCAGATCTCTCTCTCTCTCTTTCTCTCTACGTTCGTCTGTATCTTTGACTCTATCTTACGTTCTCTGTAGGCTGGTCGGGACATGAAGGGAGATCGTAGGGCAGGACGCGTGGTGATACGATTATTTATCCGGTCTCGGATCGCGAAACGAGAAGACAGGAGGCGTGGCGCGTCTACAAACACGCGACAGTACAATGCACACGCGTGTGTGTCGTTGCAGGTGCCAGATTGCGTCTGTGGCAGGGTCGACGCGCCGCACCTGTGAGAAATTACCCCAAAGCACGCAGCCTGTTCCTCAAGTACCTGTCTAAGCTCCTATACACGTAACCTTGTGTACAAGACGTGGAATAGCTGCGCTACGAGCCTCGTGCAAGCTATGCAAACCTTGAAACAGGATCCTTGGTATTTTCCTTGAAGTGGTTGGCTACGCTTGCGAGTGGACCTTTAGCCTTCAAAAGGGGAGCCAGACTGGCCGAGCGACCTGGCGACATCGACAAAGACGGAGAATTGGCGTAGAAAGCGTAAGAAAGAGAAAGTAGACATATATATCAGGAGCGAGACGAGCCGGAAGAGAATGAAACTGCCGGCGATCGATTATCGATAAATACTTGCTGGATTCCTGCCGATGGTCCGTTGTTACAAGCGTAAAAAAGCCAGGGGAAGATTTTCAGGGTCGGCTCGTGCACGCGTGCGTCAGTCGAACGCGCGAGCTGAACGCGCCTATTGGCCGAATTTCTTGGCACGGGATTAACGTGCTTAGAAAGGAAGCGTGATTTATCGAAAAGAAAGAGGAGGCACAGACGCGCACGAACAAAACGCATACAAGGAAGCACGAGTACCAAGGGACTCGTAGTTACCATCGAGTTATATTTCTGCCCCTTCGTAACGCGTAAAGAATCCGCTAGATACCGAGAGTAATTTGTTTACGATTGCACCAAGAGGGTAATTTTCCTTTTGCCGGAACTGCATTCCCCGAAAGAACGATGGAAAAAAGATTTGTGTAACCGGTAGAGATCGTTTGCCGGCGAGGTATTTATCAAACTGCGGTCCGAAAGAAAGTAACCTTTCTCCTCGTCTAGGTCTTTCTTTCTATCAACGCTTTTGCCTTTCTCGCGGCGACGTTTCTTTTTGTTCGTCCGCTCTAGCGACCGCTCGACGACTGAATAACAGTCCCTCAGGCACGATAAAAGGGTTCTTAATTGTTAGATATTATGGCCGCATTTCGGTTTTTGTTTCTCATTCATCGAGGAGTACAGGTTTAGCTTGGCCTGTTTTTTCTGGTTCGTGCCGGCACGGCGCACAGGACCCGGCGGGAAGTTTTTAAGCTTGGAATTTAAAACACACGGAATATATTAAATCGTACGGCTATTAAAAGTGCCCGAGTGCTTCTCGTTCTGTGGTTTTTTCATGAACATCATTATTATAAGTGGCTCGCTGCTGGCTAGGTCAACGACAGGCTCAAATGGCGTCTTGGTGGCTCTCCTCTCCTTTAATGGTTGCGCCGGTCGTTAGTTCAATAATGTCGACGATAAAAAAGAGCCTTGCTCACGGTATTTGCAAATGCATGCAGATTGACGTGATTTATCGAGTACCGTATCGTATCAAGAATAAGCCGAGCCACCGTAGATATGATCGCGAGAAGCGAGCGGGGAGGGGGGGGGGGGGTTGGGACAGAGGTTGAGAATCCGGCTTAGACGTTAGTAACAAAGCTGTTTTTTCCCCGTGTCGTGGAAAAACGCGCAGTGAAATTCGTCGTGAGCAAAGTACGGGAGAAAGTCCCGTTAGACACGGCTATAATCCGCCGAAAAACTTGTGTAATTCCGCTACGAGCGAATGACCGCCGCTGGCACTGCATCTCTCTAATTTCCAGTTTTTCTCTGAAAAGCCACCCTTGACATCGGGTTCAAGTTGGAAACTGGCTGTCTGTCGTTCGTTCAAGGACGCTCTGTCGTAGAAAAAGTTGGATAAAGGGAGAGAAAAGAGAATAATAAAACGGTGTGGCGGGTGGGAAATTGCAAATATATGCGCGCCGCGAAGAGCACCGGAAGAAGACCGACGACTTAAGCGTGCCATAGTTTGCCATTACCTGGCGAGATCGTTTCACCGTGGTTTATGCAATTAAAGTATTTGCCGACTGAATCGCTTGTCAACTCGCCAAGATGAGAAAAAAGCGAGCGGGAGTGCTTGAAACTTGACCATCACCGCTGGTTTGCACTCTCCTTATGCAACTATAGGAACCAAGCGCGCCTTCTTCAGCGGTCTCATCCCTTCGGTTCAACTTTCTTCCGGCTTTCCTTCACTTTCTAGCAAACTTCGCCTCAAATTAATTTTGCAACTCTAACTTCTGCCGACTCTCGGATAGTACGCGCTCTCTCGACTCGATCGGCGTCATCCATCGACCATTTCCGTCGAGTGCTCCAGCTATCGCACGGCCTGTGTCGTGTAACAAGAAGCCCTTTCGTATTCGCTAAAGTATCATCAGGAACTGTAATAGAATAGCGAGAAGCGAACACGAGATACACCTTGTTCATTCCGTGTCGTTTGAAATTTTAATTCTAATAGATTAGATTGCGATGCAATAAGGGAAATTTCATTAATTTATGTCCGTCTCGTTGCGATACTACGAGTCTCGACAGCTTTAAAGCGCATGTGAAGTATTTATCTTTTTTCACTTTTATCTCGTATCAATTATCAATAACGCAATTAAACCATTGTATAACTATATATATATTCTTTTCCATCACCGATGAGTTTTATATATTCGTACGATATTGCTACATTTCCCATTGTATTTGTCGTTCTTTGGTCTTACGCAACTCATAAATGAATCCATAACGAGGTTTTGATGAAACAAAGGATCGTGTATTATACATATTGACGAACATATAATACTCTCCGTAATTTTTGTCGCGTATCCCAGATTCTCATTTCGTTCATATTCTACATTGTTCTAATCGATTAATCACTTCCGTAATAATTTCAGACACGTATCGTGTTTTGGATGTGACCAGTAATACTCGTAAATGGTAGTGCACTTTATCACGCGAGCTCTTGTGGCAAGCGTCGTTTCTTTTCATTTCCGATTCTCTTGCCGGCTAGAGCCTATCTCGCTTCTTTCACCGATCCCCTTTATCTCTCTTTCTTACAGAGAAATGTGCACCGGCGTTTATTTCCGATTTCCTCGAGTGGCCAGCGCCGCGATGCCACGACGTAATACGATTTCACGAGCGAACTCTTAAATTCAAATCACCTCGCGACAGATTTTTTCAAACCGGGCCGCTTCGTGCCTGAAAATGAATTTACTCTCGCGGAAACACTGCTCGTAGAAAGATAGCGGCGGCCGGCGGAGAAGGGATAAAAGGGAACAGAGAGAAGACAGCGCGAGAGGAACTTCCGGTAAGTTCCTTTTCGTGGCACAGATCCGATTTCCTGACTGCACTTTTTCCACATCCCTTTCCTTTTCTTTTTTCTTTCTTCCTCGTCTCCGTTGGTCGCGGGTAAAAATTCTACAGCGGAGCAGGCTGCCACGTCGAACGTAACCCTTTGGAATTAGATCGGATGGTATCACCAGTCACCCCTATCTTCCACCCTTCCTTTCGCCACTTTTTTTTTTCCTCTTTTCTCCTCTTTCTTCAATTTCACGCGTCTTCGCTCGCTTCCACATTTTCTCTTGTGATTTCATCAGACGTGCGGTTAGCAGGAACGCTAGCAGTGACGTCTCAAAAAAATGAAGAAGCACGTGTTTGGTTCCGATCTCGAATAAAAGACGGATTTTGATAACGTAAGATCAATCGACAATGTATTGAAGCTGAAAAGTGAAAGATCTGACCTATCGTATACTTCTCCTATAATCTCTGTACGTCGAAGAAGAAACAGCGATATATTGGGTTGACAACTAAATGATTGTGGATTTTGTCAATACCACCTAATGACTAATGACCACCTTAGTTGCCAACCTGATAGAAACAGCTAACGTGAACTAACTTTCTACTAAGCATATGACTGTAATCAAATATCTTGTAGTTTCAATGAGGACCATAGAACGTTTCTATGATAAGTCGAAATACATTCGTGAGGCAGTGTACTAGCATGGAATGGACTACAAGATACTCGGTAAGCTTTGAAGCTATACACGTATATGTATATGTATTTCGCAAAGGACCAAGACTCATAGTGTATTCCAGGGTGATTAACAGGGTTCCTCGCGATTAACAGTTGTCGAACATTTGCATGGAACGGTACTTGCAGACGTTCGTTAGTTTCGTGCCTTCATTTCTCTTCGTTGCCGCCCCATGTCCTGTTTTCTTTTTCACCTCCGTCTTGTCTCTTTGTTAACCATCCTAAAACATGGGCCCTATGGGAAGAAGAATGCTCCTTTCAGGTAGAAGCTCTTAAACCGTTGATAGCTTGTTGAATTATAGATGTAATGTATTTTCGTGAACGACCGTTTGTACGATATCTTGGCTGACTTACAGAAAACTCGTAACAACGATTCAGATTAATTCGTTCTGTAAATCTTTCTCGTGTCCAAAGTGTCCAATATTTCTATTCGTAGGGTAAACAATTTTTGTAGAGAATCGGATCGACATAAACTAAAATGGATTCGCGTCTTGTCGCTTGTTTCGCAACGATCGTTGGAGCGTGCTAGCGATTCCTGGATAAAGGCGTGTGTATCCGGCGCACGCACAGCGACGCATTTTTCATCGTTTTACGACGACACGGGTTGTTAAATGTTTCGGTTATGCGGCTGCAGGCGCAACGGGGATCGCATCGCGTGCAAATCGTCCATCAGATTTTAACGAGGCGCCCTGCGGGAACAGAAATTGCGACGGTGATGAGCAAATACTCGATAAACATTCGACCAAAAGTAATCGAGGTATCGTCAGGTAAGAGTCGTTTCGAACGAAGATTCGTATAGAAAGGGACGGTATAATCTGCGACTAACGGTGAGAAGAGAAGAAGAAAGGATAAAAATTCAGGAAAGGGATTCGACTTGGTAAATTGGTCGAACATAACGCGACACTCGAACGATTCTCGAGTCTTCATTCGAGCCACGATTTACTCAACTCTCTCTCGGTGCCACAAAATCGGACGGATCCGGCTTATCTTCCGTGTTTCTATACTGTAAGGAAGCTCAAACCAGAGAAGGAACGTTGCTTGCTAGAATGCTTTTCTAGCGCCGGCCAATGCATGCTGATAAACCTGCCGGACCAATTTAAATCCCAAGATGGCGTCTGCGGCCATCAGCCTTTTTCTTTTCTTTCTATTCTTCCTTTTTGTTAACCTCCTCTCTTTTCCTCGTTTCTTTCCGCCTGGTTCCCAGGGATCTATCGCGACGAACGATTTATTAACCCATTTCGCCGGCAGACATCTCTAGTTTTGCGAATTTCCTTGGAAAATCGATGCCCTCCTCTGCTTCGCTTCGATCCTCCACATAGCTTCCTCCGCCCCCCCCCCCCTCCCCCTCGCTTGCTCTCTTGGATGCCGAAAGGAACGTTCTTATAATTTTCTCAAAGATCGAGCAGACACGAATTCGTACGTGTTCGTTGAATTTCTCTTCGCCGCTCGTGCAAATAAGTGCGAAATGTCAGATATTTGAATTTCTAATTTCAAAAGAGTGCTTCTCTCTCTTCGCGAATTTCATAGTTTGCCGACGGATCGTTAGGTGTTCTTTAGGGCGATAGATTAACTCTATCTATGCTGCGCATTTATTTCCAGCGATAATATTATTGAAAATGGTTCTTTGAGATTAATAATAGTTATATAAGAATATTTCCGAATTTACTACAGAGGCTTTGCTTATTTTTCTACACTATTTGTTTAACGTTATTCAAATTACACACGTAGTTCCGAATCTGAATTCCACTTCTGACATCAACGTGGCGAATTTGACGTTCATTTTTCCTCATGGTCTTTTATTTACAATTCCGATGTATAATTAACTATTAGACTGCAAATATTTGTACTTTTTACCCGATATTTCTATCATTCGTGTGGGAAATTTAAAAACAAAGAAATGCGCATGATACGCGAAAATATATCATGTTATATATATCGTAATATATAGTGCACGAAATTCCATTTCTTTAATTATGCTTGTAAAGTATTTCTGCATAAATACATCGCCATGATTATTATTCTTTCATAAATTCACTCTTACGAAATTACGTTGTATTAGGTTGTCCGAAAAGTGTCTTTCTTTTACAGACACGTCTTTTACAACAACGCATCTTTAGACAAACATGAAACCTAATCTGTCGTATTTTGTGATCTTTATTTTGATGAAACAAAATGGATCATACGTAATTCGATAAAATAATATAAAATTGAAAATATTGTGCATCCATTGTTTTCTTATAAAACGAAAGAAACTTTTTGGTCGACGTAATATCAAATAAGGTACACAGTAGCGATGCCAAGAGAAACGAACACGCACTGCGACAAAACGCATTGAAATTTTCCCAATGAAAATGGACGTTTCGATGGTAGAAATTGATTCGTGAAGGATATCGAATATTGGCTGGAAAATTACGCGGTGTCGCAATGAGACGACGTGACGGAGCGCCGTGCGATCGCGGAAAGAAAGAGCATGGATATGGAAAATAATCTACGCGTCGAAATTACTTGGAGCCAGGCTTTTTGATTCTATACGGAAAGTTCCCTTTTGTCTCGATGGAGGTCGCGAAACAAGATCAAACTCGGCCTCGAAATATTAGCGTTTTGCGCGGCGAACTCGTTCCCGATACCGCCACTAGTTCCGTGGAAAAGTTTTCCGCGTTTCCAACTGGCGTGTTTGCGTTTATCGTGCCCTTTGCCTACATCAACCATTTAGTTGAAATAATAATACGGTCTACAACAAAGTTGTGGAATTATTTAACCGGCGGAAGATAAAACAAGAACCGAGAGGGACGACCAATCGCCGAATTACTTTTTGTTATTATTTGAACGAAACTTTAGAGCCTCGTTAGCGAATAGTTGATCAAGATCTAATATACTCGGAACATGGTAGAACTTCAATTAACTGGTTCGTAACAATAGTTACTCTTGTCAAATATTTCAGTCTTTTTATGTAATGTAAATAGTATTCACACAACAAGAGTCATCTTTGTTATTCTGTAGCTCTTGAATTATCAGAATCTCGAGTACGAGAACGATCGATTATCATCGAAACGTGGTTCGTAAGAAAGTTTGGGAAATAGGAATAAAAAGTTGAAAGAAAAATATTCGCATATTTATTTGAAAATTTTCTACTTCTAACTGATATTGATATTTATAAAATAGATCAGGATAAATGATCTTTCACATGAAAGCAAATGTCGAGAAATGCCGTTGGTCGAACAATATGTGTGATAGTAATTAATGTTCTATTATAGCGTGAGAATTTTTGTATTCTTTTAGTAACTTGCAGATAGTGTTAAAGTTATATAATCTATTTTAAATTTAAATAGTTTTCTTCTCCACTGACCCGTAATATTTTGCTTTAATCAATGGAAATTAATTGATAATATTATGCTTGAAAGAATTACTATGATAATCAACCGAGTACGACTTTCTCCTGTCATCTTATGTGTGTTTAACGGATCTGAAAGTTTAACGGAGCATAATATTACTTGTTATCCCCGCAGATTAATCATGTCGTCACAAAGTAGAGGTTTGCGAATGAAAGTCGAGTGAAGCATGGCAAGGTTTTCTTAGGAAACGATCTCGACGTCTTCGTTCTTATCGTCTCGTTAGTAAATCCTTACGTTTCATTTATCCCTTTTTTATATAACTTCAGTTGGATAATTTGTCGGAGATTGCTTCCAATGATCTCCTCTGTATTTTTCTTCGCTTCTCGAAGTTATTTGTGTTCCAGACTGCCATTCATTCTATAACGACGAACTATATGAAACGTGCGAGAGAAAAGCTTGCAAATACGCCAGAATAAATCAGATATGATGCTTCAGAATCATCGCGGAACGCGAGAATGAATGAAAATCCATAAGTAGAATTATCACAAGTATGTAGGAATGCGTAATCGTAAAAGTTTTCGTACACTTGTAAAAGATTTATTTTTATTCTTCGCTTGGATATATATTTAATACGCGATGGATTAAACGATAATAGCTGTTTTGTAGTAAAACACATGATCCTACAAAAATACGCGAACAGATAAGAGAAAGAAAAATTGGTTTGTACCAACTGTGTTAATATTTTCTAAGAACTTTAGTTTACGTTTAATTTGGCTCTTAATTAGATTTTCTTCTCAAAGAAGACGCTAGCTTTACGATGAAGTTTTCCAAAGTTTTATTTTAATAAAAATAGTTTTGTTATAAGATGCACGAGGGACTTTCGTGACTGACGATATGAGTATGTGACATGTGTTCGAGAGTGAGGGTTTCAGAAAACTCACAAAGGAATAGTTTCTATATTCTACATATAGGAAGATTCTCCCGATCGTCTAAAGGGACCCCACCGGTGTTCGTGGAATATCAGTTCATTATTTCAGGATCGAGAATTCCTTGGACGATAGAAAATAATTTTCTTTTCTTCAAGAATTGATTATAGATTTCTTCCGGTAATTTTAAAAATATAAAAATTCATCCGAGTTACGTACAGATCTCGAAAATAACTTATCGATTATAAAGCAGTCCGGATGAAGCCTCATAGAAAGTTTGTAAAAGTAAAATAAAAATAAAATCTACGTTGTCTAATAATTTAAGTTCATCTTCATCAAAATCCTGTTTCTATTCTTGACGGTCTTCTATCTGTTTTCGCTCGCCAGCGAAGAGTTTTATCGATGTTCCAAACTTAGGTGTCGGGATTATACTGGCTGCGTAAGTTGTTTAAATCGGTGAATCATTGAAAAGACGACGGCGGATTGTTTCAGCGTATTACATCGGATTACGAATTTGTTTCGAACTCGTTGAAAAGCGTTCGTTGTTCCCATAGCCAAGTTTCTTGGGCGATATCTCGTTTTTGTAATTATTTATTCTATAGTAGGAAGTTAACTGCGCTCTAGTCGGTCGCTAGAATTTCGGACATTTCATTAAGTCGAAGCTTCTACGTCGATTTCTCGCTTTATTTCCCCCGTGATTTCTCGGCGAGAAAGATATCTGCTTGTAGGCGAACGTTCGAGCATCTTGAGACCGAAGTTTAAACGTTATTGCAGTTCGAGAACGAGAAACGGACTGTTGTTCCTATCGAACTTTCGCCTTTAAACCGGAAAAGAGCTTAATAAAAGGGACAAGGCAATCGTAAACTCGTGGAAACTTTGTATTTCAAAGGTGTCAACAAAGATATAACTGAGGCTAACAAGAAACATAGCGAACGTAGCAAAGTCGCTTTTAACGCTCAAACACAGAAGAAGAAAAAGTATCTATGAAAGATTCTTAACTAACGATATCGTGTACGAATCATGCGTAATCTTTCGGGAATACTATTTAAATATCGAGTACAGTAGAACTTCGATTACGTTTGAACCCATTAAGAGAGAAACTGTTCATAAATAGAAACGACGCACAAGAGCGGCAATGCGGATTAATGTTAACAAATGTTTATCGAAGTTGTTCTCTCTCGATTTAACACGTGTGATTTAAAAAAAATCACACACACACACACATAAATCGTTAATTTAAAGGCTGATCAATCACTAGCAAAAATTTCATTCGAACAAACGAAGTTCCACTGTACCGCCATTCTTTTATGTTTGATCCTCGGTTGTCGTTTGCTCGGTAGTTTTCTCTATTTCCGCTTCCTTTTTAATCTTCAGAATATCCTCCACTTGCGGTGTTACTACGACCGTCTCACTCTCTTCCGGAAATATATATTCTTCGTGATTCTGAGAAGCATCAAAAGCGTAATGTCCCAATCCTTTGTAGTGTCCATGTTGCTCGAAAGCAGAGTGATGATGGCCTTCGTGATGTTTGTGATGGCTATCGTGAAGATGTTTATGATGATGATCGTCGAAATGCTTGTGATGTTCCTCGTGTGAATGTCCATGCTTGTGTTCATGGGATGCATGGTGTTTGTGATGTTCGTGATGGTGATGTCCTTCGTGATGATCATGGTGATGCTTATGCTCGTGTCCATGTTTATGTTCTTCTTTGTGTTCGTGACCGTGTTTGTGTTCTTCGTGATGATTATGCTTGTGGTCCTGATGGTGGGAATGATGATGATCTTCGTGATGTCCATGGTGATGTTCTTCCTTGTGACCATGTTTATGCTCATGGCCGTGTTTATGGTGATGGTCCTCATGATGACTATGCTTGTGATCCTCGTGATGCCCATGATGATGTTCCTCGTGATGGCTCTGCTTGTGTTCGTGTCCGTGTTTGTGATGATGGTCCGAATGATGACCATGTTTATGTTCGTGTCCGTGTTTATGATGATGATCCTCATGGTGGCCATGATGATGATCTTCGTGATGTCCATGTTTATGCTCGTGTCCATGATGATGCTTGTGTTCCTCCTTGTGGCCGTGTTTATGGTGTTCGTGATGGTCGTGCCCATGGTGATGATGATGGTTCTCGGTCTCCTTGTGAGTATGATGATGGTGATGCTCATTAACGTGATGATGATCGTGGTGGTGATGATGTTCGTTATGATGATGATGCTTATGATGATGGTGGTGCTCGGCATGATGTTTGTGTTCCTCGTGATGTTCATGTTTCGAATGATGTTGGTGCCCATGGTGATGATGGTGTTCTCCATGATGTTTATGATCGTGACCATGCTTGTGTTCATGCTTATGACCATGTTCGTGTTTATGTTCGTGTCCATGATGATGTTTATGATCAGAATGATGCTTGTGACCATGATGGTGATCGTGTCCATGATGATGATGGTGACCATGGTGATGTTTGTGGTCTTCCTGATGTTTATGCTCAACGTGATGTTCATGTCCGTGTTTGTGTTCGTGTTCACTATGATGCTTGTGACCATGTTCGTGCTTATGTTTGGCATGATGATCGTGATGTGCGTGGTGTCCATGATGATGAGAATGATGATGTCCACCGTGATGGTTGTGACTATGGTAAAAAGAATGACCATCGAATCCGTGAGCTCGACGCGTAGAAACGACCTGTGGCGTCAGAAAAGTGATATGCGACGCTTCAGCCGAAATTCGTGGTTCGATCACATGTTTTGCTGGTTCGTTGATCCGGGAAACGATGCTGGTCTTGGTGTTGGGGTCGAAAGTGGCTCGATGTAGCGGCGAATGAGGCTGGCCGCTTAGGGGCAACGTTAGCGGTTGGAAATTGGCTCCCAGATCGCCTAATTGCCGTTTTCGTGGATGTCTCTCAACGGCAGGTGACTGTGGGGTTGTTAGAGCGTTGTACAGCAGTAACGGACGAGATGGCTGTACTTGCCGCGGGAGCCTGACAGAATTGGGCAATTCTGCTCTGACTGTTGATAGTTGATCTCTTTGCGATGCTTTCAAATTTTGGCCAGTCGCCGCTGTCAGTGACAGAGCGATGGCTAGAAGCCACGCCTAAGGATAGAATACAAATTGAGAAAGAAAACCATTACAGAACTTGGTTTAAATGACAATTATAGAAAAATTTTAGCGAGATCGAAGTCAAATATGCGACCTGACTTTTGTCTGTAGTTATGAAAGTAGAATCACACGCGGAAATTTCATTTCTCTAAGTAGAGTGTGTCGTATATACGTATGCACGTATTGTATTGTGGTATCGTGGACGAAAGGTCTAAGAGATATCGGGTGGACCATAAACAATGTCGTGAGAAAGCCTAAGTGCCGACAGGCCCATCAATGTATCGTCGGTCCTTCAATCGAATAGTTCCGGGGGAAAAAGGCCTACGTGGCCTTGAACGATTGCAGTACACGTGCGTGATGGGACCATGAGAAAAGACAAAGTGATGCTAAGGGAGAGAGGCGAATTAACAGTCAGTGTGAATTGAGAAGCCAGAGAGTGCGAATTGCGTTGTCGACAGAGTGTTGCTAGCATTGTCGAGAGAGTGTGGACCACGTGAGAGAGTGGTGACGAGAGTTGCAAATTAAATATTTAGTTGTCTTAATTATAGTACGTTATTGTATTTAGTTCACGTTAAATAACCATCGTTTCCTGTTTAACCAATACCTGTCTAATACATTTTAAATAAACTAATAAATAAAGATCCTACAGTATTATATTATAACCAACAAACTTTATAAATTGTCCTCGGATGTCCAAATTATTATTAAATACTGGTATGGATAATGATGATGAATGGGTTGATTGCTAATTTTTTGAAAATCGTCTAGCCACAAGCGAGTTCATTATGATGCGCAGGCTACGATATTTTCGCGCAGCTGACATTACCCTGGCTAACCGAAACAATAAAACATCGTCGGGTCTGGCGCGGGCCATTTTGGTCTGCTACATGCTGGCTCGCCGCGCACATGCGAAACGGACACGTCCGAGTGGAAAAACCGGAGATAATATCCAGTAAATCGTCGCTGGCTCGTTTTATCGCGCTTTGCTATTTCTTGTCGTGTAAATTTCTTCCTTTCGCACGGTCCGAAAGGTAGCAGAGGAGCTAAACGGTGAAGATAGAGACGGGTAAACGCCGAAGAAAGCACGGTTGAACTCGGTGACCAAGATGGTACACGGGCAGGAAATCGAATCTCGGTTTTGCGCCACCGAATTAGCGAGGTCAGCTATCTTCGAACGATCAGGAAATGGTAGGTTTTTAGCGCGAAACGAATGGATCTTCAGCGTCGCTCATTCTGTCTGTCTCCCTATTTCTCTCTCGCTCTCTCTTTAGCGATGATTTATGCGATCCGTGGTACGTCCGCGAAAAAATTGAAGCCACCTCACGTTACGCGGACAGGAATTTTAAATTAGCGTTCCGTCCTACGTTCAGCTTTATTTCGCGATGCGTGACCTGGACGCGATGAGAATGAATACAGCGAAACGACGCGAGTACAATCAGGAATTTTATTTCCGGCCTGCCAACAAATTCCAAACACGAACGATACATTCGTTAAAAGATTCATCTATATATGTTCTGGCGCGATTTGAAAACTAGTCCAAGTCAACCTACAGAGTTAATGTTTCAAAAAGATACGATATTTTTAAAGTACGCGTGAACGATGACTAAAGTTTTGAACATCTCGTTGAGAGTCGGCTTATCAGCGACAGCAATAAGTCTTATTCAGAGATGCTGCCGTCGTTGCAGCGACGCGACTTAGATATCAGCGTGTTCCGTCTGTTTTAATCTCTCGTTATGCTCGCAGACACGGAGCAGTGTAACACGATGTTCGCGACATCTTGGTATATTCTTCTTGAAATGCAAACGCCTGCTTGCTGATTAACTCGGAATTTAATCAGCGACAACAGCATATAAACGATAGGATTAGTGGATCTCCTCGTAGGGAATGAATAAGAAATGGCGCATCCTTAGCTTGAATAGCTCATGTTGTATGTCGTGTTGATTTTAGTGTTGGAAACTTGCTTTAATAATGTCAATGTTAATATACATGAAATGTTAAAGAATTCAGATATTTCGATATGCTTTGGACATTTTTAAATTCATTTGGATTTCAAAAGTGAAATTACGCGGTTATTACTGTAAAAGCGTATCTAAAGTAATATTTGACGAGTTCTAAATATGTAAAACTCGGAATTTCAAGAATTATCCGAATGAAATGACCGCTGTGTGAAATCTACGAAGATATTTAAGGTACCTCGATAGCGCAGTTGATAAACAAAATTTCTGGCATAGGAGCTAATAAATCACGGAAAATACTTATGTTAAGTCTAGTAAGAGATTAACATGATAATGATAAGGGATGAACTTACCAACGTTGCCATGTCTCCGTTATTTTGGCTGTACAGCCAGAGAACAACTGGATACCGAAGTTCTGTGACGCTGTACTTTTATACAGAGCAATTGGCAATCGATACTTTCTTCCGTGCTAAGCACCAGTGTCGTTTACGACGGAATCTAATATTTTAATTGTCGTCATAATACGCGCCGAACCGCGACCGGGTCCGATCACTCGCGGCGGACTATTGGCAATCATCGAATTTCATTCATAACCGTTCGACGTTCCTTATAGACGCCGTTTCCGGTACAGTAAAAATCGAGGAAGCGGCGATGCCGGCCGTCCCGATGAATCAAAATTGATGGATAGAAATATCGATCGATATTCCGCGCCGCTGTATAATCGTCGACCATTTTACGAGCAATCGAAATTGCGTAGGGAACTCGATCGTAACGCTGCTATGCGTATCATCGTAATTTCCTCTTTTAAATTCAGATTTATCGGTTTTCAAATAATCGCGCGATGGGAGTTACGATTCGTTCGATTGATTTCTTTTCATGCTCGGTTTAATCGAGCATCGTTGTACGCGTTTATGCCAATACGCGTAAAAAAATCGTGGTTTCAAAAGTAAAAGCTCAACGCGTGCTTGAAAAAAAAAACGATCGAGAGAGAGAGAGAGAGAGAGAGAAAGAGCCGAATTTTCGCTTTCACACCTATTTTCCTGTCCGCCATCGCTGCTACCTCGTAAACACAGGCGTTCACCAGCGTTTAATGCGTGGCCGTGCATTCGACCAGAAACGAAGCAAACGACGCGTGTACCGAATTTAATTTATATATCTCATTATTTAATAGGATAAATGGGCTGATTTCTCTTCCTTGTTGCTTCCCCCGTTCCATGAATATTTAACGGGCCGTTTCGCTTGCTCAATTCCTTTTCGTTCGTCGGCCTGTCGATCGAACCGTTGCTTGTTCGTAGATAGACGAAATTACGCGATTAATTTCCGTGTGCCTTTGCAAATATTTGTAGATCCGTGTAAAAGATACGGCTCGTGAGCCAAGTTATGGACTAATTAAACGTTGTAAACTTTAATATCGTATTTAATATTATCGCGGTGCTCTGCCGAAATTTGTGCTTTCTACGTTGCTACGATTGCGGAACATGGTTGGTAAGTCGTATTGATGAAACGCGGTTAAAGATAAACGGCGTCGATGTCGCCGCTTTTAGTGGCTCGTTGCGATACTACGCTCGCTAGTAAAATACTTATCCCAATCGCCGTAACAACGTCTTACGTGTTCGTGCTTTTCTGTCCTTGCTGTAATTTCGTCACTCAATTGCCTGAAATCTAGTTATCTCGAGGCCATTACCCCAGGTTACCTCTCGTTTCGCTGGGACCCTTATTTCTTGGTTGTTGCGCGACATTTTCTCGGGAAATCCCTGAAATCGCCTGTTAGTTGCGAAAAAAAAACCTCGGGAACATGACGAAAGACGAGCTGAAAAGATAATCGACGAATTGTCGAGAATCGCATCCAAGATGCGAAAGAGAGTAAACTCATCGATATTCGAACGTGGAAATCTTTCCGTTTAGGATAATTCGATTTCATAAAAGGTCTCTGTGCGAAGAGTAACGTGTCGAGTATATGGAAGAAAAATCTGCAGTTCGTTTCAAAGGTGACGTTGTTGAAGCGAATCGTAAATGTCGTTGTTGGCAAGAGAATTTTTGCTAACTACGTAGAATAGGGTACATCTCACTGACTTCAATAAGCTCGAATTTCCGAGTAATTTTATCGATATATTATTCTGCCTTTGTTTCAAGCTTCGGATCGAAGATTTCCTTTTTGATAAGTAAATGATCTTTAGTTAGTTAGAAGCTGAATGTATCTTAGATTCCAATTATTCGAACAATGTATTTCGTATATCGACGTTATTCCAACAAATACGAGTGGTAGCTTATACAGCAAATCTTAAAGTTACAATTCTAAAAGCGTAACACTGAGAATACTTTTACGCGTATCTCTAAAACGAAGCTCGAGTGGCGATTATTTTGATAATTTTTTCATTTTCGCTGATAACGTGAAATGTAGGGAAGTCAGTCGATTTCGTTATCTTCCCTCAATTTATCCGCGAATCACGATGTTCCTCGATTCTCCTGCGATTAAAGGCGACACTCCAGCCGTTCGAACTTCGCCCTTTATCGTACGTTTACGCGATTTCTCAACGAATTTATGTTCTCACGTATCTTGGTTAATAGGTATATATATGTATATATTTCTGGCTGGGACATTACGCGGTTACGAGACCACGTGGTGCGAACGAGTTTGCGAAAATGTCAAGGCAAAGTCCTCTCTCGGATATTCCAAGCGTGTTAGTTGAGAACAGTTCATCCGGATTAAGGGTGGATGTTTATGAATCGCAACAGAATTTCGTTCCTCCTATGTGTACGCTCGCGTGAATAACGAACGACGATCGTCATTATTTTAAATCGCGTGTTACCCACGTGTAGATTTTCCGATCGTTTTTTATTCGAAAAAATTGCCGGCCGAAGGTGAAATAATGAAAAGAGATGGAAAGAATTTAGTCAAACTGGGAAAGTTTAGCGCGGAAAACATCGACTCGTGATAGAGGAGAAAAATGAACGATGATTTATGAAATCGCCGGCCGAGGATGAAATAGCCTTTCCATCTCTACGTCATGTCCGATAAAGCACGCTCAATGAAGTGACAGAATAATCGTATTGTGTACGTACACGCGGCGACGATAAAATCCTGCTGTCGCTAACGCGCGCGCGACACGTGCCGTTTCACTATTGCCGACATCCAGAGGACGGTCCCTGGTATCGCTCTATGGCTTAATGAATATTTGAATCAATCATCGATCGCTATATTTGTCCGTATTGAACGTTCAAAGGAAAAGATCGAATTTGCTCATCTCTAAAACCAGCTTCGTTGTGTATCGATTGCGTGAAATGAAAATTCGCGAAATTGAATTCCATGCAGTTGCAGAATTAAATACGCTGGATGCATTAACTAAAATTTCAGTCGACGTATTAACGAGTAATACCGCAACGTATGCTCTTTGCGTAACATTTGGATTTCGTAAAGAGATCAGGCGAATCTACTTATCTTTAAAATAAACTTGCGAACACGGCATAGTAATTTGTAAAACTGAATTTCACGTACATAATTTAAATCAACGCATCAATGCGTTAACGAAGTTCTCCATATGACGCGAGTCCTTCGTGTATCGGTTGATTTTTTTAAAAACACACAGCGAACCTACTTATTTGTGAAAACAAATTTTATCGTATACCTGTCGATTATTCGGAATGGAAATTTCCGCAAGTTAATCCCACGCGATTCGAAATAACGCGTCATCGAGTTAACGAAGTTTTCGATGTTATTGTACCGTGTACATCACAACGTACATATATCACTTGTATATTGTTTAACTTCCCACTTCTAATTTCTATGGTTCAATTCAATTCCCAAAACTAACTTCCACACGATCCGAATTAACGCATCGCATGTAACGCATTAACGCACTAACTAAATTTTCAATATCGTTATGTTCGTTAATGCTTGAATTGCGTCGCGTGTCCTTCGCGTACACGTATCTCCAACCACTTACCCGCTGCAAGTTACGAGAAACTTAGCGGAACTTTTAGTAGCGAAGCCTCGCGATTAGTGGTCGTAATATTTGTTCAATGTGTAGCCAGATAGCGGGTTCGATGCGGAGGGGGATGAGACGAACATAGACAACGGGGGTTGGGATAACAGGGGTGTGAGCGAAGGGAAGAAGCAGGATGGTACAGGCGAGGAGAGAAAGCCTACACTGTTTTCCTGCTTTCTCTCGGCTGGCACTCTCGACTGCTCGTTCCGCCTTCCAGGCTTTCGCATTAATGGCGGTCGGAGTCGGTAATTATTTCCGCGCGATTTTCTTCGTGTAATTCCGCGTGGACAATAAGAAAGCCCGAATCGATCGAGGCGAAGTTAAACAAACCACGGAAGATATTACGTAACCTTGTTTCCGCCTTCCTCTTCGTTCCTGTTACTCCGCGGGGTGAATTTAAGCCGCAAATATATTGCGGTTAAATTAATTTTCTGGGAATTGTTCTTTACGGAGAATGGTAATTTATGTTCACCTTAAGGGCTTCGGCTCTTCGCAGCGAACGACGCTTGCTTTTATTTGAACGCGCCTCGCGGACGTAATTAGAAATAATAAAGGGGCAGGAGATGATAAAGAAGCGCTCACTATCAAGCAGTAGCTTACGAAGGATGACAGATTCTTACATAGATATCCAGTAAAATAAATTTTATTGACGAATCATTTATAGGGATCTTTATCGGCCATCTGCCCGAAGAGAAATGGTAACGAGGGGATGTTGGCGCTGGTTTTATAGCCTTCGATCTCCAGGCCTTCGATCAAATGCAAGTCGACAAATTTCATTCGTATATTTTATCATGGGCTTCCTTGCGCCATAATTTATTAACTTATTAACTTTGTAGCATAACAAAGCACCGAAAAGCGACAGTTTATAGATTACAAACTCCTGTAAAAGCAGCCTTTAGAATTTTGCAATTTATATTACATCGAATATAACAGCCGAACGATGAGTAATATGTAAATGATTCGAGTAAGCTATGCGGAGATATTGTCTAGTAAAAGATGAATTTCTGTACATAGGAAATAAATCTACGTATTTAAAATTTACTTGGTAAAAAGAATCTGTCAGTTATGATAGATATGGCGTAAGAGATAAAAGAATGAAATCTGCGCGTATGATCCTAATTCAATGAACAGACCGTGTATCATAAATTACCATAGATATCATTCCTTTTCCAAAGTAAATATTTATCCACGTTCACATCTCTATAAAATTATTCGAAGAAAAGATAAATAGCGCGCTATTTTTCTTTCCAGCTGGGAATTCTTTTTCGGCCCCTATGAATTACCATTTTTTCATTGCGACCGTTTATGTGTACACGAGTTATCTAGATCATGGCTGTGGTACGCGAACCATTAAACCGGCTTTCGCCATATTTTTCCTCTCTCGATGTCCGAACCTGTGTCGAGTTCGGTTAAAGCGCTCGCGCGCGCGCGCGCGTTCCAGCCTCGTGACGCATCACTGACCCCGGTGAATTAATTCCCTATAATTCGTCATCCCTTTCGCCGACGATTTATCCGAACCGGAGTTAGATGGGGTTCCTTCGACGATCACGGTAGGGAAAAAAGAGGTCATTAGTCAGCTAGATCCGGATAATAAAAGCAAATGCAGGTGTGATAATAATTATTGCCGTTGGCGAGAGCCGACGTGAGCGCGTTTAGTGAATTTTTATGTTACTGCTCGTCGATTCGCAATCGCCAGATCAGAGAATACCAATAGTTCATAGCGAATAATTTACATCGATTCTACGAGAAGTAGTAGATTTTAATTCTACCTGTAATTTTTTCGCTTGGATAAATCAATTCTATTTTCGCGTAATCTCCAGCGCCGGAACTACGCTGGTCAGAGCTGTTCGCGAACTTTTCACGAGCAATTTGCGAGTCGTTCGTGGTTTGTCCGCGAGCAAAAGTAGCATTACTATCTACACCGGAGCTGACTAACTGCTCGCGAGGAAGACACGCGAGTACTTTTCGCAGACGAGTTCGTCGCGTGCTGTTTCGTAAAGAATAATTCTCAGAATTCGGTGTTAGCGAATGAACTTAGCATAATAATATCTTGTAGAAACAAAACGGTTATTTTCCTCCATATCCATGCGCGCACTTATTAACTTCACGCTTCTAATTCTGACTTTTGCTGACTTGGATTAGCAGTTGTTCTTATTACAACCGGTGTACGCGTACAAAACTCATGAAAATATTTGAACTGCTGTTGCAGAAAATTTTCATACATATATTATATGCGCTATACAAAACCTCTTGCAATTCTATTAACACTGCGATGAAACGCTATTATCATCGTCTGAGTAAAGTTTCAAGTAAATCTGAAACTGTATGTAGGAATTACGAGACATTTAGTGCAGATATACGTTTCAGGGAACTCACAGAAGTATCGGATACAACTTCTTAAACATATATACCCAGTATTAAAGATGGTCTCGTTTAAACGTCCCAATATATTCAAGTTTATTAATACAGCGAATAACCGATCGTTCAAATACTGTTTGCCATAAGATCCTTGCAACTTGTACATCTTCCGACTCGTTTACGCTATGAACGTATATATGCGTTCTCACACAACCATTCGATTTAGTATGGATGTTATCCACCTCATATTCTGACGATTTCGTAGAAACAAAGAAAATTAATTATCAAACTGGCAAAGCAAAGCGAAACTCAAAGTGTGTAGCAGACTACAATGCCTTTCGTAAAAAGTACGCAGCCCATGGCGCACGCTTAACGTCGGACAACGCAGCGCTCACAGGGTTAAATCTTCCTCGTATAATCGTAATACTCGCGTCTTATTATACTGTTAATGAAATTTGAAAATATTTTATATAACATAAGCAATATATTAATAAGTTTCCACATTAAACGTTCAAATATCTTCGCGATTCGTCGTAGGTGCAGTAGATGGATGACACGATCAGTGTGTTCGTAATAAGAAGAAATAGACGTTGGCCATGTTCTACGATGTTCCTTCTGTTTCTACAATCATCTCAGTCACTACAATTCTTGTACGAGCCATCACAGAAGTCTTGCGCAATTACGAAAGTGAGGTGCGCTGGAAATTTACGCCAAAGTAAACGTACCGTATGAAAAATGATGTCCTCAGCGTAGCGTTTTGCGCGGTGCATCGTTTGTTTCGTGTTCGCGATAAGAACGTAAAAGGATAACTGACGAAGAGGGGACGCGATAAATGGACGACTTCCAGATACTTCTCGGTAAAATAACCGGCACGGATGCAACGTTCCTCCGGTCATAGGTTTGTCTCAACGTTCGTCTCGTCGAAGGGATGAAACGCGTCTGATCGTAAAGGATGTTCGGTGTTTATCGAAGATCGTTTGGTTCGTAATTTTTCCATCACGGAATAATGACATTAAGACACGGCAAACCGCTTTGTTTCGGTTGTTCCTTTTTGCAGTCGGCTGTCTGAAAGCATCGTTGAGATAAGAAAGCGACGAGAACCTTGCTATTAGCTGCTCTCGAATGGTTTCGCGTTGATTACATCGATAAATACGATTTCCGCACACCAACGTTGCATTACGAGTTTATCTTTTTCCAGAAAGCATCGAACTACGACAACGTATAACATTCCTTGATATCTCTGTTTGTAAACGACGGTGTTCTCATTCCTTGGCTGTGATATGCAAAAGAACGTAATCGCTTAGTCTTCCATGAACATTACCAAGTCGTCGCAGAGATTGAGCTCCTTAGAATTAACTTGTCAAAGAGCAAAGGGAAAGGAAGAGGGAGAGAGAAACTATGCTTTGCTTTCCGGTCGGAAGATAAAAGTCCGCAGTGTTCGATGTCTTGGCGCGAATTAAGTGGCCAAGTCGAACATCGTGCGAGTCTTTTACATCAAGTTCGAACTGCGGGAGAGAGATTTGCATTCCAAAGGGGAAGACTGACGGTTAAACTGCGAACAATTCGTTCGCCACTCTTTGAAGGGTATCACGATCTCTGGTTGGGCTCGAATAAGGAGAGAAGGAGAGAGACAGAGAGACAGAGAGAGGTGGCTTCAGCTATGTAAAGCGGGAGCAGGTCGGGAAATTTGTCGGGAGTTTCGGAAATTGCCCTGCTCCCGTGGAATGCTCTCGCCTTGCGCTCCTTGCTTCGTACGTTCACGGCGTTTCGAATTTCCGTAATGCTCGTCGTTCTACCGAGTTCTTACGAACTCGCCAAGTATTTCGGAATCGAGGTTGCGTGGCTGGTCAGTCCGCGGAGCTTCGAGAAACCATCGGATAAAGTATGTAAGAAATTTCCAGACGTTTCCAACCCTTGTCAATGAGAAACCACATTTCCTCTCTTGACCAACGCGTCTCGTCTTCGTGTTGGCCGAAACTTCATTTCGGAATGTTCTCCCTCGACCCATTTCTTGCGTCTTCCTTCCCTATGAACAGTGCAGTTATTCGCATCAGGCAGACTGTAAGGAGGTGATAGTAACCGACGTTCAATGACATTGTACCAAGTACGATCCTCTTGAAGCCATTAGCCACTCGCGAAGAAAGGAATCTCTTCGTTAGGCTTTCTTCCTAGAAAATCAGCCATGCGTGCGAGGTCTGTATTCGAGGTCGAGCGATAAACCGAGAAAGGAAACTTCGGAAGCCCAAGATTTCAAACGTTTTCTACGAAGTGGTGGATTCCAGTTGAGCACTCGAATCCTTGCAAGCTTATTGACAAAAGGGGATAGTCGGTACACGTCCGCAAAGGCACGTGATCGTTATCTCGGTACTGGTTGCTCTCCTTTCTTCCCGAGAGGCTGACAGAAGTCCTCCTGCTGTTTTCATTGACTCGAATAACGCGGTGAACCCTTCCGGAAATTACGGCTAATTCTGGCGACGCCCCCTCTCCAAGTCGTTCACATTCTTTGTCCTCTCTGACTTGCTTGTTCGTTTGCCGTCCCGTTCACGATCTTTTTGTCCTCCATGGGACGAAGCCAGTGCCTTTTTCTCTGTGCCTCCGGCACCCAAACCGTCGTAGACGATTAAAAAACAGCTCGACCACAACAGAATCGCTCTTACGTTAAAGCAATTACCTTCGTTTGACTAAATGGAAAATCGAGCTCCGTGATTGTGTTCGTGGAACGACTAGCCGTAAAATCTCAGCCTTCAACAGCCTTCTTTTCTTCTTTTGACGCTGATCTTTCTGTTTGAATACCTGCGCCGAAGCACTTGAAAGACGTTCGATGTATTTTGTTGGTCGTTAAAAAGTTGGTTTATGAAAGTAAAATAAAGGCTCTAGTAGCGTCACATTCTCTGACATAATTTTAGAAACAGGGCACGCGTTTTTGCATTATTAGTCGATATGGTTTACCGATCATTTACAAACCGACCACCTACGTACATAGATCGGAGTGTAAAAATAAAATCTCTGATATACGTATTATTCCATAATTCCATGTAGAATTATCGGTTAGAACACTCTGCTTTACTTCCCTTCATTGAGTGATCGACTTCGAGGTTTCACGATGCAGTTACTAGTGCATCGACTAGTATCAGCATATCGGTGTCGGTTGCGGTTTGTACGGATGCAGTATACCATTCAGTACAGCGTTCTAGTTGATGAACAAAGCTCGATACTGACTGATACCATTTCACAAAACCTCAGAGTTGGTACGTCCCAACATGGGTCGTTTCAATGTGTATAGGTCTCTTTACGAATCTCAGTATTTCCCTTTTTTCTATCTTAACTTCTCTCAGAATCATCGCATATGCCAACACGCGTAGCATACACAAACCCGCTAGTTACATGGTTCATTCGTTTGACTTTGTACTGTTTCGCTAGCCAACTATCTCACTCGTACGCTAATATCAACGAACCAATGTTCATTGACCAATAGCACCGCGAGAGTCGTTTTATTTAAGAAAGAAGGAAAGAAAGAAAGGAACGTTGTCGTTCGCGATAGCATCGCGGCGAGCTCGTAAAACAGCCGAAATCCCACGGGTGACCGGCCTAAGAGATCTATAGTCCCGATTGCGGATTGAACGAGAGGCCAGGACATCCGGTCGAGGCGTCGTCTTAATTCACCCGCGGCCCGTGTCAGGCTATCGTTACCCTTCGCGCCGGAATTCTCTGGCCGCCCTACCCGTTGATTTACGCGGTTGCTAAAGTTTTATCGGCCCGTCTATCAAACCGACCTTGGAATCCCCCAGGAATCGACCGTCCAGCATCCCTGATTTCCTACGAATCCGCGAGAAGGCCACGCCTTCGAGAAACCGGGTCAGGCTTAATCCTGTCACCGAAACAAATTTATGTTCGATTCGATCACTAGATACGTGTATACACGTACATATGAGCACGTGAATGTGTGTATAAGGGTAGAAAGGTCCTAACGCTGGACCTTTGTCTACCGTGATCCACTCGTGGCTTCATTTTCAAATTGGCTATAAATCGTGACGCCGAGACAAGAGGTGTGGAGGCGTTTGGCATGAAGTGTGCCCCGTCTGAATCTATTGTAGTGTATTTATGGTCTCCTTGTGACCATCTTGTTCTTCCTTGAAAGAATGCGAACGATGTTATCAAGAGGCGAGCACTATCAGACTTACGATCAGGTAGACGGTTGAATGAAAATATTCATAATTCAAGCGCACGAATACGTATCGGCAAAAGCGAGGAAAAAGCCACGAGCTATGATTTAAACGCTAGATGCCAACAGGTGTCTTAATATATTTTTATGATTATAATTAGCAATGTGTATGTATATGCAGAAACAAAATTGTTAAGACAAAAGATAAACTTACAGTTAATGCTTGATGGTTAGTTAACTGAGGGAGAACGTAAATTAGAAGATTTTTGTTAATGATGCGAGTAAATAGTACACATTAAAGTAGCTTATAGATACTAAACAGCTGGTTACCGAACAATACGATTTTCGAGTGAGAAACCCAAGTGAGTTCGTATTCTAAATCATACGAAGTCCTCATCCGGCGTTAGTCCGTATAAAGGGACGACCATAAATTTGCGCGCGGAGTTGGATGTGGTGGCGCATTTATCATTAGCTTAAATTTACCTCATATTCGTAGTAAATTTTAATTGTTATCAGGGAGGGCTGGTTAGAAAATTCTTAGTACGATTTTCGAAGAGACCGATCGCGCTTACAGAAATCCTGTAGGATCAGTCGCGACAATATCGACCTTTTTTCTCCGCCCTAGTTAATTAAGTCAATCGTAGAGCTTAGGAAATTGCCGAGGTTCGGTTTGATCGCAGTCAGGCGATCCGCAATGCGGAATGCGACGGTCGAAGACGTTAAACGTTTACGGATTCGCGTTTACGAAACGTTGGAGAATGGGCGCTCGTTCGAATCGAAGCGATGCTTCGGTCAATTAAATCGAGCATTTGTCTTTGGGAGTTGTCTTCTTTGGTAATCCGTGGTCGGGAAACTTTTGCATCGTTCTCAGACTCCCGAATGCTTAGGAGCCTCAGAGAGAAGAGCAGAGCCCGCTCTGCCGTCTTCGTGCGCCGATCCCGCGGGAATAAAGAACCAAAGTCGTTTTCCTCCAGCTTCAAATTGACCTGGGACCTGCCTCTCTACCCCGATCTCATAAATATTTAAATCTAATGAACTTTACAGCCCGTGTAGATTCAAATCAGGCGTTCTTCGTGGTCTCGTCTTATATATTATTCGATCACCTAGTGTAACGTTGATCGAGGATCAACGCCGCCAGTGTCACTGATTTTTTCTTTTCTCTGCATACTGTATTTACGTTGGTTCCACCGTACTGTGCTGTAACTAGACACACTGGACACAGAAAGAAGGGTAACTATGGAACAACGGTGTGTACGTTGCCGGTGACAATTATACAGCGTGTAACTGGAAGATCAAAGAGATCGGCTTCGAACTCTGCGCGTATGGCACGAACTTCTCCCCAATTTTCAAACGTTCGTCTAGAGTTTCCGATGTTATTGATACTCCGGTTTCCTCGATCTGTCAGGTTTGTTTTGCACGACTGGAGTAATATTGTTGGCGAGATTTCACAAGATACGCGTTACAAGTTCTTAGTAAATATTAATGAATTGCAACAAGATTAGTAACGAAACAAATGAAAAAGTTACGAATTACAAATCGTTTGATCATACTTGATGACGTTAAATTTTCCGCTGTAAACGTTCGGACGACGATCCAACTGGAATTATTTAACAGGAATTAAAAACCTACGTTTGAAATGAAAAAAATGCAATTTTTTTATTACGATCCGGAAGAAACACACCTTGCGAGCAGTCAGATCGATGTTAAATCTGTACCGGATGCACCGTAGACTTTGAATAACGGTTCTCCGTGATTGCACCGGTTGCCAGGCCCTGTGTGCTTATTAAGGCTCGGTTTGTAAATAACGGCTACGTCGGGAGTAGGTTGGCCAGCGAAACGCCGAATTTAGAAGGGTTTCCGGGGAGCCGGTAGAATTACGGCGTGTCGTAGGAATTTTGCTTTATCGGCCTCCAGAATTATGGCGTGACGGTGTGTTTCACTTTGCTGCGAATTCTCTTTCAAAATGTCATCGGCAGAAACAATTTTCCGCGTCTTTTAAATTCATTTCTACCCCATCCTTCTTCATCAGTTTGTCCCGTTTACCCCTTTTCGTTTCGACCCGGTCGTTCGTCTTCCGTCCAGCTTCTCGAAGTTTCTTCGTTATAACGAGAACTCTAGAACGTTTGTATGGCACTTTTAATTTCGCCAGGCTCGTTTCTCAGTCCCTTTACCGACACCCGGGCGGCAATATGTTATTCGTTCGCACCTACTTATTCAAGCTACCAGGCGAACGTTCTGTGGATTATTTTTTAATGCTCCCACAGCGACACACGCGAGGTAAGCCTCGTGTTGATTATGCATGAACGAATGGCGGCGGTAGCACGCAGCCAGTGACGATGCCTGAAAAATTAGGAAGTTTTATGGGCGGCTGTGTGAGCGCGAGGAGACCGCGAATTATTCAAAGATCTTAGCGAGCTTGTTGCCACTTCGACCCGGTTTTCTGCCGAGAAACTTCGCCAGAAACTTTCTATTGCGCTCCGTGTAGCTTTCCTAAAGAAAACACGTCTCATATACAATTTTACTAGGAAAATTCTGTTATCGATTCCGATAATAATCCTGTCACTCGTTCCGGGTAATATAATTATGTTTCCAATGGAGCATAGCGCCTCTCGAGATCGTATAATTGCAACGTCTCGATTCGATCGGTAGCTGCCATACAATTTCACAATGGGATTTCGCGAGCACTCGAAATCGAAGGGACGACGTTAATTCCCACCGATATGAGAAACGTCTCTCATGAAACAAATCGTGGTCGTAATATTGCGAACTAAGGGATAGGGCAGCACGAGGGTTTCTAGGCGTGATGTTTCTCCATTTTCTTGACGGGATCATAACAAATACAAAAGCGCGTCTAGCCAACAAGGAAGAAGCATTACTGACAGATACGCTGAGCCGGATGCAATATTGAGCTACCCTCCGAGTCTACGTCGTAATTAAAGCACTGAATTATTCGTCAGCTTGCTAGAGCCGGTGTGAACATCGTTAGCGTCGACGACCGGCCCGTGCCGTAAACAGCAACCCCTCTCGTGAATTATATGCTTGCCACTCTTCCGTCGTCTCGGCCAGGCCAGTGTCAATATTGTTTTAAAACCGTCTCGGATGTATTCCTCATGGGAACGCTACGAAAAATAACCTCCGCTTCTCGTTCTCGATCCTCGTTCCACCGGATTACGTTCCCTTCTCGATAATAACAGAGAGAAATGTGTTCTCGATTTTTATCGATGGCCAGACGCGTCTGTCATCGTGCGAAGACGGCGAGACGTCCTTAGGGACAGTTTCGTACGGAAGGATGGATGAAACCAGGAGAAACTGACCCTTCCTTGTATCCTTTCGTGAGTTTCCGCTTATACTCCATTAGCGTTTCTCGCGGAACGGATACGTATTTTGGTATCGTTGTTAATCGAAGAGTTAGATACTGTCTGGTTGCAACACGATACGCTGCTATTACGATTATGATACCTTAGCTTCGCGATAGAATTGTAAGACATTTATGATATTAGTTATATGGTTATATAGTTATATAGTTCCCATAACGTGTAACAAGTAAATCTTATATTGCTTATGCGGTTAATTTGGAGAAGAAATACCGTTTATTGTCTTGTCAAATTGTATTTGTAAGAGCAACAACGATTTCCACTGAGAATTTTAAAAAATTGATGAAGCCGATCGAGTAGTTTGTTCGACCAGCGTCAGTTTTGAAACTGTTACGTTCACGCCGATCTCTCGGCCATTGGAAGCGATTACCGGAAACAGTCGGCCGTTTTATGAGCGGCACGTTCATTACTCCTTGCTTGTCATATTAAAGTCACCATGCAACGCGTCCGCAATTATGCCCGTAACAGTGTCATATCGCCTACTACCTCGGTAGGAATGAGAACCGTTAATTTGTCGTGACAAACGTACACCCCGAATCGCGATCTATGAACTGGAACAATAGATATGGAGGCTGCGATGACAACATGGCGCATAATTAAATACAACGACAGTCGAGCTGGTTTAAGCTACAATTGCTGGAACAAGAACCGGATTCAGGTTGAACGAATGGACTAAGAAATCGAGTAAAAACCGCGAATCATTACTTGCCACATAAACTTCAAGAATTTAGAAGAAATTTGATTATAAATTCTATGTTATCATAGGAAACAGTTTTCTTAAAAATCTATTCAATTAAAGGAAATTGCTATTGACACGTTAAATTTGAATTAACAACAACAAGTTATCAGAAGGTTTGGTATGCTCGCATACATAAAATTCAGGACGTTATTTCAATTCTTCGTACGTGTTGAGAATTGTGGATCTTAATTGCCGAAATAAAAGTAAAGGAACACTAAAGTTACACTTAGAATTCATATCGAAATAGTTTTAGATTTATTTAATAAACGATTTCCAGGATCTTCGTCGATATACATTTGCACGCGTCTCAGCACTATCTTTGTCTCACCATCTTCCATACCACATTACCAACGAAACAGTTACATTCATCTGTTTTTAGAAACGCGCACATACATACTTCCACACACTCATATTCACATACGTGTGTCACTACTACGCGGCCAATTTAATCTAATACACAAAATTATACATATCTGGATAGTACGTATTAACAATTTCCTAGCGTAAATGTTCATGAATCTGGTTACCGAATGAACATACCAAATAAATATCGATTTAATCACATTTAATCCGCACGATTATGCATCTTCTTAATGAGCTGCCACGATCTTTCAAAGACATTCCGTCTGACAATAGAATTTTTCAATTTCTGGCCAACTGCAAACATTGTCGGCCGTCAAAAGTATTCGCGGGGTGAAAAGAAACGGTTGGGTAAATAAGAGTTCATTTTCTGGTGGGTGTTCCGCACGAAAACCGGGGATAGCTGGCGGCGGCGGTCGAGGCTTTCACGCAATATTGACGCAAGAGTGGCATAGAGGGGCGGCAAATACGTTTCGCGCGTTTATTCCGCGCTGGCGTATTTACATCGGGCCTAGATCGTCGTATCGGCGCCCTGTCAACGATATGAATTAATATTGATGTTGACGCCGGGCTGAAAGAGTTGCAGTTGCCGTTGAAAATAATCCCAGGGGTTGGCGAAAATTTCACTGGCAACCGGGCATTCGCGCAATAAAATCTCGCCCTTCATCGACGTATTAATCAAACTTGGTTGTCAGCGATGATCGATAAAATTATAGAAGTCAGGTTGCTCGTAAAATTCGTAGGGCAATTTAAGGAAAAGGTAACAGTTTAGCATCTTTTAGGGACCTTTTGTTAATTACCTGAATAGCTTCGCGAAATTTTTCTCTCGAACGTTTCTTCTTTCTTCGCTCGTTTCCAGTGAATTTTTAAACGAATTCCTTGAATGAATTTCTGAATGAATTTTGCCCGTAGTCATTCGAGTCTGTGGGGAATGTTAGAAGAGCCAGAGGAAATGTTAATGTGACTGTGTTATATCCAGCGAAGAATGGTATCGATTATTCCAGCGAAAGTTCAACATTTTTTATCTGTCTTTCATGAGAGATATAATATAGCGTAAGATTCTAACTAAATGAAATGGAATCTACCAAGACAATCCTCGTTTAAAAGTTAAAAGAAATGGTTGCTTAGGTACGTTGTCACGTTTGATCCTATCGTCTGGGATCAAGTTTCTGAAAGAATTTGTCGAAACGCGATTTCCGCAGACTATACAGCATTTTTTAAACAATCAATGGCTGTACAACAAGGTGAGGCAGACTCTGCACAATGGAGCTATTTGTGAACTCTGTGCATCATGGTGACACAATTTCTTCGTGACACTATGATGGATTTTGAGAGTGAACTTTTCAATGTAATGGACTGCAATGTTTATGCATTTACGAGAAAAAATACACAAAACTAAGTCAAGATTGAACCAACTACTAAAAAATATCCAAAGTAAAGTAATCGTTGTTATTTTATGGAGAGTGAAACAAATCTTCTCAATTTAAGCCCATCTCTATTGTTTCTTTCTGTAAAATAGTATTTATATAAACAGTGGATCTCGCGTAACTCAACGGTAGTAATAAGAAATAACTCGTGTAATAAGCGATAAGTTAATACCACGCAAAGGCAAAAAGAAGCAACATACCCCATAAGTTAAAGTTGAAATATACGAGAGCCGCTAACTGCATTCCGCTTCCCTAAGCTTGGTCCGTTGCAAAATTATTATCGTCTATGAAATAATATCGACAGAAATATCGACAGTTCATAGAGTACCAGACCGATACGGTAACGTGCGTAATAATTAATCAGAAAATCCAGCGTAGTCGTTATCGTCGAGTCGTTCTAATCCCATTTGCCGTGCATGTTTTCCATACTGCGAATTAGCTGCGTGTTACGCGTTTAACCGCGTTAGGCGGGACATCCGCACGCGGAACCAGACAATTTATCGATACCTCAATCGATATTTCCGTGCAGAGCGACGTCGACTGGGCGCGAATCGACGAATAAAGAGAGGAAATCAATGGAATCTCTGTTCCAGGCGACGATCAAACCTAGCTGGATTGGAAGCCATCGTTGATCGGCCAGACAATGGCGTTAGTCTCGCGAAGACGTCACGTAATTGCGCGCCTATTGTTATCGTCGATGAACCATGTCCACCGACTGGGGCAACGCCGAATTAACGTGACTCCGGAGGTAGTGCACGCAGCCAGCACCCGGTAAGTCCAATTAATTAAATCGGTAATTACGTTCTCAGACGAATATGGAAGGCGTGGTGGCAGTTGCTTGGAACACAACGTGCCATGTTTCTACTATACCACGTGCAACCAAGTACGGTAGGGCTTCGATTAAGCAAGTTTTCCGGCACTGAGACACGTATCGCGAAACATCGACTGAAATTTATAATTCGTCGCTAATTTTCGAATAACGGGATAATAGGTTAATCGAACCTACATTGTAATTCTATTCGCTAAAGATTTTCGATTTTCCACTTCTACGTATTCTCGTGGCACCAGCCACAATCACCATTAGGGACTTGTTTTTATTTAAAAGAGATAAGGATAAAGAAGAGAAGTAGGCAGAGACTCTGCGGGAAACTTTCTAACTGAGAGCTAATAACATTGAATATTAATGAACCTCCTGGTTTTTTGCTTCCCTCGCGCGTCGCCCTCGCGTACCGCTGCTAATGAAGCAGGGTAAGGACGGAATAAGAGCATTGTGGCCCGCTCAACAATGACCCTCACGGTTCTTTCTCGTTGGGTGTCGAGAAGAAGCCCGAAACGCTTTTATTTCTACTACAAATTCCACCAGACGGGACCAAGGAAAATTGGTAATCCCGACTAAGCATATCGAAGTTTGAAGAAGATGAGTTTAAAGGAGATAAAAAGTATAACACGTGCATGGATTAATATTGACAGAAATATAAATTACAAATTTTGTTGATCTGCTATAATAAAAGTGAAAATGGTTCTTACGAAATGCAATTCGTTCGGTTCAAATTGTTTTTCGTGGTTCGATGACGTTCGTTAAAGGCGATAATTATTCCGATCGTCGAATGGACAAGGATGGACGTTTCAGAGGCTGGAGATTTCATCGGTCAGGTCTATGAATATCGAAACATTTATTTGCCAAGCACAAATATGGATTTCCATCAAAGCGTTTGCGCTGGAAACTCGATCGGCTCTAATTACCGTCCCGCGCCATCTCTACGAGCAGTCTGCCCTGTTAAAATTAGAATCGAGAAACGGACGGATTACACGTGTCCCGATATTGAACCGATTCGATTCGTCGATGGCGATTAATTTGCTTAATCCCGGACAGATTAGCGGAGGAAGCTATCCGACAAGCAGTTTAGACGGCGCGATAATACCGCGTTGCAATCTTAATCGAAACGGCGTTGCTCGACTTCCCCTTTCGACGCGTACGATTCGATATCTCTAAACAATTAATTGGATCCTGGCACCGTATCGGTGAATGGATCCGATTAGGCGACTGGAATTTCGCGGGAATTGCTTCGCGAATCGAGTGCGGATCCTTCCGAGTGGAATGTCTCTGATCTTGAATGACAGATCACAGAGATAATCTGTAGGGGCTAATTTCAAAGGAAGGTCCCTTGTTCCGCTTCTCAATTGCGGCTCGCTTCTGAATTTTCAATAGTTGTGTATGTCTATTGCTATTGTGACTATCGAATTTTTTAAACGCTTGTAAGTCTTGGCTATTGCGATAATTTATAGACGGAGATCGAAATTAATGGAAACAGACAAATTCTTGTTATCGAATGGAAAACCATAAGAGGAATAATAAGCGCGTTTTTCGCTGAATTTTCGATTTTAACTTTACAACGAAGAAGGAATATTAGTATAAAATAGGTAAAAGTGGAATAAAATGTATAAAAATATATTTCGCGAAATTTTGTAGAAGCTAAGGGTATAACCGTTAGGACAAACAATATTTTAATATCATAATATCAGCGCAGTTTGAATTTCACTGTTCTACCATACACCCGAATTTTTGACCAAACTATTTTTTACAAAACATTCCAATTTTCTACCGTATAACTGCGTCTGTGGCCACACGCGGATGATTGGAAAGCACACAGTTTCAGTCGGTTAAAAAATTAACGAACTTTCGGAGGAACTTTCCATTTGCGGGACGTGGACCTAATATCTCGCGGTCCGGCGATTGGTGGATCGGCCCAGCTCGAACATTAATTTAGATTAATCCGAGGCGGGAGTTGGCCAAGTAAAACTACAGGTGAAACTAGTTTAGCCACAGAGATCCCAAGAGAGCTTTGAAAACTAAGCGTCGCTCAGCCGCTTATTATATATGAGACGAGCCTTACCAATGTTTCGTTCATTCATACCGCGTCTTCATACATACGTCGATTGGATGTCGCGTGGATTGATACGTCGCGTGAATGCACACCGTGAGAACCCGATTGAAACCTCGTCATTTTAGCAATATTAAGTTCGTAATTTTCGAATGAAATATACATCCGCAGAATGGAAGGATCCTTTATGAGGTAGAACGGAGCGAGTACGATTAATGGAACGGCGCGGTTGGATTAAAAGATTTTCGATCTCCAACTTCGCCACGGTGAATCGATACTCGACGCTCATTAATTTATGATATATTTATAGACGAAAAGAATGTGACGTTTTTCGTAAGAGAAATGAATCGAAGGTGAGGTCTAAATTTCAAGAATGATTTCGACCAGTCGCTTGCCGGAATAAAGGATTCGTTTCTTTGAACTAAAACCGTTACAATGATCAATAGTATGAAAAAGAAAATTCCAATACCTCGGAATAGTGGAAGGAAATTTATCGAGATTTGAAACTATATCTAGATCATGGAATCCCCATTTCTTCGCCGACTGTGTCATCCTCGTCGACGGTACGATCTTACTTCTGTTAGCTTTCTTTTTTCCATGCTCGGTCAATAACGTTTCGTGTTTCAAGCTCGGTCGTCTCAAGAAAACGCTCGCCTGTCTGCAATCCGCTCTGGCTTTCGTGAAATAACGTCGCTCGGTACATCCGGCGTTATTTGTCTTTCTACGCTCGGATGTTGCAATATCATGCAAGATCATAGTTAAGTGGGAACGAGGTCGCAGCCTCGTAGTATTCAATTTAGCGACATTCGTTTCGTCGGATTCCTGCCTAGGCCGAATTTACCTCGGCTGCAATCGTAACGTCTTCGCGACTGTCTCGCGAGCGTAATCATGGAACATTCGGCTCGTTGGCCCGCAGAATTCGCGGAACATCGTCGACAAATAAAGCACATGACGATGAATACGCGCTAGTTCGCTCTGATCGTTCCCTTCTCTCAACCTTCAACCATCTCAGACAACCTCGTAACATTTTACTTGGAAAACCATGAATATAGAGAAGACAAGGGTAGTTTGCTTCTTAAAGATCTTGCTCGTTTAAACCTTTGCAGGCGTTTGTAACGTCGGATGCAATCTATCGACACTTTCGACATTGTTTACGTGGTTTCGAAGGAGAATAAGACGCTTCGTGTTTGATATCCTCCTCACGTCGTTGATCACGCGCAGAAACCGGTCACGGATTTGCGAAGGAAGAAAATCGCTCGACGGTAGACAAGTACGTTCTGAAGGGAATGATTACGTATTCCATCCTGTCGTCCTTGCTTCTCCATGCACTTTCCGTTCTCCCGATTCTTCGTTTCCTGTCGTAACCTCTCTTCGTCTGCCGTCTTGTTTAACCAGCGACTGCTACTGGAACTGACTGTTTATGTTGCTGTATTCCGCGAGCTACATTATGATAGTAATCATCGTTGACTCTTCTAATCAATGTCAATTCCGAGAATCACGTCTGATGCACGCAGGATCACGAAACTGATTTTATATCACTGAAAATCGCGTCGTATCGTGCTCTATCGATGCTTTACTACTGTCACACTTTCACTCAACAGTAGATGTTTCGCGTTGCTTAGCGCTTTCCTTTACTTACACGTTTGTACAATGTGAGTTTTGAAGTTAAGCTTGTCTCTTGCAAAACCCTGTTCGACAATTTTGACGATTTGTTGATGAATCTGAGGTGCTATAGAAATTTGAGATCTGTCAAAAATCCGATCGTTTCACAGGTAAATGTGTTTGGTTGAGTAGTCTTTGACTAATCGATGTATCGACGAGTTTACAAAGGTGTAACTATGAGAACCACATGAAATACGAGTACCTATTGTACATATGTACTTAACTATGTTTTATATTTTGTAACGAAGGTTCTGTTCGATTCATCGCTTTGCGATTTATAGCTCCCAATAACGTCATTGTAGCAGATAAGAAGGAACGGCGAGTTTCTTTTGATAGTACGAGTTTAATCATCCTCGAGTTTGTTCGCCAACGTTTGGATAATGACAGACGTGCATCCGCAACTTTGAAAAGTTTGTGGAAGAACGGGAACACCCAGACCGGTCTCGGGAACATAATTTATTTCTCAGCCTCTTATTAAAGAACAGAGGGTTATTAAGTTCGCCGAGAGAGAAGAAGTTGCGGAAGCGGGAGATACGGCGATAATGGAAGGCTGGAAAGGAAAACGCGAGGAAATTATTTATCATGCACTTTTGGACGGATGGTGGCACTTAGTTTGGTAATTTGATCGTTATTGATCGTTCAAGATTCTTTTCGGTATAATAACGAGAAACGAGATACTTAATCCAAAAATTAATCCACCAAGTAAATATATAATATATTCGGATATACAATTAAACACCTTTTGGTAGTAGTTGCATTTCAAGTTTCAGTTTTGCTAGCAAAGAGATAAACAGGGATTCGCGATTCCTCTGGCAGCGGAGAACGTTTATCTCTCCCAGTTGTATTATAACTCGAGCGGGATCTCGCGTTACCGTGTTGGCATTTTTAACACAGCTGTGTTAATAGCACAGATCAAGTGGACTCGTCGGGATCTCATTAAATCCCCTAAGCGACCCATATTTCCTTTCCCTTTCGACAAAATTACTTTCGACGCTAACTCGTCTCTTCCCAGCTTATCGCGGACGTTGATTTGCATAATCCAGATTCTTCTCCGGCCTACAGACTTCCATCGATTCCCATTTTGTTTTTTCCACTGTTTCTTTTTTCTCTCACTTGAACTTCCTCATTTTTTTTCCAATGTTTAGCCACTTTCTCTTTGTGATCTTTCTACATTTTCTCTTCGCACGATATACACTACTGTTTGTATAAGTATCTGAACACTCTGGTCGAGAATTTACTTGTTTGTGTAGTTTTCTTTCGGTGTAGTACATATTACCTACATCGAAAAATAGCGTTTACAAAAGCTTCCTGCTTTCGTGTTGTTGGGTATCACTCGTCGCTCTACATATTTCATATCCTTCATGCTCATTCAGCTAAGTATATATTATAGATTCTGTTACAAGCGATGCTTACATTAGCATTTCTGCTCGTGTACTCTACTCCTGGTATAGTACTCGTGCTTTGTTGTAATACGTTGCTCCTGTCGTTACTTACTTGCATACATACATTGGCCGAGTATTACAATTGAAATTTCGTAACGGAAGAATATAACGCGTTCCGAGTCCACCGCGTCTGTCCTGTGTCTGACAGCGTGTTGACCGTTTCTACCGTGCGCTCAAACCGTCCTTCTTTCTATTATACGTGAAATTAACTTGGTCCTGCGCGTTACGTATACGTAGACGTAATCACTCATAAATACGCGGTCATTTTGGTTAACATGTAATAACGGTATTTGAATTTGACTGTGAAGTGTTCAAATTTATGACGAATTAGTAATTAAAACCAACATTAACTAGTTTATTACGAAAGCGGTATAAATTTTAATTAATCGATAAAATACATATACCAATGACATAAATTACTATTTAGTACGTACGCTACTATGTTTACCACTATTTATACGTCTACCTACTTAGATATTGGTATTTGCGTTAACTGGATATCCTTCTATCGATTTACGAAAATCTTCTGCAAACAATTTTCTACTTTGCTGTGTACCAACTTTGAAACAAGAAAGAAAAATTTCCACTGTTAACCTCGCAACGTGTAGAGTCGACTTAGGACAAACGTTTTCCCGAGATTTCTAACTGTTGCAGAGTTCTATCAACGAAATCCAGGAACCAGTTTTCTCAGAAAATCGTTTTTCAACCTCCTCCTTAAACTCTCTTGCAATTCGCTTCCAGACAAGACAACGAACATATATTTTCCTTGAACAAAGTGCCGAAGGAATAGTCCGGTCGCCTTTCGTTTAAACGTTAACGGGTCGCTGTTGCATTGTGCGCGGCAATTGTCAGGGCTGCGAGGCCTGGAATGATTAAACAGCAACGGGGCTGTTTACCCGAGGTAAACGCCATCGCAACCCCGGCGTTCTTCTAAAGCTCTGGATCCACGATGCTCCGTGTTCACGCGGTCTCTTAGCGAAACTGAGCCACCGTCGATCTTCTTGCCGCCCCCTCCCCCTCCATTGAACCAGGCTTACCAGGATCCTGTACTTGGAATATTAATTTCAACACGCTACACGCGAACATACCATCCGGAGCTATGCAGTTTTCCGTCGCTTAAACGAAGCCGAGTTATCCGCAATTTCCGGCGAATGTATGAATATTCCGGCGGTTGGTATTCTCTCGTGGTCGCATCCACGTCCAAACGATGCTCGTTCGCAAAATCCTCGCGCTCGATTTTCGAACAAATCTCAGGTAAACAGGTCTGTAAAAATTTTGCGACACTGTCGAAACCATCCTTATTTTTAGAAGTTATTTTTATAAATTTAATTTTTTCTAGTACATATTCATACCAGATGAAAGTGACATGGCGAGACAATAATAAAATCGATGAAATTTACAACTTTCGATGATGTTTAGAGCCTCGTTCAGCAGGATAAAACGTCAATTCTAAATCTGAAAAAAAATTGTTCTCTTGTGGAAGGGAGCAGTTATGACTTACTTTCAGCTTGGAAAAAGTTAAGCTTAGTTGGAAATAAGTTACGACTGCTGCCTCATATTCTTCCAAAAATACGAGCAAAATATTCTATAAGCTTCAATTTTCACTTACGTTCAACTTCCAACGGTGATGGAAATTGATTTCGAGAAACTGATACAAGGCGTGCCGTTTTTTTCACGATCTCGAACGGTACACCTTTATCATCGAAGACACGAAGCTTTTTCACGAACTTGTAGAGGCGAATTTTCGATCGACTGCGCGGAAACGCTCGCGGCACTTCGTCTGATCGTCTTCGAAGGAGAATCCAGAGACGAACACAGGTATCCCGGTCACGTAATCCGAAATTCTCGGTGGGCCAGGCTGTGAAATTTGTCGCGGCAGCCAGTTCGAATGTTTATTCAATTTTCGGGCGGGCCGTGTCACGAAGAATGCGAACACACGCGGACGGACTGGACCGGGTCGAGTTTGCTCGGATTAACTCGATTTTAGATTCGATCGTGCTGCCTCAAAGGGTATGTTTCCTCTCATCACAAAGGCAAATGGCCACCGTATAAACTGCATGGTAGAACTGTATGGTCGACGCGCGTTCGTCTGTGGCATTCTTTTTAAACTGATGTAGAGATGTAAACTAGACGAATAGAATACGAATGAAATGTAATTTTCGTTGAGAGAAAGAGAGGCGTGCATACCTTGTGCGATCGTCGCGTAATTCCGACAAAGATGTTATCGCACGTTTCATTTAGACGACCAGAGGCGGCGACTGATATTAAATATGCCGGCGAGCGAAGGCAATTTGCACTAATGCGTTCCGCGCGGGCGTAAACTCTTCTGCTCATCTCGGTCGTCCCTTTTTGCGTGTTTTACCGCTAAAATTAAACGCGTCAGCCAAGAACGAAAGATCGGCGCAAAAGATCGCGTCGTTGCTCTTGTTATTTTTCTCCTATTGCATTATGCGTCGTGCGAAACACCTTCGACAAATTAGCAATTACACTTCCATCGCGCAGTTCGTAAGTGTTAAGATAGCTTTTGCTTTCATGCAAGATAAGATAAATAACTTGAAATTATCAGAAAGCTAATAAAAAATGTACAATGTTATCTTACGTGTCCCATGTCATAGATTTCGAATTTTTGTCTACAAATATGGATACGAGAGATGAGTATCTAAGTAATTTGAACAGGCTCTGGACATTTTCAGAGGCATTCAAGGTGAGTAAATTACCTGATCGATAGGTCGATAGGACCTTGTTTTGATATAGTCGATAGTCTTGTTTTGATAAAATAGTTTCTCTGGACACGCGATCGTCTACGTGTTTAATGTAAAAAACTAAAACAACTATGTAATTGTTTTCTGTGTTGTCTTGATTTTTATACACGTCTTTTTCATCATCGTATCATAAACCAATTTTTATCACGATATCATGTAAATAACACGTCAGTCTAACATCTGCCCTATCGAACCATTGTTATTTGTTCAGTTGGTGTAATATCGGTGTTCCTGTTGGCGGTTCTCCAATTATTTTGAACAGTCTAACTTTGACCATCAAGTAACATTCGCTATTTATAACGTAGTATTTACAATTACAAAAATTACATTTTCAAATGTAACTCTGATTCGACAGTTAGAGCGTAGACTACTCATTTCATTAACAGTAGCTACCTTGTGTTAATTATAACGTGGTATTATAATTAGGAAAGTGAGCTCCTTACTTGTGGTTCTAATTTGACGTTCATTAACAGTTTTCGCTCTGCTACTATGCATATGATACATAATATATTCCTCAAACTTAGATTTCTTGAATTGTTCGGTTCCATATTCCAGTATCTGGTATCCTATTCCATTCTCTGACAGGCGTTGGAGTTCAGAAATGGAACAATTAATGATACGAAGCATTCCTTGCAGCAGAATTCTCCAGTCACAGTGGAGCTCTTGCTTCGTGGAAATGATACACGATCCAACGAGGTTTATCGCGAATTCGACGACCCCGGTGTCTGGTGGCAACTTTGAAAACACTTGATTATCAAGGAACTTTATTAGGAGCAATAACTCGTCGTCATATTCTAATGAGATTCTATGCTCGTAGACTTATTTCGAATACTGGGAAAAACATGTTGGAAAGACAAAACATTTACTTAAGTACTCGTAAGTACTCGAATGTTAACAGTAATTGTTTATAAATACCTTGTTCGGCCCATTCCCTTCTTTACGAAATTCCGAATTACCTGTCCTCCCCGAGCGGTAATGACTCAAAGGTCAGGGAAAAACCTCGGCCGGGAAGACACGACGGCTGTTGGAGAGAATCAGTAACATAGGAGGTCAGTTCATCAACAGACATCGTACTGTGCGGGTGAAATACTTAAGTCGTCATCGGAACATCTTACCGTGAACACTTCACTCTCAACAAGATCTTACCACAGCCGTATTCATAACATCAAACGTTAATTTTATACAACAAGTGCGAATAAAGTGTTAAATTACACTAACACTCGATCTATTAAACCCCCTCCACCTTGAGCGTTAAGTCATTCGAGGTACGGGATATCGACCTATCGGTTTGACCTGGCCGGTTGCTCTTTAGTTGATAATTCGCAACATGTATCGTGCGTATACAATATACTCTGAAATTTCACTCGCGTAGATAATTGACTATCCAAATATTTCGATCCAGTAAATATCTCTTATCCTCTGTATTTTTTAGATTCCTTTCAAATATTCTCAGTATGTAAACACGACGATCGTCTTTCATCACAGCGTCGATGGAATCTTGAAAAGCTTCGTACGATACGCACAATACGTTCGTAAATATTGTCTATGCTAAATGTTGGAATATTTTGGTGTCTCGTTTATAGGATATTTACTTCGAAACAATTTTGATAGAACGATGAAGTAAATAAGTAAAGCTTCTTTAATTACGAAATAGCACGACTAAACGTGTAGTTTTGAAATTGGAGGAAAGCAGCTTTGTATTCGTTTTCGCAGACACTGTAGACAGAGCAGTTTATCCAAATGCAGACTTTCGCAATACCCATGTGCACTTGTCGGCTTTTCAGTTCTCCTGGTAAATCTCCGACTCCTGGTAAATGCATGCTACTTATGTATTGTTTGAGCTACCAATACTAGGGTAATTGGGAGTTATCGTAATTGGGCGTTAACTCAGGTGACTGCAAGAAATATACATCGAGCAAGTCTTACGATGCTCGCGTACTACGATACCATGTACCTCTATTGTTGTCTTCTCTTATTCTCCATATTCGTATTTCTTCAAGTTGCAGTACGAATATATTTTAGTTATACATGTCACTTATACGAGTAGAACAACAAGAAACCGGTACGTGTTATTTGTTTGACACGAAACTGTAAAAATATAATTAAAAAAGCTAGTGAACCCTTAAAATGTCAGTACAAATGAAGCGAAAAATCGATGGGATAGCAGTAAGGCAGAAATTCTCTTTGTAATGGCACCAATAGCAAAACGTTTGTTTACATTAAAAAATTTTTAGCTCTGAATAAAATAATGTTGAAAACTCCGATGTTAAAATATACGTTTTATGGTATGTCATTGTGCATGCTGAGCTTTTTCAAATTTTTTGAAATAATTTGTTCCTGATAAAAATATGAAATAGCCAACAGTACATATAGATTGAATATTAAAGTATCAAATGTTTAAATAACTAATATCAATCTAAATATAATTTTCTTATATATACGTGGAAGAATGACAAGGTTAATCACACGGTCTAGAGATACTGAGATCGCTAACGAGACAGTTCGTTCTTTTTTTCTACTTGTTCCTTGTTATCACGTCGAATAAAGCCAGCTAGCGGGAACAACGAAAAATTTACGGCGTGGGCAAGATCAGGTCACCGTGAAACTACAACGGTGTTGACGAACCGTTTGCCTCCGAGAAATCCTCGCTGATCCCACGGCTGGTTATCGCGTGGCTTAAAGGTAGCTCGCTAGGAGTACCTGGACCAGTTACTAAATCACTAGCCTCTCCGATCAGTGGACCGTACGTTGGCAACTCGATCGAATCGATTCGCTTTACGTTATCAACGTAAGTTTTATCTAAGACACCGATTGGTACGCTACGCCAAGTATAAATCTCAAAATTAAGTATTATCTTTCTCATTCGCTCTGACTCCTTAAAAAAGGGATGCAACGAGAAATAGTTGGACAATTCTGACTATCCTTTACGCTTTACGCGTATCAGTTTACGAACGTTCTCCGAAGACGATAGCAGTTGAGTCTTGAAGTTGAGTCGTGAAGATTCGTAGAAAATCTGCAGGTTTTACGTAAGAAATGCAAGATCCAAATTCGTGTCCAAATTTCTTCCCATCCACGTATACAACGTTCAGGAAACTGGCAAACTTTCGATCTAGTAATTCCATGCTGAATTGCTGAGATCGAGCGATAGTAACGGGACAGGGTTTCTACGCAACGAACGAAAACAACAATTTTAGAGCCGGTCTCGTCCGAATCTGGCTCCGTTTTCAATTATTGGCCAACGGCAAGAAGCAAGATTCGCCGGTGGAAACGCGGATATCAATGGGTTTTCGGCGACGATTCTGCGTATGATTTTACAGTGGATGGAGGATAATGAAACGCTGAGGGCATAGCTCCGGGAACGTTTAATATCCTGTCGGGGCGAGCTCGAGCTCATCAGCGATCCACTTCGAGCACGATTAATTCTCGCGTCGATAACGATGTTATTTTTGTCGCTAAAGCCGTCGGTCAACCAACGAGATCTCGATGGAAACGCGATTATCTCGTCGGCGATTTTGTGCCACCGTCACTCTATTCCGGATGTCGTTTTCGTTAATTGAACGCGTTTCGCCGCCTCTGATCCGCAGATAATCGCCCTTATTAACGTCCAATCGAAAGATGGCCGAAGATTTCTGGTCGTGTTTAAGGTACACAAATTTCCGTTATAATCGAGATAATTTTTCTTCGGGTAAAATAAATTTCGGATATTTCTTCTAGGGAAAAGACAGATGTCAAACTTCGCCAATTATCGTGCGAATCTGAAGTTCGATATCGGGACTGACTTGTTAACGATCGATAACAGAAGAATAGAGATCCAACTAAATAGGGAGGAATACGAATATGCAAGCAGAGATTCGTGTAACGTGAAAACTTTATACAATAGCTTATTCCATAGAAGTTTTAAGCCAGCAGACTGAAGTTCGGACGACCAGAATTAATATACGAATTTACTACTTCTGTTCTTCGTCTTCCATGCAATGAGAAACTTCTTCCAACTTTTTCTATATTACGAGACACCATTAGTTTTTAACGTACTAACGGAAGAATGATAAAATATCTTGTACTTTTGGCCCAGCAATAAAAATGCTCCGAACAAACCGATTATAGGATTATTTGGGTCAGCGAGTCGATATCAGAGAGTTGATAAAATAAACGACAAAATGTCTCCGACAAATAAAATAATATACGCGCTATTGAATTATGATAATTACAACTGAAAATATTAACATCGAACAAGCTTCCACAAGTACAAAAGTTATATCCTCTACATAAGACTTTCTATACAGAAAATTATAGCCTTTGAATTGTCACTATAAGTACAGGCTGTACTATCTAAAATCTATTTTCAATTGTAGATCGTTCAAAAATCGTTCATAATCAACGTTGACAAATTTTTAGGAAAATTACTGACCTCGATTCGAACATCCTTTCCAATCCACATAAACCCTGCCTTTACTCTATTTTTAATGATCACAAAAGGAAAAAGTACCTCTGCATCTCATCGTTTTGATAAGTTTTGCAATTCTAGTTGATATTTAAATCCAAATCTTGAATTCTCTGTCGAATGCAATGTGTCTTGCCACTAAGGGATTGTGGAATCTCGCGACAGAAGGGACAGGTCCCGGTGCCTCATCAATGTTTCATCGCGCTGGGAGCGACTCGCGGCTATTTGCCGAGTAAAAGGGAACGCGAAGCTGGTATTCTGTAATACGGTAATCGCGGTGCCCGGCACGTACGCGGTGTGATAAAGAAAACGACAGAATGCGCCGCGTCAGCGTGAGCACTTTCAGGCTACACACAATAAGCAGCGAGCCCCCGTTGCGTTTCTAGCGAAAGCACGATTTTGGAAAAGGACCTTGATCCGCAAGGTATCCGCCGTATCTGTTGTATATACATGCTACAATTTTCCTGTATCTTGGGATTTCTTGGAAGTGGTGCTACGATATAGAGACTGGATTGCTAATCTGCGAATCGTCATTGTCCAAAGGTTTACGTAGTATTTTTGTTGAGAATTTTGGATCTTAATAGCCGAAATAATAGTATAGGAACGCTAAATTTACACTTAGAATTCATATTAGAATAGTTATATATTTATTTGATAAGCGATTTCAAAGATATTCATCGATACTCACTTGCACGCGTCTGACCGCGTTAACCGACCGAACAGTTCACATTCATTTGTTTTCGAGACGCCGCGCACACACATACTTCCACACACTGATATTCACATACAAGTATTACTACTACGCAGCTAACCTAGTCTAGCACATAAAATTATACGTATCTCAATAATTTTTTAAAGGAATTATTACGGTTATTTGTAGCTGAAGATCGTTAAGATTCGGAAAAGATAGGACAAGCTCGTTTTTTACTGATTTTTCGACCTTGAAGTTACTCGATGGCTAAAAGGAAATATTTTAATCGATCATTTTTTGATACCGACGTCGGGAATGTTTCTCGAAGTGAAATACGATGTAGTGCATGCGAATCACCATAGTTTAAGTCGACATTTCATTGGTTTCGGATTTGTTTGAAAAGCATAAAGATTCGAATTCTGCAATTTTAACCCTCTTTCGTGAGAACGAGCTAGTTCTCTTTTTAAATGTCAATGTGGGAAGGTTCAATGAATTCCAATAAAACTTTCTACACTGGCAAGTTAATTTTGCAACATTGAAAGTTACAAGCAAATTTTTCTATTAGAAATTTCTCCTCGAAAATCCGGTCGAGATTCAAAAAAGTTTCGGCGAAACTTTTCCTATCGTCTGCGAAGATAAAATCAGAACGCCTTATTAATTCTGTCGCGGGTTGATTGTCTTCTTGACTTTCGTTCGTTTCAATCAACAAAGTTCGGAATGCTAATGTCCCCTTTAAAGAAATTCGAGTAGTTTGCGTGCTAGGTAACACCCCAATCAGCGTCGTTTGCATGCACAAGAATCATAAAAGCGTCGCGATTGCTGTAATTCTCGCAGTTCGTCGTGTTCTTGGCGTCTCGTTTCACAGCGTCATCGTCATCGTCCGCCCTCAGACTGTCTCGTCGTCGCGTTGCCTTAGGCTGTCTTTTCTTTCCGATTCTTCGTTGAAACCGTCCGCTAGCTCGTCGCTAGTTTTCTACGAGTCGCTATCCTTAACTACAGACTGGAGCACGTCAGGAATTTCTATTAAACAAGAGAATGTTCCATCAAACAATCTGGTGAAATATTGGTGGTGACGAGTCAAAGTAGAAATAGAATTTTCCTGGCTGTTACGCTTGTCATCGCTAAACACGTTCATTTTGAACAGTCACCCTTTCGAAAGCTACTTAATGTTCCATCCTCCGAGCCTTATCCTCATTCGCTTTGCCACTAACCGTACACAGCTCAAATATTTGCCGTAAACTATCAAATGATTAGCGCTAGGCTAACTTAACTATGTCGTTAAAGTATCAAGTTGTCCGAAAAGTTTCTTTCGTTTTATAAGGAAATAATAGACGCACAATGTTTTTTGTTTTATATTAGTTTATTGAATTATACACGAATATAATAATAAAAATAGAACGAAATACATCATATCTAATTCAATAAAATAAAATAAAACAGAAATTGTTGTTCATCTGTTATATCACTTAATGGAACGAAAGAAACTTTTCGGACAACCCAATGCGTCTTTCAAACATACGTCATCGTTAACAAATACGCTCAAACCTCGTTACAACTCAACTATTGCAACTATTATCTCGTTAGAAACAAACCTACTTATGAGAATCATTTTTGCGTAAATATTTTTTTTTTTTCGCCGAATGGAAAGATTTCCATTATCGCGAGAATAAGTAAGTCGACGGCGGATAAATCTGAAACATGGGGCGCGAACGAGGAAACGTTCGGGAAACACTATTTCCTGGCATCAAGTTTAATTGCATCGACGCGACGCGATACGCTCAAGACCTTAGAATGCCGCTTCGACATGACGGGTTGAGGGGTTGGCTGGTGCAAGAAACAGGAAATAAAGTAACCCGATTTACGTGCTGGTAAACTGGAATTCGATAACGACGATAGCCGGGGAGTTCCGTTATTTTTGAAGTCGCAATTTCGCTGCAGCCTGGTTAGTCGATCGGAATTGCTCGTGATGGTATTATGAGGGTGAAGGATGGTGGTAGAAGTGGTTTTCGTATACGCGGCAACCATCCACGACGATGATCAAGGAGGAACTTTAATGGCCCCGCGAAGTTGTCGCTTCCTTTTTTTCTCCTTCGGGTCTCGAGGGAATTGAGATCGCATGTGGGATCAGTATTACTGCTTTCTGCGGTGCGATAAATCAAACGCGAATACAATTGAACTCTATGGAGGAAATACCCTGGTTGGGGATTTGGTTCTCTGTTTCGAATTCTCCGAACTTGGACACTGAAACTATTTAATTACGATGATACCGTCGTTGGGCTTCGTAGGAAAGTGCTATAACGGGAGAAGTGTATTTTTTAAGAAATTATCAATAACTCGATCGTTTACTGGTGAAAAGTTTCGTTCGTTTCGCGATTTAGTATACGTAACTTTTGGAACAATTTGTACTATATACTGTATTTAAGGTTCAAACTAGAATTTTATTCTACACGTATAATGATATTTTCATTGTACTCGTTAAAACTTTGAATCTGAAGTTCTCATAATATATTGTTTACGACTGAAAAGCAGGAGTAAAACAGTTCTTGAACTGTGATATTTTTCTTGTTAAATAACGTGACTGAATTATATAAGATAGTAACACTTTTATAGAGAAAATAGTTCGCTTTTAATTGTAATTTTTGGAAATATCTCAAAATTGACAATTTTTCAAAATACGCCTCTGTTCCAGCAAGCTGACGCTATTATTATTAAGAGAAGAAAAAATACGACGCACAATGATGTATTTTCACCGAAAAACCAGAAACAAGTTGATTTAAAAAATGTTGCGTAAGCTGCAAAATTTACGCAACCCGAGGTAGTTAAATATATGGGGCACAATGCACTAATTTTTTTCTCATTTGTATACCCGTAAAACGACGGTGGTTCGTCAAATGTCGGGAATTTTTGTATCTCACAATACTCTCTCTTAACTATTTTCTGGAATATCGCTCGTCTATTAGCAATTTTTCTATGTTCCTCAAAGTTATATAAATTTCTACATGATGGAAATTTTTCTAAATTTATTGCTCTGTATTTTTAAACATTTGTAAGCATGAACTTTTGTAAAGCATTCAGTTCCTTCGATGTTACATTTTGAAGAATATTAGAAAAACGCCACTTCTTATTATGTTAGTTACAGTGATCGAACTGGTGACAAATATAATGAACAAATATTGCTTATAATTCCATGATTCTGTATAATCTTCTATGTACGATAAATCGTGAAAATGGTTCCATTGAACATCGAGGCTTCTTACTAATCCAATGCATTAAAATTAATGGATTAAACTCGCACCAAGTATCTCGTAGCTTCTATGCACATTTTCAGATTTATTTCAAACTTTACCAATGTAAACAAGATAGTAGGTTTTTTTACAGAGTTAACTAAATTTTAAACGTCCCGTATATTCATAAATGGTATCTGTAAGTGTTCGAATACTTTCGCGAGCAATTGTAAAACTAACGGATCTTTGACGTTCTTCAAGTTAATACGTAAACGAACTTAATACACGACCTTTCGATTTTTTAATCATATTTTAATCGTCGATAGCTTCGTCGCTTGTAAAATCTTGTTACACGAACCAAAAATAGTTGCAACACTCTCTCTATATGTACACATCATATTTGCTTGCCGAAACGTCGATCAATCGCTCGGATAGAATTTCTGATTCCGTTGGAGACGATGTTCGAGCTTGAGGAACTGCCAATCGCAACGCGTCACAGGGTCTGTTCGAGCTACCGCCGATTTCTCTCGCACCGAGACGAATAAGAAACGACGAATATCCTTTCCGTGAGCGAACGCTTGAATTAACCCGGTTGCGCCTACGACGGGATCGGCGTCGGTTTACAAAGCTTTATCGAATCGACGTTATTTACCGTTCGAGTGAAAGTTTCGTGTAGCGGAAACAGGGTTCGGCCGTTAACCGGGAAACTCGGTTGTATCAAGCAGGACTCCACGCCGTGGAACAGAGCCTCACTCGGCCCAACACTCAAAGCAATCAATTCGCGTCACCCGAAACAATGTCGAGCCCCCACTTATCCACGTCGATGAAGCTCACCGTGCCGGGCTTAATCTCGAAATCGACGCAGTCCAATACAGTTCCCGTTGTCGTCGTTGTCGCGTCGATTTTGCACGCGACTTTTTTTTCATCCTTTGCTAATTTATTCACTGGCTGAAAATTTTTGGTTAAAATTTAGCCCTCGTATGGGTAATGTGTGGGTAGTTCTGCAGAGTTTTTTTTTTGTAACTGGTGGCACAACTGGGAAAACATCGATTCCATACGAGAAAATAAGTCAAAAATATAGAGCAAAATTTGCTCACATTTTTTTAAGGAATTGGTTTAAATATTCGCTTCATTAGCGTGCGCTTAACTATGTCTCGAATGAAGAGATGTTTATCGCATTGGGGCAGCATATAACGGAACAGGAAATTAAATTTATACTAGTTAAAATTTTGTTACTTTATAAATCGTTGAAGTTATTTCTCATTCTGCACTGAATATAAAATTCATGCGAAACTATGAGTAGGAACATGTATTGACAGCAAGATTTGTTGAATCGATACATGGTGATATATAGATGAATGAAATAAGGAGTTGAAGGCGATTGTCAAGAAGAAGAATGTCAGGTATAAACAAAATCTATTTTATCTCTTCTATCTATTTTAAATATGATTTATTTCGTCTTGCAGAGATACTCCCTTTTTTGTTGTATCGTCATTATCAACCTGATGTTCCGTATATTTCCATTCGGTTTTGCATCCCGGTTAACAACATCGTCAAAACGAGTCTTAAATATCCAAGCTCCGAATTTATACGTCAGTCGGATAACCATAAATATTCTGAGAAACGGGGTCTAGGGATTGAAGAGTCCATAAAAAAAACATACTTCGAGAGAAAGGTATAAAAAGTATTTACGAGAAGAAGAGGTCGAGGATAAGATGTTCGAAGCGCGATCGGTGGTTAACCGGAAAACAGGAAGCAGTTCGGTGAAGAGCACTGGTGAAAGAGGAAAAGGAAACAAGAGGGATAGAGGACTGGGAAGGGGAGAGGGAGCGTAAAAGTAACGGAAGTGAGCCGGTTAGTCGAGCGGCGAGACTCCGTAAAAGTGAAATACTAGCACGACCAGCGAGCAATCTCAGGCTGGCTGGTGACAATTTTTTATCTTTACGAGCCAGCCAAGCGCAGCCCGTTGTTCCTATTGCATAAGTGGAAAGAAGAAGAATTATGCATTTACGTAAATTATGACAGTGCTGCGAAAATGGTTTCTCTCCGCCGACCTGGAAAGTCTCTGCGTGACCAACGCCAAACGCGGGTACCGGAAATAGGTGTCGTATCTAATAGGTTTCCGGTCGCGAGACGCGGGAACACGGTGGAATCGACGCGAATGGTACGCGCGAGACGTCTCGAGTAGCTTGTTCGTCTTAGGGAACGACGTCGCCGTTAAAGTGCCATTTCGACGAGTTCGACTGTATCGCGATAGCAGATCCGCTAAGAGAGAGGATCGTCGCGGTGGCCAGCGACATTGGAGTCTTAGACAAACGTCGAGAGTAGCGGTATTTGAGAGAACGTAGAAGATTGGCCGAACTGATTTTCCACAGAGCTGTGTGGTTACTCTGCGGTAAGAATGGTGAACATAAATAGTGCAGGTGTCAGGAGCAAAAGTAGCACTCTCTAAAACGGTACACAGGAGCTGAGCAATTGCAGTCGATACTGGAAGTATCAAGGCTTACTTGGTTCCCTCGAACGATCGCGCGCTCGTGCAACTGTTTGCTAGATTTATACTTGTTCTCTCAGTTCCTGTTATATCGCGGCTTTTAAAAGTGGACCACTTCTTCCTTTGGCTTTTACCTATTACCAGAGGATTTCGTTGTTGCTACTTCAGATAGTAGGAACGGAATCAAGAACGGAAACAATTTAGTCGCATTTACAATCAGTTTGCCGTATCTGTTACCATTTAATTCCTTTATCGTATCGTCCCTTATCTCTTCGGAATGTCCTAAATCTCTTTCAATTGCTAAAATCGTACAAACTTCCTTCTGACATAGAAGTTATCGTTCGAGAACAACCTGCATGTTCTATAGATTGTACTCTTGCAACGACAATGACAACCACCGTCTATCTCTTCGTCGTTTGTTTCGCAAATCGTTTTCAATTATTAAAATCACACGAGTTTCCTTGGTTAGGTAGGAAAGTAATTATTCAAGAACCAAATGCATTCCCTATGCTCACCAGTCTTCTCACAACGATCCTTATTTCGCCCCTTATTTCGCAAACTATCTTCAATTCCTGAAATCATGAAATTTTCCAGTCGCTTGAAATCGATCCATCTTTACTCTCGATGGTCTTTTTCAACGATCGGTGACCATTCTTCGTCATTTCATCTCCTATTTCACGTGTAACCTTCAACCGTTAAAAGTCGCACGATGTTCCTTTGTTCGCGACAAAAACAATTATCATTCGAGAATAATTCAAGCTTTTGCGTTGGACAGTCCTGTCGTGACAACTGCGGCTATCCAACTCGGCTGTACACGATCCTCCCCGGATGTTGTACATCGAATAGCGAATACGGGCGAGGGCCAGCGAGTCAGTCGTTCTGGCAACGACACGAGGTCGCGACTACGTTAGCTCGCCTACGAATATGCGAACGATGTAAATTCCAGAGAGAGAGTGGTCCCTTACAGCTGCAATTGCATACTCTGGCCGCGATGCAGCCAGCCCACGACCGCGAAAGCACACTGCGGCTTCCGTTCGCTGGACGTCTACCTTAGCGCCGTTGCTATTTTCCACAAGCCCTTACTCCGAGAGTGGTTTCGCTCGTTGCACGAACCTCCGCTATTTCGAGAAAGATGGAGAGTTAGTTCTTGCACCCCTTTTACTGTCCCTTTGAACGCTCGTGTTGATCGATGAAGGTTGGAAGGAAAAGTTTCGAGAAATTTCATTTTGCAGGTTATCGACAGGATAGAGTTTCATTTTCAAAAGAACTTTATATACAGCTTTTATAGAAGCAGTTATTAATCAAATATTCTTGTTTTTCATCGTTCGGTCGTTTACAAAGGAGATGACCTTTCTTACGATGTAAATACAGGATGAAAAGCTCGGAACGAATAGCTTGAGAAATAATCCAGCAACATCCTGAAGAATGGACCTAAGGTCTATGGTAGATAGCTATTTGTCGAACTGACAGTCATAGTGGTGTAAGTCAAGGTCCTTCAATTTAATCTTGTATTTTAATTCGTAAAGGTATCGTCCCTTTAGTTTCATAGTTGATTTCGTTGCGATTTTGCTTCTTGCCATGATACCGATGTCATTAAAAATGAACCAAAGTTACGGTAGGTAGTAACACAATCGAAGCAGTTCCTGTAGATCTCGCTGTGATCCCTAAATGTACGACTTCGTAAAATAATACTGACCAGGAGAGGTTTCGAATGAAATTTTAATCGTACACGTACGTGTACCGCTTACAGCAAGGCAAGATTTTGGGGTTTAGAGAACGAGGCATGGTTAAAGTTGCACGTCGGATTCTCGAGAGACTCGGCTGGAAATTAACAATCGAAAACCAACCGAGATCTTTACACACGAAGGAATTAGATTCCGAAGGAGATAGATTAGATAAGCGTCACTTTCTTTAACGAAACCTAACTGTTCAAAATTTTACTATTTTCTACCATTCCTCTTTATTGCAACGAATGTTTGTAACAGCGAAGTTCTCGTTGACAACTAACGATGGGACTGGTTTCTACTTAGTCCAGGAAAAGAGAAACACGATGGATCAAAGTCTTTGATAGAATTTATTCTCGCGTCACACGGAGCAACGATTTTATTTTCGCTTAGCCTACGACGAACACGAGAGTTTGTTGGCGATGCACGTGGTACCGTAACGTTTAGAATCCTAATAAACCTGCGTGCAGAGCCAAAGATGAAATTGCTGCTTGGTAACAATGGCGAAAAAACAACGGGTTACTGGAGTAAATTTCGTTAATGACTGTAGATGCTCTTCCACAGTCCATCGATAGTTAACCCGATAGGTGAGTCGATGCGTTAATGATGTCGATAATTGCGATATAATAGATCCTGTTCGACGTTGATTATTATTCGACCAGGGCATTAAATATATTCGATGAAAACATTTTAATCGAATCGAGTTCCGCGTGTCCATCTGCATGATGAACTTGTTAATTATGCGGCCGAACGTATTCTGAGCCCGAGCGCGAAAATATCAGACAACATCATCGCAGCTGCCGTGCAAATTATTTCACGAAGCTCCCTCGCTTCTCGTTTTTAACCGTTTCCGATAGTCCTTCGACATGTGCACTTTTTACCTATTGCAGAGAAGGAATAATTTCGATCGTACGGATTAATTGGTTCGTCGAGAAGGATAATAAATCACCGGAGAACTATGCTCAATAACTCGTGACGTTTCACCCATATTTCATGATACTTGGAAAATACACAGTGTCTGCGGTAACTCCACAGTTCATAAAGTCTCTGATTTCGAAGGTAAAAAATGATCCTGCAAATTGTTATGGTCGTAACTTCCTTCCATCCTTAACTTCCTTTCACCACGATTATCGACACCTACTTTGTCCTTAATCGCTGAAAGTTTTTTAAAGTATTCTTGCTGTACAAAAATAAAAAAAAAAACTCGGTAAACGTATATTACCTAACCGAAAATAGAAAATAACGTATAAACTAATTTACTATCTATATAAGCTGTAAACTATAAACAAAAGAGAAGGATTAGATTTAGGTTGAATATACGTCACGGTAAAAGCTTGGAGCGTAGTAAATGTACGGAGGTTTGCCGGCAAAGTAACGAGAATTATTATTTTATGAAACATTTTTATTGAAAAATTTCACGAAGCTATGTTATCCTCTTTAAAGCGTGTTTCTTTAGAACGCACACAATGCTCTCAATGCCCCTGCCATTCCTCGTACTATGCTTGTAGCCTTTACGTGTTATATCCGTGTTCAGACCTTTCGTCACAGCTTTTGAAACGTTTCTCACGGTGCCGAGATGCTGACCCTTTAATTTAGTTTTTAATTTGAGCAACAAAAAAGTAGCCCTAATCTACCAAGATCTGGACTGTATGGGGTGGACGTTAGATTGGGGTTAGGTGAGAAGAACTGCGATACATTTTTTGACCTACAACTCTCACAGCTATGGATGAATGACTCGGTGCATTCTCGAGCTTTTTGCACGCAAAAACACTCGTATGGATTCGACGAAGAACAGAACACAACTAACAAAGGTTCTTTCGTATGTTTGAGATCCCAAATAGGTGACCTTGAGCGGCTATCCTAACAGTTACGCCCAAGGGAGCGTAGTTACTTCGTTCTGATTACGTTTTCCGGCCAGACCTTGTCTGTAATTCTAAATAATAAAAACGCAATTCCATGAAAAGGTAGGGCGTGTTGCTTCCAATTACCAGTTCATCGTTAACATAAACGATTCGCTAAAATTACTATCGCTAATAGAAATCGACCAAAGCGTGCAGATACTTAGGAACGGCAAGGTAGAAAAATAGCAATTGTTCAAACCGTATCATAAACCGTGAAGCCCGTAACACTCGCTTTTAACTATGCGATAACAAAACGTTTAAACGCAACAGTCATTTGAAAGTCATTAAGCGCCTCGCTCAATTTTATCTCTATAACGCGATTGATTTTTCCTCTGGCTCGTTCTGATTTGCTAAAGCAGCAGCGTATTTTAAACCGCCATTTGTTCGCGCGCTATCTTCCGGTACCGGTAATTGGACTGCACGGTACGAACCGTATCGAGATCACAGACGATAGCGTTCTCCCGGAAACGCAAAGGGGAAAGGAATTCATGGCCGTCGCTTTTTCTCCGCCATATGCGCTTAGATAAAAATAACACAGGCTAACGTAATAATAACGCTTTTAAAAGCTTCGTGAGGGCTTTTAAAGGTGGCGATCTACCTGCCAACACCTTCGAATGAAGTTGCTCTCTCAGTTGAACAGGCGCGCTAGGCGTTAGTCATGCGTGCCGTAGCCAGTCTTTTGGTTCCAACCTGCTTTCTGTTCGACGCTCGTGAATCATCGTAAAAGCGTTGGATAATTTTTCATACTCTTTCACCGCCTCTCTCTCTCTCTCTCTCTTTCTCTCTGGCCCTATTTTCATCATCTTTATCATTGTTAGGCTCTAAAAGGAGGAAAATTGCGATGGCTCGGT